>NC_134416.1:101711336-103084111 GCF_030867145.1 Opisthocomus hoazin
TTGAAAATGTGCTATGGTATGGCATCCTTACATGCATTGAAATCACGCTTGAAAATGTTTTACTTTGGCATACTTAAACTGCTCATAAGAAGTTTCATTTCTGAATTTCAATTTTCCTCCTTTATAACAAATGATACCTCAATCAGTATGCTATTAAAAAACCCATAGCAAATACAACAGTACTACAGAGTATATGTTTATGTGGCTCACTTAAGGCACTCCCAAAATGTTTCTTAAGCCATTATATTCTGCCTATTTACTTGCTCAAATAATCAGTGTTTTCCTTCCATTTCTGTCTATCATTTAATGTCAAAGAATTAAGTGTACAGCATATTTTTTAAATCTATGAACAAGGATATATTGTGAAGTCCAATTACGATGCTTTGGTGTTTACAAGCTTCATTTGAAGTGATAATATTGAATGAACTAAAAATTATATTATGATAGCAGTCAAAACTTCGAAGCATTGCTACCATGCAACAATATTTCAATCATAATTTGACCCCCTGCACCAGTGCTGCAACCTAGTGGTGGGATGAGGTATAAAATTATACTAATTCGAGGGCACTGTGTTACAACCTGCAACCTGGCTGTAAGTATGGCTAACACATATAGAAACTAAGTCGCCTGCACAGAATTATTCAGATGAGACAGGCTCTGTGTCAGTCACTTGCTTCCCTGGGATATTATCTTGGTATCAGGACATGACTTTTTCAGAATCAGAGGTAGATATTATTTTCAAATTAACCTTTTCTGCCTTTTACATTTAACTACTTAACACAGGAAAAAATAACATTACTCAGCTGAAATCTGTATACTGGTGTGCATGTATAGATGTGTATCTTATGAGTATCTCTAATTTAATTAATGATAAGCTCATTTGCTTTCTCATATAACATTATTTTTATGCATTTTTCAACTACAGCTAAGCACAGAAAAGAACAGTAACCACAGTGCCCACTGTGAGCACATTTCAGTATTTTACCAGTTTCTCCAGATCCTTTGTCTATTGAGAACATGCAAGTACGAAGTTTTAGTATATCTACACTCATGTCCTCTAATGTAAAGCCAACAAGACCATTTAAGAATATATAAATTCCTACATACAATCCGTTTAAGAAATATTTTGCTATTTTCCATGAGCTGTTACAAAGCATTCTAAATATAAACTTTTGTCAAAGCAAGCAACCAAGACTTATTTTCCAATGCTACCCAAAGTAACAAAAAATCAAATCAGCAGCAGCAGTTTCAAGTTTAAATATCTGTATTATAATCAACACTCCTCAGACATTACAAAGTTCCTATTTAAGTGTATAAGATCATCTGGACACCACAAAAAAAGAAAACATGGCCAAAAAGCTAAGCTAAAATTAACGAAATTGCTACAGAAATGACCACTTCATTCATACTTTTATTTAACAAAGTATACAACAATATGAGAAAACTCCCTCAGGCACAAACTAGATTACTAGTTTATAATACAAGAAGTATTCCTCTCTTGATGTAAGCCCACACTGACTCTAAAAAGCTGGTTTTCAACTCTTGAGAAAGAAGCTTGTCTTTTCTACTTGCCTTTCCCAGTTCCCTAAATTCATTCTTTCATCTCCTCCTCTGAAACAGCACAGACTATTACATTCAAAAAGTAACCAATTAATATAAAAGTTTGAATAACTGGAAAATTTCAATAAATGCTTGGACCAGATTCATAATATTCCTTGTAAATGGCTTATTTAAAAAAAAGATTTAGAGATTCAGAAGTATCTTTCAGTCTCCCACTCCCTGCTTTCCCCTTCCAGCAGCATCACCATGTAAATTTAAACCCTACTGGCTTAAAAAAAAAGACACATAATTTTTTACAAACCTGCTTCTTCACACCATACACACACTCACACACTCAGATATGCATACACACATATACAACAAGTCATATAATTTAAAAAATACCTTAAAAGCAACGGGTGTGCATCTGGGGTAATACAGAGGCTTTTACTGAAATAAAAGCTGATTATAGGCAACAGCTCCATTTGTGTGGAAGCAACAAAGATGATAGGTCAGACTTAAAATGCTGGTTGTTATTTGTCACTGATTGCACGTGCAGATGCATTATCTTCAACTGAAGGACTGTTAGATTTTTATAGCTGCAACTAGTATCATGTACAGTATCAGCCTATTACAAATTTCTAATGCAGCTGACAATGCCATCAATAGTAGTTGGGAACATGGACTTAAACTTGCATTGTGCTGCATTAATTTAACACCACATCAAATATGGATTTTATTGCAGCAGTGACAGTAAATGCTCACACAGGTGCAGACGAAATTTTTTTCTCCCTTCACCTTTTCCCCTCTTCCCCCCTCCTTTACTGAAATGACAAACCTGGCAATGTTTCCCCATTTGTATGTACATAGCGCTGTACAGGTATTTGAAATATTGCCTGTATCCACCCTGCTATCCCTCTCCACAGGGATTTCCTTCATAAGAAGCATTTGCTCTGGGTCTGTATAATTATTCTGAAATTCAGTTCAGGGCAGGACGAACAGCAGTGAAAGCTGTAACGGTCTTGCACTGGTACACAGAAAGTGAGAGCATGTATGTGTGTGTTTCATGCTATGCTCGTAACAGCTACACTATGAAACACTGTGCTTTTTCTCAGTTCAAGTAGTATTGTTCCCCCCCCCCCCCCCCGTCTGCAAGAACTGAATACAAATGGAAACTGCTGCTCAAAAGACAGCCTGCTTAGTAGGAGAAAAAAACATAAAAATTATAAAATGCTCAGTGATTCAGTCTTGAATAAATATGATACCGGTTTACTCTGAGGAGAGAATACACAGCAGTTATTTCCTACCCCTTGTCTCGTTACTCCTAAAGCGTATTTATAAAATGTAAAAAGTTGTATATAGTAGAACAATCCTATGCATTGCATTAAACACCATACTGTTCATGTAATAGTAATAATAACAACAACAACTACAAAGAGCTTAAGGAAATAAAAGTACGAAAGGCTCCTACCTTTTATTCTGCCTCTGAGAAAGTGAAGTAGCGTCCACCCCAACCAAACTGAAAAACGAGCTATTAGAGTCCTTTTTTTGCTTGTTTTCTGCTGTTATTTTCGAAGACTGATCCTGCTTGGATCCAACTCAGGGTTTTCCTCCCGGCATCACTTAACTCTGGACAGCCGGGAACCAAAGCCAAGGGGGAGCTCTCCCTCTGACTGGCTCTCATTCAGAGCGCCCGATTAAAAAAAAAAAAAAAAAGGAGAGAGAAAAAAAAAGAGACACACCACGGCCACCACACAGACACACGCACACGCTGGCACACGCACACACAGCCAGGCGGAAGCCACGCACACGCTCACCCGCCCCCCCCCCCCCGCCCGCGGACGAGCGCGGAGGCAGAGGCGCTGCCGCGGGAGCCGCAGCCCCTCAGCCTGGGCGGGCTGGGGCCGGGGCAGTGCGGGCTGCTCCGAGCACACGGTTGATTTGCAAGCGAATGCGGTGGGAGGGTGCAGCGAACGCGGAGCCTTTTTGTCAAAGCCCGTCGCCCTCCCTGCGCTGCCAGAATGGTTCGCTGGTTTTGGAGTCCAAGGTAATCAGCCTCATCTGCTTAGCTTGTCGTAATCATACATACTGGAAACGCCGCCACTTTTGGCCGTGTATTTTTCTTCGTTAAATAGAACTGTTTTCCTATACCACCTGTTATCTTACAGTGCTGTATATAAAATTTATGTGTATATATATATTTAAAAAAAAATAGCACGGTGCCAAGTTGAATTACAACCTCAGAGGGCTCAGATGAAACCACAGAGAGTAGTTATTTTCTTCATTGAGCTGCTTATGCTACTAGATTAGAAACATTTTTTCCTCGTGCTTCGCCAGTTTTATGATTAATATAAAACAAGACAGATTCATATTAGGTATTTTCACATTTCCAGAGGTTACTGATAAAAATGTCAGCATCACTACTAATCCCCAATTAATATTTTTCCCCCAGCTGATACATGCAATGCCTGCTTTTATTTTATTTCAGTCACTGTATTTGGACTTCACATTTTGCAATGTGTTCCTTTTCATCAAGTTAATCTGTGCTGGTTTCATGTTTCTAATACAGCAAATTGGACTTAGCACAATCCTCCTTGGATCATATCAAGTCCAATCCTTTCATCGTGATACTGTAGAGGGTTATGTGTACATTAGTTAGATTTAACAAATAGTCACAGAAGATTAAACCAACGGATGTCAGTATTGCTCTATCTAAAAAGTGTCAAAAGGACGTTCTCTGGTTGTAAAAAAGCCTTCCTGGAAAAAAAAAAAAAGCCAAATTCTCTTAAAATAGGAGCTGAAAAAATGTTGTATTTGGGAGTGAGGAAGAAAGTAACAATGAAAACTATTTCATTATTAAAAAATCTAACACAGGAGTCACCGGCTGTTGTTGGGTTGGATTGCTCAGTGGTAACTATTTTGCTTGTTTTCAGCTGATAACTATCAGTCGTAAAGACAACAAAAAAAGAAAGACAAGTTCGTGATCGTGCCTAGTATCACTTCCTGATGTAACCAACTGCTGTCATTTCCCCAGATCTGTAACCGTCAGCAGGGAGAAATGACCCACGACCTAAGCACAACCTTTGGGCCGATGAGCAAGTCAGCATTTAAGTAACATGCGATATTAACACCCAAACGCATCATCTGGAGATAGAAAGAAGCAAAGAAGCAAAATACCAGGGAGTGGGGTGGGGGGAACCTCTGTTTATTACCATATATGAAAAGATTTGTTTTTGAAAAATTTATCTACTATGATAGATTATTAATCTTTCAAGGAGAGACAATGGAGTTCATTGGCTTTGTCTGTACTTGGGCACATAAACACACCGTGCAATGCATAAAACATCCGTAAAAAAAAATTCCATTGCCTTCCTTCTCCCTTTCCCATTGTTGTATCAATATAAAAATTAGAATTGCCGTATGTCCATCTGCTGCTGGTTTCCAAAGACCTTCATTCTCAGTCTTTTCACAGGAAAGAAGGTGACTGCAGAATCTAACTCCAGCTTCTTAATCTCTGCCACCAATTGATGTTACACTATGCAAAGATACATTCACATTTCCCAGTGATCCATGTGGAACTGACAATACTGAGACATCTGCTCTGTCTTCCAAGTTTACCCATTTATTTGTGCAAAAGATTCTTTTATTTTGGGCAAATCCTCTCACATTCGTCTGAAGGTAAAGTTCATAGAACTTTCTTTTCTGGCTGTACAAACTGCACTACTGCCTGCTAAAATATTAGAACTAGTCTTGGACCTTACAGTAGAAAGTTAAATATTGTCTTAGAGTAAAAGCTGCACTTTCAATTTGGTAATACAGACAAATTAAACTATAATGAAAGGAGACACAAAAACATGGCAATGTATATACATGGCTGGGAAGTAGCTCTTTAAAGGTGGACTGCTTTTTTAATGATGAACAAAATACTGAGTGCAGAAAATTTAGTTAAAAGGTTCAGTTCCTTTTAACATTTTGTATTCTGTTATTAAAGTTGCAACCATGAAGTGGGAAATAAACAAAAATTTGTATATATATAAAAAAGTTTATGCACACACGTACACACACAGAGCGCTACAGCAAATTCTGAAGTCAAAGAAAACAAATGATCTAGTGGAATTATTCAGGAGCAAGAACTTCAGTCACTGAATGTGTGCTTACTTGCTTTTCCACAGAGTATTTTGGTACATTTCTGCTATGGTTTTATTCAGCTACAATGAACCATTCTCATCCCAGAGATATATTAGTTTATTCAGGCATATTTACTGCAAGTCACACTTGCACATTTAAATTGGACTAACTTTGGGAGTTAAAGTTTAACTCTAGAAAAGCCATATTTTGTCACTAACTCCTGTTTCTGTTGGTATGGTCGTCTATTTAAAAGCCAGTATTTATTTATACTGACAACATATGGATATCTAAGGCACAACAGTTATTCAACCATGTACTTATCCATACACATGACAGTAACTTTAAAACAAGGTGGCATCATAACCTATTTTTAACACTGTCTAATACTTCCCATTAGAAGACTCCTTATATAGATGTTTATAAATTTACCAAAGAAATTATTTAGGATTAAATTTTCTACTCTGATGGTCTGCCTCGGGCAGAAATCATTTAAAAACATTTCAGCCAAAATGATAGTGAGATTTCAGAGAATGAGGAAAAATTAAACAGCTGGAATTTTCTCATAGGAGTAAAACAACCTTCATGCTTTGAAGGCAGAATGGGAAACTCCACAGGGTACATCTGGCCTTTGAGTCAGAGAAGCTAACCAATGGGGACAGATCAGGTCAAGGAGCATTAAAATAAAGGAAGAGTGGTAGGAGCAGAAGGAACAGAGGCTGGAGCTTCCATTCTTCTTGGCCAGCAAAGAAGCAAGAAGGAAGAAACAATGGTAGAATAGGGGTAAAGACATAAATTCACAGAGACTGGACAAGAAAACCTGGGATGGGAAAAAAAAAAAGAAAAAGAAAAAAATTTAAAAAAGGGGACCACATACGATAAAAAGTCAGAAAGAGAGGTACAGACCTTACCAGGGACCATGGGGTTGGTTTTTGCCATTTCTGTCTTCAAGGTAGGCAGCTTTATCCTCTGAAATGACAGGTCTGGTATGATACCTAATCAGACTACAACGGAGATGCTTTCCTTGCTTTTAATTTCTGGTTACAAACTTGGCAGTGATCCCAGAAGCCAACAGTTGTAGGAAGATGATGAGGTGTAAGAAGAATGAGAAAGAAAAAATCGGGAATTAGACTCCATTTTCCTAAGTATCACTATCAGCAAATGTCTGCCAAACCTACTGGAATTCTCTCCACTCAGTGCTGGCTTATATGGAGTAAGAGAGCACATTAGCTGCTTCATGAGCTCATGAAGTAGTAATCAATATGGCGTTTTTAAAGACTACAACCCTAGCAACAAGCTTTATGGAACCTGATGATTCCATATCTCCTTGTTTTTATTCCATGTTTGACATATTTTTAACCCTGGAAAGTTGTACACAGAAACCTAGCATTACAATCCAAGTATCCCAAAATTAACAAAGGCCAGAACTGTTTACCTGTGTAATAACACATACTAAAAAAAAAAAAAAATATATTTCATATACGGAAAGAAGCCAATTTATTACACATGTGTTCTAATTACTTTCTATCTCACTTCATACGCTCCCAAGAGTACCTTTCCTCATTGCACAAGATGGACTGGTCTATGGGTAAGTCACAACATGGGAACAGTTGTCTAGAAAAGATTGTCTTTTATGGTGTAGAAGCCAGAAATTGATAAAGAATGAAGCTGAATGGAGGAGAAAATAGAAGTTCTCACAATTAAAACATTCTCCTTTGAACTAGACCATATCTAATCCTCGGCCACCTATGCCTGGATGATGTCACTTGAACCAGATTTCTTTCATGGCTGTTTTCCTATTATGTCCTATTATTTCTAAGTTTCTGACTTAAGAGCTGGCTTTGATGTAAAGAGGTGCTAAACACTCACAGTTTCAGTACACATTGTGCTATAATAATAATAAAAAAAAAATTAAAATTAAGTCTGGTGCTCTGTCTTGACACTAAGTCAGCTTGTACTTCTGATCATGGTGCCTCTCTATGCCTCAAATTCTATTTTGTGGAAAAGAGTAAACATTATGGCCCCATGTCAGACACTTACTGAGAGGATAAGGTAATGTTTGAAAAACATTCACCTATTATAATGTTAAGCACTACAGAAGTCCCCAAGAAAGATATACAAATGCAGGATTTGAAAAGTGTGCCTCAAACAAAGCCATAAACTACACTGAATAATGACTTTAAAGCAGAATTGTTCCTAATCAAGAAAATATGTGCTTTCAATAAAATAATCTAGCAAAATACTATGATTCTCAGGCACCACAACACGTTAGCTGGAGGATAAGCAAATAATTTTAGCGTTCCATAAGTACTGCAAGCTTGCATCGGAAGTCTTAGTAGTGTTCTTTTACAACGACTGCATGCACATCAGTATTTAAAATTTTTATTATTTATTCATTAAGTGACTGTGAATGTACTAGATACTTGGGTACGAAGTCTAGTTGGAGGCCACTAGCTAGTGGTATATCCCAGGGATAAATATTGGGTACAGTTCTGTTTAACACCTTCATTCATATTCTGGATGATGGAGCAGAGTGTAACCTCAGCAAGTGTGCAGATGGTACAAAACTGGGAGGTGTGGCTGATATGTCAGAGAATCATACTGCCACCGGTGGAACCTCAACAGGCTGGAGAAATGGGCGGACAGCAACCTCATGAAGTTGAACAATGTGAAATGCAAAGCCTTGCATCTAGGTAGGAACAGCCCCAGGCACCAGTATATGCTGGTGGCTGAGCAGCTGGACACCAGGCTGATCATGAACCAGCAACGTGCCCTTGCTGCAAAGAAGGCTAATGGCTGCATTAAGGACTGGAGCACCTCGCATATAAGGAAAGGCTGTGACAGCCGGAACTCTTTACCCTAGAGAAGAGAAGGCTTAAGGGGGATCTTGTCAATGTATATAAATGTCTGAAGGGAGGGTGCACAGAGGACAGAGCCAGGCTCTTTTCAGTGGTGCCCAGTAACAGGACAAGAGGCAATGGGCACAAACTGAAACTCAGGAGGTTCCCTCTGAAAATCAGGAAATGCTTTTATCCTTGGAGGGTGACTGAGAACTAGCACTGGTTGCACAGAGATGTTGTGGAGTGTGCATCCTTAAAGATATTCGAAAGCTGTCTAGACATGGTCCTGGGCAACTGGCTCTAGGTGGCCTTGTTTGAGCGGGGCTGCATTGGACAAGATGACCTCCAGAGGTCTCTTAGAACCACAACCATTCTGTGCTTCTGTGAGACCACATAGACGAAAACACAACAACAGGTCCCACACAGACAAAAACACAACAACATCAGGTCCCACACAGAGGAATTTTTTCCGAAAAGAAGACATGAAAGGATGGACCACACAACATAAAAAGGTGGCTATGTAAAAAAAAAAACAACCAAAAAAAAAGGAAAGAATACCAATAAATAGCAGAGGGAAGTGGTGATAATAAGGGAGCAGAGTCTCCCATGTCAAACAGCCTAAGTGCTGTGGAGGAACACATAGACAGTACCAGAACAGAAGGCTATTCAAGAAGGAAGGAAGAGCAAAATATTTCACAGTACCATTAAGAAAAAGACTTCAACAGAGCAGTACCCAGTCTAAAATGTTACTCTTCTAGAAGTAACATCACTAGTCGGTTCCATACAATAATGTTCATACCAGCTGCAAGGCCTGCTCTGACAATAACACCATTTCCTCTAATTCTCCATGCAGTTTCAGCAATGCCATGCAGTGCCCTAAATTCTGTTATAAATCTCCTTTGATCTGTTGAGATAGAAAAAAACCCAAGAAAGTTGTTTCAGTTCTTTGAGTTTCTGGTATCTCATTTTAACCCAAACACAATTTTTTTTCCCAACTATTGAAAGCCACAACTAGATAGCTGTCTCCAAAGAATTAACTACCCATTCTCTCATTCATTGCAGTTATTCCAGAATGCACATATCCTGGTATCTGCTAAAACTATTTTGTTTTTATAAATCATCTACCCTCCTAGTCCTATATCTGAGCGTTCAGATGTTCTGATGTTTCAAGTGAACTTTAGTACAGTAAACTACAAAAGTTTGTAGTTACCTAGAAAACATCCATAAACATGGTCTAAATGGAACATAATTCATACAAAAGATTACACACACAAAAGATGAAAGTATTAAGAAGGATGTCACTAAAACATCTATATTGTTTACAAGCTTGTCTATGGTTTATCTAATGATTACAAAAAAATTTTAAAACAACCATAAAGACAAATCTTTAATTAATATTGGTAGTATTCTTCCAATAGCCTGTCATGTTTTAGCAGCATGAACAGACAAGGTGCTTTTTGGAAATAATGCTGTATAAATACAACCAAGCAGAAGTCTTTTTGATAGAATAGGTATCCTCTGATTTGGAGGAAAAGTATTATTTCTGTCTAATACCATGAATATAAATATAAAAGAAAATACCTTTACTTGATTTCACTAAAACTGTTTTGTGGATTTCCCCTTTTCAAGTCAGTCAGGTCTTTGTTATTTTTCTGTTAGTACTTGCTTAAACATTGTTGAAGCTTACTTTCAGATATAACTCATTACACTGTCTAAAAACACCACTGCTATGTAAGATGTCCTTAGTAATAGTAATGTGAAAGTTACCAGATCTCTCTTTTCCTTGGTCTTTCCATTTCTTTGTTTCCATTCAGAGACAACTGCATCAGAAATGTTAAAAACAGCTCCAACAACTTCTTGTTTGATTCCCATCTAATATATTTCTCGGAATTCACAAGTAAATAATATGGAAAATAAGGAGGTGATTGGTGACAGCCAACGTGGCTTCACTATGGCCAATTGTGCCTGACAAATTTAGTGGCCTTCTACGATGGGGTTACCGCATTGGTGGACAACAGAAGAGCAACTGAAGTCATCTACCTGGACTTGTGCAAAGCATTTGACACAGTCCCACAAAACATCCTTGTCTCTAAATTGCAGAGACATGGATTTGATGGATGGACCACTCAGTGGATAAGGAATTGGCTGGATACTCTAAGAGATGCAGTCAATGGTTTGATGTCCAAGTGGAGACCAGTGATGAGTGGTGTGCCTCAGGGGTCAGTATTGGGACCAGTGCTGTTTAACTTCTTTGTTGGCAACATGGACAGTGGGATTGAGTGCACCCTCAGCAAATTTGCCAGTGACACCAAGATGTGTGGTGCGGTCAACATGGGATTGAGAGCAGCCCTGAGGAGAAGGACTTGGGGATGCTTGTTGACAAGAAGTGCAACATGACCCAGCAATGTGTGCTCGCAGCCCAGAAGGCCAACCGTATCCTGGGCTGCATCAAAAGAAGCGTGGCCAGGAGGTCGAGGGAGGTGATTCTGTCCCTCTACTCTGCTCTCTTGAGACCCCACCTGGAGTCCGGTGTCCAGCTCTGGAGCCCCCGGCGCAAGAAAAACATGGACCTGTTGGAGCGGGTCCAGAGGAGGGCCACAAAAATGATCAGAGGGATGGAACACCTCTCCTGTGAGAAAAAGGCTGAGAGAGTTGGGGCTGTTCAGCCTGGAGAAGAGAAGGCTGCGGGGAGACCTTATTGCAGCCTTCCAGTGGCTGAAGGGGGTCTACAGGAAAGCTGCAAAGGGACTTTTTACAAGGGCATGTAGTGATAGGATAAGGGGTAATGGCTTAAAGTGAAAAAGGGTAGATTTAGATTAGGTAGGAGAAAGAAATTTGTTATTATGAGGGTGGTGAGGCACTGGAACAGGCTGTGTGGAGAAGTTTTGGATGCCGCCTCTCTGGAAGTGTTCAAGGCCAGGCTGGATGGGACTTTGAGCAATCTAGTCTAGTGGAAGGTGGCCCTGCCCATGGCATGGGGGTTGGAAGTAGACAACCTTTAACGTCCCTTCCAACCCAAACCATTCTATGATTTTATGATTCTATGAATATTAGACATTGGGTTTATTCAGTTGTTTGCTTTAGCTGCGTAATTCTAATTTTACTGTCGTATACCAATGCTGTTATACCTGTCTGTGAAGGCTGGTCAGGAGGTTTAGTGCCATCCCATTACACTTAAATAAGAATGTGCATGTATATGCAATTGCAAATAAATTAACAAATCCATAGGAAATCCTTCCTCCCTTGAGAACATATCTGGAAGAATACAGATTAAATATATCAGTCTTGCATTTGGCAAATGTGATGGTGATATGTTAAGAACAGCTAAACTGCTAAACAGCTTTCGATCAGTTGCTCACAATTGAAAGAAGCTGTATTTCTGCAGAGAAGAAAATCAAATTAAGTATACTTTTTCAGTCTAAATAATACCAGAAATTACATTTGTGGACAAAAGCAGACAGTAAAGCATAACCCCACTCAGAAAAAAAGAGACAAAAATACAAAGAAATTATACATTTCAACATGTGTGTAATGTTGTGGCTATAGCACATTTGGATTCAGAGGGACTTAGGGACATTTTAAGCTCCTTATTCATTGAAGTGTTCATATGCAATTAGCAGGATGCACACTGACTCTCTTTTCAGCTTTAACAGATTATGAAAATTGCTACTCTTGTGCTACTGTCTTATTTATGAAGACGTATACCTTAAAGTTAGGATAGCAGAAGAGAAGTGACATAAAGAAGGGACCTGTTCTTTTTTACGCTGTCCCTGATATGAGTCAAGCTTCCAATGTGCAAAGCAGTACACCTGAGAAAATGTTTTTTTCCAAGGAACCTCTCTGACAGAGGAAGACATTAACAGGGCACAAGCCAGATAAAGAAAAAATAAAAGAAAACAAAACCAGTCGCCCTATCCCCAATTCTTTCCTAACAGATCTTAAATAATTTGCATTTACCAAGTCCAACTGCAAGCAGCAGGTCTGGAAGTCCCATTAGTAGCCTCTTCTATTCCTTCCAAGTTTTAACATATAAATTCTCCTAATCAGAATCAGCCCTGTGCTTGTAGTCCACCTTTATTTTGAAATACCTCTGTAGCAGAGATTAGACTAGGGACTAGATAAGAATTCATGTTCTGACTGAGAATACAAAACTACGGAACAGCAGAGTTCATAAAATCTTTTTTTATTTTCTTATTAGCACTGATTCAGGTATCAGTTCTTGGTTTGCAAACATAAGCATTTTCACAGTCTCTTCTTTGGTATCTATAATTCCACAGGGATAAAGTTAACAGAGAGAGGGAAGTTGTGTAACAACAGAAAAGCAATATGGCATTTAAAGTTTCGCATCCTACCAAAAATAAAAGTAACAAGTCCTCTGTTCAAGGGTACAGGATAAACCTAGGCTCTGGTTCCGAATAATTCAGGCAATATTTCTATATATTCTAGGCAATCTGGGTGATAATTCAGTCTACTTTTGGCAATAGGTAGAGGGGGCACTTCACTGTACAATTTCTTACTCATTATCACAACTCAGAGAGAAAAACATGAGTTTCAGATCATACACTTAAAATACATGCATTTAAATAGTACAGAAGCAGTGAGACCAAACTTAGGATCTTTACTAAAAAGCAGATCAGATTAACAACATGCAAGTCAAATACTTCTAAATTGTAATTATAGCTATTTCATCCAATTTTTTTTGGAGGCATCACACACAAACCCACAACTTTCCTATGCATACAAAATACTTTGTGTATACAAACTGACCAAGACATAGTCCAGTACCTAGACATAAGGACTGAGAGATTGGTAGTAAATTCACCTACTTACCTTCACATCCTGGTGAAGTCTAGAGAGCCAAAAGTAGAAACAGATAAAAACTTACCCTTAGCTAGACTATTGAGACGAACAGCAAATAAGATTTTCTCTTAATTCTGGGAAGCAAAGGTTGAATCTTTTCAATTATTACCATCGTTATTGAAGCTTCAATTTTATATTTCAAGACTCACCTATTCTGTGTGAGCAATGGGATTAACATGAATTCCAGATCTGCCAGATTGAAAGTCAAACATTGTTGTCAAAAATTCAAGCAACAAGAATTTGCACATATCTCAAGTGTAAATCAAAATGGGATGTTGTAGAACTTCAAGTCTTTTTTAAAAAGTATTTTACTCAAGTACATGAAAATGACATGCACATCTCTTAGCGCACAATATGACGGTAGTGGTTGTGCACATGTACTCTTAGTGTCAGAGTTCTCTTGGACCTCACAGGATCTGATCCACTGCATAAATGAAAGGGTTAAAGAGGAGGAGGAAGGACTACTGCATGTTGAAACTGCTTTTTTTTTCCTTTCTTCAGTGCAAAATCAGATTCTAACTGAGGAATGTGATGTTCAGAATGTGGAAACAGTCAGGATGCTCAGTAAGAGTTGTTTTGAATGAAATGTAGAATATTAATGGAACTTTTTTATCTCTGTGCTTAAAGCATTCATGTGGGAGGCAGAAAGCATCAGTAACAATTGACTTCTTGTGTTTTAATTATAAATATGTCAAAATCCAACAAGCTAATATAGGTGTATTATAGAAATGTGTTTCTCTTGTACTGGAAGACAAATACAGGTTTTATACCTTTGGTTCCATTAAATTCCGATATTCTGCCACATTGAAAACTATGTCTTGGTCTGATCTTGTCGCCCTCCCTCATTAGAATTCTGGGAGCAGATCTTCCATCTCCATCCCACCATGTGTTCTCACTTTGACCTATTCTGTCTTAATACAATGGCTTGCTTAGCCAGGACAGTATCTTCAGTGTTTATTCACTTCATGACCAGAAGCTTTCAAATTGCTTACATTTTGACAGGGACCTGAAGAAACTAGTACACCATTGTGTGAGACCCCAAATGTAATCAGATACTCTGCAATGAAACAAGACAGACAATGGATGAAAAAGAAATAACATAAACCTTGGCCATGATAGAACTGGAAATAAAATTTAAATTTTCTGCTGCCAAGGCTGTGTACTGAACTGCTTTCTCACTTTCCTCTCAGTAGCTGCTGTCATTTGGATTTAGTACAAGAAGAATGTTGATAACACTGATGTTTTCAGTCATTGCTATGAAATCAAGGACTTTTTCTAGTTTCTATTATTCAGCTAATGAGCAGCTGTGCAGGAGCTGGGAGGGAGCATAGCCAGACAGATAGCCCAAGCTGGCCAATGGAAATATCCCATAACATAGATGTCACACTCAGTTTATTAGTGGGGGTTGGCCAGGGGGCAGGAATCTGATTGTCTGCTCTTCTCTTTTCCATGGCTTCAAAATCTTTTCTTGCCTGGGAGTCTGTACTTTTCTGGGACTTCAGTCTTTTTCAGGAGTTTGTGAAATTTGCCATTTTCTGGGTTCCACGATCACTGCTCAGGGACTGGCTGCAAGTAAGTCTTTAGGTGGCAAGAAAAATTGTATTTTATATAGTTTGTTTTGCATTATTATTATTATTACTAGTAGTAGTAGTAGTAGTAGTATTTACTTTTGACTTGGTTTGTCCGTGGCCAGCAACAAAGCACCACTTGGTGGTTTTATCACCCCTCCCCCCACTGGGGTGGGGAGGAGAATGGAAAGAAAAAGGCAAAAAACTCGTGGGTCAGGATAAGGGCAGTTTAACAGAACAGCAAATGAAGCTAACAGTAAGAACAATAATACTGATAAGAATATACAAAACATACAGTGAAATGCACAGAGCAACTCTCACCGCCCAGTGCCCCGCACGCTCCAGAGCCGCGACTTGCTTCCCCCCGGCCACTGGCACCCAGCATGGTGGCACATGGTATCGAATACCCAGTTCTGTTTGCCCAGTTTGGGTCAGCCCACCCAGCTGTGTCCCCTCCTGGCTTCTAGTGAAAATTAACCCTGTCCTGGTCAAACCCAGGACAGTTTGTTGTCTTATTAACTGTCTTTATCTCAACCCACGAGTCTGACCTTTTATTAATTTCTTCTCCCCATCCCACTGGGGGGAAGGGGGATGGGTGGAGCGAGTGGCTGTCTAGTGCTTAGTTGCTGGCTGCCAGGTTAAACTACAAAATGCACGTTGGCAGTGCAATGATTTCCTTCTAATCCAAAGGCTACAATTTGCTTCTTCCTTTCTGCTTGGACTGTCAGGTGATCTGACTTTTTCCACAGGTAATGATGAATTTCTCCTCAGAAGGATATCCTTAAGGGTATTACTGTCCCTGATGGCTTCCAAGAAACGGAAGCACCAAGAGATATTAAATGCTCTGCCCTTTACCATTTAGGGTTAGACCATGACAGATTCAGGAAGAGTCTTATCAGCCCCATCAGACTGCCAGAAGTGTCGCTTCTCTATACATGCCTCTCTTCAGTTTCCTCTGCACTTGTATTAATAGGATAAATAATCCTAGTGAAGTTATGTTTGCAATAGAGACTAGTTTCTAAATCAAGATTTGAAGATAATATCTCAGAATAAATAGAAATAAATAAAAGCATTAATAAACTATGAAGAAGTATTGTAAAGGCAGAAAACTTGGAAGTGTCATGAACGCTGTAAAGAGAAGAGTAATATACAGTGTTACTGATATATTTTAGAGTAGAATTGTAGCAAAACAAAAGGGGAGGAAAAGTTGAAGTCCCACTCTAAAGCAAAAAATTATATGTTGCATAGATGGATGTTAAAAGGCATGTATCAAACAGCAGAAGGCAGTTTTGGTATTCTTGTAGTAAAGGAAACAACGCACCAGAGTAAAAACATCAGCACCTTCTGTTAACATTGAAGTTGACCCAAAGTTCCCACTCACAAAGCCATTATCTCTTGTCTGTATGATTTACTCTGAATTAAGGGAAAAAAAACTCAACAACAGGCTCACATAAATTGAAGGATTATGCTTTAAAAAATATTGCCAGATAATTCACTGAAACTCTGCATCTATGCTAAAACAATCTAGTTGCTGCTGTACACAGCATCTTTTTTTTTTCCCCTCATAGTATCATGTCTTAAACTTCCTCAGTTGAGCAAACATCTTTGCTACAGGAATAGCAATATCTTTATCTGAGGAAGGGAGAAAAAAGACAAAGTCAAACCATCCATTGTAGTCTGCAAAACTGTCATCAATATCTGTGAGCAGAACTGTTTGTTTTCTAACCTCTGTATTCAGCTGTTTTACATATTCATATTATCTTTTTTTTTTTTTTCTGGAAAATTTAGTCAAATCATCAGCTCTTCTATTCCAAATACAAGACCAGAGACAGATCAGTCCAAGACTTGCAGGGATTTAGGTATGAAATACCACCCTAGATTAGAATTTATACTCTTAATATTTCAGTGGGATACAGAAGAGACACAGAACTACAGACTACAGAAGAATGAGTGTCCTCATGGCAGGAAAGACTTCATAGTGCAGGTATGTGCGCAACTCTAACCCCAGGGGCAAATTACCTGAGCTGAACAAATGTTCCCATCCATTTTTGGGTGACACAGTTGTCCCTCCTCTAGCCTTGAAATCTCATCTTTCTGTGTTCAGAGAAGAATCCAACTGAAGTGTCACTGAAAGAATGTCTCATTTTCAAGCCAGTCTGTCCTTTACTGATTCCGTCTAAAAGATTAATATCTACATTGTGTGCAGAACTCGTAATTAAGCTTTCTGGAAAAAAACCCAAACATGTTAGTTGTCAAAAGACAACTTTTAACCTAATAACAGCATACTAGATTGCAATTCAAAATCATGTGATAGCTACAGGTAAGTCTCATTTTAGAAATGGATGTTGTCAGAGCAGGCAAAATATATAACCAAGGCCATGACTATGCAGACACCTCATACTAAAATTTAGTCTGTAGTTAATAGGAGAAATCTTCATCATTTAATGTCCAGCTACTGGTTTACATAAAATCACTTTATTGCCTCAGACAACTTTCATAGACAAGTTCTCTAGCTGGGCAGCAATATCTTGCACAATGAGGCATCCCAAATGGGCTTGGCTCTGAGCTGCCAGTTACTCCACTTCCACTGTTTTAACCACCCTCACAAGGCTTTTGTCTCCATCCATGAGTCAGCATAAAGTACTGGCTACTTTTCCCATTCAGCAATGTCTAGGGCTAGCTGTATGGCTCTTACTTCCGCAGACTGACTTGATTCACCTTGTCCCTCATCAGCTTCTGTGCCTTGTCATGTAGGACTCCATACTGCAGCTTTCCACTTACGATGTTTTCCTACAAGACGGCAGGATCTGTCAGCAAACAGGGCATACTGCTTTTTGTTCTCTGGCAGTTCATTATATGGTGGGGCTTCTTCAGCATGTGTCACCTCCCCTTCTTCTTGTGACATTCTGAAATGCCTTCTGGCCAGTCCATGATTACTTCTAAGATTCCTGGGCGACTGGAGCTACCTATTCGAGCCCACTGTGTGACTAATACAATCCACTTACTCCATGTATCATCAGTTGCATGGTGAGTAGCAGAAACCTTTTGCTTGAACATCCAGCCAAGTACTGGAAGTCAGGGTGCTAGGAGGAGCTATGCTTCAGTACCGATTACCTCTGAAGCAGCTCAAACTCCTTCATACGCTGCTAATATTTCCTTTTCAGCTGAAGTATATTCAGTCTCAGAGCCTTTGTATCCTTGGCTCCAAAAACCTGAGGGTCAACCCCAAGTCTCACCTGGTGCCTTTTGCCAGAGGCTCCAGGTAAGGACCACTGTACCCAGCTGCAGTGCAGACCACATTTTTAATATCTTGTCCTGCCTGGACTGGTCCAAGGGCTATTGCATGCAGACACCTCATACTAAAATTAATCTGTAGTTTATATGAGAAAACTTCATTAGTTAATATCCAGCTACTGGTTTACATAAAATCACCTCATTGCCTCGGACAACTGCCCAATGACTAAATACCCACATCATAAATACTCACACATAAAAATCATTATCAGTTCTAATTAGAATAATAACCTTGTTGGCTGATTCAATAGAAAAGGAAAGGGATTTTGCTTAGGTGACAGCATAACATCTGCTGCTAAAATAAAAATGGATGAACAAAAGATGGCACCGAAAATTGCCTATGAAATCAGATGAGTTTAAAACTTATAAATAAATGTGATACATTTGGTTGTCCCGACATTGACTGAAAGGTAATACACTCAGCGTGTTTCTTCCTTGCTGGTTTGCATGGCTTAGTCACAATAAGACAAGGGAAAATTCTTGCAAATAATACAATAAGACACAGTTAAATCTATGCTGTAAGATCACTGTGCATTACTTTCGTGTATGACTTTATGCCTTTTTTCGACAAAAGTGTACACTTTCAGGCATAAGCAAAAACGAAAGTGTTATTTTTGTGTTTTGTTAGATACTTTGATAACAGCAGATGTGAAATGTTTTCATTACTACTTGAAGCTTAGAAATTGTAACTCTGATATTATTCCAAAAGTAGTTGTAAAACTTTTCTGGGATTATTATGCATATTTTTTACCACAATGCTATTCCCAAATATTTCTTATCCTTTGAAAAATGCACTGATACATAAAAGGACATATTCTGAATAAAATAAAATATATATATACCTTTCTAGAAACATACTGCTCTTCAACAAGATATTTTTATGCAGGACGCAGGAAATGATGTAAAAGTTACAGGGACTGAATTTACCTTCAAGCTCTGATCCTTCATAATTTATCACAATATGGCCTTTATGGCAAGAACAGTAATATAAACCTCTAAAAAATTATTCACACTTCAGTCATTTAATGCTTTCTCTTTTTGTTCAAAAATGTCACAATGTAGCATGAAATAAATTTTGCATACATCTTTCCAAAAGACCATAAAATTTTAGCCTCAGGACAGCAGCATAAAAAAATATATAAAAAAATTAAAATAACTTAAACAAGGAAGACCCAAAAAAGCCAGCAGCCTTTTATAGCTTATTTTCAAACTGGACATCAGCCAAGAAGCTTGGGTACGCTCTCTTGTAAGGTCATTTATTGTGCTATATTATCATCCCCAGGAAAGCAAGTATTAAAGAGTTCCAAGTTCTGGCATTTTCAAATTATGCTTCTGTGCAGTATAACATGAAGTTACAAGGTATAATGAAGGCCTACAGGAGACTATTAGCACAGTTTTTTAAGGACGTAGCAAATACTTTTTAATATTCTTTTTGTCACAAATACCATATGCAGAATTTGTAATTAAGAGATGCAGATGAAAGAACAGAACCCTGAAAAACAGAATATCATTGTATAACGTTTTTAACGTATTAGTTTTTTATTCGTTTTTGCTTGGAAGTAAAAAAGAAAAAAAAGGCAAATTTCTTCAAACGTAGGTCTCAGGATGGTTGAGTAGAAAATAAATACAGCACACTCAAGGAGACTACCATGGACTACCATGA
The DNA here is from genome assembly GCF_030867145.1 of Opisthocomus hoazin. Classification (NCBI taxonomy): domain Eukaryota; kingdom Metazoa; phylum Chordata; class Aves; order Opisthocomiformes; family Opisthocomidae; genus Opisthocomus; species Opisthocomus hoazin. Next base: position 101,731,226 of record NC_134416.1, read on the forward strand.
CTGCTTCATGGGTTTCATTGTGAAGAAAAGAACACTCGTGAATTTTTCAAAAATAGGCATAACTTAAATGAGTCAAAAAATGTAAAATTTAACACTGAACTGTGAAAGGTATGAGATGACGCATGGGACAAAAAATGTGAGTAGGAATAAGCTGGTAACAACAGAAAATTCCTTCTATAGTTATTATACAATATCTTGTAAACTGTAAAGGCTGTCTAGTCTAACAACCACACATGGCAAGTCCTAGAGACAATCACGTCTATTCCATCTCTATCATCAATGCCTTTTGTGAATTTTGGCCAATCACTTGTCTGTGTTAATCACTACATGGAGATATTAATTACAGAATGAATATATTTCACCTTTAATTTGCAAATTGCTCATGCAAAGCTTACAGTTTCCTTGCATTTCTTCTGCATAATTAATCATTCAACTTCTCATCTGGCAAATTTTTTTCCACTGAAACTCATGCAGTGATGCCTAATTTTGTCTGGAAACATACATGATACTGTGTTTTTTCCCCTAATTGGGTAAATCTAGCTCTTAAGCAATTAAATTTTTGTTACTAGCCACACATATCCACAAATTCCTAATTACTTTCCACAAAATATTGGCAGAAAAATGGGAAATAACTTTTCAGCTATCATTAAAGAACATGAAATAACTTCAGTAAATACTACCAAACAATAATTTTATTTCTTTATTTTTTATTCATCAGCTTTCCCAAGAACTGCTGGAAGTGTCATGCTAATGTTTGTAGCATGTTATTAGAAAGCAATTGGATGTTAACAATAATAGCAACAAACAATGATTTACAATTAGTGTATGTTTTCTACAAAGGCTATTAAAATATACAGCATTTTTGTAAAAATGTTTTGAGATTTTTGGTTTATTTGGAGCTGGAAGAACAATTCTAAGGTTTGCAGTAAATTTGACAAATTTGGAAGGTCTTCACCCCTACTGAAACGTCAAAAGATTTTTCCCTAGAACCCAGGAATGTTTCCAGAACAATCTTTTACTCCACAGTGAAAACCTGTCCAGAGAAAGATGGAAATAATGCCTTCAAACAGCACCAGTTAGCCTTTCACTGTCAAGAAACATATAGATAGGCAATACCAGCCAAAAGCAAAAAAAAATTAATAAGATCAAACAAAACATTCTAGCCTAGGGAGTTGAAGTCACTGCAAAGTTAGGATTAGACAAACCTGCTATGGATCACGAGAAAGGCAAAAAGAAATCCAAAATAAGACAACTGTTGTGTTTGTTAGAGACATGCTGCTTTTCTCAAAATGGCATTTGTTTTGGGTCAGGCTAGCAGAACGTCTGCTTTTCCAGAGAAAGCAATATGCCTCGTTGGTCTAACTTTTACATCATACAGGCAAGATAAAATTATGTTATTTCATAACAGCATGCTATATTTCAAAGGCATTTTGAATTTAAATCCCTGTTTATCACTTCAAGTCTTTACAGATATAAAAGGCAGAAATTAATCTGTTAAAATACCCAAAATATCAAAAGCAACACTCTTAGATTACAGTCTTATTCTGAAGTTTCTGTCCTTTTAGAATTGCTATTTTTTACTTTCAGGGTATAAATTAGAAATGTCCCTTCATATTCTGAGAAAATAACAACTGAGAGATACAAGAACCTTGTGTTTTATTAAAAGATGACAGGTATTGCTACAGAGTTAGCCTTGTAGGCTAATCTCTGTCATATGACAGAGGTATTACATTTAGGTCATGTACCTACTGACTTTCCTTCCGATATGCTGAAAACATCCACGTAAGTCAATAGCTGTATCAAGATCTACTTTGTTTCACTGTCTGATTTTCTGTGCATCTCTAATGTGGTATATTTTTAAAAATAAAAACCTTTACTTTTCTTGGGAGATTTCAGAAAGTAACCTTTGAACATACTGTGACAGAAAGCAAAATTAAACAGTACTTCATCTTAACAGTAATTCATGTAGCATATTTTAATGATTTCAAAATGTGTTGATCTCAGCCTTATTTGTAAACTCTGAAATTTGCATTTAGCTTTATTTTCAAGATAGAAATCAGCTTGAAACACTATTTGTCTTTGAATCAGGCTTCACAAAAACAGCTGCAAGATAACCCTTAAAAAAGGCTATTTCATTATCTACTTACCTTGAGTATAAGCAGCTCTATTCCATGGATTAGTTAATTTCTGAAGAACCACCATCCAGTCTCTGCTTCAAAACTTCTGTTGGATTTGTATTTACCTGGGGAAAAGAAGAGTAAAGAGGGCTAACAAGGGAAAATACATTACAGTAGATGTATTTGTTAAAATACGTGAAAGCCAAGCTTCCACATGCTAACCAAATTTAGGGAATGTCTTCATCTAAATCATACACTGAATTTTAAAAAAAAGGAGCATTTCTAGTCTAAGCAAGTGTGCAGAAATCATACAATCTCTCTCAGCAAAACCTAAGCAAATCAATAAGCAACCAGGGAACACAGGCTTATTTCTTGTGTGTGAGTGAAGGAACCATTCAGGACAACGGCACGGTGTTTGTAATTTTAGTTGCTGTTACTTTTTCATATGAATCACAATCAAGAGGGCTTCCACATAGCAAAAGAACTTTTAAAATTATTTGTTTTAAACTATTATAGTTGCGACATTTTCTGTAACAGTAATTCTCTAATTACTATTCCCAAAGCCCCAAGTTACTAGTCAGCCATACAGGATACCTGCAGGCACATACAATAGGTTAAAATAGGGAAAATATTTACACCATTATTGGCACCTTCTCTTCCCTCATTCTTCTGTTTTCAAACTAGAAATATCTAGGCACATCAAAACTACTGTACATTGCTCAAAATAAGAAGAAAAGAAAAATGTGTCACAATGGGAGCTTGATACCCACCAAACCCAAGGTTATCAGATAGTTGTCAGAGAGTAAATAAGCCTATTGGAAAACTGTATTTTCATTTATTGTCCTGCTTTGACTCTTGGCCTGCTAGGCTTTCCATTATTGTCAGTCAGATATTTAGTTGTATGTCACCTCCATTTTTGCCCCAGTCTGGCAACAGGAGACTCAGCGAGAGTTACTGATGCAGAATAGCTGTATAACTCCCTAAACGTAATTTCTCAACATTAATCATACTGCTCTGCATTGCAGAAGGTAAAGCAATTTTCTGAATTATATCAACCACCTCAAAGCGATGGTTGTGGGACTGTGGTGCGACTGACTAGAGCTGGCATTAAGTAGGAATGAAATAAGCAAGAGCAGTTTAATCTCCCCAAGGTTCACTCCACTCTGAATTCCTTCTCTGTACCATTACATTGTCAGCTACTGTCTACCACCTCCAAAGATTCACCACCACTGCACATGTGGATACCCCAAGGTCAGAATGGTTTTTATAACTTAGTTTTTTCTCTTTCTTTGTCCACTGATCAATGTCTTCTTCTGTAGTTAAAGTGAATGCTACTCTTACAGTCTCTATGACGCCTTTCACAAATCTCCTATTCTTTCTCTGACTAAACACTTGACTTTTTCCAAGATAGAATCAAAGTGAGAACTTCTCATTTTCTGCCCCACTTCATCTTTCTTCTCCCTGCAGACACATGAGATTCTTGTACAGATTAATCCATTAAGCTTCCTGCTGATCCTCTTGGTCTCATTCACTTCTGATCCCAAAATTTCCTCCATATGTTATCACCTCCTACTTTCTTTTGTGTATTCATTCACAACACATACATGCATAAATTTATGTCACGTCTCTTCAGTTATCACTCCATCATCTTTTGGTTTATACTCTCCCAGACTTGCTTTATTTAGTGAAACAGCTCTTCCTAGAAAATTGTAAGTTCTTAATTAACAAAAATTATAATAAAGTTCAGCATTAGTTATTGTAAAAAAAAACACCAAACATTAACTTGCTTCTGACTTAAGTTAGAGGGCCACAGAGTGTAGTTAATTCCTTACTTAACTGTTCTGGGTTTGCGTGGCAAGGTTTTGGTAGCAGGGGGGCTATAGAGGTGGCTTCTGTGAGAAGCTGCGAGAAGCTTCCCCTACATCTGACAGAGCCAGTGCCAGCCGGCTCCAAGACGGACCCAATGCTGGCCAAGGCCAAGCCAGTCAGTGACAGAGGTATCGCCTCTGTGATAACATATTTAAGAAAGGGAAAAACCTGCTGTGGAATGGCAGTCAAGAGAGAGGAGTGAAACAATGTGAGAGAAAACAACTCTGCAGACGCCAAGGTCAGTGAAGGAGGAGGGAGAGGAGGTGCTCCAGATGCCAGAGCAGAGATTTTTCCCCCGCAGCCCACAATGAAGACCATGGGAGGCAGGCTGTCCCCCTGCAGTCCATGGAGGTCCATGGTGGAGCAGATATCCACCTGCAGCCCGTGGAAGACCCCAGGCTGGAGCAGGTGTATGCCTGAAGGAGTCTGTGACCCCGTGGAGAGCTTGTGCTGGAGCAGGCTCCTGCCAGGACCTGTTGACCTGTGGAGAGAGAGAAGCCAGAGCAAGTTTGCTGTCAGGGCTTGCGATCCCGTGGGGGATCCAATCTGGAGCAGCCTGTTCCTGAAGGACTGCACCTTGTGGGAAGGACTCACATCAGAGAAGTTTGTGGAGAACTGTCTCCTGTGAGAGGGACCTCATACTGGAGCAGGGGAAGAGTGTGAGGAGTCCTCCCCTGAGGCACATTAAATAAAGCTGTTTAATAAGTACACTTTTATACAGCGCACCACATAAAATGTGTTTATAATATGTTGGAGAAAATTATTACAAGAAACATTACATTACTATTAGTGTTTGTCTCCTCTTTTCCAAAGCAACTGTTTGTAAGAGTATGACACCTTGCATTTTAGATCTGCATGATCTACACAGCTCAGCTGAAATGCTTGTTCAATATTGTAAACCAATTTAATCACCCAGCACATATGTACATTTTTTAGAAACAAGATTTTCATGTTATACATAGGGTTGTCAAATAATTGCTTAAACTTTACACAGTAAGCTAATAAGGAAAATGCAAGGTCACAATAATAGTAAAACTATTGCAGACATGCTGGGTCATCTAGAAAAGCCAAGGAAGAGAAAATCCCATGCCAACCAAATGACTTTACCATTCTACCAAGTTGTTTGACTACATTTCACTGAATTTCTGAAAATAAAGCCCAGATTCTTAAAGTTTTGTTGAACTTGCTTTATTTTGCTGAGTTCACTTTCAAAATCTTTGCCTCTGTAACTCTAGTTACTAAGAAAACCTTGTTATCTTGTGATTCATTCTAATCTCAAGACAAAAGAGAAGAAAAAAATCCAAAGCAACAAATACAAATGCAAATAAGTGTTTCACAAACAATATTTTTTTCTTTATGTAAAAGTCAATGTCAAAAAAATACCTAAAGAAAACTTAAAAATCACAAAGTTATCAAAGTGGGTAACGGCACATGAAAAAATTAGACAAGGAATGTTTATTTTCTTTTGAAAGGAAAGGAAGAGTGGAAATCTGCCTTGGATGAAACTTGAAAAAATTTGGAAGATATATACTATGAACACAGGAAGAAAATCATCCAACCAACTGCACAGCATTGAGCAATTATTCAAGCCCTTTCAATCAGGCATTCATTTTTCTAATGACAGATATAGTTTTACTGCAAATTCAGACAAGAAACCAAAATTTCTTTTAGAATTCACAGTCCCAAATGTTATGCTGATGCAGCACAACCATGATTTTAGTGATGCATAGGCACAGGTTAAGGGACTCACAACGGTATCCCATGTCATGCATCGATCTGAGGCAGACATCCCCATGTCTCTTCCTTAAATGAAAATATCCTGAGATACCCAAGGACTTTCAGTCCTTTGTAATGTTTTATTGAAATATAACCTGGAATAGAGGAACTTGTTTAAGTAGAGAAGACTCAACTCTGTTGAATGAGGCAAATAAAAGGTTCAGAAAACAGACCTTGAGACTCTCTCATTTCAGCACTATGCAATGTAGCTGCATGTCCAATGGAGGTGCTCAACAAGCAAATGCCTTCCTTCAGAAGAATGCACAAGTTAAATAACACTAGGCAGGAGGAAAAAAGACAGCCTAAGAGTAGTACAACCTGCTGAAACTGAAAAGTAATTACTGGAAGGCAAAGGGAGCAACATGAACAAGTAGGAGAAATCTTGTGATTTTTTTATTTAACTACATATCAGATCTCCAAAATTAAGCACCTAATATAGATATCTCAAACCATTTTATAAGGATAGTTTAAAGATATGGTTTCTAATTCAAACTGTGATATTTTATTAGCTAACGAAATGCATTAGAGTGTTCAGTATTTCTCACTTTGAATAAACCCGATCTAAAGCATATACAAGAAATGTAAGCAATTCAGATAGTTTTAAGTATCCGAGGAAAGCATTTGGATAGAAACCATCTAAGGAAAAAACATTAATCACATATTTGTTCACTATTACAATGCAATAAATTGAAAACCAGAAATGTACAGCAGATAACCTGGGGAGAGATGACAGAAAGAGAGGAGAATTAGGATAAACAGTTTAAATATTTCTAATTTTACATCAACAGTAATAATTTTTATAATCTTTATTAAAAATATCCAGTTCTTGCCAATATATCTTTCAGAAACTATTTTGAACTTAGAAAACTGAAAAATTATCTATAGGAATATTTCACTTCCTTAAAGAAGCAGGAAAATTTGCTCTTTGAGAGAGAAGCTTCCTTCTCCTCTAGGAAGTAAGTAATGCTACTAATAATTTACTAAGATGGAAATTTCCCTCTTCTGCTCTTCCTTATCTAAATCCCACTATGTATAAGAAAATACATGAGAATATATACATACTATTTACATATATAAAAAATATAGAAGAAAAGGGTCCAGGGAAACTGATCTATTGGTAAGCAGTTAACAATAAAATCCCTTTGAAAAGGTACATTATTTCCTCTAAAATCTTGACAACTGTTCTTCTGATTTTTTGTTGCTATGAGATACACATTTGCACTTTGCTATTGAACTTTTTTAACAGATGCAATACTCTTAAGAAATGGAAATACTTTAATATAAAAACCTAACAATGTTTTTTGTGTCTGATCTCCATTTAGCAATTTTCTTCAAATGACCTAGAATACTATTGTGTCAGACAACCAGTGTCCTTAAGCTAAGGACTGTAAAAATCTGAAATGTTATGCTGACACTTTTACATAAGAATTTCCTGCAAACTTCCTTCTAGTGCATTTTTATGTGTGTTGCTGTAAAATTAATCTGTCTACAAAGAGGAAAAAAATAAATGAAGAGGTGAAAGTAATTCCTGAGATTAAAAAAAATCTAGCATACCTGGATTTGTGCATGGCAACATGCAATGGCTGGATTTTTTTCTTTTTTTTTTTTCCTTTACGTGGTCAATTTAGTTAGGCAATGCAAAATCTCCCAAAGACATTGGTAAGATCCCTATACCTCTTCAATTTTTGCATTCACTTTGGATGCCTTTCAAAAAGGTAGTTTGGTAGTTTAAGGTTTATTAAAGCCTAAACACAGAAATGAGATTCCCCTATGCTATTATATTAGCTGATCACAGTGGTCCCTTGTGACCTTCATAATTTACTCATTTCTTATTCCGTGTCTATACTTTTTCTCTGTCTACCCAAACATAAGTGCTATTTTGAATTTTGTGCATCTCCATTTTCTGTGACAGAGAATATTCAAATGCAAAAGTTTTCCTTCTAAATGATGACGTTAGCTTTTAAAGTTAGTAGAGATAGAACATCAACAGAAGTGGATGTCCCAGTAACAACAGGCACTTGGAAGACCATATCTGGAAACCACCCAGTTTCAGACTCCCCAGTACAAAAGAGATAACGCACTGGAGTGATGCCAGCAGAGGGCTGCATGGGTGAGGAAAAGACCTGCTTGGCCTGAAGAAGAGGAAGGGTAAGAGGGATTTAATTGCTGTTTACATCTACCATGAAGGGAGATGTGGTGAGTTCACCTTAACTAACGGCCAGATGCCCACCCAACCACTCTAACTCCCTCCTTTCAACAGGACAGGGGAAGAAAAAAAGGATGAAAAGGCTCATGTGTTGAGCTGAAGAGAGGGACGTTGCTTACGAATTACCGTCACAGGGGAAAAATTAGTATAAATTGTTGCCAATTGTGAGCAGTGAGAAACAAAACCTAAAATTCACATACCACCTTTGCTCACTCCTTCCCCTCTCTTCATCCCCAGGCTCATACTCACTCCTTCATCCCCAGCTCCTCTACATCTTCCCCTCCAAGCAACATGAAGGATGGGGAATGGAGGCTGCGGTCAGTCCATTACAGCTCCTCTCTCCTGCTCCGGCCTCCTCATGATTTCCCTGCTCCACCGCGGGTTTTCTTGAAGGGCTGCAGTCCTTCAGAGTAAACTCACTCCAGCGTAGGCTCTCCACGGGCTGCAGTCTTCGTGGAAATATCCCCCTGCTCCCGCCCGGGCCCTGCCCAGGGGCTGCACGGCAGCCCCAGCCCCGCCGGGGTCCCATCTCTCTCTCCCGCCGGGGAGCCTGGAGCCCCTCCCGCCCTCCTCCCGCTCTCCCCTCCCCGGGGCTCGCAGGGCCGTTCCTCACTCGCTTTCCCTCAGCCCCGGCTGCCGGGCAGCGCTTTGCCCTTTCTCCCGCCGGCTTTCCCCGAGGCGCCCGCGCGTGGCTGCGGGGCTGGGCCGGGCCGGGCCCTGCGCTGGGGCCGCTGGAGCCGGCGGGAACCGGCTGGGGCCGGCCCGGGGCAGCCCCGGCCGCCCCTCGCAGGGCCCGGCCCGGCAGCGCCCTGTGGCCAGCACCTTGTCATTAAACCCATCTCTGAAGTCTCCATCCCTTGAAGCTCACGTGGCTGAGGCTTTGTGCAACCTGATCTAGCCGGACCTGCTGTGAGAACAGAATGGGCTGGTAAGCCCCTAGAGGTTTTGCAAACAAACAACTTTTAAGTCAGCATACTTATTTACAAATTATACAGACCAGATTTGGAATGCCTGCTGGGAGCAGTTAATAACGGTAGAAATCGTTATGTGAAATGAATCCTTGGATGGTCAGCACAATTCTGACCTTTGGCAAATTTAGGGCTTGGGAACAACGTCAAGTCCCACTGAGGTTTTTAAAGAATCCAAAATTCTTCTATTGTTTGTAGATGTAAAACTCACACTGAAGTATCAGTAGGAAATATATATGATCGATTCTACATCAATAAGTTTATTTTTTGTGTAAAATGGAGTAAAGTAAAATAATAAGAAATGCGTCACTGATCTTAAGATCATTGATATTTCAAGAAACTCAAAAGCTCAGCAGCCCTGGAGGAGAGAGATTTGCCTTCTTCCTAGTTTGTTTTCCAGAAGTATTTGAGATTCCTTATGCATTTTTGACTCAAATTGTTTCAGCACAACTTTTGATTTTTCCAAGCAGTTTTACTAACTTCATTGACAGTGTTTCCATTTACAAGAGACACTGAAGTGCAATTCTGAATCACAGTTGTCTGTGGTAGATCGTTGTTTAGAGACATGTCGTTCAGTGCCATCTGAAGAGTAAGTCTGACCAAAATGAAAGTCAAGTCTTTTTTAACTGTGCAACTAAGTGAATTTTCAGAAGAGATAGTCTATCACCTTCCTTGCCTATGGTGGACATGTTCTGCAGGTAATTCTCACTGTTACTGGTCCTGATCTCGCTACAATTGCTTCCAACGGAGTTAAACCTGCAGCAGTCTAAAAAACAGGTAAAATGATTTAGTACTTTCTTACCAATACCAGCTTTAAATGGCACTGTTGATAAACCACAAGTTGTGTTCTAAAGTAACAACGTTCCTTTTCTGACAATAACGACTAGTTACATTTTTTGTAATAGTAGTATGAATTATTCTGATGAATTACAGCTTTAAACTCCTGCATAGCACAAAGGCAAACTCAAAACTGCTATCAGTCAAGCAAAATATACAATAGCACCTCCTGATTTGAATCTATGTGAATTGTGATATCCATGGTGCAATATAAAGATTAACATTGAAATACCCGAAGTCTCATTAAGCTTCATGAATTTTGGCCACATAAATCCAAACCTTTAGGTAATAATAAGACCAAGTGAATGTCTTGCTTAGGCACTTCTAAACTAAGAGCTATTGCATTGGTTTCTGGAAGTACTATGCAGAGACCAAATACAGTAAGTTTCTCTATTCATAGCAAAAATGATTTATAATTAAGAATAGAATATCATGTTATGTTTTAATTGTATCTTGCAAAAAAAACCCACTCCCCCTCTGCAACAAAAATAGATTTGAAAACGCATAAAGTACATTTTAAGTGGTTAGATAAGGTAACTGGTAGCTAGACAAGATAACACGGCAACTGTGTTTATGCCACAGAAAGGAAGCCTGAAAATAAAGCTAAGATTCTCAACATTATTTTGTAGCAGAAAAATAACAAACTAAAACTGCAGTGTCGCTATCTAATCTGTTTAACCTTCAAGCCCTAATAGAAATCAGATTTTACATCACACAATATGTTCCGAATGGAAAAGAAAAAAAGGAAAAAAGACCCAGCCAACAAACACACATTGTGAAAATAAGAAGACTAAACTATACAGTTCTCAATGGTTCTGACAATGTAGGCAATATTTAACTTCTGAAACACTACTCACAGTTAAAATGCAAGTTGAATTCACGAAGGTAATCAAAAAGATGGGAATTAATTCTCATGATAAGCCAGGCAAGAGTTTACTTAATCAAATGTCACAGTGACGTTGGTGATACTGATCTTGTTGCCCAACTACCTTACTGAAAGTTAGTTTTAAGGGAGAAAAGTTAAAGGATCAGACTAATTGAAAGTGTTAAGAGAGGGAATTACTTGAACACTGAGGGAACTTATGCATGTCAGGTTCTGATAATTATTAAGTATTCTAGTGATGTTTTAATTTTAGAGATGCAAAGTCTAATTTCTATCTTCCGAAGTGTTATCAGTCCTCATACCTTCACAAAGATATTAAATATCTTTATCGGTAAGTTAGTTTCTTTTGCTGCCAGCATGAAGACATTAAATTCCTTCCCCTTTCTAAATACTTCCGTCTCTCTGAAATACTGCTGCCTCCATTGTCTCTCAGTATTTCCCTCATGATTTCCTTATTACTCCTTTGTCCATCCCATTTGTTTTAAATCATAAGCCCTTCCTCATCTCATCCAATGAAAGAAAAAAATCCTCTCACACCTTTTGTGTCCTTTTTCTAACTTACCTGTAAGTTTCCGCCGTTCTGAAAAAAAACTTCCTCTTGGCTCACCTCATAGATACTTTCAGTTCTCTCTCGTCACATTTCTGTCCCATCTGATTAGGCTGCACTTGGTTTCATGCCATGTTTCCCTCTTAACAGCCCAGAAAGTTCAATTCTCAGTAGTCTGACTCCTTTCCCTGCACTGCAAGAACTGAAGTTAAAAACAGTTTCAAACTGTAGTTGTTTTTCCTACATTTATAGTGATAATTTTCCATGCAACACATTTCAGATATTTTTCATCTCAAGGTTCTTTAATTACATTAATGACATTGTTATGATGAAATCTCTGAAAGTGTTAGTACTTCTACAGAACAGACAATATATATTCAGTCAGTTCCCATGCTTCTACCTGTTTTGGCTAGGTTCTTTCATATGTGTCTAGTGCTCACTGTCAATGTACAATGTGCACACCTGAAATCTTTTTCTCTGAAATTATGTATGCGGACACTTGCAACTCTGCCAGTGTTAATGCTTTGACACTAACTTTGCTGAAATTTTTATTTGTTTTTTTCACTTTTAAGACAGATCCACACACAACATGTAATTATTTTGTTTTTAAAAAAAAGAAAGTTTCATTTAGTTTTTAGTCCCCTTATTTTCAGAGGTCCTGCTCAGGGCCAAAAAAGTTTTCAGTTGAGTTTTGAAATTCATCTAAGGCAAAGACAAAGAGAAAACTGTGTTAGGCAGCAGGAAGTGTAAAACAGTGGGCTCTTTCATTAATCACATAATGCAGGAGGAGACCAGTACTGAGTGAACCTCTGTAAACTGTTGAGGAGGAGGTGGTTCACATTTTAAATAATCAAGTGTTTTGTAATTAAGTTTATATGAAAGGTTTTCACAGAAAACAGTATAGCAGAAACGTACTGAATTAGTAATGGTTTCAAAAAATGTAAACAACTTCTATTGACAATATCTCTCAAAACTCCTAATGAGTGTTAATGAATTAGGCATGTTTTTCTACTCTTATGATAAAGCTTTTCAATGATACTTAGAACATTTCAAAAAAAATTGAAAAAAAGAAATTCTTTCCATCTTTAAACTAGTTTGTTTTGTTTTTTAAACTCTTCAGGTTATAACAGACCTAATACACAGACCAGAAAGTTACAAGAAACTAGAATTTAGAGATCTAAAAGGAGCCAGTTTAATTCATGCAAGCAAGCAAAGGCTATTTGGTGGTTTTTTTCAGCTGTCATCTTTATTTAGATCAGAAATTAGCTTGAGATGTACAAAACAGGCCAGATTCTTTCCCTTTCCATCATGCCTCTCTTCTTAAATAATGAATAGAATTCAGTTAAAAAAAAAAAGCAAGCGACAACTACTTTATAAATTCCCAGAAAGGAACAAAATCTTTCTGTAATCTATTTTACTACATATGTTTTTGTACTTTTTTCACAATATGTCCCAGAGATGTGGCAATGGTGCACAGGCTGAGAATGTTTGGAATCTGTGGATGGCACTTTTAAAGCATGTTATGACTATAGTTCATGAAAGTATTTCCTTCATGTGACGATCAAAATATTATTTCTGAATTGTGAGAAATTGCTGTAGCATTATCAGTTACATTTCTTAAATGTACTAGCTGAAAAGCCAGAAATTATCTGCTAAAATATTCTCCGGTGACCCATGAAGACGCATCCACTGAGTTATTTAATGAGTTAATGCGGATGTTTTTGAAGACTGGATATGTTAAGACATGGGATGGACCTTAACAAGGAGAAGAGATTAAAAATGTTCTGTCACTGCTTGCTCTTATAGATTAAAAAAAACTCCCACAGGTCTCCTTGAAATTTTCAAGGTATCCCTTGGTTTTAAGGTAACTTGAAAGAGCTCCAGCCCATCAGAACTTTCTCACGCTGAAATTTCTTATTAAAAAATGATGTAAAGCAAGAAGCGCAGGAAGGGTGTAACCACAGTAGATGTAATTATTTGTAAATAGAATTTTAGATAAGAGAACTGATTAAAAATATTTCCTATTAGTACTCTTTATGCACAGAAGCTTGTAAAAATGAGTGTCCTTTTAGCATTTTCCTACAGGAACACCACACTTGCTGCTTTCGGGTTTTTTATTCTGTGAGGTACCCTACACTGCTGGAAGACCTGGTATCTGGTCTGGTTTGTAAGAGAGGCCCAGAAGTGTTATTTAATTTTTTTTTTTTCCTAATTGATACTTCCTTCTCTGTCTTTTGTAGGGCATTCTATAGCAATTAGAAAAGCCCAGTAAAAACACCTGACTCCAGTGGTCGTCACTTTGTCTCAAATTACATTGCACATTTTCAGAATCCTTGGCTGCAATGATATATGTCCCTTGGATATATAATAGAAATGATCCAGGACAAAGGACTTGGGAGAAAACTGCATGTTACCTTTACTAAATGTAAAAATTGAGTGGTTCTATTTCCATGTGTTAGCATTTCATGTTTGAGACTTTTTTCCTCTGGCAGTATACCATTTCTCATGTGCAACAAGTTAAGATTTCACTGTGAGACTTTTATGGCACTAATAATTTCGGCCCTTATGTCTGAGTCATCTTTTGTGCGTGGCAGTAAGCTAACGCAGTGGTATGTTGCCATGTTCACAAAAAGCCTATTGTAAAATAGTTTTAGCATAAGTAGTATGGAAACTTAATTTGTATACTCTTGTTACATATTGAATGATAAGAAAAAGGAGAGAGTCACTAATTTGTTTCTTCAGCTAAGCAACTGATTACTACCTTTATCCTTAACACTGGCAAAAATGTCTTTTTCTGGAGGTGTATTTCCGATTCTTTTTTTTTTTTTTTATTGGAACCTACTGAGATAAATAAGCATTTGAATATTTGGAAGTCAGAGAAAACTTCTAATAAAAGCTTATTGACTACGTTTTGGTGAAGACATTTTACCAGGATCAAATTAACACTAGTAGGAATTGGAGTGAAATACAACTTTGGGTTTTATGGATAACGGCAGGATGCAGGTGTCCTACTTTTCAAATAAGATATGTGAAGAGAGTTCATGTTTAGCTTTCTGGGCTGTGAGATATGCACTTTAGTGAGGACCAATGTCACTAAAACAGGAAACAGGGCATGTATTATAATGTAACATTTTTTTGTGAGAGTACAAGTCCACTCAAGATACACATTAACTTCACAAAGACTCAAATTCTGGATTAAGAAATTATGGAATTAACGTTTGGGTTTTGGCCCAGTTTAGGTATAGTTTCTCCATTTCATACTACTTTTATTATTTGACTTTACAGGGTACTCTTAAGTCATTCACAATAGCCAGACTGTTTTGTAAATTCATGAGCATAGAACATTTGTAACTGTACTCCAAGAGAAAGCTGTTGAAAAGCCAGCTTTCAGTTGACCACCAAAAGTATGAGATCTTGACAACTTGAGCATAGATATGGGAGTATGAGAGAGATAATATTAAATAGTTTTTTCTTCCAACTGAAGCTCAACATAGATCTGAGTAATTTATGTGACTGTTTTATGTTATCCAGCACCATCGATTTATAAATATTGTGATTAGAAAAGAGATGTCTTTCTCAATAAATATTGACTATGACTTGTCTTGCTAAAAAAGGAAACATAAAGCTAACAAGTAGGTCTTCTGTGTCTAGCCTTATAAAATTATTAAATCTCAAGTAGGAATTAATATCTGTTCCTAATTACATAGAGAATTAAAACCTCAAAACTTGACTTGTAAGATTCTTTATATTATTTTCCCATACATACACACACACATATAGAAGTACTTATCTAACTTGCTTATTAATACCTGTATTTCATATGACAGCATAGATTCTGACACTGTCTAATACAGCACTAAGAAGAAACCTATAGTCATCATTTGAAATGTGAAATCGTTATGGGGAATATCAAGCACTTGTAAATTACCAAAATAGTACTTCTGAAATAGTCTTATGACTTGCAGGTGATTTCTGAGTCATTTGAGAAGGAATGAAAAAAAGTGAGCTTTCTCAGACCTTTCAGGATAATGACACTGAATTATTTGCTTATTGGGACATACTAGCATTTCTCACTATGAGAAGTGTTGTGCTTTGTTTATTTGTTTGCATAAACTGTATAACATTTAATTCTAATACGTATGAAGATTTATCAAAATTAATAGACTTGAAATATATTGTCTGAAAGAACTACTTTCATACTAGAGTAGCAGACTCAGTGTATCAGGGAACAAGCAAAAGGTTTCTTATTTTTCTCTTTTATGATAAACATCATATATAACCTGCTTGTTTTACCGAATTCCCCCCAACTTTCCTTTGTGTATGCTCTATGCACTTAAAATGTTTCCAAATCAATGGTCCTTACGCTCCTTTTGTGTTGTAAGGCAGTCACTCAAATAGTTCAAAGTTGAAAGATCAGTTAATAATAAAACAGAAAAATTTCTCTACCAAGACTATCATAGCTTGCAAAACAAAGTATTCAGAAGCTACAGATATCCACATCAACACTACCCACACTCAGTTAAGCTTCTTACGTGCTGACAAACCATGGGACAGCTTTTAACTGACACGATCAAATTTTCTACAGAGCCTCTGCTCCTTTCAATGGATAGATAATACACTGAACAGAAAGGATAAATCAAGTTTGAATGATGTCCTTCTTCAACACTGGTCATTCAGTCCCTTTATAAACTTTTTCTTTTTCCACTGAGTGTCTGCAGTACTTCCTCTGCAGCAGAAATGAAAAAGGAGCCATTTCTTAAAGACAGCATTCATGTGTCATCTTCTTGTCTTAGTCCCTCTGCACCCTACAGCTTTTGTGACAAATAAAGGCACTTGTGCTTAACTGAATTAAGGGCGCAATTAGAATTGCTTTGAATTCTGAGTTTCTAGCTGTGCAGCTTAAACAGCCTCTTGTATTAGCATGCCACATAATACATAAACCAGGCTATCTAGATGTTAAAGTGTTCTCTGGGAGACAAATGCATTCTGATAATGAGGAAAAAACAAATTGATTAATAAGACACAGTTTAGTCCTGCACAGTTCAGACGACACCCTGGAGACCCATTACCATCTCGCCTGCTGCCTTTTTCCTGAAAGAGATGAGGAATATCTGTTTACTTAGTAGCTACTCATAGCTTGGTAATGACAGTATGTTGCTGCTGCTGAGGGGACAAATCAGTGGCTAGTACAGTCCTCGTAGATACTGGCTATATTTCAGCTTCTGCTGTGTCCTGACACTTCCTCCCCTTGCACCCCTTTCCCCGTTGCACAAGGGTGAAGTGTGCAGGCTGCTGCTAATGCCAAGGAAAAGGAAGATGGCAAGCGCCCATGCCAGATGGGTAGATGGTAAAATGATGGAAACAGCAACAGAAGCACAAATCAAGCCCCTACAATTGCCGGTTTTGGACTACACCAATGTGTGGCTATGTAGATCTTCTATGCCTGAGAGATATTAGCACACACTAAGACACAAGCACACACACACAAGAATCATTATCATAGTGTCTGAGGCAAGAGAGGTCACCCTTATCTTTAAAGCAATGGAGTCTAAGCTGACCAACAACAACAACAAAAAAGTAGTACAAACAATACAAATCTGAAGGTGTTTAAAACTTGCCTTTAAAGTTAGAGTATAATTCAGTACTACATAAATACATTAAATCTGGAGATTTAAGTACTTCCTCTTCTGGATTGGGTATTTCAAAGCTCTGCAAATTCAAATAAAATTATAAAGATTCATGTCATTCACACACAGCAAATTTTGAGGGTTTTTAAAATATGTATTTCCTTTTTTTCTAGATCATTTTCCAGTGTAAATAGCTGCTCTAATCTTTCATTAATATAATTTTGGAGGATCCCCTGTTTCCTGCACCATGCATTACATATCCAACTGTACATAATTTGAACACAAATTTATTAAATTCCTCAGGAGACATTTATACTTTCAGGATTTTAATTTATCTACATTTTGATAATGCACAGAACTATTTGTTCTTTAAAAATTTTTTAAACATCAAGAATGACCATACACTTTTTTTTTCCAATTTTCAGTTTTCTTACACAGGCAGTATGAAAAGTATTTGTGAGGGTAAGCAAGTCATTTAGTCTGAGCTACAACAAATGTTTCATACAAACCTCTGCAGAGGGGGTGGTTTTTTTCATACATTTGTTAGAAAAGGAAAGCCCAATGTGGTAGAATGGTGATAACTTCCTATGTTATAATCTGTTCCATTTAGACATAGTCGTGGGATCAGATCTCTTCAGTCAGAAGATGGAACAGACCTTTCATGTTCGGAGAAAGGGAATAACTACTGAGCTAGCTGATATAAATATAACCACCACACTGCCCTACCATATATTTTCTGTGTGAAGTATGCTATTAGTCAGTTCTAAATTTAGAAATTTTTGGAGGTGGGAGGGAATGAGGGAAACTGCAAAATACAAGCAAATCCAAAATAAAAATACTTTACAAGTAAAATTGCTATGTATAATACGTTGTTCACATACCATCATTATTTAGTTGCTCACTGTGAAAATAGCAGCAGAGTAGTTGAACTCTTTTCTTTACACTATTTCAAAACTGTATACAGATAGGAATCTTCTTAGACTAAAAGTTTAACTAGGAATGATATGGCTGATTTTTCGGCTGAAATATCAATGCATAAATATTATGGTAAATGTGTGGGATAGGTAAAGTTTTCCTGTGTGCTTGAGAAGAATCTGAATGATTAAATAGTAGCCTGCCTCAGATAAAAGACAGTTATACGGTAGAATTTTATAGAATATTCTCTAGTGAATATATTGTTCCTTTAATATAAAAACCAGTCATGCTCAGTAACCTGCGAAATATGTCTTACAATAATTGCAAATCTACAGAGTATCATTAGTACTAAATAAATAGTTCTCAAACATTGATATGATTATCCTCAAGTGACGTCTTAAATCAAGAAGCAGAATTTGATTTGGTTTTCCCCTCTGTATTAATACATTCTGTAAAAGTGTTAGGCAGTTCCAATTATCTTTACCAACTACATAAGCCGGTATATAAACTGTTGCAGTAAGCGTAGTTCAAAGCAGATTGGAAGCAAAAAACTACAGCTGAAATTAGACTTCAGAATACTTTTCCATCTTATAATATATTCTGTGTAGAAATATTTTGGTTTAGACTGATTGAATGCCCCATTAACAATTCAGACTGAGTCTGCAGAAGTGTTGCATGCTGTTGAATGCAAAGCAGTGTTATAGGCTTTAAGAAATTTAAATTAGAATATAATATCACAGATACATAAAAAGTTTCATTTGAGACTTAAAAACTACATGTCCTTCCATATTCATCTAAATTTCCCACTCTCCCTCCAAAAAGAAAATAAAGAAAGAAGAAAAGAGGAGGAAACTAGGATCCTGATTATCTTCTAGTGAAAATAAATTACTAAATGATCACAAATGCAAAAAACTGCGTACCACCTCTGGAAATTTTTCCAGTTTTGGACACACTGGTCGTTATCAGACTAAGGAAATTCCTAGAAATTTCAGGCCCATTACCCATGTCTGATAGCCTCAAACACCAAGCAACTATCACAGATCCATTGATTACTGTGCCCTGGAAGAGTATATGGAGGATATAAAGAAAAGGTAAGACAAAAGACAAGCCCTGCTGTTTTTCCTGGGAAGTCAATGCTTAACATAGAGAAAAACATACACTGTAGTCTCCCAGCTCTGAGCAAAACATGAGATGTCCAGCAATTCAAAGATTTAGTTGTTATTTATCATTTCCCAGGATATACCAAAGTCTTTTCACGTTCTAGAAGTTAGTCTGCCAACTTTCACAAAACAAGATCTTGTTGACATACTGTAGTGCTAGTAGTAAGTCTAATCTGGGTAACAGCTAGGCAATCATGAAAAAACACAGTTATGTACCCTGTAACCCAACAAAAGTATACTGTATGAATAAGGCAGACATAGATTATCCAAAAAAAACCATGTGCCAATTGAAATTAGTCACTTTTTAGAGGACTGGGGGTGAAAAAACAGACCTGGGGAAAAAAAGTAAGATCAGGCTAGTACTTATAAACCCCATCTCACAATGTATCATCAAACTGGCATAAAATACTGGTATTCAGTTAATATGTAGTTTATTCTTTGTTAAAGTTGAATATAAGTAAAAAGTATTTAAAAAAATATTTTAAAGCATTCCTACATTTAAAGCATTTCCACATTTAAAGCTTGATAATGTTAAGAAAAAAGCTCAAATCCTTTTTTCTTGGTATGTTTAAGCACATAGAAATTCATTCTATTGTAGATATTTGTCCATGTTTTTGCTGAGTGCTGCATATTCTCTTATTTACCGTATGTGAGCTATAGAATTAATATCAGTGTATTGTATAATGAAAATAAAGGTCACTTTGAATGAAAGTTCACAGATGCTACTATAGATCCATACGATTAATTTCTGCAATCTATACTTACCCTGCATATTTTGTTGTGTTTTTTTTTTTTTAAACACATGTAACTAATAGTCAGTGGTAGGTGGCTTTAGCAAATAAAATGAGATTCATTCTTCTATGTTTGTCTTTTATTTCTGAAGCTGGCAATAGAAAATTAACTATTTTACAAACATGTTTTTATGTGACATGAAGATTTCTGTTGTGCTGCTTTCCTGAGGAAAACATTTAGAGCAAAAACATAGACATGCAATAACCTAGGCCTGTGGAAGCAGTTGATTTTGAATAAGGGAACCAAGTGTAAAGAACCAGAGATCATCATTTTCATTTCTATTAGATTGAAAATACTTCTGCAAAGAAATCTAGGATACTCAGTGTATATTACTCCTTTAAGAGGGTGACAATAGTTATTCTCCCCTTCCATTTCTTTCACTTTATGTAATGTCAGTGGCCTTCCTCTCTTTCACTTATGTAATTTATGTACGTATGCATGGCAATACAAGAGGAGAAAGAGAGAAAATAATTCTAAACATAAAATCAAAATATTCCTCACAAGGGTGTACTTGTCAGTGTCAGTAATACAACATATTTCTAAATTTGTCTGTATTTGACTTAAGATGTATCATATAGTAGTTCTGAAACACAGGAAAGAGAATGTCTCTACCATCTATGTCAGACCAGATGACACTACCACTCACTTCAGTACTTTATGAAACTCTGTAATACAACATGAGATAACAAAGTATTTCCATTTCTTTCTCCAAAACCCATTCCTAATTAAAGGGGTGAAGAAAGGTCAGTGAAAATATCAGTATGTTGATAAACTGAGAAGGTGTTCTGTGGGTTTGCTTGCTATTTCTATGGTCTTTTTCCTTTTCTTTTATTTGTTGGAAAACAGGTATTTATACAGACTAATTCATCAGAAGAATTAACGGTTATATTAATAAGGCAGTTTTGTTAGGAAGAAAAATAAATTTAAATATTTGTTATGTAAAAAAACAAATAGAATTACAATAATAAAAAAGAAACTAAATAGTCAAATATCGTTAAAATAATTTCCATTATTAGATGCTCACATATAGAAATTATTGTATTTTAAGAATAATTTCACATTCCAGGTTTCCTTTGGACTAAGTTAAAATTATCTAAACAGGACTAGCCAAGTGTCATGGCTTAGTCTGGCCAGATGCCATGTGCCCACCAAAGCTGCTCTATCACTCCCCCTCCTCAGCTGGACAGGGGAGAAAAAATACAAGGAAAGGCTCGTGGGTCAAGACAAGGTTGGGGAGACATCACTCACTAATCACCATCATGGGCAAAACAGGCTTCGCTTGGGGAAAGAAGTTATTACCAATCATATCAGAGTACAGTAATGAGAAATCAAATCTAAATCTTAAACCACCTTCTCCCCACCCCTCCCTTCCTCCTGGGCCTGACTTCACTCCCAAATACTCTACCTTCTCCCCACTGAGTGGCACAGGGGATGTGGAGTGGGGGTTTCAGTCACTTCATCACACCTTCTCTCTGCTACTCCTTCCTCCTCACACTCTTTCCCTGATCCAGCGTGAGGTCGCTCCCACAGGAGACAGTTCTCCATGAACTGCTCCAACATGAGTCCGTCCCACAGACTGCAGTTCTTTATAAACTGCTCCAGTGCGGGTCCTTTCCATGGGGTGCAATCCTCCAGGAACAGACTGCATCACCGTGGACGTCCATGGGCTGCAAGGGGACAGCCTGCCTCCCCATGCTCTTCTCCATGCACTGCAGGGGAATCTGTGTTCCGGCGCCTGGAGCACCTCCTCCCTACCCTTCTTCACTGACCTGAGTGTCTGCAGAGTTGTTTCTCTCACATATTCTCACTCCTTTCTCCTCCTGCAACTTTTTCCCCCCTTCTTAAACATATTATCGCAGAGGCGCTACCACTGTTGCTTATAGGTTTGGCCTTGGCCAGTGGCGAGTCCATTTTGGAGCTGGTTGGCATTGGCTTTATCAGACGTAGGGGACACTTCTGGCAGCTTCTCACAGAGCCCACCCCTGTATCCCTACCTACTACCAAAACCTTGCCATGTAAAACCAGTACACCAAGTCAAATTCAAACTTCAGACTTGGCTAGTGACCCCTACAGCAACTTTAAGTTTCTATATGAAACGTGCTGGGCTCCTGGGGCCTTTATAGGCAATAAGAGAGAGTAACATTTTGATTTCTTAGAAAACAATTCAAATAAAAATAAAATCCAAGTTCTTGTGTTTCCAGAGTCTTTCCTTTGTTATTTCAGTAGTTTGTCCAAATGTCTCATTCTGTTATATTTCATCATCAAGAAAAAAAAGTGATGATAAATATGGTCTAATACTTACAAGCTTTTAAGTACAGAGCAGTAGATAGGAAAAATCTTGAGCTCTCCATGAAAATGTACAACTCTAGGAGCTGCTATCTAGGAAAACCGTCACATTTTCAATGAAATCAAAGGTGTTCACAACATTCTATTCAGGACAATGAAAAGGGCTTGCATAGAAGACAGCCATTTCCTAAGCCCAGTTTATCACTTAAGAAATCATTTATAATCCAATCCACACTCAAATTATTGCTTGGTGACTCACATTATGCCTTAGCCAGTTTCGAAGCTGGCAGAAAGCCCTTTGCATAAGTTGAGTACATTTTGTCACCTCACATCCTGTTCTCATGTTATCATCCTTTACAACGTGAGGGACGTCAGCCTGGAGAAGGCAGAGGAGAGATACATGGTTTCTCACAGAAAGATAACATAGGCAGTTGCCCATGCACTGTTCCAAAGAGAAAAAATACAGACCATGTCTTCAAGGGAGACACCAGAATTTTAATGGAGCCGTAGTCTTCCGAAGGACATACAGATCATTATCAAATATTACAGATTTCCTGACATGTCTCCCGGGGTGCATGTACATGGCTGTGGGAGAAGCTCAATAACAGATTATGAAAACAAAACAAAGACCCCAAAATTATCTTCATGGTCCTACTTTGCCTTTTATGCTAAGAGAAACATATAACTTGTCTTCTCTATGCATAATAATTCCACATTTAAGGACCTTTTCCACACAGGTATATATGAGAGCTTCAAAGAATGTTGATGTAATCCTGATTCAACAGGTGAGAAATGGAGGCAAACACATTAAATTGTTAAAAGAGTAACAGTGTCATGGTTTGGCCATGGCGGGCAACACAGGTCCACGTGGTCGCTCTATTGACCCTCCCCCCGGGATGGGGAGGAGAAGGGGAAGAAAATGGCAAAAAACTCGTGGGTTGGGATAAGGGCACTTTAACAGAAACAGCAAAGGAAGCGAACAGCAACAACAACAACACTGAGAAGAAAGAATATACAAAATAAAATAACAGAATGCACAGAGCAACTCTCACTGCACGATGCCCCGCTTGCTCCCCAGCCGCGATTAACTTCCCTCCCCCTGCCCCCCTGGCCAGCTCCCCCAGCCAGACCCAAGCATGGTGTCACATGGTGTTGAACGCGCCATTTGTTTGGCCAGATTACGGTCAGCAGCGAATCTTCTCACTTTACCCATTTGTCTTATTTCTTCTTGTAAATGAACATGTTTTTTTTAATAATATCTGCCAAATGACAAGGGTTGACTATGGACCGTAGCGTTGCAGTTAAGGTGACATCTGCGGATGTCATCTTGGTTTCCTTTTGGTGTCTTTCTCTATTGTACACCACTGGCATGACATGGAAGCTAGCACCCCTGCTGTCCTGATGACTAGGCAGTTCATCCATGTGCTCAAATTATCTGTGTAAACTAATTAAACTAATCTGGCTGACTTTGCCTGGAATTAGTTATGGAGTGCTCACAAGAACTGCGCATCTGGAAAATGTGTTATCATGTACCTACTTGATGCTACTGGAAGTATTGGGGCAATTAAATTTTTTTTTGCCTAGTGAGGCTGCCTGCAGTCTCAGTTTACATTATACACAGAAGCTGCTGGAGATTTAAGTGTGATTATCTTTCAAAATACATTATTACCTAATTGTCCAAACATACTGTTAATTAGAAGAGCTAATGATTGCCATTCAAGATTTCTATTTTTGATGGAGAGTATGTGTTTTCTTTGCTCATAGTCTTACATTCTATCCTGTTAAAAGGATTCAGTCAGCAGAGAGTGAGACAGCTGCCTTGCTTCTGTTAATCCTCCTTGCAGGGTCAGCAAGACTCTTCCACAAGAAGCCTGGTCACCTTGAAGACATTTCTACAGTGCGGAGTACCATTGTACCAGATTACGAGTACAGCCTGACGATAGCCAACCTACATGGTCAGAAAGGTTTTCTGAGGGACTCATTGCAGAAAATAATGCTCAAGACCCTTGTTTGGGAAGCTACATAGAGGAGAGTGCAAGAATATAATAAGAGTAGCAGCAGTAAATCTTGACTTCTGGAGGAGCACAGAGTTCTCTGGGGATCCAAGCATTGCTACAGAGATTGATGCAGTCTGGTTTTTATCAAGACTACTGTCTTTCTGAGGAAAGATGTTGTCTGCATTCTTTATAAATAGATAACTGTTAACAAATAACTTGCAGTGTGAAAAAGACTTTGCTTTCCATTTCTATTTTTTCACCAAGTCTACATTTTAAAAATACCTTCCGACGATTCTGGCAAGAGGGCAGCATTATGTTACACTTTTGTCACCGGGGTACCTTCCTTAAAGTGCCTGTATGCTTGAGAATAAAACTGCCTAACTGATAAAACATCACCTAGCGTGTACATGCAGTAAGGTTTTTGTGCTTTAAAGGTTCATTAGCATTCTGGCTTGTTTCAATAATTCTCATTTAAGGAAGAATTCAGATTTTGCTTTCGTGGAAGAGGATCATTTATGAGCTAGAGAGAAATTACTATCACTGTATCAGAACATCACATATGTGATTGGCATATGTCCTCACTGAACTAAAGTTCTTTTGCTAGTATAAGGTCCATTCTACTGCCTACTAACTAATTGGGGATTACTTTTTTGTAACTCAGTTGCCTGATCACTTGCAAATCTTTACTGTATAGCTAATTTTGCTCTTCCCATTTAGTGTTTTCATATATTAGGAGATGATATAGCATTTCCAAGAGTGTAAAGTAAATTGCAGACATGGCACCACTTAACTTTATTTATCAAATGTTTCTTCACATATATAAATTAAAACAGCAGAGTATCAGTCCAAAGGAACACTTACTGTATCACTTAATCAAATACTTTCAGTGCAGTTTTGCACGAAAAACCCCTCTGTTTTCTTTCTGACTTGGACCACATGCAAAAAAAAAAAAAAGCTATTTTGATTCTATGAATAAATATTACAACTAATAATAAACATTTTGGAAAGGCAGCAGTTGTGTGTGGCAATGAAAATGAAACTGGATTAATACAGTTAGCCACTTCCATCAGACAGTGATGTAGATCTGACTACACCATCATGAAAATTTTTCATTAGTAAATTTGACAGGTAAAAAATTCTCTTCACTTTTTGTCTCTGCAAGAATTCATGTTTTGACGGACCTTTTGTTATGGAAGTCTATCAACAGATTTTGCACATGAACAACAGAACAGGGAGGAAAAGGATGACAACTACAATTACACAGTTCAGGTAATATTTAAATATGCAGACAGTTAAATGGAAGAAGTAGTAATTTTGTATTTTAGGAAGTAGACTTAATTGTCTCATATAATTTTCATGTTTTTTACTAAGAATTTCAAATCATGTTTGACCTTCTAAAACTGCCTGAAGAAGCAGTTAGCCTAGAATTGCCTGTGATCTGGGCCAAAACAGATACTGATGGATTTCCCAGATTTTCCATGCCATTTCATACACCAGTTGCTCAGGTTTATCAGTAACTCACTTCCCCAGAGATGATACAGTTTTGCATTATGTCCTACTTGGCCTTCTAAGTTGAACCACAGAGAACCAAGTACACCTATTCATGAACACAGAAAACTATTATAAAGATCTATACATGCAACTGTTGCTTAGCTATCGATCCCCTATAGTATCATTCAACAGAGAAAGGTTTCACTTTTTCCAGCTGCAGTCCTTTAAGTCAACAGAGAAGAAGAAAGTACTACTTGAAAACTGGCATACAACACAAGCCAAATCTAAATATGCAAACTTAACTCTTACATTTAATTATGTACTCAAACCTATTCTCCTTTGCTTCACAATAATACTTCAGTATGACTAATCTGGTTGCATACAGTATGTGTTCCCATCTATCACCCTGAGATTTCTCCCTCAAAAATGAGCTCATGGTCATAGTAAGTATCTATCAAAAATTATAGTATTCTGTTGACTGTTAGAGTCAGGTGGAACAGCTGTTTTATGAGGAGATATGGTATCTGTGACATTTTAAAGTTATGTCAAGGACATATCAGCACAGATAGGCATTTCTTATACATAAGTATAAATCCAGCACATTTAACATTATTTAAAGCAGAACAAAATCAAGTGCTTTCTTCTCCATACCTACCAAGCTGTACTGTGTTAATAATTTACACTCTCATCTGTATTAGACTCACTTTTACTATGTTGGAAGGACATTGTGAAGCTTTAGCTACTGTTACCTTTTTTCAATCAGTTAAAATGAAAAGTATTTTGGGGAATTTATTGCTGTTGTAATATACACAGGAACTTCTGGAATTAAACCTACATAAATACTTAGAACGAAAAAGCATTAGAAGAAGAAAAATCTCACAAAACTTCAAGACATCACAAAGCAGAGAAATGTAACTTATCCCACCTCCACTAGACTTGTCTTACTTTTCATGACATCTGGATGATCTGTCTGTGAGGCAGGTCATACTGTTCTAGGCATACAAGTAACACTTGGTATTTCAACATTTTAAATTCTTATTACATGAAAAGTCTATTGAGGGCCAAGAAAACACTGATGTTGGAAAAAGGAATATCTACAGTCTCATTTCCCTCTCATTTTTGTGCTGTTATCACCTTTCGCACCATTGTGTTTCCCATTTATATTCTCTCTCTTTCCTGCTTTGTTCTCTTTTCCTGTTTGTTGGCCCCTAACGTACTTTGATCAGCTTTGCTGTTGTGAAACTTCAGAAGTATTTGTAAAGACCAATTGAAAGGAAAACAGATGTTCAAAACCTCACTCATAAACAGACAAATTAAGACAGTGTTCAAGATTGTTTCTGTATAATATTTTCCTTTGAGGCATTTTCTATGTTAGAAAACACCAGACCAATTATGAGGGTGAAGTATCACCAACTCTCATGCAAGCATCCACTAAAGACATAGTATATTCATCCAGACAAAATTAGTCAAAACATTTTCTTTGATGAAAACCCTGGAGAAATATCTTCAAGATATCAAATGTGCAAGAAAGTTAGCACTGAACACCCAAACATGTAAAAAGATTGTGGTGGAAATGCTAATTATGAGACGTCATAGAATGCTTGTTTCAGTACCCTAGCCAAGCTCCATTTTGAGCTTTATGCCAGCTAAATCCATTGGTCACACAAATGAAAAACACGACAAAAAAAAATTTCTTTAGAACTACAGTTTAAAACTTTAAAAGAAAGTGATAGGTGCTTCAAAAGATGAAACACAGTCCTTCAGCTCAATGTAAATAAACAACACAAAACACAAAAAACCTAGGAATTTTTCTTTTCTTCCTTGAGACATAATTGCTGATATTTAGATTATGCAACATTATTG
Source organism: Opisthocomus hoazin (assembly GCF_030867145.1). NCBI lineage: Eukaryota > Metazoa > Chordata > Aves > Opisthocomiformes > Opisthocomidae > Opisthocomus > Opisthocomus hoazin. The sequence continues at coordinate 101,758,560 of NC_134416.1, forward strand.
CTTTATTGAAACAACACAAAAAAGCTCAAAATTACACTCTTACTGCCCATGCACATTAGGACACATAATTTTTAAAAACATACATTCTTCATCAGTTTTGACAAAATTGGAAGAAGTGACAACCAAGTTCTCTCATTATAGGGAATGATCTAATACCTGTGCAACCGCCCAGTCCACCTTACTCCTCCTAAAGTAAATGGGAACTCTTTATTTGGAAGGACACTTGTTATATAAGTAAAAAATGACAGCTAGCTGAACTCAGAATTAGAAATTTAGTACTACAAGACTATCTCTATAACTTGGCTGAAGCTGAAGTTATATATTCCTGGGCTGTATTTAAAAAAAAAAAAACCAAAAACAAACACTTATATTTCTCTGCATTTACATATTTTCTTTCATTCAGTACAGAAATAACAGGATTCCTAGCTCAAAAATAAACCCCAAAAAGTAGCTAAGAAGAAATGACACACTATTTTTTTAATTTTTTTTGACAGCATATCCCCCTTCTTTCTCAGTCCACTTTAAAATCTGATACTAACTCCGTTTCATCATGTTTTTCCTGTGTCCTGTCTTTGAAGGATGAAGGTAAACATGGCTCCAAATTCCTTAAAGTATTCCCCCAAGTGATTTTACTTTAAAAGAAATGAAAACACTGGGAACATTTCCAGGTACAGTTACAACTCGTAGTCCTCATATAGCACAAACAATCAAAGACAACACAGCAAAGGAATGGCAGATTAATTAAGGGAAAGCCCGATTAACAGAACTAGCCAAGACTACTGTTTAATTTTCACAAGGTTTCCCTTTACCCCTTCCCCAATAGTGCTAGCTTACACATCTGATGATTTTGTCCTAGTACCACCACAAATTCTGTGCAAATACCGCCGCATGGTGAACTCTCATCAGCTTCACCATGGGGACTTAGAAGAGCTGTATTGACATGACCAGTGTGGTGATGGGAACACATTGCTGTGGTGCACAAGCAAACACTGCAATTGAAACAAGTGGTCGTGACATTATGCCCTAAAAACCTGACCAAATAGTACCTCACCTACAGTAAGAGTTTAGGTGTTGTGTTATATCTGACAGCTATCTCCTCCAAAATTACTGCAACAAGTTCACTCACTCTATGACAGCCTTATTACATGCTACACAAACACTCACACAAATATATAAAAATTACAGAAAAATAGTTCAACAGAACATATTAGTGAGGAGAACCCAGATCCATGAATCACCAGAAATGAGAAGGAATTGGAGAAGAAGGAGGAAAAAGGAAATTACAACTTGTCTTCCTTTTCTCAGCTATTAGACATATCTTTTCATGGTTAAAAATTTCAGTGGACTACTTCAGCAAAATTAGGTTCTTAGAAAAATTAGAAAAAACCTGGCAAGTAGGTAGGAAACAATTGCTTATAGATTGTGACAGAGGACTTTGCCTAGCTACTTTCCCTCTGTTGTTTATTATCTACTGTCTAGAGTATGGCCCTAAGGGAACAATTAAGACTTGGATTTATTAATACTCCCTCTTACATTTTCATTAAGTAATAATTTAGATTACAAAAATGATGTAAATAGACACAATAGTCCTTCTTTTCCTTAAGATAATTATTTCATCTTTGAACTCTCACAGGAAATTTTTCTGTTGACTTCAATGAGAATAGAAGTAAGTCACAAATCCATGATGGCACTCTGATTTTAATCCCTTGATGCACCAAACACTGACATGTGAGGACAAAAACAAAATCCTTTTTTTTTAAGCAAGAAAGCATGCAGGAAATAATAAATTTTGTCTCTATTTCAGTACTAAACAAAAGTCAATCAAATGGTTTAGCATTGTATTAATCAGCTTAAATTAAAAAAAAAAAAAAAAGAACAATATACAGGTAAAAGTAATGCCCCCAAAACAAGAAGCACCATATTGGCTTTTCAAATGATAAGAAAAATTATTCAATCAGAATAGGAGCTATTATACTGAATGAAAAAACGAGTCCATGAGCTACTGCCCTACAGTTGTCTGTACCTACAGCTACCCTAGCTGGAGCTAATTCTGCATCACAGCTTACTGCAATTATTGAACAACCACAGTAGAAACAATAGCAAGCACAGCTAGAATAGCAGGAGAGTCATGGAGCGGAATATAGGCATTTTCCACTGTAAATCCTATTAAGAATTAGTTTCCCTGTATGTATATGCCCGGAGATTCCTGGACTGCATTGATTATAACTTACTTATCCAAAAGACAGAGGAGCCCACAAGGAGAGGTGCTATGCTGGGCCTGGCTCTCACCAACAAGGAGGGGCTGGTAGGGAATGTGAAGCTCAGGGGCGGGCTTGGCTACAGAGACCACAAGGTGGTGGAGTTCAAGATCCTTAGGGCAGCAAGGAGGGCGTGCAGCAAGCTCACTACCCTGGACTTCAGGACAGCAGACTTTGCCCTCTTCAGGAGTCTGCTTGGTGGAACACCAAGAGATAAAGTCCTGGAGGGAAGAGGGGCCCAGGAAAGCTGGTTAATAGTCAAGGATCACCTCCTCCAAGCTCAGGGTGGAATCAAGGACAGGTAGCCTGAAAGGAATACAGAGAAATTGTCTGAGCAGCCAGGATCAGGTTAGGAAAGCTACAGTTCTGACAGAATTAAACCTCACCAGGGATATCAAGAGCAACAAGAAAAGCTTCTGTAGGTACGTCAGTGATAGAAGAAAGGCTAGGAAAAATGTGAGCCCTCTCTGGAAGGAAATGGGCGACCTGGTTAGCAGGCATATGGAGAAGGCTGAGGTACTCAACGACTTTTTTGCCTCAGCCTTCACTGGCAAGTGCTCCAGCCACACCACCCAAGTTGCAGAAGGCAAAGGCTGGGACTGGCAGAAGGAAGAACTGCCCACTGCAGGAGAAGGTCGGGCTTGAGACCATCTAAGGAACCTGAAAGTGCACAAGTCCATGGGACTTGATGAGCTGTATCCAAGGGAACTGGCAGATGAAGTTGCTAAGCAACTATCCATCATGTTGGAGAAGTCGTGGCACTCTGGTGAAATCCCTGGTGGCTGGAAAAAGGGAAACATGACTTCCATTTTTAAAAGGTTAAAAAGGAAGACCCGGGGAACTACAGGCCAGTAAGTCTCAGCTCTGTGCCCAGCAAGATCATGGAGCAGATCCTCCTGGAAAATATGCTAAGACACAGGAGAAGAAAGAGCCAACATAGCTTCACTAAGGGAAAATCATGCCTGACAAACTTGATGGCCTTCTACAATGGGATTACAGCATTGGAGGACAACAGAAGAGCAACTGAAGTCATCTACCTGGACTTGTGCAAAGCATTTGACACCTTCCCACAAGACATCCTTGTCTCTAAGTTGGAGAGACATGGATCTGATGGATGGACCACTCAGTGGACAAGGAATTGGCTGGATACTCTAAGAGATGCGGTCAATGGTTCGATGTCGAAGTGGAGACCAGTGATGAGTGGCGTTCCTCAGGGGTCTGTATTGGGACAGGTGCTGTTTAACTTCTTTGTCGGCGACATGGACAGTGGGATTGAGTGCACCCTCAGCAAATCTGCCAGTGACACCAAGCTGTGTGGTACAGCGGACAAACTGGAGGGAAGGGATGCTGTCCAGAGGGACCTTGAGAGGCTGAAGGGCTGGGCCTGTGCAAACCTCATGAAGTTCAGTAAGGCCAAGTGCAAGGTGCTGCACATTGGGTTGGGTCAATCGCAAGCAGAAATACAGACTGGGCAGGGAATGGATTGAGAGCAGTTGATGAGAAGGACTTGGGGTTGTTGGCTGATGAGAAGCTCAACATGACCCAGCAATGTGCGCTCGCAGCCCAAAAGGACAACCATATCCTGACTTGTGTCAAGAGAATTGTGTCCAGGAGGTCAAAAGAAGTGATTCTGCCACTCTGTTCTGCTCTGCTGAGACTCCACCCGGAGTCCTGCATCCAGCTCTGGAGCCTTCAGCACAGGAAAGACATGGACGTGTTGGAGTGGGTCCAGAGGAGGGCCACAAAAATGGTCAGAGGGCTGCAACACCTCTCCTATGAGGAAAGGCTGAGAGAGCTGGGGTTGTTCATCCTGTGGAAGAGAAGGCTCCAGGGAGAACTTATTGCAGCCTTCCAGTAGCTGAAGAAGGCCTACAAGAAAGCTGGAGAGGGACTTTTTACAAGGGCATATAGTGACAGGACAAGGGGTAATGGCTTTAAACTAAAAGAGTAGATTTAGATCAGATAGAAGAATGGAATTCTTTACTATGAGGGTGCTGAGGCACTGGAACAGGTTGTCCAGAGAAGCTGTGGATGCCCCCTCCCTGGAAGTGTTCAAGGCCAGGGTGGGTGGGGCTTGGTCTAGTGGAAGGCATCCCTGACCATGGCAGGGAAGTTGGAAGCATATGATCTTGTAGGTGCCCTCCAAGCCAACCATTCTGTGATTTTGTGATTCTGTGTGTATATCTAGTATGCTTAGTGTGAGTCGACAGAAAAAGTTTTATGAGCTACTTTATTTTACGTAATGGCACAATGTCTCTCGTGAGTAAAGTTCCTGATGTTGTGCATAGTCTCTGGAGAGCGTTAGGTGCTTTAAAATGGCAGCTCTAGAAATGCTTAGGTTGAACAGTGAGTCGCTTAAAGTAGGTAAAAGCAAAGCTGTAAGCATAAAGCGCTATCAGGTTGTTTCTCTGTGGCTGAAGCAACTCTTACCAAGGATTTGGAAGCCTCTCCTCTAGCAGTTCTTTCAAAGAACTGCAGAAGGCGGTTCTCTAGAAAAACACAACTGCAGGAGGAAGAACCTGAGACTTCTGTCCTTAGTAGTTAGGATCCTCAAGTAGACATTTTCTATTTTTTCTGTTAAAATGAAGGAATTATAATCTCTATTCCCCAAAATTGTCTTCCTTAGTCAGTAACTTATCTTGTCCAAAATGAAATAACTTCCGATCTCTGTTTATAAAGTGGTATATTAAAAAATAGCATTTTCTTGTGGAAGAGGACAGAGAGAGCATGAAGTAATGTAACATATGTAGGCATATGTATCTAGCATCCTGTATCCCAGTGGTTAACATCCACTCAAAAAAATTGTTTTTTGCAGACAAAACTGAATCTAAGATTTGCTTTTTCAATTGCTAGGTTAATCACAAGAGATAAAAAAAATTAAAAAAAATAAAAAAAAAGAAGCTCTGGTACCCATACTAGCTCTTCATTTAGATCTATTTGGAAAAAAAAAAAATTACAACTTGCTGACAGGCTGGGTTTCTTAAGCTTTATGCTTGTCTGTTAGATCAAGATTCTTACAAGATTTACATGAAAAATGCCTAGTTCCTGGATTCTGAGTTAGTCACAAATCAGAAAAAGGGCTTTCCGTTCCTGGCAGTCCTGGCTGTATTTATCACACATACTTGTTTCCTGAGAGCTTGAAAGTAAATTATGACATTTCATAGTGAGACTGAAAACTATTCTGAAAAGGATTGTGTAATTGTACTTTTGGACTCAAGTGCCTCAGCCCTACCTAAGACTTTAATTCTGCTCTTTTCATTTTTATTCTGCTTAGTAAGCATCAAGTGTCCAAGAGTCCGATTTTTCTTCATTGTGTTCTGAGTCTTCATTTTACTGCAATCCTGTCTTGCAGCCAGAGCATCTGAATTGACATAAAGCATTGCCAGATAATTCTTGAAAGGAAATTTAATTTTAAATACAAAAAATATTTACTTTTCAAAATGGGTTTTATTCTGATATTCTTCTCTGTGCTGAGGATATTAAAAGTAGACTTGGTTTTTATTTCTTCTCCTCAATAATTGTTGATACAATCTACCTTCCTCAAACAGTATTCCTGAATATTTCACATCTAATATTAAAATGGGAAAAGAAAGGGTACACATCTCCTTTCCTCTGTTGAGTATGTTCAGTGCCTCTATAACACCCCTTCTTTTTTTTTTTTTTTTTTTTGCTTTAAAACAAAACTAATATTTCACCATCTGGTATGTTGTACAAGTGTTTTAACTACATATGTTTTGCCTATACACATCTGTCACAAACACATTGAAAAGAACTGAAAAACCGTGGGATAATCTCTGCTCTTTAGAAGATCATGAACCATGGTACTGCCCAAGTAATCTTCCTTTATTTTTAAGAATGTTTATTACTTTTTGAACAATTTATAGTTGGAATGGCATGGAGCTGTCAAGGTTTGTATTGTTGTGTACAAAAATGTGGTCCTGATAAAATAATCAAAAAGTCACTGTGAAACATAGAAAACTATTTTCCCTGTACAGATCTTTCTAATTTTATGGTTTACACAAAACAAAACTGTGTATTGTAGTTTAAACTTCTGCTGGCTATTGCTTGGGATAACCTTAATTCTCTGCAGTAAGTGGGTGATACAACCAGCTGAAATCCGTGCACATTAAACCTCTTGGCTACAGCACACAATGATTTAGTCTTTAAGCTATTATGACTGGCAGATAATTCCTAAAACTACATCAGGGGAAGTATTATAATATAATACAATACCAACTACATGAATAAAAACCCTGAGTCTTTTCCATAGCACTGTACTTAAAGTGTTCTTCATAGATGAGTGTTTTTCCCTTTTGCTGCTTGGAATCATTATTTTTTCTTTGAATTTTTTTACAGCAGCTGATAGTCATTGATCAGAAACTAGCCAGTAATGATGCACCAGTAGCAAGACTTCTTTCTTTCCCTCCAGCAATCCTTTAAGTATCATACTTTTAAAGATTTATGATTTATTATATTTACACATTTCCTACAATAAGATATTTTAACAACACAAAGGAAGTAATAACATGCACATTTTTACATTATAGGCAGAGAGATTTGACAACATTCTCAGTTCTGCCACAAATATCCTGTGCTTTTCTGCTTTACATGCACACACAGTCACTTATCTGTGCTACAAAATAATGACTGTAAAGTTTTTTTTAAACTGAGAATACTGTATCTGGATTTGTCTTTAGATATGAGAACAAGAAGAAACATGGTACAGTGAACTGCTAGTCTGTGGTTTCCTCCACAGATAATAACATTGCTTTTTTTGTTTTGGATTCAAAATTATATCTACTGAAGATGCTCAAAAGTCAACATAAGCTGTTTTTTAACAACATTATTTCTACTGCTGCAAACTGTAAGCAACTTTTAAGACATTACCACCTACAGAAAAAAGTTACCCAAATCCAAGCCTTGCCACAAAATATGTGCAACTGTTCAGCTGTAATTTGTAGTAACTCTCAAATATCACACTGCTTTTAGATACAAGACCATAGGAATGACCTGACAACATGCATTCCGTGTCAAATTAAAATTATTAATGTAATTTATTTCCTCTCAATTCATATTCATAATTTGAACAAGAGTGAAAATATTGAACTTTTAACATTAATTAAAAAAGGAAAAAAAGAAGAAAGAAGCATTGAATACCATTGAGTAATCTGAGATACTCTCTGCATTCAATGAGATAGAGTGAACTTTTACAGTTGGAAGGTCAATATACCTTAATATAATGGCATTTTTAATAAATGAAAAAGTATTTTCTAAAATAAGGTTTTAGTCTTAGTCTAAATTTTATATCCCCTTTTTCTTTCATGGTATCTGACTAAAAGCTGAAAATAAATGAGTTCCAATAAATAATGTATATGTTCCAAAATAAAAACCAAATAAAATACATGACAGTATGGAAATTTTTCACTGGTATTCATATAGATAAATTCAATATTCAATGCACTGTAATGTGCCATCCTCAAATAAATTCCTGTAAAGTTCTCAGAGGCTACTGTCTTCCTTCAGTTCACCTGAATAATTCTTTACCATTTTGCTTTATGATGTTCATTTTAGAGAGAATTTTTTTTCCTAGTAACATTATCCCTGGAAAACAAAACAAGAATATCAGATAAAAGCAGAGACATATCCATAAAACCCTCTACTCCCTATGTCATGGAAAATGATATTCTAGAAATATTTTAGCATTTTGTTGCCATTTGTTTTTTTTTTCACTAAATGACCTGGTTGAGGGAGATTGCTTACCACTGTGAAAAGGCTTCCATAGAACTAATGTCACATATGAAACACATGTGTAGTTTTGTTCTTATATTGTGATTATAACTGATCAGGTTTCAGAGAAATGTTTATTTTTGTTATAAATATTTATTTATTATACATGAAATCTATAACAGCAAATGCTGCCTGTCCTGTTGGAAAGTATTCTAGTGATAGAAAGCTCCTGCTTCTGGTTTTGTAAAGCTGTAAGACATACGAACAACATTCCAAATCTGCTTCAAAGATCAATTTTGCTTTTTACTGAATTTTGGATTAGTGACATAGTGTGGGCGTTAAGTGAAAGAGATGGGAGAAAAAAGAATTAATTAATGGCACAAACCAACTCATAATATAAACACAAAAATCTGGCAGCAATTTTGACAACAACCCACATGTTGGGGTGTTCATGTCAACAGGTAAATCACTAAGCAGAGTACACAGGTAGCAAACATTATTTTATGTGTTACACAACTTCTATTTATAATGTATTGGATATTTTATATTAACAGTGCAGTTTATTGTTTAGGCCTGTAATTTTCTTGTGGATATCGTCATATAAGGGAAGTAGTGTGTATGAATGCAGTACAAAACCTAAAAGTGTTCAAGACCAGGTTGGACAGGGCTCTGAGCAACCTCATCTAGTTAGCCGTGTCCCTGCTCGCTGCCGGGGGGTTGGACTAGATGACCTCTAGGGGTCCCTTCCAACCCAAAACTTTCTATGATTCTATGATTCTATGATTCTAAGTTTATTTTTTATATAAAACAAAAAGACATGGTTTCTGGAAATTGCTGATATGAAGGCATCATTAGCTAGTATATTACAATAATGTGACTTGCTCTTTTTGTGTTTGGAGAGTTCATTATGCACTTAATGATCCTGACAAACTGTGGCTCTTGTTTTCCTCTGAAGGGAAGGGCGAGAAATAAGTAGCTGCATCTGATCTACATGGTGGTACAGAGTAGATTTATTTATGATAAAACAGCAATCATTTAAAATGGAAGGAGTTAATAAAATTCCCTTTCCTACAGTATTCCAATAGTTTTAAAAATCCATTTCTATTTGGTTAGCTCTTTTTATTCTTTAAGGCACTTTTTTAAAGAAAACAAAATTAGAGACCAAACTTCAGCCAAATCCTTATTGAACTAAAAGGAAGAAAAAAATATAGTGCTTAAAATTCATGATCCTTAAGCAGGCTTGAACACGAAATGCAACCTTATATAAACTAATCAGGCTTTCAGAATGTTCTATTACGTATTAGAAATCTGTTATTTTATATTTTATAGTCTAGGATTCTTTAAGATTTTGTTTTTATTGTTTTAAAAAAACAGACCCACAGGACATCCAATTTCAGCGGAAGCAGGGACATGAGACCGTCAATGTCTATTCATTGGTAGTGTTAGTGTAATAAATAATATGAAGAATGATATTAATTTATAATGAATTTGCAATCACACCTAGTTGTGCACTGTTAGTATATAGTGTTACAAACCAGGATCAAATACAAGCACTTTTGAGATTCAAGGGAAAGGTAAAATTACTGTAAAGCCCAAAGCTCCTAATTTAGTAGTTAGATGAACATAAACTTGCCTGTTGTTTGTGTTCAGTGCTGCACATGAACTTAGGTTGAACTCCTTGAAAAGTAGACAGACTTTTGCAGATTGTTGCAGTTTCAGTGTGAGTAGCGAGGGGCACAACATGTAGCCAATCAATTTATTTCTAGTAGACATCCAAATATTTTCTTATACAAGTAAATTATTAAGTATAATTAAATGAGTCATCTGTGCAACCCAACCATACGATCACCTGTCCCCTATCATTACTCACTATCAAAATACCACTCCTGACATACTCCTTCCTTACTGCAAACTACAAATATATTGTAACTCTTTTTATTTTCCTTTGCATCCATCTGTGTTCCTGTAATCTATTTTCTGAACTTCTATTATCCAACTAGGATATCAACATCATTAAATATAATATTTTTCCTATTTTCCATGGATTCACCAACAGATTTTGGCTTCTTTTAAATATTATTCTGGAGTTACAGATGCTTGGAATATACACCACCAATATTTTTAACACAGGGACATAAAGACCTTAAATTACATCATTATATTGCTTTCTGGAAGAAAATACTTCTCAATGGGGGATGATTTAGGATTAGTACAAAACATTATGTTAGATCATTGAAAGATCATTGAAAGATTTTCCCTTTCAGAAAGCAAAATGCAGATAGGCATTTTATCCACAGATTATAGCTTTGCATTTTGTTATACTTTATTGTTCATTGCAATTTATTTTGGATTTCTGCTTTTTTTAATAGTATTTCATTAAGATTTTCTAAAGCTAAAGGAGAAAGGAAAATTAAACACAATATTGTGGCCATATACTTATTCAAAAGGTTATTTTGGAGTTTATTAGCCAATTAAATATTCTATATTTTATTATTATAGTAAAAAAAAACCAACAAAAAAACATCAATTATGTTGTAACTGAAACTATCTTACCTCCCATGTACACTATTAATAAAAAGGCAGTGGAAAGGGTTTTATAAGTATCGATTACAGGTAAGGATCTGTAATGATTTTGTAAGAATTCATTAACTGTATTTGTATCATTTAACTGCAGCATAACAGATATGTTAATGAATGATTAAAGAAAACTTGCTCTAACTGCAGATACTGGGACTCATTCACGCTAATGAAAAAATAATCCACTTACTGTGGAATTTTTCCATTAAAGCTACATAGTCTTAAATTAAATTTTTAGACTAACTACAGCACAGTAAATTCTTGCATACTGCAATATTAGCCTATTGCATTAACAGTCTAAACCTGATGGATTATGCTTGTCATTCTTTTAATTTCTTTCAGGAGAACTGAAACCTGACGATTTCACGTTCTGCTTCTGGTCACAGCATATGCCTAATCCCCGACCAATATGGCAGATAACTAAAACAGTATAAGAATTTTTTGTCCTGGCTTGGCCTGCTTAAGAGCCGTGCATAGTCTACTTTAAGATCTACTGACTCACTACTGAATTGACTCTAACACAAAGGGTACACATGATGAGCTGACATAATTATTGCTATACCCTTCCTATAGACTGTTCAGAATATTTGAAGTGCAAAGTGACCAGAGTCCAGTACATATCATATTAACTTTGCTACTAACATGCCACAGCCTTTACACTGAGTTTGCAAAACTGAGGCTTGTCAGGCTTATTTTGTCTCAGCTTATGTTGACTCTCCTGGAGCTTTTTTTTACTTTGCTTAGCTCTAAGAATTTTTTTTTTAATGACTAGGTAGCTACTTCTGATTTATTTTATGCTTGTGGGTCAATGGCGTTGCTGGACTTGTCAATGACATGATCCGACTCAGGCGCCAAGAGCTGAGCAGTTAAAGGGAGCGATTGACTTGTGCTTATCTTATCAGACAGAAGAAAAGGGGGATAGCCCACCACTGTAAATCAACTAGTCTCCGGGACATGATGGAGGCCACGCAGTCAGAGGCTGCTTAAACATTTGGCCCCCCTGAGCACATAACCAAGATGCCTGCTCCATAGGGCTGAGTCCCACTTATGACGACACAACATTCCATGCCAAGAGCCAATCGACACATAATACCGACACATAATACCAACACATAACATGTCGCCAAAAGATTTTTAAATGTATAAAAACTGGCACTTGAAAACTCTCTTTGCGAGCCAAGCGAGAACTTCACCTGACGGACAGATCGACAGGCCTGAACCTCTCTCCCCCCCAAGAAAGGACGCCTTTCTGGTAAGAGTCACGCCTCTGACTTTGTCAGACATATCCCCGGGAACACATTGTTAACTAAAGCGCTAAACCATTACCTTGAGCTCCATTTTTGTCAATAGTGCATTTATCAATGTCAATCCTGAATCTGTGACACCTGTCGCTTGAATAAATTACCTATAGTTTCAACTTTGCGGAACTGTTTCAGTGAAAGTCCTTGCAAGGGCTCTGACAGGCAAGCTGAATCTGAGAAGTGGCTGCACACTTCACCCTTTAGACATAAACCGTTGACCAAGTCTGGGACTGGGAGTGGATCCAGCCGCACCTAGACTCCTATCCGAGAGAGAGTTCAGAATGCAAAGGGGTCTGCTCTGAACATTGTGACTCAATGGGAGGGCTTTCCTTTTGACGCTTCTCAGACTCCTTTACCCCTTTTAATGCGACAATACTTTACTTTATTTTTGCTTATTTTCCTAAGATATAAACTTTCTTTTATCAAATGGTAGTACCAACTACTTATTCTGTGCAGAATGAAATATATATTACTCTGATATAGTGCTATAGTGTAGAGGAATATAGATGCAATACTGGGGGCCTTGAAAGCTGGAGCACAGGATGCCATACAAAAGTGCAGGCATGGGGTGTAAAGAGAGGGGTCAAAAGCAGGCATTGGAGACCCCAGGGCTATAAAAACCCAGCAAATGTCAGTTAAAGAAAAGCAGACCTAGAGCTAAGAATAACCAGTCTTGGAGTAAGAAAACACAAGTATGTAAGATATGTAAAATTTACCATGTACAGTAAATTAAGTGGTAACATGGACCTGCAAAACTACATTAGCAAATGTACAAAAGTGACACAAACTGAATCCTAGGGTCAAGAGGAAGAAATCACCAGCATCATACCCCTCCCGGTGGAGGACTTAAGATGCTAACTTGCTCTACACCACAACCAAATTGAAGCTATCAACTGAAGGACCCAGCAGGACTGCGCAAGACTGAACAGAGCACCAGAAAAAGAGATATATACTAGGAATTGCAGGTATGTCTATTCTAAATGCATTATTAGCATTGAGACCTTCTGTAACTGTAGGATTCTTCATTTTCTGTTTTCTTTTCTTTTTTCTTTTCTGTGGTAATTAGATCTGGGCTAAAAAGAATTCGTTGATTAGATCGTTAAGATTTCTGTTACACCAGCAATACATTACTGGCTTTACCTATAAAGTGTGTTCCCTTTTTGCCCACAACAAGATTTTGTACATAACGGTACTGCACCTCCGAAATAGTTACAGCACATTACTGAAACTCCAGACTAAGTGAACTTCAGAAAACTGAACCAAACTTTCCGATATATATGATTTCTAAGTTATATTCAGCTAGTAGCTCCATGTTTTAATGATCATTAAAAAAAATGCCTTTCAGGTGTTCCCATCTTTGTCCCACTGTGTAAAAAAGATTAACAGGGAAAAAAGAAAATGAATTTACACAAAACAGTCAGTCACATCCCCGTTCACAACAGCCTTTAGCAGTGGATTACTCTGACGCAGGATGAAAAATTAACTACCATGAATGAAGTAAAAGTGAGCATAGGGATAAACAAAACCCAGTAATCTGCATATTCCAGTTTCTTAAGCTTTATTAAAAAACTGAAAATAACTGTAATCCAGAAATTCATAAAACACATAAATACTCGTGAATCTGGCCAGATGCACTGTCATTTTGCAAAAAAGCTTTCTCCTACCCGTATTAGTAATATAGCAGGGCTTGTATGTAGTGTTGTGTTGGGAGGAGGGATGAATAATTTATTATAGCTTATTATTCTTCTCCTACTGTATTTTTGTTTAATAATATCTTTTTTTCTAATTGGTTCATTGTTACATTTGCTGATGACTTAGTCTGTAACTCTTGTTTTTACCTTGATTCATCTCATCCAGAAATTAAAGATGCTAGCCTTAGGGACCAATACATATGGTATCCTCCCTCTCTGCCACTTCTAAAATTTAGCTAAGAGCTTTAGGTGCACTGCTGCTGCTTTTGCCTTTCCCTCTGGCTTTTTTAATTGCTCTTCCCTCTTGCACTACACAGTGAATAATAACACATGACCTTTTACTTGGTTCTGCTTCTACACTGTGTTTAGTGAAAGTTCTCCCAATTATGCAGACTTCTGCAGACAGATTGCAGTGCTGACATTTCTATGGAATCCCAGAACTTCTGCAACATTTTTGTTTCCAAAGGGAAAAAAATGAGTACAGTGAACTTTTTTCCCCACACTTTTTGCTTCATAGCACTTCTTGTCATTTTTATCCAGTGAAACCAGAGAAGCATTAATTTGTTTACTTCACAGTGCACTATCGAGCATTTTATCAGAACGATTTGAAGTATATCCATATTTAAGCTCAAGGACAAGGATACTAATTCAGAGAACTGTCATTTGCTGCTGCAGGCTATGGCTTTGTTTGCATGACACTTTCCCTGTGTATTTATTACGATACAGCTAAGTTGTGTTCCCAACATGAGCAGACATCTTTCCAGTTCATTTATTTCAGAACTGTATCTGAACATGTTCATTCAACAAAGATAATCCCTAGACTCTACAGTTTTCCCTTAGAATTTTATTTAGTCACAGCATAATAACAATTTACCTGAGGGATAGTAGTGATGCTAAAATTCAATACAGTAATACATTTAAATACTTTTGTTGTTGTTGTTCTACAAAATCAGGTGCTGAAACAACTAACCAGCATATAACTCAAGATGTTCTTACATAACATTATAGTAAGTGTCAAGCAGAAGAAAACACTAAAATTAATGTGACAACAGAAATTATTTTAAGTAAAATGCCAAAGAGGGTACTTGAGGTTACAAGTGAGGTGTGGCACAGTAAAAGAAAAAAATAAACTGCACGAAGTAGATAACTGTCAAGAACCATGAATTTTTGTCCTTTCATAAAACGTACATGTCATATAATGCAGGCATGTCAAGGAATGCACACTAGTCATACCCATTTTTTTGATGAAGCTATGTTGACTTTCTTCAGTACAGTCACAGGTCATTCTTTCAATTTTGTCATAACTAGGGAGACAACTACTTAATGACACATAATTATTTTCTTCTGAATGTGAGCTTACATCATTCTTTAACACATATATTTTTGCTTAATACTTCACTAAGTTACTTTCTAGACAAAGATTCTACCAAATAGTAACATCTTAGGGGCAATCAAATCAAAATTGCTGGGAAGTATAACCCATGAACAGTATATGTTTCACTGACAAAAAGACAGTAATGGCAGGAGGAACTCTATGCTCTTCTCCCACTGTAAGAGAAGATCAGGTTTGTGACCACCTGAGGAACCTGAACATACATAAGTCTACAGAACCTGGAAAGATGCATCCCAGAATCCTGAGGGAATTGGATGATGTCGTTGCCAAGCTACTCTCCATAATATTTGAAAGGTCATGGCAGACGGGGGAAGTCCCTGGAATCTGGAAAAAGGGAAACATTGGACCCATTTTTAAAAAGGGTAGAAAGGAGGATCCTGAGAATTACCAACCTGTCAGCCTCACCTCTGTGCCTGGGAAGAACATGGAACCGATCATCTTAGAAGGTATGCTGAAACACATGCAGGATAGCGAGGTGATTCAAGACAGCAAGAGTGGCTTCACCAAGGGCAAGTCTTGCCTGACCAACCTAGTGGCCTTCCATGATGGAGTGATTACATCAGTGGACAACTGAACAGCTACACATGTCATCTTTCTGGACTTCTGTAAGGCCTTTGACGTGGTCCCCCCCCAATATCCTTCTCTCTAAATTGGAGAGAGATGGATTTGATGGGTGGACTGTTCAGTGGATGAGGAATTTGTTGGAAGGTTACATCCAGAGGGTAGTGGTCAACGGCTCAGTGTCCAGGGGGAGATCAATGACAAGTGCTGTCTCTCAGGGGTCCATACTGGGACAGTGGGATCAAGTGCACCCTCAGCAAGTTTGCAGATGATACCAAACTGAGTGATGTAGTTGATGTGCCTGAGGTATGGGATGCCATCCAGAGGGACAAGCTTGTCCAGACAAGCTCAAGAAGTGGGCCCGTGTGAACCTCATGAGGTTCAACAAGGCCAAATGCAAGGTCCGGCACCTGGGTCAGGGTAACCCTCAGTATCAATACAGGTTGGAGGATGAAGGAATGGAGACTAGCCCTAAGGAAAAGGACTTGGGTGTACTGGTGGATGAAAAAGTGGACATGAGCTGACAAAGTATGCTTGCAGCCCAGAAAGCCAACCATATCCCAGGCTGCATCAAGAGAAGTATGGCCGGCAGGTCAAGGGAGTTGATTCCACCCCTCTACTCTGCTCTGGTGAGACTACACCTGGAGTATTGCATCCAACTCTGGAGCCCTCAGCACAGGAAACACATGGACCTGTTGGAGCAGGTCCAGAGGAGGGCCACAAAAATGGTCAAACAGCTGGAATAGCTCTCCTATGAAGAAGTGCTGAGAGAGTTAGGATTGTTTACCCTGGAGAACAGAAGGTTCTGGGAAGACCTTATTGTGGCCTTTCAATACTTAAGGAGGTCTTATAAGAGCGATGGGGACAGATATTTTAGTAGGGCCTGCTGTGACAGGATGAGGGGTAATGGTTTTATACTAAAAGAGGTTAGACTTAGGCTAGATAAAGGAAGAAATATTTTACAAAATTTGTCCCTTCCAACACAAACTATTCTATGATTCTATGATTCTATATTCTATGATTCCTGTTTCTGCCACACATTTAAGATAGGATATTGAACAAAGTAATTTCACTTCTCCGTTCTGCAGTTTAATCAACTGCAAATGAAAACAATACTTCATTTTTGTACTTACAAACTGTCTTAGATTATCAACACTACTAAAATGTTGTTGCTTGAATAAAAGTACGAGTCAATCATATACTCACGTAATGAGTGAAAGAAGGAAAATGTAGATGTGAGGAAAGAAAAGACTGTCTGTTTACAGACATATGAGGGTAACCAGTACTTCTGTGGAATTAAAGATTTTTGACAGACCTCTGCAGGTAACGTATGTGAAAGTACAATAGTATTTGTTTTAATATAACTGAAGCATTACTTATTTTAGATTAATTACAGATGGACTTTGTTGTTTAAGGATGAAAGCAAGCATGGTCTTTTGTAAATCAAACCCATGAAATTATCTGAAGGAAGTAGAATGTATCCCATTCTGACACTTCGTGTAAAGTACTTAGCAGAATTCCTCACTATTAATTCACAGTTCACATTCCCCAGCCATCTGATACTGATTCAATGTCACTTCTGAATGCAGTGTACTATTCTGTACTATTCTGAACGGCAAAAAGATAAGGGCAAAGTGCATGCAAATTTCCTGCAGCTGGATAAGTCACATTCTCAGATCACACAATTTCTTTAGAAAAATAGGCCCATATCCAAAAAAGGATCTTGGGATCCTCCTTTTTGGTCATTGTAGTACTTAGTTTCCAGAAATCATACTTCCATAAACGAATTCCTATCATTACTTCCTCAAGAATCTTCTGAATCAGCACTATAGGCTCCTTAAAATTACCCTATGAATTATTAAATCATCTAAGGAGACGCTACCACTACCATTTAGTGATTGTAGTGGGATTTTTCTGCAGAGGTCACCACCACACATATCCACTTTACAAAATCCAGAGAGTTTAACTTAATGTCTTCCCTGTGAGATAATAAGTATTACATATGCATTTGAATCATACATATACCATAAATTAGTGAAGCAGAGTGTATTTATTTCATTGATTATTTTGGCTTGCTGAGAACAACAAATGTCTGTTCAACTCCAAGTATGAAAGGACTATTCAAAGAATCATCACGGAAAGTATTAGTAGCTTTAAGAGAAGAAAATTACACTGTATCACCAAATAAAATTTCATTCCAGTTCTATTTAATTTTAATCAAAAACCCACTGAGTTTTCAGTTTAAAAAAAGGCAGCTGTGGGAGAATCCATAAAATGAAGACAGTTTATTTACAACAGTCCAAGATACAAACAACTGCTAGCAGAACATCAGAAATTACATCCCCATTGTCTATTGTAAAAGAAAAAAGAAAAAAAATCACAACACAATAATAAACTCCGCAAAGACTGGAGATTTTGTTTTACTGAAACAACCAGAGCATCCCAGGTTGAATCTTCAACTTCCAGTGCCCCATAAGGCACTCAGTATATAGCTTTGGCCATTAACTCCCATTGTCATTTACTTTTTCTACAAACAGCCTATTGTTTACGCCCTCTAAATGTAGAACACAGCCAATATATATTACATATTGCATTGTTATTATGTCATTGAAACTTACTGGTTTTAACAAGTAAGAAGCATGTCAAGTAAAAACTTTGCAGTTGCTTCATGGTCTGTGTGGCAGAGATTTAAAGGCGTCAGATACAACCAGAGAAGTTGTTTGGAGATGACCCTTAAATTAGCATAGTAAGTTATTCTTGCTCTATGGTGTGACAAATATGCCATTATTATAACTCCTTACATAGTAAAAACCATCAGAAGTATATAAAATATAATTAAAGTTTTTGGACATTGACTCTACATTTCTTATATACCTCCAGGAGGAATCATTCTGTACTTTCCCCAAAATAAAACAGACATATAGAATAACTGAGAAGCATATCTTATTTTAGCTAGAATCACCAACTTAGAATTTTATTTACAATTACATTTACTGTTACATTGTTCCATCAGATTAAATGATTTTGAAATTAAGTGAATGTTAGAGGGAAAAAAGCCACAAGACCATTTATTAACCTCACCACCTCTCTAGCATGATGAGCAGACAGCTAAAGTAATAGATATTTTTAAATGTAAACGTATGTTGCAAATATATGGGGAGGAGGAGGACACAGTCCCCTTTTAAAATGTATTTTATAGCCTATCTCAACCACCTTATTTCAAAGGGCAGTGCTCAGATCCTTTTGGAAATACAGTCTACTGCAAGGTAGTTGTTGATTGCTAAAAATTATAGTATGCAACCATGTAGTTTCTTTTAAAAATTCTCAGCTGGAGGATGTGTTAACAATATATCTACTTAAATTCACAGTAATTTTACAGAGGAACCCTTCCCTTCCTCTAAGCTTTGAGTTTTCAATCTGCTAGCATTTGTTGTGATGTCAGGCAAGTCTAAAACATGCGACAGCTATTGCTTATTCAGTATTATATGCAAATACTTTGTAATATGTGTTTAAAGAGTTTTGTCTCCTCGTATTGTGTGTATCATGATAAAACAGGTTTGAAATGTTACATCCAGGAGCCACATGGGCAAGCTGGCCAAGAAGGAAGAAACAGTCCTGCTGCAAAGTCTCCCTCAGCGAGCTTTTCATGGACTGCCACAGGGGTGAGCTCATGGGAAAGGGGTCACAAACCTCATCCAGGTGTCACGCTCTGATGTGATTCAATTATGGTGGCACTTGCCATACAGCCATACTGGTATGTGTATGTGTGTATTCTTGCCACTCCCTACAGGCACTCTTTGAAACAATTACGTTTCCACCTCTGCCAGTATGTCATTCACTCACTTTTCATTTGCCTATTAGGATCTGCTGTTTCTGTTCCACTTGTCATGTCAGATGCATGCTTGATTTCTGCTGGCCCTGGGGCTCCTGTGTGGAGCAGGCAAGCTACTGGCATTGCTTTGAGCCAGGAAGGCACGCTGGCGAGACGGGCCTGATGGGTGGCTGCACACCTTTGCACGGGCCAAGAACTGAATCAAGTGGGATCACCACTTGGATCCAGGGAAGCCGGAGCATCAGGGCTGAACTGCCTCCTGTCTGGTCCCTGCTCCGCTCCCTGCATAGGGCTGCTGGGGTCAGGGAGAGAAGAGATGCAGGTCCCCACTGTGAAAGAGAGGAAGACACCTGCCTTCTTCTCTTAGTGTCTAATGCAACAGGAAAAGGAGAATATTAATTCTCATGCTTTTAACTACTTAGGAGAGTGCTGATCTCTTTCTCTCTGCTCTCCCATGGCTCTGTGTAGGTCAACTACTCTCATGTCCGTGATCCCAGTTTTGGAAACCACCCACTGATTTGCTCTGTGACCTACTGACCCACCAGACAGGGGCACAAAGTGAGAGTGAGGCTCCAGGCTGCATCTTCTCCTTAAGGGGTGCTGGGTCTGACAAGCTACTGCTGGCACGGGGAGCACCAGCCATGATTCTGTTACATGGTCTGGTGCTCCTCAGAGTGCTCCCCCCTATCCTGTCCTGCTCAGTGGTTCAAGGGGAAGGTGAACTTTTTAATTGTCTGTGCGATACTTAGAGCCATAACAATGACCAAGAGGCTCGACTAAAAACAAAGCTTTACTTGGAATGGCAGTGGAATTACAAACGATGATGACTTTGAACATTACTTTTAGCACAGTGAGTTGGAAATGGATATTGACTTGGCAAAGGCTTCAACAACACAATGTTTGATTTCACAAAACCACAGAATATAGCAGATTGACAAACTTATACCAACATTACCTTTATGTGCCCAAAAAGTCAGAGATAGAGAAAGAGGGGAAAGCAAGAGAAGAAATAAGAGCAAAGATATCACCACCCTTGGATCCAGTGGTGGTCTCTGAGCTGGTGGTCTGGGTTCTCTGGTGGTGGACGTGCACAGCAAGGGGCTGGCCCCCTCTGCTTTTATACCCTTTGGGTACCTGTCTCATAGCTTCCCGAAATTCAGAAATTCAACGAGTCAGTGGGAGGGGGTGGAGGTGTCTTGGTGGTCTCACAGTCCCCCCATGAAGGCAAGTGCTTAACCACCTTGCCTGTGTGACATAGGTGGGTTTCACAAGCTGACATCCTGCCTCCACAGGGTTTTACTTCTCTTATCAAGATGAGGAAGTTCCCAAAGCACAATGCCTGGTTTAGGAGTTGGCTTCTTTATCAGTTTCTCATGAGGCATGTTTGCAATAATTGCCCACTCCAGCCTGGGGATGTTTGTGACAACTGCCCACCTCAGCCTGGGGCTGCACACCCCCACAGCTGCAGAGGTGGTGGTGTAAAGCAAAGAAAGGGAGAGCAACCAGCTGAAAAGGCTGAGGGAGAGGTTACAGATAACTCTGTGACAGATGCTGTCACACTAATCACATTTAAAACACTCAATCAAAACACAACTTGATATTTTGGTTTGTTTCGTTTGTTTCTAGCTGCCAAAAAATGTGATAATATTTATCAAACATCAGCCACCTGATGACATATGCTTGAATAATGACAGAACGGCAGTGACCTTAGTCTTTGCACTGGGGGAAAAAAAAAGGGAACTGTGAAATTGCTGACTTTTTACCACATATATAATTTGAGGAAAGTATCTCAGTATAGAATCCTCACCAAAAGAAGAAAAATCTGTAGTACACATTTTTTTTTGGTTGGTTTTTTTGAGAAATTACAGGTAATGAACTTGATCTGTATGCATCACTGAAGCAGAATCAACACTGGTAGGTAAAAATATAAAACTAATAAATGAAAGAATAATGTTAGGAATTTCAAAAGCGTATCATGATCAATCTGAGATACACATACAATATAAGAAATCTAATTCTTGTACTAATTTCATATATTATTTGTTGCATTTTCAACAAAATAATGAGGGAAAAAACCATAATGCCACCGGCTAAACAAATGTTTGATTAGTAAATGCTTGTTTAGACGATCCACAACATTGAGTCAGCTGAAGAACAGTATAACTGTAATAAAGTTTAGTTCTGTATGGCTATTGAAAGTACTGCACTTTTATCTAGTTTACCTTTAATAATTTCTATTACCATATATTTCTTCTCATTTTTTGATTCTTCAGTTATATCATAATTTACTCCAGGCATGGATGCTTATTTAGTGACCTTAGTATATATCCTCTTAATAGTTAAATATTCAATTTCAAACTTTTTATTTCTAATTTTTTTATGTCTTACAGACTTCTCCCAAAGTGGTGGCTAATGTCAAGTTTGCTTTCTGCTTACATTGCATCCCTTGCCTTGCTTCTCTCTTTATTTTCTATTTTTCACAATGGCTGATAAATTCAGGTCAGACTGTCCCAGCAATTGCGGAGGTGTAAAAAAAGGTTTAAGGAGGCCTTTTCAACTCTCTTACAGAAAAGCATCCAAGACACAAACCTCATATCTCTTAGAACACAGATACACCCCTCTTCTGCTGGTGTTGGTTGAATGCATTCCCCAAAGCCTGGCCATTCCTAAAAATGAAAAGCTATGAGGATACTGATTTTAAGCTATTTAAAACCGGCAACAATGTAGTCTACCTGCTCAAGGGGACTCTCTCATTGCAGTGCAATTCTGTCTCAACATGTGGAAATTTTGTTTACAACAGGAGACATTTGCCAGTGTGGCAGTAGTTACCAATCCTTATTAGTAATACCAGTGCAAAATATTTTCTACTTGCGGCTGTGCGTGTGCCATACAAGCCATCTGCACAACTGCAGTAAGATCTGCGTGTTCTGGACATGACGGAGTCACTGCATGTTTTTTCTGGGAAGCGTCAGAGACATTATCACAGAATCACAGAGGGGTTTGGCTTGGAAGGCACCTAAAAGATCATATGCTTCCAACTCCCCTGCCATGGTCAAGGGATACCTTCCACTAGACCAGGTTGCTCAAAGTGCCATCCAACATGGCCTTGAACACTTCCAGGGAGGGGGCATCCACAGCTTCTCTGGACAACCTGTTCCAGTGCCTCAGCACCCTCGTAGTAAAGAATTCCATTCTTCTATCTGATCTAAATCTACTCTCTTTTAGTTTAAAGCCATTACCCCTTGTCCTATCACTATATGCCCTTGGAACAAGTCCCTCTCTAGCCTTCTTGTAGGTCTCCTTCAGCTACTGGAAGGCTGCAATAATTTCTCCCTGGAGCCTTCTCTTCTCCAGGATGAACAACCCCAGCTCTCTCAGCCTTTCCTCACAGGAGAGGTGTTGCAGCCCTCTGATCATTTTTGTGGCCCTCCTCTGGACCCACTCCAACACGTCCATGTCTTTCCTGTGCTGAAGGCTCCAGAGCTGGATGCAGGACTCCGGGTGGAGTCTCAGCAGAGCAGAACAGAGTGGCAGAATCACTTCTTTTGACCTCCTGGACACAATTCTCTTGACACAAGTCAGGATACGGTTGTCCTTCTGGGCTGCGAGCGCACATTGCTGGGTCATGTTGAGCTTCTCATCAGCCAACAACCCCAAGTCCTTCTCATCAACTGCTCTCAATCCATTCCCTGCCCAGTCTATATTTCTGCTTGCGATTGACCCAACCCAATGTGCAGGACCTTGCACTTGGCCTTACTGAACTTCATGAGGTTTGCACAGGCCCACCACTCAAGCCTCTCAAGGTCCCTCTGGACAGCATCCCTTCCTTCCAGTTTGTCCGCTGTACCACACAGCTTGGTGTCATTGGCAGATTTGCTGAGGGTGCACTCAATCCCACTGTCCATGTTGCCAACAAAGAGGTTAAACAGCACCTGTCCCAATACAGACCCCTGAGGAACGCCACTCATCACTGGTCTTCACTTCGACATCGAGACATTGACCGCATTTCTTTGAGTATCCAGCCAATTCCTTGTCCACTGAGTGATCCATCCATCAGATCCATGTCTCTCCAATTTAGAGACAAGGATGTCTTGTGGGAAGGTGTCAAATGCTTTGCACAAGTCCAGGTAGATGACTTCAGTTGCTCTTCTGTTGTCCTCCAATGCTGTAATCCCATTGTAGAAGGCCATCAAGTTTGTCAGGCATGATTTTCCCTTAGTGAAGCTATGTTGGCTCTTTCTTCTCCTGTGTCTTAGCATATTTTCCAGGAGGATCTGCTCCATGATCTTGCTGGGCACAGAGCTGGGCACAGGCATCTTACTGGCCTGTAGTTCCCCGGGTCTTCCTTTTTAACCTTTTAAAAATGGAAGTCATGTTTCCCTTTTTCCAGCCACCAGGGATTTTACCAGAGTGCCACGACTTCTCCAACATGATGGATAGTTGCTTAGCAACTTCATCTGCCAGTTCCCTTGGATACAGCTCATCAAGTCCCATGGACTTGTGCACTTTCAGGTTCCTTAGATGGTCTCAAGCCCGACCTTCTCCTGCAGTGGGCAGTTCTTCCTTCTGCCAGTCCCTGCCTTTGCCTTCTGCAACTTGGGTGGTGTGGCTGGAGCACTTGCCGGTGAAGGCTGAGGTAAAAAAGTCGTTGAGTACCTCAGCCTTCTCCATATGCCTGCTAACCAGGTCTCCTATTTCCTTCCAGAGAGGGCCCACATTTTTTCCTAGCCTTCCTTTTATCACTGACATACCTACAGAATCTTTTCTTGTTGCTCTTGACGTCGCTGGTGAGGTTTAATTCTGTCAGGACTTTAGCTTTCCTAACCTGATCCTGGCTGCTCAGACAATTTCTCTGTATTCCCTTCAGGCTACCTGTCCTTGCTTCCACCCTCTGTAGGCTTTCTTTTTTGTATTTATGTATGTGTTGTGTAGTGAAAATGCTCATAGTTCTGTTTGGAACTTTCCATGTTGGGCTGAAGGTGTAACTGTAAATCCCATAATGTGATTGGTTAATAAATTCTTTTCTCTCTCGTTTTCCTACTTTTGATTCAAATTTGTGCCCTCCCATGTTGAAGATATAAATGCAGCGTCAGTCACAAAATCCTCTTATTTTCCTTGGTACATGTTTGGAATACATACACTGTCTGCATCTGTACTCATAAAAAACATATTGCAAAAGAAATGTTGTTAATGGTTTGTTTTGTGTAATGTCTTGCCTGATGAATTCCATGGGGATTGTTTTTTTAAACTTGTTCAGGCAATCTAATTTGACATGTCTAACTAGTACAACCTTGTCTTGTCCCTAAGCTAATCTATTTATATCCTTTTGAGACAGTCTGGTAATAAGTATACCGTAAAACATGAAGAAAAATGTAGGTACGTAGTAGCTAAAGTACTTAATTGAGGGCAAAACCCATAAGACTGCTATTAGTTTATTCTTGTTAGCAGGACACACTCCATAAAACAGGTTATTTCCTTGCTATTACTCCCTTTGATCTCATAGTACATCAAAGGCCCTATCATCCTTTAAAACCAGCCTCAATCCTTCCTTAGATCAAGGTTTAACACATACTCTGTCATGAGTAAGAAGATTTTCCTAGAGAACAGAGGTGTTAAATCAACTTTGATGCTAAGTTTAAGACTCTGTCCATCCTACATACATCTGCAAGTACATCTGGCAGTTGCTATGTAAGCATTATTAATCTGATAACAGCAAATTGATATTTTATGAATCTTATAGTAGATAAATTGACTATAATAAAACTTCCTTAATAACTAGGGGAAAGTTTCCATTTGTGAAAAACAACAGAATACTGTAAGGCAACCATGGTATTACTTAGTACCATTCCGGTTTCCAACACAGTAGGGTTGGCTGGAAGCTTTTGAGTGTCACAGATTGCATTCACAAAAAGATTATGATTGTGGAGGGGTGAGAGAAGAGTGAGAATGCATAATTCATGCTGAACTTCTGATGAGACAGAGGAAGTTGGGGTTCCTGCCAACCTACATTGGCTCCTAACCCTCACAGATTTCTGGGCTTCCAGCTCATTTCTTATTTGCCTCCGTATTGCTGTGCCACAGGACTAGAAACCCTGGTGATTATGTCTGAGCTGTGAATTCAGAGTCTGTATCTTCAACCTCATTTTTATTTTTAAACTATCTCTCTAACTTTTTTTGAACTCTCTTTTGCATAAAATTTTTAAAATTCCAAAATGTCACTAAAGTCTTTCAGAATTCTGGACTCTCTCTTTCCTGTAACAGATATTCTGGTTTCAAGAAGTTTGGCATCTCAAGTTATGAGTTTTAATATTCATGATATCTCAGAAACCCCTTCAATAGACAGATAACTTAAAATCTGGGAATATTTATGTCCATTTTAATTTACAGCATTACTAATTCGACTGGCATATTGCTGTCCCAGCCAGTCATAACAATTTTGAAGTGGCAGAAAATGTTGGTGACATACGTTGACTCTGTGCTAAAAGCAAAAAAAACCCCAAAACCTCAGGTCTGCTTTTTAGTACAATTTTGTTTATTTGTGTCAGATCCTCTGCAACATTATGTTAGCATACATGTAGGACCCTTCTTTGGGGAATCTCAGCCACAACATATGCCTGAAGATGTTGCATTCAGAATATTTCAAAATATTGTTCACGGGCAAAGAGTAAGCAAACTTCTTATATATAAAAGTAAAACCAAAAACCTGTTTTTAGTTTAATTGAAATATTCTTTGACAATAAGAAAGAAAAGTAGTGCAGTTAAAATTATAACATGCACACATCTTAGTTTCAATATTTTTTCCTGATGTTTTGCTCTGCTTTCCCTGTTGCTCTGGTTGGTCGCTGGTCTTGCTCCGATGGTGGTGGTGGTTGGGGAGTGTTGGGTGAGTTGTCAGCATCTGGAGTCCTTCACCAGGTGGACTATGATGTTAGTGGTGGTGGTTTCTTTTTCCTCATTATATTCGATCTACTTGGGATCATTTTTATATGTTTCCTAACATGCTTTTACACCTTTCTCTTTCTTCTTTTGTTTGCAGTTCCATGTTACATCCAAATGCCTTTTATGTATAATATATATATAATTTCTTAGTTCTCTTTGTTACCCTTAAGACCAATTTTGTCTAGAGTTTTGTCTAGATCCAGATCCACATTTCTTTAACCAACCACTGAAGAGTTGTCTATTGCTGTGGGGTCTCCACTGCTGACTCTATGCCCTATCTCTTCCCATGTCTGTGTTCCTCTGCACCTCATTGTGCGTCTGTTCTCAAAGCCTTTGCTATTGTACCAGGCCTCTATTTCTCTATATTTCATCACTATTTTAGTCACAAACATGCCATTCTACACAGACTGCCTGCTTGTTATCCCTATCCGTATAAAACTGTGGTTGTATCACACAAAGATAAACAAAAAAAACCCAAATTACCCTTAGATATCTGGTCAATTACAAAAATAATTGTCACAGCTAAACAAACCAGAGTAAAGCTTCAGGAAGGTGAAGAAGGCACCTTGATCTTGAGGCTTTGCAGATTCCATACAAAGCTTATAGCCAGCTGTTAGCAATAGCAATACTATCCTACAGGGCTACATGGTTACAATTAACAAGGAAAAGCTTTGCATTCAGAATTAGACCTAACAAGAGTGATTATGACAATAAGAAAAAAATTGTGCTTCTAACCACAACTTTGAAAAAAAATGAGTGCAATGAACTATTTATTCAGAAATGTAACAGTTTTCACACTGAGTAAAAGGCCATAAGATTTCAGAAGTTCTGAAAGGTGTCAACTACTGTAGGAAATACAATTCCTTCCCATAAGCTATTAAGTTTGAGTCCTGTCTACTTCTCTGTTTCTGTTTCTTTTCAACCATCTTTTTCGTTTTTGTTTTTTTGCTGTTAATTGCTTCTTCTCTTTCTTAAAAAATCTTAAAGAATTTTTGCTCCTTAGAGCGAGTATTGCAGTGTATGCAATAAGGTTAAATAAGGAAAGAGAAGATGAAAATATGTCAGGGTAAACCTGTAAGGTGGCAAGGCTACATGCATCATTAGGACAGTATGAACCATTTGATATTACACTAGACAAATGCTGTGACAAAGGACTTCTGCTTATAAAGCACGTACCTTACAAGAAATTACATGACAACTAAATTAATTAATAGCTTTATTAAGAGGCCATATATTGGCACTTATAGGCCTACTGCTGTATTATTACTGCTGTATTATTACAGCAGAGAGATGCAATCCCAAAACACAAAACCAGATTCAGGTAGTGAGATATAACCACTCCAAGAAGAAGCTAAGAAGTTCTATTTAACTTCTATTCTAGGCAGCAAAGAGCTCGTGTTTATCTGTATG
Source organism: Opisthocomus hoazin (assembly GCF_030867145.1). Lineage (NCBI taxonomy): Eukaryota > Metazoa > Chordata > Aves > Opisthocomiformes > Opisthocomidae > Opisthocomus > Opisthocomus hoazin. The sequence goes on from NC_134416.1 coordinate 101,786,249, forward strand.
CATTTCTTCTCCTTCAATAGAGTGTACTTAAGGCACAATGGGTCCTTCCCTGACAAGCTGATGGTGTTATTATGATTTTTGTTCTGCTGTAACTCCCATGCTAAAATGAGTTCAGGCTTGTAGAAATGTATGACAGGAGACTTACTGGCTTGTTCACAGTTTACCATGTGTTTTCTACGTGACTGATCTTCTGTTTAAAAAAAAGTGACTGTTCACCTTGTCTTTGCTACTGCATTACAAAGCAGAGGATATCGTGTGGAAGGAGAGATAAAGGGCATGCTCATTCTCTGAGAATAACTGGATTTATTTCAGTGTACCCTTATCCTGTATTATGTGTCTCAACTGAGGTTCCTGAGACGAACAGGGAATTTGCAGCCAACAGGCATCAGAGCAAAAGCCATACCTTAGAAATAGTAAAAAGGTTTAGGGTTGGTTTTTTTGTGGGTGTTTTTTTGTTTATTTTTTTTCTTTTAAGGGAGCTTGTTGCAACATGGGAAACAGCTAAAATTCAGTGCAGAAGGGAAGAATCACAGGAACAGTTCTGCTCTGTGAGGACACAGTGGGTAGAGCAGAAATCTGTTTCAAAATTTTTTATATTTTATCACAGCAAGTCTGCCTAAAATGTTGACTTGTAGCAGTTTTTCTGTTTGTGTTGTAGTTAAACACAATTTAGGAGCTTGTAAACTTTTGCTGTCTTAGGTATGCTCACTTAAGGGCAAAGCAGTTCCTCTTCCTAACTGTCTTGGTCTCCTGAACAAAAAAAAAAAAAAAAAAATCAAAGTAAGGTACTATTTAGTTTAAAAATTATCAAGAGAAAATATTTTCATCTTTTATATTGTCTATTAATGGGCCCAATATGTAGATTGGTTTTAATATCTATTATCTGTCATTCTATTTTTACATTTCATCTTTTTTAATGTTGAGTCCTTTCAGTAGTCCCTTTGTTATTTTGATTTTCTTTACCATTGTATTTTATTTGTTTTCACTTCTCCCTGGTTTTTGTTTAAATTTTATTTCAAGCTAGTTATTCTTTGTTTATGATAATCTGGTTTGGCTTTTGAAAACTACATTGTAAATCAACTCTTTTGTTTTCTTTGTTTTCTAACTTTTTTTTTTAGTTTCAACCTCTTGCATTTTTATTTGTCATGCAAACATCTATAATTTCATCATTAAAGATTAATTTGTTAATATCACCACTATTTAAGGTGGTCTGATGTTTTTCACGGGAACAGCTTCTTTTTAGTTACAGATAATCATGCCAAATTGTAGTTACATAGGCTGAAATTTTACAGATAAATTTTCCATGTTGTTTCTGGTATGAATGTGTGTTACTATTACTAGTAAGTATGTGGAAAGGAAGCACATGTGATGCGTTGCCACAAATATAGTCTGTAGTCTGTAACATGATAACTAGTAATACAAAATAATTGGCTTGCAACTAATTAATTCGTAAGAAGATCATTCTGAAGCAAGGCTTTGGCAGATAAGAAGTCATGTAAGCTGTTTGCTGAATTCTTCATTGTCTACTGAAACTGTAAACGTTTGTTTAAATCATAAAACTTTGAACCTTCACCATCCACTTAGGCCTTACAGAGATAAGCTAAGACTGTAGAGGCTACATTTTTAATAACTTCATTTGTTTCATGCAAGTCTCCGTAACTTACACATGCAGCTAGCTGACACAAGCCACTGTTGCAGAATGACTGAGCATTAGTCTTTTAAAACCTGTGAGGGCAGAGCAAGACTTACCCAGCAATTTCTGTTGTTCGCAATGCAGCTGGACAGAAAAGCTAGGAGACTGACAGTGTAGAGCTACTTGTATCCTCCTCGATGACATTAGCTTCAGTTACATATAGGGATATATACATATAGAATGAAAGAACAGATTTAGGTTTGTTGTAGAAAGGTGAATCAGAATAGAAAGCTGCTGCAGATTCGTTTTAAATTTAAATTACTGCAGAACTCCTGAGTTACAATAATATATATACACATCACATTTTTAGCAATCCCAAGCCTTGACAAAAGAAACAAATATAAAAGATTTTAGAGAAACCTACCTTTTGCTTCTTTCTAGCTTACATGAATGCTGTGTACCACTGTTGACTGTGACTCATAAGAAGTACTAGTTTGTTATTTTTTTAACCAGTAACCTTTAAATGGTCAAAATTAATGTTCTTAGAGACTTAACAAGCTGAGACTCTGCTAAGGTTTTAGCCTGTGAACAAAATATGGAAAGAACCATGAGAGAGCTGAATGCAACTGAATGGCATGACCACGCAAAGCAATGAAAGACTTTGTTCCAGCATGGCACTTGCTGAGGTTCATTTGATTACTTTCAGAGATTTAGGGCTGTAAAATATAGTGAAAAATATACATATTGTTCATAGCAAAGCTTTTGGGTTGTGCATCTTTATGTATGTCTTGTGAACGTATCTACTAACACATAAGCACACAACTGCCATATATTCCTTCAAAAGATATATTCAAATGAAATCAAGGCAGAGGATATATATAATCTAAGAATAAAAAAAACAATTATAGAGAATATATGATTGATCCCAAGAGTAGGCTGGTAAAGAATTCAGGTAATGTAGCTTGTCCAAATTGAGGTACGGAAACGCACAACTAATCAGTCTCAGATTTTTATCCTGAGCTGTTGTGAGTCCATTGGACAGTCTAAGCATTGGAACAAGCATATTTCATTGGTTTCATCTACCAACAACAGATCAGTTTGTCTATCTCCCTTCTTTATCCTTACCATTATCTTAACCTTATGGCATTCTTTGTGTATTTGAAAACCTGGGTGGATATGCAGATTAAAAGGATGAGCAGAAGGAAAATATAAACTTCTATAAATTTGTACATGGCATTTTAAATTGGGAAAAAAGAAAGAGAATTTAACAGTAATCTAGCGTACTCACCATTTACCAGACTCTTTCTCAGGATCACTTGTCTGCAACCAATACATTAAAAAGAATTCCCTTTACATACTAGAAATATTACTGGTTGAACTACTTAACAACGGCATAAAATACTATCAAATGGAATTATAAAAATTAAAGGAAATCCGGGCTATTCTTTATGAAATATGTTTTCTTAAATATTTTCAAAACACATGACATAAAATTGAAATAATTAAAAAAATATCATTCTGGTATGAAAGCAAAAGATATAACTACAAAAAATTTGAGGAGGAAAACAGAAGGAAAATAAAGAATTTATTTATTGAAACTTTAATTTAGGATTCACCTCAACCCCGAAAAGGCCATTCTCAACACAATCACGTAAAATTAACATGTGTAAAAAACCTGAGTGTTTTTTGTGAAAAAATATTATACAAAACACACACTGTACATTCAGTCATCTTGTCATTCAAAGTAAAGAAAAGCATATTTGTTAGAGCCCAGAAAGCTGACGATAGAAATCGATGTCGTCACTAAGAGAATCTGCCAACTACAGGAGTATATATGCATAAATTCATGTTAAAAAAACCCAGAACAAATAAAAGCTGCTGTAATCACACCATTCAGGACTCATCTTTCCAAATTTTTTTCCTTAACGTTCCCATGTCAGTATTTAAGCTTCCTTTCTAATGTATTTCTCATAAGTTTTGCAGTGGACTATGCTAACCATTGTTAGAAATTGCAGCAGCTGTTCATATCCCTAAATTGTCATCTACTAAAACTAGTCCAGGTAAAAAAATATAGTTTACCTGAACAAGAAACCAATGACTAATCCATTTCTGTAGCTATAAAAATTGTAGTATGCTTTCATTTCCATAAATGTTTGTACTTCCTGAAGTGTACACAAAAAGATACCATAAGAAATGCAGATATTGGGATATTGTGGAGCCAACTGCATGAACATGAGAAACACAACTAAGCCTCAGGGGAGAAGCTTCTCTTGGAGATTTCCAAGCTAATCCTGTAAACCCAAGAGACTGAGTTGGTTTGACTAAGATACCTGAAGCATATAAACTATAAAATCTTAGGGCTTTGACCATGAATTTTCAAGCTTTTCATCTGTGTTTACTCTTAGAAGAAATAATTTTTGCCAGAAAATACAAAATCTCAGAATAAGAAAAGTTATTTCTCATATGCAAGCCTGCATTATAGGTATGCTTTTATTAATTACTTGCAAAATGTCCCAGAAAACTGTGAATAAAAAATGTAGAAGTGTGGCAGTGTAGATACAAAAAGACAGATTCTTAGATCTAGAGGCAGGATCTAACAGCCAGTGAAAAATGAATGAACAGTGTGAAACAAGAAGATTTTGACTTGTTTATAATGTGACCTGCTTGCTGTTATAGACATTTTGTCTGCTTTCTTTCTTTATTATGTACATATATTAAAGTATTAAAACTTCATAGCTGTAAGAAGAATAGATGATAATCAGTAAAAAAAAGAAAGAAAAAGAAGCAGGGAATTTGTGAGGTAGTATCATAAAGACTAACTCACCATTAAATACTAAAGTTTGAGGACAGTATTTCAGATACTCAAGAGAAAATGTAAATTTTTTATTGTAGAATGAGAAGATTTAAGGTGGAATCTTCAGAAGTGCTCAGACTTAGTCTTTCTCTACTTAATGCTGAAGCCAAGAAGAGTTTACCACCATGTCTGAAAGCTAAAGTACTGTTTTTCATCTTCAGTATTGAAGATGAATGTTAGCTTCTGAATATGAACACCCCTTCTTCTCCGGAGAAAATCAACCTTCTCCAAATGTATGTATTGTATCCACTGCAAAAAATACTTACTTTGTGAAGTTATATGTAACTATAAATGTTTTGAGCTCTATAAGGCATTTTCTTGTTTGTTTTATGCTTTGTTCTTTGAACTTGGACATAACAGTCTACCTGAAAAGGAAGCAAAAATACTACTACTTCTCTTGTTCAAGTTGTTAAACAAATTGGTAATATTTTTTTAGCAAATTTATGTTTCTCATTCATGTCAGAGATCAAGAATTAAGTGATAGGTACCTTATTTGCCTACAGTTTCAATACATTTTTTTCAGGCATCAACATTTGTCTTCAGCTTTTTTTTACATTTTGGAGGTCTTGTTCATTTTAGCTAGTACACTTTAAGGAAGTGTCTGTCCTTTTCACACATGTACAGGAAATAGGTTTGAACCAAGTCAGTGTCTACTGTTTTTTTCCTCTTCTTCCTATTTACCTTCCTACAGCCTGACCTCAGTGCCGGGGAAGATTATGGAGCGATTCATCCTGAGTGTGCTCACCAGGCATGTGAAGGACAACCAGGGGATCAGGCCCAGCCAGCATGGGTTCATGAAAGGCAGGTCCTGCTTGACCAACCTGATCTCCTTCTATGACCAGGAGACACGCCTAGTGGATGAAGGTCAGACTGTGGATGTCATCTACCTGGACTTTAATAAGGCCTTTGACACTGTTCCCCACAGCTTCCTCCTGGAGAAACTAGCTGCCCGTGGTTTGGACGGGTGTACTCTCTGCTGGATAAATAACTGGCTGAATGGCTGAGCCCAGAGAGTGGTAGAGTTAAATCCAGTTGGCGGCCGGTCACAAGTGGTGTTCCCCAGGGCTCAGTTTTGAGTCCAGCCTTGTTTAACATCTTTACCAATGATCTGGATGAGAGGATTGCGTGCTCCCTCAGTAAGTTTGCAGATGACACCAAGCTGGGTGGGAGTGTCAATCTGCTTGAGGGTAGGAAGGCTTGGCAGAGGGATCTGGACAGGCTGGATTGACAGGCCAAGGCCAACTGTATGAGGTTTAACAAGGCCAAATGCCGCGTCCTGCACTTCAGTTGCAACAACCCCATGCAACTCTACAGGCATGGAGTAGAGTGGCTGGAAAGCTGTCCAGAGGAAAAGGACCTGGGGATGTTGGTCAGCAGCCAGCTGAACATGAGCCAGCAGTGTGCCCAGGTGGCCAAGAAGGCTAACGGCATCCTGGCTTGTATCAGGAATAGTGTGGCCAGCAGCAGTAGGGAGGTGACCATGCCCCTGTGCTTGGCACTGGTGAGGCTGCACCTCGAGTACTGTGCTCTCTTTTGGGCCCCTCACTACAAGAAGGACATTGAGTTGCTGGAGCGTGTCCAAAGAAGGGCAATGAGGCTGGTGAGGTGCCTGAAAACAAGGGAATTTAAATTCTATAGCTTGTGCTGTATAACTCTGCTGATGACGACTTTTCCCGCTTTCTAGTAAGAGTTAGAAAACCTGAGATGCTAAGCATATAGCTTGTGGGAAAATATTCTTGAATTATGCTGCAATGGAGGAAAAACACAACCTTTTTTGCAGAATACATAGTATCATTTCAGTGAAAATCTTGATAAAATATGAAAACTCCCTCAAGTACTTGCATCAAAGTTGTGCTAGAAAATTAGACATTTTTGTTGTAGGTGTCAAGACCATTAACAGGGTTGCCCTCTGGCTGGAATCAAAGCTCGGGAAATGGCTTTCTCCTCTCCTCAAATATCATATGATCATATATCTTGGAACAGTATTACCCTTAACTAAGGGTTTTAGAGAATTAAAAGAAAAAAAAAGTAGAGAAGGAAGGAAAGAGAGCAAGAAAGTTACTGAATTTCAACTAAGTTCGTTAGAGCCCTTGCACTTGTTGAACCACTTCTAGTGGAGCATACTGCCCAGTATTTTAGATCCCAAAATTATATTATTCCTTTTCAGAAAAATTAAAAAGATGTAGTAAGTAAGCTTATAGAGGTTCTCATAAAAAGTATAGTGAAAGGAAGACTCTTTTCTCCTTAAAAAAGTTGCAGTGTGTGATCATATAAGTCAATAGACCCCCAAAAGATTAACCTATAATATTATGCATCTTTGTTCACAACAGGACTATTTTGCAATAGCTTTTTATAGCCTGTTTCCTACTTAATTTGGTGCTTATTACAAAACTAATCAGTTATTGTGCAAGTTCAAAGTCATGGATATGTATTAGATATGATTTTGGAACATTTGGTGCAATAGATATAAAAGATGATAAGAAATTTCTTTTACATGGCAACAGGAAAGACCACCTTCAGATATGCTGTTAAAATCTCTCAGGACAGAAGAAAGTTATTTTGGACTTATTTTTTCTCAGTTCCTTTTTTCCAATAATTTTTCTTTTTTTGTTTTCATGACTTCTTTTAGCTTTATTTGCTGTGTCATCCATCTTCTGACACTGCTAGTGGCAGGGAGAATGTAAAATGAGTGAGTTTTAAGGGAAATGTGTCATAGAGTTGTATAGCAGCAGGGCTTAAAAGATACTAGTTTAAGATTCCCAGTGTAAAGTTTGCTTTCTCTCTTCTAGGCAATTCTGTGAGATTAATTGTGTATTCTATTGATAGCAATAGATTTCCTTCTGATGGAAATATAGGAATAAACACATATCTGTACAGGTTCACAGCACAATTCAGAAATAGTAAACAACTAAATATCTAAGGAATATTAGCACAAATATTTTACTTTAATGCTATAAAAACAAATGGCAAAAATGCAAGAAAAACTGGGGTAGAACAGATTTAAATAAGCTAGTTGCCACAGAGGTACCTTTATGTTTTGTTTAATTTAAACAAAATATGAAACTGTTATGGAAAGATTCTGATGTGTTGAGGACCAGCTGCTCCTATTTTGTTATATAATGATTTGCATAAAATCTATTAAGTTTGTTGTATTGCAGGCTTCAGGAATTTAATAACCCAGAATTATGTATGATATATAGCACATGGCAACGAATTGTAATAAACAAGAATGGTAATTCTAACTGCATGTAGAAAAGAATGTGTGATTTTTAGGAAAATAAAGCTGTTGCGACCTATTTTCTGTTGTATTTATTTCGTAATTAATGTGTTTGAATTCCTGTGAGAGCACATATTCCATAATTTTGCATGCTTGACAAAAGGGAGTGCAGAATGATGCTAGATTTACTTGGTATTTTAATATTACTATGTTTTTCACATATCTACAGTACTTAGATGTTTACGAAGCTAATGTGGACTAATATCTTAATTATGCTTTGCATATACAAGGACTAATTCTGGTGTCATTTATACCCATATAAGCAATGCCCAACTCCTGTGAAATTAAAAGCTTTGTTACTGGTATAAAAAACATGAAAATAGTATCTGCATTGATATGTCATGATAAATTATTCAATTTTAGCAGTATAAGCATGTCTACTGCAAGGCTTTCTGGCTTCTGTGACATAAAATTGAAGAATACTCTAGAAATAAATATTTCTGTATGAATTTTAGATATTGCTAAACTCACTTATAAACTTCCTATTGACGCTATCAAACAAAACCACCTCTGTACAGAGCTGGACAGCTAGTTCCTCCTCTAGTCATATTGAAGCAGCTATGAACTCCATATCAAACAACAGGGTCAACCAAGGCTACTTCTGAACTTCACTGATTGCCTTAAATCACTTTGGGTACCAAGATGTAACTTCCCAGCTTTCTTAAAATTTTAGACCAGTGTTTGAATTCCAGCCATCTAGATCTACATTTAAAATCAGAGAATGAGAATGAAGATGTAAAAAGTCAGCAAAAAATAGGTTTGAAATGATTTTTTTTCAGTTATGAGCTGTTTATGTGTAATTCCATCAAACAGATAACTTATATCATTCTGCTTTCCAAAGGTAGAGTTAAACTGCTTGCAATTAACACACCTGGCTACCTTCCCTTATCTCCATTCCTCCTTTTACAGCTCATTAACTAACTGCTGTAGCACAGTTCAGACTCTGGGTCATGCATTAATTTATATCAGCTGACTGGTGTCTCCCCAGATTACTGGCATCTCCCCAGCTGAACTGGGGTCTCCTGCAGCTGACATTAGCCAGAGCTCAAGATATACTCTCCTCTAAAATTCATTCTTGATGCTCTCCCTCTGCAGAGTGCTATGGAGGTATAAGAAGCAGTGGTGTATTTGATATTTTCCATGCTGAAAGCAGGCTTGCAAATTAGTTTTACTCCTTTTGTACTACCACAGTAGTGTGAAAGGTATTGACCGGGGCAAAGAACCTCTCCCATAATAATGGTAGGAGTACCTTGACTAATTTGGTATAATATACTTTCCTAAATTAAGCTCAATTTATCTATCAGCAAATCTAAATCTAACTGGGTACCTACTTTGTGGAATTAAATAACGATGCTCTACCTAAAGAGACTTCTTAGTTGTGAAACTGCTTGGTGCCTGTGGAGCAACATCTGTAGACTCAATGTAGACATGTTAGTCTTATACAAGACATGAAGCCTGCCCATCAACATATCCTAGTCTTATCTAATACCTCAAGAGCTAATAATATATATATACCTAAACACTGAATATTGCTGGCACATACAAATATTTCATATTAGTTCTTGTTTTTCTCAACAAATGTAATCCATTAAAGAATACAGAAGGAAGCTATTAGTATAATTTACTGATGTTTGTCAAGCATATATATAACCTATAATTTACTTCCAAATTTGTAGGATCAAATCTTGGAGGATACTGATTTTTAGGGTTCGGAAATTATTACTAGCATGTCAGGCTAAGATACACAAGTGTGATGTTATACTGTGTAAAATACTTGAGTTTTATTAAAGAAGTCTCAATCAATGATAAAGTCTTTCAGTATTGGTTCACTTCATCTTCTGGGCCTGTATGCTGATTATTTTTACTAGCTGATTCGCAACCTTTTATCCTGAGAAAATGTGTGTTCTCCTCTCAATAGCTTGTTTCTGTTTTTTTGTTTTGTTGTTCTGGGGTTTTTTTTTGCTATTTTTTTCTGCTATGTTGTAATGCCTAGCTTCTCTCACATCTTTTCTTTTGGCTGGACAACAGATTAACAGTGGGCAGAAATAAATTTTTCTCCTTTAACAGTGTATGTTTGAACTTCTGTCTCCTTCAGAAGTCTGAAGATCAGAAATCCATGTAAAAAGCTATTATTTTATGTCTGAATTACAGAGAGATTCTCTAACTTTACTTTGCATTGGCTGTGTTAAGCAGCTTTTCATAACCACTACAAGAGCTGGAGTGTTTTTTCCTTTTCCACTCTTCATGTTGTGTCTCAACAAGGCCCTTAAAGCATCACTTATAATTCTCAAATGATCCTGTCCACCTCTGCAGGAAAAAAATTATATATCTTTTATAAGCTTTATTCTGAACAGTATTAGCCTGCCATGCTCCAGCTATGACCTTAGTACTGTGAAGTGCGACACAGGTTTACTCTGCATTTTTCCACATCTTTCCTGAAGCACTGCGGTTTCAGAACTCTTTATTTTATATTGATTTCTCCTCTGAAGTATAGTATTTCCCATTTGGTTTCACTGAATTTCATTTTTATTCCACACAATATTTCTAAAATTAAATCAATTAGAAATTGTATCACTATTGTCTAATGTGCTTGTCTCCAGCCTCATATCATCTTCAGAAATGTTCTGTTTCAGATTTTTAATGCAATCTTCAACTTCAGATTTAGTCATATTTATACCTTGCATATTTTCATCAACAATATTTCTGTATTTTATGAGAATGTCACAAATAACTTTCTCAAAATCTCACACAATTCAAGATACATCCTTGGGTTCACACTATTCACATAATCTCCTGTCTTCCATCAGAAAAGGAAATAGAAGGTTTATTTCATTACAATGCAGTGATATCTTCCAGTGCTGGAGACTCCAAATGGTTGGGGTTTTTGCAAAAGATTCAATGATATGCAATATGCCTTTGGAGACACTGGCAGCTGTCTTATTGAGAAAATTTCATGACATAGCTCTGTAATTTTTCCTGAAAGTTTTTACTTCAGTATTTTACACAAACATATGTTGTTTTCTAAACTAAGATATTGCGCTGTTTTGCAAAAAAAAAAAAAAAAAAAAAATTGAAAAGGGGAAAATGAATACCTATGACACAAAGAAATGCAAATATTCAGAACATTGCAAACTTGTAGTGAAGGACAGAGTAAACTGCAACTGTTGACATGGCATCCTTGGTCTGTTCAACTCTCTTGGCTCTGTTCAATTCAGGAATATATCCCCTTCTGACCAAAACCTACAGAAATATTTTAATGTGTTAAATAAATACAGTGGTATCTTCTTTCTTGAGACAGGTGTGTTGTGTTTCATGAAACTAATCCATAGTGTGTGAAATACATGACAGATAAGGCGCCTTTCATGTCTTTATGACATATTCTAACTTCTCTGTGATGCTCACAGTTTTTTCTTTGACTAAAATGTTCTCCATAGCTTTTTGACTTTGGCTAACGGAAATGTTTTACTGAACAATGTGTTTGTTATTACATAATTCTTTTTCTTTCCCATATAATTTGAACTACAGAGCAACTGTAGATGAAAATGTGACATTCTCATTAAAAGTCTAATATGAGTAACTTAGGACCTTACAGCCAATTAGCACACTCAGACACAAGTTAGCATAATAATACAAATAACAATAAGCCATACACCAAATTCTTGGTGTTGATGTGATTTGGGGCTAACTCCATGACAGCTCATTAAGTTACTCAGGTGTGTACCAGTTTAGTTTAAGATTTTAATACCGTTTTCCCCCTGTTATAAGGATGGAATTTGTTATAACCAGAATGAAAAAATAATCTAGCCATGTAACTTTTTCCTTGGTCTCTGGGGAAAGAAATTTCTGGACCTTTTAAAAATAAATCTTCTTATTCTGCTTGGTATCTTAATTTCCTGTGTTCTGAGAAACGGACAGTAAAGCTATAATCTATGGGATCATAACTTTTGTTTGGAAAAAAAGATTGAATCTACGCAATCCTCATGGTATAACATTGTCACATACAAATCAAATGGTAAGAAAACAGTTTAGACTGTGAAGACAGGTATGGGAAGTGCCATTAACTAACAGCATGTAATTAAATTATTTTCATACAATCCAACAGCTGATGTAAGCAATTTAAAAATGCATTTTCTGTACTGTACAAAGAATGACAGAAGATTGGATCACAGCAGTTAGCAGACAAAGGATAGTTATAAACTGCTGGATTAGTAATAAGTGACTAAAAATCTTTTCTTATGGGTGGAATTAGGAGATAGACAAAAATGTCTATCATTGTCTTAATTTGCTATATGTGTAGAGCAATATGTGTAGTATTTATATTTCTGCATGGTGAAAAAGTTACTTATGCAGCTGAAAGCACAGTCAGTATTTCATTATACATAATTAGGTTAAAAATTTACAATTGAAAAGGTAGTCTAGCAGTCGTATATCTGTACATTCAAAATTTTTGCAAACGAAGACAAGCTTTTCTCTTCTGCGAACAAAACCCATCACTTGGCTCTCCAACACCATAATACTCCATGTATAGTAAAGTCAAGGCCTACATCCAAAAACAAATTTCTTCCTCTGTAGAAGTATGTCAATGCTTATTATATCACTTAAAAAATAGTGAGGCAATAGAAATCTGAAAGTTATAAACACACACATCAACAGGCTAAACAGAATATTTGTTTTAAATTTAGTGATTTGCAACAGAAAAGAGCATTGTACATATTTTTTACCTTTATGGCAGCCAATTTCCTTAGAACATTTTTAAATTTATAATGTAGGACCTATTTCATAGTATAATTTCTAAACAGGTTTAAATGTACTGAACAAGCTTCCTCAGAGATTATATATATACACATATATAAGTATATATGTGCTTTTCAGTTTTTTAGACACAAGCTAGTCAGTTCCTGAACAGATAAAGCAATAGTAGTAATTACACATACTTTTAAGCTTCCAGTGTTGATCCAATCCTGCTTTATTTTTTTAATAAAAATAAATATTTTTTATTTTTTTTAGTAGTGAATTTTTACAGCAAGTGTCAGCAACCTAAAAATTTACACTTGACTTATATTTAAGTAGCATTTTAAATATAAGGAGTAAAAAGGCAACATAAAAAGGTTGTTAAATGCAACATGGAAGAGGACAAACTATTGTATGAGTCCAAGCCTATTTCCTTTTGCAAATTAATATCTACGTTAAGAAAAATCATTAGAATGAGACCATAAACAGAAACATAGAGAGATTAGATGAAAATTAGAAAGGATAAAAGCAAACTTAAAGAAATAGTCATAAACATAGAAGATTCTCAGGACTGCCTTGGGTTTTTGCTTCTAGGACCAGCAGATTCAACATATCACCAAGAAGTATAGAAGCTACTGAAGGAAGGTAAAGATATTATGATTAATTTTCATGAGTTTTCAGCAGAAGGAAAATATGTGTCTCAAAAATATTCTTTTTAGTGCAACATGAAAATATGAGATGAAATCACAAGAATATAAGTCAGAGCAAAATGGCAAATGAAAACAAGTCACTGTTCCCAGATTGTAAGCTTCTGCATGTTCATAAGGACAATGTAAATGAGTTTCAGCCAAAATATTGATTCTCCATAAACCACTCATTATATCAGGTATCTGACTGGAAGGAGTAAATAATAAGCAATAGCAAAAGAGAATAAGGCCTTTTGCCAGAGGCTCTGAGGAGATACAAATGTATTTTTTAGTTCTTATTTAATGACTAAGCAAATACATGTTGTCATCTGTTTGATTACGCTGCTCAGATGCATTACTAGGAAGTTTGATTTTTGTTGGAATCTAAACAAGCAAGACATACTGGAGTATGATAAAGTCAGGTTTGTCTAATCATAGGTTATACTTTCAAAAGAAGGTAATTTATTCTCTTTATAACAAGTTCTCAATTTAAAAAAAAAAAAGCATTTGGAATTTCCCCCTTTTTGTTTGGCACCTGATACTAGTCTGCTAAATGAGCTCTTCAGGTTTTTTGCAATCCTCCTCCTCCATCCCAAGCACTGGGGAGATAACCTACTTTGCAGACTATGTAACCTTACTGAAAAGCAATGTAGACTAGTTTCAATGAAGTTGCATGCTGTTTCTGCAGTAGATTTTTTCCCCTACCTAGGTTAACTTCATCAAAGATACTTAAGGGAGCTCTTACAGTGCTGCACTCTGACTGCTGCCTCTAATAATAGTAATAGTAGTAGTAGTAGTAGTAATAATAATAATAATAATAATAATAATAATAATAATAATCCCAACAACAACAAAAAAAACAATAACCCCCCCCCACTTGGGATATTCCAGCTTTCCTAAATGGGGGGACACAGTCTCGCTTCTCTGTTCTCCCTTATGATCTGCAGTCACAGATTTTTGGCTCTTTGCTGAGAACTGTACATCCACAGAAGCAAGACTCTCCTATCTGATTATAGACACGTAGGTCAGGCTGCAAATGCTACCTGTTTACAAGCATGAGATAAGAGTTTGATTGTTGGGCAGTGCATACTGCCTGAATATTTATTTCTCACCTTCTCTGAGTATTAAGAGATTGAAAGCTGTTAAATGGACACTTCATCCTAAACAGTAGAGCTCTTGATCCTATGATTGTAAATTTCATTTTGGCCATTGATTGGTAGGACCGGAAGAAGCAGTTTATAGACAAGACATTTATTGTGTTCATGACAGAAAATACTTCCAAGGTTTGGAAGTATTTATGAAAAGGGAATGTTGAACTTAAAGAATGCGTTTACAAACCAAACAGAATATACATCAGTTGTTTAGCCTCTTAGAGGAAAATATATTTAGCAGCGGTGTGTGATGGAAAGCTTTAAAATGTTAGCAGATGAACACAAGACCAAGACACAAAAACTACTGACTAGAATTAGTACTTGTATGTCTGTTGCATATAGAAATACATACATAGTAAAATACATCAAACTTGACTAAATTTTAAATATCTCTTCTCACACGTACAATTCAAAAATTTTGCTATAGGAAAAGATGTTCAGAGCAAAAATGAGGCATCTCACATATTTTTATGAAGATAATATCACTTATAAACTACATTAATAATGAATTAACTTAAGTAGAGAACAATGGATACAGTTTATAATCTGAAAATTTCAGTGAATGTTGATTCTTATATTAAATCTGTATGATCATATAAACTTCTAGGCAATCCAGTGCTTAGCAACAGCAGACATCACAATCTGACTGCATAAAATTGAGTGGTAGATTTCAAACAAAAAGTAAAATCCCTTTTTATACATGCTTCTGCTTAAGAAGTTTTAGTTCATTACCCAGCATTTCTTTAAAAATTGAACATTTACAGTCCATGACTATTGGAACAAAAGTGCTTCATTGATGGAATTCTAAGTTTCCCTTTAAATGTAAGTCTACTTTCATTGCTAATAAAAAGCAAAAAAAAAAAAAATTAATTATGGCTTCATTTTAATTTTAGTTTAAGCATTTTAATGATAGCTTATTGGTCAGAGCTTTGAGGGGAAATAAGTTGGGTATTATCTCATGTTGTGCTCTGTAATGACACTAAAATGAGACAAGTTGAGATGTCTGTATTGGAATTGATAATATGCCTGCTTCTCTCTGTGGGAGGCTTACCGATCCTTTAAGAGTTTCACGATGATGACATGTAAATTTGTTATCTTTGGAAATTTAAGTTGAATGGATTGAAAGAATGATTCATTCCAAATTCCAAAATCTGCATTGTATCAGTTTACAAACTGAAGCCTTTTTGTAAGAGTTCTCCCTGCATCTACAGTTCAGAAAAGCTTTGCTTTTCTTGGTTGCTGCAAGTTCTCTTATTGGGATTCCTGCTCATGTCCTTTCCTCCATCTCTGCTGCCAATTACACAGATTTTTACATGCTTTTCCAATTACAGCAGTATCCAGCTGCTGAAGGTTTTATTGCACAAAATATTTTTGTGGCAGTTTATTTGTGTTGGTATGTGCTCCAGAGTATGAACAACGGATAAGGATGCATTTCAAAACAGCTAATTTAGTCCCACCCAAGTATAAAATTAGTTATTTTTATATATAAAGAGTATTATTTGCAACCTTATAGGTTTACTTTCTCATATGTTCTTGATAATTGGATTATATACATATTGCAGAACTGTTCATATATTCATGTCCTCACATAGCTTTTTCTTGAACTAGTATATTTCTTAATTTGTGTGAAAATAAAATATATATTCTCACTTTGCATGAAGATTAATAGCTTTACTAACAAGTCTGTATATAAAAAAAAGTTGCTAAATTTTAGAAATGGTTACTGAGTAATTTTGTTATGTAAAAAGCCTATGAGATGATGTACAAATTGATTTTTAAACAACTTAGTTTGCTTCATCGTGTGAAGACACTTACTTTGAAATGAGATAATATCCAAGAGCAGAGACTGTCTGTAAACAAGAGAACAAATAATATTTAGTAAGTTGTAGTGCTAAAAGTTTTGTGGTATTGCTCTCTATTTATTCATAGAAACACATGTTTTTGATGCATTAACATGAACTCTTCATGCTGTGATGAAATCCTGGCAACCAGAGCTTTAAGGTGCGTTACACTGGACCTTTTCCCTTCAGTAAGCACCCAGAGCACATCAACTATCTGAACATTAAAAAAGTGCTGATTTGTTCAGAAACTAAAGAACTACAATTGTTTCTAGTACTAATGGATGAAAGAAAAGTTATGAATTAATGTGCACATACAAAGACTTTAAAGAAAATGTGCCAAAGAACTAGCATGCCCCTGTCCTCCAAATTTTGATATTTTAAAAAAATGCTTTTCCTTAAGATGTGTTTTTACAGAAATCTATATCTAAATAATATAACTTCAGTAATAAAGTTTTATTTCAAAAATATGTTTTAAGAAAGATATTTTCAACCTTTAGCTTCTCTTTGACTCATTTCAATTTCTGCTTGCTTTATTATCTGTACTCCTAATGAGAAAAATAAAAAGGATTTTGTTGGGAGAGACTATAGTGTAATTTTTAAGTAAGCCCAACAGCATATACCATGAATGCATTTGAGAGTTGAAATTCAGTATTGTTTGTATTTTTACCTATTCAAATTGTCTTCTGTCTTCCTATCTTCTGGTACAAAGCCATGAGATTCTTTAGGTAAAGAGCTCTATCAACAGTACAATATAGAACAAGGTAAAACAGAAAAGCAAAAATGTATGTTATAACCAAATATAATATACTTTAAATTCTGAAAATATCCCAAGGATTTGATAAATGACGTTCAGGTAGCAGAATTCTTGACGGATTTGATTCAACATATGATGCATATATTAACATACAGATATGAATAGCAACAGAAGAACAATATGTCATAATCACACAATAAAATGTCCTCAAAATAATGTAGCTGTAATGAAACACAGGAAAATAAAGACATCTTAGGGGTGAAGTGCTGCAACTCTGATCTCAAAATCTAAAACACAGAAGTGAAAGCACTAGGAATCTATGATAAAATTTCTCATTTTTGATTACAAAATCAAAACATTTTCTTTAAGCCTTTCCCATATCTGTTGCAGCCTTATTAAGTAGAAGTAACTACTATATATGGTGATATTTAAGTACACATTTCAAAATTTCGAAAGCTATGATACTCTGATTGAAATACAACTATCTACAAAGGTGCACTGCTGATTTTGATCGTAATTAATTTTTTAAGCAACATTTTCCCCTTTGGTAAATATTTATTAACATTTCTTCTCTATTATTAGTATTTATTTATGTTTGTAAACATGCTTACTTACATGAGTTTCAAGCCAGAATTATTGTGGCAAACAGTCAGGAAAAACCTTCTGTATTAGCTATACAACTTCTAGTGTAAAGAAGCTTTTTGGAAATGAAACTTTTTAAAAAATTATATACCCTTTAAATGAAAGAATATTATGTTACTGTGCCAGAATGTGAAATAAGGATTTTTTCATTTGTGTTCTTCAGTTTTTTTTGTTAGATTACCACAGCGTGTGTAGAATCATCTTTTTGCTAACTCTAAAACAAGCTCAAAGAGCAGTAAACAGATTTTTAAAGAGACTGGCATATGTGCCAAGTAGTTTGTAAGAGTAATAAATATAGCTGCACACACAGAGAGATTTGCATTTGTGTGAATTAAAATAATAAGTAGACTGAAAGAAAATAAGTCTGCAATCTGTGATCACTCCACAAAGGGTCAGCCGTCACACCAAAGAAGCTGCTGATTGAGGTGATAATCATTTAATTGGTTATCTGGTTGCACAAGTCTCATGTGTTCTGCTGAAAAACTATTGGCCTTGGCAGATAGGCCATAGCCCATCTTTACTGAAACTAAGAGTGTTGAATGCCAGATTCTTCTGCGGCATTGCAATTTCCAAACACTATCTAGAAATCCTAGGGGAGCTGGAGACCCACATTACTGTAGTATTGCTGAGGTAGTGACTGAAGGCCCCAGTGGGCTGACTTGAGGTCCTGGACCATGGGTAGGGTGGGTGGAGCTCCAAGGGGCTGAAAGGAGGTCTTTGGCTGTAAGCAGGATGGAGGGAACCCCAGGGACTCTGCAGGCATACTCACGTTGGAGGTGCCCTCAGGGCTTGGGTGTACAAATTGCTAAGTCCCAGTTTTAGAGCAGTAGCTGTTGTCACTGGTGGTACAGTAGACAGAAAACACAGGACTGCAAAATGAAACAGAAGCACGAAGGCTCTTGAGATCTGGGAAGTCCATTGTTCCTCTATTTCCTTCTTTCTTGATCATCTTGTCTGGCTTCTCATTTATGTCCTTCTAACGAGCTTCTCTGAAACTGGATTTCTGAGCTTCTGCCAATTTTCCATATGGGAGAATGACTCCATTAAAAAACAATTAGCAGTTGATTGTGATGGAGTTCACAGAGTTATTGGTGTTTAAAAATTATTTGAAGTAGGAAGGTTTCCCCTCTCTTGGCATAATGAACTTTAATTTCTCATTTCGTGTTCCACATATGGAGGTTGACAAAGAAAAAAAAGCTGGAAAATGATCAGCCTTCTCCAATGGCTGATATAGATTGCCCAGGCTCACAACCATGCAAAAATTATTCAAAACTCCTAATAAATTCTTGATCCTATCATATGTGTTCCGAGATCTCCATTATTAGAGTATTATTTTATATAAATAAAACCAATAATGATAACATAATCCTGCCATACAGTTATGTTTTGTGATGGAGATCTGTCTTATACTTTGTTTAATAAACAAAATTAAAGCAAAGTGGAATATAGTTTAAAACAATCGTAATTTTGTGCAGCTTTGTTTTAGACAAAAGCTGCTGTTGTACACAGTAAAGTTCTGTAGGTATTTTTACTCATGTTTAAGGAATATGTGAAGCTCAGGCTAATTACCCTACATATCTCTGACATTACTTCTCCATGGTTTGGAGAGCCGCACATTAGTTGCATGCTAAAATGCACCACAGAACACTGAAAAAGCAAACACAGAAAAATGCAGAAGTATGTGGTAAGAGGCCCTTTTTCTGTCCATCACAAACTCTACTTCATTGGAAACCTCTGAGCTGAAAGCCCATGATGATCGTGAACTTGGGAAATCTAACATACAATTAGATGGCTAATAGGTGAAACATCTCAATCTGCTGGAGAAAACAGAAACAGAACTTTGTGCTAGACCATTAATTCAGGAGACACTTCTGGGCATCAATTCCATTCCCATATTGGAACCAGAATTAATTTGCCAAATTCCCATTCAGATGAATTAGCTCTGCATAGGATATGATATCACTTACATTAATGTGTCTCCAGCACATTGGCCATAATGACGCTCAAATTAATTCACTAAAACTTAGACCATCATTAGAAATAATGTCTCAAGAAACACAAATCAAGTAGGTATTTCATATCATATTCTATATAGTACTGAATGAAAATTACATGAAGTAACTATATAAATTTCAAAACAAGAATGGGCTCACATTATTGCTTAGCTGAAAGTAATTCAATGTTATGATATAATCACACTAATTGTACTAAGACTTTGTTAAATAAAGGTGACGGCGTCTTATACAGGATATAAGTAGGACATACCAAATACATATTGGTGTAGTAAAACAGATCATAATGCCCTTTAACATTAATAGTTTTTAGATTCTGGATGAAAACCTTTGACCCTCCAGGGTTTCAAACAGAAACAGAGTTCTAAAATAAACTGAACTAGAGATCAGCACATTAATTCAAACTGGCATCAGAAATAAAGACAACTAATTAAAATGGTATGTCAGTTCAAAATTCTGTTCGATTTGCTTGTGTAATAACATATTTTCTGCTCACTTTTATCATACTTCTGTTTTAGCTAAGAATGAAAGCTTTGATAATTGCCTACCTTTAAGAAGTGTAACTTTATTCAAATCCATTGATCACAGGTTTGATATGGACTAAAGGAATGTTGATGCTTGACTTGAAAAGCCCTGTTCTTTCACGATGGCTAGAGCTTTGCAAAATTTATATGCATTGTATTGTTACCTACCAATGGGAAGTACTGATATGAAACTTCCAGTTTCAAGAGTGACAGAACTATAGTAATCTTTCAAAATAAAGGTTTGTTTAACAGAACAGCCATGCAATTTAGGCAACCAATGCCAAAACCACTGGAAATACTACTCTATCAGTCCTCTTTTCTTCTGGGTAAATAGTGGCTTCATATCTGCCTGAAAAGCTTGTAGCGTTCATTTTTGCAGTCATCTCACAGCAGTGCTGGGAAGTTAAGAAGCATGAGCCATACTTTTTGCATAGTTTCGATAGCCTTCAGCAGCCTAACTGCTAGCCCTATTTACTATTCCAGTTATGCATCAATCCAACCAGTAAACCCAATTAGCATGAAAAATAATTATTTTTATTTTGCAGACGGATCTGGACAGACTGGATTGATGGGCCAAGGCCAGCTGTATGAGGTGCAACAAGGCCAAATGCCGCGTCCTGCACTTCGGTCACAACAACCCCATGCAATGCTGCTGGCTTGGAGAAGAGTGGCTGGAAAGCTGCCCAAAGGAAAAGGACCTGGGGGTGTTGGTCGACAGCTGGCTGAACATGAGCCAGCAGTGTGCCCAGGTGGCCAAGAAGGCCAACGGCATCCTGGCTTGTATCAGGAATAGTGTGGCCAGCAGCAGTAGGGAGGTGATTGTGCCCCTGTATTCGGCATCGGTGAGGCTGCACCTCGAGTACTGTGTTCTGTTTTGGGCCCCTCACTACAAGAAGGACATTGAGGTGCTGGAGCGTGTCCAAAGAAGAGCAATGCGGCTTGTGAAGGGTCTAGACAAACAGTCTTATGAGGAGCGGCTGAGGGAGCTGGGGCTGTTTAGTCTGGAGAAAAGGAGGCTGAGGGGGGACCTTATTGCTCTCTACAACTAAGGCAGGTGTTGGTCTCTTCTCCCAGGTAATCAGCGATGAGAGGCAATGACTTCAAGTTGTGTCAGGGGAGGTTTAGATTAGATATTAGGAAACATTTCTTTACTGAAAGAGTGGTCAGGCCTTGGAATAGGCTGCCCAGGGAAGTGGTGGGGTCCCCATCCCTGGAGGTGTTTAAAAAACACGTAGATGTGGCACTTCAGGGTACGGATGAGTAGGAATGTTGGTGTTGGGTTGACGGTTGGACTTGATGACCTTATAGGTCTTTTCCAACCTATGATTCTATGATTCTAAGAAGGACAGAAATAGTTCCCTATTTTATATGCAAGTAAGGTATTAATTGTGTACAAAACTGGTATTTTCCCCATTCAAATCCAGAAGCTTACAATGTGTTACTATTTTTGGATGCGAACCAAAGTTCTAATAATAATAGTAATTTTGATATTTTCACATGACCACATGATCTCTAAAAGAACCAGGTTTTGGAGATTATTTTTTCAAAAAGTTTTCAAACAAAGCATTTTATCCTCTAATATTCAGTCTCAGTTTTGGCAGAAAGATGTTAGCTTCTAAAAAAGATCTATATTATGAGGTCAAAGATATTATTTTAGGGAAATACAAACTGAACATACCAAGAAAAAGCTTATTTTTCCAGGAGGATTGAACTGGCAACATGATCCAAATATTAGAAATATATTCACCCAGTGCATGCATGACACAACGTTTGTGGGAGTTATTTATACTTCTTTCTTAGTGTGAGATTAATCACAGGAAACTATTCAGTCTTTTCAACCTCATCTTTTAAAGCAAGGTGAGAATTTCAGCTCTTTCAACTCAAGTCTATCTTAAGTCTTACAAGGTGCATGGTCAATTTTTCTGGTCCACCCAGCAACTTTATTGAACCACACATCATATCAATGCTACATCAGTTAACTGTCCTGCCCTTCTACTGACAATATGCTCTTTTGTGATGAAGTACCCTAAAAGTGGAAATAAGGCTTTTGAAGTAATTTCTCTGTACAGATTTCTAAAGCAGTTAATCTCATTCTGAAAAAAAAAAGAAAAATGGGTGCTAATTTTTTGGAACATTTATTTCAGAGGCCTGAGTTAGCCACCAGCAACTGTATGGTAAATATCTATAATTCTAGATTATGATTATTCTGGAGTATCACATAATTTATCCTCTGCGCTTTGACTTGTAAAGGTCTTTATTGGAAATATATTTGCTAATGCGAGATATTTCTTTTAAAAAACAAATACACAATTTAATAGGACAGCCTTTTAAAGCCATTCCATAGTACTACATAGAGTTACAGAATATTTAAATCCTCAGAGCTATTTTTAAAATCCTGTAGATAATGTATCACTCTTCATTAGTTTCTATTGATAATTTATTAATTTTAACTATGGATTAAGAAATTAGTAATTGAAATTCATAAAAAGCACAAAATACTTTCAAATTTTTAGGAATGCAATGGAAAACTTGAAAAATTTAAACTACCACTTTTTAGAAGTAAATATAAGTTACTGGATGGTATGGATTTACAGATAAAATAATCTTCATGCAGGTGGAAAAGTGTAGCATTTGATGAACATAAGCCTAGATTAGTATGTATATCGTTGCTAAAATGCTATACCCAGAGCTGTTCTGACAGAATAGAGGTTGGACCAGATGGCCTCCAGAGGTCCATTCCAACCTCAGCCATCTGATTCTGTGATAATAGACACTTAAAAACACTGAATGCAAGAACACTTGATTTTTTTGTTTAGGTTGTTAATGAGCATACATGACAGGGGTTCATGCACCCAGGACAGTGGGTACTAATACTCTTTCAGTTACACCTTCATCTTTGCTAAACAATCAATAAAGAATGAATGCTCCAAAATTGATCATCTCTGTCCTAAACCTGTCCTTTTTGATCAAAACTGCCAATGAAGAGTATTGTGAGGTGACATGAAGAGGGAAGGGAGAGGAAATGTTTTAGAGTATCTTAAGGTCTATATTTGATTCAATGTATCCTTTTCAGGTTCTCTTCTCCTTGAGCCTATTAGAATTAATACAATTTTGAAAGTCACTTCATCAGGTTTATCACAGGGTTTATCCTGTTTCACCTATTAAAAAGATAATTTCTAAATTATAGATACTACTGAAATCTATTTGACTAACAAAGCTTTTTTTACTCAGAAAAGGAGACAGACGTCATCAAACATGCTCTCATGGCTTATTTTGATGTAATACCATTAACTTAACCCCATTTATGCAAAAGCATAATCAAGTTGAAAATGAAGTAGTAACAAAATGTGTCTCACACCTGGAAAAAGACAAAAATTATATTCACTGTCATAAATATATATCAACATGTATCAAGCTATTTGAAAGTTACTATTATCAAAAAACACTCATATTAAAGACATCAGGGAGATATCCTGGACAGAATTCAGGTTACACATTTTTCACTTGAGTGTGCAGATAAAAAACCTAATCACTTATCTAGCTGTAGAATAAAAAGCCATGTATCATGTTTTTGCCATAAAATTCCAGCAGCAAATGAATGAATTAGATGAATTAAATTATTTCCTTATACTAAATTAGTCTCATTACCTATCATATATCAAAAAAATAGACCAAGTTCCCACTATTTCCTTTCAGACCTGCAGAAAAATAAAATTTAAAAAAGCCCTTGGTTCTATTGGCATACCTAAGCTTCTCATTCTTGAAGTTCAGCTGTAATTGTAAAAGAAAAAACTGGCTAATATCCAACCTAAAAAAAAAATCATGCAGAGTAATCTCAAAAACAGCCATCACAGGCAAACTCATGCTGTCATTATAATATATGTTAGTCAGCTACACTGCTATCTATAATGCATTCACTGAGCTTTTAGCGTCAATAGGGACATCTTCAACCGTGGTTTCAAATGCTGAACGTTTGGGTCTCATTCAGTATCTGACTACTCAAAAAACTATTGCATCTGAAAAATATTTTTATTTACTTATTTAGTAAAATCTTTATTTAAATTATTTAAAAGTAATTATTAAAGCTGTTTAACAAACATAATAAATAGTCTTTATTTCTCTAGCTTTGTAGAACACTAGACATGGGCTACCCATATTCTGTGGTCTCTGAGCAACCTAAAATAAATCATTGTATTAAATCTAGATATTTAAAATATAAGTGTAGAGGACAAAGTCAAAGATGTAGAACATGTAAGAAGACAATGTCCTTCTTCTATTGAGCTCTTGAATGTAATTCGTGAAGGCTGCCAATAACAGTTATAATCCAGCTGAGAGACACTTTACATTCTAAGGATATACTTTGTAAAAGGGGATGAGATAACACAAGCATAACTTCTGTGAAAGACTAGTCAAACTGCATTCATTTCTTCCACTACACTTTAAAAAGTGTAATAGCCTTCACTTCTTCCATTTAGACATAAAGTCAATAGATACATGACCACCTCTAATGAAATAATTCTGAACAGCACAAATCTATATTGTAACCACTGACTCATATGGGGAGAAATAACTGGCGGTCCCTGAAAGTACATGTAGACATGACTTTGACTTTCATTATGGACTGATTTAAAGAACTTAATGGAGCTGACAAAGAATTTCAGTTCTAATAAGTTTCAAATGTAGGTACATAACTTTTCTTTAGGCCAGTTTTGGCTCTAAGTTGACACTACAGGAATATAAAAGCATTACTGCACCATGTGTGAGTTACTTCAACATAAAGCGTTGTAGTGAGAAAAACAGGTAAATTTCAGAAATCAAACCTTAGTCTGAAGCCTGACTCAAAGAACCTATGATATTAGTAATTGCTAATGAATTTCAGAAGGGAAACAGGGACTTGGGCAGATGGTTCTTTTTACTTCTCCTTTCAGGGAACTGCAGTGATCTTTTAAGAGAGCTTTGATCTGTGATACATTCACATTAAGATAAAGGAGAGAAACAAGAAAGCTGGATTTCTACTTGGTAATGAATAAAAAAGTTAGCTGACCTCATATTCCAGTAAAAGTGTAGCAGTCCAGCCTCGCTTTAGACGAAGCAGCTCATGCATTATAACGCAGTTGTAGAATTCCTTTTTTATGTTGTAATTTTGCTACACTAATTAGTTTTTTTGTATTCACAGATCTGTATACCAACTTTGCAAGGAAGGCCAAATGTAAGAAATGTTTTCTGGTTGGGTTTTTTTTTTTCTTCCATTTCATCTTCTCCATATTTTCTGAGCATAATGGAGAACATCATGTCTGTTTGAGGCTACTGCAGGCATTAAGTGATTATAATTCTTCAGATGATTAATAAGAATACTATACTTTTTTGAAATTTCATCACATTGTAAAAACTGAGGTTAACATTCATATTCATAGACAGCTGCAACTCTGGTAGCTAAGTACCCTATTTTCTATTGTACTGTGTTGTATTTTATTGTACTTTAGGTTATGTTATGCTATTATAATTTTATTTTATTTTATTTTATTGTATTGTATTTTATTGTATTGTATTGTACTGTATTGTATTGTATTTTAATTACTTCATGGCCTACTTCCAGAATAAACTCTTATTATTTTTGCCCCTTACTTGTGAGAGAGATTCCTAAAGTGATATTGGTTATTAAGTGTAATGTAACTGTAGCTCTTTGATAGATACAACACAGGTATATGCATCTCATGCACACAACACTGAAATATTTTCCCTTAAGACGATATATTTCTCCTGTGTTACCTGTGGTTCCAACTGAACTTGTTAAGAGAGGAGATACGATCATTTCATGGTTTTCTTATAATTTAAATCAATGGTAGCTGAAGACTCCAAAAATGGCATGTGATGGGTTGGGGGACAGACAGTAACTACGCTACCCAGAAAGTATACAGCTGGTGAAGGTTGACTTTTCTTATTCTGACAGGCGTGTGTGACTTAGGAATGAGAAATACTGTTACACTTAGCTTGACATGAGCAAAACCAGAACAAACCTTCTGTATGGAGTCAAATATTTGTTAGCAGATCTAACCAGTCTAATCAAAATACAATGAACAGGTGTCAGCAGTCTCTTTGCAATAACGCTAATAATCATAACCCAAGCTAACAGAGAAAAGAGATAACAGTAGCCTTAAAATTACTAAAACAGACATTTACTGTTATCTATCCCTTTTACTGGGTGTTATGCTCACCTGTTAGGCATCGCTCTGGGTCCTCAGGTGGGCAGTTTCACCCTCCCTCAAGAGAAAAAGTGGATTAGAAGCTTTCAGCATCCTCAGAGCCTCACTGACAGGAATCTGATGCTCATGGAAGAATTTTCTTCCTGTCAGTCTTGGGCCCACTTACATTTATTTCTGTACTTTTCCTCAGCATGGCCCACACCACCGATGGTATTGCCCAGCCTCAGTGCGCCCTAGGGAGGCAAGAGTCACCCACCCCCAGGCAGCCAGGGCAGTCAGCACCACCCAGACCAGGCCCAGGCCCCAGGCCCTGCACCCCCAGGGCACTGCGGAGCCGGGGGGCTTCTGCTAGTGATGGCAAAATCATATGTACCGGTGGCAGCATTATTCCCATAGGACGGTGAGACATCATGAAAGTACTTTCAAACAAAAAGTTATTTAAATAAATACTGTCAATTCTTGGCTGTATGTTGGATACAATTCTTTTCTCATGGTTCTGAATTTTGAGAAGGAAGTTAGCACAGTAAATAACTGATTCACTGGCAGTCTTGAACTGCCACAGAGATGAACCACCGCATTCAGTTCTAACAGTCTCTCCTCAAAGACTCACCAAACATAGACAACAAGATCTTATCTAAATGCTAAAATTACGGTTGCCATTAGTCATAATAGGTACACATAGCAGTACAGTGCAGAATATGAACGACCAGTTATAAAGTCTGTTCATCTCCAGTTGGCATCTGTGCTGGTCAAATTGGTCGTAATTGGTGTTTCCAGTCCAAGGACTTCTGGTTTCGTCCTGAGCCTACACTTTAAAGGCCTCTGCTATAATTATGAGGTTGTGCATTTGATATTCTTGAGGAGATGGCTGCTTAATAAGTTTTCTCATATGTGGTTTCTTGACAACTACAGCATATTTTAGTCCTGCATGCCATAGATATTGTTATAGGATCATCAGAAAGTCATGTTATGTAGCAATGGTAAAACCACATAAAATACACTTCTATCCGTATTTAGTAATACGTATTTAATTACAGCAGTGTTATGTATAAAGGTCTGATTTGATTTTTTTCAAATTATAACAGGACTCACATAATGCCACCAGAAACACTTAGAGATAAGCATGGATCACGTTGACAGTGGTTCTAAAGGCAGGTCAATGTATTTAACAAAGAGAAGTTTAATCTCCCATGACGAAACAGTCTCTTAGTACAAAGTAAATATTGCAGATGACCTTAAGAGCCTTTGGTGTATGAAGATCATGGCACTCCAGCATTGTTTCAAGATAGCAATTAAGAGAACTAAATTAAAACTCCATTTCAAGAGGAGTAGATAAGCTCAGATTTATTTTATTGGAAGTCTCATGGCTTACAGTGTTCAGAGAATATTTACAACCTCCATAGGTAAACTTCCTAGTAAAGGAATCTCTACACTTAGCAATTAAAAATTTGCTAGCTATATGATAAAGAGCTTAAAACCACCCACTATGTTACTGGGTTCTTTGCCATATGCTGGAGTTGCATCATATATTGACAAGATTTAAATTGAGATATCTAGCTGCGGTATGAGGACCAAAGGGAACTAACTCATGGAATTGTCATTAAATGGGAAATACCCTCATATAGGAAAAAAAAAAAAAAATTCAGTCAGATTCCCTTCTCAGGAAACAAGGAATTTGTGAGTGCTCCACTCAGGAAGAGCTCATCACTCATCTATGGATTTTGTGATTTATCAGAAGTGCCAGTTGCCTACTTTGTTACAAAACCTGGAAAGGTTCTGAGAGAAACATTTGTGAAATATGGTGAATTTAAATACAGACTATTCTGAAATATGATGATAGTACTTGTTAGAACAGGGTAGATCGAAGAATACTCAAAAGAATTTACATTGACAAAAAATATTTATCGATAATGCTCTAAGACAATGACATCAACATTGCTGGGCAACTTTGGTGAATCGCACCTAAAGTACAATGGAAAGACACTT
This sequence comes from Opisthocomus hoazin, assembly GCF_030867145.1. Classification (NCBI taxonomy): domain Eukaryota; kingdom Metazoa; phylum Chordata; class Aves; order Opisthocomiformes; family Opisthocomidae; genus Opisthocomus; species Opisthocomus hoazin. The sequence goes on from NC_134416.1 coordinate 101,814,543, forward strand.
CAGAGTATGTTTAAGCATTAGAAGCAAAAAAAGCAAGGAGTGCTGACCTGAACAAAAGCTTTTCATGTGTTCATATTTAATTTGGAGAAAGCAAAGACAGTACTGACACAAGAATTTATTGGGAAAATTTGGTGAAGAAAAAGCATAGACAGAACATGAGAAGAAAGTTTCACATCCATGAGAGTAGTGAGGTTGATGAAACACACCTCCAGTGAAAGTAATTGGAAAAACAAACCTAATATTTTTTAAAGTAAAATTCATGAATGGAAATGCATCTAGGCTTGGTGACCTATGTTCTAATCTTCTAAATTTTCACATAAAAATTAGATTTCTAATTTTTCAGGCCTAGTTTTAATGCCTGAAATGTTGGCAGCTATATCTAAGCTAATAATAGGAAGCACATTTTCAGTCAATGAATGAAAACAGGCACTTTCAAATTATAATTAACCTGATATATTTTAAACATCTGCCTTAGGATGAAATGAAACTAATTCTCAAAAGTAATACTTGTTCTGTTACTAATCTCTTAACTTAAAAAAAATAAAGGCCATTTAACATGAGACACGTAGTAATAAAATGTTCTTCCTTACATTGTAGTAACAGAGTAATGCCCTAAATACAAAGTAAGCTTTGTGTTTCAAGCTGACAGAAAAGCCACTCTTAGAAGGGATTTTCCAACCACCATAACATCAAGCTTTTGAGATTCACTTTGCCATTTCATGTTTTGTAACCTTCAACATTTCTTTTTCGCTTCTTCTCTGTATGCCTTTCTTCTTCAAACAAATGCATTAAGTTAAACTTTTCACTATAATTAATATATTCTTTGCAAGAAAGTATGTTTTAATTTCCAAATTATTTGCAAGGAACCTTTTCCAACAAACACCTGAACAGCCTTTCTGGTGAGAGTTTGTGCAATTTTCCATTTTCTTTAATATCTAGAAGATGAATACCCTATAAAGGCTTCATATGCTCTCTAACTTTTTAAATGTAATGTGTTTTGGTTGGTTGACAATCTTCTCTTTTATCTTCAGAGGTTGTAAGAGCTATGGAAGCAGGGTACATGAGCACCCATTAAAACAAAGAACACTGAAAAGGTCAAAGTAGCACTATGCTGTTCACTTTTTACACAGTATTTGTTGAATTACAAATCTCATTCTTGCAGTAATGGGTATTGCTGGAAGAAAATGTGCACAAGTAGCGACATCTAAAAAATGTCAATCCTCATGCGGTCTAGTTAGTACAGTTTCAAACAAAAGAAATAGCACCGCTACTGACTTCAACTTTATTTTATGTTATTTCCCAGGAAAATCTTATTTGCATTTCAGTAAAATTGATTTACATTGTAACAACAAAACACAAACGTGAAAGAAATAGTTGCAAAAAGGTTTCTTAGAAATATAGAACATTAGACTTCATAACTGAGTGGTAATTCTATTTTTATTTATTTGGTTAAACGACGTTGTGTTTCTGAAACATTCCTGAATATTCATGTGTTAAATTCCATGCTTTTATGCTTCTGCATAGTAAAAGAGTATAGCATGTTTCCTCCCCTTATATAGCTTAGATCAACTAGATCTTTGCCTGAATTCCTCCTTTATTTGGACTTAATAGTAGCTATAGGTAAACGTATATAATAGTAGTAGTATAGCAGAATTCCTGATTCTAGGAACAGCAGTTCTTTCTAGACTTACTGCTGATTTCTCAAGTGATAAGGAAAGCTCAGGGGGTTTTTTATTCCTATATATGTTTCGGTTCCACAGAGAGGCAGACAGACTTTATCCCTAAATAACTCTGACAGGCTGTCCGCTGACAGAGGTGGAATTTGAATTATTACTACCAGTGGCTCAGCTTTTATATGAAGAATATTCAGTGCATTCTATTTAGCAGCATTTCAGCTGCAATGTACTTTGTTCTGGCCTAAAGCCAAGGAACATTTAAACATATGGGCAAGATAATTAGAACATTTCAAAATCTGCCACTTGAGAATCATAATACCAGTGGATTAAACTGACCAATGTATTCTGACCTATAGCAATACTTTGCATGATGTTATTAAAACAGAACTGTAGCAACATTTTACTTTTTTACCTGCCAAGGTTCTAATGAGACATTAATTTCAGAAAACATTTTAGTACATTTTCAAAATGGAAGATGAAATGGGAAAAAACAGACGTTTGTTAAACAGTAAGCTATCACAGAAAAGTGCAATGTATCCAATTTCAAAGCATGAGAATAATTTTGTTATGAATAAATAAACAAGCTGTCCTCTTTGCCAGTAGCTCCACTCAGCATCACTAGACAATTTTGAAGTAACTGCATAAGTAACAGTCTCAGGCCCTTAGAGTTCTTGTCTATGAACACATAGAAGCTCAAATCATGCAGAAAAATTGAAAGTGTGAACATTTCTGAATCTCAGCAAGCCTTCAACAACAACAAAAAATCCAGTACAAAGCTGAAAACCCATCTCTAACATTCATTTTTGACCTTGGTGTGGACAGTAATATCATTAATAGTTCACTTCTGGGCTGCTTATGATGGGATGTTATCATGGGTCACAGCCTTGGCTTCTGACATTCCAAGTCAGCTTTCTGAAATGACGGTGCAATCTCATGTGGAGATACATTAAAAGTTTGTAGAAGACTTTTTGCTAGAAATAAAAGCTACAGGATAATTCCCCCTACAAGTAATAGCTGTTTGTCACCCACTGGTTTTGGTCTTACACTAATTACCACGCTAACAGATTGCTGATGATTGCTGAAGTTCAGAGGCTATGCAGAAAAAAATGGGGATTACTAGCAAAATTGTAGCCAACAAAGGGGAGAAAAAGGGATTTCAAATTATGTTGTGTACACTGGAATTTTCACAAATTGTAACTGTGTACTTTTTACGGATTTTTCTTACTCCTTCTTGTTCAATATAGTAAAAGTGTCCTAGCAATCAGTGAAGGTGTGTTTATTAAACTCCTCTGGAGAGCTCCTGGCTGATGCACTGCTGCAAATTATTAACTGCCTATTAAGTATTGACTAAAATGAATATATTATTTTAGCTATTACAGGGAATTTACAATCTGAGCAGCAATTTAACAGCTTACAAAATGGAAGAAAAACTTTGGCAACATTGAGAAATACCTTTTATCCCAATTGAACATCAAAGAAAGCAAGGTAAATTTTCAGTAGCAGTGGCTTGTCCAGAGAGCAAGGTATTCTAAAACAGCCTAGCCTTAGGCTATGGCTTTCATGCTGGTGCTGCACCTGCTGCAGGTAGACCTGTGTCAGATCTCTCTCCCACTGCTAACAGTAAGGATTTTGGAGCACTGTGAAAGGGCACACACATTCAGTTTTATGGATTAACAGTGCTGATTTGAAGCAGATTGGTTCAAACTCACAGTTCTCTCTGGGGCTGAAGGATAAAGGCTATGAAATGTCAACAAATTATTTAACTATTAAATAAGCAGTCATGGGAAGTAACCACAGTGCATTTCATGGATGATGGTCAATAGTAGAAATATTAAAAAACCAAAACAAGCGTCCACAAGATGATGTAGCACAAATAACTGAAGTTACATCACATTACTGTGAGCCTGCATGTGCTTGCGCAAACATGTGCTTGCTATGTTCTAAAAATTAGGTCTGGTTTGTGAGTGGTGACACCTAGAGCCCTTATAATCTGAACCACTTCCATTTCTGGAAATATTTTTCCCTCCTTAATTCAACAAAATTGTATTCTGTTTCTGTGTAGCTTTGGAATAAGATCTTACAAGTGGCATTGGCTATAATCTCAGACATGATGGTGTTAAACGAGAATATTTTATTAAAACTTCCGTCCAAATGTATGAAAAGCACATACAAACTTTCACTACCAGACAGTCTTCCTAGGTTTGCCCACTTACTGTGCACTTTCTCAGTGCACTTTCTCAGTGCATCTATGTCCTTTCCATTTTTTCAACACAATCCAAAATCTTAAAGGGCCAAGACACTCAATTCAGTTTTTAAACTGAAATACAAGTTACATTTACATAAAAAATAATAAAATACATAGCATAATTCAGGCATACTTCAGAAATATTTTTGACATCTTGTTTAGCTTGTAATTAGCAAATAATTCTCCACTTTTGTTTCAGACACCATTACAAGCCAGGTCTTTTTTCTTTTTTTTTAAGTCTACATAGTATTTAATCTTTTTATGTCAGTATTCCCAGCTAATATCAATTAGCTGACTAACTTTAAGTATATGCCATAAAATTATATTCTATAAAATCAATAATTAAAGTCAGTAAATGTATTTAATATCCAGTACAAGAATTCATTATACTTCACCTAAGGCACTTATTCAGTATGAGTATTGAAGAGTACTGGAAAACAGCCTGAAAACATTGCTAAATTTAAGACCCAATCAGTTAAGAATGAACCCAAAGTTATTATAATTTTTCTAATAACAGGATATTAGAATAACGTATCAACAAGCATTTTCCAAATATTATATAGTCTCTTAGTATCACTCTGTTTAACTTAATTTAATGAAAGAATCCTTTTATATTAGAAAAATTAGAAAGAAGGATAAAGTCAAATGTAGAAGGAATAGGGTTCCTATCAGAAAACGGGTGAGATTCAATTTTGCCTTCCAACTCATAGACCTGTGTTGTGGTTTAACCCGAGCGGGCACCTAAGCACCAGACAGTTGCTTGCTCACTTCACCCCAGTGGGATGAGGGAGGGAATCTGAAGAGTAATAGTGAGAAAACTTGTGTAGAGATAAAGACAGTTTAATAGGTAAAGCAAAAGCCGCGCATGCAAGCAAAGAAAAACAAGGAATTTATTCACTACTTCCCATCAGCGGGCAGGTGTTCAGCCATCTCCAGGAAAGCAGGGCTCCATCATGCATAACAGTTATGTGGGAAGACAAACACCATCACTCTGAACGTCCCCTCTTTCCTTCTTCTTGCCCCAACTTTACATGCTGAGCATGACATCACATGGCGTGGAACATCCCTTTGGTCAGTTGAGGTCAGCTGTCTTGGTTGTGTCCTCTCCCAACTTTTTGTGCACCCCCAGCCTACCCACTGTTGGGCAATGTGAGAAGCAAACGCCTTGACTCTGTGTAAGCACTGCTCAGCAATAACGAAAACCATCTCTGTATTATCAATGCTGTTTTCAGCACAAATCCAAAACATAGCCTCATACTAGCTACTATGAAGAAAATTGAGTCTACCCCAGCCAAAATCAACACAGGCTGAATTATGATTTTGAATCTTATTTATACAAGAATGCAAGTCTAAGATGGAAATGCAGGTAACATAGACAGCCTTTTAGAATGATAATCTAAAAAATGCTGGTAGATTTCCCTATATAAATTTTCCTCCCAAAAATGACCTGTTATTTACTCTCACTATCTTGTTTGAATTTGAATTTAAATACTATTTATATTTTTGGTTTTACATTTTTCCGTCTTTCTACTCATTTAATTTCCGTAGGTAGGTGAAAGGATTTTACAAAGCTAGTGGAACTTACACTGAAAATGTAAGAAAGTTGTAATTAATCATATTTTTGTAACAGAATGCCTGTCAAAGACAAAGCTTATGTTCATAATCATTTATGCTTACAGATTCACAAAGCATCACTATAACTGTGACAAGTTTAATCATTCAAAGGAAGTGTAAAATCAAGAGAAGCTGAGATTTTTTTCTTCCAGCAAAAAATCCACAAAAAGCGCTTTTTTCTGCTGTGAAATAGAAGGAGTAGAAAATGCCATCTCTTTTCCAAAGAACACACAGTTTAAATGAAATACAAATTCCGTCTGAAATCAGATGACAACAGCTGCTAGACTGGAATGATCATTCTTACTAATACAGATTAATATGCCCAATCTGAAAATACTAAAGAAAAGCATTGCAACATCTTCCCCTATGATATGCCTTTTCAACTTTCTCATCAATTCCAGTTCAAAAAATACCAGAAGCAGCTGGAAAAAAAAAGTGTGTGTGTGTGTTAATAAAAGAGCATTAAAATCAGTAAATAACCCAACAGAACAAGAGTCTGGAAATTTTCACAGGCAGTTCAGAGGCACAAACAGAATTCAAATGCACCAGTAAGATTTACAGGCGAAAACACTGAGCTACCTCCAGTACTGAGTTTGAATAGCTGTATAGTTCAAGTTGCACCATTTCTAAAGCTCTCACCAAGGCTTAAAATATGACTAAGGTAATCTACCTCCCAATACGGCATTAAATTTAGCAGTTCTTAATGATCACATATAATCCATTTATTTCTGATGAACTGCAGCAGTGTAAGTGAAAATTGATGGAAGACTGATATAATTATACCCTACCAATAACCAGATTATTTTAAGAGGCTGTCAAAAAGATTTAAAATGTAAAGATTTTCTAAAGCAATCCTAGAATAGTATTTAATAGAGATCTTTCTTTGTTCAAATAAAGTTGTTTTTTTTTTTGCTTTTCTTAGCACAAAGATAAAGTAACAGTAGAGAGCGCTAAATTTTGCTAAACAACAAAACATTATCTATCAAAAAAATTTATATCAGAGAATCATAGAATGGTCTGAGTTGGAAGGGACCTTTAAAGGTCACCTAGTCCAATCCCCCTGCAATGAGCAGGGACATCTTAAACTGGACCAAAGCCCCATCCAACCTGATCTTGAATGTTTCTAGGGATGGGGCATCTACCACCTCTCTGGGCAACCTGTTCCAGTGCTTCACCACCCTCATTCTAAAAGCTTCTGTGATCAGCCGATTCCCTCAGGACTCTGGGATGCATCTCATCAGGTCCCATAGACTTATGTATGTTCAGGTTCCTCAGGTGGTCACAAACCTGATCTTCTCTTGCAGTGGGAGAGACTTTTCTCCCCCAGTCCATATCTTGCAGTCTACCCACTTGAGAGGTGTGGGAAGAGAGGTTGCCAGTGAAGACTGAAGAAAAAAAATGTGGAGTACCTCATCCTTCTCCTCGTTCGTTGTTACCAGTTTGCCATTCTTGTTCATCAGGGGGGTACACTTTGTTCAGCCTTCGTTTTCTGGCTGATGTACTTGTAGAAGCCTTTACTATTATTCTTTGTATCCCTTGCCAAGTTCAGCTCCAGCTGCACCTTGTTCTTCCTGACCCCACCCCTTAACAACCAGGAAACCTCCCTGTACTCTACCCTGGATGCCTGTCCCTGCTTCCACTGTCAACCATTGTATTATAGTTCTGTTTTGAATAATGTTATAAATGAGAAAAGAGAAAGGAGAGGAATGTGGAAACAGGAAAAGAAAGAGGAGGGAAAGGCGAATTTGGTCCAGAGGGATTCAGCATTTATAATGTTCAGTGTTAAACTTACGCATTGGTATATATTGATCTTTTTGTAAGTTTTTGTATTAGGTGCGGATGCCCGGGTGCCGGCGGCGGCAGCAGCAGCGGGGCAGGGGGTGCTGCTGGGCCGGGCCCTGCGAGGGGCGGCCGGGGCTGCCCCGGGCCGGCCCCAGCCGGTTCCCGCCGGCTCCAGCGGCCCCAGCGCAGGGCCCGGCCCAGCCCCGCAGCCACAGGCGGGCGCCTCGGGGAAAGCCGGGGGGAGAAAGGGCAAAGCCCTGCCCGGCAGCCGGGGCTGAGGGAAAGCGTGTGAGAAACGGCCCTGCGAGCCCCTGGGAGGGGAGAGCGGGAGGAGGGCGGGAGGGGCTCCAGGCCCCCCGGCGGGAGAGAGAGATGGGACCCCGGCGGGGCTGGGGCTGCCCTGCAGCCCCTGGGCAGGGCCCGGGCGGGAGCAGGGAGAGGCGGGAGGAGGCCGGGGCGGCAGAGAACAGCCCCCCATTCCCCATCCCCCTGCGCCGCTCGGTGACGGTGGAGAGGTGAAGGTGAGCCTGGGAAAAGGCGGGGAGGGGGATAAGGTGTTTCATTTTGTTGGTGTTTGTTTCTTACCTCCCTACTCTATTTTTAATTGATAATACATTCAGGTACTTTTCCCTAAGTTGAGTCTGTTGTGGTAACTGGTAAGCGATGTCACTGTCTTTATCTCGACACGCGAGATTTTATTTTATCTTTCTGTCTTAGTTGAGGAGGGGGAATGAGCGAGCTGTTGGGTAGGCGTCTGGCAGCTGGCCAAGGCACCACGCTTCTTAAAAATAAAGTAGTTGATTTACTATATTACAAGTATGTGGTGAAAGCTGTTGTAGAGAAAAGACAGAGTGGCTTGAAACTGCCTTTGTTTTTCATGGTATTTTGGATAAATGTAAGTAAGGGAGTTAGAAAGGGCAATGCCTGTACATTTTTTTATGAAGAGTGATGAAATAAATAATTAAAAAACTTTTGGAGTTTATTATAACAGATGGTAACTGCTCATGATCTATTAGGCAGCAGTTTTATAAACAGCATAGTGATGTGTCTAAGCTTGAGTTGGCTCAAATGTCAAGAAGTATTGCATTCAAACAGGGATCTCATGTATCCACTATGGGAATAATATATAATGGATTCCAATATTTTCCAATATTTAATACTTGTTTTAAATGTGATAACATTTACAGTGCAGTGCTACTTATATGCACTTGAAAATCAGGTTTTTAAGATGGCCATGTGTACTTCAACCAGATCAGTTATTGGCCTCTTTCTTCCTAAGATTAAATCCAGATTCCTGCTTTTCAATGAAAGTTCCTTGATTTTCAGGTATCATGTGTACTAACAAAATCTATTTCAGTTGCATTTTAGCAAACATCTGGGAAAAATTTGTAACTGTTACTGTAGCGTCTAAATTTTCAAGGGGAAGACTTGCCTGTGTTATATTAATGATATAACAGTAGGCAGAAACACTAGGCAATACTGAAAAAAAAAAAAAAAAAACACCCCAAAAAACCCAGCCAAAAACAATTACATATAAACTGGTGGGAAAAAAGTAATTTTGTTTAAGGAAGTATAAGACAAGAATTCAGGTGGTCATGAATCCGTAATGCTCAGCCCAATCTGTTTGCTTACAGACATTTCCTGGCACTGACAACACAGAACCCAATCCAAATGCAGAAACAACAGGGGTTCTGACTGTTGTCCTTAGTGAACATGTATTCTATAATGCCAGCCCATGACTATACTGCATACAGACAAAAGGTAGCTTCTCCTGGGAAAAAAAAGAATGGGTGATGTATATGAAGATTTAACCAGCCTTGGTGTCCAGTAGACTCATGAGTTGGATTTCACGTCAGAGCTCTGCTGGAGGAAAGTGTCAGCTTATTTGACTTACTGTAGCTGACAGAGATGAATATGTAAATACATACTGAAATTACTAGAATCTTGATTTTTATTCCTGCTATACCCACTTGCATAAAGAACTAAGAAATATGAATTAATAGGTGATGGTCATATAAAATTCATGTTTCTTTTCTAAAATAAGGAACTATATCTGCAAATTCCTTCGTACCATATGGATGCTAAATACCGAAGGAGTTATCAGAACATTTTTGAAATGAACATTTCTCCATAACTAAAAATGTCTGTATACCTGCATAATTATGATACAGTTCTAAGAAATAAAACTGGACAGAGAAACTGAAAGTGAAACAAATGTATTAATACATTAGAAATATGCCTTGTCCTTCAGTTAGTCAGGTATGTTGACTTACTGCATTTAAATGAAGTATCATAGAGCACAATTACTTAGATCACAGTTACCAATTACTCTAATAATGAAAGACCTAATTTTGTAAATCTTTATTTATAATTGCTTTTCAAGCTGCTGTGATACAACTTCATCTCCTCGGACACAGGGAAGGAGAGGAGCAAACAAAGATAGTGATACTTTTTAAGAATTCAGATACTACCATGTCTTAGACCCAGATTACTCTCATAGCTAAAGACTTCCTCTTTATGGTAAAGTGATTATAATAATGAGTGGTGTGTAAAACTTGCATGCACTGATTTTTTACTGTGCATTGTTTCAAGTGTTGTGCATTAAGAGGTGTAGACTACTTCAAATTGTAAGCATATGAAGGAGTGTTGCAGTAAGCTGTATAGTGATTTGTGTAAGAATGGGTCACATTTCACCTACAACAAAAAAGGGAATGTGACGCTTTATAAACTGCATCTAGGATATTTTTTGTGGATGATAATATCAGAGAATGTATTGGCCATCACTAAATTAACTTAGAACTGGTTAATTGTCAAATCTCTACAACTGCCAACTGAAGAAAACAATAGAGAGTATTTCAGATAGGTTCCACAGGGTCTGAACTAGTGCTATTTGTTATTTTTAATTGGTGATCTGGAAATAAATGTGACAGTCATCACTGGGAAAATTTATATATGCCATAAAAGTTGATGGAATGAAATGTAATGAAGGGAACACTGTCAAACAAACCTGTCTGGATTACTTTATAAGCGATGCACTTAAATAGTATTTACTCTGTAAAGGCATGTGTACAATTACGAATCTAGAAACAAGGAATGCATGCCATGCCTGCTCAATGAATGACTGTTTCTTACATGTTTGCTTAGAAGGTTTTGGAAAATGGGTTGATGCAGTTTAGTGCGTTTATTGTCCTGTACCCCATCTGCAGAGCAAAATGTTGCATTAATGTAATACTAAATCATGATCAGTTAGAGGCTGGAACAGCAGGATGGACTAGAACAATCTCAGTGCATGCTAGAATTTGTAGACCATGTTTGTATGATACTTGTTTATTGTATTTGGAATCATCTTAGTGGCCACGCATTCCTTTCCTTACCTTATCTCATGTGACATTTGTCACTCGTGACAAAGAGGCTTACATGTAGTTTGCACGCTTACCTTGCGGATAGTCTCAGTGTCTATGCAAAGAGCCTGTTTCTGGGGTTTTTTTGTCATTTTTTTTATGAGCTGCTTTAGTAGCAAGACCTTTGGCTATTAGAACATTTCTGCAAGAAACCTTAGTATAACACATCCTGGGAATAAAATACAGAGTAATATTGCAATACTTGGGCATGAAGTGGCAGCAATTCTGAAAAGAATGTAGAGGTAACAATAGACAAACCTGAATATGGCATAGTAAAGACTTCGTGTGATTCTGTGATACCAAAAAATAATGTAAAAGTTAACTTTATGAATAGGAGAGTCCTGACCTACCAATTTCCCACACACGTGTTGTAGGAATGGTTTTTGGAATGTTATGCTTTTCTTGTGTCCTCATTTTAAGAGGGTGTTGAAAAAAAGGGATGCATTAAAGAGTCATGAAAATCAGTCTCTAGGTGAAGAAACTTCATTGAAGGATGGAAAGAAAACAGTCTGTTTAGCTTTTAGAGGAGAACTTAGTTGCAGTGTACAAACATATCTATGAAGAAAGGGTACTAGAGAGTACAGGGATATTTCATTTATCAGAAAGGAAGTAGAACAGGAACCAGTGGCTTGAACCTAAAACCAGGTGAACTGGAAATATCAGGTATCCTTTTAATGAAGAGGGTGATAAAACTTGGACAAAGGAAGATGTGAAGGGAAATGCACTCTCTGTGTATTAATATTATAATTAAAATTGTATGCCTTTTTGGATAATAAGCTTTAGCTAAACAAAAATTACTAGCTTCCATCAAAGGATCCCTGGGGAACTCAAAGAATGTTCATGGAAATGAAAGTGCGGAAGGACATTTCTGTATTAGGAAGATGAAAGCCACATTACGTTTTCCAGAATGTGTATGAACATAAATATATGTATCAACAGAAAGTGTACACACATGATAGGAATACGTGTCTTTATCAGCTTTTATCAATTTACAGTACTGATTTTCTAGTGCCAAACAAAAGCCACTGAAAATGATTTTGCCACTCCCTTGTTTCGTCAATGTTAACAAATGCTTCTTGTTTCATGATTGTCCTGGGTTTGGCCAGGACAGGGTTAATTTTCACCAGAAGCCACGTGGGGACACAGCCAGGCCGGCTGGCCCAAACTGGCCAAACAGAACAGGGTATTCAATACCATGTGCCACCATGCTGGGTTCCGGTGGGAGAGCTGGTTGGGGGAAGTGAGTCACGGCTTGGGAGCACGCGGGGCACCAGGCGGTGAGAGTTGCTCTGTGCATTTTGCTGTTTGTTTTGTGTATTCTCCTTATCAGTATTGTTGTTGTTACTGTTCGCTTCATTTGCTGTTCTGTTAAACTGCCCTTGCCCCGACCCATGAGTTTTTGCCTTTTTCCATTCTCCTCCCCACACCCATGGGGGGAGGGGTGATAGAGCGACTGAGTGGTGCTTTGTTGCCAGCCACGGTCAAACTGCAGCAATGATTTTTCAGAAATCCTGGTGCTTATACTGTGTTTGCTTGTTTCATCCCCTGAGAAGAGATGCCACACATCAATGGGACGCTGTTTATCTTTCAGGTGATTAGATCACCTGGTCTTCACCCCACAACAGAAGGATCCTTGAGAGGCCAGGCAGAGTAGACAGCTGTTTGATTTGCTCTGTCTCCAAAGCAGCTATGCCAAAAGGTCACCGATACCCTTTTGGGTCCTTGAAATACCCCCTCCTGAGGTCGTCTATGCCAAGGATGCAGGGAGCATCTGGGCCGGTCACAATGGGGTGCTTTTGCCACTCATTCCCAGTTAGGCTCCCTTCAGCCTCCAATGCAGTTAGCCGTTGGGATCCCCCTGTCACTCCAGAAATACAGATGGACTCTGACCCTTTGAAATCTGATGGCATTAAAGTACACTGCACACCAGTCTCCAGTGGAGGTTTATACTCTTGTGGATCTGACGTGCCAGGCCATCGAATCCACACTGTCCAATAAACCTGTTTGTCCCTTTCCTCCACCTGGCTGGAGGCAGGGATCCTCTAATCCCGGTCAGAGAATTTGCTACTCACTTGCTGTAAAAATGAATTGGAGGTCCCTTCAAGAGGATCAGAAGCAAGATCAAACTGTCTGCCTTGTCTGGAGAGCTGCCCGCTGGAAACTAGAGTGGCATTTTTCCTAGAAGAATCGCCTTTTGTGATTGTTTTACCTTGAACTCACGCACTCGTGCCTCTAGAGTTGAGGTAGGTTTGCCATCCCACTTCCTTCATGTCCTCTCTGTGGTCACGCAGGTAAAACCACACGGTGCCCCATGGTGTGTAGCCTCTGTATCCTCTCTCTTGAGCAGAGAAACACTTACTCCTAATAGCTGACGTACTGGCACGTACAGGTTGGGGGTAGTATCTAACCTCTTTGAGTTGCTGGACCTCCCAGGACAGTTTCTCCACGGCTGAGATGAGGGAGGAAGAGAGACTTTCTTCGTATTGCCAGAGTTGGACGGCCACTTTATCTACTGCTGGTGCTTCTTCATCTTTCCAGTCTATTACTGCCAGTGAGTTGGCATATGAGGATGGTGCGCTCCATACAGACTTCTTCCACATGAGTCATGTGCACAGGACTTCGTCTGGGTCTGTGGGTAACTGTGCATTGTCCGAGTCATAGTAAACCAGCTCCTGCATGGCGAATTCCCTCAGGTACTGGATACCTCTCTCTGTGGTGGTCCACTTGCCCGGATAACATACAAAATCCTCCCTGAAGGGGTATCTTTCCCTCACGCCTGACAGAAGTCGCCTCCAGAGGCTGAGGGCATGTGCCTTTATTCCAGTTGCCTTGTCAATGCCCCCTTCCCTGGCCAGGGATCCCAGCTGCTTGGCTTCCCTGCCCTCTAATTCCAAGCTGCTGGCCCTGTTGTCCCAGCACCAGAGCCAGGTGACGTGTTCGCCAGGGTGGTGGCTGAAAACCCTCAGACCAGTTGTTCTCTGGACACCCAGCCCCCTGAGCAGGAAGACAGGGATGGGGAGCAGAATGAAGCCCCCATAATCAAACGGGAAATGGTTAGCAACCTGCTACACCACTTAGACACACACAAGTGTATGGAGCCAGATGGGATCTGCTCAAGGGTATGGAGAGAGCTGGCAGAAGTGCTCACCAAGCCACTTTCAAACATTTATCAGCAGTTGTGGCTAACCAGGTGTCCCGATCCGATATCGGGGAGGTTTCGATGCGATCCCAGGAGACGAGATTAAGACGCAAACGCAGTCATATGCCGTGCAACCTTGTAAACTTTGTTTTCGGTGAACCAGGAATCGGAGGTCTGATGGGGACGGCAGCGGGGGGGGGGGGGGGTGGGGGGGTGTGAAAGACAAGACAGAAAAAAAAAGAGTAAAGTCAGAAAAACCCCAGCGGCCTAGGAAAAGAAGTGCGGGGGGAGAGGATCAGGTACCACCACCACGGATTCGACGATGTCCAACGATGTCCGGTCAGCTCAGTCTCTGTGTGGGTGTGGAGGCCCCGGCGAGAGCACAGCTCAGCAGTGAGGCGGCTAGGAGGAGAGCAAGGGAGCGGCGAGGAGCATGTGCTGCCCTTTTATATGGACATTTGCGCATGCGCAGAGCATGTCTGCATACGTGCAGTTCCTGCCATGCGTGCTGCCCGCTTAGACAAGTCCGTTCTTGCCTGTCCACACGCTTCTCTGTGCACAAGCGCTTTCCTGCAGGTCGTTGTGGCGGTTTCTTTCCAGAGGCCAGCAAGAGATGACAATGGCAATGTCGAGACAAAACCAGTTTGTAGTGATCTTCTACAAGGTGTTGGAACAGGCTGCCCAGGGAAGTGATTGAGTCATCATCCCTGGAGGTGTTTAAAAGACGTGTAGATGTGGTGCTTAGGGACATGGTTTAGTGATGGATTTGGCAGTGTTAGGTTTACGGCTGGACTTGATGATCTTAAAAGTCTTTTGCAGCCTAAATTATTCTATGATTCTGTATATGCCAGGTGTATATATATTGCAAAGCTAGTAATAACGTTAGGAATAAATAGAGCTGTATTTTTTCCAGAAAACTGGATGTTACCCAACAGAAAAGAAAAAATTGAGTGTGACAAACCCATCATACATTGCAAATATTTGTAACTTTTGTTTGTGATCTCTCTAATCAGTCAAACGTTCCTTGATGTTTTGGAATGACTATTTCAGATTACAGAAGTGTTATGGCCATTAATAAGATACTTTTGTTATACGTTTATTTCTATTTATGTGCATAAACGAGTGGAGTGGGTGTGTTTTTTCCCCATTAGAGTAACGTGAGCCGGCATGCAAAAAGTCTCCTGATTGAACACCAACATTTCAAAAGCTTGTTTTCAAAACTCTGTTTGCACTAGTGCATTATTTTTCCCAAATAATAAATCTTGTTTCAGGGTAATGTCTGTCTACCCCCTCCTGTGCAGACATGACCTCAGAACTTTGTTTCAAAACACTGTAGAATTTAAATGCTGCAAATGATGTAAATGCTGTAAAATGCTGTTTTAAAATGCACCCCACCCATATTGTTTAAGGAACGTAGATTGTTTAGGGCAGGAATTGTGTTATGTATACAGTTTGATTTGTTCTGAATCTGGGCTGTACTTCACAACAGGAACCTTGTAGTCACTTAATCAGCCTTTAAAAGCACTGCCTCTTCACCAAAATAAATGTATTATTTCTGGACATACTGTGCATATGAAAATTTATCTCTCAACTAGGAATTACTCCCAGTAATACCAAAGTGTTAGCGCATTGCCACTTATTGTAGAAGTGGTATGTACAAGTTGTTGGTCATTCACTTGGGGTGAATTCACATGGACAAGCTTTTTTTTTTTTTTTAACATCCATCTGTTTTACATAGATTCCACAGATTGTGCTTGTGGTTCTGGCTGTCAGAGAACAAGAAGGCTCAGAAAATATATCTAATATGCTTTAAAAGTAGTTTGGAAATGATTTAAGAACATAGAAAAATGTGTAGGCTCCAGGCAATCTGGTACCTTAGAGAATGTACCCATCCCAGAGCTGTAACCTCCAATAAATCATATCGTGAACAGAGTGTAAACATTTTCATTGTTCCAGCTGGCAAAATGTTTTTTCATGCACACAATATAGGCCCTGTTTCGAGCACATTTTTTGCTCTTGACCAAAAGGACACAATAACTTTTTTTTAAACAGTGTTGAGATTCTGTGCTGCATTTTTTGCGTTCACGTAAAATATGATACTCTCTTTTTGACAGCGTCGTAGAGAAGCTGAAGAACAAACAATGAGTAACTAGAATCAAAATGTATAAATTGGCAGTTAAAATACAATACAAATCAAAAATAAAAAGCTTTCCTACATAAAGTTAATCAGATCTAGTTAGTAGTGGTGTGAGCATAAATGGAAAAAAAATGTTTATGAAAATCTCTTTCCTCCAAAGTTGCACTGAGTCTTGCCCATGGAAAAGATCCTAAGGGAACTCTCTGTATAGACGATGTTACAGAGGTTCTTTCTTCATTACTAGTGGATAAGCAACATGGAACTGCATTACTACTATTATCTCTTGAACTAGAATTTAATTGGTGAGTGAATTTTGATTTTTGATTCATTATTTGCAGATGCTGATGCATATAGGGTTTTAGAAGTTTAGTCATGTATGTCAGAAACAAGACAAAAGATGAAGTGAATGCGCAGTAGAAGTTAGATCAAAGAGGTAATAAAGCACAGATACAGAACAGTGTTTCATCTTGGTGCACAGAGCAGACTGAGAGATAGAAGTTGTCAGGGCCTTGAGGTCACTGTT
Organism: Opisthocomus hoazin; assembly: GCF_030867145.1. Lineage (NCBI taxonomy): Eukaryota > Metazoa > Chordata > Aves > Opisthocomiformes > Opisthocomidae > Opisthocomus > Opisthocomus hoazin. The sequence goes on from NC_134416.1 coordinate 101,831,060, forward strand.
AGCTCTTGCTGTCCCTGCCTGGCAAAGGACGCTATTTCTGCACCGCTAGGGCCATCAGTCCCTGATATCACCACAGAAGGCAGTCACTTTGGTCAGTCATCATTTACCCTTGGTAAATCCGTGTTGACTGTTCACAGTTATCTTACTGTCCTCCTTGTGTTCAGGAATGTGTTACCAGAGGACACGTTCCATGATTTTCCCAGGGGCCAAAGTGAGACTGAATGACATGTAGTTCCCTGGATTTTTGAAGATGTTGCAACATTTGCCTTTCTCCAAACATTAGGGACACCATCCACATCTCCATGACCTTTCAAAGATCATAGAAAGCAGACTTGCTAAGACGTCTGCGTGCTCTGTCAGTACCGTTGGATGTAGCCCATCTGCCCCCATGAACTTGTATAGATGGAGTTCTTTCAAATAATCTCTCCCTTGATCCTAATCTTCTACTGGAAGTTGTCTTCTTTGAACCTGCATCTAAGCAGAGAGGTCTGTTATGGTGATACATAAGCTAAGTCTCCAACTCAGAATTCATAATACTCCCAAACCACCAGTCCCCAGTCTCACCGCTGCAGAGCTTCTCCCAGTCCAGTCCGTTGTGGGTACTACCTACCTTACTCCAGAGAATCAGATCCTCACATCAAAACTCCAGTCCTCCTGCTGTTCCATTCCTGAGCTCCCTGTTTCTGCTACTTCTCTATGGAGGCCAGTTCTGTAAAAACTTCCTGATAATCCACTTCCGTTAGCTCCATACTCCATGGCATCTCACCTTTGTCCACCAGGGAAAAATTTTAATGAACAGCAGGGCAGAGGCTATGCTAGGCAGATGTGATTCCTGACAAATGCTGGGTGGGGCTGATGTCTAGGAACCATGTATCTAGATTCATTCCCATGGATTCTGAGCTTCCAAATGTGGCTCATGGTCTGAAGGACATTGTGATGGAATACACAGACTAAGGAGATGACGAGCCCAAGAGAGAACTGCGTGGCATTCAGAAATTTTACTTGCTCTCTGTGTCACACAGCACCACCCTGCTCAGGAGATTGTAGCAGCTTGTCTTGATCACTGGAAGCAAACATCAGCGAGGTGGGATGCAAATGGCAGTGTGAGAAACAATGTAAATTACTTCCCTCAGCCTCTCTCTTGTCACAAATAGTGCAATCATAGGCAGAACTTCCTCTCCAGCTTAGTTGCGTTGCACCCAAGAACTGCTGTGGCTTCATCCTGTCACTTTCACTTTTCCCTTGCTCTTCATGCCATGCCTTTAGCCACTGTGTTAGCTGTCAGTACCCTGTGCCACCTTCTATGAGCTGTCATATACAACTGAGCTTATGTCCTTAGCTGAATTTTACCTCTTAATTGGCCAGTCCTGCAAGAGAGTGCCATCTCGTACATCTGACCAGATTTCACAAAGCTGGATACAACTGTTCTTTGTGAAAAACTAACCCTGATGAAAATAGGCATAAAAGAATACATGTCCAGGAAAAATTACATTCATGAATATCTGTAGAGGAGGTATAAACAGAATACTATGGAGATATTTATGCAACGTTTTGCAGAAATGACTTGTGGTCCTCAGTAAATATAATTTCATTAATCAACATCAGTCCTTGGTCCAAATAACATATGTCACCATCTTCAGTCAGGGATTCAGTACTAAATCAGAGGAGTAGTTTTCACAAAGCAAATATGTAAACCCCATCTTTCTGTGATTTTCTTGTCCTTTCTCTTCAGTGAATCATATCAGTTCTATCCTATGATGGCCGTAAGAATCTAAGCCCAAAAGGATTTGCTTACCTGTGCACCTGTTATAATACACTAGTTTGTTAATGTTTATACTAAGCTTTAAAGTACAAGTCAACCAATATAAAATATGGGGCCATTAGAAATAATCATACTTGAGAACCAGTTTAATGTGAGTTTTATCTTCTCATTTTCACTTTGATCTAAAGAGTGTTAAATATGCAAATCATATATTTTTGTTAGAAAATGTCAGCCAAAGATTTTAAAGTATGTGCTTAAAGTTAGGCTCATACATATTTAATTGTACTGCACTATATGTTGTGCCTACTTACTGAAAAAGGTATTTTGTTTTTTCAAAGTGCTCAGCACTTATAACTCATTTTTCTTCAATTTGAATCTCACGTGCTCAGCAGTTTGCTACAAGAGGATGTATTTAGTGGTTTGTAGATGTAAATAGCAATACAGAATTCTAACTTTAGGCAGTCAGGTTTCAAATTTTCTTTGTGTGGCATATTAAATTTATTTAGAAATATTCATTGGCCATCTGTGAACCCACAAGTGTCCTATATCTCATATGGTAAGAAAATCTGTAGCTTTTTTTTTCTGTGTAGCTAAGAATCATTACTTGCATGTCACTTTAAATTTAAGCATGGGTTGCAGAGAAAGTATTTTGAAACTCTGTGATAACCTGCTGCCAAAATACTGTTTACATTGACAATTTAATAGAGTGGAAAAATGCTTGTTTTCTATTTAGTAAAATTTAGGACCTGATCTAGATGTGAATTGTTTGTACAGTAGATCTCACAAAAACAGTCAGGCAGTGGGTTATGTAGCTGTACAAGTGAAATGAAATTTTGAAAGGTGGTGCAGCTTTGCCAACAGATAGTTGGACACTCTGCATAGGTTACATCTCAAGGAGGAAATTTTCATCCGATATAGCAAAAAACTACTGAACCTTGCTGGTTTCATTAGCACACTGTGTTTATCTTAGTGTTTATTGATCACGGGTACTTTATCTATCTCGTTATGTCTGTGGATTGAGTTATTCTTTAAGTGTTTGAAAAGCAGAAGAGTTAAAATAAGCTTAAATGGAACAGAGTTAAAAACAGCAAGTTCCTCTCTTGCCAGTCTCTTTTTCTGATGTCACACAGAGAAGCATATAATATGCATCATGCCTTGTCCAGAAGTCCATCTTTTCAATACTTATGGAAAGCCAGGCGTGAAGATCTGAGTCTCCTTTTAAACTCATATATGGAACTATTAGCCAATCAGCAGGGTATGTAAGTCACCTTTTTTTTTTTTTTTTCTTTCGTAAATAGTGGCCAGGTAATCACCAGCAGCCCAAATCAATTAAAATGAAAAATCTAGCTAATTAGAAAGAAGGATCTTAGCCTTTGTTGGCTCCAGAACCAGTCATCATGTGAAGACTGAACTCTGTCCTGCCTGTTGGCATATGGTTTGATGAGATTTCCCCATAGCACTCAAGGGGCTTTAAATTTTAATTACAAAATTTCTGGTTCTTTCCTCATGATATCACAGAAGTGAGCTGTCCTGGACAGCTCATTTATCAAACAATAGCAGAATATAATGCGTGGCAGTATATGAGAGAATGTTCTGGAGAGAATATTCTGAATCAGTAGATCATTTTAACTGAATTTTCGTTATTGATATTCATTGTATTCCATTTTTTAATCAGTCACTGACTACTGTGCGTTCCACATCTGTTCAAAAAATCGAGTACAGAAGGACTGTTGCTAATATCACCTGTACTGGGGCCGAGGACTGACTAGGAATTAGCTGATGTGCCACGGTCATGGCAGTTCCCAAAACCAAAATCTTGTACCTGCAAACCGACTTTTAACGTGTTTGGAGCGTTTCTTCCCCATCTGAATAATTTAAATGTATACCTTAAATTAAGATTCCATACATGTCTATAAATGAAATTGTACAATACAATTACAGAATCTATAGAATTAAATGTATAGTATATATACTGAATATAATATAAAATGTAATGGAAAGTATTAACAATTTGCATATGACAACAAGGGGAAATATAAACTGCAAAGAAAGAGCACAATTAATTAACTTTAAGGAGAAAGGAAATTACTTCTAATGTATAAAAAACAGTATACCATATTGTAAAGCCAGATTCACTGATACAATGCTGTTGAAGTCCATAAACCTACAGTGACAATAATACCTCTACAAACAGGGGTGTTATAGCTATAGCTTGGAAAATTTTAACTGTCAATGAAATGCAAATTCTTAGTATTAAAGAGTATTGACCAGTGAAGCATTTTATCAAGGATTCTGATACACAGTTTTTCTCTGGAAGTTTAGAAATCCAGACTAGAAATTTTTCTACTGCATCTGAAATAAGAATTATTTCAAAGAATTTGTATTACTTGCATTACATTCTAAATCGGTCTAGGTATGGCGCTTTTTATGGTGCTCTAAAGAAGTCTCTTCCAGCCTTTTCTAGTCTTTATTAAATTATCAGAATAAAAATGAAGAATGTTGTTGTAATCTTGATTTTTCTTCAGATATTTACTGTTCTCAGACATTTTTTTCATCTAGTAGTTATGAAACAGTTTTACTTGATATTGTATTTTTCCCCAGGTAGTTTGAATTTTAGATAAGGTGGCTAATCTTTCTCCACACATTATTTTCTTTAGTGTTTCTGCTTTAATCCAACTGTTGTCTTGAAGTTAAACTCTGTATGTATTGCTGACTTTATTAGAGTAAGACCCATTCCTTAAAAGGAAAGGATTAAACATGTTTTCTCACCTCTGGCGTTTGAAAGTATCTTACATATGCTAGATATTACTATAATTATAATTTTAGAACTTTACAAATAGATTTTCTTTTTTCTAATATTCTGATAAAGTCCAGTAATGCAGTTAAACACATGTCAGTAAGTAGACAAACTCTTGCTACCTACATGATTTCTAATGTAAAAAATAATATTCATTCATATGAGTGAGATAGTGTCAGGACAGTGCAAAGTCAGTGAGCTTCTTCAGTTTTTAAGTCCCCCAAGGGAGATCACAGTATCATAGGATATAATCTAACACACATTTAAATCAGTACAATTACATTTTGAAGAGTATGTGGATTTTTTGCAAATTTTACACCTTGGAAGCTATCTCATCATCATGAGCTGATAGCTAGAGACAGGTTCAACACTTTACTAGTCAATTTGTTTTGGTCTTATTTTTGTACATAATTGGGATGCTAACTTTTTTTGTCACTTTGTCATATACTTGTATCTCTCAGCTGTCAGCCAGAAGGGAGGTTACAAGCTGACTAACTGCTGAAAACACTTCAACATTACATTTTAAAAATTTTCAACAAGCAGCCACTGTCTTCAGGGCATAATTTCATTATGTTCCATTAGTTGATAAAGGAGATGCCTCCACTGCACAGGAGACATGATCACTTGGGGAAAAAAATCAATTTTTCAGTAACTTTCAGATTGTATTTGTTTTGTTGATTCTTCATAAGTGACTTAGCATAGTAATATTGCAAATTTTAATTGCATCTACAAAGTTAATGGAGATACACTTGAAGCCTACACAGCCCCTGAGCAGTTGATACTAAACAGAAACTGATGGCAATTGTTATATTTATTTCATTGTCATTTATTTGGTACATAGCAAGTGATAAGAAAAAACTGAAAAATAAAGCAGTTGTGATTTTAAGGCTTTTTTTAAAAAGTTTGCATGCCGTTTTCAGGTACTCAAATTATGTGGGAAGTTCACCTTCATTTTCTTAGGTTATCATATAATATGTAAGTGCCAGAAGAAGAAATGATGTTTGTGTTTGAACACAAGCAATTCAAATGCAAGTGAAGAGGCAAAGTTTAAAAAAATTCACTCTTTGAATATCTTGTAGAGATTACTATGTCGGTTGTTTGTTTTTATTTTATCATAATGTGCATGTACTGACTAACTTTCAGGTATCTTTAGGGGTTACAGTAGAGTCAAAAAAAATATTTGTGTTTTCCTTCTGACAATCAGTACTATTTACGGGGCACTCACATGTTCATTTTCTGCTTAGGGCAAACTGCATCGAATGAAATTCTGATTTTTTTTAATTATAACATATGAGGTCCCTGTAGTCATAGAACAGAGTTGGTCACAGCGATATTCATACAAGCTTGTCCTCCTTTAGGGAGCAGCTGGCCCTTGCTCCACCCTGACACAAACAGTACTATGCTTCTGCTGAGTGAATTGAAACTATTCTATTTTGTTATGAATTTTACATTAATATTTTTTCTATAAACTGGAATATGTATCTTTTAGTTTCAGTTTCTGCTATTTAGCAATAGGATTTCCTGAATAATCATGGCAATGATATCTGCCTGGTAGTTATGCGGATTTCAGTAAGCGATTCATGGAACGTAAACAAAATCTGGCAAACTGTCATGGATGTTTAGGAAGCCCTCAATGCTGGGAGTCTGACACTTGCCTTGACTCCTATTTTAAAGTTAACCTGGAGCTGATTGCTGAGTTTCAGACTGGTAGGGAACTTGTCCTGTCTTATTTAGGCCTTCTATATGGATTTTGTGCCTCCAGTGGCAGTAGGAGTAGATTTTACTTTAATTTTCTTCGGAAATAACAGTGGAATTCCCAAGGTACTTGAGTGGATCTATTCAGTTTTTCATGAACTGTCTACAGCTTCACAACTTCAGATATTACTTGCATTATTTTCATTCTTAATACATCATGAAGAACATGCACTCATGAATTCTCTTTAAGCAACAAAAAACCCAAAAACTAAAGCCTGTAGTGAGTGGAAGAAATTCCTGGAGTGTTGTTTTTAAGCAGAATGAATAATGATACATTAATAGGCAGTTACAAGTTGTGTCTGTTCTCCCCACTATACCTTTGGCTAGTGAGTGCCAGCTGGTGTACAGAGCACAGGTTAGGCTTGGATGAACTACACTGTTCACAAAGATTCCAGTCTCCCGTATTTCTAGTATATGTAAAATTCACTGGGGAATCACTAAAAGAATAATTGAAATTTTAGAAAGAAAAATATCTTACAAGTTTATGCTTCTGTAAGTAGTCAGTAGATTTGATAGAAGCAGCATGCTGATGCATCGGCGGCTGGGGAGAAAAGCAGATTCAGTGTAGAAAGGGACTTGCGAATTCACAAAACTATGCAGATGGTAGAAAAAAAGACTTTATCATCAGAACTGTAGCTTTCATCAGACAGTTGTGCAAGGAGTGTAAGACATGCTATAACACTGACCTTGGAGAAGTAAATTCCTGTATTTACTATGTGAGCGTAATTTGCCTGTCCATAAAATTTGTTTCTTGCCAAAGCAACTCCTCCACTCTTTGTTGCCAGAAGCAAACTGCATCTGGCTCTGGAAGTCAGTTCAGTCCTGGAGAGTTATGTACAATGAGGAAAAGAAAAAAGCCTTTACAATATTCAGAAGCAGACTCTGTTCATTCAACTAAGAAACCTTAGAGATGTAATTTCAAAGCAGGTGATAACTACTGTGCATGCTGATCTTTAATCAACACATGCTCAAAGCTAGAAACCCGTAGTACAAGAAAATGGTTATTTAATTTAATAGCTAAAGGAAAGTCAGATGGAAATATCTGAAGAGCAGCCTGACAGTGTATTACTGTGCTAGCATTTTACGTCAATACAACATCCGTTTATTTGGAACCTATAAGATAATTTTACAAAAAACAAAAATCATTAAAAAGATCAAGAAGTCAATCACCACTAGGAACATTTTAAATAAATTGCAGTCTAAATTTTGACTTTATACTTATTAGCTACTTTTTCCTGCCTTTTTGTGAAGATTAATTTAGAAATATGAAATAATGATGTTTTAGCCTAAAAGAGCCTTGGGATTAGGTGATTCTATGTCAATGTACCTCCATTAAATAGAATTTTCCCTAATTTACACCACCTTGAGAAAGGATGAAGTCAGGTCTGTTTTGTATAAAATATAAACAAGAAGTCATTGAAAAATGTGACAGAGTTCAACGTTTCCCTGAGTTCTTTCACTTATCATAGACCACAAGGTGAAGCACCCAGGTCTGCTTTGGTCACATCGCAACTGTATAACTGAGTTCCATATTAATCCATATGATCTATGTTTGTGCAACTAGATACTTTCCCTTCCCAGACAAAGATGGATTTCCCCTTTGTAATTATAGCTAGCTCCATGAGTAGCAATACTTGTTCCAATACGCAGGAAGAGTACAAGTTGAATGCCATTTGTGGTGTGTGAAATCTGACTTTTGCATAGATTCTTTTGAATTCCATTGATCATTGTTGAAACAAAAAAGTAGATAAAGTGTATACATGTAATAACTTTCTATTGGTACAAAACACTGCTCTAAATGTTATATGCACTTCTTTTTATTATTTTATTTCTAGTGCCAGCTATGTCTTTCTCCTACTCGCCCTGCCCCGTACTCTTGTCTATGGATTTTTGACAAAGTGAAGAGCAAAAGCAGAACCTCTCATCAGATTTTTATGAAAAAGAGTCTACTGAGTTTTAAACACTGAGTTTGTGGGAAAGAGAAGCACTTAGAGGGATGGAGGTGGCTGGTACAAGAAATGTAATAGAAAATCTACATGAAACAAGACAGGAGAAAATTATATAGAGAAAAAGCAATATATTTCAATAACAGGGCTCTGTGCAGTACAAGCAGCTAAATGATAGATTACTGTGAGTAAATGTAAATATACACATTTCTGCATTCAGTTATTGAACTGACTTCAGTAAATAGGCGCCTCTTGTAACGTCCGTGCAGCCTAAGCAGAAATTGGATTCTGCATGAGCAATGAAACTGCATTAGTGGGCAATATATTAAATGTTAGTCTCAATAAGAATACACCCATTTTACTCAAGTAATACATGTCTGATGGGGCAGCTTCCCGGAATGAATTCAATTGTATATAATTTTTTGCTCTTTAACATAATGTTCTTTCAGTCCACCCCTTCTGAAGGCAAGTTAACTTACAGAAATATTTTGCTCTGTAACGTGATATTGAGGGACAATCTGATCTTCTTCTATTTGTTGATTCATTTAATAATAGCTTTCACTGCTAACTGGGTTTATGAGTTCCTTAAATGCACTTTAAGGTCCCAATTCAACAAGGTACTTACAAACAAGCCTACGTTTGAACACGAGTGCTAAAATCAATGAAATGACTTAGGCACTTACAGTGTCAGTTCAAGCACCTTGCTGATGTGGAACATGCAAGTGAATTAGAAGCATATGGCAGTACATCTCTCGTTTGGTGGTTAGCAGAGAGGAAAGAACGTAAGTCGCGTGCTAGGTTTAAGATTTTGGAGAACATGAATAGTGTGGAGAGGCTGGAAAATGGGTCTTGCAAGTTTTGCATCTGATTTAAGTCAAAGTGTATCCCCTTACAGGATCTCTAGGTGGGCTGCTGCATTAGAGTCCTCCATCTGTCCGAATCTGTCTGGTGTATGTCCTCACACGACTTAAAATTTCAATTTTGGAGAAGGATCATAGGCTTTTCTGCTCCTTCTTCTGTATCTGGTGTTTCATGCTACATTTGCCTGGAGACGTGTGAATTCATACAAAGGATCTTTATGTTCCTTATTGGATATAGATTATGTGTTTGTATTTAAGAACAAAAAATTTACAAACTACAGTATCTCAATAAATGCAGAGACTTCTAATTAAAAGAAAATTAAAAATAATTGAAAAGCTACTTAAATGTGCTTGAAGAAAAAAGTTGTTGGTGTGTTATTGATTCCCCCCCTCCCCCTTTCCTTCTTTGGAGTGCTGCAAGATTAACATTCTCAAGTTTGCTTTCGCTTGTATTACAACACTTCTTCTTTTGGCATAGTTAATATTGCTCTTTTATGTTTTTCCTGCACCTTCTCTGTGACAGTTTTCTTTCCCATCACTTACCATGGAGTAAAACTAAGAAAGCTTTATCTGAACAGGTTTATAAACACTGATTCCCTTTAGCTATTACTATGTTTTGTATACATTCCCAGAGTGGAAGAAAAAAAAAAATCACTGAAGTGCTTATAAATAAAGGAGGCTATAACCAGCAGGGAAGGGCAGTGGACTGTGTCATTGATAAGTCCCTTTTGCTGTTTTGCCTTATTTCTAGTCACCATACAACTCAGCCAGGAGAAGTTAGGTGAAATGTAAACAAAGTACTTCTTAGTGAAATTATTTTGCATCACGGGATCAGATTTCAGGACTTAGTTCTTTGTTCTGTTGACATGCCATACTTTTCACTACACAATTTTAGCAGAGCCATACCTGCTTGCTCAGAAAGAGCAATTACTGGACAACTGTTGCCAGACCACTGTGGAGGTCTTTTTTTTTTCCTTTGTTTTCGTTCTTTGAGGTAGATTGAAGGAAGAAAGAGAGAGGACCTTACTCTTGAATAGTATTTTACGTTTTTTTGTTTTAAATTATACCGTAACTATGACTAGGTAGTCAGGTTTTGTTTCTGGAGTGCCTTTTCTGAAAAAAAAGGTGGCCCCTAACAGAAAGGAAGAATCGCAACAGGAAGAAATGGAGGACGTCTCACATACTTGTGAAGATGTATTTTAGGTTTGTTTTTATATGTAAGCTTCTCTGGCTCAAGTTAATTTTACGTATGTCATACTGATTAAGTTAGTCTTCAATAAACAGTATTGTCTGCAAGATGATTTACAGCTCGAAGGATCTGTGACTTATTGGGGGGGGAAATAAAAGGCCATACCACATTTCAGTTTTTTTATTTTTTACAAATTTAATTTCTTTAGCAGAGAAATTTTATTACTGGTGTAACCAACAGTGCTTATATTTTAAACCAAAGTGTATTTAAAGAAGGAAAAAACAGAATCATTTAGTATGGCACAAACTTCAAAGGTGTTGAACAAAGAGCATAGTAGAGAGACCTGTCTGTGCTTGTCTCAAGATGTAGTCAAAATGCACCTTTCCTTTCAGGTAGAAAATTTAAGCAATGGTGGTGAAATGACTGCTTTATTCCGATGATTCCACAGGTTGGGAGGGGAAAAAGGAAACAGGAGGAGGCTCACAAAATTTCCATAGAAATAAAGCAAATACTTTCTCTTTTAAACAGAAGTGTTTCTGTGGCCCACAAAAGACCAGAAGGAAAGAGGTTTTTTTAGGAAATACTATGCTTTTCCTACCTAAGCCTGGAAAAAATTGTAGGTAAGTGAACAAAGTGCAGTAAAGATGCTTTTCAATGGAGTAGTCCCAGATACCACAGGTTGATTTAGTCTAAAACATGTAAGAAAGTGAGTTGACTCTGCCTTTGGGGAAGGTTATCCTAAGTGGTCCTTAGTGGTCAGGCATTGGAACAGGCTGCCCAGGGAGGTGGTTGAGTCGCCATCCCTGGAGGTGTTTAAAAAACGTGTAGATAGGGCACTTCGGGATATGGTTTAGTCGGCATGGTGGTGTTGGGCAGATGGTTGGACTTGATGTTCTTAGAGGTCTTTTCCAACCTATGATTCTGTGATTCTATGATTTAAAGAAGTGAGATGTTTTCTCATATATGCACAGCACTAGGGTACAGATGGATTTTTGGAGACAGCAAGAGTCTTTTGCAATGACATGAACTTTCTGCCCTGATGCTGAAATCAAAGAGCAGGCCGGCTAGTATAGGAACAGAACAGCTCAAGAAACAACAGTCTGGAGAATGAGGTTTGCCTTAGGGTTTCCAGGTCATATTTCTGTTGTTTAGGGTAGGACTTGAATGCCTTCTCCATTTCCCTTAAGTAGAAGCCTGGGAAAGCATGTTGGGTAACCATTTATTGTAGCATAGGTAAACTCAATAGGTAATACAAACCTGTGACTGCATTGTATATCTGCTAAAGTGATAGAATACCTTTGGACAGTGATACGTGGAGAGCTCATCAATACGTGGACATGCGCACAGTCTTATGCATACATATCAGAGTATTGGCAGAGAAGACAACTACTTGTGGTGAATAAATGTAGAGTAAAAGACAATTTATATGAATTCTATGTTCAGTCCTCTTCAGCCTGCTGCGGGAGGAGGTCTTAGGATTTGTATTTTGCAGTGGGGTATTAGCAGGTGAAAGTACTTGTTGTTGGATATTCACAGAATCACAGAATTACAGAATGGTAGGCGTTGGAAGGGACCTCTGTGGGTCATCTAGTCCAACCCCCCTGCCAAAACAGGGGTCGCCTACAGCAGGCTGCACAGGACCTTGTCCAGGCAGGTCTTGAATATCTCCAGAGAAGGAGACTCCACAACCTCCCTGGGCAGCTTGTTCCAGGGCTCCATCACCCTCAGAGGGAAGAAGTTCTTCCTCATGTTCAGACGGAACTTCCTGTGCTTCAGTTTGTGCCCGTTGCCCCTTGTCCTGTCACTGGGTACCACTAAAAAGAGTCTGGCCCCGTCCTCCTGACACCCACTCCTATTAAACTGTAGTATGACCTTTTTGTGCGTTAGCTTCTCCACAAATCCTGTATGCATCCATGTATGTATGCTCCCACTTCACAGCATCTCAGAGTAAGTATGATCTGGCTCACCTCTTCTTTGAGCTTTCTGTGATGGATAGACTGCTACTGTTTGCTCTGGTATTTTGAGACCGGTGTTGAAATTTATTTCTGTGATTAACACAAAACATCTGAGGTACTGTAAATTCAGCTTTGCTGAGATATCTTTGTCTTGGAATGCAGGAATTTTTGATAACTAGACAAGAGCTGATATTTAAATATTAAAACCACTGAGAGATGTCAAAAGGAGCACAGTCTGAAGTTGATGAAGATCTTAACATTTGCCTGATCAAGCCAGTGTCAGCTGGCTTAGTGATATGCTGAGGCTGCAGGTACTGTTAGTTCATGCTTTTAAATCGGGGAAGGAAATGAAATTAAAAGAGAAATTAAAGTCAAAGAAGACTATGTACTGTTGAAAGCATCCTGGTGAAGTGGGATCTTATTTATTCAGATTCAGTTTAATTACAACTGCAGAACTGCCTACAATAGAGTTCTAAACAGCAATATCTATTGACGTTAGCATCCAAATTGATAAAGTGTAGGGAAATCTCTACTAATCTTTTTACCATTTATTTTTATATACATATGAATTCGTATATCTTCTTGTTTGGCTCTTCCTTAAGGATCATTGTTATGGGTTTGAGTGGCAAGGTTTTGGTAGTGGGGGAGCTATAGGGGTGGCTTCTGTGAGAAGCTGCGAGAAGCTTCTCCCATGTCTGATAAAGCCGGTGCCAGCCAGCTCTAATACGGACCTGATGCTGGCCAAGGCCAAGCCACTCAGCAATGGTGGGTAACGTCTCTATGATAACATATTTAAGAAGAGAAAGAAAAAACTGTGGTGAGACAACAGTTGAGAGAGAGGATTGAGATGATGTGAAAGAAACAACTCTGCAGACACCAAGGTGTACCTGTTTTGTGCATGCAATAGGCCTGCTTTTGCCACACAATGTAACATGCCTTCAGTCATTATAGGACAAAGGGATTTAAGGGAGATAGATAGAAATAATGCTCCCAAACTAAGGTGCTCTGAAATGCTGCAGCAAACAGTAAGGTGGGAAGCAATCAAGTTTTTTTGGGGTTGACAGCCTGGAAGGTACATGAATTGCAGGGTAATGGCAAAATAGTTTGTCTTGAAAAAACACAACTGTTGCCTGAATTTTCCAAGGGCTAATGGGTGTGATTTTTGTTAGGAAGTGAATATATTTTTTGCCCATGTTATTAGGGAAGCCACTAACAACAAAATTCATTGGACTGTTATGTAAAAGACTAGCAATCTGGAAGTGCCTTGTGATGACAGTCCTTCATATGAAAAGATTACTTGACTGGTGGGCAGGTGGACAAAGGCAATTTATAACAATCTTTTGCCAGATAGAAACAAAAATGAACCATGACCTGCACTGTATGAGTTATTGCCAGATAGCGCTCAGAAGAATTAATACACTGAAACCTAATTAAACCACAATCCTTTTATCTTGTCTTTCTCTCTGCATGTCTAGGACAAGTAGAAGTCTTCATAAATCTGAAATATTATAGATCCATTAATATGCACACAAGCTGCATATTCTGTAATGGGAATAGAGTTAATCTGACATAAATTCCCTTTTGGAGACTGAGAGTAACATTAAAAAATTTGTCTCAACTCTGGTCCTACTTGTGCTGATTCCTCAGCAGTGTAATATTACTGATTACAGTGGTGTAAATTGAGCAAAGTTTTTGCTTGTTGTCCCTAACATTTAAAGTATATGGACTTCATTGTTCTTCTCCATTAGTTAATGGAAATTTGATGTGCAAAGCTGAACTAAGTAGGAAGAGTGATTCATTTTAGACAGAATTCTTCTGTTCTGTTAAGCTTATTATAGTCCGGACATAGTTTGACATCATATTGCTCCCAGAGGTTTTGTCTCATTAGTTACTTGACTGCTGTATTAGCCTGGACACTCACAGTTTGGGAAAAAAATATTTTGCTTTTACATAACTCTGTAAACCCAGACATGCAAAGGCAAAGACTATCAAGAATGCCTAGAAGAACTGTATTTTAAATGCATTTCCAATTTTTTAGAATTATAGAATCATAGAATGCTTTGGGTTGGAAGGAAGCATTAGAGGTCATGTAGCCCAACCCCGCTGCAGTGATCAGGGACATCTTCGACTAGATCAGGTTGCTCAGAGCCCCGTCCAACCTGGCCTTGAATGTTTCCAGGGATGGGGCCTCCACTGCCTCTGTAGGCAACCCATTCCAGTGCTTCACCAACCTCATTGTAAAAAATCTCTTCCTTATATGTAGTCTAAATCTACCCTCACGTAGTTTAAAGCCATTACTCCTTGTCCTGTCACAACAGGCCTTGCTAAAAAGATTGTCCCCATCTTTCCCACAGGCCCCTTTTAAGTACTGGAAGGCTGCAATAAGGTCTCCCTGCAGCCTTCTCTTCTCCAGGCTGAACAGCCCCGACTCTCTCAGCCTATCTTCACACAAGAGGTGGTCCAGCCCTAAGATCATTTTTGCGGCCCTCCTCTGGACCCGCTCCAACAGGTCCATGTCGGCTCCAGAGCTGGATGCAGTACTCCAGGTGGGGTGTCACCAGAACAGAGTAGAGTGGCAGGATCACCTCCCTTGACCTGCAGGCCACGCTTCTTTTGATGCAGTCCGGGATATGGTTGGCCTTCTGGGCTGCGAATGCACATTGGTGGCTCATGTCCAGCTTTTCATCTACCAGTGTGCCCAAGTACTTCTCAGCAGGGCTGCTGTCCATTCCTTCATCGCCCAGCCTGTCTGGAGGTTGCCCTGCCCAGGTGCAGGACCTTGCCCTTGGCCTTGTTGAACCTCATGAGGTTCACATGGGCCCACTTCTTGAGCTTGTCCAGATCCCTCTGGATGGCATCCCGTACCTCAGGCATGTCAACTACACCACTCAGTTTTGTATCATCTGCAAACTTGCTGAGGGTGCACTCGATCTTGTTATCTATGTCATGGATGAAGATATTAAATTGTGCTGGTCCCAGTATGGAAGCCTGAGAGACACCACTTGTCAGCAGCGTCCGTCTGGACATCAAGCCATTGACCACTACCCTCTGGCTGCAAACTTCCAACCAATTCCTTACCCATGGAACAAATCTGTATCTCTCCAGTTTAGAGAGAAGGATGTTATGGGGAACTGTGTCAAAGGTTTTACAGAAGTCCAGATAGATCACATCCATTGCTCTTCCTTTGTCCGTTGATGCAGTCACTTCATCATAAAAGGCCACTGGGTTGGTTAGGCAGGACTTGCCCTTGGTGAAGCCACGCTGACTATCTCAAATCACCTCCCTGTCCTCCATGTGCCTTACCATAGCTTCTAAGAGGATCTGTTCCATGATCTTGCCAGGCACAGAGGTGAGTCTGACAGGTTGGTAGTTCTCAGGGTCCTGCCTTCTACCGTTTTTAAAAATGGGCACAATGTTTCCCTTTATCCAGTGACGAGGGACTTCACCTGACTGCCATGGCTTTTCAAAAATCATGGAGAGTGGCTTGGCAACTACATTAGCCGTTTCCCTCAGGACTCTGGGATGCATCTCATCAGGTCCCATAGACTTATGTATGCTCAAGTTCCTCAGGTGGTCACAAACCTGATCTTCTCTTGCAGTGGGAGAGACTTTTCTCCCCCAGTCCATATCTTGCAGTCTACCCACTTGAGAGGTGTGGGAAGAGAGGTTGCCAGTGAAGACTGAAGAAAAAAAATTTTTGAGTACCTCATCCTTCTCTTCGTCTGTTGTTACCAGTTTACCATTCTTATTCATCAGGGGGGTACACTTTGTTCAGCCTTTGTTTTCTGGCTGATGTACTTGTAGAAGCCTTTATTATTATTCTTCATATCCCTTGCCAAGTTCAGTTCCAGCTGCGCCTTGTTCTTCCTGACCCCATCCCTGAAAAAGCGGGAAACCTCCCTGTACGCTACCCTGGATACCTTTCCCTGCTTCCACTGCCTGTACAGTTCCCTCTTGCTCTTTAGTTTGCCCAGCAGGTCTCAACTCAGCCATGCTGGTCTCTTCCCTTCCTTCCCTGATGTCTTACACCTGGGAACTGAGAGCTCTTTCGCTCTATGGAAAGCCTCCTTAAAGATCTGCCAACTCTATTCTGCTCCCCTGCCCCTGACGACCGTTTCCCAGGGGATCCTACTGACTAACTCCTTGAAGAGCTGGAATTTTGCTTTCCTAAAATTTAGGGTCCTGACTATACTCCTTACCTATCGGATATCCCTCAGGAATGTGTTTTGTTGCCATGTAAGAGCTTGCACATCGTTTGCATTTCTAGCATGTAATTTCAATTTCTGTCTAAATACCCTAGCACTGTCATATGCAGATAAGAAGGTGGCAGGAGGCTACAATGCTGTGGTTCCCTGGCAATATGAATGTCCTTGGTGCAGTTGAAGTTATGGGACTAATGAGAAATGTTCTCCATTCCCATTCTACTAATTCTGCACATAACATAAAGAGACATATAGCAGCACCTATACATATGCATAGGGATGCAAACCCACGGGAAGAAGATCACCACTGCAGCAACAAATGGTTTACAAACCTGAAGGATATGAGTAGCCCCCTCCTTTTTGGGTCTGCTGACTTGTGTAGCTGTTTAGTTAGTGCTGGTATCAGGAGGATACACAATTTGCCATTTCAAACATGCTTCAGTCAGCGGAGCAGCGTATGACAGAGTCATGATGCTAAAGCATGAGTGTGCACTGCATGTGCTGATTCATGTTCCAAAGTAAAGATAGCGAAAGAAGGCAGGGGAAGAGTCTGCTATTTGTTGCTGTCCTGAAGTCCTTAGCAGCTGCAAATGATCCATGTGCTGAATAGATCCCTAACAGAACAAATAATATTTTAGTTAAAACTGTATTCTGAATAAGTAATGAAAAAAAATGTAATCTTTACTTGCTGCCAAGTTTCAATATATACTTCAAAATGATTGTTCCAGTTCAGTTCCAATTTGAGGAAAAATTGTCCCAGTTCAGTTTAGAAGCAATAATTGTTCCCCTTCTTGTTCAATAGTATCTTCTATTACAATGAAATTTAAAGGGAAGGATTCCCTTTAAAGGGCAGGATTTGAACTTCCATTTTAAATAAATTGTGTTGTAATTCAGTCACTCCAACTCGGAGATTCTGGTGACCTATTTTCTCTGTGTGAGTTACTTTAATCTGAATTTGTTGTCAAGCTTAGCTGTTATTCCACTTTCAAAGAAGCATCATCAAAACCGATAAAAGGACACTTCCAAGTCAGAAGGCATTTCACCCTTTCTTGCTGCTTGGTTTTATACTGGCTTTTTACCTAATAATTTCCTTTTGGAATTTAATATTGCTTTTGCTGGGATTTCCTTTATTTGAAAAATCACTATGACAAGTTTACTGGGTACAGATCATTCACAAGAAATACTGGGATCATGGTGGCTAAACTAGCTTTCCACCACAGAAAAAGCTTTTGACTACAGTTTTGTTTTAAAGAAATTCAGATTCGTTCCACTCTTTTAGGAGCAGCTTTGCCATCCCTAACAGCAAGTATCCTGGGGTGTAAAATAGATTTTAGTTGCCCATCAGGCCTAGCTCCCATTCCCAGACAGTGATACTGGGAAAGCTGCTTTTGCCTGGGCTCAGCAGGGAGCTAAGGAATCCTGAGTGGCACAGCCTCATAGCTCCTGCTTATCTCAGAGTTCAGAGGGAGCTCAGGTGGGTAACTCAGCCTTTCACAGAGGCAAGTGTGGCGAGGAAGAAAAAGACGACTGCATAGTTGAGGTAGTTCATTACTGCTCCAAAGATCTGGAGTTCTGTCTGCACCACTGTCAAAGAGTTTATGTGACATTCAATAACACAAAGGCATTTATTAGTTTTGCAGTTCTCATTTACTGGCTGCTCATTTTGGAGGAATTGATAACTGCATCAGAAATTAATGCATTTTAAATAAATCAAGCTACAAAATGCAGAGCAATCTGGAAAGCTAGATTCTGTATCTCTCATGTTGGCTATGTGAGTATACTAAATTCTTTGAGCTTATGGTCTCTATCCCTTGTCTGTATAATCACCCTAACACGCCACTCACAATTAACAATGGTGTTACAAGCTGAAATTTATTGAATGCATTTCTGTTACATTGATAATCCTTGTAAAAAAGTTGATGAAGAAGATAATTCTGTGTTCAGAGCAGGGGTTGAATATTGTGCAGTAACTGATCGTGCACATAAAAATGGAGCTGAATGTGACTAGCTGTTCGTTAACCAAACACAGCCCTTCCTCTGCAGGAATGATGCATGATAATACAGAATAAAGTACTGTGTAATTCTGTATCTGAAGAATTATCATAACGATACACACAGTGGGATTAAATTATTGCTTTGCGGGCAAGCCATATTCTAGCATTCCCTGATTTGTGAATGTTTCTGACTTCATGATAACTTGATACTGTGTAATAAAATGTTGGTGGGAGAAAGTACGAGATGATAAGGTAAATCATGTATATTAAACTAACTCCTTTATAAATTTACTTCTTCTGAAGAAAAGTCGGTGAATGTTTACATTATAAAGATTACCCAATTACCAGCATGACGTTTTTTCGTCAGGTAAAAGGAGGAGAGGAGGGAAAGTTGTTAAAATTGAAGTTAGGGAAATAAGTGCAAAGTAGCCATTTTACAGTTATCTGCTGCTGATCTCAATGTTCTTCAGCAGATGTTTTCATATGAGACAAAAAAATCGCAAAGTTTATAATACATGACTCAGTGGGAATCAAGGAATCAAGGAAAGGTGATAAAAAAGACCCAGAGACATGTCATCCAAATCTCTCTCTTTAAAATTTTTTACTGAAGTGACAGATTTTTGTATTACTTGGGGGATATTGTGCTCTTCATAGCCATATGGCTATCTCTGTTTACCTCACTGTTTATTTTCAGCTGATTTGTACAAAGCAAAAGATTTGAATCATTGATGATTTTTTCTGTTTCTGCAGTGACATTGTGTCACTTAAAAAGTATTACTCAGAAGTTCCTGTTTATCTTCTCTGACTTCAGAATAAAAAACTTTGCTCTAAATCACGCATTTCATATGTGAAGTATATTAGTTGCACATTGAAAAATACACTTCTATTGGCTACACTGGAGGAATTATGGAGTTGATTACAAAATAGATGACAGGATGGAGCTGATTCCCTTCAGTGTTTGAGCTTTATTGTTTCTAGATTAGAAGTGATAATAACTCATGATTCTCAAATGTGCTTGGTGGAAGAAGAAATAAGAAAAGCAGTTTTTCTGCCCTTTAGTAAATACTATCTGGAACAGAAAATAAACCATGAAAACCATTGACACCATGAGTGTTCTGAAAATGCTTGCTTTTTTTTTCACAAGCATGCAACTCAAATCACCCTCAGCTCCAAAACCTGCTGAAAGAGTGGGTCTGTCCTACAGAGAAAATGGACAGATGCATGAAGAAGCGGAAGGGGGGGGCACAGTCTAAGAACTAGAGTGCTGAAAAATCTTCCCTATGCTGCCAGAGAATTAAGGCTGATCCTGCCAATATGTGGGTGCATGTGTGCATTTGTATGGAGACTTTTTATGTAACTTTATGAGATGTCAATCCATGAAAATTTCCCACAAGTAGTTCTTAAGTCAGTCTGGAATGCAGTATTTCTTTTCTTGGTACACAACAGTGCTTTCACAATAGATGTAAAACATGGTAAACAAATCCAGCAAGTCTTGTTCCTTTCCTTCATGCATCGCTTGATTTAGCACCATATAATACAGTCATACGTTCCTAGCTGAAGTCCTTTCACCAGTGCAACAGCCATGCAATAAGTGTCCAGCAGAAAAAAATACACCCAAGAATGAACACTGAGCACAAAATTGCCTGTCCTTACTTGTGTTTCTCAGAGGATCCGGGGGATAATCCACTAGCATGGGCTGCAGATGGCCATTTTGGGATTGAGCCTAGGAATTACAGGGGAGTGGTGGCCCTTTTTTCATGCTGATATATCAGGTTTTGATTCATAACTACCCACACCAGCTCATAAAGATTGAAAGGAATGAATTAACGGAAGAAATAAAGGGAGCTTTGAAAACTCACGTGCTATTTTTTGCCTGCTTTGGAAGCAGTCTTGTACAAGTTTAGAGCTGATTCTATTTTCAATGTCTTTTAAAAGTGCTTTGATTCCAACTGAGCATTTTTCATAATGTCGTTCTAAACAAAGTTAGTATTCAGATGACTCTCTCATGCATAAAGAAAGTAGTTCAAATAGCTTGTAAATATATTAGCAGGGCGAATATGTATTAGCTTGCTGCCTTAGGTTATAAGCTTTCTTTTAAAGGAAGATAATATTTGTGTAGAGTGAATAGCTTTATTGAATTATAACTTATAATGCAGCATTACAGTCTGTCAATAAATGACATCGTGTTTCTGTAATGGTTGTATTTAAGGAGAGTCATCGTAATCACACAAAAGCAGCTACTTAGAGTAGAAGATCTGGAAACTTTATCAAATCTGGTTTTTGGTTGTTTTTTTTTCTTTTTTCCCCCCAGAGTAAAGGCTGGAAACAGAACTCCTTTTTACAGATACCATTTTGTTCTAGTAACTTGACTTACAGTAAAGCAAGATGCAAAATCTGAGAAATATATTGCACTTTCAGTTATTAATCACTTCTCATTTTCTGTTCCCTTGTACACTAAAAAGATGAACAGAAACAAAGGCTCTTTGTCATCATTTATTACCAAAGAACAGGCAGAAGTTAGCATTTCCTTTTAGTCCAGACTTTTCAGACTAATGGTTTTGATTGCTAGTTTACAATGTTAACTTCATAAATTTCAGCTTTTTCACCCAGATGCTTGCAAGATAGAAATAAAAAAAACCTGGAAGTTGCACAAATTATTTTGGCCAAAACTCATGATATTTTAAAAGTATAAACTTAAAATTATGTTTCTTCAGTGTGTGGATCTCTTCAGAAAACTCAGATCTGCAGTGGTGAGCAGAATTAATTAGTCTTCCTGTGATACAATAATGAAGTTGATGAGCTCATTCTAACTATTCCGTGTCACCTAGACTTATTTAAAAGGGAAAAAGAAAAACAAACATTGCTGATGTATTTTGAGATCTGTTGAGAGATGTTACCATTTGGTTTCACAGGTTCTACAGAATGTATATATATTAGATAAACAGACCAACAGTCTGACTTTTCCGCATATGGCACTTTTGACAGTTCTGCAGTGCTGTAGGGTTGGCAGATGGAGCAATTACATATTTTCTAGCTAGGCAGTAACCTTTGAAGTAAGACTCTAATGTAACTTAGAATATGCTATGATTTAAGAAATTTCTACTTCAGTTCTCAGTAGGTAAGAACTTTCAGTATTTTATCTGTTGGACTATTGAGATTGGTTTCCTCTAATTAATGTATCTATGCAGCAGTCCTCTGACATTCAACTCCTACGTATGGGAATATAGCTGAGTTGAGTTGTTTGATGAACAACAAATTAAGTGGGTTTTTTTAATTAATACATTATATGGCTTCATTTTTCCTTTCAGGAATAAGAAAAAAATTAAAAGTCAGGAAAACCATTTTAGAGAATTTT
This sequence comes from Opisthocomus hoazin, assembly GCF_030867145.1. NCBI lineage: Eukaryota > Metazoa > Chordata > Aves > Opisthocomiformes > Opisthocomidae > Opisthocomus > Opisthocomus hoazin. The sequence goes on from NC_134416.1 coordinate 101,852,875, forward strand.
TGAAGATACTTCCTAAAAATTAACTTGAAAGGGGTTTTTTTGCATTCTCTTTGTATTGTTTTGGTTTTTTTAAGTGCATTCTCATAAACAGTAATAATATAGATAATTTAAATAAGATATTCAGAACATATTCAAGATATGTTGAAATACCCACTCTGTAGATGGACCTATTTTTTGATGTTCTAACCTATGACTTCCAGAATCCTTTCATCAAGAGTTTTATTTACAGAGATGTTGTTCACAGTACACTGGATCTTTGCCCTTCATTGAATCTACCTCAGCCTTCGTCTTAATAACCTGTGCTTCTTTCTTTAATGACAAAATCCAGTCTGACAAAAACAAAGAATGCTGCTGTGAATATATTTATGTAAATTGATTTTTATATAATACTTCATATGTTCATTTAAGTTATAGTTATCAGGAAATTACAAATCAAGTATTCAGCAAATTTATACTCAAGATATGCCTCATGGCTTATTTGATCATGACATACAGGTATCTGTAGCTAACCTTGAGTGTATGCTACTACTAAAAATTTAGCTTATACATATATAAACTGTCCTTGGACAACATACTTGACTCAGAAAATATGAAGATACAACTTATTTACTGATTTACTGATTCAGGCATTCATATTTTCCTTACCATTGTGTAAGGTAGACCTTTGGTAGCAAGAGATTAGTCGTATGGCTTCTTGAAACTCACGGTTAGCTTAACATACCTATTGACAACAAGTGCAGCTATTCATCTGCATGAAAACAGCAATAAGATTTTAATAAGAGCTGAGTATTATATACCATACGTAATAAATCTTTTTCATTTCAAATTCAGTGATAAAATCATTGATAAAATAAGGGGGTAAGGATGATAGATAAAGTATTATCTTCATGTCTCATTAACCAAACAAATGAGCTTCAGGTTCTATGAAAGTTTTGTCCTACCATCTATGTAGAATTTAGAAATGTACTGGTAAAAACGCAGAATTCCTTCCACGGTGTATCAGGAAGAAATCAGGCAGACTCTCACCTTGAATGATGATCCATAACTTCTGATCACTTTTATCCTGTGTTGGTAGCTGTAAATGTTTACTCTCAGGTTTAATCTGAGGAGAGTCAGTGATACAGAATAACAGAAATTATTATTTTTAATATGCTTTTTAAGTTTTTGCTCTTAAATTATGTGAATGAGAGATGCTGATGAACACTGAAAGGGAATGTAGATAATGTCAGTGATGATATCTGATTGCAGTATCCCTGTTATTCTCCCTCCCTATTTGCTTTTTTTGGCTACGTGGATCGGCATAGAGAGGGAAGGCTTCTTCTCTGAGGATGTCTGTCAACTTTATATCCTGCCCTTATTTTTCACAGAATCACAGCATCACAGAATCACAGAATGGTAGGGGTTGGAAGGGACCTCTGTGGGTCATCTAGTCCAACCCTCCTGCCGAAGCAGGGTCACCTACAGCAGGCTGCACAGGACCTCGTCCAGGCGGGTCTTAAATATCTCCAGAGAAGGAGACCTGACAACCTCCCTGCGCAACCTGTTCCAGTGCTCCGTCACCCTCAGAGTGAAGAAGTTCTTCCTCATGTTCAGATGGAACTTCCTGTGCTTCCCTTTGTGCCCATTGCCCCTTGTCCTGTCGCTGGGCACCACTGAAAAGAGTTTTGAAGACAGGGAGTGGTGCCATCTGCATTTCTTCATGCAGAGAACAAATCACTGTTAGCAATAAGAATAAAGTTTATCTTTCTGCTGGGGCTAGAAGCATAAGGGTCTCAAACAATCTATCCTGGGACCTGAGGAAGAAGTTTTGAAAAGTCGGTGGTCTGTTTTCCAAAACGCTCAATTCCCACTCTGCTTTTTCTTTTTACTCTCACATCTCTTGTTTAAGTATCAGACAGTACAATTCAACGCCTCTTTGCTAGGAATTTCTTTATGTTTTTTGTGGCTTCTTGTCTCCTTCTCTCCTCTCCTATATTTTTTCCTAGTGTTCAGCTGAGTTTTGGATATCTCTAAGCATGGAGACTCGACAGCCTCTCTGGGCAACCTATGCCAGTGTTTGACCACCTTCACAGTATAAAAGTGGGTTTTAGTGTTCAGATGGACTTTCATTTTCTTCAGTTCATGACTGTTGCCTCTTGTCCTGTCACTGGGAACCACTGAAAGAGTCTGGCTCCCTTGTCTTCATCCCTTTCCATCAGGTGTTTATAGACATAAGATCCTCATGAGCCCTCTTTTCCAGCCTGAAGAGTCACAGTTGTCTGTGTCCCTTACAGCGCAAAAATACAAGATGCAATAGCTGGCCTCCTCTGAGCTGGATGCAGTCAAATGGAGTTAAAGCACATGCTTGTAACAGTGACAATAATTAACCAGCTGGAACAATTTATAGTATTGAATAATGTGTTTTAAATGAATTTGTTCTGGAAGAGGACTTGACTACTCCTAAGATACATGGGACAATGATTGTCTAAATTTTAGCATGTTCAGCTTTCAGTGCCTTGCTGGAGTCAAATTTTCTATAGCAGTTGAAACCTGATTTTCCAAAAATTGGCCATTTGCACTTTCTAAGTGTGAGCATGAAAAAATACATAGCAAATATTATAGCAAAAAAAAATTAATTCTGAGCCCAAGCAACATTAGTTTTACACTCATTTTACTTCTTTTCCCATTCTCTGTCGCATTCTCCTTTTCTTCTTCTCCTGTGTGTTCTTCCTATACTACTTTACCCATGCCCCAGAGATGCGTTTTATCTGATATTTGTAAGACTGTCATGAGAAATCTATTTCGTGATTCTTTCGAAAAATAATTAATAAGACGTTTAACAATTATGAACTTTGACATCACCTTGATGTCTCTATGACAGCAGAAGCAGCACATCCACTTCCACATTGTGTGTCCAAAAATGTGTCTGGCCAGTGCACCACGAAGACTTTCTTCATTAACAGAACAGTACTTACAAAAGATCCCATAGACTGCAAAGGGCTGCAAGCATGGCTGGTGAGTGGGAGAGAACACTACCTGTCCACCCACAGCAGATACTGCAAATCCTTGATAAATTAAGTAGTAAAATGATCCTATGGAGTAGGCATACAAACAGATGCTTTTCTGGTCTTTTCAGAACTACTAATTAGTAGGGTGAAAACTAAATAATTTTGTAGCAAGACTGGTTTATGGGTGTGTTAAATACTTTACAGCTGGAAGCTGTACACACTTGTTGGGGTTTGCAGTTCCTAATAAGCGCTACAAGTGGTTCTTCATTGTTTTGTTACTTTTAAATTACATTGTTCATTGTTAAGAAACATAAGTGTTTCGATTACGGTTTATTTCAAAGAGAGATGGAAGAAAGTAGACATATTTAAATCCAGAACCTTCACTTTTCTTTGAGTCATTGCTCACTGAAAAAATATTCTCTGCAAAACTTTCATAACTTTTTACTTATTCTACTATATATTTCCATGGGAGTGATAGAATTGCATCAGATCAGCTCTCACAGCTCCTGTGTTATCAGAAGTTTCTGCAAGATACTTAACTTTTTAACTGAATCACTTCAGAAAATGGCAGAGCATCACATAAATGGCATCTCTTAGGAAACCATAGTTACAGAGTTGTTGAATTAAATTCAGACATGTTAAGTATCACATACATTTTCTTATGCTCATAGAGTGTAAAAAAGTACAGAACTAAGGAAGAAGGCAACAGTAAGAAAGAGCTTATTTTCTACTCTTCCAGGATTTTGTTGCTTCCCTATTACAATCAAGATTAAAGAAACAAAAAATTTTCTTTTAAAGGTATCATATAAATAGAGCGCTCATCTGTTAAGCCAGAAAAGCCCTTATTAATGTGGTGGCTCCATAGCCTGGGTCCATACATATGTCATATCGTATGACAGGGCATTGTTTGCTGTACAGCCTTCTGGGTTCAGACATATGTCATTTCATATAACCAAACACCTAAGGCTAGTTCAAACAAGGCCTTCTGACAATAGGTACATATTCAGGGAGATAGCTATTAATATAGTCCACAAATACTGTTGTATCTGTGTCTGCTGTCTACAAGGAGAGAACTTTTTGTCTGTAATAATTTCATAGCTCCTTTAAAATATGTCATTTTTTTACCTCTGGTTGTTGAGATGTGTTAGGATGTCATGGGATATGTTATGCCTTTAGAGAAGTAGTAACTTGCCAGCTTGGAGTGCTGGATGGTGGGGAGCGGGTGGTAGAGTAGAAGAGGTACTAGAAGTGATTTTATTATTTCCATTTTCAGTTCAATTAGAACAAAAACTCAAAAGTTTTTCCCTTGACCCTCGGGCCGTACTGAGGTTTAATTCTTGCTTATGTTCTAGTGGATACATGTATCCATCATATTCCTGTCTTCAATTATGTTGGTATTACAGCCAGGATGAGCTGATGCAGTGTTTTTGTTTATAGCTTTGTTTTTTCCTGAAGCTTGACATTCACACAGAGTGGCACATTGTTAACGCCATTGATAAATGTTCTTTACTGTCAGTTTGTTTTTTGTTGTTGGCTTTTTGTTTTCCTCCACATACTACTACTGTTTTGTGAAATGGAAAAAGGGAATTTTGGGGTTTCTCTCGTTGTGTTGGACAAGAAAAAAATCTATTATTTGGATTGAGGCTCTTTTGCATAAGATACCTGTGAATCTTGCACAGCTGTTTTTTGTTTTAGCCACAGAGATCATCCTTACTGTCTCTCATTTTGAAGAGATTTTGTTTCTTATCTACTTCAAATTTTTTGAATACAAACTTTAGCCCCTTATTTCTTTACCTGCAGGGTGAAAACAAAAGGTTTATTTTCCTAGCTTTATGGAAAGCTACAGTTGACTGCCATAAAGAAATGTGTAAATTGTTTCTTCTTCCCAAAAACTTTGGCAAAGTACAGTTAAGATAAATAAGACATATTTAAAGGGATTCCTAGACTGAAGAAGTAACACGTAATTTATTGTATTTTCTATTCTTCCAAATAGTATTTAAGATTACTGTTAGTAAAAGGGGTTTAAATATAAACTTAATTGCTTTTACTTTATTCCCATTTTTCAGTCAATATCACTTTATCTACAGATAAAGGTACCATTTTTCATATAAACTTAGTCATTTAATCAGTTTTTCTTATTTGCTTTTAAACAACGGTGGCAGAAAATAAAAATTATTAACATTATAGGAATATGAAAAAGGGGAGAATCTGTGGTACATAAATGTTACTCCTAACCTGAGAGAGTGACAGCGCTGTTTGAGCTAGTGTACCTAAAACTGAAACTAAGAAGCAATATAAAATAAACATTTTGGTGAATAAGACAGTAATGTATGGGGAATTACATTACAATGTAAGTCTGTAGGAAATATGAAAATAAAACTTGGATAAACACCATTCCCTGAAACATTTATTTCTGTATCATTACCCTAAAAATTACAAACTCAGTGAAAATTCACTATTTTTTTTTTGATAGTAATGTTCATTTGCTGTTTATGAACCTTTACCGGTATTTGAACAACTGACAGGAATGTTGCTATATAGGAAGACGGTAAGTTAAATGCGTTCTCACTGGAATTTATGTATACGGGCATAGTTAAAGGGTTTTTTAGAGTTGCAACAGGTTTTAACATTTTTACTTGACTTGTATCCTAAAGAAGCAACTATTCAGGTGTACAGATATAGATATTTAATAAAATCTTACTGAATTAATAGGTAGGAATAATATAATACTGAAATATAATCAAAATTTTCCAAGTATTTTGAGCAACTACTAATGGCTATAAATTATTTGTTTCAAAAATTCTTTTTTGTAATTAAATGAGATTATTAAACCAAATACAATATTAAAGGTGGTACTTCTAGATTATGTGCTCACAGAGGGTTATAATTACAGTAGCTCTTCCATTTATGGGAGTTTATGAGGCTCAGTACACACAAGTTTTTCTGTAAGTGTAATGCTCGAATTTTAATTAGTTACTTTAGTTATTTAATACAAGTATGTTTTAAAGCTTTGTCAGTAAGAATAATAGGTATACATGTACTGGAAAGAACTGTCATTCTTTGTATAAGTCAGGATTGTAATTTCCCTGTTGATACCACATTACTGGAATTCCTTTATCCTCATGGAGCTGAATGTCTTCATTCACAGTTACAACTTGACAAGATAGCTTCCCTGTTTATCAATTACAAATGTATCTAATTGCTCTCACTCTTGCTCTCTTTTTTTTTTGTAACTTGGTTATTTGTCTTTTCCTTTTGAAATATGTTATTTCTTTATTGAACATGACTTCTCTTTTCATGCAGAGAATCACTTCTTCAGGCCATTTGAAAATACAGCCTCAAAACACAAATATTAAAAGGATTTTATCTTACAAATGCAGTGTCAAAAAGGATGAATGTGGTAACTGATCATTTTGCATGGTTTTGATATCTGGTACTGGTTTTGGTGAAATGAAGGGGAAAGGGGAACGTGTGCTGAGTAACAATAGACAGACTAGTGTAATTGGTATAGAAGTTTTGGTTTATTCTACTGTTCTACAATTGTTCAAGTCATATAACACGGACCTCACTTTACAAGATAAGGTACACATTAATAAGAAAGATGGGGAGGGACAGTAGAATACAAAGATAATTACACAGGTAGATGGACTTCTAACATTTTGACATGCAAATTTGCATGGGGAAAAAATGTAAATGTTATAGTTTAATAATAATTTTTTTTTCCACAGTTAATTACAGTGGTTTTCCTCACCCAGTGAAAAACAAAAAGATATAATCTCATTTTAGTGTTTGGGGTTTTTTTTCACTATATGTAGCTCAAATTGTCAGAAGAGGAGGTTACATTCTTATCTGGTTAGAAAGTTGTCCTTCCTCTTCTTTCCTCTTCCTATCACCAAATCTTCAGAAATTACAAAAATATTTGTGGGCACGTGAGAAAACCCTATTCAGGTGTATATTTAAGTGTTTATTTTTGTCCAGAACATTGTAAGTAATTTTTTTTAATCATTAAAAAAAATTGTCTTGAGGAGACATACCTGCTGCAATCAGGAAATGCTATGCAAAATAGACTGGTGAGAACTCATAAAAGACAATTAAATTATCCAGTAGTGGAGTTTCTGAAGCTGAAGCAGTATTTTTAAAGAACATCACAGAGATGTATGATATGTGAAGGTTATAACTTTACAAATATTTCTTGTTGAGTCTTTAACTTCATAGCATTATTTGCATAACTTTTAAATGAAAAAATCCATAAATGACTGTTACGGTTTAACCTGGGTGAATGCCAGGTGACCACCAAAGATGCTCTATCGCTCCCCCTCCTCAACTGGACAGGGGAGAAGAAAGGCTCTTGGGTCAAGACAAGGACGGGGAGAGATCACTCACCAATTACTGTCATGGACAAAACAGACTGAACTTGGGGAGAAAAGGGAGTTTAATTCATCACCAATCAAATCAGAGCAGGATAGTGAGAAATAAAACCAGATCTTAAAACACCTTCCCCTCACCCCTCCCTTCTTCCTGGGCTCAACTTTACTCCCAGTTTTCTACCTCTTCTCCCCAAGTGGCGCGGGGGGATGGGAAATGGGGGTTGCTGTCAGTTCATCACATGTTGTCTCTGCCGCTCCTTCCTCCTCAGGGGGAGGACTCCTCACACTCTTCCTCTGCTCCAGAGTTTGGTCCCTCTCATGGATGACAGTTCTCCACAAGTTGCTCCAACATGAGTCCTTCCCACGGCATGCAATCCTTCAGGAACAGGATGTTCTCACTTGGGTCCCCCATGGGATCACAAGTCCTGGCAGCAAGCTGCTCCGGAGTGGGCTCCTCTCTCTCCACGGGTCCACAGATCCTGCCAGGAGCCTGCTCCAGGACAGACTTCCCATTGATGTCACAGCCTCCTTTGGGCATACACCTGCTCCATTGTGAGGTCCTCCATGGGCTGCAGGCGGGTATCTGCTCCACTGTGGACCTCCATGGGCATCAGGGGGGCAACCTGCCTCACCATGGTCTTCATTGTGGGCTGCAGGGGAAAGTCTGCTCTGGTGCCTGGAGCACCTCCTCCCCCTCCTTCTTCACTGACCTTGGTGTCTGCAGAGTTGTTTCTCTCACGTAGTCTCACTCCTCTCTCTTGACTGCTATGCCACAGCAGTTTTTTTTCCCCTTCAGTATGTTTTCACAGAGACGCTACCACTGTCACTGATTGGCATAAGCCTTGGCAGGTCCATCTTAGAGCTGTCTGGCACTGGCGCTATCAGACATGGGGGAAACTTCTCGCAGCTTCTCACAGAAGCCACCCCGATAGCCCCCCCCACTATCAAAACCTTGCCACACAAGCCCACAACGACTTTAGTTTTAATGACGTGGTATATTGGCTTTAAATGAAGTATGTATTTAAGGAAACTTTGGCCTTTCATTATAGAAGAAAATTGAGAATCGATTATCAAATGTAGATGCTGGACTTGCTGCTATGTGTGACTTAAATTGTGCTGACTGGTTTAAAATTTTCTGAAAACTTGTGTTTTTAAACACCTACTCTGTCACTAGAAGACAAGCAAGCTTTGAAAATGACAGTTCAAAAACATGCATGGGGACAGATGTACAGCATAATTACCCATGATTAACCTGAGCTACTGCTGAATTTAACCTTCACAGAAATACAGGTGAAGTAAACAGCTTTTCTGTACAGATGAGCAAGAATTAAAGCACTTCCTACCTTCTGCTCTGTTGCCTCCAGGTGTTTCCAAAAGGAACTGGTACATAACTACCAGTGTTATCATGTGTGTGCCAAAGAAAACAAGGATGAGGTATAATATTAAACCAGTGCCATCTACATTTGTTACCTACTTGTGGTTGATCTCTAAAATTTACTTCATGTTATAATCAGGCAGGACAACCTACAGTTGTTGATAGTTGGTCAAAGTCTTTTTTGGGGAGTCAGTTCATACTCTTAAACTTAATAAATGCCCTTGTAGACTAAATAAAGTGATACGCTTATAATGGCAAAGAGAGCAGGTAGAAGAGGGGTTTCATAAAAGTACATGGGAGCTGAGACCAAAGGTCATGAAGTGTGGGAGCAATCCATTGATGTTGCTTCCCTCGCTCCCAAAGCCCAGCACATCCTTCCTCCTCTTAGCTGGCTATTCTGACATCTTTCCAACATGTCTGCAGTATTGGAGTTTACTTTTTTTACCTTAACTGAGATTTTAGCTTGAATTTTAGAAGTGAATTAAGTTTGTGAGAAGGGTAGGAAGATTATTGCACTCTCTCAACACTCTCACTACATGGAATGCATAGGTGCTTCAGAAGCAGAAGAGCAGAAAGACAGTATTGCCACAAGAACAAAAAAGTATAAACTGGTTGAAAAGAAGTCAGAAATGTAAAATAATATTCTTCAGAATAGATCAGAAGTGTATTAAAATTTATTAGAGGAGTTACATGAAATGGATGCCAATGAGATCAGGGGATTGAGAATGTTGGTTTGGGACATCTCTTTTAGACCTTATGAAAGCCTGTGATAGGGAACTTTTTGTTTAGTAATAAAATATTTTCAGGACAGATATTTATAATTGTCACATACTACTTTTTGCTTAAGGTATACAACTACTGCGTCACAATATTTTTTGTTTCCACAGTTTTATAATTTGGTCATAAAACTTATGGCCAGATTTAGATGCCATTTAACTGCACTAGTAATTTTTTTTCAATCTGTAAAGCATAAGGACATCTTTGCAAAGTAAAATGCAGTTACGTATGTGCAGATGCATTTGAGCCCTCCTCTGAAAGAGCTTGTTATGAAAATGGAATGAGTGTTATCTCGGTGTTTGGTTGGGAAAGCTAAGACGGATGTAGCCACATGTTATTTAAAACCATCTTCGCTTGGGATCAATATTTCTGGCATCACTGTCCTGTACTGTAGAAGGAGACCAGTTCCAGTATCCCCACACTAGATTGAAATCCCTGTACTGCATTAAGCAATGGAAAGACATAAAGGCAGCATATAGAAACTACCAGAAAAAGGCATAAGGAGAAAGCTTGATCTGGTAGAAAAATGGACTAAAAATACAGTATTGCAAACAGAATAATTGTTCAGTCAGTTTGCAGAAACAGCTAAATGCAGGAGTATAGCTTTGCTGATAAAAAAAAATCAATTATGTCAGTGACATCTTGTAATATCTGAACTGCTGGGTATCCCAACGAATACTTCCAAACTTGTGGGTTAGGAAAGATAAGGCACTGAAAAACTCTGTGAACATAAACTCTGTGCAATATCGTGTGTAAGTAATTTTATTTCAGACTATCTTCTCCTACTTCCAAATTCAGATAATCCAAAATTTAGGTACTTCTTGTTAGTGTTATCTCTTTCAGATATATGACTTTTATCATTTTTTGAGGCTAACTGACTGGGCTTGGGTACTTAGATAACTGGACCTCATCTTTCAGATCAAATGGTCAGTACCTGTGGTTAAAATCATACTAAGCATGAAAATAATAAATGCCACCTGAAGCCTTCTGACCCTTAGTTGAGCTTTGCAAGGCTTTGCAGCTGCTGGGGCAGCGAGCGCCCATGTCCGTCTGATGATCATGCATTCTCCTTTCTTCCAGGTTGTTATCAGAGTCATTAAACAATATCTGCCTCAGTGGCAATAGGACTACACCCAAGGTGACACCTATTCATATTTTGAGCTGTGGATCACTACTATTTGAACCTGATGGTCCAACTACTTTTTCACTAACCTTAGAGTCCACTATTCAGTCCATATTTCCACAGATTTGCTCCAAGTTAGTTCAGCTGCCACATTGAAAAAAGGAACAGTTATAATAGAATTCAGGTATCATGCTTTTAAGTTATTAATAGTCTTTCAGCTTCTTTTTTTATACAGTGCTGGAAAGAAATCACTGTGCTACTGTGTGAGATTAATGTCAGGTTTTTTTATTGAATATATAATCAATGTTTAAAAACTTCTTTAAATTATGCCTATGATGGGCATTTTCACACCATATGAATAAATATTTATCCATCTTTCTCTTGGCATATCATTGTCATTGAAGGAAAAAATAATAACTTTGAGAAAAAAATGGATCTGTTTTGTTAGTGTCTCTTGGAATTTTTTGCACGTTGGATATAATTGCTATTAATCACTCATGTTTTCAGCTATATCTTGTATCCAGTTGATAAAGACTTTTATACATTGATGTTCATCAAAACCCTGTAGAGAATGATAAAACATCAGGTAGAACTTTGTTTTTTCGCTGACAGGTCCACGTGACTTGTGTGCATAAGGGAGGGGAAAGGGGAGACATAGAGAGAGAGGTATTTGTGGCCTTATTTTAATAATATTTTAGCTTTTCTCTAATTAAAAGTTTTTTCAAACATTTCTTATAACAGATTGCATTGTGAGTAGACACACATATGTATAGCTATTTTATTCTTATCTGATGGGATACCATGGTAATATGTCATCTGAACCTTTCTTGCTTGAAAGAAGTTGACATCCTAATAAAAATTAATATTCTCCACTTCTGTACTGGGTCTGCCTGGGATGGAGTTAGCTTCCTTCATAGCAACCCATATGGTGCCGTGATTTGCATTTGTGTTTAAAACAGCACTGATAACACACCAGTGTTTTGGCTGTTATTGAACAGCATCAAGGCTTTCTCCTCACTTTGCCCCCACAGCAAATAGGCTGGGATAGGCAAGAGGTTGGGAGGAGACGTAAGTGGGACATCTGACTCAAATTGACCAAAAGAGTATTCCACAACAGATGATGTCTGCCTAGCGATAAAAGCTCTGGGAAAGGTGGAGGAGGGAAGGATGTTCATAGATAATATTTGTCTTCCAAAGCAACTGCTTCCCAGGGAGTGGCTGGACAACTGCGTGCCAATGGCAAGTAGTGAATGAATTTTTCTTTTTTGCTTTGCTTATGCGTGCAGCTTTTGCTTTCCCTGTTAAACTGCCTTTGTCTCAACTCACAAGTCTTCTCCTGTTTTCTTCACATCCTGTGGGAGAAGGCAGTGAGGGAGAGGCAGGGTGGGTGTTTAGCTACTGCTAGGTGTCAACACACTATAACTTTCAGATAAATAAAGGAGTACCTTAAAGAAAAGAATCCATTTTTAAGTATGGATTTCTAGATTTCAGAGTGATGCTTTGAAAATCCTTAAAGAACAGTTGCTTGTGAAACATAAGTACTTCTTGAACATGTTACTTTCGCTGTGTATTCAGCTGTATGTGTACATTGCTAATTTGCAGGTGGTTAAGGCTGTGCGTGTGAGAGACAAGAAGTACCATAGCCAGGACCTCTTATGCATACCTCAGAACAGAAATTAGAATTATTCGTTGAGGATTTCAGAATTTGCTGAGAATTCAAAACTCATGGCGGTTCCCTGAAGAACCACAGTTACTTTTTGGTAGTCATTTAATAGCCATTTCGAATACTTGCGATTGTTCTTACAGATACAATTCTTGATAACTGTAAGGCAGGATCCTTACAAGGTTGTGAGATATATGTAAGAATTTAATCAGTTAGATACAGGAATTCTGCATTTCTAGATCCAGAAAAAGTCTAGCCCACAACATTCTTAATATATAGGAAACTTTTCAACAAAGTATTTGAAGTCTTGGTAATATGTGAATTGGTTCACAGAGTTACCTATCATTTTGTGGACTTCATGTACAGGAAAATTTTCATGCAGGCCGGAATCTTTTATAGAGCAAAAACTGAGCAGTTTTCTGTTTAGACAGATGATTTCTGTTATAGTCTTTTGCCAGATAATATAAGCCCTAAGTGTCACGTTAAAGGGGGTAAGGGGTGTCTGATAAACGGCAAAAGGAGAGCCCTCCCATTGAGTCACGAGGTTCAGAGAAGACCCCCTTGTGTTCTAAACTCTCTCTCAGAGGAGAGTCTAGGTGTGGCTGGATCCACTCCCAGTCCCAGACTTGGTCAACGGTTTATGTCTAAAGGGTTAAGTGTGCAGCCACTTCTCAGATTCAGCTTGCCTATCAGAGTCCCTCCAAGGACTTTCACTGAAACAATTCCGCAAAGTTGAAACCATAGGTAATTTATTCAAGTGACAGGTGTCACAGATTTAGGATTGCCATTGATAAATGCACTGTCTACAAAAATTGAGCTCAAGGTAATGGTTTAGCGCTTTAGTTATCAATGTGTTCCCGGGGATACGTCCAACAAAGTGAGAGGCACGAGTCTTACCAAAAAGGCGTCCCTTCTTGGGGGGGAAGAGAGGTTCAGGCTCATCAGCCCGTCCGTCAGGTGAAGTTCTCACTTGGCTCCTCCTCCCAAAGAGAGTTTTCAAGTGCCAATTTTTATATGTTTGGAAAATCTTTTGGCGAGGTGGGACTAAGTCAATCATTGTGTATGGATTGGCTCTTGGCATGGAATGTTGTGTTGTCAGAAGCGGGACTCAGCAGTGTGACACGCCCTTTGTTAGCTCTTCTGCTCTTGACACCTCAGTCGAGAGACGCCTCAGTCCGAGTTTGTCTTTCGTCTTGCATTTGACAAGTCCAGCAAGGCCATCGATTACACCAAGGAATGAAGAAAACAAACACCTAAATCTTTAAAGTCAAAGATATAGGTGAAACTGGAATTGCCAAAGTTATAATGAATTAAAATTTGCAAAAACATATGAGCAGTTGTCAAGAAGTCATTAACTACAAAAATAGTACTAAAAAAACCCCTCAACCAAACAGGCAAAGTAAGAGAAGGAGGAGTTATTCTAGTAGAAATGGAAAGAAGAAGAATTAAGTTTTGTTTGGAAAGCAAGATAAATATTTTATGTGAGTCTTTATTAAGAACTCTGAAACTTCCTGTGTGAGCAAAGTCAAAGTGGAGAATGGAAATGAAAGCATGAACATGGAAATTGCCATGTTTGAAGTGGATGAAACATTCAAGAAATGAAAGCATGAACATGGAAATTGCCGTGTTTGAAGTGGATGAAACATTCAAGGAGCTTATCTTCAAATGCAGTTTCAGGCCCCCGTACAACTATACCCCACAGCTTGCAGACTGCTGCCTAACCAGGGTTAGGTACTGTCAGTCTATTTTTATCTCATGACCTAACAAGGGAAGCATGTGAAGGATAGGGATGTGGTGGGGAAGACCTTAAGAAATCGAGCAAAGGAGGCAGGAGACCTGCATGGTTAAACAAGGAGCTTCTAGCGGAGATCAGGCAGAAGAGAAAGGTCCATGGAATGTGGAAAGAGGGACAGGCCACTTGGGAAGAGTACAGAAACGTGGTGAGAGCATGCAGGGATGCGACGAGGAAGGCCAAGGCCCACCTGGAATTGAAGCTGGCAAGGGATGTCAAAAACAACAAGAAGGGCTTCTTCAACTACATCAGCAGCAAAAGAAAGGCTAGGGACAACGTGGGGCCACTGCTGAATGAGGCGGGTGTCCTGGTGACGGAGGATGCGGAGAAGGCAGAGCTACTGAATGCCTTCTTTGCTTCAGTCTTCAGTGCTAAGACTGGCCCTCAGGAATCCCAGGCCCCGGAGGTAAGAGAAGAAGCCTACAAAGAGGACGACTTTCCCTTGGTCGAGGAGGACTGTGTGAGGGATCGCTTAAGTGATCTGGATGTACACAAATCCATGGGCCCCGATAGAATGCACCCACGAGTGCTGAGAGAGCTGGCGGATGTCATTGCTGAGCCACTCTCAATCATCTTTGAAAGGTCCTGGAGGACAGGAGAGGTGCCCGAGGACTGGAGAAAGGCCAGTGTCACTCCAATCTTCAAAAAGGGCAAGAAGGAGGACCCAGGGAACTACAGGCCGGTCAGCCTCACCTCCATCCCGGGAAAGGTGATGGAGCAGCTTATCCTGGAGGCCATCATCAAGCAAGTGGAAGAAAAGAAGGTTATCAGGAGTAGTCAGCATGGATTCACCAAGGGGAAATCATGCCTGACCAATCTAATAGCTTTCTACGATGACATGACTGGCTGGGTAGACGAAGGGAGAGCCGTGGATGTTGTCTACCTTGACTTCAGCAAGGCTTTCGACACAGTCTCCCATGATATCCTCCTAGGGAAGCTGAGGAAGTGTGGGCTGGATGAGTGGTCGGTGAAGTAGATAGAGAACTGGCTGAATGGCAGAACTCAGAGGGTTGTCATCAGCGGCGCTGAGTCTAGTTGGAGGCTGGTAACTAGTGGTGTCCCCCAGGGGTCAGTACTGGGCCCAGTCTTGTTTAACTTCTTCATCAACGACCTGGATGAAGAGTTAGAATGTACCCTCAGCAAGTTTGCTGATGACACCAAACTGGGAGGTGTGGTAGACACACCGGAAGGCTGTGCTGCCATTCAGCGTGACCTGGATAGGCTGGAAAGCTGGGCAGAGAGGAACCTGATGAGGTTCAACAAAGGCAAATGCAGGGTCCTGCACCTGGGGAGGAACAACCCCATGCACCAGTACAGGCTTGGGGTGGACCTGCTGGAGAGCAGCTCTGCAGAGAGGGACCTGGGTGTCCTGGTGGACGACAGGTTAACCATGAGCCAGCAGTGTGCCCTGGCTGCCAAGAAAGCCAATAGAATCCTGGGGTGCATCAAGAAGAGTGTGGCCAGCAGGACGAGGGAGGTTCTCCTTCCCCTCTACACTGCCCTGGTGAGGCGTCATCTGGAGTACTGTGTCCAGTTCTGGGCTCCCCAGTTCAAGAAAGATGAAGAGCTACTGGAGAGAGTCCAGCGGAGAGCTACAAGGATGATGAGGGGACTGGAGCATCTCCCCTACGAGGAGAGGCTGAGGGAGCTGGTCTTGTTCAGCCTGAAGAAGAGAAGGCTGCGAGGGGACCTAATAAATGCTTATAAATATCTGAAGGGTGGGTGTCAGGAGGATGGGGCCAAGCTCTTTTCAGTGGTGCCCAGTGACAGGACAAGGGGCAACGGGCACAAACTGAGGCACAGGAAGTTCCGTCTGAACATGAGGAAGAACTTCTTCCCTCTGAGGGTGACGGAGCACTGGAACAGGCTGCCCAGGGAGGTTGTGGAGTCTCCTTCTCTGGAGATATTCAAGACCCACCTGGACAAGGTCCTGTGCAGCCTGCTGTAGGTGACCCTGCTTCGGCAGGGGGGTTGGACTAGATGACCCACAGAGGTCCCTTCCAACCCCTACTATTCTGTGATTCTGTGATTCCGTGACTTTCATTCACCCTGAGTATGTGCCTGCCTTCTGGGATGATTATATCATCTCTGTGGCAGAAGGAACTGGCACATGAAATTGCAGGTCTCTTGAGAATATTTGTACATCTATGAAGTCAAACATCAGACCATAGGAATGAAAAAGAAGAAATATAGTACCTGTGTTTAGAAAAGACTAGGCAGAACAGATCTGTTGAACAACAGACATTTGTTTCACCTCAATTAAGATATATTAGAGGAAAGCATAATACAAAGATGGTGGAAGCAAATAGAAAATAGGGCAAAATTCATCACTAAAGCCAAAGTTTATGTTAGAACTTAGGGGGTAATCTACTTTCTAAGAAAACAAAACCAAGATAGTTCTTGATATGGTGCTACACAAAAACTCATTATTTTAACAGAGGAAAAGGAATATTAGTGAACTGTAAACTAAGTAAGGAGATGACAATGAGTATTACTGAAAGTAGAGAAAACGCAGAGAGAGGGTACAAAAGTAACCTACTACAAGAGTAATAGAAAGGGAAAGCAGTGTAAAAAAGAAATCAAGATCATGTATTTGAGGACCAAATCAAAAATATTTGCTATATGGTTGAAAAAGAGCCTAGATGGATGAACTGATCGTTGGAAAATTACAAAATAACAATTTGATTCAGCTGTGAAAAAGGCAATGCATCATTATGAATATTTCCAACTGAAACAGGTAGTATCAGTGACTGTACAAAAGTGAGAGAAATCCCATCTGGAGTATTTAATATAATTCATGCTACTCATTGCTAGAAAGATATTTTGAAATTGAAGCAGACAAACTTATTCAGAGTGTCAGTGTCTTAACGAACATAGAGAGCCCAAATGGACAAAAGCCAAAGTGTAATACAGGAACAAGGAAAAAAAAAGCCCCAAAGATCAAATCTAGTAATAAATTTAGGATAGGAATTCCTAAACTATTCAGTTCTATAATATAAACCAATGAAGGAAGTATAACCAAAAAAAAAAAAAAATCACCTTTAAGACATGTTTTGTTAGTATTATGATGGGCATCTTGACCTGTGATCTTCTATAGCTCGTGAAGAATATTGGACCAGAAAATGTGTAAATTTGTAGCCACTTCTTAGGAGGTCCGGGTTATATATCAGACAGTAGTTAGGTAGTCTGACTGCTCTGCAGTCTCAATATTTGTGTGGTTTTGTTATGAATTGACTAGATGCTGTCATTCAGATCTGTATTGTTCCATGCTCTGGATTTGGTAAAAATATTGCACGTACAAACATGAGATCTAAAACTTAGTGTGAAACAGTATTAAGCCAAAATTCAGGCAGAAAATTTACTGTTCACTTGACATTCAATTATACTTTTTGAAAAGTATGTCAAGCAAAATGGAAAGAAAATTTGATTGGCCTATTCTGATTTTATCAATATTGAAAATTAAAGGAGCAGAAATATTCCATGGCTAAAGCTTGCAGTTGTTATTATCCATACTGTGTTGCTGTTGTTATCCATACCTGTGAGTAAATGCTATTAACAATTACATGAAAACAAAATCAGGATACATTTATAACACTAAATAATCCGAAATGGAAAATGTTTTCCCTACAAACATTACTCATGCTAACTGTTTTAATATTTTTGAGGTAGGTAACTAATTAGACAGCAATTTGTACTTATCTTTAATACAGAAAGAAATGTGAGAAATGAAGATAAAGTGTTATGCCAGTAACATAACGTACAACATACTGTGAATTTTTTTTAAAGACAGTGCTTCTCAGCTGAAAATACTGCTGTCTTCTGTATTATTTATCCCTAATACACGTAAACACTTTTATTATTTTCATACAAACACTGACAATACTAAATGAAATATTGAAATTTAAAATCTATTAATAAAAAGAAGGAAGTTTTAATAAGCTTTCCAGGTTAGGTAACAGTGGCTGGTAGCATCATAGTTACCTTAACTAAATGTGTTTTCAGTATTAAAAAGACTACAAACTCATTTGCTGTAAGTATGAGAGGTAGAGTTATGTTTAATAATAAAGCAGCAAGTTACCTTTCAGACAGTGTGCTCTAGGTTGTTCTCTGGTGAAACTTAGGACAATGGGATCTCACAAAACTCAGAAATATCAGCAGTATTTCTGAATTGATACAATTTAAGGGCAGAAAAACGGTCATGGTCTGGAGAATTGAACTGTTTCAATTCTTTTGGGATAAAACGTCATGCTGCTGTTTTTGAGATACCACCCTCCATTCCCCTTTGAACATGGAAACGCCTTCCTTCTTCACATCTGCATTTGCAGTGTTTAGAAGTGCAATGTCTATACTTCTGCACCTGCAGGAGTGAGACTGAGCATTAGTTGTAAGTAAAATGGGATGAAAATTTTCCACTAAAAATGATTTTGACAGGAAATTGTGTTTGCAACATAACAAAGCATTTTCATTCAGCCTCGCCACAGAGATGAAAATGACTTTATTTGCCAGTGTTTGCTAGTGTTCCAGTTTTTCTGTGTAGGATAGCACTGGCCTTTCACAACTTGCCCTCGGACTCTTGCAACTTTAAGTTTATAATGTCTTAAATTTTTTGTTTAAAATTGTTTAAAATTCATTCCCTACAGTTTCATGCTAAATCTCATGGTGCGTAGTTGGAGGGATGTAAAAACAGATTTTTGCCTTGTGGCTTGCAGTATGCTCACTCTTTAATGCATATCTTTATGTTATCAACAAGTAAGCTTTTCCGGTTAGCAATACTCAGGTTTATTGTTTTGTTTGTTTCAAAACTCCTTGTCGCTGTCTAAAGCAAAAGAACACTAATTTTACCACTGCCCCACTTTGCTCAGCATTGTTTGAGTTCCAGAGATTCAAGAAAAGGCTTCATTATTTTTTCAGGTGCTTTTATTTTAAATCCCAGAAAGGAACACAATGCTGACCAAATAGAAAAGAATAGATTCAAAATTAAACTAAGCAATTTTACAAAGAGATGCTATAACATTTAACTTGAAATAGAATGAAAGATGCATAAAAATTATGCAACCCCAGTGACATCCAGAGGATTATCCAAGATGCTTGAATTTACATCTTTTTCTTGTCCTTGCAAAAATATTCCCTCTGCTTAGACAAGAACACTTGGAAAGTGACATCCAAAGACTACATGGAAAGGGGCTTGAAAGTCTAATTTATTGATGATCAAGCAGCCTATTTTCAAAGCTATGTATAGGGCTATCAAGAGTCACAAATACCATGTTACATAAAAGGGTTTGTCTGTAAAGCCAAAGCTCAGCCAGAATGTCTTGATTGCTGGACATTCTGATACAGTTTTGTGTCACTGAAAGGTGTTTAACAGGAATTTCACTGGGAATTTGACAATAGTATACCTCGGTGGAGACCTCTTAATTTTTGGTTCCCTACTGAAGAAAGAAGGTTTATAAGGAGTTGGAGATAAAAGCATCAGTGGCAAGTGAAAGGCCTTTTAACTCCTGTTAGGCAGCAGCCTGTACGACGGTCCTCAAAACATCTATATCCAATTTTCTGTGCAATCTCCTGTTCTTCTGCGTACCCTGTTCCTGAGAAGTCACTTTACACCCAATTTGCCACTGTGGCACTTCCATATAAGTAAATGCCAGTACATACAATAGTAACTAGGCATTCAGCTAACTGCTGCTGCTTAGACAGTAAACTGAAACGTATGCACAAAATAAGTCATGCATAAATAAACTGAAGCTCAGCAAACATGATAAGCCTTCAGAACAGTTGTCTAAAGGAAATGCATAAATGCACCTGTGGGAAAACAACAGTCTTCCCAGAGATTGCTTCTACACCAATTCTGATCCTTGGCATCATCTTTTCCATCAGTGTTACTGTATTTAAAACTCCAGAACAGAAGACACTGATAGAAAAGTAATCTGAGCATATAGCTGGTATTATATGGTAATTTATATATGGTATTGTATGTATTATATAGAAGACGCCTGTGATAGCATACACAGATACTGGTCAGCACAGGTATTACTGTACAATGCATATAATTGTTCAAGAATGTCTTTCTAATGAAGAAAATCCAGAGAAGAGCAGTGAGAATCTTCAGAAGTCTAGAAAGCACAGCTTTCAAAGACAACTTGAAGGATTTGGTGCTCAGACTAAAAATAAGGCTAAAAAAGACATGATACTTCTTTTCAGATGAGTCACAGATTAAATCTTTCCTCATGTTGGCTGTGTACTGGACAAGAACAGGTTTAAACTTCTGAAATAACAGAGTTATGAAGAAAATCATTAAAGCAGGAAGAATAATGAAGCAGTGAAATAAATTGTCTAGGAGGGCTGAAGAATTGCCATCGTCTGGAGGAATTTTAACAATGATGTAGGGAGGAGTCAGATCGGAATGTTGAATGAATTATTTCTGCTCTTGTTTTCAGGATGGGGTATGTGATCACTGCAGATAATTTGCTGTCCTCCTTTCTGAGATTTCAATAGCCATTCTAATCTAGAAGATCCCTTTTTTTTTTTTTTCAGAAGTGCCTTTCTTTTGTTGCTCAATAACACTGCTGTTTAGTGATTAAAAGAAGACTTTGGGAAATGGCTATAGTACAAGCAACAGGCTACAATCTGCAAATTAATCTCACCTTTAAAATATTTCTAAGGATGAAACTACCTTCTTAATTGAAGGTAAGAAGGCAGTTCCACTTTGAATCTCATTTTTAATGAGATACACGGAAAGAAGAGAAATCCCTCTTTCATTTAGAATCTGTTTTGTAAAACGCAAAAAATATACAACAGCATCCAAAGCTATATTCAAGCAATGGAAAATGTCAGAAATGTGAAATCTTTTAAATAGCTGTCATCTACATATACCATTAAGTATTTAAAATCTCTACATATGACCATCTATACAGGCTAGTCCAGCCTGAAATAATTACTTTGAGGATATAGACGACGAAGGTTGGGAAGATAATTGTTTAAAAACAGAACAAAACCGATGATGTCTTAAAAAAATTTATATCTTATATGCAGTACTTCTGATTCTTCTGCCAGTAGTTGTCAATGTCCAATATATTAATCATGGTAGGGTACAGTCTTTACTGCCTTTATTCACATTAACGTGTTAGTTATTAGTGTGGAATGCTACTTAGTATAGTGGTATTTTGTTTCGTATTAATAATTCTGATACCATAATCAAGAGTGAAGTGTATCTGTGCCAAGCTGTCCACAAAAAAAACAGAGATAAAATATGAGGGGACAGCTTACACCATGGTGTTAGAGTTGTACCTTAGTTGCAGATGACTCTAGCAGCTGCAATGCTACAAGAATAGACAGAAATCCATACCTCTGTCAGTAAGAGAAAAAACACTGACATTCCCCATTTGACATTAAAACATGGAAAATTCTGCTTTGAGCTTCAACATTCAGTTGAATTTAATTCAGAAGTCACTAGGGTGCAATGAGAAACCCAGTTTTGCTTTTCAGGAGTTTTGATGGAGTAGGGAGTGTATTTCATGTGCGAACCTAACCATAGGGGCAATAAACAGAACTATTAGGAATATTATTATTCCTGCATTAATTTTTGTGGTTTGTCATTGTCCAGTCAACTTTATGGTTTTAAAGAATTAGCTATTGCAGGCAGCTTTCTAAATAAAGCGGGGGCAATGGAATATACAGAGAGATTTGCTGCTTAAGAATTCTTTGTTATTAAGATAACTTGATATTTTCAGGTTGCCCTGAAAAAAGGGACCTGTTCTTTTTCTCTTGACAGTTTGGGGAAAAAAAAAAGATAAAAGAACTTTAAAAAAATGTAAGTTCCAACAGGTAATATTTATTTTCTGCTTTTAATGACCAAGCACACAGAAGGAACTGTGTGACAGCTTGCGGTCATATACTGCTCAAAAATCAAATTGTGCAGCTTAGAAAAGAAAAAAAAACAACAAAACACTGGAATCCTTTTATCTAGTTTAGAAAAATGTTTAGACAACTTCAACACCAGCAACAGAATGTGGGATCAGTTATTTAAACAGCTGAAAAAAGGATAGATTGTTAGGGCAGACAGAAGCTAAACACACAGTAACAGAAATACTGACTAACAAAAATTTAAGAACATGCTGAAGGACTGAGCACGAAATTGTCTGAAGTCAGATAACTAAGATAGTTCTAATTCATGAGGGAGGTTATTGTAAAATTTAGGGATACATAGTGATCACAATTATTTCTATTTGGAGTGTCTTATAAAAACAGATCAACACAGACTTTTTAAAATTTAAAAGAATTTTATGCATAAAAAGACTATAACTGAAGTCAGAGGAAGTTCTGTATGTGGTGTTAATGATGCATTTTCTCTGGTAATCACTTAATCATACCAGCTGTTACAGATTTTCCACTTGTGAGTACTAAGTAGCCCCTAATGTCAATGTCAGAAAATGCTGTACATGACAGAAGTTTGCTCATGATTTTTTAAAAGAATTTTCATAATGGCTTATGTATGCCAAAGTGCTTTCTATCAAACTAAGAGATGGAAAAAGTACTACTTTTTGAAACAAATCCCACAAACTTCTAAGTAGTTGCAAAATATTTTCAAATATTCTCTTTATTCTTAAAAAAAAGTTTTTATGGAACACATTAGCATCACCTTACCTTGTGCGATACAATTGCATGAATGAAGGTCTTTATAATCTTGTAGCCTGATAATTTAGTAGTTACCAGAGAAAAAGGGTGATACAGCCAGTGCAGTTAACGAATTATTTTTAATAGCATTTATATTACAGAAGTGCAAGCTGTACAGTTAAGCTTTGAGCAGAAAGGATATAAAAGCATAATTATGGTTTCTACAAAGGTGTTTGGAAAGCTTTGTTGCCCTGGGCAAATAAAATCCAACTTCTAGCATGACAGAAATTCTCATCTCTCCTTGCTTTTGTCAATTTGTATGTTTACTCTTCCTGTCCACCAAAATGCAAATATTCTCCAGAATATACTAATGAAAAAGTACCACTCATCCTCTTCACAAAATATTGCTCCGTAATCTTACTAAGTGCAAGTCTTAAAATCCATGTTTTATGACACCTTTTCATTGTTACACCACAAAAGTTGTGTGCTTACTGTGATTGTATTTCTTCCTGTAGTAATAGTGACAGAGGGTCATTCACGAATGTAGTTACTGAAAACAGCAGCTACTAGAGAGATACATAGATTACAGTCCTTAAAAAAATATTTACTCTGTCTTACAATATAAAACTCATCACTTCTAAGTTTGTATGTTTTATGTCTTTTTTACTTTTTTTTCATGATGTTATATAGTTCCCACAAACTGGGGCAGTAAAACCTTGTATCATTCAATCTCTTGAGTTGTTAAAAATGTGATAGGAGTGTTCTGTAGTTTTTTTGTGTCTCTGTAGTTTCTGAGGTTTGTGAGTTTATATGCACGGAAGTATTCAAATTCGTCATTATAATTCCCTTATCCCTAGTTCATGAGTTATACTTTATGTTCCTATACACAGTTGCAATTTCAATAGGAAATCTGTGTGTATGAACATAAAGCAAACATGGCTCATTAATACTTATGCAGCTGGAGTAATCCATTATTCAAGATCACCTTTTTCCGTTGTAAAACAGGTGACTGGCCTCTGGAAGAGAAAATAAGTTTTTCCTCGGTGTCAAGGCTTAACTGGATAGAATAGGCTGTGGTATCTAGAACATTTGCAGAGCAATAGAAAGCAAGGAAAGATTGTTCAGATTTTCATCATCATGTTGCACTTTTGTCCCTAGCATTGTGGTCCTGCTGAATTACATTAAGCATGCAATGGAGATTACACTTCTGAATGCCACAGTGATTAAAGCATATTGACAGGGAAGTTGCTGCTACTCAGCTTATTCTTACCTTTTTTTTGTTAGGAATGCTTCCTGAATTGCTTTGTTTGAAGTTTAGGACAGAATTTGCCTTCTGTATTTTTGGAATAATTCATAACATCAAAATAATAAGTGCATGTTTGTAAAACACGCAGAGAAATGATCATCTTTTTATTACTCTCTATGAAGGAAAGTTCACCACACTACAGCAATCTTTTTTGCCACGTCTCTCCCAGATTCAAAGGTAGGTTGTTGAGGGAGGGATGGAGCAGGATCACTGTTCCAGAGAGAAGTGCAGATAGATTATTCTTAGATGAACACTTACTATTTTGATAGTAACGAATGATAAAGTAATCATCCACGTTTTACAAACAGGAAGGTGAAGTGACTTGCCAGGAGCATTCTTTTTCTTGACACCAATGGCTTAAGTAAGCCTCTGCAGCTGCTGCCTCAGATTCCCTTTGCTTCCAAGCATTCAGCCCCACCTGCGTTCCTGTTCCTCACTCCGATGAAGTGTTCTGCCCCTCGGGCTTCTCATCTTAAACTGATAAACTATTTTTTTCTGTAATGCTGCTTCTCCTTTAGAATGGCTTTCTTTCCCTTCAGTTACAGTTTCTGCTCTGTTTTCTTGGCTGTGCAGTCCCATTTTCCTCAATCGCTAGCTCAAGGTTCCCTCAGTGAGAGACAGGCTAAGCTGACTTGAATTACATAATGTTTTCTGTGACTAATGGGCAGTTGCCATGGATCACTTCAGGTACAAATCTTGACCTCAAATGTCTGTTTTAGCTATTGAGCTTCTGGTGTTGAAAAAGCTTGCAGAAAAATTACGTTGGAAAAGTCATATAGACATTGCTTTTTTCCCCCCTAATATGAAATAAGATATTTAAGGGTGGGGGGGTGGGACACAGACTTTGTGTTCCTTTAGTTTTCTGATTAAATATCTACAGCTTAGGGTTAATCTTATACTGTTAACAAAAATTAAGGTGGAGGATCAGCAAACAGTTAAAAGTAAGTTTGTGTCTCCATTATGCAGTAAGGATTATAAGTAAACGCAAGGTGGTATCTTTGGATTTGTCTGAATTGAACAAAGGAAGATACTAAGGATGGATCAGACATTTAATTTAGGTATCTGCTGATCAATAGACTGATTGTTTGCTTAATTAGGTATTGTGTTGCCCAGACAGACAGACAGACAACTGGTAGTCAGGTCTTTCTTGAAGCTGAAATGGTTAATCCTAGCTTCCTAAGAGTAACACATGTGATGCACTGCTTTTTTAATGCTATGGCTATATGTACATGTGCTTCATCCTGAAATAAAACTTAACTTCTTTTATAGATTCTATTTTCATTTATTGTGTGTGTGCAATTGCAGAGAAGGAATGTTTGTTATATTTCAGATTAACAGTGCAGAAAAACACAGACTTTCAGCTGTGCAGCCGAATCTTCAAAATGATCTTTTTCTCCCACTGCTACTCCCTTGTTTTTACTTCTATTTCAGTTTAATACCACTACATTGTATTAATTTTATTATTAATAAATTTAGTGGTTCTCTAGCCGCTTCTGTAGAATACCCCCAGGTGTATGAATTAATCAACATGCCAGTAAGACAGACAAATAGTCTTTCTGTTTTATAGATGAGAATTCTGAATAGCAAAGGAACTATTTTTAAATAGTATTTAAAAAATACTCATGAAGCTGGGAAAAAAGTGAAATTAATCCGTACATTGCTGGTCATTCAGTCCAGTAATGTAGCTGACAGGTATGCTGTAATCTCCTTCCTTTTTTAAATTACTTTACTTTACATGAACCTCTTGACTTATCCCTTCATTCACAGAATCGCAGAATGTTGGAGGCTGGAGGGCACCTCTCAAGGTCATCTTGTTCAACCCTCCCCTGCTCAAGTAAGGCCACCTAGAGCCAGTTGCCTGGGACCACATCCAGATGGCTTTTGAATATCTCTACAACCTCTCTGGGAAACCTGTGCCAGTGCTCAGTCATACTCACAGTAAAAAAGTTTTCCCTTATGTTTGGACAGAACCAACTGTGTTTCAGTTTGTGCCATTGCCTCTGGTCCTGGCAGTGGACAGAACAGTCTTGGTGTATTTGCAAACCATAGAGTAAATATCACAAATATAGATTAATTTCAGCTGTAACGAAAGTGCACATAATTCTCAGTGAGGTCATATTTTCTTATGGCTGCTCTAAACTTGATCTGGTGTCTTGAGGAGAATCTTTTTTGTCCCTTATTATTTATGCTAGAGAAGCTAGTCATTCTATGAAGAGATTCAGATATCAAAGGAAAGAAATGCTGAAAATTACTTTGTTTTACAAATCTTCCTCAAATGAATCCCATGGACCATAACAAAAATGATACTTTTTGTTGTCTATAGTTCACTTACAAATGTAAAGTCATAAGATTTAATACACATATTACCTAAAATAAATGTCAATGTATTTGAAAAATACTCAGGAAAAATTCCTTCTTCATTGATGTTACAGCAGATGGATTTCTGCAAAAGATAAGAAGAGCTCAGTTGGAAGTAGACCAGAGGCTATTTTTGACAACCTTGTTAGAGGGACAGATGATGCCACAGTAACTTTTTAACTAAAATTCACTTACCCTTGAGTGATGCTTAGCAAAAATCACTTTAGAGTTCAAATGAGTTCAATGGATGTATTTTATGTATGTGTTCAAGGTTAGAATTCTAGCTCTTCCTTTTACATTGTGATTTTTCTAGTAATTTGTATATAATTCAGTAGTGAAGGATTTAATACTTGTGGTGGTGGATGCTGACCCTTGTACAAATATTCACCAGAAAAAATAAAGCGAGTTGGCTTGACATTAACATTGTTAACCTTCATGAAAAACTATTCAGAAATAAATCTAAACTACCATTTATGCCCATTTCTCTCCCAATCTTCCTAGCTTTGCTATGGTCATGTTTCATTTTTAATAGAAGTGTTTCTTAGTAGAGTTGTTTATTTGTAGTGCAAAACAGGGAGAAGCAAGGAAGTACGGAAGTTTCTTGAATCTGTTATGGCTGTCTCATCAGGTTTATTGAGAGTATTAGATCTGAATTGTGTAGGTTTACAGGCTGTCTGGATTCTGAATATGCAAAAGGCTTTGATAACTGATTTTTTTCTGAACTACGGAAGAGTTTATTTTTGCATAGGTAACATAGATTTATTACATTAAAGTTTCACGTGTTTGGTATTATAGTGTTACTCAATGTTATTCATTGATTAAAGACTCTATCTATGGCAGTATGAAAGTTTATTCACCCCTAACTTCAGAAGGGTATGTGTAAGAAAAAGGTGAGCAGTCTACTAGGTTTCATTCATAACAATGGAAAAGTGACTTAAAAGTTGTAAAATGTAATGCTAATAGACTAGAAATTCTGGTGTAATGCTGGAAGTACTGCAGAAAGGGGAAAGTAATCTTTGAATTATTTCAAGTCAGTGAAGCTTTGCATATGAGCGTGCAGACAACTGTTTGAATTTTTAAGTGAGTTTATTTTGACTGCTTTCTTCCCATTCTTTTTCTGTTCATTTTGTAGATTAAGTTTGTGCCATTGTAGAGTAAGTTTTCAAGCAGAACTACTCCCCTAAACAGTATATCTCAAGCTGTCATTCCACAGATAAAACAGATGTAATGAGTATTCACGGAAAAGTGATGCGAAATTAGTAGTTATCATCTTAAGACAGAGACTATCTGACCAGGGTCATCGGAACAAAACATTAACTACAGCGATTATCTGTCCAACCTTTTTTCCTCACTACTTATTCAATGCAGTGATCATGCTATGGATGTAATGCAACACGCTTCACTTCTGATTCACTCTTTCCGTGTTAAACACAATTTTAGTACTTTAGCCTCTTATTTTATGTTTGTATGAATCTCTTAGAGGTTGTAGAATCAGAACAGTGGGACGCTGATCCGAAGCCTCAGAAATCACTACAAATTTAGTGAACCTTCAAGTTGTTCTCAGTTTACACACGTGAGATCACCTGCTTGCAAGCTGGGTGCATGTGAATATCTCTGTGTAGAGTTAGCTGAGCAGTGGTGTAATTTCTTTGTACTGTATAAATTCAGTGATGCACAGATATTGACGACCTGTCTTAGGAACCTGCCTTTCTTTTTTTTAATTATTTTTTACATATGACAAGAGCAAAAAGATCAGAGGAGAATAATGAACATAATTATGAGGCAAATATATCTATTATCAGGTATCTGATTTTTGTTTCTCTACATCTGATTTCTATGCATAGAGGGTTATCATCTGGACTAGATATAGTCTGGATGAACAGACTGAATGTCTGTTAGTGTTTGGTGCAAATTAAGTGCATTCCTGATTCATCTTCTGGATTAATTTATTTCAAGAGGATCCAGTTCATACGCTCCACTTGAAGTCTGTGATGTGACCAAAGCCCAATAAAGATAATAATCTATTTGAAAGCACACTCCTAAGCCAAACTAAAATGCCAATACAGTTGCAACCTTTACAACTAAAATTACATGTAGTATACATTCCACATCCATGTGAATAAATCTATTGCACGTACAGACCAGAACTCTCACAGTTTTGGGATTAACTTTGAAAAGATATCCATTAATACCCATTTGTGGAATTGCCCTGTGGCAGAGATATGTGGAATTAGTGATGTTTCCAGAATTTTTCTCTAGTGTCTTGTCTATTCTCAAATTAATTATGAATTTTCACATATATAGTGTACTTTTCTTCTTACTGCATCCATTGACAATAGCTTAAACTGAGTTTAAAAGTATCTGTAAAGTGTATAGTTTTCATTTATTATTTGATGTTCCATATTCACACCCTTAATCTTTTCTTACAGTTTTGAGAACTGTGTTGTATTTTAGTGAGAATCTCCCTTTTTGTTGTATTACTTTTTTGATAATTTTATAGTCAAAGTTCACTTATTTTGATCCTGTAGCAATGGAAACATGAGAAAACTTTTACTTTTTCATCTTTGCAAGATCAAAAAGGTTTTTTCCTATTGCTCTACACACTGCCACTGGATTTGATTTTTTATTGTTTCTATTCCAGTTCGCAGTTCCAACTGGTAGACATCTGAGCCATAGTTTTCATATGCAGGAAATGCTCTGAAGAATACTGTCTCAAATATTTTGAGATTGGTACATCTTCCACCATCTTGAATCACTTCCTCCCACCTAGTTTGAACAGAATCACATTCTGAATCTTCAGTCTTTTCTTACAAAAAACCCTGGTTCCCTTATTTGTCATACTCATAAATTTTGATTAATCTAGATCTTCTAAGCAAAAGTCATTCTTCAAAATATCCTCAACTGATAACAGTAATAATAACAACTATAAGTTATTGTATAATGAGTAAAATATTAATGCCAGTTGCCAGGATAACTCTGAAGAAAAAAAACAACAACCAAAACAAAAAACCCTTCTCAGTTAGGAAGGATTGCAATTCCTTTTTAATTATATTAAAATACAAAAAGCAAAAGAAGCAGCAAAATTAATGCTCTGAATGAAATTTTGTGCATAACAAAGAGGACCAGCAAGTAGAACTCTTAAAGTTCATGCTGTCTTGAGCTGTGCTTTTCATTTTTTTTTTAATTGTACATGTTTATGTAAGCATAACTTACAAATTTCATACTAATTTTTTCAGATACAAGGTGTCTGGATTGTGATTTCTGGAATCATATTTTAAGTGATAAGCCAGTCAAAGTTCACATGCCAATGAAAATACAAGCTTTTCAAAATTTTCTGCATAGATGTTTCGCTGCAGGTGAAAAAACAGACTACTTGAACTTTAAGGATTTTGTTGAGTTTTGGGGTTTTTTTCTTCTAAATTAGCTTAAAATTATGAATCTTACTGGAATTACATGACTTCCACTTGGGTGCACCAAGTTAGAGTTTATGTTCAAGGGAACCTTTTCACACTGATATAAAGGGGTGAGTCATGTAAGACTTTTTCTTAGACTTGGGAAGAGATGTATTCAGGGCTTCCATGAGTTCTAGCTAAGCTTAAAGACAGATAGCACCACTGACAGATGATTAAAATGCTTTTTCATGAGTTCTTAATCTCAAAGAACTTTGTTAATTTCAAGGAACTGTACACCCAGCTCCTGACTTTCAAGATAACACCATCCTTCCCATTCTCATCATATTTCTTTGCCTGTGGAAAAACAGTCTCTGACGTCTGCCTTATGTATTTCATAGAATTTTGTACCATTTCCATTTGCATTTGTGGAAGCTGGAAATATGTCCTCAAAACACAACGTATTGTCACACAGTTTCCCAAGTGATTTAAACTTGTTAAAAGAATCTTGTGACACTAATGTATTTTGTCAACCCACTAAATAAATTTTGCAGAGATGATAAAAAAACGCTAGCTTTTTTAAATTATCAATTGTATGTTTACATTTGACTGTTGTTGGCCCTAACTAGTTTATGTGCCTGAGTACTTCTATTCTTTTTTCCCCCCCTGCAACTTATTGATCCAGTCCTGCAGTTCACATTGGAGCAGCCTACTGTTTCTTTCATTTGGAGTTCTTCAAAGATGATCACTGTGGGGATCAATTCAGAAGGTAACACAGAGATTCAGTCTTGCACACTCTGCAAGAACTGTCTCGTGTCACTCTTCTCTGAGAATACGTGTGACAACTTGTGTCTCGTTGGGTGTTCAAACTGGAAAACAGAATTTTAAGGTAGACTTGTATGTCAGGGTACTGTGGGGGTCAGGTGCCAGAAGCATCTGGGTCAGGGCAGGGCCTGACAGCCAGGGCCCCTCCCACCACCCTTCATCAGCACTGGGGCAGCCCCAGGCATTGGGCACCTCCCTGGGGATGGGGACGGTCCAAGGCCCGGCTGCAATGTGGGCCTGTGAGTGGGCCCAGCTCGACAGGGCTGTAGGAGCCAGATACTGGCCTTGCTGGGGTGTAGCTGGGACAGGGGATGACAGCCCATGGTAGCCAGAAATGGGGTCTAGTCCAGGGACAGGGTGGGGGACCCCAGAGGGCTAGACAGGGACAGGCAGGGCTAGCAGTGCCCTCAGGACCATGACGCTGTATTTGGCCAGAAAGTCCTATGTAAAATAAATTACGATGTAAAAGCTGTAAGTTTATACCATGCTGCTTTACCGTTCAAGGTGAATGTAAGATGCAATGAATTTTTATTACTGAATTTTGCAGTAAGAGTATTCTTGAAATCTTATATTACATAAGCAATAGCACAACTTCCCTTGGTTCTTTTAAAAGTTGGAGGGTAGTTTCACTAAATTTTGTGTAAAAAGAAATGTAATTTTTAAGCTTTATTCAGTAGTAGCTTTGATTTGGTATTTCACAGTTCATAGGTACTTTTTTTGTGCTGGAATAGCTGGAAAGTGTTAAATGACAGTAGGTGCTATCTCTGTTAGCTCTAGTTGACTCACTTTCATAAAATGTGTAAGAAAGGATCGAGAGCAGCCCTGCTGAGAGGGACTTGGGGGTACTGATAGACGAAAGGCTGGACATGAGCTGGCAATGTGTGCTGGCAGCCCAGAGGGCCAACCGTGTCCTGGGCTGCATCAAGAGAAGCGTGGCCAGCAGGTCGAGAGAGGTGATTCTGCTCCTCTACTCTGCTCTGGTGACACCTCACCTGGAGTACTGCGTTCAGCTCTGGAGCCCTCAGCATAAGAAGGACATGGAACTGCTGGAGCGGGTCCAAAGGAGGGCTACAAAAATGATCCGAGGGCTGGAGCACCTCTCCTATGAGGACAGGCTGAGAGAGTTGGGCTTGTTCAGCCAGGAGAAGAGAAGGCTGCGGGGAGACCTGATTGCAGCCTTTCAGTACTTCAAGGGAGCCTATAGGAAAGATGGGGACAATCTTTTTAGTAGAGACAACAGTGACAACACGAGGGGTAATGGTTTTAAACTAAGACAGGGTAGGTTTAGGCTGGGTATAAGGAAGAAATTCTTTACAATGAGGGTGGTGAAACACTGGAACGGGTTGCCCAGAGAGGTGGTAGAGGCCCCATCCCTGGAAACATTCAAGACCAGGTTGGACAGGGCTCTGAGCAACCTGATCTAGTTAGTGGTGTCCCTCCTCACTGCAGGGGGGTTGGACTAGATGACCTCTAGGGGTCCCTTCCAACCCAAAACTTTCTATGATTCTATGATTCTATGAAAGTACAAGAACTTGCTACTCTAAGTTACAGGTCAGCTGCTCTA
Source organism: Opisthocomus hoazin (assembly GCF_030867145.1). Taxonomy (NCBI): domain Eukaryota; kingdom Metazoa; phylum Chordata; class Aves; order Opisthocomiformes; family Opisthocomidae; genus Opisthocomus; species Opisthocomus hoazin. Next base: position 101,885,011 of record NC_134416.1, read on the forward strand.
AGAGAAACTGTTTTGTAAGTTCTAATAACTAATACAAAAGTACTGTGAAATCTCTCTATAAAAATCCATCAAGTGTAATTTGAATAAGAGTTGCTTGGAATGACTATAGTATAGATCAAATAAGAGAATTACAAACTGGGCTCATAATGACAGAAATTTACAAGGTAAATATCATAGAAAAAGCAGAACTCCTTTACTTCTGCAGTTAAAATTATAAAAAACAGAAGTGAAAGTATTAGCATCGCTTCCAGGATTCCTAGTTTCAGAATTCTGCATTGCTGGTAAATGGGCTCAGAGATTTTCCTTTCTTTTTTTTTTTTTTTCTAAATTTTGTTTTGTTTTTCATCTTTTCCCAAAAATTTCATTCATTCTGAATTCTAAATCTCTGGTATTCATCCCATCTTTCCTTGCAGATATTATGGAAAAAGCATGTGAAGATGACAATAAACTCACATACTGTAACAAGACTTACTCCAGGATTATTTATGCTCTTTATCTGTGATTAACACTATAAAAAAAGTATATATTGTTTATTTATTACATGCAGATTAACAGAAGTAAACACCATGAAGAATTCCTTGAGTGATTTTTTCACTTAGGCATGTACAACAAAGAGATCTGAGGGAAGAGAGCCCTGAAGCCATATTCATTCAGGTGGCAAGCAAGTAGAATTAACAAATATCTGTGAAAACTTACCCAAATAGCTGTTTTTCTGTATTTAACAAAAAACATCCAAAAACCTGTCACTCACAGTGAGGTTCACTGCAATAAATAACTGAATAAAGGAGCAAAACTATTAAAGGACTCTGGAGATGCATAGTAGTAACCTGATCAATTGTGTAAATTAACCCTACTAAATGAAGTTGAGGTTTTAAGGTAAACTAAAGCTGAAGAGAACTGACAGAATGTAAATGGCAGAAAAGGGGTTTTAAACAAGCAAATCTCCAGAAAGAGTCAGAGACCTGTGTTTCTAACATAAGAACCCATTGTTATAGAATCAAAGAATCATTAAGATTGTAAAAGACCTCTGATGTAATCAAGTCCAACCCTATTTCAGAAGTAGTGGTGCAAAAGTAGTAAGGAAAGAAGTGAAAAGGGAGACGAACAGGCTAATTAATTCAACTGATAGCTGAATGAAGTAACTGTTTAAGAAAAGTATTTGCTACACATGCAATTCACACCTTTATCAACAGCAAACATGAGGTTTGTCATGCACCATTTACATTGCATGTGATCCTTCAAAGAAAAGGTTTAGCTTGAAGACCAGTGACACGTAACAGAGCTGTGTAAGTTTCATTCGAACAGATAATATTTGGACAATTAATAGTATTCACAAAATACAAATCTGGAATACTAAAAATGTGCACTGCAATACTTTTCTACTTGTTAGTACGCACTTTTACTGATTATTCATCCATTGTTCTTTTTCAAAATACTTAAACAATTTGGACGACCAACAGAATGTCCTGTAACAAACTATGCAAGTATTTTAATAAAAAGTGATGCTGAATAATTGCGGTATTCATCAAGGCTAATTGTTGAATGTTATACTGAGTATTTTTTCACATACCAGGAGAAATTTACAAGTAAAGCTGCAAATACAGTTGATAAACCTGTCCTAGCTTTTTGCATTTTACATCAGTTCACTTTTCATCTTTCTTCATTTTTTTTGTTGTGGCTTTTCCATGCAACTAACCATTTAAAATTTCGGATCTTTTATCTTCTATGGAGAAGAAAATAAATAAATCTGTATTCTAAAAATCAGTAGTTCTTAAACTGGAAATTCACATCGTCTATTAGAAGTTCCACTGACATCTGCATGCTCTTCTGAGAAATTCAGCTTAAAACATTGTTTGAAGCACTTTCTGGTATTCTGTTTATGGACTCTACGTTTGAACACTTGATTAATTCCGTTCATCACTCTGTACCCTGCTTACACTACAACTACTTGCATGTCTTATTTAATTATAGTAATAAGGACTTCAAAATAAAGCTTTTCTTCTACAATGTTTACATATTCAATTTCATAACCTAATGTTAAAATTAGCTAGTCTGAATAAAATCTGGTGATTTAGAATATGAGATAGTGTCTTAACAGGTGTCAGCATTTTTAGACTTCTTTGTAAGGGTTTATAAGGGGTTTAGGTTTGGTTCTTTTGTTTGGTTGATTATTTTTTTTTCTACTTCGGCATACAGAACTATGAAGTCATTCAGGTGTAAAGGGATATCTGGAGGTCATCTTGCCCTGCCTCCTGCTAAAAACTTCCCTAGGTAATGAGGATAGCTGAAGCAATATCAGAAAGTGTTAATATGTTCAGCTTCATTTTCTTCAGTATTCTGTCTAGTAGTGAATGTTTAAGTAGGGACCATAAGAAAAATAGATATACAATTTCTGCATTTAATTCTGATGAAGACTCCTTTTTGTAGAATATATCTTCCATCAATAAATACTGTCCACATGTCTGAATTTTTGGCTGAATAAGAGAGAAACAGTAGATATTTTCTGACTATAGCCAATCAGGATGTAGTTTTGCAATTGCCTGGACTGCTTACGCTTGAAAGTCCGTGGGAACAGTTCTTTGCAGATATTAACCTGTTGTAGCTTAACCTGGCAGATGGCAACTATGCACTAGACATCTGCTCTCACTCACCCCTCCTCTTTCCCCCCCAGCAGGATGGGGAGGAGAAATGGACAGAAGGAAAAACTTGTGGGTTCAGATAAAGATAGTTTAATAAGGCAACAAAGAAAATACTCCTAATAATACTAATAACAGTAATGATAATAACAGTGATAATAATGAATATGCAAAACAAGCTATATACAATACAGTTTTTCTCACCATTCAATGACCGATCTGCAGCAGCAATCACAGAATGCCAAACTTGTGAATTTTTGAGAATTACCGGAAAAAAACCCTATCTCCTGGACAAGAGAGGATTCAAACTCATGGAAAAGAGAAGAGCAGAAAGCCTCCTGCCCCCCAGTTAACCGCCATTTATAAATTGAGCATGACATCTATGATATGTAATAGTTCCATTGTCCAGCTTAGCTAGCTGTCTGGTTATGCTCCGTCCCAGTTCCTGCACGCCTACTCATTAGCTGAATATGAGACACTGAAAAAGTCCTTGATTTCATAGCAACAGCTAAAAACATCAGTGTTACCAACGTACTTCTTGTACAAAATCCAAACCAAGGCAGCTACTGAGATGAAAATTAACTCTATCCCAGCCAAAACCAGGACATAACTTCACTCAACAAAGCAGATGCAGATGTAGAAGCATTTCAGTAGTACATGCTCTTAAAATTTGTCTTTTTGTGAGTGTCACACTCCCAAGGTTACATACTTGAAAACAAGAGCATTTTCACTTTGAGTTCTGCTGAGGGAGACAGGATACATGTATTATGCTGCTAAAGTGTGTGTGCTCCCAGAAGAAAATAATAGGCCAAAATCTATTTTTAATACACAAGCAGACACCAGCTCATGGCCCATTACGATTCAAACAGAGACAGGTCAAGTAAATGGAAGAGAAATCTGTGGAATTAATGGTGTATATGGAACTGTGTTCTGCTCAGAAAGTCCCCTGAGCTGAAAATAGCTGGAGTTTGGAGTACTAAGGAGAGGGTGGGGTTGCTATCCTTTTATGATTGGCCCCTTTTTTTTTAATACCTCCTCAGGCGCTGTTTTTTCCTCCACTGGAGGGATAGTACTCCACAGGATACTGAGCAACGTGAACCTTTGTGATGTCCCTGTGTGGCTGGTCTTGTGCTATTATTACAAAGCAGAAAATATATGAAAATTATGTGAATTAGACATGTCTGGTTTAGTTTATCAGAGTAGTGCAGTAGTTCTTTTATGATCAACACGATTTTTTTTAAAGATGAGAAATGTTCCAGATGCTTCAAAATCCATGTGGAATTAAAGTTGTCCTGAAAAGCATTCTGCCTTGAAGTCGTTTGAGAAGGGTAATAGGCAAGGCTGAAGGCAGCTCAGCATCATTCAAGAGAATGAGTGTTTAGAGTGGTAGCTGATCACTGAGCCACTAGTAACCAGTGCCTTGTGCTTCTGCTTGTTGGAACTCAGCAGTCGCTTCCTACTTCTCTTTTCTGTCTCTCCCCCTTTCTGCTACTGACCACTGAGGTCTGCATGAAGACAAAAATTTCACAGACCAATCATGAAAAGGGATGGGTAGTCATGGAGAAAAAGTAGGGGTACACACCGAACTCAGCAGCTGGAAACACAGATTAAGAGTCCCTTCTGGGATGATTGATTTCTCTGCCCATGCTGCCTCCTAGCCATCTTTGCCCTTGTGTTGAACTCATCTGCAATTTATTTCTCCAGTGCTCTTACATGCACTTAACTTGCTGAGACACAGAAATGTCCACTTGTGTGGAGTGGAAGGAAATCTGCCTAGGCTGCCTGTCTCTCTACTCATGGGATCTATCCTTGGAATTGAGTGATATTTGAAGAGTAGATAAAAGCTTTCTAAAATACAGTTAGCGTGCAGGCTTCATATTGCAAATCCGAGCTTTTTACTGTTAAAAATCCAAACAAACTGAAAGAGGGTGTGGCGGAAGATAAATTGATGTTCTAAGGCTCACATAATGGAACAATGAAATAGTTAGGCCATAGGTTAGATAAAATAAGTTATTATAGGCTGGTGTTAGTCATGTTCTCATAGAACAAGTAAGAAGGAATTACGTCGAAACTAAAACTTCTGTTAAGGAAAAAAAAATCAGGAGTATTTGCTCTGAAGAAACAATGCTTGTAACTGTTATTAATACGTATGTGGTTTCACATACTTCTGCAGTGTTAAACTTAGTGAATCGGGAAAGATAAAGGAAATTCTAGTGAAAAATTTTGTGCCAGGGAAGCTGTAATAAACAGAAAATGGACTTGCAAGATACTACTCCCTTTTGTTCTTTGCTAGTGGGTTTTTAATTAAGCAGTAGTGTTTACATGAATTAAATTAATGTCTGGGTGCCTTGAGTCTCCTTTGGATCTTTTGCCAATGCTAAGCCTTTATGTCATGCCTTAGAAAAGCACAATACCAGAGGTTTTACAATTGGTCAAAAAATTTCTTTTAAAATTTCCGAGCTTCAGTAGTCCCTTTCATACTTCTCCTCTTCTTGACAGATTAATTCATGTACGCACCCACAGACAGTCATTTACTTGGGAAGCTGTAGATTGTCTGTCATTAATACTTTAGCTGTTACCCAGTTTGAAGGCTGGTCCTTAATGAGGTGCAGAATTGCAGGAAAAGAAAAAGCATGATATGTTGAACGCAGCTGAGTATGTGTTTGAAAAATTGCATTGCCACAGAGAAAAATCCACTAAGACTTGCCTTTTAATAGGTGATCATATTTGCATGTTCCTCTTTTTTTACAGATGACTACCTTGAGAACCTAAAGTAATTCTTCATTCTTGCCTAAGTCCTGAAAACTTGCAATGGCTACAGAACAAAACAGCAATTATGATTCGAACAAGTAAAGTGACAAGCAATGCTGTGTACTCTGATGTTCAAGTAGTCTCAAAAAGATTACATACTATTAATGGATGCTGTTCAGAGAGAAGTGATGTGATGAGCTGACCTTGGCTGGCTGCTAGGTGGTGACCCACATGTTCTCTCAGTCCCCTTTCCTCTACAGGACAGGGGAGAAAAGAAGATGGAAAAGCTTGTGGGTAGAGACAAAGACAGGGAGATCCCTCACCAGTTACCATCATGGCCAAAACAGTCTCGACTTGGGGAAAATTTATTTTCCTCACCTCTGGCTCCTGGGCAGCGCTTTGCCCTTTCTCGCCCCGGCTTTCCCCGAGGCGCCTGCCCGTGGCTGCGGGGCTGGGCCGGGCCCTGCGCTGGGGCCACTGGAGCCAGTGGGAACCGGCTGGGGCCGGCCCGGGGCAGCCGCGGCCGCCCCTCGCAGGGCCCGGCCCAGCAGCACCCCCTGCCCCGCTGCAGCTGCTGCTGTCGCCGGCACCCGGGCACCTGCACTCAATGTAAATGAATCATAGAATTGTAGAATGATAGATTGAAAAGACTTCTAAGGTCATCAAGTCCAACCGTCAACCCAACACCACCATGCCTGCTAAACCATATCCCAAAGTGCCATATCTACACGTTTTTTAAACACCTCCAGGGATGGGGACTCCACCACCTCCCTCGGCAGCCTATTCCAATGCCTGACCACTCCTTCAGTAAAGAAATTTTTCCTAATATCTAAACCTCCCCTGATGCAACTTGAAGCCATTGCCTCTCGTCCTATTGCTAGTTACCTGGGAGAAGAGACCAACAACTGCCTCACTACAACCTCCTTTCAGGTAGTTGTAGAGAGCGATAATGTCCCCCCTCAGCCTCCTCTTCTCCAGACTAAACAGCCCCAGCTCCCTCAGTCGCTCCTCATAAGACTTGTTCTCTAGGCCCCTCACCAGCCTCGTTGCTCTTCTCTGGACACGCTCCAGCACCTCAATGTCCTTCTTGTAGTGAGGGGCCCAAAGCTGAACACAGTACTCAAGGTGAGGCCTCACCAGTGCCGAGTACAGGGGCACGATCACCTCCCTACTGCTGCTGGCCACACTATTCCTGAGACAAGCCAGGATGCTGTTGGCCTTCTTGGCCACCTGGGCACACTGCTGGCTCATGTCAGCTGGCTGTTGACCAACACTCCAAGGTCCTTTTCCTCTGGGCAGCTTTCCAGCCATTCCTCCCCAAGCCTGTAGCGTTACATGGGGTTGTTGTGACCAAAGTGCAGGACCCGGCACTTGGCCTTGTTGAACCTCATACAGTTGGCCTTGGCCTGTCAATCCAGCCTGTCTAGATCCCTCTGCAGAGCCTCCCTACCCTCAAGCCCAGGACCCACTCAGCTTGGTGTCATCTGCAGATTTACTGAGGGACCACTCAATTCCCTCATCCAGATCATTCATAAAGATGTTAAACACGACCGGACTCAAAACTGAGCCCTGGGGAACACCACTTGTGACCGGCTGCCAGCTGGATTTAATTCCGTTCACCACCAATCTCTGCACTCGGCCATTTAGAAAGTTCTTTATTCAGCAAAGAGTACACCTGTCCAAACCATGGGCAGCTAGTTTCCCCAGGAGGAAGCTGTGGGGAACAGTGTCAAAGGCCATACTAAAGTCCAGGTAGACAACATCCACAGCCTTTCCCTCATCCACTAGACAGGTCACCCGGTCATAGAAGGAGATCAGGTTGGTCAAGCAGGACCTGCCTTTCATGAACCCATGCTGGCTGGGGCTGATCCCTTGGTTATCCTTCACATGCCCGATGAGCGTACTCAAGATGAACTGCTCCATAATCTTGTCTGGGACCAAGGTCAGGCTGACAGGCCTGTAGTTCCCAGGATCCTCCTTCTAGCCCTTCTTGTAGGTGGGTGTTACACTGGCGATCTTCCAGTCGTCTGGGACCTCCCCTGTTAGCCAGGACTGCTGACAGATGATGGAGAGTGGCTTGGCCAGCTCCTGTGCCAGTTCCCTCAGCACTCTTGGGTGGATCCCATCTGGCCCCATAGACTTGTAAGTGTCCAGCTGGCGTAGCAGGTCATTAACTGCTGCCTCCTGGATTATGGGAGTTTTATTCTGCTCTCCTTCCCTATCTTCCAGCACTGGCGGCTGACTACCCTGGGAATAACCAGTCTGACTATTAAAGACTGAGGCAAAGAAGGTGTTAAGTACCTCAGACTTTTCCTCATCTTATGAGAAATAGTAAAAGTTTGTGGTGGGTCTTGCTGCATCTGAGCTTGAAAGTGAACAGCTGTACAGCTCTGCAAACTTCTGACATCCAGTTAAATATAAGAATTGCATTCATCTGGTAAGTTTAATTAAAGGTGCAAATTTGTATAGTGTTATAAGACATATGCTAAGGTTTTCCACCAAGAAAACAGCTTACGGAGCCTAAATATTGCTAATAATGTTTCTTTGCTTTGGAAAAAATATGCTAGGCAAAGACACAAAGTAAACTTAAAACCAGATATGCTTCAGCAATAGCCTCAGATTAAGTTCTTTCTTTTGACATCTTTAAAAATAAAGTGCAGACATATCAGAGATAAACAAAATGCTTTCTGATCCTTCAGGAGACACAATAACCGTTTTTTTTTGCTTTTCCTATTTGTTTCCAAATACCGTGGAAACTCAGAAATTTGGACATAGTGTCTATTTGGTGTACTTTGTGATTTTGAAGGTAGGGAAGAAAATTGTGCCAGAGATTTTGCTGTGAAAGAGGCACTCCTGACTACAAGACCAGAATAAAGTCTAAACACATTCCAGAATTTCACTAACAGTTGCCTTCTTGAAAAAATATAAGTAAAAACAATCTGCTTGCTTGACTGTCAACTAAGAAGTTACTTTCTAAGAAATGGTAAAGGGAGAAAATACTTGGACACAGGCTTCAAACCCATCTTGTGTGTTGGTGTGAGAAGTTCTGTGACACCAGTTGTGAAAGGCATTTGTCTCCCTGATTCTTAGCTTCCCACAGAGAGGGGAGGTAACACTACACTGACCTCTCATAAGGTAAGAAAACATGAAAGTGCTTGTTGTCACTTTATTTTATTTATGAATACACAGAAAAGCCATGCAGAAATGAATAATTCTGACTTGGATCAGGGTTGAAATGGTGCATAGTAAGGCCAGGAGGCACACACTGAAAGGTAGAAAATGAAGAGTTAAATGCGTTCTTGCAGGAGGATAAAGAATAGCATCAGGTGAATTATAGACTTTATATAGTCTGCTTTCTAGTAGTCTTGAAAGCTATTTTAAACTGAAATAGATGTTGTGCACACAAAAGGTGCTCTCTGATCTTCCTGACATAAGAAGTGTTAGGTCAATAGACTATACATAATAATGAGGGAAATTTCTGTGTCTCTATACTTTTAAAATGGAAGTAAGTCTTGGATTCTTAGCAGAAAAGAAAGAAAATTCTGTCGTATTGCTCTTAGGAAGCAAGATAGGCAAATTCTCCTGATTTAGTTTAGAGTTTCTGACTTGAATGCATGAAGACTACAATGGAGAGATTGTGTAAAAATTTTGTTATGTTACTCTGAGGTTAGATGGGGGTTTTGCAGTAATTTTTTACTCATTTTTCATGGATGACTTTCTTATATGCTGTATGTTACTGAGAGTATGAATGATAATACTCTGGGAATAATGTTTTAAATGAGAATGAGTTTGTTTGGTTAATCAAAAACACTTCTTTCTGAAGTCTTTTGTTTCTCGTGCCATAAAACAACTGTGTATTTATTAGCAGACAACTTATAAAAATAACATTAAAAGAAAGAGACAAACATCTGTATTTACTTAAAAATTGTTTCCAGAAGACCAAATGAGACATAGATCTTGCTTATTGTAGTAATGTGGTGGCAATAATAACAGCAACTACAATACATCAAATTATTTCCAACACATTAAGCAAACAAATCATTTATATAGACTAAAGGGAGTAAATTATTTATATATTTATTGTTCACAGTGCAGCAGTAAACTGTGCCTAAGAGCCCTGCAGCAAAAAGCACATCACATTGTTTAAATCCGTAAAACACTACTTTCAGGTTCAACATAATATATAAAGATTTAAGATGTGTTCTGAATCAAATCTTAAAAAAGAAGGAAATAATCCAGCCTCACACTAAAGAAAAGGCACAGGGGAACCCAGTGACTTACATAGTATTTTGTTGTTCCAAGTGGTTTGAAAGGGAGATAATTATTGTAAAAATGTAATCTGCTATTTATTTCACAATGAACAAAGGACTAGAGCTTTGTGATTTAAACATCAGTAAACTTGGATAAACTCAACGACCTGACAGGGAGTGAGTGGAGGGGAAGACTCATCTCTCATTTAGACAATATAGCATTTCCTCCTGTTTACTAGAACTGTGAAATCACACTATTTTGGGTTGCAAAAACAAGCCGATTGTCAACACATCTGCCAGCTTCGAGAAGGTCATGAATTCTGTGTAAAATGGTAGCTTCAAAGCTGCCATAACCTCCTGTCGTAGGCAGAGCACCTCGAGAAGGCAGCCAGCCTTAAGGTGGCTTTTGCTTTCTATGCCCATTTCAGCTCTGGTCACTATATGCTTCTAGGAGAGGAGTATATAAATAACAGAAATTACTTGTGCTGATGAGAGACCTTAATTAAATGTCTGTCCAACATTACATTACCAGAGTACCAATGAATCCCCAGGTTTTTTCTTCCTTTTTCTCAGAGTGTGGGTAAGCTAGTGGTCCATTCTGTCTCTCCTCGTGCTATTTTCCCTACTGTATCTATTTTCAGATTCTCTATTCAGAACCTGTAAATCTACCTTCTGATTTCTACAGCAATACTAAAGTATTGTTTATAAATGAAGCAGTTTCTCTTGATGCTGGTAAATTTTCCATAGTCAAAGCTGAATGTGTACATTTAGGAATTAACTGAAGGAAATTTTTTTGAACTGCCATTGTCCTTGAAAATACTCGACATTTTTATAGTATCAATAACCTTCTTTTCACTACATTTCTCAAACTTCCCAAACATGACTTTGTTTTCAGTTAGTGAGGGTTAAAGAAAATCTTCAACAGAGTGAAATGTAAGCAGCAACGTATCTAGAAAGACACATATTCAACTGCTTCAAGACCTCTCAAAAGAAAGATTTCAGGGATAATGGAAAAAGCTCACTACTAAAGATTATATAGGAAAACTTTCTCTTCACCTTCGGCATATGTGTTATATTAATAACAGACATGGAGTTAATAATTTGTGGAATCATATTGTAACATGATGACCTGAAATTCTTGTGCATACTTTTGATTAGCATGAACACAGAGCCCTATATTCCATCTCTATAGGACTTAATTAACGTTTCAAATATCTGAATGCTGTAAAGATGCCATTTTTCAGTAGGAAAATCAGAAAATGTTATAATGTTACATTGCCTTGATGTCCTAAACTAAACATATACTGTTTTAAAAACAAAACAAAACATTATTCTGGAAGGAAAAAAACCCCAAACACTTAGAAATCATAACTCAAAGTTACAGTAAAATGGCTTTTTCCAGCTTCACAGTAAAGCTTTGATAGAATTTTGGAAACTAATGGAAATGGCCTTTTTTGTTGTTGAACATGCTACTAGGATTCTCAACAGTGTGGCAATGAAGGATAAAATAAAAAAAGCTGAAGGAACAGGCCAACAGAAACCTCATGAAGACCAAAATGAGCAAGAGAAAATATTGCGTACAGCTCAGAATGACATAAAGAAGCAACGGAAGCGGGACATCCACGTGCTTGGTAGCAGGTCTGCATAAGAAGATAATGGGTCTCAATGTACAGGTTGAACCTGGATGAGCAGTGTGCTGTTGTGGTGATGAATGGTAACTGCACACTGTGCTGTATTAGTAAGCATGTAGCCAGCTGGACGGAAATGATTATTCCCCTTTACCCAGCATATATGAAACCATATCTAATACACTGTGGTCAATTTTGGGTGCTTCACTAGGGAGAGTCTATCAGAGGGCCATGTGTGGAGCTGAAGCACACAGGTTATGAGGAAATGCTGAGAGAGCTGTATTTGTTTAGCTGGAAGACGAAAAAACTTTAGGAGAACCTGACTGTAGTTTTCCACTACTCAAAAGGAGCAGAGGTTTATAAAGAAGACATAGACTGTTCTCAGGAGTGTGCAGCAGAAAACACGAAGCAATGGTCACAAGTTGCAGAAAGAGAAATGAGACTTACTTGAGAGTGGAGGAACTCAAGCCGATCAGAAAGAGCTCCTACGAACAGCTGAGTATATGAAAGTTTTAAACTGCTATTGAAAAACAAATTTCTGATTTCTGACAGCTCTACAAGAGAGGCTGACTACTCTCAAAGCTCAGTCACTGAAAGGAAGATAAGAGGTCTGTAATGTTTGAACTGTCTGAGTTTCATAGTGGGAAAACATAGTTTGGAAGAAAAATGTTAAGATTTTTTGTTTTTCACAGGGCGATTTTGGGGCCTGGCTCATAAAGTGCTGGTGACATGTCATGCACAGGTATAAAATTATTTTCTTTCTTTTATTTTTTAACAGCAATGCTGTATTCCTATAGTTAATTGTTCTCTGTGAATTGATTAGACATTTTTCGTGTTTGCAATGATGACGTATTTCTAGCCTGTTTATTTATGATAATAAATGTTTTTGCATTATTGAATCACAGAATCAAGAATAATTTAGATTGGAAAGGACCTCCAGAGATCATCTAGCACAACTGCCTGCTCAAAGCATGCCTCATCAAACCAAATTTCTCAGGGCAATGTCCAGTCAAATCTTTTATCATCTCAAAAATGGAGATTCCACAACCTGTTCCAATTATTGACCACACTCATGGGAAGAAAATTTTCCTAATTTTTCATGTTCCAACTTGTGCAGCTTTGAATCTGGTGGTTGGACCTCCAGAGATCTCTCTGATTTTTCTGAGAGTCTAGAGTACAAACATTTGCTTATTTGTAATTTACTGCTCTTTGAGAAATATTCTTTTATATTTGTTTCTCAAATTTACACTTAGATAATTCACTGTTCTAGGCAATAAGGTACAAATCTTATTGTGAGATTATAATTCTTTCCTTTTCAGGTAGGGAAGTGTCATGGGGAGTAGAGAATGAAAAATAAATTGATCAAATCAGTCTCACATCTGAGGTTGGAAAGACCACAAACCAGTAGAGTGAATACCATTTAAATGAGTAGTATGAGCAAAACTTCAGAGCACTGTCACAAATCCTGATTTAGAATCCAGCTGACTACACCAATTTGTTGCAAATCCTGATTTAGGATTTTGCTGAATATGCCAATTTGTCATAAATGAGTGATTTAGGAGTGCTTATAGAACCACTATCAAAAGGTATTAGCAGAAGGGGTTTTAATAATGATGTTGTAAAAATGCAACTTAACAAAGTTCAATGGCAAGGTTTGCTCTATTAATTACTACATGGAAGGAACATACAAAGGAAAATTGAGTTACATTTGAGTTAGAATGATTCACAGAGAGACTAGAGACAAGGGTAAGGAAGACCCTCTCATTCAGTCATGAGGTTCAGAATAGACCCCCTTGTTTTTTAAACTCCTTCTTAGATAGAAATCTAGGTGCGGCTGGATCCAGACTTAGTCCCAGACTTGATCAATGATTTATGTTTAAAGGATTATATATGAATGTTCAATTCAGCATAAGTTACCAAAGCAAAATCGAATTATCATACTACAGGGTTATGCATAATATAGGTCGCTTACCAAAGATCTGCCACTGGTGAAAGATCTCTGCCTTGAGGAGTGTACCTGGAGGGGCGCACCCGCACTGCTTAGCAGGGAGAGCTCAAAGAAGGCTTACTTAGGCTATCATATTTATGGAATAAAGCAGTTGGCTTGTAGTCAAATTACATGCAATGGGAAAGGTATGCATGAGACTCCTTGTACCCACAGGTTTCTTTGCTCCTTGATAAATGAGTCTTAGAAAAGCCACCTGCTATTCATGAGTTGATTGCATGATCAGTGTTCCAAGCTCATATGCGTCGATGCTCACTGGATCACTCTTCTCATTTGTGGGTTTTCACAGAACAGATTGAAACTAGAGGAGTTCTTGGCCCAGCTGTGGCTCAGGCCTTTAGCTCCTTCAGAGCCTGCATCAAACCACCACCAGTCTGGTTCAGGGGTCGAGCACATCTGTCACTAGCACAAAAGCCTGAAATACAGATGTGTTTAAACTGGTACCTAAAATAATCGTGGTAGGTCCCACGGGTGGAACACAGACAGTTGGTTTGATACAGAGCTCTGTATCGTACATCACCAGTTTTTAGCACATTAAGACATAGCTGATCACATGTTCTCCTATAAAAGACAATGGTGATAAAAATGTCTGTCAAAGACAAAAACTGTGGCTTACAGAATGTTGATTTAATTATAATCAAGAAAGACCAGTCAATGAATTCTGTTAAACAGAGGTTTACAGTAAAAAAAAAAAAAAAGGGTAAAAAAAAATCTTCAAACAGTCCAGCCAAGGTTTAGAATCTGAGTAGTGGTGCAAAACCAACCATATGCAATGTAGTGAGATTTCTTGACTTAGAGCAATATCATTGTTGGATCTACTTGCGATACAGTTTTTTACTGTGTCTGCACAGATGCTGTTAGTAAAAAACTGGCATTTCGAAACAAGAATCTATTTCTCCTGAACTGCATGTCATAGTGAAAAGCAACATGGGTTTGATTTTATTAAGGTTCAGCTTTCAAAACTCTTATGGTATTCATTTGTTTACATCAGAGAAAAAAAGAAAATAGCACAGGGAAACAGGCAGCAGTACCTATTCGTAAGGTAAAATGGCGTTAAGCATTGGCAAGGAACTATATATGTTGGACAGTACAGTAAATGTGGTTGGCAACACTACACTTGAAAGAGGAAATCAGTAACTATTTATGAAGCTAGCGTTCATAGTATCTATTTGTTGATATACCCCCCAATGCACACACACACACAAGTTTTGCAAAGAGGAAGAAATGTTAAAGAAAATGCTGAACAAAATAAAAATGCTCCTAACAGTTTGATCTTTCATCATTCTTTCTCTGGAATGTTGTTTATTTTATCAGAGTTTCAAAACATTTTTTACACTCTGGGAAGTAGAGCTATATCTTAGTCTCCAGGGCCTTGCATAGGGACTCCCTAGTTGGGACAAGAACAAATAACATAAAAAAAGCTATATGAAATTATTAGGTTAATTTTTTCTTTTGGAGATATTTCCTTTGGACTTCATTGGTGGGAAAATATTCTTTGCTGTTTTCAAAGCTATTTTTCTTTTGTGTATGTCAATAAATAGATCCTACTTTTTTGTCAATATTGTCAATACTTGCAGTGTCTTCTTACACATCAAAACCGTAAGTTTATTTGAATTGTTAGTAAATTCCCCTCTTAGAAAGCTTAAGCACCCCACACTTAAAGAGTAAATATGATCCAAATATCTTAGGTTATGAGAACTAGAACATTCATACTCCTGTGCTCTTTGAGTTTTACTTACCTGATGTCCCAAGCATGCAATGAACGGAAGTTGTACAGACATGTTTTGCTTTCAAACTTAGCACTAGTCCTTGAATTGCATACCGATCTGAAGACACCTGACACTTTTTTCGTTTAAAGTTAAATGATAAAGTTAATACTGTCACAGACTGGTGACTCTGCCTTGCAGAAAATCACACATTTTCTCAGTATACCCTGATAGAATACAGTCTTAGTCAGTAGCAATCACTTGTTTTATGAACAGGCCTAGACATACATTGACAAAATTCAAGCATTTGTCAAAGTTTGTTCTGTATCAATAAAATTTACAGTGTTCGGAGTCATCTGCAAACTGATTTACTTAGTCTTTGGCTAGAAAGTCTAGGTTTTAAAACACACAGCCAGGATCAAAGATCCCAGGAGTTCTAAAGTTGTTGCTGTTGAGTCAGATATCCAGGTGGCATCCGCATAGCCAACATCATGTTACATTTCACAAAGAATTTCAAAGTGATAATAGTTCTGTTTGTATGGAAATGAAACCAAGTTTTGAAATATCAAAACCTTCCATGAAACAGTTTTACTTTTTTAATGCTCAGTGCTAATTGAGGCTGCTTCCCATGATAAAAACCCAGTGTATTTGAAGACTGTCCTTACTGTGCTTTATAATCCAGTATTTTGTTGCACAGGTTATAAATGGTGTTGGAAAGTTTTGCTGTCCTTTACCAGTTGCTGTTGTGTCTGCTAACATAATTCTGATGAATGAGTTGAAACCTGATTGGGCTAGAGTCAAAGCAGTTTTTCATTCTCTCATTTCGCACATGACAGACGAACTCATCCATACATGTGCCATAAATATATTCTTAAATATTCTATTAGTTTAAAAAACATACCCAGCAATGCAGATTTTTTTTCAGTTTCTTCTTTATTTCACTTATCAAAATAATAGTTCATCCTCATTCATTCCTTTGTAAACAGACAGTCACTGGTACACATCTATGATAAACTTGGGCGGAATAAGTATTCAAGTCTTCTGAAATGTTTACAAAAGCAAGTCACGTAAGTAGAAGCATATACCGAATCTACATATTTTGCTGCATTTGCACAGACATATAGATGTTATTTGAAAGCTTAAACCAAACATTAGACACTTCACCACACCTCACCTTGCTTCACATTTTTTTAATTAATAATATTTCTTAATTAATGCAAAAGTCCGAAGTCCTATGTCCCCAGGTTTAAACTATGCCTATAGAAATTAAATCTGAATCTATGTGACTCAAAGATTATTTGCACATTTCTAGTGAGGCTGTGGTGTGCCTTGTCAAGCTAATGTTTTTCTGTGAAATAGAAGTTAAGAAGCTGTGGCATTGACTTCAATATCTGTTGTACAAGCCAATGGAATACTTGGTAGAGAAAGAAGCCTGACTTGAATGTCATCATTAGTGTTTCTGTCTAGATTTCTATACAGATTAATGTTTCAGATATACATCACACCTTTCTTACACTTTAGGTACACTTGTAAGCAGAATTCAGCAGCTTTAAATTTCACTTCATTACCCAAGTCAAACCCCAAGGTAGCTCTACAACGTAGGTTTCAATTTATTTTCTTCAGTTGATTTCACCTGTCTGGGGAATTCTCTCTAGAATTTAAAACAAGCCCAGAGGGTTGCCTTACCGAAAGATCATAACAAGGCAGAAAGTTCATAGGCTGAGCAACAAGCGTCATTTACCCTTTCAGCATATAACAGAGTAGTAAAGGAACATGAGAGTGTGTCTAAGTAGCAGGAGAGATTTGACATCATTTTAGAGAAATATGATATTATTATTTTGTATTCTTATAGTTGCTGACTTTTTTTTGTGGCCTAATTTTTTTTGACAAATGCAAGGCAGAAGCTCTCCATTAATGCGGGAGTAGGCAAATGTGCTATTTCAACAGTTAAAGGAGTTTTCTGGGCTCTGAGAATGTTAAAACCACATCCTAAGAGAGAAATTGTCTTGGCTTAGCTACATTTTCTGGTCATTTTACTATCTCTCAGAGTCCTCTGGCAATCATAGCAACTGATGCATGAAAAGCTTATACTCAAAGTGTCTTTAGTACATTTTATTTTCTTTGCCTACAGTTTACCTTAAAGCCAGGAGAAGCAGCACGACTAGGAATCTCTCTAGCTCTACAGAAGTGTTTTGTAGAATATCCACATTTTCTGGACCACCATTTAAAAATCTCTACCATACAATGGTCATTGAATTTCATTAATTTATTCCGCTCTGAAAAACAGTACAAAGTTCTGAAAGGCTTTGTATCCTTTCAAAGCACTATAAGAAACAGAATTGTTTCCTTCACATCAACGTCACTGGTGTTTCTTGAGATGCATACACGAAGAAAAAAAATATACTTTTTCTGATATTTTTTCTGAAAAATTGGATGTACTACACTTTCTCATTATAATTCAAAATAAATATAATTTTAAAGTTCTGCTATTGTATTTGTTAAACTTCTATGTTAACCTTAGTGCCACAGTCTATCCATACAGGAATAGTTGCTGTTATTTGTATGAAACAAAAAAAACTCTTCATTTTTTTCAGTTGCTTTATAGATTTGGTTAATTTTCTGGACAGCATATTAATGACAACATTCTTTCTGGAATTTTTTATTAAAGGTGTCATGGGAGAGCAGATAGCAGCAGCTAGACAGGAAGATAAATTTAGTTGCAAGTGGCTATTTTCGAAAGCAAAATATATCCACAGTGATTGAATCACTAAGTCTATGAAAGGGCAGGGGGCAGGTGGTGGAGAATAAGAATAATAACAAAAGTTGATCCTTTTTAATATTTAAACAGAACTGAGCATTTTGATACTTTTCTTATTAGTAAAAAAAACGTGCTCATATTTATACTTTAGAGATTCTCGGCATATCTAGTTCCTAGTAGGACTGCTGCCCAAAACATATTTTCAAACAAAATTTAAGGCAATTAGGTTCTGTAGTTTTTTGTGGTCAGGAAGGTATATTTTGGAGATTGTTACAAGCTAATTATATTAAATATTAGTAGCATTATGAAGTAACCAAATAATTATGTACTTTTCTATTTATTAGTTCTAATATACCTGGATTTTTGTTTATAATAAAGAAATATAAATCCAATATATGTATTACTGCAATGTACACTGAATCATCAGTGTTTTCATATGTAGTCTTTAAAGTTGACTTACAGAACTGTGACAGCTTTTTGGACTCAATAAGCTGCTGTTTTGCAGTGCCCATTGGTCTCTTCAATAAAAAGAACAACGTTTTGCAGAGCTACAAAATGAAAGAAGGTCAGATAGACATTAAAATATTTGTCAGAAACGTAAACAGTAAAAATGCTTGTAGCTGTCAAGCCTCATTGGGAAGGACTACATTTACTCTAGTGTTTGGCATATGGTTTATCATTGATATCATGTATTCTTAGCAACTTTAAAATGATGTTAAGAGGTAAAATCTTTCTATACACAAAAAATCTGGTTCTTGTAGACACAAACTTTGTCATCGTGTTCCGTGTAGGTAAAATGTTTTCAAGGGGTTGACACATGAATAGTTTTGTCTTTTGGGTGAAATGTCTTAGATACTGTTTTTAGCTTGTAATGAGACAAAGAAGATGCCAGAAATGAGACAAAGGAAAAAAGACAGGAAATCAAGAAAGAAAGAAAGAGAAAAGAAAAAAAAAAAGAAACCTGAAGTATGGTGTGAGAAAGACAGGGCTTAACACAGTATTACATAAAAATTATTTTGGATGTATCTGACGAAAGGAATGAGGTTGTTTCCTGTTACTTTAGCCCCTCAGAAGGCTGCAGTCTGAGTGTCACACTGTCCTAGAACTGATGACTTCATGTGGCTGGGGTATAAAGACATCATGGAATGAATAAGCATTTATGGTGGTGAACTTGTTCTTATTGTCTTATGATTCTTGCACAGAGAAGGTACAATATTTTATGCTTACTATGTATATGAAAACAGATTAGAGAAGTTAGTGTTTATATTGCAGTGGTAAGACTGAAATTGTGTTATTCATAAAAATAACTCCTGAGGTTCATTGTGATACATTTACCTATCCTTTAAATATAGGTATGAACCAAGGATGCTACATAGTATCTACATATACTGAAGAATCAATGAATAATATTTAGTTTATATGGTGGCTGTGATCCATGACTGTACCATAAATTAACAAATGGTATATGAAATAAAGACCAGAGTGAACAGTTGTTCAGTGTCTGAGTCCAGCTACAGAATAATAACGTTTATGTTTCACCCAATATAATTCATTAATTTTCCTCGTGTTTCTAGTTCTTTGATCTTTGGTTATAGTATTGTAAAGACAGCTTCAAAATATTGTGGAGAAACTGTTAGTTTGTGGTATTTCAGTCTCAAACATACAGATTCTGAAAACTTTACATATTCATACTCACAGAGAAGCACCTACACACCATGCAATTCCCATCCATTTTCCTAAACCAATCATTGAGTGGAAATCATCTGAGCAGATATAAGCTGAATCTTTATACTTGATGATAGTTCTCAACTAGGTGTCTCAGCTGGACAAAACTGGGTAATAGGAACAATTTTCTTAGGACCGAAGGGCAACTCAGCAAGGAAGAGACATCAGGAGCTCCCTTGTCCAGCCTTCTGCTGCTTCTGAGCTAGGGGGTCAGACAAGGTTGCTTGGGGCTTTGTCCAACTGGGCCTTGAAAATCTTGAAAAGCGTGGAGACTGCATGGCCTGTGTGGGCAGCAACTTCCCATGCATCATTGTCCACAGGGTGAAAATTCTTTCCCCTGTATCAACTCAGAACCACATTTTTTCAACTTATGTCTGTTAATTTTTCATATTATAGAACTGTAACATTTCTAAAATGAGGTTTTTTAAAGAACACACTCTAAATGTGTCATTCTGCTGTTATTGCCAGCATTTGACTCAACAGCAACATGTGCACATTTCTCAGACTGAATTTTTTTCTCCAGTTTCTTTGGCATCTGAATATGTTTAGAATGAAATACTATTAAATGATTAACATTTTACTGGAACAAAAAATACTTGAGTTCATTTTAAATAAATTCTTCTTTTCAGTCCAAAAGTCCTTATATTTCTTGTGAACACAGAAAAAAAGTCTATGTGTAACAAAAAGTTTTAAATTTTTTGAGGTTATTAAGAAATAAACAATGAAAAATACTCTTGGGACCTTGAACATATTAGAAAAGGTGTTGTTTTGTTTGAAAAACAGTACCAAAATGGGATATTTATAACAGATATTTAAAATTATTCATATATTTTTGGTTTAGTAACTTGCAGATTTAAAAGCATTAGATAGCATAGTCATATTTTACACAGGAGGCTAATCTAAAGGTCACCCCTTATGGAACAGAATTTGTGAAGGTCAAATCTGGTATGAGAGAGGATTCAAAATAAAGTGAACCTTAGGCAAATATAAATACTTTCTTGGACTTTTATTACAGAATGTTAATAAGATGAGAAGCCAAATACTGAGCAACCTTTGGGGTTAGACTTTAACTGGCATAAGGATTTTACTGTTCTCAAAAAAATTTTGAGGACCTCAGCTTGTCTTGAAAATAACCAGAGTTTTGCCGTTTGATTTTAATTTCCAAGGGAATCTGGAATTTGCTGGTGTCCTAACTGGTGATCTCACCTTCTCTTCATCAGGCAGCACCATCCACACTCACCACTTCGCGCCTCAGGGGAGCCTCTAATGCTGTAATCTTTTGTGGTTAGAGATACGCCTCCAGTTTTGTGCCTGTATCACTTAAGCTTAGGAGGAGGAAGGAGAGAGACTGGTGGCTACATTAGAGATTGCCCAAAAAGAAAGAGTGGGGTCCTGAAAGAAGTGTTTAATCTCTGCCACTAAGAAGAAATCATTCTCCGTAAAGTAACTATTTTTATGATGTCGTTTCCCATAATGTCATCTCATTTATGGAGAAAATAGTCAATCATGATACTTGTGTAAACAATAAGTATTGCTGGGATTTCTAAATGACAGTAAAGCCAGAAGTAATTGCTATTTAATTATCTTGTGAACACCTAAGTCTCTGGCACAATTCAGTCAAGGGATTGATTTCACAAATTGTGAAACATCTACTAATTTGTGTTTCCTACATTAACAAATGCAACTAACTGCCTAGAAGTAGTAGATAAGCTTTACGGCTGTCACCGTGAAGATATTTGAGGCAACTCACATTTATTTCATTGCACCCTTGTGGTTGACTTTTGTCCTGGGTTCGGCCAGGCCAGGGTTCATTTTCACCAGAGGCCAGGAGGGGACACAGCCGGGTGGGCTGACCCAAACTGTCCGAACAGAACAGGGTGTTGGACACCATGTGCCACCATGCTGGGTGCTGGTGGGGGAGCTGGCCGGGGGGAAGGCAGTCACGACTCGGGGGCGTGCAGGGCACCAGGTGGTAAGAGTTGCTCTGTGCATTTCGCTGTTTGTTTTGTGTATTCTCTTTATCAGTATTGTTGTTGTTACTGTCCACTTCGTTTGCTGTTCTGTTAAATTGCCCTTATCCCGACCCACCAGTTTTGCCTTTTTCTTTCCATTCTCCTCCCCACCCCAGCGGGGGGAGGGGTGGCTGAGCGACCGTGTGCTCCTTGGTTGCCAGCCGAGGCCAAACGATAACAACTTTCTTTTCAGGTGGTTCATGTCAATTTTCAGAATGGCCATCATTACTTCAGACATTCACATAAAACTTTTGTGTAACATAGTACATATGAGTTTCATTCATCTTGCTAATATTTTTATATGCATACCATGCTTCCATTGTTTTTTGTTGTTATTCTTTTGGGAAATAAGCTTTGCACCCTCAGAAAAAGCTATTTTTTAAAAACTTACTTTGTTGGCAATGTCCTGTTATATGCTAACAAACCTTCTTCTAATTGACAGTCATTTCTTTGTGCTTGTTTTTAATAACTACCATTGGCAAACATAAGTTCCCTAAGAGTTTAATCCAAGTCTTACCTACCAGATAGTGACTTGATCTTTGTTTATGTAATCTGCCTATGGGAGATTTCTCCTTGTTTAAAATGAACTCTTTAATAAAATATATTTACAGTGAAAAATAGAGATTATACCTACTGGTCACTATTTAGAAATAATATTTAGCATAATGATGTCATAGTAATTTTATAGAAATTGTTCCTGGGAATTGAATCTGTGTTCTTTATTGTCAGAAACAATGAAGTCTTGCAGTGTGTTGCTCTGTTGACTGTATGGCATTCTAGCAGTAATACTGTAGTAGGACAGAGCGCTTAAATTCCCTGCTCCAATCTTTGTTGCAATTTCAGGGCACCTTAGAAAGACGTGCCAGTACGTGCAAGGTGCAGTGGTAGATTTCCATAGGCATGCAAGGAGGGATCTGAATTAACTAGCAAAAATACCATTACACACTGCTGTTGGGCATAAGTATCTGCTCCATTTGCCTGCTTTTTCAGTGAGCACTGTCTCCAGCCTGACCTGTCACATACAGGGTTCTGCAAAGATGCAGCTGAGCATGAGGTTTCATTTTTACTAGAAAGTGACATCTACCACAGGCAGAAATGTGCTCTGTGGCAGGGTGAGGCATAGGCAGACAGTGCTATATTACCTCTGAGCAAAAACAGAAGCTTAAGTGAATAAAAAATTGGTATGGCAACTGCTCAAAGAGAAGTTATGGGATGGCAAAGACAGAAACGATAGTGACAAAAAAAAGAATTCACCTGAGACCACTGGCTGCTGGTAGCAGCATAAATACTGCCTAGTGAAATGCTAGTTCAGGGACTCTTTGGTTTTAGCTAACCATGCAGACTCCTGTAGATGAGGTTACTCCTGTAGATGAGGTTACTTATTAGTGATGACTTGATCTGATTATGCTAACTGCATTTCCTTGCTCTCAAAGCTCACCCGCCACAGCAACAGCTAGCTGCTGAGTTTCAGGAATTATCTATCTTTGCGCAGTCACGTCGCTTTGTTTTTCACTTTCTTTGGTACAAGATATCAATCTTCAGTACAAGTTAGAGCATAAAAACTCTGAGTTTGGAGCTAATACAGACCCAGTGCTGTCTGATAGCTTTTTGAAGTTTCGCCGTAAAACACAGCATGAATTTTTTCCTTGTTTCCATTTTCTCTGTGCTTTTCTTTCCCACTGGCAACAGTGCTTGATGTCAAACTGTTCTGCACTAGATCAGAAAAGTAAGTCTAACCTTACTGTAAAATTACTTTTACATAAAGTGTCTTCTAGGACCATTCTGTCAGCAACATTTCTATGTTGAGCCCAGATAGTGTTCAACCCAAAACTGGGACTGGCAATTTCATTTTGAAATCTACAGCAGATTAATGCTACTTGCAGTAGAACTAAAACAAGAGCTCAAAAGAATACAAAAAAGAATTGATCACCCCATTTTGAATTGTGGGAGAATTAGATTCAGTCTTGAATTGGAACTTTTCAACCCTAGCCTAAAACTGACTTTCATCCTTTTCTACTATTACATGCATTGTAAGGGAAGCTGCCTAAGATTTTAAACTCAGCCTTCTTACAGGAAATAAAGTAGTTTGTTCCAATTCTTTGTCTTGCATAAAGTTAAAACTCTAACAGATAATTTCAGTTAGAGCAAAGACTTGGATGGTCATAGTGCTAAACTGGCCTGCCTTTACCTGCCATGTGAAGCACAACTGCCCTTTTGTTTTTCTTTTCTTCTTTTCTGTACCTTGTTGCTTTTTATCACATTGCCATTATTTCTTCTTTTGCTCCATTTTTCTGTCCCTTTAATGTAAGCAGTGTTTGTAATAGCCACTCTTCTTATCTTCTCTCAGTTGTATCCATCAGTGATGTCTCCAGTGCTTTGTTTTGCACTATTGTAGCATCTGTTCTTCATGTTGGACCTGCGACTCTCTATAGTATTTCTTCTGTGCATTCGCTTTTGACTTTCTTTCATTTTAGAATAGTACAACACGGTATTGACTCCCTATATCCACCACAGCCCACAGATGAAAAACCTGATTCTTCCTTTTCAATGCTTTCCCTTTCTACTTTCTAATACAGAAAAGAATAGCAATGGCATTTTGTTTTTTTGCTCCAGGGGCAGAAATAAGAAGATCGGGGGGGGGGGGTTGTTTGTTACTTCTTCTAATGTCCGTCAGCGTCAGGTGAAGAAACAAATGGAAAATGGGTTATACAAGGTGGAAAAATGAAATGAATGGCTTGGAAGCTGTTCCTAGGGATCTGACAAGCAACCTGTCTGTACACGTTGGCTAGCAGAAGTAATTGCAAGCCATATGGGCCATAAATTGCTCCTTGACTTTCTTTTGAAGCTTCTTTCAGCTATTGTTGACATCCATCTTACCATTACAAACCTGCAGCTCTTCTTTGAGGTCAGCAGAGGAAATTGAGGAAACTGGTGCTTTTTTCACACATCTCTTGCTCTACTTTTGCTGTAGCTCTGGCAACTAATGTTGTTCACAGCAGGAAAGAGTAGAAGTTGTTTATTATTTTCTAAATGTATCAGGCATTAGATATAACCTGAACCTGAAGGTGAGCTTTCCCATTGGATTAATTTGATCTTAAAATTTCCTTGAGCACGACTCTGTGCATGTATAGGAAAAAAATATACCATTAATTATACCTTGCTCAAGTAAACCATCTAACTAAATGTTCTTTAGGGAGGAACAACTAGAGGGTTTTTATGATGCAAAAATTTACAATAGGTTTGAAGTGAAACACAGGTGATTTTGTTTATATGTCCTCTGGAACAAAAAGAAACAAATACTACTGTCATATTGCCTGGAAAAGGTTGTGATTTGTACATTTTGGCTGATTTTGCCCAAAGCATCGATGCATTTTACAGTATGTAAAAGCAATCTTATATGTATCTGACCTCTCTCAATACTTACATACTTTGCCTTAAATGATTGATTGATGAATTGTTATAACCCAGTCATTTGGACTTTATAGAGATCTGATATTTTGCTTTGCACTTTAGCTGGCATGTAGTATTTGTTAAAGTCTATTAAAAGCAAGATTACCTATGTTTTTGGACTGATTTTTTTTTCATTTTTCTTTGTGTTTTTCAACAAATTGTGATTGAAAATCCCACTTGAGGCCCTTACTTTTTAGAAGGATGTACACAGTATAGGACTTTCTTTACTCACCTATCTTCTACTACATTATGCTGTGCAAAATAAGATTTTGTCTGTGTGTGTTACATTTCCACAGCCTGTTAGTAAATTTAAGAGTAATTATTATATAGGTGGCTCTAAAAGTGCACTCTAGGGACAATAGTGAACTTTTTTTCTTTTATATGTCAGGCTAATTCAAAATGGAATCTGAAATCATTGGGGAATAAGGTTTCTTAACACCTTTAAAATCCATGCTGTCTCTTAATGTATGGAGTCTTACCACTTTCATGCACATATATATATATAAAAATAAGAAAAAGTATACACTCTCCCTACAGTCACAGAATGCTCTATGTGGTCATTATATCATTTTAATCCACCATACTGACCATAATTCTGAACATTTTTGTTTGAAATATACTATGTTCTCTTCTAGGATCAACATCTTACCCAGATATTAACTTGCTTTGTTATTTTTTAGAAAGATATCAGCCAGCTATTAAGCGGATTTATTTTTGAGTGCTGACATGTATTTTTGACTCAGTCAGGCCTCAGTCATGAAGATGCTGATTTCCAGAATGCGATGTTCGCTTGTTTAATTACTATAGGAGGATTTAGTTTTACTAATCATTTCAACAGAGCTAAACAGAATTGTTGACAATGCAAATTCCTTTCCTGAGATACTGAATTTGTAAGTAAAATAAGTATAATCCATTGGAAGCAAAATGGTATGTAAGCAAGAGTATAAGTACTTGCATTATGAATAAAAGTATCCATGATCACTTTTCAATGTGTTCATCTCACCTGGCCTATGATTTAATACTTTGATCAGCTAGTTAAACTAAAAAGGTTACAGAAGTAGATCTTGGACACTATAGGTTATTTATGACTAAATGTAAGCAGGTTTTTTAAATTCTCCATAATGCCACTGCATACAATTGGTAGTTTGAGAAAGAGTTATTTGTCTCTGCCTCTTGCACTGAAATGAACAGTATGTGATGTATTTGTTCTGTTTTTTCTAACATCTGTTTAAAATCTGGTTGTAACTGAGATATTGATTCCAGACAGTGACCAACAGAAGTCATTTGTGGAGGAAGCACAGGGAGGAGTTCGGATTACTCTGATGAGCTAATTATACCTCCATGTTCAAAACACTGATTATTTTAATTTAATTAACCCCTGGCTGTTCTTGCAGGATATGAAGGCTCATGTGATTGTGGAAATGCTATGATTCTGCTATATATGAGGCTGAAAAAGATTGACTTACCAAATTAGGGAATTCAAGTATCCAGTATAATTTGGAGGCTTATTTTTGGAGAAACCTTGTATTTTCCACTTGCAAGAAGAGTGCTGAAGAAGGGCTTGTTTTTTTCTTTCTTCATCTATGCGTTTCTCCCCTGTCAAGAAATCCCGCTAGATACTGCAGTTTAGGTCACCCTACTATAATTAGAAGAACATACCTTAAAAACAAAATGGCTCTTGACGAACAATGTACCTTGCCCAAGTTAAAAAAAAGAAAGAAAAAAATCAGTTACAACACAATTTTATGTTCACTGAGCTGCTAACTCATACGCTTTTTTAATGAACACAGTTTGAATAAGATTTACAATTTGTTAAGTATTACAAAAAACATGGAGTCTATTATGTAAAGGGTTCTAAAAATTAAATCTGAGTTGAAAAGCAGTTTTGCAAAATATAAGCATTTCATTGAGGACATATTTTTTTTGTAGGATGGAATAATTTGTTCTCCAATTTGATTTTTCTCAACTGTCCACCTTGTACTGCAATATTAGTTGAACCGTAGTAATTTAGAACTGCAAGTCCTATATTTATTTTCCGGATAAAAATACATCAGTTTCTCTCCTCTGTAGCATTCTATTATGACTCTTATACATACTTACACATATCAATAACTGAGTCACAAAACATTTCTTTATTGTATGACTCAAACCTGTCTCCAAGAATGACATTTCACTTACAATATGCTAACTGGCCAATTGAGCATTTCTTACCACAATTATATCAAATTATGAAAAATCTATCAATGATTTGCAGTAAATATTTATTCTGCATGAGCTTGGGATTGATTTTTGATATATGGAACTGGTATATAAAGTACATTTTGTTTGGTGATTAAATTATTTAGTTCTGAACGAAATTCTGAATATTCCAGTAGTTATCCATGATTGCTGCTGGATTTGGGTTTGTTTTCATCACAGAAACAACAAATTCACAGAATTACTCATGTTGGAAGAGACCTGTGGAGATCATCTAGTCCAGCCCTCACAGTAAAAAAGCTTTTTATTATCTTTAAATATAATTTCCAGCATTTCAGCTTGTGGCCATTGCCTCCTGTCCTGTCACAGGACATGACTAATTGCTTCACACCATCTGCTTTAACACATTCCAGGAGGTATTTTGTATACATTGATAAGATGCCCCTGAGCCTTATTTTCTCTAGGCTAAACAATCCTGGTTCTCTCAGCCTCTTCTCATATGACACATACTCCAGTTTCTTAATGATCTTCATGGCCCTTTGCTGGACTCATCTCAGTATGTCCATATCTGTCTCGTACTGGAGAGCCCAGAACTAGACAAAATCTGCACTCATGCGCTTTATTTTTCCCTTGTCTTTTTCTGATTCTTTTCCATTGAAAACTCAGGAACAGTAATTTTGTATGGCACAAGTTTTGGTACAACAGAGGAAAGGAAATCGCTGTAGACAAACACAGTGCAATTAAATAGGAATGTGGAATTTCTGTAAGGAGTCCAAAATTACTAAATTGTCATGTATCCACTGTGACTATTCCTGTGAAATTCTGTGTGCAGCTCTATAGCTTTTATACATCACACTGGGAAAGGGGGGAAAAATGTGGGGAAAAAATTGCTGGTTGCACAACCACATAATATCATTTTCCCTGAACCACAATAGTAAAACCCATTGTATGTCACAGTATTTCAGGCAAATGGGATTTCAAATTGTTAGTACAGCATGCAATATGGAATATTATTAAGTGCATGGGAATGTATATGATTCTTGACTGATATCAACTCACCCATAAACCCACTAAATAATTTCATATTTACCTATCTTATTATTGATTAGACGTTATAGCAAAGCAGGATTAGAGTCTGGCTAGAAAGGAAAATTAGTACTTTGTTTTAGATACTAAAAATAAAAATTTTAAGTGTTTAAATAATATCTAGTTGGTGTGCTTTCTGTCATGAGTAGTACTGTATAATCAGCTACATCCACTGTCATTTTCATCTATTCAAATTGTTCTTCATGTGCTACCAGGTTCAGACAGTACTGAAAGGAATTAACCTTCCTTACAAATATCATCAAGACATTTCACAGCAATATTTTTCCCCTTGAGCAGCATGCATGGATAATAGTAGACACTCTGGGTTTTTTATGATACAAACTTCAGAGGTCACCACTCCATGACAAAATCAACTAAAAAAACACTGTCTTTATATTATCTTGTGTATTCTTTAAATATAAATATTTAGTCAAAGAACATTTAACACAATATCAAAAGCATATAAAAATCACTACTTTTTATTTTCTACTTTGGGAACATAATTGATACTTCAGATTGCTAGTATTTCACTAAATACTCAAATTAGTAATCTATACTTCAAAATATAACAGAATTACTGTCTTTATGATAATGTTATAGTAACAGTATGGATCAACAGATGTAGCTGCTCATTTGTATGATGTATGTCTATAGAACATGAACATAGTTTTATGAAACACACTCAAAAAAAGTTCAGGCTTTATGAATTTAAACTGTAAAAATTAACAAACTAGTATAAAAAACTTTCATTTATGTTCAGATATCATATGCTGAAATAGTCCATTTTTTCCATTTTCATAATATTTTCTTTTAGAATACAGAAAAACAATGCTGTGTGTGTCCATACCCGAAAAATAATATTCACACACAAAGTCGTAGCTCCTGCCACAGCCTAGGGACATTATATCACCTGCAAATGTGAGTGATGTTCTATATTCTCGTGGAAACAAAATGAGAATGGAGTTTCTTCTGTGATCTTTTTTCCTGAAGAATGTTATCCCAACACTCTTCTCATTTGCTTGCAGTAGCATTTATGTTTCTCTGCAGCCCTGAACACTTCTTTCTCACTTGGATTTCTTTGCTAAACTGTCCAAACTTGGGTAGGAAATTTGTAACATGTCAGAAAAAAAAAAAAAAAGTTCAGCAAACTATCAAGCAGAGACAAAAAAATGGAAGTGGCAATCAAAGACACGGATGCTTATTTGCACAGTTTCCAGCAGCTGAAACTGTGGCACCTGAACATACCATCTCAATGCAAAAAAAAAACCAAACCAAAAATGCCGTCTCCTTTGAAGACTATAAAAATATATTTTGAAAAAAATAGTATCTATATGTAAGCAAGGATTAAATCCAAATATTTGAGAGGAACTAGAGATGGCTGGTTAAATGCCTATCTAAATCAGCCTTAACTAACGTATGGAACAGCTGTGGTGCCTTTGTGAGATAGAACTGTGTGGATATGTTATGTAAATTTGCAAGCTGATTGCACTTGTGTGACTAACATTTATCACTGTAAATGACCATTTTTTTTTTCTTTTAATGAAATGTTATGGTATTTGTAAATTGCTAGACACCTGAAATTTAACACACAGGAAAAGACCTCCAGAGAATGCGTATTTTCCTCATGAAATATTTTTGAATATGGTTTGCAGTTCTGTGGGGTATTTTCTTTCATTTCTCCAACTGTGAGGGATGTGTTAACCTGATATCTTAAATACCCATGAAGATTCGGGCCCAGGTAGAAAACTCTGCTTAGAATAGTCTTAGAAGGAGAGGAACTTTCATCCTGGAATAACCTATACACATGCAGACTTATACATATGCAGGAGCGCACTCCACTACCTACAGTTTGAGGATGCAAGATGTGCTGCTCTGGCTCCTAACTAGTGAAGAAAAATGAGAGGGTGCCACTATAGACTAATCCCAGACAAAACACATTGTTCATTCTCTCCCTGGGCTAGCAAGTCCCTGTACTACCAGCTATAACTTCTACTCTGGTAGTTGCTTATTAAAGATTCATGCTAATTCATATCCTACTGATGTATTAAAAACAAGGTAAAGATGGGTTGCTTATTGCATTTCTCTGTTTTTAGATTATGGTGAATTTGAAAAGCATACAGGATCCTCTTCTGAAAGCAACTGTTCGTACATGAAGAAATGGTACATTTACAATGTGATTGACCATAATTTATTCTCTCATGTATGTATCTATCTACTGATATTAACATAATGCTGCATTCTGCATTCATCTTTTTTTTGTGGCCTTGTTTTACACAGAAAGAAGTAACTTTCATAGGGAATTGTAAAACTGTTGTGCTCATTTTCTTTTTTCTGTGTGGAATGCTCTTCATCTGGCAAGATCAAGAAACTTTGGAATGCAAATATCTCACAAAAGTTCTCACTGTTTCTTTAGAAACTTTGTTTATGTTGTTTGATTTGGTTTTCCAAGCTAGAACATAGTTCACAAAGGTGTTAAACAGACTGACTACCATCCTAATAATCTTAAAGATAAAAACGGAGAAATGCTAATAGTGCAACTGTGATTTATAAAAATATTTGAATTTGTTTACAGAGGCTTTTGACCATAAGCGGAAGCATAGCACTGAAATAACATGATGAGACACGTATTCAGGATGTGAATCTGATAAATAACCTCAAAATTAGGCTAAACATAACTTTAACTACAGCAGAGGGAAATATTCATTAACCCCAGCTTTGTCAGTTTAGAATTTTGCTTTTTTAACTTTTGTATTTGAAGTGTATTACAGAGGTTGAATTGACTGCCAACTGTAAAATACATCCAGGAACTCCATTTGAACAGACATGCAGATTGCTTTGTCAGGGATGCTGTGAATAATCTAGAACTTCAGCTTGTTGTGAGGAAAAAAGAAACTTCCAGGGAAAATATAAGTAACCACAAATACACATCTCAACATTTCTACTTCTCTTGCAAGTCTGTCTTATGCATGTGTTATGGGATCAATTAGAGCTTTACACACTTTATTGAATCCTTTACCTTTTAAGGCAAACAGTGTCATCATTGACAATATTCCATTCAGAATAGGATTTTATAGCCCTCCTCTAAGCATAAAGAATATATTGGTTTTTGTTCCATATGGAATTTACAAACTTCAATGCAAACGTATTGTTGTAGCATTCAAAATATTGTATAAGGGCAAGAAGGATGCACACTTTATAAATATGTAACTAAAGCCAACAACTTAGTGTAATATTAATAGTCTAGATACAGTTTTTGCAGAAAAAAGAAAGAACAGTAATGCAGGTAGAGTACTTGCCTAGAGAAAAAAGTTGCAACAATATCAATAATACGTTTTAAATTGTAGCTCACTTCTTAGTTTCTAACACTTTTCCAGGTGCGATGTTCACCCTTTCTCTGCTCCTCTAGGTCCTGAAGTCAGTGGTTTCATGCTAGTGTTAGTCTTTGCTACTGTGAGTGGACAGCATCTGGAGTCCGCTGGGAGGATTATGATGTTCATCTTGATGGTTTCTTCTTCTTCTTCTCTCTTCTGTCTTTTTTTTTTCTCCTTTCTTCTGCTTAATGTCATTTTCAAATGCTTGCTAACATGCGTTTGTATCTCTCTCTCTCGTTTGGCTTGCAGTTCCATGTTACATCCAGATTTACCACATACGGTGGATTTCACATGACATGTACTATTTCTGTGTTCTCTTCATTATCCCTAAAACCAGGTGTGGCCATCCCTGAGTCTGCATTTCTTCAACTCATCACTGGAGTGTTGTTGATAGTTGTGGGATCTCCAGTGCCAAGCTTCTGTCCCCCCATGAGACTCCTCTACACCCCGTCCTGTGCTTCCTTTTCTCAAGGCATCTGTTGTTGTACCAGGCCTGTATTTCTCTGCACTACATCATTATGTTAGAGTCGTAAATATCTCCTTCTGGCAGAATACCTGCTTGTTACTGCAATCTAACACTTCAGTTGCAGCATGTGAAGATAAACAAAAGCAAATTAGCCGTGGACACTTGGTGAATTAGAGAAATTGCTATCACAGCCAAAATAAGTAAAACAACACTACAGGTAGATCAAAGTTCAGACAGAGCAGGTCTGACAAGCCTCCATACTGAGGCCTTACAAGCTCAGTACAAAACTTACAGCTTGCTACTAGCAGTGTCATTACTGTAGTATTGGGCTACGTTGTTACATAGTGAAGTGCAGGACCAAGCTTGTACCCTGACGGTGTAGCAGGCAGTCACTCAAGGTATTACAACCAGCCAGTGCAACAGCTGAGATTCAGGCCCTTGGTTTCCACTTTGTTGTATAATATTATGGGGTATAATACTGCCAGGGGATGAGGGCAATTAATATGTACATTGGAGTTTGCCTAATAAATAAAATAACAGTAATTGTTACCGCTATGGAACTTATAACATTGGCTATAGAGCAAAAGCTACATCAGTTGGGAGAAATAGCAACTTACTTAAAGAAGATGGATGTCTTGGTGGAAGGACAGAAATATTACATAGAGAAAGTAACACATTATGTGCTGCTTCATGCTTGCCTGATAAATAAACTGAAACTGAAAGCACTTATGTACAGTTTGTTTAGAATATTTACTATTAGATTTTTTTTTTTAACAGATAGTTAAAAAAACCCCACATTATAGTTAAGGTTCTAACCAGACTACCTAGTTTGATGGTGACGATTGTATTGAGGAATTAATTGGCAACCCAGATTAAAAGATGGTGTTCCTGAAGCCAATACAGTAAATGAATTAAAAAAAAAAAGTTCTAGAAATAGAAGAAGGGGATGAATAAACCTACCATGGAATAACTCCACTGCATGTTGTCTGTAGTATGTATCACCGATTAGAGCAGGACAGCAATAAACTGAGTAGCAGATGCTCTCTATTAACTCCCCTCCCCACTCCCCCCACCCCGGGAAGGGAAAAAGGAGGAAAAGGGAGAGAGACTTACAAATTGAATATTAGAACAGTTTACTAATAATACTGATAATACTAGTAATAAGAGAAATAAACCAAAATATATAAAACCGATACTGAGTTTTCTGTAGTTGGGTGCTGGGCGCTGGCGTCCCACCAGCAGCTGCCAGGCAGCACCAGGCAGTCCCGGACTGGCCTCGGCAGCAGGCAGGAACTGGACTCAGGGATGCACGGATCGGAACCTGGATCAGGATCGCGGCCAGGACAAGGAGCAGGATCCTCTTCAGAAGATGGCCATGGACAAAGAGAGTGAGATGCTCATGATCCCCCAGCTTTAAACTGAGTGTGACGTGCATGGCATGGAATAACTCGTTGGGCAATATCAGGTCACCTGTCCTGTCCGCCCTTCCCTGAAAGTGCGACCCTCTATGACTCCTCACTTGGGAGATCTCACTAAGAGATCTGTTGGTGACCTTGGCTGCTATAGTAATAATTATCAACAGGGACCTTTTTCTGCATTCCTTCCCTACCGTTAGCTCAGTAAAATTATAAACATTGGGTGTTGTCAGCTGTGGAGCGGACACTGTAAAATATCAGCCAGCTTCAGAAAAACGGAGTTACTTAGAAGAACTTAGCCGTAAGGAAGATTCACTAAAGGAGAATTGGTTCGGTTTTAACCAAAACCAGGACATTCTGCTTGGCATTTATTATGGAAATACTTGGTAGCTATTTCTGTATTTTTTTGCCTTAAAAATACTGATACTATTTATGTGCTTTTTGAAGCTTTGTTAAATAACCAGGGGTTATTTATTCCTAAATACTCAGGATATCTATTATCTATATCTTACTCTTTTCCTCTGGTCTCATTCTTTGGATGCTATTAACTTTTTTTTTGCTTGCACATCATTGTCATGAGCTCTCAGACCCCATCACAACAGGGGATCATGAGTTACCCATTTTTCTATCCTAAGTTATCACTTTTTCTGGTGTCTCTCATCCTTGCCTCAGATCACTGTTTTGCTGATCTCTTGTCCCCCCCATATCCCTGCTGCTGGTGGACTCTAATTGGATCAAAAACTTTGATGATAGCTCAACAGCACAGGATCAAATGAGACAAATGAGAGGACACTTTCACTCCCTTGCTGAGACTCCATAGATCTAAAAGAGCTCCTTTGGCCTTATGCTGTTGGATAAAAAAAACAGGCAATTAAGTAGCTTGTGCTTCTTGTGTTTGTTTTTGAGACCAAATTCTAGTGCTTGAAAGTTCAGTTGTGCACTTAATGAATACCTGGCCTGTGAAATTTTTTTCAGGTAAGGGAAAGGTAAATCAGTTCTAATGTGATTTTAAGTGGAAAGCTATTATTGCATCGTTAATACTGTGTTCATATTCTTCTTATGTTGTTTTTTTTTTTCTTTCCAAGAGTTGTATGAAAGGAGTCTGCAGTTGCAGACATTGGCACATAATCTCATGGCAGGTGATGCTATTTACCGTAAAATAGCAGGAGGTGTCTAATTCTCTTGCATTTGATGGCTTCAGCACTGTTACCAGGGCTTCACTCCAGCAAGGTACGGAGCAGCTTCTGCAAAACGCACAACATGAACAAGTACAGGGATATAGTAGTCTCTGAATGTGTGCGTGTGTGTTTGTGTATGTGCGTGTTTGTATGTCGTGTTAGTGTTCATTGCGCTAAAAAGGTACTTACTGCTTTCCAAGGTCTGCCTTGAAATAACATTGGTTTTCATGGAGCCTGAGTACTTGCATTGGTTTTTATTACTTGTCAGTTTTCTGTCAAATCCCTGGCTTATTAAATATAATCTGTGTTGCTTTGTACATGAAGTGAGGCAAATAGCACGTTAAGATCCATATACAAGTTCTGCTCAAGTCCTCATAAATTGCACATACATTTCCTCTGTGCTACCTTTCAAAAATTAAGTGCTTTCATTACTCTGTCATAGGACTAAGCTATCTCTTGTCATTTTCTTGTCTGTTTGTCTGTCTCCCTGTATATCTTTTTGTAGTTTACAAGGAAAGAAAAAAAAAATGAACGTTGTATCTTGCAACATATTTCCACATAAAACTTGGAAAACACTTTCTGATTAAAAGAATGAGGAATGTAAGTAATTTCTTGGTTAAATAATGCGTACAACTTCTGTACAATGATACCTCCTATGTCTAAGGAATGGATTTTATAAAGAGTGTATGCTTATAAAAATGTTCAGGTCAAGAAATTAACAGAACTGAAGAACAGTCTGTTCCTTCTACTTGAAATTAGTAGATGCTGAACATCTCACTTTTTGGAATTCTGACCCACTTCACAGAAAACAAAATCTTACTTGTATTAATTTGTAACAGGTCCTTTAAATCTTGGACTAGCACATGTTGCCAGAGTTAAATGGACCAAAACAAGCTGAGAGCTGTTGCTCACTGCACTCAATTAAATGATCAAACAGGAGGACACAGGATTGAGTAAGGACCAAAAATCTGATCCAGTGAGACTTCAACTAAAGCTTAGCTTAAATATACGTCCTTGTATCACTTCTTTTTCCTTTTTATAAATCTTTCCAAATAGCCTTCCAGTTTACTTTCACTATTTTCCTCACTGCCTTATTTTGTTACTCATTTACACTTCATATTGTCACATAATTGTGTGACTTTTTTCCATGTCCTTTGATTTATTTGAAGTGAACCCCGTGTTTACAGAACTACTAGTTTGATGACATACATACTGGTATGATGAAGGTGCTCTGTCTGTGACCAAATCATAGAGTAATAATCAGGTCTAGATAAAGATGTTTTAAAGGATCAAACCCTTTAAACCAGAGGTTATAATATTCTGTAACATTGGAGCGATCAATAATTGGCTATTATTTTTGCTTTAGTTTTAAAAAGTAAAACTTTTTATAAATGTAAGATACAATGAACATAATAAATTAATTATTGTCCTTAAAAAAAGAGAAATTTAAATACTGTGTTCATGTAACTTGAAATTTTTCATATGTTCTGCATTCTGAAGTGTATGAAAGCACACTTATGAAAAACCTTGATTTGATTGCTACTTTATGTATGTTTTTGACAATGGGTGAACTTTTATTTATTGTATATATATGTAGGATACTTCACCATGTTAAACATTAAGATTTCATAATAATAGTGATTAAAAAGTCATTTTATTGTACATTAGGCAAACTATCACTTTTCTCAGCACTAAAATGCAGCCTGTATGTAAAACCTCTTGGAAGAGTGTGAATACTTGTGGGTAAACGTTTTTTTTTATTTATATTTTCTTCAGCTGAAAGTGTAGGAGGAATTTCAAGAGGGCAAAATTAACTAATATTCATATTGAAATATTTCTGGCAAAAAAGGATACTATTTTTTTTAAATCACCTCTTATCAAGGATGATGTGGATATGTTTCAGGCATAAATCCATTGGCAACTACAATGTTTAACAAAAAAAAGTTGTCATATTTCTCAGGCTGATCTGAACAAGGATAAGGGTATCTGCGTATCCTAAAATTATTCATTTTCAGTACAAATAAAATTAATTTACATGTTAGTTTTTTCACACCAAAAGCTAGTGTGAGTTGTAAAATTACCTAAGTCAACTTTTACTAGAAGAACTATTTCAGCTGAAAGTTGCTGCACTCAAGAGATAATGCTCTTGAAACCTGAGGGACTGTGCTAAGTTATAAGAAAACTGCCCATGAAAAACCAAAGCTGTCTTCCTAATGCTTGATTCTAGGGGAAAAAAAATTAAGAAAGCTACATGGATATAGGGATTATTTGTAGAACAGTAACTGTACTTAAACAAACAAAATGGTCTTTTCAGTACTGCCTGCATAATCCTTTCATGTAGCTGGTGCTTTTTGGTTTTTTTTTCAGATATGTAAGTTAGAAAAAAAGAAACATAGCAAATCCATCACAAATGACCTTGTCTTATACAAAAGGGAAAACTAGAAAGGATACATTTGATAATTTTGAAGCATGAAAGAAAGAGCTGCCTTGAAAGGATATTTAATAATCCTAAGAAAATGGTTGAATAATCATCGTCAGTAATTCTGTGTTTTCAAATCAGGTTGGAGTGTTGAGAAGGTGAAACAGAATTGTGTCCTGTCTTTTTGAAATAAAAATTATAAAATGTGGATGCATCTGAGACTGGGCAAGATTATTGAATAATATGGGAAACATCCCCACTGGGACCATTGAAATGTTAGAATCAGTGATGGTAAAACAAAATTTGTGAGAAATTTGAGGGCACTTGATATAATAAAAAGGAAAGGTCAGTTATTCTGGTTGTCTGACTTAAATCTCATGTAGAACAGTAAAAAAAAAAGCTGATTCTGGAACTTCTTACAAAAATTAAATTACAACGTTTTAATTACTTCCAGACTTTTAATGTTACCCTAAAGAAGTCCTGTCCAACTGGATTTTCTGCTATGAGTTTGGACTTTTGGATTATAAAAGAAGCCAATCATCAGATGTATTAAATAAGCTAGTTAAAATATATGAATTTGCACAGCATAATATGCCAAGTAAGCCAAAATTAAAACACCACCAAACAAGAAGCACATCTCTAGAATTTAGTGTAATATAGGAGGTAGCCAACTGACAGATCCAAGAAAGAAAGTGTCAGCAGGGAACTCTAAGCAGAGAGATATTTTACAGTGGTATCACAAGATGCTGGCTTGTTACAAATTTAGGTGATATGTTAAGAGGATGCCTTCTTTCTGATTTAATATTTCAATTAATCTAATTGTTATAAAGTCATGAAAGACTATTTCTAAGGCAGAATAAACTGGGAATAATTGCTATAAAATAAAGATGGCAAAAGTTGTGGGATTTTATTTCTCCTTTCATTACTTTCATAAGAACATCTGAATCTATGCACTCTTTCTTCTCTAGGCAGGAGTTGGGACAAGAAGTAAAACACTGCAATTGGCTGTCTCGCCTGCCCAAACACAGATGGAAGGACTCACCTGTGTTTTAAGCCTTCAGCGTCTAGTAAATAACAACCATGTGAGGTAAGGAGCCTGAAAAATTGATTATTTGTTCTTTGATTTAAGCTACAGTTACTCTGATTTATCTCTTGCTATGCAGGATATGTGAGTGTATAGATGTGGGCCATCCAGTTGTTACAAAACAAACATGTAAGTGTTAGTCACTACAATGTCAGTAGCATTTTCCAAGTTAAAAATAATGCTTTTTAAAAGATGGCTATCAAATAAAATTAATAGCCACACTTGGGTTCAGTGTGAGATAATGTTCTGTATGCCTATGTGAGTGAAAGCAAACCATAAACTGCTCTAATGGGGGAAAGGACAGCCTGGATTCTTACAAAATAAAGAAGATATAATTATTGCTACTTTGAGCAAACTGGAATGGTGTAATCCAAAAAAACAAGTGACACAGGCAATCTGTAGATAATTTTGCTTGTCATTACCTAAGCCAGTAGGTTGCATTAGTTGTAACGCTGGCTGGGATACAAACTGGAAGAAGTAAGCCTCCTCTTTCAATTTCCCAAGTTGAGGTTGCAATGTAATAA
Organism: Opisthocomus hoazin; assembly: GCF_030867145.1. Classification (NCBI taxonomy): domain Eukaryota; kingdom Metazoa; phylum Chordata; class Aves; order Opisthocomiformes; family Opisthocomidae; genus Opisthocomus; species Opisthocomus hoazin. The sequence goes on from NC_134416.1 coordinate 101,923,671, forward strand.
TCTCTTCTGGTGTCCTAACTTGTTTTAATTACCTGTTGTAGTACTTCAAGTGATGGAATAATTTGAAAATTATTGGTTTAATCTTTATTGCAACCTTAATTTAATCGTCTCAATTCTCTCTCTTATCTTAGTGGTATTTGTATTTCAGTGTATATTTGCTTGTTTCCCCTTCAAAATAAAACCCATAAGAGTTATGTGGACCTGATTTAGTCCAAAGACTGTTTTATGAATTTTACCTGAAGAAAACATTAGATAAAATACTTAAATCCTACATCTTAATTATTAGTAATAAACCAGAGAATGCCAGAAAATATTCCTGGGCACTGGAGTCTATCATCTGTTCTAATAAATTGATAGAGCAATCCCCGGCCAAAGTTAGACCCAAGACAACCCACACTTCCAAGGCACAGTTTGGGAGCTAGAAGAGGCCAGGGTCATTTGCATAAGGGTGAGAGAACTTAGTAGTATGAATACAGTGCATACCTTGCCAGTTTGTCTCAGTGTCAAGGAGTTCCTGGTGTGTCTAATTTACTGGGTATAGTCAGAGTCAGCAGAGCTGGATCTGGAACCAACCTCTTCTCTTTGCCTCCCACCTGAGCAACTTAATCTCTAGGCTGAAGACCTGATTACTCCCGCTCTCAACTGTGTTCTAATGAATCTTCAGCTTCTCATTTCATATTCATATGCATGAACTTAACACAGTGTTATGACACAGCTTTAACAGCTAGAGGAAGCTTGCCTAACTAGTTGAGAATGCGGCTGCAGAAAAGCTCAGACTAGGGAACTCCATGCAGGAATAGATCTCTTACGCTGGCAGATAAAGGATGGTTTCTTCCTCAAGCCATCCTAGGTAAATAATCTAAGCACTTGACTGCAAAACAAGGAAAGGAAAGATAGTATTACTATAACGACTGGTTCCTTAATTTCTTTTTCATATTTCAGAAAAGGTACAATACCTCTTTTTTTTGACCCCCCAGTGTTGTGTTCTTTGAAGCAAAGGATTTACTTGACTTTACACAGAAAAGTGCTCATCTAAATTGCGGAAGGAATAAATTTAAGATATACCCCTGTCCTTGAATTGCCTTAGCAATAACTGCTTCCTACTCAGCATGCTGCCTGTTGTACTCCATGTTTTGAAATTTAACCTTTATCAAACAGCATATGGGGAGTTTGTATACCTAATATGGGTTTAGGGATTTTACTTGGGTTCCTGTGTCAGACTTGCGGTTCAGCGTTGAGAGACACTAAACCCTTTCTTGGATCTGCTCTTGTCTCCCTCATGCTGCCCAATGGACAAGTGAAATAAATATGAAGAATGGCTAAGTGAAAAATATTGGATTGGTCTATGTGCAACATAAAGGTATTTTGGGGGACAGTAAGTGGGGAGCATTAGCCTCTACATCAGACTTATGTGATGTGAAGCATACAGTCCACATGTTTCCAACACTAGTTTAAGCAATTTCTTTGGCCAGCCTGACAGTTTTCACTTAAAAAAAAAAATAGCTGCCTGCAGATTCATCAGAGAGCTTGTAGAATAGGGCTGGTTCTGTTTCAACTGTTCAGCTGTGAGTATGTGATGCGGTAAGCCAGTACTCACTGGTTAGACAACTGGGAGACAGCAGAGATTCACAATTACTAATGCTGCACTTACAAATACTAGGCAATCTCAAGAAAGACTTTAGGGACATATAATTCTGCTCAAACAAGCAAAAGAGGGTAAGTAATGGGCATGGGAGGAAGGGTTCTTGGAAGCAGAACTATTTTAATGAAAATGATGGGGGGTTAAATACATTGCATTGCACTGAAAAAATACTATGCTGATCGAAAAGGAAGGGGTGCAAGGAAGGAAGAATAATTCTGTAAGAGGAGATGGAAACATACATGAAAAAAAGAGGTGGTCAGACTTTTAGGGCAGCCAATGAAAAGGTCTTTTCCAGCTCAGGATTACTATGCAGCATAAGCAAGCCTAACCATATTACGAGCACTTACCAGGTAGGAGCTGACAGTGATATGAGAGCTGGATACAGGTATCTGGAGACATGAGTGCTTCAAGGGGAGGTTAAACGAAGTGTCCTCAGCTCTCAAAATAAAATTTACAGTGAGAGCACTGGGGAGGTAGAGGACATCAATGTCTCAAAATGGAGGTTTAGTGATGGAGGAAGATGATGTGCATCTTAATTGGAATATGAGTCCCTGTACTACGTATTAAAAATGTACGCAAAAAGAGTATCAGTGGACAAATCTAGGCTGCTAAGTTTGGGACTACATATCACTGTCAACAGCATTTTACTTGAGCTGTAGAAGCAGTCATACTAAGGCGCACTTTTGCATCTGATGATTCAGGCTTTATGTAAAGCCTCTACGCTTTATTCTGAGCCCAACAATAGAGTCCAAACAAACGATAAGAAATATGTGCCTCAATATTCATAATCTGAAATATAGCTACACAAAATTGATGCTAGTTGATGTTTGCACGAAAGCACATTTTATGCTTCAAAAATGTTTTACAATCAATTCTCTATATAATTTGAGGGTGGTGAAACAGTGGACCAGGTTGCCCAAAGAGGTAGTGGAGGCCCCATCCCTGGAAACACTCAAGGCCAGGTTGGACGGGGCTCTGAGCAACCTGGTCTACTTGAAGATGTCCCTGCTCACTGCAGGGGGGTTGTGCTAGATGACCTCTGAAGGTCCCTTCCAACCCAAAGAATTGTATGATTCTATAATTGTATTTTAAACTAGGATATATTCTGAAATACATGGAACAAAATTAATTTTATCTCAATAACTTCAGCCCAAGCTGATTAAGGGGGAAAAAAGATTGAAATCTAGTCAATGAAAGTAGCAAGAGATGAGAAACCTTTAAGAACAGATGCATGGTCATACTGAGATCTTTGAGAGTTTCGTTTCAGTCTATGTATAAAGAAATGTCACCAACATGATGACTTAAATGGAAAAATATATCTAATTATATACCTGTTTTGCTTAATTGTTGTATCATTAGAATACAGAGAGATAAAACTGTATGTGCTTGTCTGTAGATGGGAGAAAAACAAGAACTATGAGGTTATATTTGTTTATGCTCTGTAGTAATACCATCTAGTTGTGGAGGAAAAAGAGGAACACCTGTAACTTCCCTGTCATGCATAACTTCCCTGTCATGCATCTCTCACTGTAAGAAATGGAAGCCATAAAGCTTGTACTCAGAGTTTAAGCCTTTTTAAAGGGATTTAGTGTCATGTAAAGATGCTCTGAATAAATAGGTTTGGTTAGCAGGGCAGATGCCACCCCACATACACTTTTGAGAAAACTCTTCAGCAAGGGAGGAGAAAGAATTTACATCATCATTACATCATCTTCTCTTGAGGTTTCTGTCTCATTAAGAGAGAACCCCCTTGAAGAAGCTGATTGGAAGATGCGGATCTGTTTTTCACTTAACCCAGGTCAGCATCTTCTAGGCAAACTCGATGTCTATGTGCATGCATGTTACTTGTTCTCTTTTTTTTCCTATAGCTGTTGTAAAATTCATTTTTTTTCTGAAATTATTATCCCAAGCCACTGTCACGTTCATACAAATAAATTAGTCTGTGATTTCTGTTGAAGTAAGTTATTCCAGACAAGGCAATAGATCAAAGTCGGAGCTTAAAACCTGAAATAACATCATACCTTACTGTCTGTCAAAGTATTTCAGCCCTCTTCCTTTCCTTGACACTTACCACCTAGGTTTTATGCCTCTTCATAACTTAGTATGAGTATTTACTACAGATTGCTTTCTGTAATCTTTCATCTTTGCATTGTAGAGGGGACTTCTAAGACTTTGGGGTTTTTTCATTAGTTCGTTTACAGTGATGAGAACAGATTTCCTATGATGTGAAGCCAATAAAGATCCTGGATTCCTTTGCAGTTGGTTGCAGAGTATATGTGAGAGTACAGAGTACAGCATAATGTCAGCTGTAGGACACGCAAAGTGATTAATGTGTATAAATAAAGTCATATTTCAATACTAACTCATGTGTTCTGTTGTTCCAAGGTACGAAAAACTGCTGCTTGAATACCGATATGACGTAGCTTGAAGAGAGAGTAAAATACTTTTTAAAAAGTAGTTCTGGGCACTCCTGTCTAGAACACTTCAGAGAACTGTGATGTAAGGTAGGAGTTTTTTATCAAAGATCCTCATCTGGAAAACTCAGTGGCAAGTTTTGACCCTTTCAGGAAAATGCCATAGGAGAGAAGCTACTGCCAAGTGTGTGTTCACACTTGTTCCCTGTGCCGAGCAGTCTTTACAGGCCCTTGGTACGCTGGTGAAGTTGTTGTGATGTTTCTGGAGGATCCACATCATGATGACAGGCAGATAAGCCAGAGCTAATTTAATTTCAGATAATTTAATTTAAGATAAGGGTTGTGCTGTGATAGATGGAAGTTTGAAAGAGAGCCATAATATTCCTCTTTCTCCTGCTTTTGTCTGAGTCTCAGAGCCTGGCTTCCAGCTGGGTTTACTATTGAACTGTTATGTTACAAGTTCTAAAAAATATGCAAAACCAACATCATACATCTATCCTATATGGCTTACTTTTTTAACATGTGGATATGTACAGAGTCTAGGAAGAAAGAACAACTCAGTTCACCAAGAACTGAAAAAAATAGATATCTCCTCAGTCTCCTAGTTTGTGGGAAAAATCTCATTTCCTTGGAAGAAAATTACAAAATTCTGTTAAGCAGGCTTTAGAAACCCTAAAAATGATAGTTTTAAAATGTAAAGAGTATTAATTTTTAAACTCTGGTGACATTAAACATGTACTATTTTAAACAGAAGTTATCTCTGTGAAATTCTTCAATGCAGTGCAGCTTATAACCATGTATATATACAGAAATCTATTCAAAATTTTAAACTACATTTAATTTTTCATGACTTTTGCTAGTGTTTTAAACACAGTAGTTAATCTTGAAATGAGCTTCAATTCACTTAGTATGCTGTAGTGTATTACAGAATTTTAAAGATACTGGTGGAAAGAAATGGGATTGTTGAGAGTCTGCGTGACAGGGTTTTGGTGGAGGGAGCTGTATCGGTGGCTTCTGTGAGAAGCTGTGAGAAGCTTCCCCCATGTCTGACAGAGCCAATGCCAGCCAGCTCTAAGATGGACCTGCCGCTGGCCAAGGCCAAGCCACTTAGCAACGGTGCTAGCGCCTCTGTAATAACATATTGAAGAAGGGGAAAAACCTGCTGTGAAACAGCAGTTGAGAGAGAGAAGTGAGACTATGTGAGAGAAACAACTCTGAAGACGCCAAGGTCAGTGAAGAAGGAGGGGAAAAACACAGGGAAAATTATCCCTTCTGCAGAAACAGTGAAATAACTCTGTATAGGAGCCTATATGTAATAAATAAATAAAATAATGTGAAGATTTTTTTGTTGGTGGTGTTGGACTAAAAAGGTAGGCTGGATTAGTTGAAGTAATTTGAGAGGTGGAGGGAAAATCACATGGTAGGGAAAATTATCCTTCCAAGTGTCTTCCTGGATGCTCATAGCAAATGCTTCCATTCTGGAGGATTTTTTTATGTTTAGTGTTTTGTGAAAGAGGTGTTGGGTAGTCGTTTTGATACAGCTGATTGGGTTTGTTTGTTCATCAGAATGTAATTTTCCTGTCATAACCATCAGACCCACTGAGTGGATACTTCATTTTGTCCTTCTTTATTGAAGATGGAAAGATGACTTACCCAGGTTCTATGACAATCAGCTGATTACTTTGTCTCGCCTCCCAGGGGATGTCTGTTAATTTGCTGAGGTCATCAGTAATACCCCTTCTGATGGCTGTGGCTGGTCTTTATACTTTTTCAGTGCAGCAGTTCATGTTACATTTAATGTACTCTGTTTAGTTTCTTTCAGGTGGTAATTCAAACACACATCTGAATTAAAGTGCATGCACATTCATTATGACTCTATCCAATCTTGTTTCCATGACTTCAGATGAAAGCTGTCCATTTCTAAATAGGGACGATTACGTGTTTAAAAATGTTTCTCTACTAAATCAATTTTTCTCAGGTTTAGAAAAATGTAGCTACAATTTTTTTTTTTTTTATCATGACTTCTCACTTTTCCACTTGTGTTTCTTGTTTAAATACAGGTGTTTGCACATAGGAAAGGCTCTTCTGACTTTATTTTCCTTTTGGTAAATGAGAGGAAGGGAATAGTGGAGGCAATATAGAAAGTTGACTTGCAAGTTTTTCTTCCACTGTGTGGGTGTGAGTTGTTGTGAAATAGGGTAACATTCCTTTCTGTTGTATACACTGGATAGGACAGTCATTATTACTGCATCAGTATATTTCATATCAAAGATCTTCTTATGGCACGGCAAACCAGGCACAGACCAGGAACTGAATTGTACTAGAAAAGTATCAGAAGAAAGAGGGGCCTGTTTTGATGGAGCACTGGATTGTTGTTCCATGTCTGCTTCACTTAAATGACAGTCCCCTTGGATAAAAACTGACAAGCCATTAGACAGGCTTTAAGCAGGTAGGATAAAATAGAGAATAATCTTTTCTTGGCTGTAATGTAACACATACTTCAGTCAGAGGTGTTCTACCATAAGATATGACAAAGAAGAAATGCATAACATGCTGTGGAATGGATTGTCACTGCTTATGATTGAAGCCAAGATCTTATTAGGATTTGGAGAAAGGATTAGACATTTATATGGATGAGAACATCCATGGTTCTTTTAGATAAAATTAGAAAGATCTATAAACCCTTATGCATGAAAGAAATGCCATGCTCTAATTGATTGAGAAGAAAAAAAACCCTTTCTTTAAAATCAGATTACTCCATTACTTACCACTATTCTATTTTCTGTTTCTCTGAGGGTGGGGCCCTGGTTGCTCTCAGAGAGAAGATACCAGACTGGAGATATTTATGTTCACATGTGCGCAAACTGGCATTTTTAAAAATGTACAAGAGTCACGTCAGAACTAAAATAAATATCATGTGACAAAAAACATAAAATAAAACACAAAAGTAAATCAAACCATAACATGGGAGTATCAGTATGATGGTGTGTAATGTAAACAAACAGTTGAAAGAGTAGATACCTTCAAGATAGCTTGATGAATATTACCTGTTAATTTCTGAAGTATCTTTGCCATTTCCATCAATTTAGGAGTTTAAGGTTTTTTATTCACTTCACACTCACACTGTTGAGGAGAATGTGACACAATGGTAAACATTGAATATTCTCCTGGAACCAGTTAAAAGAAAATTACACGTTAAACTCACACCACACAGCTTGAAACAAGAATTAAATGACATAATTTTGTACAAATGTTTGTTTAGAATGTTCTAACTTCATTTATAATAAGTTCAGAAGTAGAGATAATATAATTTCGTGTTCTTGCTTGAAATACTAGTACAAGGTTGCAATATAAATTTCTAGCATTATCAAGTATTTATAAATGCCCTCTGTGTAAATGCTGTAACATAATTTAAGTGCATAAGTTGTTCATTTGTATTATCCATCTTTGACCTCAATACGCATTAATATCATGGTAAGCATATAATTGACCACAGGAGACATTTTAGAAATAATTTTAGTGTTTACTTTGTGCTTTCAGACATGCGGAGGGGAATCCACAGAACTGGATCTAGAAGTAGAAACTGTCACTAGAGAGTGTGGTAATTAAATTTGCAAACAATACCAAGCAAGGAGAGACAGCAAGTACATTGAAGGACAAGAACAGGATTCAAAATTATTTTGACAAATTAAAGCAATGGACTGAAAAACCTAAGATGAAATCCAAGAGGGAAAAGTACAAAATCCTGTGTGTTAGTAGGATTGATCAGCTGCATAAACATAGAAAAAAGATCAACTAGTTAGGTAGCAGCGAGGAGCTACAGTGGGTCTCAAGCTAAACAAGAGTCACGCTATTGCTAAAACGTCAAACACCACACTGGAAAGTATAAAGCAGAAATATAGGCTTCTATACTCTCAGATTTTAGAAAAGATAGGATTGCTTTGGCAAAGTCAAGTGGATGGCAGCTAGAAAGAATGGAAAGAGGTATAGAAAATATGATTAATTTACCCAGAAGACTGAAAAAGATAGCCAGAAATGTATTTGCAGCATCAAGGGAATGAGAATAGTTTTAAGATCTGCAAAAATATTTTCTCTGTATGCATGGTGGATGGCAGATGTGCAGAACAAGTATTTAGAGTACACATCTGGAAAATCTTTTTAGCAGTAAGAACAGGCTACACATCTGTCAGAATTCACTAGTTTGCAGTTGTTCAAGCCTTGAGACAGGGGCATGAGCAAGATGATCTTTTAAGACTCCTCCCAGGACTCCAGGATCCATTTCTTTACTGACAGTCTGGGACTGCCAGCAAAAACCAACCTGCAGTCCTTTCTGGCCTTCTTTACGTTGAAAGAGCCAGCAGGGTTCTATGGAAAAAAAAAGTATACATGAGAAGGAAGGAGAGGGGAGGAGTGGCAGCAGCTTAGGAAATTGTTTGCAAAAGTAACCAAAATACTAATCCCAAAGACTGAAGTAGGTTCAGGATCTTTAGATATTTATAGGTTGAATCTAAACTGCAATTCATGGATAATTTTTTTGAAAATTTTAATATGTTGTAAATATTATAAGAAATGAGTTTAAAAATACTTGACTGAATATCACTCCCCCAATTTTTCCATTCATTCCAGATTTTTGCAGTCATAGTGTATTATTCTTTTATGTTCGTGTCAGTTATTCTGTTTTACAGTTTGACCACAACAGAAAAAAGCGTCTCTGCTATAGAGATTAATGCAGTGCTTACTGAGCAGCAGAACACTAGGAACCAAGTCTTAGGACTGATCCTTCCTGAAAGAGCCTAGCTAGTCACAGATATGTCTGGCACCTAGAAGAGCTAAACAGTCATATTCCTTCACGAGTATGGCTGATGATACTACAGAGCTCACCTTTATGTCCTGGTAACAAGTATGGCAACTAGAGTGGAGACATCTTGCATGTATATCCCATATGCAAGATGGATTCAGAACAAGAGAATTTCTTGTCCATTATGTTCTACCCAGCTCAGGAGACCTAAACTGTTTGGGAAACATGTGCTAAATTTTTAAAGGTAGTCAAAATTAAGTCCTTATATTCTGTTTTATATACATTTCCTTTACAATCCCTTGCATATATTCAGATACTAAAAATAGCCGAATTTTCAGAATGATGCAGTATTTAATATAGTTAATGTTATATAGATGCTAACACAAGAATACAAAGGTACTCACTTTGTCTGAGGAAATACACAAGTCCATTTCTATTTCAGTGAATATTTCAGTAATTACCATATAGCTCAGATGTCTCTATTGTTAAATACAGATGTAGATCTGTAGATCATTAGAATTCAGGGAATCATTTTTTGGACTGAAAAGAAATATTGGCTACATTATGCCATCATTGTTGCTCACAGAATTAATCTTAGTGAGGTTCATACACTGTTTAACTTCAGTCATGCCTACAAGTCCAGCCCTAACTGAACAACAGGCAGTAGATGGGAATTTCTGATCATCGAATCTGCAGTACTTACTGTAAAGAAACTGAGGGATGAAAATTATGTAACTGATAATAATTAATCTCTGTTTTTTGAATTGCATGCAGAAAATCTCCTGAATTCACACAGTCTCAGTATTAAACACTTCAACACAGAACAAAAGGGAGGGAACAGTCTGAAAAAGAATGAAAGGAATAAATAGGAAGAAAGAGGCATTGAAATAGGTAGAAGATGTCAGAAGATAAACGAGGCTGGAAGTGAAAAATAAGAAGAGACAAGAAAGCAAGAGTATTCAGTCCATTAAAAGCTTGCAAGCAAAAGACAAATAAAGGTCATAAAAGAACTAAAATTATTTGCAGTCAAAGGCCTTAGTGATAATGTGATGGGTTTTTACAATTGCATCAAGGAGCAAAAAGACTAGAGGCAGCAGCTTAAACTGACTGAGGCCTGAGACAATGACACAGTGGGTTTGGCTGGAAGTTTTGTGCTCAAGGCAAAATGATGCTAGGTTTTAGTGGATTCCAGGCTAGAAAAGTCATTCAGTGGAAAACAAACAAACAAACAAAAATACAGCCCAATCCATTCACCTTAATTAAAATAAAAGTCAGCAAAAACCCCAGTAACTAGCTTAGCCCAGTATCATTGACAAGATAAACATCACCACTACATTTAATGAAGGTTCTTGATCAGTAAAGACCAGTTTGAAGATCACAGGCATACAGCACAGAAAACAAAAAGTATCCTATTTCTGACCAAATATATATGTCCGCCTGCAGTCACCTTTAAAAGGTACAACTCTATCTGTAGCTGAGGAAGTTACGTGAATTGTGAGAACCATGATGAGATTTGTCTGCCTGTTGTAAGAATATCAGATCTCACAACATGCTCACTCTACTCTTTGTCGAAGTATTGCAGTAAGCCAAATCTAAAAAGGTACTTACAGATTTAGTGATATTTATAGACATCTAATAATGTTGCAAAGATTTCAAAGAAATGAGATGCCATGTATATAGCAGGAGCTGCACTGGTAACCTGCTGTAGCTGCATTTTAAAAAGTACATTTCAAGACAGTGTGTATCTTTAGAAGCAAGGACACATTTGTAAAGCTCAACCATGATCCAAAATGTGGGAGAGACAATAAAGTGGTCAGATTTTGCACTGTTGTTCTTCCTAGGAAGCCCTTGATAGAATCACCCATATGAACAGAAATGAGACATCCTTCTGTATCCCATATTGTCTATGCTTTGCTGACATTTTCTTTAGTGAGTTTGTACACCCATGTTATCATGCTCTAGTTGGGGAAAGCAAAGGAGGATCTGTTCAGCTAAACTGTTAAGAAAGCCAACCAAGTGTCTATTGATAGAAAGCTCCAATGCTTGTCTTCATGTCACCACAATGTATCACATCCGTTCATTACAAACTGATGCAAACTGGCAGGCAAAATTAACACATCAAATTTGCGTCTTCACTCTGAGGGCCAATAGGCATCCTAGGGTGTTTTTTACTATTATATGTCTTTCTAACAGGCTGATACTGTCACGAATGAAAGGGATAGTCTTCTAGTGGAAGTAATCCTGGGCCCAGAACATACTACAGTGCTCAGAAAAGCTCAAAGGCTAATCAACTGTGTGAAGATACTGTACTGTAAATGACAAAAAAAAGCTCCAAGTCATTCAACTCCTGAAAAGCATGATACGTATTTTTAGACTACAGGAGAAGTGGGATGCATGCCCAGTGAAAACCATCTGTGCATACAGGAAATAAAGGTATGTGGAAGCTGAAGGTTTTGGGGACCGTATTTGTTCACTCTTCTAGGCCCTGGGAAACTGGGGAAATTCATGAGTATTAAGTCTAGTTCAGAAACAAAGTACTATTCAACTTGTGTAAGTTATCTTACACAAATTAACTGCCATTAAATGACCATACAGGACTCTATATATATATAAGTACACATCTTATATACTTCAGTAATATAAATAAGTTCACAGCAATAGATTTCTTGAAATGAGAATGACACCAACAGCTTGCAATAGACAAGTGTCTCATTCATTTAGGTGTTATGATTTTGTGTTATGCTTCTATGATTATCTCCCTGGAAACTGAAGAAAGTTAGTTTTACTCTGAGGAAGCATGGAGTTTGTTCAAGGGGAGATTTTGGAGGCTGTAGAGTGTGGCAAGCAAGAATGACACTGCTCTTCACTTACAACAAAAAGTATTCTATTACTTCATTTTCTCACACTGTTGATAATATGTAATAATTTTTTTAACCTTTTTTTTTGAAAGCAATCTCATCATTAGATACACTGGTACCGAATTTTGTGTAAAACGCACAAGCGGTACGGAAAAGTCCATTATAGGCTAGCAAAAACTGCATGCAATTTGGCCACTATATAAAACACATTTGTATGTCTACCCATGGTTTTTAACAGTGAGCAACACATACTAATAAAGCAAGTAGGAGAAAGAAGGGAGAGAAAAACAGAGTAAACCGAAAGGTATCTGAATGGTATGAATTTTGTCTTTGCCACAACTGGAAAACAGCTTGGAAGTCATCTGAAGCAGAAACTTGGTAATGTTTTCTGGATAGAAACTGAAAGATAGAAAAAAACTCTTGATTTACATAATAAATTACTGTTGTTTTTTCAAAGAGAGCAGAAATGAGTAGTGAGTGTAGGAAACAGCTTCAGGGTGATAAGGTAAATTCATTAAGTAATTTGGATCAAATATGGAAAACAAAAGGAGGGAAATTTTTGGTTAGGTAATTGTGTGAGCTGACACAAGCAGGATGCAGGAACAACCACAAAACTGTGGATGAAATGCAAAGATAAAATTTATTTTTGTTACCTTGTGAACGAGATGATCCCTGAAGCAGCACCTGGGCAGAGGCACGCAAGCGGGAACGCAGCACTGCGGAGCTCGGTCCTTGCTAGAGGATTGCCAGCCCTGCTGTTTTCACCTATGTATCAGGGATTCACACGGTATACCACTGTGCTTTGATCCTTCCCACAGCAAGGCAGGAATCTCAAGCATGTTCGACAGGGTGCCTCTGAGTCTGTCACAGGCCCATGCTGTCTAAACACACATGTTCTACTTGTCAAGCACACAAGGCCAAACAATAATTAGTACGATATATGTGTTTTTTGACACCTCAGCTGCAAGTTACTTGAGTGTGTTTACAATCCTCCCTGCCAATTCTCCATTATTTTCCCACAGTAATGAATAAAGGGTTTTGAGGATAGACAAGTATATAACAGGTTAGTTGCTGTACATAATGTTTATGAAGAAGTTACTTACTGATCAGTGATTTTAGCTATTTTAAGATATAGATTTTTTTCAAAAGTAACTATATTTTTTTCTGCCGTGAACAGACCATGCATGTCTAGCTAGTACAGCAAATGATCCCAGTTATGTGATCTGCTTCAAAGACTAATTAATGAAAAAAACATGCACCCATGTGTATTACAAAACCCCCCCAAACACATAGTTAATGGTCACATACAAACTGATTGACTGGCAAAAGTTTCAGAAAATATCCCACAATTAGTGCAAATATTCACAGTGTTATGACTCCATTAAGCAAGTTTTTCTTCATAAAAGATACTTCTGATGTAAGTTAAACATGATAAGAAAAAAGACTTGCAAGAAGGTGTAAGGTTGTCATATAAAAAATTACTTTTGACCATTTACCTTGCTACTGAATTTTACAAATATGCAGTTTAATAATTAGTTTGTTGCTAGGAACGGAAAGATTTGTCCTCCAGCCTTCTAAATTATACTTCTCTTTCAGAAAGCTCTACATGCAACTATTCACGAAGCTGGAAAGAAATCCAATAACGTTTTAATAGACCTGACTATTAAGTACTCTTCTCAAACTTCATAGTGTCATCCTATTTGTATAAAACCTTGCTTCCCCACCATCCCAGCTTTTGCCGTCCCTGACTACCCATTTGTTGTTTAAAGCCTCCTCCCTCTCTTCCCAAGTACAAAATACAGTAGAGAATCATGCTGGAATAAGTTAAAGGTACACGTCTTACATTCCATAAATGATTTGCGTGTCCTGTGAAAATTGTAGCATTTACACTATCATAGCATAAAGTTCTAGGCAAAGAAGATTTCAATGTTTTGTTAAACACACTTCTCAACATATTGAGAAGCAGGAGTTACTATATTAAATACATTTATGCAGCTATAAGCAGGAAAGCAACTGAGCTATTAGAAAGGTTCAGAACAAACATCAGGAACCAGACTCAGTGAAGTGAATTGCATTTTGAGCCATGTGACACTTGCAGTCAGAAGTCTACTAGAATTGTACAGACTGGACCACAAACCAAACAGAATGTGCTATTTTTTAGTTCTGTCAACTTTGAACATAAAGGCTGAGCTCATAGTGAAACAGAACTGAGCAAATCAGTAGGTGTAAACTGTAACTTTTATAAAACAGGAATTCAAGGCACGTCAAATATTCATATATTTTCCTCTGAACTCTTTCACGTAACTTTAGACTAACATGGAGCCTAGAATATATGAATTATTTGAGATAAAATGGAGCAGATCATGTAGTTTAATTTCTGAATTCAAATGCCTGATAATACATGCTCTTAATCTGAAACTCTTGACGTAATTTACCTGTTCCAGTCATGACCACTGACCAGTATATCTTGTGTCAGTGGTGCAATCATTACATATGCCAATGATGTGGAGACATTCGACACACACAGTCAAATCTTTCCACTGAAATAAAATCTTTCCACTTAAATAATAGAAGCATCTGTCATTGTAATATCACTGACAAAGTTACAGTGCTCAGCATTACCCAGCACTTTCATTTGTGTCCATCACTTCGACAAAATCCTGATCAGAATGCTAAAAGAGATTTTCATGAGTGCTTTGATGAGTCAGTAAAGTTAAAATGTAGGGAATGCTGTTCCAGACTATATCCTGTCTAAAATTTACTATGCACTGGACAAGTGTTGTTAAGATAAAAAACATACGAAGTCATCAATCAACTTCTTACTCCAGACATCCAATTGGTTGGTAGTAACCATCCAACTTTTTTCAGCAGATCAAAATGAAAATGTAGAAGTACAGCTTTCATCATATTTCAAATATTTATTTCACATATCCTCTAAAAATATAGCTGTCAAATGAGTTTTAAAGATTACCGTCTGCATGATGTCTTCATTCTTTAAGAAATTAACTTTAAATGAAATTGTCAAAATGCTGTCATCAAAGAATGGGACTGAAGAGACAAAATTAAATCCAGTAATATTTTTAATGGAATCTTAAAACACTTTTCACTCATCATGCAAAAAATAAATACTTTCGTGTGAAAAGGGTACTAATTTTTTAACCGATGAAGGATACTAAGAGTCAGATTCCAAGCTCCGAAGGTATGGGTGTGTGAAGAGGTGAGTTTCAATGGGGATTTTCTGCTGTACAGATGGAAAGTACATTACAGTGGCATAGATATCACGAAAATTTACTGGCATGAGTTAAACTTGATTTTCCTATTCACAGAGAGTAAACTCATCTAAATTACACAAGTTCTCCCAAGACTGCCAATGTCACTTACACACAGCCATGTAACATCAGGTATTTTAATACAAGAACTTTTCACATGGATTTAAGAAAATCTTTATAAAAACAATGCTGAAAAAAAAATCTCGACTTTCCATCTAAAAGTCATACTCCCTGAAACTGGATTATACTACAAGAGGTTATACTGACTTCATGAAAAAAACAAGACATTAGAACCGTTAATTCAACCTTTATTATCAGCAAGATAAGGAAAAAGAAAATATGGTCTTACATAACAAGCACAATGGTTTTGAAACACAATAATTACAGGCTCTCCCAGGACAACATAACAGTGCTATGTGCATCATGATGGGGAGCTGGAATGTACCCTTTTCCAACTATACAAACACTTGTTTGCAGCTTTGTTCAGGAAAAATACTGTATCTTAAACCTGTTGTTGCTACAAAAGTGAACATTCCTTACCATAGTCATAGAACTTTTTATTGCAAATATGAAGGAGAGTATGGTAGTTCTGGAAAAGTGTAAAGAATGCATCTGTTCAGTTTTTTTTCAAGACTATGAATTGGAGCAGATGCTTAATGTTTCTGAGAATTAAGCAGTAGACTTGACGAATAAGGTCTAAAGGTGATCTGTTGTGTTTTACAAGCATATAGGGGTAATTTGTCACATTGCTTAACTCAAACTGAAAATGCTTTGATTACCTGAACAAGAACATAAGATAGAGAATTTCTTGTACCAGGTATGTGAATGTAGACAAAATTATCTAAATTAGATGTTAATGTGAGGTCCATAAAACAATGCTGTTCTCATCTTGTTCTTTAAGTACTGCTACAAATCCCTAGTTTGTTTCTTGATTTCATGAGTCTTTCATAAATGTGGTCTAGAACGTTTGTGTCCTCATAGTAGATGTCATTAACAAATGCTTAAAATGCTTATCTCAGAGGATTGTCTCCATGGCCTTGCATAATAGAAAGAGAAAAAACAGAATTTAAAGCCAGAAATGTGGAATGCTAAAATTAAGTAGTGCATTCCAGAGACCAGCATGGCTCTTTAAAGCAAACTTTGTGCATTAAACTATCAGAATCAGATCTGATTAATGTTCTAGTAATAGGTTCATATATTAAGGCTGTCATTCCCTAAGGCATTTGTTTGTTAGACCTTCCTGTTTTCCCCATTTAAGAAAACAAGTAACACACTAAAATGGCTATTGCTTTTTCATTGTACCTCTGAAGAAGACTTTCAGTTCATTTCAACATGTTTAGAACAGATGCATACTTCCTCACAATCTTTCTGCTTAAAGTTTTCAGTCTGATGGATACAATATCTCTGTCCTGGAAAGTGCAGTTTTATGACTTATGTTCATACCAAGTGACTAAGTTACTGTCAGTGGCTGTTTATGGGGCATAGAAAGCGATGTAGCTGTTTCACCCTACTTGTCAATGCATATGTCAACAGCAGTTCATCATAAAAATTGACCTCTCTTCTGTCTAACCGTGAAAGCCATACAATGGGTGGACAAAGGCACTCAATTCTGTTCTTGCTGCAAGAATTATTCCAGAGGTCAAAATGTATTCACAGTAGCTGAAATCAGATAGGAGATCAGCTGAATTAGCAATACATATCAAGTCCATAGATAGTATTAAGGATTTTACCTGCCAGCATTGTCAATCAAGTTCCTTCAGCACTAAAAATCCATGTAGAAAAATTGAAATTCCTGCCTCACTTCCTTGCCCTTCATTCATGGTACCCGTTCTTTCTGAAATGTCACACTGTCTGTACCAGGAATACTCGAAGTGAAATTTTACAGTCATTGAACTGAGACTAATCATGTTCTTGCTTGTATAGATGTTTCATGTTTTTTGGTCAGACTTTCAATGAAAATACAACTTCAGTGATTTTTTTTCTCTTTTAGCCACCAAATATAGGAAATGTCATGTATTCATTGTGTAATTGCTGATATTTGACATTTAGTCCTCCCATTGAAATACATGGTAGGAATAAAACATCAGTAACAAAAAGAATGTTGACATTTCATTCCTGCCTTGTATTTCAATGATGCAAAATCCGTATTTGTGTACACAGGTACATCAGTGAAAACGGCATTGAGAGAGAAGGGATGTGAAAAGTGAAGGAAATAGAATTTAAAAGAAAGTGGAAAAAAAGACAATTTTGAAAAGGAGGAGGAAGGAACAGATAATTGTAGGTGTACTGTGTTTAGACCTGTAATGCGGTTCTTTATTTGTCCTTCTAGTATGCTATTACAGCTCTTGTTTATGGCTTAGACCAGGTTTTTATCGTAAGGTGTTTTCCATTTGAAGCTTGAATTACTGTCTGGAATGAGGTAATGTTAACATATAATTTGACCATTCTATCGTGTTAGTATTAAAACACAAACAACCTTTACTAGAAAGTTATGTGAAAGGGAAGTCACTGGAAAGGTCGTGTTCCTGTGGTGGGAACAGCCAACAACTAAGTGCCCACGTAGCTGCTTGCCCTGCCTCACCCCAAGAAGAATCAGAAGAACACAAGTGAGAAAAAGTTGTAAGTCAAGACAAAAACAGTTCAAGAAATGAAGGAAAGATGCGGGAAAAAATTTTAAAAAGCAAGCAGTACAAAGGCTATATTATTCATCATTTCCAAAAAGCAGACTGATGCCCAGCCACTCTGCAAGCAATAGGTATTTTGGAAAGACTACCACCCAGCTTTTATTGCTCAGCATGTACATGGCATGGAATACCCCTTTGGTCAGTTCAGGTCAGCTGTCCCAGCTGTGTCTCAGTCTCTTGCCCACCTGTAGCCTACTCACTGTGGGAGTAGAATGGGAAACAGAGAAGGCCTTGATGCCGTGCAATCCTGCTCCGCAGCAAAACACTGAAAAGAAAGAATCACAGAATCACAGAATGGTAGGGGTTGGAAGGGACCTCTGTGAGTCATCTAGTCCAACCCTCCTGCCGAAGCAGGGTCACCTACAGGAGGCTGCACAGGAACGCGTCCAGGCGGGTCTTGAGTATCTCCAGAGAAGGAGACTCCACAACCTCCCTGGGCAGCCTGTTCCAGTGCTCCGTCACCCTCAGAGGGAAGAAATTCTTCCTCATGAAGATGCAAATGAAAAAAAATTCTCATCACCAACTGACCAATGCCCAGCCAGCCCCTGAGCAGCCACCACCCCATCAACCTCTGCCCCAATTTTAATGCTGAGCATGACATCATATGGTCTGGAATACCCCTTTGGTCAGTCGGGGTCAGCTGTCCCATCTGTGTCCCCTTCCAACCTTTTGTACACCTACAGCCTACTTGCTAGTGGGGTGGTGTGAGGAGCAGAAAAGGCGTTGACTCTGTGTAAGCACTGCTTAGCAATAGCTAAAACATCAGGGTATTATAAACACTATTTTCAGCACAAATCCAAAACACAGCCCCATGCAAAATACTATGCAGAAATTTAATTCAATTCCAGCCAAAACCAGTACATGCACTTAGGCTTTATGTCAACTCTATGATCACATCAGTCAAATCCATAGTCAGACTGTGTCATGTGTCATATGTCAGAGGAGAATTAATTTTCTTTAAAGTCTGAATTAAAGCCATCAGCTTTACATATTACCTGAATGTCAAAGCAGTTCTCAAGTGTATGTCCAAACTAGATTCTGTCTGCCTTTTTTGACTGGACAACACAGAATATGTTATGAATTAAAGTGATGCTGGCTACTGAAAATCTCTTGCATTTCTCAGAAGTAATTTCTAACACCCAGAAACATATTTGAAGCTACTAAGACTAGTTTGGGATGAAAAGAAATGACAGCATGCTCGCATTAGGCAGGTATTGTGCTGTCAGATCATGACACGAGCTACTACTCTACCACTACTCTCACCATCTTTACCCATGTAGAGCTTGCGGAACTGTGCAAGTGAGCAGCAGTCGTTGAAAATACATCAACATTAGAAAGAAAAAAGAAGGGATTACATAATCGATGTGGTCAACCTTGATTTCAAAAGAAATAGTAATCTCTAAGTATGTTTCTGTGAGTTTGTGGCCATGAACTCTTTATAAAAGGGATGGGCAATTTATCAAAGATAGATGATTTTGTCTTTATAGGCCAATGGATAGTCTAATATCCTCTGACTTTTTTGACAGTTACTATGTCATCTCTGTGACCTGTGACGCCTATTTCATCAACCAGTCACAAAATGCAATTTGGATGCTCTGTTCAATGATGATGGATCACTTTCTTAGTTTATTCCTTAAGGTTGCTAGGGTTAAGGGACACCTAATAGGGCGTTTCAGATTCTGGTTATGCCTCAAAGCCTGGCTGGCCAGGCTGTGTAATTTCTGAATGCTTTCTTCAGCAAATTTCAAAACTCACTGCAATTAATAGTGTATATGTTAAAAAACATATTTCTGAGTAGGATTGTTTTGATTTTTAAGTTTTCCGGTTTAAAAAAAAAAATAACAGTGCACATATTTTTTTAATTATGCGATAACATTATTTGGATGTTATGAAAAAAGAGTCTTTTATTGTGAGTCAGTCCAACCTCTCTAAGGATACTCTGTCTTTGAATGGAACCAAGATTTTTTTTTCTGCAATTTAATCACAATACAAAGCCCTATTTTCTATTCTATTTTCCATTGCCTTATGGGAGCTGTAGTTTCTTTCTCATAAAGAAATATGCAGATCTGCTAGCAAGGAACTGAATGAAAATTTCACAGCCAGGAGTCTTAGTAGAGCTATTTTCTAGAAAAGAACAATTAGCTATTGTTGTAAACAATAGAACCTTAATTGTGTGATTTCTTTCTCCCCATAATAAAAAATAGAAATCCAAGATGCAAATGCAAAATACAAAGACAAACGAAAACAACAGAAAAGCAATAGGAATATCACAAAGAAATCAAATATTGCATGGAGATTTGGGGCTTGACTTTTGTATTTTCTTTGGTTTAAAATAGAAAGGTAAAAGTATCTTCTTTCAAATGGGGAATTATATAAAAGTTTTGCTTTCTTACAGCTCTAATTCTTTTAACTGGCATTTGATTAAATCTGCATTGTTAAAGGCTTTTTGCACAAATTATGCCTCCTGTTGTTGTATGCCACACTTTCTTATTTTTTTTCTCTTATTTTCTCTTATCTTTTAAAATAAAAACACTTTCTTACCTGTGCTTTCTAAAGCATGACACTTCTAAAAACAGGTCACACCTGGTATAGCAAACTGTATTTCCCATAGCTGATCAGCTGTGAGTCTTGATTTTTACTGATCTCCAGTTCTGTAAAAGCTATCAGAATTCCATTTTCTTATATCTAATGTAAATGTTGGATTGTAAGAGGTTATTTTTATTTCATATTTAAAGAAATGCATGCAGTTGGAAAAATTCTCTTGCAATTATTTTAATAAGAATGTTTAATTAACGAGATAGAAACAATCCTTTTTGTTGAGAAAATGCTTTCAAAACAATTAAACAGGAAGAAACAGTATTTATTTGATAGTGAAGCAAACACAAAAATACACAAAAATTATAGGATGTATGGGAATATACCTCTAGCCCTCCTGAGTGTCAGTATAGTCTTTATTTTTCTCTCTAATTTGTAAAAAAAGATGATTTTTGGTTTTTTTGAAGATTTCTGCAGATGAACGTAATACCTGAATATTTGCATTTTATAATTGTTTCTTCAGTGAAATATTGGAAACAATGAATCTTCACAAAGAAAACTGTTTTGATTATGCAAAGAGTAAAATCCTAACAAACAGATGCAAGAAGTAGAAAATACTCTTACCTCTCTGAAAATATGCTTTCAGGAAGGAAATTATTCCTGATATAAGCTTAGTGGTCTGTTCTGTCCTGCAACTGCTGTGAACTGTCAAGTTTCCTTGCAGTTAACTGCAGGTGAGGATACCCTTTGCATTGCTTTGATAATACATAAGATTAAATGAATCACATTTATGAATTAATATTCAGGTCAATGTTGCAAATAATGCATGTTTAGAAATGGCTTAAAAATTATTAACACGTGTGTGCATGTGTACGTGTGTGTGTATGCATGTAGTGGTATACACACAAATATTTGTATTACTTGGATTTTCCAAGTACAGCAGCTATAGAAATGTGTATTTTATGTGCTTCAGCTAAGATTAAGTGTTGGAGAGGGCTGTTTCAGAAGGGAGTAAGAACATACAGGGCAGAAGCTGAGGAGTTCTCATCTTTCCTGGCAGTTGCAGAAATGTCGTTTTGCTTCAAGACATTTCTTGGTCCTGTGTTCACTTTCCTGTCCCACTTTGGACAACAGTAGAAATGGAATATCTACTGTACCATCAACGGCAGAGAACAGGGTTTCTTGTTACAGTTTTCCTTCAAAATATAGTACCCATATAGACTGTATCATAGTCTGGAATGAAATGATCGTTAGATTCTCTGATTTGCCTGATGTGAAGCACCATTCAAGTGTAAGTAAATCCACCCCAGTCTCTGCCAGTAAAGACAGCCTCTGAGTCTTTAAGTCTGCACTTACTGACTGCCTTCTTTAACTGCTGAATGTTTTGAACAGTTAAGAGGAAGGAAGTAAGGCAGACAAGGAGCAGGCATAAAGGGGACTTTATAAGCTATTTTTAAGAAAGACCTTCAATTCAGATGCTGCACTGTGGCCCAAATGTTACAGCTAAAAAGCTATTTCCATTTTCTGCAGACAGCCCTAAGAGACCATGAAAAGCTAAGAGTTGTTTGGCAACTTTTTCCTTCTGAAGGTCCTAATTATATAGACCTTTCTGCTACCAGGCTGCAGCAAGACTATTCCTTGATCTTCCTCTGTTAAAAAAAATGCACTGCAACAGAGTAGCTCTATGTGGTGAAGTGTCAGACAGCCTTCTAACTGGGTTTTGGAGAGTAAGAGGGAGCATACTCCCAACTTCTTTTCATGATTTGTGTGCTTCAGGCACTGACCTCTGTCTCAAAGTACAAACTTTACATTGCATTTTGGCATGTGACTTTAAAAATGCTGCTTAGGGAGATTAGCCTGTTTAGTAAAAAAATATCCATGCAAGGCATAGCCAATATTTCCTGCCCGATTCATTCTATTTTAGTCATAGCAGGTGTTAAAAAATAATGAGACAATATTGTAATAATGAATATATCTTTGTAATAGATATTGTAATCATGAATATATCTTTGCACACTTGCAGTGAAATGATGAAATGATGAAAGTGTTCTTGACTGTTGTTAGTAAAACTCCCAAACAGAATGGCTAAAACCAGATTTTCTCCCACAGTTCTCAGGGGTTTTGTCTGTACTTAAATATATATTGCATTATATAGTTTGCCTAATTTATAAGTAATTTCAACTGTATAATATTTAACATAACCTTGAAAATAGTTTTATTTAAAATTTTTAAATTGTAAATTATTTTCAAAGAAATTTGAATTTATCAATATTTAATCTGAAATAAATTTTAAACACCCAGACTTGTTAGCTACCCCTAGGCTTCTGCAAAATTTTATAAAATGCCTTAAGTTCTGCTTTGAAAAACATCACTTTTTAGCAAGAAATAAAGTCCTTTTCATTAATTCATGTCAGTATTTTACCCTCTGTGACCACAGAAATTTGTGTGCTTTGTACTCTACCTATACACACGTACACATTTATATATAAAAATATAACCATTTACTTGCAGTAGGTAAATATCACCAAAAAAAATGTGAGACTCCTGTGGAAGGAAATATGGACTTTTGTTTATTTCTGCTTTGTTTTTCTTGAAGTGGCACAGCCTTCAATATTTTTTCTACTTTTAGAATAAAACTTGTCCTTTGCTGGCAGTTGGGCTATAACTATATTTCATAAACCCTAAAGCTCCCAAATTGCTGGAAATAAACTGATTTTGTGAAAATATGTGACACGCAGGTTTTCAATATGGGTCCTGAACAGCCTGTCCCTAAAGTAGTTATTTCCGTTTACACCCCTGACCTGCTGGTGTCTTCAGTGGTGCTGTAGTTTTCAGTGTACTTCAAAAGCCACAGATCTGTTTCCATCCTTCTTAACTTAATATAAACCGCACATGCTTCTATCAGTAGGACTTTCATTTTTATACTTCTTCGATTTCACGACACCAAAGGTTCTATATTTCACAGTGTAGGGAGCAGAATGAAATTACATTTCCCTCAGACTTCAGCAATATCTGGTTTAGGTGATTCAGGACCTCCACACAAAGAAGAGGTCACTCTCAATATTTCTGTAAATGGCTCTTTCTGGAGGAGTGTATACAGTAAGGCTGACAAAGTGTGATTTGTTTGTTGTGTATAAAGTGGGGCAAAAGCCCCACACACTTCAGTGAGAGCGGTAAAATGCAGCTGCATAATCCAACCCCCAATTATTTTGTTTTGACATAATTCTACATAGGTCAGAAAGATTTAAATAGGAGTCCCTAATTTTATTGCCATAAGCTGTCTTGTATCTCACTATTGCAGTCTCTGTCAGCAGGGTTTCAGCTTTTAAGAAGCCTCCTCCTTTTACACTTGAGAACAGAAGCTAGCCTCATGTCTACATATGTTCCAGTAAATGACTGTTGCTATACAAAATCTGAACTATCAGATTAAATTTAGAAAATGTTTTTGTGTATCTAAGGAAATTGATACTTGTACTGAATATTTTAAATACTACATCACTGTGTCCTTTCTCAGCTCAGGTGATACCTCAAGAGTCTTTACTGTAATTGGTTCACTACAGAGCTGTGATTTCTGGGGTTAGAGGTTAACAGAGTTCCATCAAACAATATTAGTTTTATCACATTATTAACAACACATGTTTGTAAGAATCACTAGGTATTTCTCTAGCTGGAAGGTTAAAACAACAGCAATAAAAAACATTGGTTACTTGTAACTTTAATGGGATGATAACCTCTAGCAAAATGACAAAGCAGAAGAATTACAACTTCACTGGCACTTTGAAAATCTCCCTCATGTAGCTTATATTTGATATTTATGCATCTGTATTTCTTCCTGAATATTTTAAGATTGTGTAGGAGAGACTATCACATTTGGCTAGTGGACAGTTAGAAGATACAACAGCCATTAATACTCTCTCTCAGTTGTAAAAACATGGTAGTACAATTTTTTATTAGAGAGGAAAATCAAGTATTTGGGTAATTTCAATTACTGAAAAATATAAAATGTGGTGTGTAGTGAAATATAGCTGATTTCCAGTGTCTTGAAACCATGAGAGTGCTTCAGAAAACAGATTACATACTGCACATCTAAGAGAAATTCTGAATTTTTCTGCCATTTTGTGACCAAAATTCTGTTTATATATACATGCAAAGGGAGAAGGAAAAAAGCAAGTTAAAGGAATTAGTTTAAAGGGATTAACAATCTGAGAGGGTGACAATATTTTTTAGTTTTTTAACTTTTCAGTTTCTAGGGTTTTGTTTAAAATGTCAGAATAGGTATATCAGTGTCTCATGTCTAACTTGCACATTGTTATTTACTGAAGACAGCAAATAAAAGGCTTACCTTTGGAATGCAAAAATATATCAAGCTAGCAAGTACAGAGAATACCAAAGGATGCAACAAACTAAATTTGTTGTAAGTAATCAAGGACAGTGATTTATCTTTAGAAGCTTCATTGTTTTAAAACAGTCGATTAATTCCAGGATTTCCATAAGGAGCTGAAAACCCAACTGTAGCAAAATGTGTTACTTTTATGGTTATATTTATACAGTTCTGGGACTTTGCATATTGTTTTGCAGAATGGTGTGTAAACTCTAAAGCCCTTTGTGGTTTACTGTCAGAAAGAATTCAGTTACCATCAGCCATTACCACATTTTTCTTATATAAATAGGATACCATTAGATTTTAGATGCATACATGAATTACTTCTTTTCACAGTCTTTTATGCAATGTTGTTGTAAAACTTGTTCTCACACAGCAACACCCTCTTCATTTCAGTACAACTTGAATCTTATAAGACCTAAACGCATGCTTAATCGTGAAACCATGTCCACGAACAGGTGATTTCACAAGCTCATCACTGTTGAACTGGAGAACAAGGGAACATTTTGTTTCATGAACCAGAAATGATAATTATTTTTTTATTAACTTCCCCAAGAGATCAGAATTTATGGTAATTATATCTCTTTTTTTTAAAACAAATCAGTTCTGTATGCCTATCCCATTTTACCTTCTACTGGCACAACTTCCTTAGGCTGAACAAAACTGCTTTCCCTACCCATCACCTGAGTGCGCTGAGTCATACTGTCGTTTGCTATAGTTTGATACTGGAAATGTCAGCCACTCTTTCCCAGGCCTGCAGAATTAGATTTCAGATTTCATATCGTAAATCTCTCTTTTGGTTATTGAAAGTCTATTGAGAAAACTTATGAAAAATTGCACGTATCAAAATAAATTAATGACTAGGTGTTACTTTATTTGTCAGAATGTGCAACAGAGTACCTTGTGGTTGGCTGGAATGTTCACATTTTGTGGTTGGAATGTAACAGCTGGTTATTATCTCAGAAAAAAATGCCCATTTCACATAGTTTAAACCAAGTCAGGACAAAAGTGGTTTGTTGATTTATTAACAACACATAATTAACTAGCAATCACTGAACTGTACATTCAGGATGAGTGTCAATAATTCAACAGATAAACAGTGTTAGTTAGCCACTTACACAATGTTAATACAGCTAGGAATTTCTAAGCATATTTCTGTGTCTAGCCCCAAACAATTCTAAGCCCACACGTATTCATGCAGTTACATTTGGGCTACCAATACGCACTCTTTTTGGGGGACAGTGTGGGTTCCCTGACTCCACACCCCTCCTGTGAAAGATGTGGGTGCTCCTGGTCTGTGCATTCCCTTGCTGCTTCCTACCACCTGCTCACCAGCAAGGGATCACTCCACAAGTTCCCACATGCATGCCGAGATGTGGGTTCCACAGCTTGCTGCGTCCCACACTCACTGCCCTAGCTGGCCTCTCCCAGTGCCCCACAGGGAGGCGGCACTATCAGCCCTAGGCAGAGATCGCTATGCCCGTAGGCTGACTGCCAGCAGTGTCAAACCAGGGGTTGACTGCTGCTGTTTTCACCCTGAGGTCTCATTGTTTCCAGTTATCTCTTTGCTTATTTAATGCTTCTTTTTCAGGCTGACTCCTTTGTTCCAAAAGTCCTTCTGTAATTACCTGGTTACTGTTCAAAACAGCTGATGATCATCTTCCTCTCAATAGGCGTTTTAGAAAGGTTGAGCCATGTGATCATCTCCATACTCAAAAGCTGTTGAACTTATTATATAAGCAATTAGACAATCAAGGCATCATAATTATCCAGCTATGCAAACAATTACGATCTTTGAATTCACCTGAAATTTAACAAGAAGGGATGAGCAATAAGGGAGTGTCATGATCCCAAATCCTTCAAAGGCAGACTGAGCATTTCATCTAAGGTACTGCTGGTCAATAGAGAACTCATCTGGCTGATTACAATATTAGCTACATGGACATCAGGCATGTTCTGTTAAACCCCAATAAACCATGGGACAGCAGTATTTTGTTCTTTGTTGAAACTGAAAGGATTATACCTAAATGTCTAATTGGAGATAACATGACTCATTAAAAGAAATATTCTTTAGATTGAAATTGTAGCTCCATGTGCAAGATCTGAAATGAAGTTTTATTTCACATGCACACACACACAAAATTAGCATTGTGAGAGGATGTAATCGTCTTTATGCTTTCTCAGTCTTTTCTGAAATGTCTTTCCAAGGTAGTTCAACGAAGCACTTCCAGGCACATTTCTGCATCTGTCATTTATTTGTTCACTGCCCGGTGTTCACTTCATGTTCCCAATGCTCACAATCATCTGGTTGTACTCTTGACATTTAGCCATTTTTCTATTATTTCTGTCTTCTGGCTTACAGAAGCTCCTTTGATACTTTCAGAGGTAGGCTCACAGTATTTTTACTTAGGGTGAGTCCTCTTATGGCCAAGATGGCTTCTTAGAGTGTCACCATTAGTTTTCTGTCTGGATGAGTTTGAGATTTGTTTTGAACTTCTGTTTCTTAAGATAGATTATGATCAAGATTTTGCTCAGTATTTTAATTCAGACTGATAGAACCACAATTTCCTGAAAGCCATTACCATTTGGTTCAGAGTTTCATAGTGACCAAAGTGTGGTAGATAGGTATGTAAATGCCTAGAGACTTGCAGAATAAGCAGCAATATCTCTTGTAGAAACTTTGTTCATTCTCTTGGTTCTGGCCAGTACTGAAAGTATGAAAGACATACAGGTTTATGTCATAGGTTTCTGGAAACTCACATGTTGGATTCATGGAGTGATTAGTGGTGTCTAGAGAAAGGTGCCTTCTCTCCATTGCTAGTAGAAATATTTGCAAAATTAAAAATAAAGAAGGTAGAAATAAGGGTGATTTCCAAGGTCATGAAGGATGTTAGCACTCTGAAAGGAGGAAAAACATTTCAAAGAGGAAAAAATTTATATATTTCATCTTAATAACATGTTCTGGATAGGCTAACTGAACAAACAAAGCATGACAAGAAAAACAATTTTCATAAATGTGTGTCACTCTAGGTTGCAAACAGAAGACAATTTTCTCAACACCCATAAAGAAAGTCTTACTTCACATTTTAATGGAGTTTTTTTTAATAATTAAACTCAGAAATTTGGTATCTAATCATAAGAACTTATTCTAGTCTTGTTCAGTACACTTCATCTAATGTGATCCCTCCCCCTTGATATAACAATAGTTGCATTTACATAAGAGGAAGAATTCTCTGGCGCATACTCCTTGTCATGAAAATACTTGTTTTTAATCTGGTGTAAGAGTTACAGAGGCTGTTGTACTCTCCAGTAAAGTGAAGGAAAATGTGTGTCTTTTCATTTCATTGTGGTCCAAAGCAGCAAGTTACCTAGGAATATTTTCTTGCTTATATTAATGCTTATTTATGTAATGATGATCTTGGTAACAAGTTTAGGATGTCTCCTCAAGGTACAATTTGAACAAAATACTATTACTAAGATCATTCCTTTTAAATTTATCTTCTATTAATTAAAGAAATTATTAATTAAAGAAATTATTAATTAATGGACTGTAATCAATCTTTCCCATTAGTACTCAGTTCTGTTTCAAAAATACCTCAAAGAAGGGAAAATTTGTACCACATGTACTTAATGAGTTACTTGTTCCATTAATCTGTAATGTGAGGTCCCTACAGAAAGCAAAATCCACTGAAATGCAGACTACCAGAAATGGTGTTATATATAGTGTTTTAAATTTCTGTGTTGTAACTTTTTACAGAACCATGAAAAAGTTTATATTGTAATTCATGATGCTGGAGAAGAAAGGAACAAAAAAAAATTACTGCAGGATTTTGAAAGGCCTCTAAAGTATATGTGATTTGTAAAATGTTATAGCATGAATTTATGACTACAATTCAGTTAGTTCTGTGAGAGAGATCATAAACAAAGGAAGAATAAGTGACAGTTCAGGGTCCCTCTTTAATCTTCTGAGATATCTGTTCTGAAAGAAGCTTTAGAGTATTCTGTTGGCAGCCTCCACTAGATGAAGGTCAGCATATAAAAATGTTTACTAAGTTAGTAGGTAAATAAGAGAGAAAGTGTGTCTCAATTTCTATTTTGAAACTTCAAGGGCACTTACGATGTCTCGAAAGGTAACTATTCGTATTCTGCTTGGATTATACAATACCGCTAATAAAACATGAAGTTAAGTAAGTATTGTGATCAAAACAAGTAGTTCTCTGAAGCTTGCTACTGTTGGAAAGAATTCAGCCTACAGCTTCAGCCAGAGGGTGAACAACTTGAGAGGGAAATTGCTGGATGACAGCTGACAACAGAGTGAAATTTTCAGGTAAAAATTAACACCTTTGATATTGCTGTAATATTATATAAATGCTGCAAAGGGATCTTTATATATTTTTTTGCTATTCTTATTACTAAACCTTCTCTGCATTTGAAATCTCTGTATAAATGAGCAAGTGCTGGACACTGCTTTGCTGAGAACAGGACTTTCACACCTAGTAGTATACTCAGAAATTAGTATGAACTGTTAGGTGTTCTAGTACTATGCACTGAGATTTCATCCTCATGACAGGACCAGTATGGGGACTAACAGCCACAAATTTGGAGAAGAATCTCTTTTAGTAACCAAAAAAGAATGTCTAGAACGTACTCATGAAATCACTAAAAGGCATACATTAATCACAAGCACATTTCTAGAAACTTTCTATGCCTTAATATGGAATCACATTATTTCAGTTGACAGAGAGAGAGAGATGGCTTGCAAAAGACTTGTCGTTTTATGTTCATGGTTAAATTTAAAATGCTGATTCTACTCATATTAAAGTTAACAGCAAAATTCCCGCTCATTTAAGTGACAGCTGGATTGGCCTATAAATGTCCCTTTGTTATGCTTATTCTGCTGTGCATAGTATGTTTTCCTTTAACAACATTCTGTAATTAACAACAATTTGACAGACTGAAAGATCCCACTGTTTCATACTTGTTATTGCTGCACAAAGCTGAATTGTGGGTTTTGTTGATAGAGAGAAATTGCAGTTAAGTGAAATGTGCTCTTTTCCACAAAATAGCTCTTTCAGTGTAACTGTATGATGCTCATACTAAATAACAACTTGCTGATTATAAACTCATCAGATTACCATGCTGAAGACTTTTTATTATGCAAACACAAAAGTATCCAGAATTTGCTGAAACTGGCAAATTCCATTTAACTATGCATTAAGAACCCTTAGCATCCCTTCCTCCACCCAAGCTTGATCCTTTGTTCCCATTACACGATTTTTCTAAGTGCTAAATGAAATCCTTCCTTGGAATAACTCTTCTGTTTTGTCTGCCTGGCAGGTGAGATTGCCAATTTTCCAATTAGAATTATTTTGACAATTAGTGATTTAAAAAATTAATTTAGTATAGTCATATTTCGATTCTTTAAGAGATCAAGACATTGCTTTCAAAGCATTGACCTTGTTTGCAGAGTGTGCTCGAGAGCATTAAAAAGAACCAATAGACAAAGATTTCTTACTATGTCTTTTATCATTTACGTTCTACTTTGAAGTATATTTTGCTGTATTTAGTTCAAAAGGGTATCCAATAAAATTTTCTCTCATAATATATTTGCTTGCAGAACAAGTAAGTAGATTATATACCTCCATTAGTATTTAAACACATCTAAGGCTACTTCGGTGTTAAAATTTTTAACAGAAGTCGAATGCTTGTGTGCTTTTAATCTAATCAGAACAAAAGCTTAAATATCAATACACACATTTTGAAAAATCAGATATTTGGTTACATTAATTCATACAGATTAAAATTAGTTTAGACATCACAGGTCAAGCAACCCCTCTTTTGACATATCTCTTCCACAGTAGTCCTTAGAACCTATTATCCGCTTTCAAAAACCACAGAAGAGAAAGATTTTGAAATACTAATGTATTTTATGAAAATTCTCTGGAGTATGAGAGATTTTTATGAGTATTCAGAGTGTGAAAAAAATTGTACTGTAAATCTGCACGTCCCAGGATTTGGCCTGTCCTGGGTTCGGCCAGGATAGGGTTAATTTTCACCAGAAGCCAGGAGGGGACACAGCCGGGCCGGCTGACCCAAACTGGCCAAACAGAACAGGGTGTTGGACACCATGTGCCGCCATGCTGGGTGCTGGTGGGGCAGCTGGCTGGGGGGAAGGCAGTCGCAGCTCGGGAGCGCATGGGGCATCGGACGGTGAGAGTTGCTCTGTGCATTTCGCTGTTTGTTTTGTATATTCTCCTTATCAGTATTGTTGTTGTTACTGTTCGCTTCATTTGCTGTTCTGTTAAATTGCCCTTATCCCGACCCACGAGCTTTTGCCTTTTTCTTTCCATTCTCCTCCCTGCCCCAGTGGGGAGAGGGGCAGCAGAGCGACCGAGTGGCCCTTTTGTTGCCAGCCATGGCCAAACTGTAACAGGCCTTAACTGAGATAAATTGAGATCCAACGCTAATAGCGTCCCTCACGTCTTCAGCCACACTTTTCCAGATTGTCTTTTTAATCAGGCCTAGCACTCTTTCAGTCATCAGGCGAAATAATTCACAAAATTATCTGGCTAAAGTGTATCACTTCTTGTGGCTAAAGCAGATCACTTATTGTTAAAGCTTTTTTCTAAAGGCCATATGGTCAATATGAAGTCACATATGTGCTGTTAATAGAACAGGAGAGAGAGGGAGTATGTAATGCAGTATGACATCAGAGTGCAAACCCCAACAACAGTCTGGATTTAAAGCAGCTTCTGTTATTGCGATTCACCATTAAACACCACGGGCTCCACCCAGATGATAAGCATTGATGATATGGATATGTCCACCTCAAATACAGAACCTCCAATAGGTATTAAGCCAGACATTAGGCACTTCTAGTCCTTCTGGAACAAAAGTCATTAAACAATGATTTCCTTGTTCCAGGGGAAAAAAAAAATGTCCTAACTCTATCAGAAGACTAATTTTCTGTTGTACAGTAAAGTATGACATTGAAAAGCTTTAGTTTTGGAAATGGACCTCTAATGTCTTTAAGTTTAACCGTCACAAATAGGAGAAGATAAGATCTTGGGAAAACACTGAGAATGTTAAGTCGATCTATAATATTGATCCAGGCTGCAGCTCAATAAAGCAACAGTCATCTTAAGTACGTGTTTCAACTTATTTAGGTACATGTTAGTCCATAACAGTCTCACACAAGCTTCTGTTTGGATCTGTAGAGGCATCACACTTTGTTTCTGCAGACCAAACTGCAATTGTATAGCCACAGAGCTCTGTACCATTCTTTCTGTCAAAATACTGATGAGACTAAAATTAAACCTTTTTCTCCTGAGACAGCATTAACATGTAACAACTTTAAAACAATGAGAAATCTTTCCTCCCACACCATTTTTTTGGAATTGGAGTAGTAATTTACCCTGTCTAGTTGATATATTTGTCTTGTTGTGTCTTCTTTCTCAAATGTTCTTTTAATATGTCTTCTCTGCCTTCTCTGGCAGAGCACAGTGCCTGGATATTTTGGTTCCAACCAGAAGTTTTTAAGACCTCAAAGACATGAATTCTGTAAGAAACATTACACAGCCTTTATAATTTTAGAGATATAGGTGTATATACTTCGTATTTATGGCTAAAGTGCAAAGCTCAGCAACTTCTCTTTACAGAGTTTTGTGCAAATATTTAGATTTAGGAAACTACAGGCTAGTCAGCCTGACCTTGACCCCTTGGAAGGTGATGGAACAAATCCTCTTCAAAGACATTTCCAAAAAATGTGAAGAACAGGGAGATGATTAGGAGTAGTCACTATGGATTTATAAAGGAAAAATCATGCTTTAACAGCCTGTTAATCTCCTACAGTGAAATGACTAGCTTGGTGGACAAGGAGAGGGCAGTGGATGTTGTTTATCTTGAATTTCACAAGGATTTAATCGGATTTAATGTTGTTTCACATGAAGTCTGCACAGACATACTCATGAGTTATGAACTAGATAAATGGAAACAGAGGTGGACTGAAAACTGGCTGAACTGCCAGGATCAAATATTTATGATCAGTGCACAACTGGAGGCCAGCTCAAGTCACATCCAGTGGAATCCAGTCACTAGTGAAGTGCCTCAGGAGTCTATACTGGGGCCAATACAATTCAACACCTTTGTTACTGACCTGCAGGATGGGGCAGGATCATAGAATCACAAAATGGTAGGGGTTAGAAGGGACCTCTGCCCAAAAACGTAGCTAGTATGAAGAAAACCAGCTACTGTGAAGAAAATTAACTATAAAATTAACAATATCCCAGACAAAACCAGTACAACCATAAACCTCTAAATGCAGAGCATAAAGAAGTATTAGAAAAATGTTCCTTGAAGCTGCTGATCTTCAGGAAAGTTTTATGAAAAAATACTGGAATTCTCTTGATCAGTAGCTCCTTTTCAGTGTAAGGACTCTTTTATATTGCTCTGAACCAACAAAAAGGAACCTTCCAGCTCCGAAATATGCATGGCTACATTTTCTTTTCTTTTTTGTTTTGTGCTCTTCAGCTGTTTCTCAGGATTTGTGAAAAAGAGCCAGTGAAGAGCTTTAGGCCAGCTTACAGTAACATGGAAGCTCAATCACCCTGTAGTTATTTCCAGGAAAGAAAAGCCATTTTAGTCTAGACAATATCAGATCCACAATTTTTTACCCATGTCATTTTACATTTGTTCGGTCTTATACACATGCAGAAATTGCGGTAAACATCATTGCCTTACATCATTCTTTTACAAAAATATGATCCTCCTCCAGAAAATATTTGCAAACTACCTGGTTTCCTATTAAAAAGGCACTTCTGAAGCATTTTCCTTTTTGTTTTCTATCTTCAAAGAAACCACAGCCTTATATCACTTTTGTCTTCTGCCACTCACAGTCCCAATATGTTGCTGGTGAAGACCCAGGCATGCCAGCCATTGACAGCTGAGAGTACCTCATTTCTTGAATTTGTCCCTGAAGTGAAGAAGTCAGGGTGATGCTTCTGAAAGTCCTAATGAGAGTTCACTTCCCTGTTCTCTGGCAACACTGGTTTTCCTCCAAATTGACAGAAAGTAAATTATTCTTTCTAATGCCTGGCTAAGGGAAAGACACGATTCTGCTCTGTGCTAAAATATATGTTTATAAAAAAGAAATATATTTATGGAATGTTGTATTAAAGGTGCTGCCACCGCCTCTTATAATTACCATGTAACTGATATCATCTTAAACTGCATCTTTTCTACACAATTCACAGAATGACGGAATCACAGAGTCACAGAACAGTAGGGGTTGGAATGGACCTCTGGACATCACCTAGTCCAACCCCGCTGCTAAAACAAGTATATCTAGAGCAGGTTGCACAGAACCTCGTCCAGGCAGGTTTTGAATATCTCCAGAGAAGAAGACTTCACAACCTCTCTGGGCAACCTGTTCCAGTGCTCCATCACCCTCAGAGGGAAGAAGTTCTTCCTCATATTCAGATGGAACTTTCTACGCTTCCCTTTGTGCCCGCTGCCCTTGTCCTGTCACTGGGCACCACTGAGAAGAGTCTGGTCCCATCCTCTTGACACCCTCCCTTCAGATATTTATGAGCATTTATAAGGTCCCCTCTCAGCCTTCTCTTCTTCAGCCTAGACAAGCCCAGCTCCTTCAGCCTTTACTCGTAGGAGAGATGCTCCGTCCCCTCATCATCCTCATAGCCCTCCTCTAGATTCTCTCCAGTAGCTCCTCATCTTTCTTGAAGTGGGGAGCCCAGAACTGGACAGAGTACTCCAGATGGGGCCTCACTAGGGCAGAGTAGAGGGAGAGGAGAACCTCCCTCAACCTGCTGGCCACACTCTTCTTAAAACATTCCAGGATACCATTGGCCTTCTTGGCAACCAGGGCACACTGCTGGCTCATGGTCAATTTGTCATCCACCAGGACTACAGGACTCCCAGTTCCTTCTCCGCAGAGCTGCTTTCCATCAGATCAGCCCAGAGCCTGTACTGATTCATGGGGTTGTTCCTCCCCAGGTGCAGGACCCTACAATTGCCCTTGTTGAACCTCATCATGTTCCTCTGTGCTCAACTCTCCAGCCTGTCCAGGTCTCGCTGAATGGCAGCACAGTCTGCCGGTGTATCAGCCGCTCCTCCCAGTTTTGTATCGTCAGCAAACTTGCAGAGGGTACACTCTGTCACTTCATCCAGGTCATTGATGAATAAATTGAACAAGACTGGGCCCAGTAGTGACCCCAGCGGAACCCCATTAGTTACAGGCCTCCAACCTTTTTGCAATCCACCTCACTGTCCACTCATCTAGCCCCCATTTCCTGAGCTTCCCAATGAGGATGTTACAGGAGACGGTGTCAAAAGCTTTGCTGAAGTCGAGCTAGACAACATCCACTGCTCTCCCTCATCTACCCAGCCAATTATGCCATCATAGAAAGCTATCAGATTGGTCAAGCATTATTTCCCCTTGGTGAATCCATGTTGACTACTCCTGATAACCTTTTTTTCCTCCACTTGCTTAGAGATGACATACAGAATGAGCTGTTCCATGACCTTTCCTGGGACGGAGGTGAGGCTGACCGGCCTGTAGTTTGCTGGATCCTCCTTCTTGCCCTTTTTGAAGACTGGAGTGACATTGGCTTTCCTCCAGTCCTCAGGCACTTCTCCTGTTTCCATGACCTTTCAAAGATGATGGAGAGTGGCTAACAATGACATCTGCCACCTCCGTCAGCAAATGATACAAAACTGGGAGGAGTGGCTGATACACCACATAGATGTGCTATCATTCAGAGTGACCTCAACAGGATGGAGAAATGGGCTGACAGGAAATTCATCAGTTTCACTAAAGTGAAATGCCAAGTCCTGCACCTGAAGTAGAATAACACCAGGTAGACAAACATGCTGGGGGATGGCAGCCAGAAAGTAGCTTGGTAGAAAGGGACCTGAGGGTCCTCGTGGACAAGCTGAATACAAATGGCAATGTGGCCTTGCAGCAAAGAAGGCAAACAGTATCCTGAGGTGTATTAGGAAGACTATTGCTAGCAGGTCAAAGTAGGTGACCTTTCATCTCTGCTTGGCCCTAGTGATACTCATCTGGGTCCAGCTCTAGGCTCCCCAGTGCTGGGTCCACTTCTAGGCTCCCCAGTGCAAAAACAACATGGACATACCGGAGCCAGCCCAGTGCAGGGCTACTAAGATAATTAAGAGACTGGAGCATCTTTCATATGAGGAGAGGCTGAGAAAACTAGGACTGTTTCTTCTGGGAGGTATACTGTCACTGTGTATAAATCATAGTATCATAGAATACCTCAAGTTGGAAGGGACCCATAAGCATCATCAAGTCTGACTTCCTGCTCCTCACAGGACCACCTAAAACTAAACCACATGACTAAAAGCGTCATCCAGGGACTCCCTGAACTGTGACATGCTTGGTGCCGTGACTGTCCCTAGTGAGCCTGTTCTAGTGACGGACCACCGTCTCAGTGAAGAACCTCTTCCTACTGTCCAATCCGAGTTTCCTCTGATGCACCTTTGTTCCACTTCTTCGCATCCTATCTCTGGTCACCAGAGAGAGGAGAGCAGCACTTCCCCCTCTGTTGCCCTGCTTGAGGAAGTTGTAGACTGCGATGAGGTCACCCCTCAGTCTTCTCTTCTCCAAGCTGAACAAACCAAGTGACCTCAGCCACTCCTTGTAAAGTCTTGCCCTCAAGACCTTTCACCATCTTTGTTGCCCTCCTCTGGACACGCTCTAACAGTTTGACATCCTTTTTATACTGAGACGCCCAAAAGTGCACACAGTACTTAAGGTGGGCCTGCACCAGTGCAGTGTAGAGTAGGACAATCACCTCCCTTGACTGACTCCTGATTGGAGTAAGTAAAGATGACAGAGCCTGTCTTTCCTCAGTGGTGTCCTGTGACAGAAGAAGAGGCAATGGACAAAACCTGAAATACAGTAAATTCCATTTAAACACAAACATAAAAAATGACTGTGAGGATGGTCAAACACCAAAACAGGTTACCCTGAGAGCCTGTGAAATCTCCATTCTTGAAAATATTTAAAAACTGACTGGTTATGGTCCTGGACAACCTGCTTTAGCTGACCCTGCTTTGATCAAGTGAGTTTGACTAGATGGTTGCCAGAGATCTCTTCTGACCCTCATGATTCTGTGATTCTGATCTACAGGTCACTGTTACATATTTATTTTGAACAAATTGCAGATTTCAAGGAAATTTATTCAAATTTAACTATTTGTTTTGTTCTAAATAGCAAGTTACATATGAATCTAGATTTGACTCTGATATTCAGAAATTTAATGTAGGATCAAAGGCATGACTGTTCTGGGGCAGACCAAAGGTCCGTCTCATTTATTGACTGCTATGTGACAGTGAGCAGGGACAGATGCTAGGTGGAAAAGTACAAGAACAGTCAAGCCTACAGTAACACTCCCCTTGGTATACTTCCTCACACC
This sequence comes from Opisthocomus hoazin, assembly GCF_030867145.1. Lineage (NCBI taxonomy): Eukaryota > Metazoa > Chordata > Aves > Opisthocomiformes > Opisthocomidae > Opisthocomus > Opisthocomus hoazin. Next base: position 101,960,707 of record NC_134416.1, read on the forward strand.
AGTTCCCTATATTGTCTCTTTCTGGACATCCAAGGCCCTTTTATAGATGCTAGGTAGGATTTTGAAGCTCACAGATAGAAGCATTCAGGTAATAAAGAGATCGGAAAGAAGTGAGGTGTAAGGAGGGAATAACACTCTGCTGAATTCCTCCCTTGCAAGGTAGCATATAATCAAAAGACTAAGATGACATACGCTTTGAAACAGTGATAATTCAAACTATTGTACGCTATGTTCTTTGATGGAGGTTTTCCATTATCTGACCTGCACAGCTGTGAAATGGGGTTTACTTACCCTCAAGTGAGTATCCTAGTGAGTCAGTCTCTGCGTGAGAAAGGCATTCTTTTTCTTTTGGATGCTGGAGTTTGGAAGTGCCACTTCTTCCAAAGAACATTGTCCTTTATTCCCTACCTGCATGATAAGTCTACATTTTTAAAACGGAAGAATGATCTCATTATATGATACCAGATTTCGGGAGATCAGTTACAGTTTTTAAATGCTTATTACATAATGCAAGTCTAATTCAGTAGTGCCAGATTTGTGTTTCCTGACTTTTGCTCTTACTTCCAGAAGCCTTATTCTACGGTGACCACTTTACATGCAGGCTTTCCTTTTTGTAAATAAAGGTCAGACAGGGCCTGTTAATTTTAACAACAGTCAGATTCTATATAAATGTGTCATGAACTCAAATTGTTATAACAAAGTTTGTGTTCATAGTATCAGAATGCTTCCCATTCAGCTCCAGTTACACCTCAAGGGAAATGCAAAGCAAAACTGTAAAAGAAATCTTTGAGTCTCACTGTCATAGATCACAAAATAATTCTGTCAGTTAAATGATTTATTTTGTCTAAGTTAAGTAAATAGGATTGATAAGCATATAATTCCATTTCTGAATGCAGCAGTACCATATTGTACTGCGTGTTCAATTATCCCAGCCCAGAATCAGTGCTGATCTCTGAAAATTGTTCAAGCTATGCAGGTTGCTTAGTGCAGTTTTTCTAAATGTCACAGGAGGTGTTAATCCTTTTTCTGAAGGCAGAATGATAATACTTGGTTGTATGACTGTTTATGTGGCACCAGGATGAACGCAGCAATACTTAGGCATAAAGCCCAAGACACAAAGTTATAATTTTGGACCATAATCATAAGGCACTGTGAGTAGTGGTGGAAGCAATGTTATCATACCAACATGCACCTGCTTCCCCTTTCCCTGTAGAAGATGTCTAAAAAGATTCATAGGAAGCAAATAAGAGTATGAGGAAGTTATTAGAACTGTTTCCTGCCATATGGGAGTAGCTTATTGAGTCTGCTGTGCATCATTAACACCTTCATGAAGTTGCTAGTGTGCAATTAATTATGTAATTGAAAATTGACATTGAAAAGATTGGTATCACAAAGCAAAGCAGTATCTTCATTTACTGTCAGATAATATAATAAAGATGACACATATTTCTAGACTTAAAGGGTTTTTTTCCTAACATAAATCTCTTTAGTACAAATATTTTCCAAAGACCCTGTTAATGTAAAAATACTTAAATATCTGCCAATTAATTAATATTCAATATGAAAGACTGTATATTATTATAAAAAGTTTTGAAAAGTTTTACATCACTGCCATTAGCAGATTTGTCTGCAAGTTGATTTCCTTCCCATCTTCCTGAAGGGCAGCATAGCTGATTACAAATAAATGGAATTATTTTGGAGTAGAATCACAAAGCTCATGGCAATGTGTATTTAACATCATATACGAATGCCTGGGGCATTACACTCCTGTTACCCTGAGGCACTGATAAGCGGTTTACTGTAGCACTGTTAGTAAGAGAAAGCAATGCAGTATCCTTCCAGAGCTTGGTCCTTTAAAGTCTGGCTTTAAGAGTCTTCAGTATGACAGATTTGCACTAAAAGAACTTGGCAGCTCAAAAATCTTAGAATAGTTTGAGCTGCAAGCAAAAGACAGAGATGTGAAAGAAGGTACAATTACCTTCTCCTTTTTACACACTGTGACACATCCTTGCAAAACACAAACTTTCCAGAAAAAAAGCCATGTTCCTGTTAAACCCAAATTTTTACTCTGTCAGGGCAGTCAGTTCCACTCCTCTCAGCTGAAACTCCAGAGAGAAGAGAATATATTAACAGAAGAAAAAGCATTACACTCAGTTTTCCTTCCGATCATGAGAGCAATAGTGTATTTCATGCATTACAGTTTAATAACAACGAAGTACTGCAAATATATGAACAGTGTCTTATTTATTCTGAATTTTAAACTCCCAGTTCCAGATGACCTTAAGAAGAGGTAACGTATCTGCATTAGCACATGAACACCCCAAAACATTCCCCTGAACTCTTGCATTCTGCTAGCATGTGCATCACAGTACCTCTAGTGATTTCTGAGGAGCTGCTATAATTTAAGGAATGATATTTACAGACTGCAAAAAATATTTTTCTCTTTAAGGAAAAAAAAACAAACCAGGTTTGTCTAGCACCTAAGAATACCATTGTATGTGCTCAAAAATTTCTGCAGATTTTTTTTCTTTCCAGAACTCAGGGTGCAGTTATTACTTCTGCCCATTGCATACATCAGTAATCTGAATTACTGCGGGACAGAGAACATGTACCTAGTATGCACAGACAGATGCACAATGAAAATATCTGTATTTTCTCTATGATTAAGAAAGAACTCAAAAGCCAAGTGGCTTGTCGTGTGAGAACTGCACAGCAGTTGGAGCAGGGTGTTCAGACCAATGCTGGCTAGTGCCCTGCTAGCTTTGACAGTAGGCTAATTGATCTTGGAACTGGCTTCACAAATATCTATGCAGGGATAGCTGTAATTTAATATTTTGGATGAGAAAATACAGAGGGATTTTGCACAGACATGTTTTTCATTTCTCTCAGAGAAGTAATGAGTTCTCCTGGGATGGGTTGGGGCAGAAGAGTGGAAGGAAAAGGCAGAAGAGTGGAAGGAAAAGAACTGAGGAAAAAGAGGAGAAAACAAGTGCTGGGATCCTTGATTACATGCCACTGTCCAGGAAAAAGACATAGATCATAGAAATACTAGTGTGGGAAATTCTTCTCAGTAAAATGAAGATATGTGGTCATGGTCTGGTTTAGGGCTATGGTAGACTCTGTTGCTTTGCGGAGAACTCTCATTCCCCTAGAGAATAAACCAAATGCCTTCATAATTCAATATCCACTGACATCTGCAGTTGACTGACAGGCTTGTCGAGTGCTGAAAAGCCAGCTACCCTCTGTTGCTGATGAACAACTTGGGAGGTGTTAGAGCTAATATTTGGCCTATCTGGGGACAAATCTTCCTCAGAGCAGGCTGCAGATGCCCATCCATGGTATTGATGTTTATTTCAAATCTCTGCTTGAGAGGTCCAGGAAACTCAAAGGTGAGTATACATGATCCAAGGATGCAGGTGGTCTCTTGCTGGACCCACTCTCTCAGATCCTCCAAACAATGAGTGGTGAGCACAGGAAGCGAGTGTATTAATTTGCTTTACTGTCCTGTATTCAGACTGCCCTACATCATGCTCACTCCCTCCACTTATTCCAGAATATATCCTCAACTCTTGTTCTTGCTCATTCACTAGCTACTCACCCCATCCATGATCCTATACTGTGTCTAAAGTGTTCAGCTAGTTTTACTACTTTCTTTATTTAGTGTCTCCTATCAGGTACTGATGTTAATGTATGATAATACCATTCTTACCCTCCTTCTGCTTTCTGTTAACTGGACTATCATGATGAATGTACAGGAGCTCAGTTTTGTAGTTTGGTGATCAAGCCTCAATTTTGAGTTGTTCAGGAAAATAGGTATGACTTGGTCATACTAAAAATAACGTGTTAGGCAGGACAGCATCAGGAGAAAGTGTGCTCATGTATGTAAGAAAGGTGCCTTAAACTTCTAGGGTCTTTTCCTTTCAAACATCTGATTGTGTCTAGCAGTACACTTCAGGTGGATGATGGGCTGGGGAGGGTGTTACACTCAAAATCTTGTAATGTAGAATAGGAAACACACAACATACAGACTTAAGAACTTGTGAATCCAATGACTGCTTCAACAATCTGATAGTTCAAGTTGTATAATTAATATGGAAATACATAATACCTGACAGATGTTATATAAAAGCATGCTAGTCTCAACTCCTTTTCTTTGGTATTAAAGACATTGTTCCAGTGTCCTGAAGTCAACAGTTTTATTCTTCCTCTAGAAGTGGGAAGGAAATTTTGAAGAGTCGTAGGCATCCTGGAGTCTTTGTGGGAGAAATGCAGTGTTCCTGGCAGGGGCCTGTTTTGCCTCACCTCTGTTGTATACAAGGAGCTAGACCTACACGTGTCCTTGTGGCACCCTGCATCCTTCTCTGGGCAGGCAGGGCAGCATGGCTGGCACTCACTGGCGACCCCCAGTCCTTGGGACACCCAAGGCTGGGGTTTGTCACCCGGCTGCTCACACCATTACCACAGAAGGTACCGCACAGCGACAGCTCACCCCAGGGAGGTGAGAGTCATTTATCTCCAGACAAGTGGGATGGCCACTGCCACCCAGACCAGGCCCAGGATAACACCCCGCAGGCCCCAGACCCTGCACCCCAGGGCCTGGAGCTTCTCCTAGTGATGGCAAAATTCACATTTATCACATTATTGTCAGTGTCCTTAGTGAACTGATAGGCCCCATGCTCCCACCCAGCTCTGCAGGGACTATAGTAACAATTCCTGCCACTTCACATCCAATGCCCTAGTAAAACTACTATCTTGTAGCCGGATGAGGTAAGCCAATGCTTGGGACAAATAGAAAGAATTGTAGGCTACTGCTGCTTATTGATCCCAGTTTTGATTCGAGCCAGATGAGATGATGCTGTCAAGGGCTTCCAGCTGTGAGATGTTCACAGCTGAGGGTATGTCTCTTGACCTGAGACATGTTAGGGGAGGAGGTTGTTTGTAAGAGAAGGTAAAGCTCATATTCCATTGCTGTGTATAATAAGTTTACAAATATATTCTAGTGGTGGCTTGACCTTGGTTGGCTGCCAGACCCCACCCAGGCACTCCCTCACTCCCCCTCCTCCACAGTGCAGAGGAGAAAATAAGATAGAAAAGCTCGTGGGTTGAGAAAAAGACAGGGACATCATTTAGCAATTACCATCACGGGCAAAATACTCTTGACTTGGGGAAATTTAATTTAATTTATTGCCAGTTAAAATACGTTTGAGTAATGAGAATCAAAACCAAAAAACTAAACCAGCACTTTCACTCCCCTCCTTTTCCCAGGCTCAGCTTCACTCCTTCATTTCTGACTCCTCTACCTCTCCCTGGTCTGAGCAGTGCAGGGGGGGTGAGGAATGGGGGGGCTGCAGTCTGTCTGTAACAGCTCCTCTCTGCATCTCCTTCTTCTTCGTGCTTTTCCCTGTTCCACCGTGGGGCCTTCCCACGGGCTGGAGTCCTTCACGGATTATCCACCTGCTCCAGCACAGGGTCCTCGACAGACTGCAGTGTGGATACCTGTTCCCGCCCGGGCCCTGCCCAGGGGCTGCAGGGCAGCCCCAGCCCCGCCGGGGTCCCATCTCTCTCTCCCGCCGGGGGGCCTGGAGCCCCTCCCACCCTCCTCCCGCTCTCCCCGCCCAGGGGCTCGCAGGGCCGTTCCTCACACGCTTTCCCTCAGCCCGGCTGCCGGGCAGCGCTTTGCCCTTTCTCCCCCCGGCTTTCCCCGAGGCGCCCGCGCGTGGCTGCGGGGCTGGGCCGAGCCCTGCGCTGGGGCCGCTGGAGCCGGCGGGAACCGGCTGGGGCCGGCCCGGGGCAGCCCCGGCCGCCCCTCGCAGGGCCTGGCAGAGCAGCCCACTCACTACCTACACCTCGACACCTACACTGAGGAGACCCATTTAGCCTCATCAATATTTTCTTGATTATATGTAGTCTTACACCTCTAACTTAGAGCCTAGCTGTGAGTATGCACAGTGTGGGACCAGGCATGCATTTCTTCCCCATATTCCTGAGCTAGTTTTGCTCTGTGGTGAACCCTAGACATACTGAGCCTGACCCTACTTGTCGCCATTAACTGTTTGACAGAGTGGTGATACAGTGCACAAATTAATTACTTTTTCATGGCAGTTGTGGCAGTAATTTAGCAGCAATATACCATTGTATCCTTTAAGATGCCAGTTCAGGGAATGGAAACTGGCTCAGCTTGTGGCACGTAAAGGACAGCAAGCCCTGCCCAGTCTCTGCTGTCAGCCATCAACTGCCCCATGGGACTTTCCTTCATGTTAAGCTCAGAATTTGCAATGGCAGAGAGATGAATAAAGTAGCCCTGTTGCAACAAGTTGTGACTCTAGTGGCCTCAGAGGTGGCTAGATGGGCGGGATGTGTAACCAGCTATCTGTTTTCGTTGAACTGTTTAGCAGGATCACAGGAAAACAAGAATGGTGACCAGGACTGTGCCTGGCTTTAGCTAACTTGTCGCAGTTGAGAATGGTCCTTTCTCGTCATTGCTGATTGCTGGTCTGCATAGAGACACTTGCCCTTTCTGATTCAGCCTTACTCTCTCAGTCTGTCACTTACTGTAGTTAGATCTTCACAGCTTGGACTGTTTTCCTTGTTTTGATCTCTAGACGAAGGGACGATCATGCCTTTTATTATGTGCCCCACTGTCACATTCAATGTACTAAAAAATGTGTATAAACACCACATGGCTCAAACAGCTTAATCCTCAAACAAAAACATTTTCATTCTTTTTATTCTCTTATTATGTAGAGGGTAGGGCCCTTAAAGTCTTTAGGTCAGTTATTAATCTAGATGTGTATGGGAAAATTACACAAAGAATTAAATAAATGCACTAAAGAAAATTTAGCCTGTAACACGAAAGTCCCGTCTTTCTACTCTGTTTTCGAAAGCTACTAAAAATATTACTATGGAATTCAGTCAGCAAGGAAAAACTCAGTGACTTCTACACAAAAATCTTTTTTCATTATCATTTAACAACTTACAGAGAATTCAAATACACTTAGGCTCCTTGTTTATACCGATGGAAATGCTGTGCCACACACTGTCTGCTGAGGTATGTTATCAGGAATATGCCTGCAAACCTGCTACGTTCAGTGGACTTTACAGGGCAGTTCTATTGATGAAGGAGGAAATACAGAACTGGAGTTGTTCTCTTTTAGCTGTGTTGGCTCTCTGGGAATAACAGGATTAAAAATCATGCAGAGGTATTATTTGCTCCTGAAATCAGCAAGCAGTTCTGAGTAGATACATGAGGTATCTCTTCTGATTAAGACAGTGCCAGTTTAACAGCCATTCTTTCTGAATAGGATAGCATTTTAAATCACAGAAAATAATAAAAAAAAAAAGGTAAGATAAGAAAGTTTAAGACGATTATCATGTCTCTCTACTGTTTTATTAAATCTTGAATGTTCTGTTAATTGCAAGTTTACAGCTTATTTCCATACTTATTTGAAGTCTGTCATATAGGTCAATCAAATCTGCATCGCACTCAATTCTAAGGAAAGAAAAGTTCCACACATATTCAGGCAGCTTCTTAAAGACATTGTATTTATAAGAGAAAAAAAAATCCATATAATTTAATTATATATTTATTAATTTCTGTATATTTCAAAGTATAAACATATATGGATTTATTCTTAGAGAATGAAATGTGAACATATTTATTTCTAGATAAACAGAAAAGTAATTCATTTTAATGATGTCATTTGAAGATTTATTTGCTTATTTGAATCTTAGTGTTCCTCAGGTCCTCAGCACATTATCTATTTTAGCCTGATAATTTCTTTCCACATTGATCAAAACTTTGACCCTATACACAGAAAAGAATAACTTTATTTACAGTAGTAGTCTAATTTAATTTAGTTGGAGTACATGCAACGACAATTACCCAGCAGTAAATGATTTTTAAAAAGCCAATTTTAACAGTATTATACAAATTGGCAAATAATTTTTAAGCATTCATAAATATATAGGAATGTGCAAAATTTGGCAAATGATGTGTGGATAGTTATAAACATATAAAATTCTACATTTAATTATATTTATAAATATTTGTTTCTGCAATGAAAAAAGTTTTACTTGAAAGTAAAGAAGAAAGGTTGAAGTAACTTAGAAATAAAAGTAAAATTATTACTTCTGTCACAAATATGCTTTGAAGTGTTTAGATGGTATATGGAAAAGCAAACCAAAAGGAGAAGAAATCATACATACTAAAATATATTTACTTCCTTTTCACACAAGCTTAGGATAACGTAGGCTGTAAAATACAGAAGCTTTATTGGAGTAGAGGTTGCCAAATCCTTCTCATCTGCACAGACATTAATTTCTCCATGAAACGCAATAAGGTTTGTAAAACGTGCTTTTTCCCTGATAAATCCACATAAAATCTTCCTAATTATTTTCTTTTACTTCACATGCCAGGAAATGAGCTCCAGGAGAATGTGCTCGGTGGTTTCTCCAAGGATGGAGGTGAAGCTGCCTGGCTGACAGGTCCCGGGATCATTCCTTTGTATTACTTAAGGATAGGGGAGTCCAGTATCATTCTCTTTCTAGTTACGTGAGAGCCTCCTCATTTGCTATGAGCTTTTGTAGTTGCTAAGCAGAGGCCTCACAATCACATCAGAAAACTTTTTCAGCACTTTCAGGTGAATTCCATCTGGTCCCAGATGGGATCAGAACCATCCCTAACACATGCACTTCTGTGACCAGACTTTATCTATGAAAATAGAAACACAGAGTAGTTTAGCCTTTTCTGCATCGCCCACCACTAGCTTCTCTCCACTCTTTAACAATAGATCTCTCTCATCACCGAATTTTCTTTTCCTATGCCTAACTTGAAGCTTTCCTCCTTGTTGCACTTTATGACGCTATCTCATTTTAACTTCAGCGAGTCTTTGGTTTTTTTGATTCCATGTATAAATGTCTAAGCAATACTTTTATGCTCCTTCTTTGTTTCCTGTCCTTGTTTCCAATTATTGGATGCATTTTAATTCTTCTTGAAGGTCTTTATACAACAGGGTGGACCTTCTTGGTCTTTCTGACCACTGAAATAGTTTGCTTATAAACTCTTTTCTTTTTTTTTTTTAATAAAATAAGCCATCTCTCATGGGCACCTTTCTACTTCTTGGCAATTTCTCAGGGTATTCTGCTGAGAAATTCCCTAAGTAAACTGAAGGCTGCTCTCTAGAATAAGTCCAGAATCTAAATTATACCGATTTGCTTCCCAGATACTTCTTCTAGATTCTGAACTCAATCAGGTCATGGTTATGATGTCCCTACTTCCGCTCACAAGGACAAGTAGATCATTAAAGTACGTGATGACTCAGCCTTGGGAAATAATCACCAGCACAACCTAGGAACCTCTTGAATTTCTTGCACAATGCTGTGTTTTCTTTCTAGAAGATGACTATATGTTTGAAAACCCCAGTAAGAACCAGGTCCTCAGATCATCAGACTTCTAATTGTTGTGTACAAAAAGCTTCATCCACTCCATCCTCTTGTGGAGGTTTGTGATAGATCCTCACCACAACACTGCACTGCTGCTTACCCTCTGATCTTGACTCACAGACTCCCAGGTCCTGTGTTTCACAGTGGGCCACTTCAAAGTTGAGGAGCTTTTTTACCTCTTATAGTTCCCTAACTGCCCTTCCTAAAAATCCTGACAAGTTTATTTTATTCACAAAAAAAGATTTTTTTTTCCCTCTTCCCCCTCTCCATGTCCTTAAAGTGAAACTAATGATATTTTGAAGCACAGATTATGACAGCAACTTAATGAAAGAGAACATAAAAATTTAACATATCTTGTTAGTTCTTGGTGAGTTACTGACCTGTTATTCATTCAAATAACGTACATATAGTTATTAAATCTTGTAAGTTTCCTCATCTCAGTGTCCAATACATGTTTTGGAGATTCATTTTCTGTATTTTTGAGACAATAATATCTAATCAGTTAATAGGACTAACCTCTATGCAAGCGAAATGGTAGACCTAAGCAAAAAAATCTTTGACTTCAGATTTCTCAGAACTTGCCTTTCTTTTCATCCTTTGTGTTTCCTCTCCTTGTAGACCACAATAATATAATACACACTTTTAACAGTTGCTTGTGTTAATATCCTACTGACACAAATGTAACTCATTTACTGAATCTCCATAAGCAATGGGAGAACAGAATATAACCATAGAAACACCCAAGACCTCCCTCAGATACACTTAAAAGCAATATAGATTTCATTGCTCATTTAGCTTTTCTCAGTATTCCCTTGTGTCTTTTCAGTTCCTTGCAGTTTTATTTATATTACAGTACAAGTAGATAGAACTGATGAGTAGAAAGATTTCACATAGAATATTTGTCATTTGTGATTGAAGACCAAGGAATTGGATAATGAAAAATGCTATTTATACACTACTTTATTCATTATATAATTTAGAAATCATCTGTCTGATTTCATCATCATAAAATAATCTCAAAGATTTGAGTCTCTGTATAACAAAGCTTTAAACTTCAGGTAGAATAAAAACACTGGGTTATGCTGCTGTCTTTAAAACTGATGTTCTTCAGTTTAACACTGTTAAAGCAACCTATTTGAATCTCAGAAGTTTTCTATTGTGGGATTTATATATAACTTAACATTTACACTGATATGAATATTACCCTTTCTTCCTGGTGAGTTACTGCTATGGTGTTTTTTTCACTGAAGAAAGACCTGGTGTTTTCATTCATCTTTACACTTTTATTTCTGTTCGTCATTATTTGATTTTATTGAAGGTAATTCTTACTATTACTCTAAGGCCTGGAATTTCTAAAGCACTGTGCAAATACTTAGCACACCCCTATCAGAGAGATCAATAGTATCCCTATTTTTCAAGACAATAGATTGAGAAAGAAATGTTTCAGCTGAAGTTTGCACTCATCTCTTTCAAGTCCTAATAAAAATAAACCGTCTTTGCCCTCAGTCAATTTTAAAAGCACCTGAATGTGGTTCTTGAATGCCAGTGTTCAAGACAGTAAATTCCAGGAAATGGGCAACATTTATTCCTGCTTAGGCTATCACCATAATTAGATTGTTTTAACAGGAAGATTCCAAATGTCTTTTTAACTTTAAATTTATTGATCATATTACCATGGGTTTTGCGGACTCGCTTAATCTAGTTTCGTGTTCTCCTTTACCACTTTCGTGATTTGTCAGAGAATTCTATCATTTTGAAGCTCCTCCTTATCTTACTATAGATTAGTTTTGTACTATGCAGGTACAATTCTTTCTGTTTTCTCTACTTGTACCATGCTACAGCTGTCTTTTTGCATGCTTTGCATTTTTTCAAGTTTGATCTGCCTTGCCATCTGCATGATTCCCCTAGAAAAAGTTCAGATATGAGGTGCAAATCTTCAGAAAATTTTTCACATAAGAACTTGGTAAATGCAAAATATTTAGACAATTGTTTACCATATTATAAACCCTGAACATCCAAGGTCATATGTAAAGCCTTCTATTGTATTTTCAGGCTTTCATCCCTTCAGCAAACAGACACAGTTATGCCTCACATTTCTGTTTGTATGAACTGTGTACTACTTTTTTTCCTAGTGAATGAACCAAGAAAAGATGGACACATATTTGACCAATCATTTTCTTTTATTTCAGCAACCAATATAAATTTGTTTATCTATGAAATGTCTTCTATCATCTGGAGACTCATAATGATATCTTAGATGCAGATGACAAAAGTTTGCAAGTAATTCAAGTACCTACTTTTCCAGTATCTACAAAAACAGAAAGTGAAACGAGAAATACATTTTTCACAGAATCACAGAATCACAGAATGTTAGGGGTTGGAAGGGACCTCTGTGGGTCATCTGGTGCAACCCCCTGCCGAAGCAGGATCACCTACAGCAGGCTGCACAGGACCTCGTCCAGGCGGGTCTTGAATATCTCCAGAGAAGGAGACTCCACAACCTCCCTGGGCAGCCTGTTCCAGTGCTCCGTCACCCTCAGAGGGAAGAAGTTCCTCCTCATGTTCAGACGGAACTTCCTCTGCTTCAGTTTGTGCCCATTGCACCTTGTCCTGTCGCTGAGCACCCCTGAAAAGAGTTTGGCCCCGTCCTACTGACACCCACCCTTCAGATATTTTTAAGCATTTATAAGGTGCCCTCTCAGCCTTCTCTTCTTCAGGCTGAACAAGCCCAGCTCCCTCAGCCTTTCCTCGTAGGAGAGATGCTCCAGTCCCCTCATCTGAATATACCGTTTCTGAAAACAGTGAAAGAAGTGGAGAATAATAAAAAAAATAGTAATAAAAGTAATAGGGGCTGAACTGATATGCCCCTGCAGAAGAAGAAGGAAGAAATCATTGGGGAGACAGGTTGAAGGTACTACTAAAATAGATGTATTAAAAGAAAATCATATTTGACCCCAAATACCATTTCAATTAGAGAGTTGGGCAGAGAGAAACCTGATGAACTTCAACAAGGGCAAGTGTAGCATCCTGATCTAGAGTGGAATAAGCCCATGCACCAGTAAAGGTAGGGGTTGCCCTGCTGGAAAGCAGTTCTGCAGAGAAGGACCTGGGTGTCCTGGTGGGTGACAAGTTGACCATGAGCCAGCAGTGTACCCTGGTTGGCAAGAAGGCCAGTGGCATCCTGGGGTGCATTGAGTGTGGCCAAGGTATGTTCCCCCTCTACTCTGCCCTAATGAGGCCTCATCTGGAGTACTGCATCCTATTCTGGGCTCCTCAGTTCAAGAAAGATGAGGAACTACTAGAGAGAGAATCCAATGGAGCGCTGTGAAGGTGATTAGGGGACTGGAGCATCTCTTCTCTGAGGGAAGGCTGAGGGAGCTGGGCTTGTCTAGGCTGAAGAAGAGAAGGCTGAGAGGGGAACCTTATAAATGCTCATAAGTATCTGAAGGGAGGGTGTTAAGAGGATGGGACCAGACTCTTCTCAGTGGTGCCCAGTGACAGGACAAGGGCAGCAGGCACAAAGGGAAGTGCAGAAAGTTCCATCTGAACATGAGGAAGAACTTCTTCATTCTGAGGGTGATGGAGCACTGGAACAGGTTGCCCAGAGAGGTTGTGAAGTCTTCTTCTCTGGAGATATTCAAAACCTGCCTGGACGAGGTTCTGTGCAACCTGCTCTAGATGTACTTGCTCTAGTGGGGGGGTTGGACTAGGTGATGTCCAGAGGTCCATTGCAACCCCTACTGTTCTGTGACTCTGTGATTCCGTCATTCTGTGAATTGTGTAGAAAAGATGCAGTTTAAGATGATATCAGTTACATGGTAATTATAAGAGGTGGTGGCAGCACCTTTAATACAACATTCCATAAATATATTTCTTTTTTATAAACATATATTTTAGCACAGAGCAGAATCGTGTCTTTCCCTTAGCCAGGCATTAGAAAGAATAATTTACTTTCTGTCAATTTGGAGGAAAACCAGTGTTGCCAGAGAACAGGGAAGTGAACTCTCATTAGGACTTTCAGAAGCATCACCCTGACTTCTTCACTTCAGGGACAAATTCAAGAAATGAGGTACTCTCAGCTGCCAATGGCTGGCATGCCTGGGTCTTCACCAGCAAGTTATTGGGACTGTGAGTGGCAGAAGACAAAAGTGATATAAGGCTGTGGTTTCTTTGAAGATAGAAAACAAAAAAGAAGATGTTTGTAAAGTGCCTTTTGAATAGAAAACCAGGTATTTTGCAATTATTTTCTGGAGGAGGATCATGTTTCTATAGAAGAATGATGTAAGGCAATGACGTATACTGCAACTTCTGCATGTGTATAAGACCGAACAAATGTAAAATGAAATGGGTAAAAAATTGTGGATCTGATATTGTGTAGACTAAAATGGCTTTTCTTTCCTGGAAATAACTACAGGGTGATTGAGCTGGGTTCAGGGCAATATAAAAGAGTCATTACTCACACTGAAAATAAGCTACTGGTCAAGAGAATTCCAGTATTTTTTCATAAAACTTTCCTGAAGATCAGCAGCTTCAAGGAACATTTTTCTAATACTCCTTTATGCTCTGCATTTAGAGGTTTATGGTTGTACTGGTTTTGTCTGGGATATAGATAATTTTCTTCATAGTAGCTGGTGTGGTGATATGTTTTGGATTTGTGATGGAAACTATGGATAATACACTGATTTTCTAGCCATCGCTGAGCAGTGCTTACACAGCGTCATGGCCTTTTCTACTCCTCACACCACCCACCAGCGAGTAGGCTTAGGGGGCACAAGAATTTGGGAGGGGACACAGTTGGGACATGTGACCCCAGCGGACCAAAGGGACGTCCCACATCATACGACACCATGCTCAGCAGTAAAATCTGGCGGAAGTAGGAGGAAAGAGGGATATTTACAGTTATGGTAGTCGTTGTCCCAAGTAACCATTATGCATGATGAAGCTCTGCTTTCCTGGTGATAGTTGAACATCTGCCTTCAGGTGGGAAGTAGTGAATGAATTTCTTATTTTACTTTGCTTGTGCATAGCTTTTGCTTTATCTATGAAATTGTCTTTATCTCAACCCATGAGTTTTCTCACTTTTATCCTTCCAATTCTCTTCCTCATCCCATGGCAGAGGGACTGAGTGGGCAGCTCTGTGGGTCTCAGCTGCTTACTGGGGTTAAATCACAGCTAAGGTTTGCATAATTCACATACGTAGTCAATACTGATGCTCATCAGGCTTATGCAAAGTTGGTTTTCTGCTGTTCCTTTTGGTTAGAAGCCATCTTCAGTCCTATCCTGTTCAGTGCCAAATTAATCGAGTGATGTACTTTGTGTACTAGCCTGAAAAGAGGAGGGAAAAAAGAATCCAGTATGAGTATCACTAGGGACACTGGCAGGTGCTCTATTTCTTGGCATTAACAGACGGAAAGGTAGGAGATATTCCTCTCACTAATGTTTTTTTCTGAGAAACAAAACAGAGTTTTGATTGCACAATTTTAATGGAAAATTGGAAACTCACAGAAAGAAACAGAAACTGTCCACAATAATACGTTAAAATGAGGCTTTATAAAAGTAAATTATGTTATTATCAGCACTTTCCTATTTAAATAATAATAAATCCAAATCCCTCTAAATGAAAAAATCAAAAAGAAAAGAACTCTAATGAACCAAAGTATACTTTTACCACAAAGTACCTGTTTTTGGAAGAGATAACAGCTATCTTGAACCCTTTTAAGTAAAATATTTTGGGAAATTGCTTTTGAATTGTTATGATAGGTGATATAAATAAAACAATTTCTTTAGTAATAGCACTTTCATTATGGGAAATGGCATGTGTAAGAGGTACTTGTCTGACAGCACTGTGGTAAATTAACTGGTCCAATTAACAGCATGGTGCACCTCTAGGATTAATTGAAAATCATTAGTTTATTTATTGGGTTGGTTTTAAGTATTTGAAAGTGTATGCTGTATTAATGTTAGATTTCTCTAAGTGATACTGTGACTAAATGGTAATAAGTTTTTTGGTTTTTTTAGTTTTTTACTGGAAGGTAAGATGTTGACATGGGGACTGTGCTTTTAATTACTGCGCTCCCTAAAGAGTATGTACAGCTCATGTCTTGCACAGCCGTTGTAAGAGGGAAGAGGGAACACAGTGAAAAAAGTCTCTGCTAAAGGTTTTGTGTGGAATGATCAGTGAATGCCACAAAAGTATAGTCAGCTTAGTTAAAAAAAGTGATATTTACATATGCATGGAACAGACACATACACAAATACAGACATGACAATAAAGACATTTAGATAGCAAATATCTGAGAAAAGGCATATGCATAGATATGATATTCCTTCATTCAACATTAGAAACCATATACACATAATACACAGAAAAAGTCTAAAATACTAACATGTACTGATACTGGAAATTCTGAAATTTTTACAAGACGTGCAGTTATAAATATGCAGGTCTGGTTAGTTTTGGAATGTGTCGCATGGCCTAATCATAGTAACATAAGATGGGCTTGTACTAAGAGCATCTGCTTATTTGCAACATAAATTGGACCTTCTGTAAAAAAGGACAGGCCCACCTTCCTCCTTCTGCCTCTAGCCTGGTGTTTCTTGCATTCTTGAGTCTGAGCACCAGCAACATACACAGCTTTTCAGATCAAGGAACTGATAGCTCTCAGAATTAACAATTTAGCTTCTTAATCTGGTGGCTTGTCATATGTACAACTACTTACACAGGCACAATAGCTATCTTGGTTCAAGATCACTCCTTGCAACAGCAGACCGTACTTCTGCCACCGTGAACTGGATAAGGAATCTGAACATTAAATGAATCACAGCCTAATCAGACTGCTAAATCTGATGAGGTGATAGTCACGAATCCCCATAATTTCAAGGATAAATTAAAAGCAATGATAGTGCGCAATTATTTATGTCTGAGCTATGAATTGAGATATGTTGCAATGTATTTGTTGTGCTGTTATGGATTAAATAAATACAAAAAGCAGATATGTAATGCAAAAGTAATAACTAGGAATTCTAGAAGCTACATGCAGGAATAACTCAAAGTCGTGGCACCATGCGGCTTCAAAGTATGGTTATAAGCATTAGCTGTGTCCGTAATATTCCTGTGAAAATAATATACCTGGAAATTTGCTTTAAATGTGAAAGTATGACATACCTACTCCGGAGTGTTCAGTGTGTAAGAACCAAAATTAGGATTCAGGAGGTCTTGGATATCAGATCTGTATTCAGGCCTTTAGAATAGCCAATTAATTAAAGCAAACATATGCAGAGACGAGTATTACTACAGGGCTATAGAATTCATAAAAACAAAGCCATTAAACAGATCACACAGGGTGGTCTTTTGTAGTATGGGAGAGAAAAAGATTATGGTTTTGCATAAACTAATGTATGAACCTTCAGCATTATTCTTCCTGAAGGTATGAAGACAGTGTGGTTTACATGAACGTAATCACCCTGATGTGACATGGCAAAACACTGAGTAATCATCTATCAGAAAGACCTTTATTAGGTGAGAAGCACATGTCCTTTTGAAAAATACTAGCCTTAAGACATTTTTTATCAAGCACAATTCTGTTCTACTCTTTAACATCAATGCCCATATTCCAAATACGCAAATGTACACCAGCCTATTCACAAGTTAAGTACCCATGCTGTTTTAAAAAACAGAAATATGTGAAACTATGTGTAATAATATACATTTGAATTATTTGTCCATATTTTAGTCTTCCGCTTTTAAATCTCTTTCCTCCTTTCATATTCCTGTGTATTGCTAAAACCCTCCTCTTCTATGGAAATAGTAATTCCATGAAAATTGTAGTAATACTATGAAAAAAGAGGTACTGGTTAAAAAGCCTTACTAGATGTGTATGGAAACAACTAAAAGAGGACTGATCTTTCTTCTACAGTAAACAGGTGTCCCATCCCACTCAGGGGGTAAGGGGAGGTGAGCGTTTCAGTTCTCTGTGCAGTACCCAGGAGTCACGAAAATGACACAAGAGGCTTGACTAAAAAAAAAGCTTTACTGGGGTTCAGCAAGATTACAAAAGATGGTAACTTTGCGACTTTATAAGGACATTACTTTTAATGCAGTGGGTCACAACAGATACTGACTTGGCAAAGCTTACAACAATATGTCTGATTTTGCGAAGCTATAGCATATAGCGGATTGACAAACTTACATTACCCTTATGTGCCTATAAATCAAGTATTGACAAACTTACAACAACATTGCCCTTATGTACCTATAAATCAAGTCAAAGATAGAGGGGAAAACAAAAGGAGAGACAAGAGAAGAAGACATCACCGCCCTTGGATCCAGCAGCAGTTTCTGCTGGTGTTTGGGGTCCTCTGGTGGTGGGTGCATGCCAAGAGGCTTGCCCGTTCTTTTATATCCTTCGGGTGCCCGACGTTCCTCCTTCAGTCAATGAAAATAACTCTTTTCATTGCTTTGCAGCATTTAGTCCAGAGAACACTGATGAAGGATTCACATTACCTCACTTGAGCTGAAATAACATTGTGAAAGAAATAAGTACGGGTGTTTACCAATATTTACAAACACTGAAATGCGAAGCTGCTGCTAATTAGAAACACAAAGATGCAGCTAAAACACTCTTTGCTTTCTATTTTTTTTTTTTTTATAATTGCCACATGGCTAAGAATTCTGTGAGTGAATTAGAAGACAACAAATGAGCAGCTAAGTTACCAAATTCGTGCAGGCAACAGTAGCTACTCTTTTAGAGAACTGAAGGAATTATAGGATAGCCCCGTGGCAGATGGGTTTCACTTAACAAAAGTGACGGTGTTGTACAGTAGCTGTGGCATGCAATGAGGGAAAGTTCACTTGCTTCAGGTTTCCTAGAGGTTGGTCATCATTTAGATCACTCTGGAGGTTGGTTAATTCACTACCTATTCTCCAGAGGCCTTCAAGGAGCCATTAATTCAGGGAAAATTCAATCCCTCTTAAGTTCTTTATGAAAACAAAATCAGTGAGGATAGACAGCTTGGAAGATCTAAAAATTGCCATCTATCAAGTACATTTTATAAAGCAATTAGATTTCAGAAAAGCCTCCCTCTGCATCCCACCAAGTAAGTGTAATAAACTTTCTTTTATGATGGCCTTGGGAGAAGATACTTCACTAATGAAAAGTCATGATTTGTATATTTTATGTTGCCTTAAGGACATGTCCAGTGCTGTTAAGATTGCTAGTCCCCACCTGAAAAGTTTGGATATCATTATTCTTGATCTATATGTACCATATATTAATGCTGACTTGGCCTTTAGAGACATTCTTCCATATAGTTGGAACAGCATTACGTACCACTTCCCTTCTCCAGGCATTTCCATCAATTAAAAACTTCAATCATCTCCAGCATGAAACCGAGAGAAGGGGTAAGAGAAATGAAGACTGGGCAGCAAACAGCTTACTGTGTTATGATGTTAGCACACTTGACACTTGTTTGTTTTATCATATTTTGCATTCTACATAACCTTTCTCTTTAGCAGTCACTGAGGATTACAATTTGCAGTTTTATTCTTTCCTATAAAATTCTGCTTCATGTCCCTAGTGGGAAAAACCTTTAGCTGAACTATTTATATTTCCAACAGAGAGCACCATGAATGAAGGTGCATGCCTGTTGACTGCTGAGGAAAGTAGACTTACTGGCTATAGTCTAGTTAATAGAGGAGATGAGAATAAACTCCAGAGACAGACACCCTCAAATATTTGGCAAAAAAAGAGAAATCCACTACTCTATTAATGGTTAGAAATAGACAAACTCACTTATGGAAGTGCTCTCATCCTCCTGGACCATTCATAGCAGTCTTTGCAGATAGTTAGCATGACATGCTCTTAATTGCTTTCCTCCTCTTCAAGGCTGCAACAAATTTCACTGGCTCCTTCCCCATCCTCTAGAAGTGCAACCGTTGGTCTATGAATCACTAAGTTAATAAAAGGTTTCTGTCTTAGCCTCAAGAATATTACTTTCATCCAACATTGCCTGATAAGATCTCTTTCCACATGTAACCTCTTATCTGAACAGAGCTGTGTCATGCAAAATCCGCCTTCTATTTGGAAATTCCAGATAACCCATCTTCTAGAAACTGAACTTGTCATATTCCCTTCTTGTTTTTAAAAGCAAATAGATAAATTCTGAAAAGTCAGGTGTCATGAGACAGCAGCATCTCTCCAGCATGTGCCAAGAATACAGTGGTTAATCTTATACTGTTCTATGCATTCCTGTCAGGAGATAAACACTTAAAAATACTGGTTGATTTCAGGGCTTGTTATCCCTAGAGGTGAAGTAGATTTCTAGCTTATGGTATTAACTCTCCTATCTGCTTATATTCCTTTGAACAAACCTTGTATTGCTTTGTAGCAGCTCATCCGTCACATAGTAAAAAAGGAAATCTCCTATAAGTATTGCTGCTTTTGATAAGGCCACCACTAGACTATGAACTAATTAATTTTCTGCAATACCAAATTCCTCCAGTCCTTGGCTGGAACCCCTAAGTCATGAAAATACTGTCATTTATTGACAGAGTTTCATATCATTCTTTCAGAATCTGAATTAAAGGTAGGTAGAAAATATTCTTCTACCTACTATTCTTTCCAATTTTATCACATGTCCAACCTTTGCTTTCCCCATCGCAGGTGTGTATTGTTAGACTCAACAAACATTTGTTCAATTAAAAGGTTTTTTTTGGTCATTTGCTTATGCTTTATCACTTCTGGTTTAGCTGCAGTGTGGAGCAAGATGGAATGTTACAATCTGAGACATGAAAATGATGTTGCAAAGATTTCTTTCAAACTGTGATACAGATACATTGTTTTTGTTCAAGGGTACACTGCGTGAGAGTAGTATAAATGGTTCTATGTACATCAAGGAAAACAAAATAGTTCTAAGTTCCTTACAAATATGTCATTCCTTTAAGATCGATGGGAACTCTGTGTGCATAAGCACTACATGAGTGGACCCTTAAAGCATGCTGAGGAGGAGGCTCTGCAGTCATTTAAAATTCAAACACAGCTTCATCTTGGCCATTAGTCAAGATCAAGCATCTTGGGAGGCTTCCAGTTTCACAAAGTAAGCCCTGTGAAAGTCCTTTAAAGCAACTCTGTCTTAACAAAGATCCAAACAAACAATGCTTTGATCCATACATCATCAGAGAAAGTGAAGAATGGCAAGCTTAACTTTATATTTAATAGTAGCCTCTGATATGAAAAATCATGTTGTGGTGAATTCAGGGAAAACTTCTCTTCAGGATGTGGCCCTTTGAAATATCTATTTTAGCATCTGAACAAGAGAGATAATTTAAAAAAAACCCACAACATAAAAATTAAACTATTATAGACAATAAAAAATTACTTTTGTTTGTGTCTCAGAATACTCTTTAAATTCTTTGAAAATTCTAGTACACTTTAAATTGTGAAGAATTTACCATCAAATAAAAATAAGCGTTAAGGCTGTAGCATGTAACACATTTGCTAGTTTTGTGAAAGACTGGTTAATCCCATGTACTGATGTTATGGTGTAAACGAGATGAAAGGAATTCCTCTTATGCCTTGTACCTGTGTGCTTTACCTACAGGTCTTCTCTTCAGACAGAAAGAAGACCTCTGTAAGAACTGATCTTTTTTCTTGCCTCCACATTTGTGGATGCTATCGAGAAACGCACACAGTTTTGGCATTGCTCCTCACTGTGGTTATGCCAGTCTGCTGGAGTTTTTCACAGTGGTACAAAAAAGGACCTGCTGCAGTGTACTGTTTCCCAGAGTACTGCAAAACTGCATTTCTCTTGCCTGTGGCCGTAACTGCAAAGTGATCATTTAACTGTGAATCCTAATTCCCCTCTCTTCATTAAAAACAATGATCCCGAATTTTTACTGAGTTACTGTTCAAGATGGTAATGCAGAGGAAATACTGCTGGATAAATAAACAAAGTC
Source organism: Opisthocomus hoazin (assembly GCF_030867145.1). NCBI lineage: Eukaryota > Metazoa > Chordata > Aves > Opisthocomiformes > Opisthocomidae > Opisthocomus > Opisthocomus hoazin. The sequence continues at coordinate 101,982,101 of NC_134416.1, forward strand.
TGATAGTTCTGAACTTAAGAGTTCTGCACATATTACCTGTCTGACATGCAACTCTTACTGTGGCTCAGCACACCTATTTTCCACCCATCCAAAGGCTTTTTCATTACGACAGAAGGATGAAGGGACCAGTATGTCATCCACCAGAACAACCTACGCAGCCAAAAAGAGCTTTCTGTCTCTATATCACAGAATCACAGAATCACAGAATAGTAGGGGTTGGAAGGGACCTCTGTGGGTCATCTAGTCCAACCCCCCCGCCGAAGCAGGGTCACCTACAGCAGGCTGCACAGGACCTTGTCCAGGCGGGTCTTGAATATCTCCAGAGAAGGAGACTCCACAACCTCCCTGGGCAGCCTGTTCCAGTGCTCCGTCACCCTCAGAGAGAAGAAGTTCCTCCTCATGTTCAGACGGAACTTCCTGTGCCTCAGTTTGTGCCCATTACCCCTTGTCCTGTCACTGGGCACCACTGAAAAGAGCTTGGCCCCATCCTCCTGACACCCACCCTTCAGATATTTGTAGGCATTTATATGGCCATTTATATGCCATTTATATGGCAAGCTCTTGCTTGGCAGATAGGAAGGAGTGACTTGTAGACTGTGTGAATGGTCCTGGTGTGTTATACATCGGGTGGTGGCAAAGCTGCTCTCCTCTCTTTCCCAGGAGCAACGTCCTGAGTATTATCAAGCATTTTATAGTCTCTAAAACAAGACAAGAATTTTGTTCATATAGGAATAGGCACTTGAACACTTTACTAATCCAGAAAGTCCATTAAACCATGTATGAAATAATCCTGCTGAGAACTCAGCTTGCATTTAGTGTCTTCTATTAATAATAATCTTTTCATGCTGGGTGGCTGAGGAAATGATAGTCATTTCTCAGTTGTACGGTGTAAGTTTGTGATATATTTTTTCTTCCAAAATCTACTATATTTAGAGAAATGCACTTAATTGCATAATATGGAGAAAAAAAAGAGTTAAAGTACAGCCTCAAATCTCTCACATGTTTAAACATATGCCCTAATACATCTTTTGGAAAGATTTAAAAAACACAATACTGTCCGTTCCCTGCTGTGAAAATAATTTCCTGGACTTCACTGTGGAGAAGCTCTTTATGACATCTCTCTCACCTTCTTCTCAGTGCCATCTGTAGAAGCAAGGGTGAGACAAATTGTTGTATGAATTGAACCTATATCTTCTGCTGGAAGATGCTTGGAGACAACAGATGATAAGCTGAGCAACAGACATGAAGAAGTAAGGAACCCACTCATCTGGCAGTTCGACAACTGGGCTGTCAGTCAAGATCCATTTCTGAGGAACTTCAGCAGCAGAGTGAAAGTTCAAAGCAGAGGTGGTCATTCCCTTTCAATTCCTATGTCTTGACTTATTTCCTGTTCAAAGGGAGCTTTTGAGTGGCTCTACGGCCTTCCTAAATTCCCTGAAGTAATTTTAGCCCTACTTCAAGAAAAACATGTTCACATAAAAAATTATTACCCAGATTATCCAAATATCCAATTCAAAATCCATAATATACAAAAATTATTATGCAGTTTCATAATACCTTCTCAGTGAACTTCCTTTCAGCTCTGCATGGGTGACAATTTCCCCACTCTCCATGTGTTAGACCTGCAAATATAATATGAATGCTGAGCTTACTGCTGGTTTGTGCACTCAACTGATGGACTCTTTGCAGCTTCTTTCCAAACAGATAAGACTGGAAAACACACAGACATGGTGTAAGTGACCGGCTCCTTTCTGTTCATTAGCAGGGACAGGCTTCCAGGCTTGTTTGCTGATGTTCTGAAGGAGCAGTTTATGAAGCAGCTGTAAATATAATAGGACGCAATTTTGTCCCATTCACCTCTAGTCCTCAGTCAAGGCAGGCTGAAGTCTCTTTGTAGCTAGACCATGAAGTTGTGCCCAGCAGCATACTAAATTACAATGCATATGTGGACCAACAAACCTGTTGCAGCTATTCCTAAAGAAATACTTTCAAATTTGCTGTCTGAACAGCACACAAGTGTGATTTCAGTATGACCAGAAGATTGCTTTAACTGTATGCTGCAGAAGTACCCCATTGCTTTTTAATCTGATAATTTTTTTTTTAATTTTTCTTGCCTAAAAAGTGTCACAAATGTCAGTCTGGGTATAATTAGAAGTTGACAACAGAAACCTAATTTACAATGTGCTCTGCATGCGTGTTGAACCCACATACCTCTGGTGGAAATAAAAAAAATCCAGTAAGCTGAGTGGGACATGACAGTGATTTTTTCCTTTGCATAAAATAAAGATTGTGTATCATACAGAAGATTGCTGTAGAACTGACTTGGAGATGCCAAAGTGTTATTTTAGAATTTTATTTTTAAGGAATGAACATGCTATAAATGATAAAGAGCGGATAAATTCAGGAACAAGTTAGAAGTATCTAGAAGAAATGTTAACAACTAACTAATGTTGAAATAGCTGGAGGTGGATTTCAGTTGCTACTCAACACCTTGTATCCTTTACTGGTCTCAGGTAAAAAAAAAAAGACCATGGGAAAATAATAATAATAAAACCCCAAATTTAGGGATTGTATCTCCAGAAAAATTTAACAAAAAGAACCCCACAAAAAATCCCCCCAAAATCCCAATCAGTGGCTTTCTTGTAGTGTGACATTTAAGCTGCACAACTATAGGAAAACCTTCAATAAAATATTTTCTTAATTCTTTCAAAAACCACTACACTAATATTTTTGAACTGTTCATACATTTTCAAGTTTAGCTGGAGAAATACCTCTCACAAATTAAAAATAACTGCAGAGATTGCATCACCCCTCTTCTCTGCCCATTCAGCACTAAATTTAAACATTGTCTAATATCCTGACGGGTGGTTCCACATCACATTGGTTTTATAAGTTATAAGCCATATCACGGGTATAAGAGTAAGTAGACTCAAAACTTCAAAGCACAACTTCTTTGAAAGCATTAAGTTTCAAATCGTTCTTATCCAAGCAATATGTATTTTTAAAGTAGTTTCTTTCCTGCTCATATGCTTCCATGTCACTCCCAAGTCTGTGTGATTTTCAGGTTCACCCAGTACCAAATAATCATGAATATGCAAAATTACACTCCAGTTTTGACATCTGCTGAAATCAACAACCTGATAAAGTCATACAGTAACAAAATACATTTGAATAAAATTTTTGAAAAAAAAGTTATAGGGGTTCTTCTTGCCTGTGCTTCTCTGTGGGAGAACTATATTGATATTATTGCTGACAGATGCATAGCTAACTCTTTTTTAAAGTATCTCTGATAAGAGGTACTCCAGTCTTCCAAGTAATCTGTTCCAGTGCCTTGTCTCTAACCTGAATCCTTCCTGTTGAAATTGAAGACTATTACTTCTTTTCTTCTCCATATCTGCAATGGAGAACAGATTATTTCTGATAAGTACTTACAGGAATGGGACAGATGGTATCTTTGCATCTTCTTGTTTTGCATATTATGCTCCTTTCAGGAGAGGGATTAACTCAGATACTTCTCTGGAGATAGAAGAGACATGTTTCTTCCCAGGAAGCAGCTGAATCTGGCAGAGAGTGGGGCTCCTGGAAACTGCATGCTGTGGCAAGCAGAAGTGAGTGAGAAAAATCACTTGAAAGATGTAGAAGTATGCAGGTGGAGGAGAACCTAAGCTGCTGAGAAGAAACAGGGATCAGACCGGAAATTTTCAGAGGTGTTGGAAAGGGAGAGCAGGGAACTGGGCATGATTTGCTGTGACAGTCACTGAGCAGGCTGGAAGCAAAGATGCAGTGGGTTGGGAGAGACAGTGCTGCATATAAATCCTTTACATTTCTAATATGTCTGTATTTAAAAAGATAGGAATTCTAGTTAATATTTCAATAATCCCTAGCTTTTGTGAGTTTAAGAACAATTAATTCTTCTTTGGGGATTTTACTATAAAGAAAAAAGTAGGCACAGACTCTTTGCAAAAGCCTGACTGACCTACAGTCCTGACTGAGGATCTTCTTTAATTTCTGTCATATTTGCTGGTGTCATGTTTTTCACCATAAATGTATGTCTTTCATGAAGTGCAATGTGTAAAACTGCATATGCTATTCCAGCTGAGGCCTGACCAATGTGCATAAAGTAGAAGGATGTATAAACATCCAAATTATTACACAGATATGAATAATGTCATCGGTAGTCAATAAGTCTGTTCATAAATTTTTGTGAGAAGTTTGTCTTTATTGTAAAAGCATAATGTCAGTACATTGGGAACTAGACATGATATTAAAATTTTTTTTTGTGTCTTCAATATCCAAATTTGTTTCTTGCTCATACTTAGTGGACTGGTTTACTACGATTTGTTCTTGACAAACCTACATAGACTCCCATTCATCTCCTTGTTGACTTTACACTGTTTACAAGTAATTTGGGTTTTTTTGCTTTTAAAAAGTCTTTTTTATTCTGAGGAACAAAGTCAGACTAACTGCTATATAATTCTGCAGCTGCTTTTTTCTCTTCCAGGGTTTTTTTTTCAGATCATTTGGTACCGTAGCTATCTTCCAAGAGTCCTCAAAGATAACCACTAAGAGTTTTTTGGTTGCGTCAGCCAGTATCCTAGGATGAAGTTCATCAGATCACATTCATTTAACTTATCTAAGTGCTCTGCAACTCATGTCTTTCCTATTCCATGTTGAGATCTTCCCCTTTTGTTGCTGATATTAATTATACTGGGCAGTTCTCCTTAATGGATGTTTTTACTGCAGATTGATGCAAAAAAAGCTATTAAAATCTTCAGCCTTCTCTATGTTATCTGTGCTTAGCTTTCCTTCTTGATTAGTAGCAGAACAATGCTTTCTTTGGTGTTCCTCTTATACACAGAAGCTGATTTCTTGTCATTCTTATGCCTTTTGCTAATTGCATCTCATTTGTGTCTTGACCTTTCAGATTTTTTCTTGTATGCCCAGGCTTTATTTTTGCCTTCAGTAATCTGTCCTAATTATTAGTTTCTAAATTATTCCTTCTTATATCTGATGCCAATGAAGAATTCATAATTTAACCAAGCTGATTTCCTATTAAACTTTCTGTTTTTCTGATTTTATGCTTTCAGTATTGTTTCTCTGAAGAATTGACTGTTTTTCCCAAATTTCCTTTTTCCTTAGTCTTAACTACTAAAAGAACTACTTACTACTGAATTTCCAAGCTTCTTGAAGTTTGCCTTTATGAGTAGATTAGTCTTCACTGTCCAAGGTGTCTTGGGAAGAGTAATGGGTAACCATTTGTGACCTAGTAACATTTACATTATGTTTTATTACTTGACATTAAAAAAATTAGAAATAATGTTCCTTACATATCCTGCATCCTTTCAAACATGTCATTTTTACAATGTTTTTCTTTTTGATTCCAGTTATTTTTAGTGCCATGATTCTGTTCTCTTACTATGAAGTACCAAAGCCATTAAATAAACCTCTGTTTTTTAAAGAGGATGTCACCAACTAGGACAATTCATACTGTTTTCCAAGTTCTTTTTCATAAGGCATGTAAACAAATATTCTGGCATGGGGAGATCTGTTCTGACACCAGTTGTGAGGACAGAGATGTGTTATTACCAAAAAAAAATTGCATTTGGTTCCTTTTAGAATTACTTTTTAATTATATTTGCTCTATAAAATTCTACATTCATTTCCAGACATGGATAGCTGAGACAATAATTGCCCAACTGATTGTTTGTGATGAACTTTCTTAGAAGGCTGACATATATGTGTAATGGAAATAAATTACACATTAATACATTCAAATCTATGGTACTAAATTCCTGAGTCTGTGCTATATGTTTCTGCATATCCAGCCCTGCTTTGTAAAGGGATATATTGGGTTTGTGTGGCAAGATTTTGGTATTGGGGGAGAAAAAAACTTCAACAGTAGCTCAGAGAAAGGAGTGAGAGTATGTGAGAGAAGCAACTCTGCAGACACCAAGGTCAGTGAAGAAGGAGGGGGAGGATGTGGTCCAGGCGCTGTAGCAGAGATTCCCCTGCAGCCCATAGTGAAGACCATGGTGAGGCAGGCTGTCCCTGTGCAGCCCATAGAGGTCCATGGTGGAGCCGATATCCCCCTGCAGCCTGTGGAGGACCCCACACTGGAGCAGATGGATGCACTCAAAGGAAGCTGTGACATCAATGGGAAGCCTGTGCTGGAGCAGGCTCCTGCCAGGACCTGTGGACCCATGGAGAGAGGAGCCCATGCTGGAGCAGGTTTGCTGGCAGGACTTGTGACCCTGTGGGGGACCCACGCTGGGGCAGCCTGTTCCTGAAGGACTGCACCCTCGAGACCCACGCTGGAGCAGCTCATGGGAAGGACTCATGTTGGAGACATTTGTGGAGGATTGTCTCTCATGGGAGGGACCCAAAGCTGGAGCAGGGGAAGACTGTAAGTAGTCCTTCCCCTGAGGAGGAAGGAGCGGCAGAAATGACATGTGATGAGCTGATCGCAAACCCCATTCCCCAGCCCCCTGCGCTGCTGGGAGAGGGAGGAGGCAGAGAAAACCTAGAGTGATGTTGAGGCCGGGAAGAAGGGAGGGGTGGGGGAAGGTGTTTTAAGACTTGATTTAATTCTGATGACCCTACTCTGGTTTGATTGGCAATGAATCAAATTAATTTCCCTTCATACCTGGCTATCTTGTATGTTCAGAGATCCCTAAAATGGAAAGTTCTGCTGGAATTTATAGAACTAAGACCAGAAAGTATATTTGTTTCATGTTAGGTGCTCACTTCACTATGATATATAATGGATGCTACAATGGCAGGACTTTTCTTTGCAGTGAATCTGCTGAAAACTTATCCTTATTGCTGCCTCCCAGAAGAGAGCATGAAATATATAATCTATATTTAAAAGTTGAGGTTATATTAAAGTAGCAACTACCAAACTTAGTATTTTAAATAATCAAATCGGAACAGTCTTTGACTCCAGGCTAGCTTTCTTACTACCTTTGAGTTACAAGAAACTTTATGCAATTGCTTCTGGTTCCCATGAAGACTTCTGTTCTTCCCCTCAGAGGTCTGACTGTGGCTGTTCCCTGTTCCTCACCACACTCTCTCTGCTTGTGTTGCAATCTCCCAGCTTGGATTCTCTCAATGTTACTTTTGCACAGTTTGCACCCTGGAGCCTTCTCTCCCAGGCTCAGCTGTTTATCAGGAAACAAATCTCTCTTCTAAGGGTCAATTTAACCCATTCACTTTTCTAACAGAATATAACAGGCAAACTGACATCAAACCAGTTAAACAATCTGTCACATTTCCCAGACTCTTTCCATCTCATTTAGAAATTATTAAGTCCTTATCAGTACCATACATCCTGATTCTTGTCTGATTATAAAGTATAAATGCCTACATGATATTGCTTGCAAAAGGAGAAAAAATCTGGAATGAAAACATTAATTTCAGTGGACCCTCCTGTTGACATACACACATAAAAATTAGGCCCACTTAGAAAATCCTAAGAGCCATTAAGTAGTCAGGGTATTGTATTCATTTATATATGCTTACCATCTATTCTTGAAAGCAGGTGTCTGGGAGGAAACAAGAGTATATAAAGGGCAATCAGTAGCATAGGAGTTACGTTTGTCTGATGTAGGTTCTGAGTCAAAGAAAAAAGTGAAAGGAAACAAATCTATAAATAAGGGAGATGGAATTAGGGCTGTGTAACTAGTAGTTAAGTGTTTTAGAATAAGGCATGTGGTGCAGCTTTTCAAAGCTCTTGAGAAAACAACAAATACTTGCTACTGGTTTAACTTACTGAAATCTTTTATTTGTGAAGATTTCTGTGTGCAAAAAGGGATTGTAGGAAGCTGAGAACACATAGATACTGTCATTTCCCCAAGCCATGGAAACTCCAGGTGAAACCTAATTGCTTGGGTACAATGTGACCTTTCTCTGGAAACTGAGGAAATCACCCCTGTGAGGACTGGGCAACTGTCACAGAGTCACAGAATCACAGAATGGTAGGGGTTGGAAGGGACCTCTATGGGTCATCTAGTCCAACCCTCCTGCCGAAGCAGGGTCACCTACAGCAGGCTGCACAGGACCACGTCCAGGCCGGTCTTGAATATCTCCAGAGAAGGAGACTCCACAACCTCCCTGGGCAGCCTGTTCCAGTGCTCCGTCACCCTCAGAGGGAAGAAGTTCTTCCTCATGTTCAGATGGAACTTCCTCTGCTTCAGTTTGTACCCATTGCCCCTTGTCCTGTCACTGGGCACCACTGAAAAGAGCTTGGCCCCATCCTCCTGACACCCACCCTTGAGATATTTCTAAGCATATATTAGGTCCCCTCTCAGCCTTCTCTTCTTCAGGCTGAACAAGACCAGCTCCCTCAGCCTCTCCTCATAGGAGAGATGTTCCAGTCCCCTCACCATCCTTGTAGCCCTCCGCTGGACTCTCTCCAGTAGCTCTTCATCTTTCTTGAAGTGGGGAGCCCAGAACTGGACAGAGTACTCCAGATGATGCCTCACTAGGGCTGTGTAGAGGGGAAGGAGAACCTCCCTCGACCTGCTGGCCACACTCCTCCTAATACATCCCAGAATCCCGTTAGCTTTCTTGGGAGTCAGGGCACACTGCTGGCTCATGGTTAACCTGTCGTCCACCAGGACACCCAGGTCCCTCTCCACAGAGCTGCTCTCCAGCAGGTCCACCCCAAGCCTGTACTGATGCATGGGGTTGTTCCTCCCCAGGTGCAGGACCCTGAATTTGCCCTTGTTGAACCTCATCAGGTTCCTCTCTGCCCAACTTTCCAGTCTGTCCAGGTCACGCTGAATGGCAGCACAGCCTTCTGGTGTATCTACCACACCTCCCAGTTTGGTGTCATCAGCAAACTTGCTGAGGGTACATTCTAACTCTTCATCCAGGTCATTGATGAAGAAGTTAAATAAGACTGGGCCCAATACTGACCCCTGGGGGACAGCACTAGTTACCGGCCTCCAACTAGACTCAGCGCCGCTGATGACAACCCTCTGAGTTCTGCCATTCAGCCAGTTCTCTATCCATCTCATTGACCACTTATCCAGCCCATACTTCCTGAGTTTCCCTAGGAGGATGTTATGGGAGACCGTGTCGAAAGCCTTGCTGAAGTCTAGGTAGACAACATCCACGGCTCTCCCTTCATCTACCCAGCCAGTCGTGCCATCGTAGAAAGCTATCAGATTGGTCACCTGTCACCATACTGTCTAGAAACTATCACCATAGCTTTGTTTAGAAAATAGCACAAACAGGAGTAGAAGCATTTTGTATGTGAGAATTTTACAAGAGCTATTATGGCAAGAAGACGAATTGCTACTTTCATCCAGGAAAACAGCTGAAAGGAGATTGTGATGCTTCTCAGCAATGAGGCCTTCAGTTGAGGAAGAAAAGATAGCCTTCCAGCAGGACTGTTTATTTTAGACAGCAATGAACATGTGAAAAAAGCGGATGTTTTAGTCAGGGGTCTGGACCTAATATTTTCAAAGGCTCATTTAACTGAGAAGCCTCAGTATCTACTGCTTTAATTTACGAATCTGCTCCCTTTGTGCCAAATTACTTGATAATGCAGGTGTAGTCCTAAAGAAGAAATAATATCTGAGAGGAGGTGAGGGTGCTGAAAAGGTGCAGGGTGATGGTAGACTGGGAGAACTAGAGTTGTCAGCTGCCATGACTGCATTCAGGAAACCTCATTAATCTGTTCTTAATTACATCTAAAATTAATTTCATATTTCTGACACACATTTCACTCTTCTGAAAGTGTAGGTACCTGCATGAGATGTTCCCATTCACAGGGTTACAGCAACTCATTGAAGGAAACTCGTCCTCCTGGTTTTTGAGTTCTCAGGGACTATCCAAAATGACACATCTGAATCACTTTAGCTTTTGTGTCAATCAGAATCAATTAACACCTCCTCCACCTCATCACAGAGCACAGCTCTACACCAAGTGTTGCAAACCTTGTTTTTCAGTTGTGTATAGAAAATAAATTAAGAACAGATTGGCTAAAGTAATACATTGCTCTGCCTTGAAACATGAAAGCAGCACTGAGTATATTCATATTAGTGAAAGGAATGTTTTAAGGGAATCTCATGAACTCTCTATGATAAAGCTCTCATTTGAAGCTTTTTTCCTTCAGTAGGTCTGATTATGTTTGGTTAACACAGGATAAGTTGTCAGAGACTGAAAGGATTAATGTGTGTTTATGCCTCAAACACTGTGGTAAAAGAGCTGCCTCAGCGCCGGGGCAGCCCTTCAAATGGCTGTCCTGAGCGGGCAGGACAGTGCCCACCTGCAGTAGGGGTCTGCCCAGCAGCACCAGACTGCAAACAAGGAGCAAGGTAACACAGGACGGGAGGGCGGATCGGAGGATGCTCAGCTCTGCGTTCCGATGTGTCTTACCCAAATCTGGGCAGAGGCCGTACAACGCTCGTTTGAGGAAGGGGCTTGAGACCTCCTAAGAGACCCATCACAACATCTTCCCCCACTGGCACCTGCGCAGAAGATCACAAATTTTCTAGAAGAATTGCCATAGAAGTCACCAAGAGGTGTGACTAAGGGTGGAGACTGACTGATAAAAGACACATGTGCAAAGAGCCTGGTGTGTGCTTGCTATCACAGGATGCTGTGCCTGTTGTCATCATTGCTGGATCCTAGGGTGGTGATACCTTTTTTGTTGTCCCCCGTTCTTTTCTTCTCTTTTCTTTTTATAAGAATCCATGTTGCCAATGCTTTCCATGTTTTCCAAGTTACCTCTGTTATAAATAAAATGCTGAAATGGATTGTTTGGTGTAGTTTCACCTTAATTTAGCCTGAGGGGATTAACAGAACCTGAGTTGCTTCCCCCCCCCCCCCATAGGTGGGATGTGACATATGTGAAAGTTAGAAATTAAAACTGCTTATATTTAACCACACTAGGACAAAGAAATAGCATTCCAAAATTAAAATTTTAAACTGATATTAGCATTGCGAAAAGAGTATTTCAGATAGCTGAGAACTGGCATGTATCACTGCTAGAAGGGAAACAAATGCTGTAGTATATTCCAATAGATTCATTTGTAATTTATAAATTTAGTTTTAAAATTAAAAACAAAAATAAACTATTTGCCACTGAAAGATGTTGTTCCTCACCTTAGTTCTAATAAATTACTGAGCAATGGTTCCTAACAGTGGATAAGATGAACATTATCTTTACATAAATATTTTAATACATCTTCTTGCTTAAAATTTCATAGGTCTGTGGAAAATAAAACCATAAGCATACTAAACAAAATACTTTTCTCATTTATTGCAATGAGACACTTCAGTACAATAAACATTGAGTCTTTCAGTAGTGATATTCTAATCAATAAACAACTGTAATATGTTCCTTGCTATCATTGCTAGTTTTGCTCTGTGGGAGTAAAACAGAGCATTTAGTAATGCACGGTGGAGTTAAAAAACGTGTTACATTGTATTCTTTTGTACTAAAAATAACCTTTCTTACCTTCACCACTGTTAAGAATTTTAACTTCTTTATTTTGTGGAAGGTATCTCAGTGTAGCATATTTTTGGCTAAAGATTAATGCAGATTTTATATCACTTCTGTAGCTGATTTTGCAATTCTAGGAATAGTGTTGCATGGTGCAAAATATGTACATATGCTATAGCACAAAAAACTTTGCATTATAAAAACAAAAATAGCTAGCACATAATTACAATTTGATAACCTTATCAAATCATGTCACTCTGAAAACCCTTTAGAGTCACTTGAGCTTGTTCCTCACAGATCATACCCCCTCCAAAAATGAGTTGGTCAGAAGATACAAGGTTGGGCTGTAAAAACAGGCTTTGTTCTTAGGATGGGATTGGTTCTTACCTGCCCTACCAACAATTCGCTTCCAGAAAAAACAGTAATCTCAGATATTATAACTGTATCTGATTATTCTTTTTTTGTGTGTGTTTGTGTTCGAATAAAAGGCTGCTCTTAAGGATCAAGAACAGTAAAAATTTATTTTTAGTCATATAAAATGACTTAAATTCTGTATAACAATAACAAAGTTGCTTCCTTTGCTCATTTTTTCTTTTAATAGCTCAATGACATCATAATGAATTTTGAATTAATTGTGTTTCTCAAAATCAGAGTTTGATAGAAAAAACTTGGAAATACTCCAATCTTTTTCTTGGAAAGCAATTGCTTGGCATGGAAATAAGATAAATAGTCTTTGAAATGCTGCTTTTATGAAATAAGGTCTCATGAAAGAAAAACTGGACATTTAACATGATGAGTTATGAGTAATTCTGGCTGAGATGAAAGGATTCTGTTTTCCCCTCGTATACTCAGTTCTGGAGTTTGTTAAATTTACCTGTATTGTAAATAATGTTCACAAAATTATGTTTGTGTTCAAAATCATTATATTTGTCTGTCTTTTTTCTATTGATGAGTAATGAATGCATTGTTTCTCAATCTTTAGTTGTCATCAGAGTATGCTTACATTATCATAATTTAAGTATGGAAAACCAAGGTTTTGTTCTTCCTGAGTTTGAAGGTCCATTAATCCAGTTACCTAGTCCAACTGGTATGCAAATTCTCTTAAAAAATTTCTTTATCTGATGCCTCTGTTCTAGGTTGCTGATCACATAAACTTTAAAATTGAGTCTGGCATTAAAAAGATGGCATAAAAGATAGGATCAACAATGTTTTTTAAGAAATTTGACAATTTATTTTACTTAGATTTTCATCTAGTGCTTACACACTTTAAAGCTTTTCCTCCTTTTAAGCTCTTGCACGTTAGTACATAAAAGATAACAAATCTGCTATAGTTTTAGCCTCTGACAGACAAGGTATTTTTCCTACATGTAGAAATACTAGACTTAAAGGAGAGGGAAATGCACTTTATTGGATGAATGATTATAACAGAATGGGAAAAGAAATAAGGATTCAAATAAAATTGCAGGAAAGAGGAGAGAAATCACTATTTACCTGTGCAGGAATGTCAAAAAATAGAACAGAAAAAATAATGTTCTGGTGCTGCGATTATAAAGACTAAGAAAAAGCAGGCTGACAATACAGCCATTTTAAATACTGCTCTGACTGAGTAGCTGCATGATCAATTAGGTGTACACAGACTGAATCATGATGATTGGTTCAAGGTGTGAAGAAGGGAAGAAGAAGAGCGAAGGCAAGAAAGCAAATGGGAGATCTCTTTTGCTGAGTTAAATCACATGACTCCCATTGCCTTGGATTCTTGCTCCCTCTAACTTTTAATGTGTATATTTTGGAAAAAGTAATATGAACTATAAAGTACTGACAACTCCATTTTAAATTTGGGGAAATAAGTCAAAAGTAAGCAACATGAGCTTGGTGAAATCTGCCTGAATCTGAAAAACTCATTCAAAGTCTTTTTCTCATCTCATAAGCCTTTTATTTCCTAAGCTTTTACCAGAAAAGCTTCCTTAATGCCTAAATAGCTTTCCTCGGCATTCAAAAGTGCAAGGTCTTGAAAGTGTGAATCCCCTCAGTTTTTTTGTTAAACAGGCTGGTACAATCATCATTCAAGGAATGTAAGAGAAAGGGAGAAAAGTGTTTCTAGTCTACAGCCAGTTGTTAACCAAGATGCTGTTCAGTGAGGAAAAAGATGAAGGTATGAATTCTCACAGGTTGAGAGGGTAGTTGAGCCTGGGTGTTTTCTGTATTTGAGGAAAACAGTTTAACAAACTTTTTACAAGCTTTAAAGAAAGGAATACTGTTTGAAAAAGGCTGTCAGTACTTAACTCTGGGACCAGATTTTGGAATATGAATCTCAAGTGGAGTTAGAGTACTGACCTTTGTAAAGTGGTAGTTATGGAGACATTTTTTCCTGCTATGCTCTTTCTTATTTTAATGTCACCATGTACTAGAACTGTTGAATACCTTTCAGTTATCTAATTCTTCCCAGATATTAAACTTTTTTTTTTTTTTGTGAATACTCTGTTCATAGCATTGACAAGTATTTGGGTCAAAACCTTATAGTTGATTATTGACACATTTGGAAAAAAGTATGTGATCTGGATATAATTCTGCATCTTCTTTTATAAAGAAGCATGTTTTAAGGCAAAACATGCAATCCCAATCCAATTCTGTAATGTTCTTTTGAATTTATAGAACAAACTGTATCTAGCACTTATCCTACTTGTATGTAAAGAAGTATCATTACAAACTGATCCCTGAAAATTTCATTTCCTTTCTCTTCAATCTGACCTTGAATTTAAATGGTTTTTTTCTCACAAACATATCTACAAGCAATTTATATTTTGTGAAGTTTAAGCTAGAAATCAGAACTTTGTTCCAAAGGTATTCTAACAGATCCAGCTGTCTTAACTTAGCTAGACTCCAGCTGATTCCTTCTGTCATTTCTAGTGTCTCACTGAAATCCCCTACAAGGTGAAGGAAATGGCCAAGTGACAGCAATATCTGTGACAATCAGTAGCCAGAAAACAGATGTCAGGTGAAACATCTTAATTTTTCTCAGAAACTTCTGACTGTAAAATCGATCTTCTGACTATGCTCTTCCAGTCAATGGTAATGGAACACATTCAAGGTTAAAAGGTGCATGTCTATCAGCCATAGTTTGTTCTTGGCTTTGGCTCTGTACAAGAGGCAAATACCAGATGCTACAGCCTTGTGGTGCTGCACATGAGAAGCTAGCATGGCATGATAAGCAACAGTAAAAGGTAATTCATATAGATGCATCCAGAACACAGAACCACTTTCATATCACTGAGAACTATAGCATCTGTTTCCTAGGTCAATGTTCAATTTCATGTTTCCTTTTTGACAGTGAACAAATGCTTTCCTACATGTAAGCGAACATTTAGAAACATCTTTTGTAAAATTCTTCTAAAGCTAAAAACTGATGCAACCAAAGAAAGGGTTAGTTAGGTCCTAAGACTTGTCATCCATCATCAAGTTCAAGGCCATCATCCTAGGCAATACCCCTGCAAAGTCTGGTGGTTTAGAATTAGTCTTATCTGATAAAGATACAGCATGGAAGAAATTTCAGATTGCACCAGTCAATGTCTATCACAATTTATTTGGTGCATAAAGTCCTTCAAGAAACTTTATCAAACGTTGGTTTCAGGCTTGAGACATTGTGGGTAATAATTTATGCCTAGTATAAAATTAAAGGTATCCGATGGCTGGTATCGCCTTGCAAATCAACCACTTGTCATTCTGTTTTAACACAGCCTTCAATGTCAAATTATATCCTAGTTTTGTTTGTTAATGTGGAAATTCTTTTGCTGGTAATGTTACATGAACAAAGAATGTTTAATAATCCCTCATTGTACTGATAAATGCTTTCCTCTATGGTGGCATCTGCCAGGTTTGCCATGTATGGACTTCATATTTCAGCACTGGACTGACTGGGAATGGTGGCCTGTCTGCATCTCCACGAGAACTTTGTATCATCAGACATAATATTTGGCAACATATTATTTTAATGTTTTGAAGCACTGCAAATCTATCTGCTTTCTTTATATGTTCAGATTTCATGAATTATGAACTGTCATTGCATGCATTCTCTATGTTTGAATATTGTATCCAAATCAACCATTCAGTGAAAAAGGGGGAGGAGATTTGCAACACTGGCAATGCTGCTTGCTTGTAGGTATTAATTCTGTTCATTTGCATTCTATCAATTGTATAAATGCAGCTGGATGTTTTTCTGCTGTGTTTATCTACAGTCAGGAGCTCCATCACTGATTCTCTTTTATCAAATGTATTTTTCTGTGTGATGCACAGAATTGTAATAAAAATGTAAAATCTACTCTGCATGGAGACTGGAAGGGAATGTCTGGGCATAGAATCAACAGAAAATAGGGAAGCATGGTTAAAAATGGCAGGGGGAGTCAATGCCTAGCGCAGCCGGTCATCCAGATCACATGTTGCAAAATAACACTGAAACACTCATGGAAAAGCACAGGACTGCCTCCACTTGGTGAAAGTCAAGGACAGACTTCGGACACAGGCTATTCTAAGATACCAGAGGAAAGGAAAAGGATTTAGCTGGAGCCCTGACCACTCCCTCTGTCCCTAAGAAGGCAAAAAGAGACATTCAAAAGACTCTGAAAGGCATGACAGGATGGAAATAAGACCATGATCACTGTGAGCACCTCAAGGGTACAATAGGCAATATCCAAATGCAGTGCAAGAGCCAGGCTAAGGAGAAAGTACAAAATATAAGCTGGACTAGGGTGGTCATCAGTTACGCTATTGTAGGAAATCCCAGACAGAGCTCTTGGAGATGGGTATATTGGTACCTGTGAGCCTAGGCAAGCGAGTGTGAACGGAATCAGTTTTCTTTTTAAGATTCAGTTTCCTTCTACAGGGTCATTTTCCTCAATTTGTTGGTGGGAAATGTGAGCTGTCCAGAAGGGTGTAGTAGAGTTTGATCAGTGTTTTCAGGGGGTAAAATCCGTTCGAATACTTACAGCTTCTTAGCTGTTGGGAACAGCAGTGGGCCCACAAGCTGAGGGCTGCTCCCAGCTGGAAGACACATATGTATGATATGAATAGAGAACAGTAATTTGGATTATCTCTCTGTTCACCCTAAACATTGGTAAAGGCAGACCCCTTGAAATATAGCAAAGGCATTGCACTTTTTGTTATAGCCTCTTTGCTTCCATTTTAAACTGCAGACTTTGTTTTATACGTTACCGAGGTACTATTGTAAGAAGACGACTAATTTAGCTTAGCAACTTCTGAGACTCTTTTTAGAGATTAACCTTTTGAAAACAAAGCACTGCCCTTTTCAAATTGTTATCCCATGAAAAACAGTGTGAGGGAGTTGCTAATCTATTACGAAAAATCTACCACTGACATCCTTAGCACTTCAGTATCTAGTTGTCAGTTTTGCATTTTTCCTACAGTTACCATTTGATTCACAATCACTACATTTCATTTCTGACCTCTTGTATTTTATCTGTTGTGAATTTCTTTATTCATTTTTATCTTCCATCTTCAGAACTTCATGCTTTATTTCTCTAATTCTCAGTAATATTTTGCCGTTGCCACACCATGTAGTCATTTATTCTTTACTATAAATAACCTTCCACTTTCATCGTGGAAGGCCTGTGGAGATGCATGCCTTGCAATTCTGCATTTCTTGTGGAGATATAGCTGTCCCTCTCAGGCAAAATGTAGAAAAGATTCTACTATAAATATAATATGATACACATTTTAATTTGTCTTTGGGCCTTTATCCCACACCCCTTATGTGAAAAGCAATGGCACCAGACAGTTTAATCAGTTATAAAAGGTGATAGCCTGACATGCATACTTATCTCAGGTTAGGCAGCTAAATACTCATAAGCAGAAAAACAGTAGGATGGGCATGGTTAGAGAGTGCTAAATTCATGCAGCAGGGAAGCAGAAACTCTGCTGAAGGTGGTGGAACTATTCAGCAATTGTGGTGCCATGGCACCAGCCTACTGGAGCAACTATCCTGGCACAGCAAAGGCCTGAATCCAGAGCAGGTCCAGAGGTAGGATGCAGCTTTCCAGATCTGGGGCTGAAGGGAGTACCCGGGGCCTCTCTCCATGGCTGGAGGAGGCAGTGACTGTGTGCTTGGCTGCAGAAGGTGTGTGCTGGCTGAGGGGCTGTTAACAGGTGAAGGGGCTGTGGATGGAGCTGAACAGACTGTGAAGCATGAGGGAAGGTGGAAAATTGACAGGATCTTCACTGAGGCCTTATGTAGACAAGACTGAAACCCCAGCTACACAGACAGAGGTAGTAGCCAATAATTCTGCTCAACTGAGAGGCAAGTCGTAAGGCTGGGGCTTGTGAGTTGGGGCACCAAGAATACATCTCCTCTACCACAGATTTGAAACTGCAGAGCATGTACAGTATCCTGGTAGCAGGCAAGGGGCAGAAAGTCATGTCTGGGAACATATCGGAGCCAACTATGATCTTGAACCATGGGTCTGCACCAAGAGGAAGAGGCAGGAGGTAGTGGTGGGAAAATTCCTTGCAGGATACAGAAATCCATGTCACCAAGATGCTCTGAGAGAAGGAGATCTTGGGTGTATCAAGAGTGCCTATGCTACTCTGGGAGTGAGAGTCAGGGACATCAGGAACCCTGTTGGTGCCTCATGATCCTGTCAGTCTGGAAAGGAACAGATGTGTGTCACCTTCTGTTTTTACAGTTCTTGTTGTTGACAGCGTTCTACTTCTTTGGGGATACAGGACTGCTGGACAGAGACAGGATCCTCCTGTCAAAGTAGGACAGGAGTTGTCTTGGTCAGCAGGGTGACCAACCCGGTGAGGAGAGCTTTAAACAAGGAATGAGATGGTGGAGGGTGAATACAACAAGCAGTTAAGTGTGGTAGCAATGAATGGAATGTCAAGCAGAGTAATAGGAACCAGAGACACCTAAGCAAAGAAAGGGTGCTAAGACACCAGCCTTAACTATGTGTACAAAAATGGATACAGCCTGAGAAACAAGCAGGAGAAGCAAAGCTGCCTGTGCAGTCACAGAACTACAATATTGTTGCAATAACTTGAGATGTGTGAGGAGAGCTTGCACAAATAGAATACTTCAGTGAATGAAAACAAGCTCTTCAGGAAAAGCAAGCAAGATTATAGGGAAGGGTGCCCTCTATAGTTAAGAGCAACTTGGATGTACGGACCCTTCTGTGGGATGGACAAGGGACTCATCAACAGCTTGTGGCTCAGGAACTAGACAGAGGCTAGTGAAGGTGGTAACATGACTGGACTGTGTTTCAGACCACCAGATCAGAGTGAAGAAGTGGGAAAAGACTTCTTTAAATGACTTGAGGAAGTCTTGGGATCGCAGATTGATGCTCTTGGAGGGCTTGAACCTGCCTAACTTCTGCTAGAAGGGTAACACAGTGGAGACTTCTGCAGTGTGCTGGGGATAACTTCTTGATATACGTAGTGAAAGGGCCAGAGGTAATGCACAGCTGGGTCTTCTATTCACTGGCAAGAGAAAAGCTGGTTGGATGGGGCAACGAATCACAGCTGTTTTCTGTAGTGACCATGAAACTGAAGTGACTGTGAAGCTGAAGATACGGAGAGAGTAGCAGAATATATGTCCTGGACACTAGACAAGCAGACTGAAGGTTGTCCAAGGAATGGATAGAGCTGCATTGGAGGCAGCTCGGAAGGGTAAAAAAGAAAAGTGAAGCTAGCAGATCTTCAAGGACAGTTTCCTTCATGTATAAAAATGGCCCATTTTGACAGTCAAAAAAGCAAGCAGACATACCAGAAGATTAGCCCGGCTAAGCACGCCAGGTTCATGAAGAGGTTCCAGTGCCAAAAGACTGTATATGCAGGAAGTACTAATAGGGACAAGCTACAAAGGAGCAATTTAGAAACCTTGTCAGAGTATGTAGGAATAGTGTCATAATCTACCTGGAGACCTGTGACAAGCTGTGGAGGTCTGTGAGAAGTGGAGTGCTGCAGGGATCTAAACCACGACCTAACCTGTTAAGCCACTTTTATCAATGATCTGGAGGAGGTAATGGAGGATACTTTCACCAAATTTGTAGATGGTAGTACTTCAGCAGTGTGAGTCAACATGCAAGAAATCAGAGCTGACATCCACAGGAACCTAATCAGTCTGAGGAATGGGCAGACATAAGCTTCATGAAATGCAACAATGACAGATACCAAGTGCTGCCCATGCAGGGAGCACCAATGCAAAGACACAGGCTGGGGCCTGGCTGATTAAGGGCAGCTCTGTGAGAAAAGACCTTGATGCAGCGGAGCATAAGTGAGGTGTGGCCTAGCTGTAGAGATGGTTAGCAGCACTCCGGAAGGTATTCATGGGGATACAGCCAGGACATTGAAGGGAGCAACTATCCCCCTCGACTCAGCACGCATGAGATCCCATCTGGATACTCTGCTCAGTCTTGGGGCCCTCTATGAAAGACAGTGACCAACTGGACCAAGACCAGTGGAGGGCCAAACTGGTCAGGACTGGAGGACTTGCCCTGTGAGGAGAAGCTGAGAGAATGGGACTTGTTCAGCCTGGAAAGAGACTGCCTCTGGGTGACCTAACATAACCTGTCCATACCTGAGAAGATGTTAGCAAGCAGATAAAACCTCTGATGAAGATGAAGGCTCTTTCAGCAGTGCATGGTGGGAGGATGGGCCAATGAACATAAGTTCAAACATCAGTTTCATTCAGTGTATAAGGAAAACTTTCTCACCCTGAGGAACACCAAGGAGCAGTAAAGTCTGTCCAGAGGCCATGCAGTCTGCATCCTTCATGGTTTTCAAAAGCCAACTGGATAAAGCCCTGAGCAACCTGGTCTGACCTCTTGTTTTGAACAGAACGCTGGACTACAGATCTCCTGAGGTCCATTTCACCCTGAATTATTCTCTGATTCAAATTACCCAATGAATTGGGGCTTCTGGATGGCATTTCCCATCATCTGTGTTCTGTTAACAGACATGACCAGCAAAGCAGTGATCACCATTTTGCTGTTCTTAAGATTGTTTTGCATTAGGGATGTGATGAATCTACTTTATTTGGATGATCAAAAGAAATACTGAAAAGCTATTCTTTGACAAATACATTTATGAATAATTAATATTCTCAAGATGTAAAGTTGTGCTACAGCAGGGAGATTTGTCAGGCAGCGAACAAGATATAATGGCTAATGCTGCTGACTTGGTACCCAAAAGAATGATCTGTTATAAATTCATGCACTAACAATACATTCGTCTGGCAGCTAATGAAACACTTTCAATTACTTCATTAATATGTGAAGAACTGTTAGTTGTTCTTTTTCACTTTTAAGTTTCAAATCAGATTTCATTGCAAGTCTTGCTGTATTTAAGGATTTATTTAGTCTTCCCTTTTGGAAACAACTATGCAATGAGCAAACAAAAAGCCCTTCTATATCCGCTATCACTCTAACAAAAGTACGTACTATGGCTCATGAATAAAGTACACGGGAATTTACAATGCTCACTGATTGCAAAGTTAAACAAAACAAATGGAAACAATGTGTCTTTACACTGTGTCTTGCAGACTGCTGTTTTTGAAAACTTATCGTGGTGGATATTCACAACTGGAACACTATTTTTCTTTGAAAAGACATGGAGAAGAGTAAGAAAAATCAGCGTTGCATTCTCTTCTAGAAAATTACCAGAAGTGGATTCTTAACACTTCTGTAGACCACAGGTATGTTGCTTGCTGTTATCCTCCACAGCTTCGAAGATTTGGATTATAAACTGTGATTTATTTTATTCCTTTCTGATTCACAGGCATTTGCATCAGCAAGCTTTTTTCTGAATTTACAAATTCTTTTAAAAGTCAAAGCTGAGAATCACCAGAACTTGAAAAAAAGCATAGAATACGATGAGGTTCACATAGAACTGATATTGGCAGCACTGATTTTCATTCTGTAAGCATGTTTACGTTTCAATACTGATCTAAGGAGCTGAGTAAATGCACAGAATTCTTTATGAAATATTATTGATAGAAAAGACTTAAACTTGTGTTAAAACATGCAGCTCTGTTCAAATTAGATGTATTGATGCTTAAGCTTCAAAATAGGAATCTGAAGCTTGTGGATTGTCTACAGTTTGTAATGAGAACTTAAGAAGATCTGAACGTTTTTACGTTTTGACCCATACTTTCATACAATGTACTCTTAAAATCTAGAATGTTTTGCTCCACCAGGTTATTGAATGAGGAGCCACGCGTAAGTACGTTGTAGTTGACTAAACCCAAAAATTGTCAATTAACTAGTCATTTGATGTATCTTTCCATTTTGGATTTTTAAGTTTGCAAATTTTTTTTTGAGACAGATTACTGACCCTTTCTTTACTGACATCTTCTAGCAAATATGCTTATTCATTTCTGAAATATCTACTACATTATTCCGGTTATATTGCTATTCTCTTATCTAAGGTAAAAAGGACTGCATTCCTTTCAGATGTGGAATTAACAACAGTTTGTTTACTTGCTTACTTACACAGATTTTAATGCAGAATTAAGTACTCTTAAAGGCAATACTCCAGCTGTCCTGGAATTGGTTCAGCTACTGCAATGCTTTCAGCATTTCTTTTTGGAAATCTAAATTGTTCCATTTTAAAAGAATTTTATTTTCTTAAACAATTATTTAAAATGTAGATATATATCTATAACCACATATGCATTAGCACATTTGAGTTTCAACTTTCTGTAACCTGGCACTCAATGCACAGGCAGTTTCACAGATAGCATACACATTTTCAAAATTGCCAGATATACGAATTGGCAAAATGTTTAGCACTAGCTTTAACATTTAAGAGAAGCATTGCATGACTAATGAGAATAGAGGAACAGTGCTAAAAGTAGAGAACAGCACCGAGGGAGACAGAAGAGAGCTGTTTCTTGGCAACAGGACTCGAATCTGTGGTACGTTATCTGGAAATTCTGCTGGTGAAATTTCCTAGGTACATTTTCAGCTGTCTGTTGAAGGTAAAACAGGATTTCTTTACATTTTGCAGAAAAGTTATTGACAAATTCAGAATGTATTGCAACTTTAGTTCTTTCTCAATTGGAAATCAGTCCTACAGAACCATAGACTTTCTATTGTCCATCAAAGGAGGAATAATAGTATGGACACAACCCACTCAACTGATTTTACTGAAATGTGGATGAATGGTTTTTGAGAAAAAAAGTATTATTTATTGTCTTTCTAGTCCTTATGGTATATGAACAGATTTGTAATGGTGGAGATTTTATATTTAGTATAAAGAAGGATTGGTTTTGTGTTCTTTGTTCTTTTCTCCAGAAAATCTTTTTTGAGTGGGGAATTAATAGAATTAAAATATTATACCTCTTGAGTGCCAGTCCATCACTCAGAAGTTTATTGAATACATCTAGCCTCCCAAAGACTACAATGAAGGCTACAAAACTTGGATTAAATAGTGCATGTTTATACCAGGAAAAAATTCAGAATAAAATAAATCATGAGAGATCTGATGAATATGGATGCAATGTAAGCTTTTTTTTTTTCAGAATCCTAGTATTCAGAAAAGAATATACTGAATTTTAATTTGATTTAAAAAGATCTGAGTAAGAATGGTTATTTTTGAGAAAAAAGTTATTTATCACCTCATCTGTTTTTCTAGAATCTGAGACATCTGAGCATCCTTTCATACTTCAGATTCCTAAGCAATCCTATGATGCCAGGACCACAGAAAATAAAATTTTCTGACATTTCTAGCTTCCTTTTTATATAGTACAGCTTAAAGAAGCCTCTTGAGATATCACTTCTTTAAAGAAGTATCTAAAAATGAGCAAAGAAGAATCAAAATTAGATGATGTTGCCATTACAGCTCTGAAAACTGATTTAATTCACACTACTTGCAAGAAAACATGTACCGAATTAGTAAGTAACCAGGCACAATTTGAATCAATTTAATCAATCTCTCAAGATAACAATTCTGCTTAAAAATCAGTTACACCTGCTAAGGTCATTAATGAAGTGAATCTCATCACTATTCATTAGGTATGATTCACCCTATTCCATAAGAACTCTTATAACATTAAATGGGTGATTAGACTTCAGTGGAAGATATTATCTGTGGAAGAATCATTATGATTCATTTCCCTTTCTATCTCTTCATTATGCCTTCTGTACACTAATATACCTGTGAGGCTGTCCTCCCTGTTAATCCTTTTTCCAATGTACAGTACATACAGTACATACAGTATGCTGAAAGGAACACTATCCCAAAGAGGTGAAGAGTATAAAAAATTTCTTTCCTCATTAGCCAAGACTAAAAAAAAAACCACAAAACTAACCAAACACAACCCCTCTTCCAATACACCCAAAACTCAAGCAGCGTTTGTTCAACTAGCACAAGCCTAATCATATATCCAATGTCAATGGGCATGTCTAATATCAGTGATTCACTGATAACTTTAACTGTTTTGAAAATGCTATCGTGAAAGAGATGTTTAGGCATAATGATGCTTTCTGAGTTATCTTTTGAGTCTGCAGTACTTTACTTCACACTTTACTTCACACTCATGACAGACCAGTTGTAAAGCCATACAGAGGTAATAATTCACTGCTCTACAAACATCACCTACTCTTAGACATAAAACAGGTAGTACAGCTAAAGGACTATCTCATGTGTTAAGTAAGTAAGTCAATGCTGCGATGAATTGCATTTTTAAAGCACTCCAGCTTTTCATTTTTACATTTGGACTGTCTCCAAAAGAAACAACGTCCAGATCCTGATGACAACATACAAATATCAGATTTTTGTATACAGCAGCAACGTCTCCTACTGCTGCATTTTTATTATGATGATTCAAAGAAAACAGCTCTAAAGAAATATTTTCATAATTTGTGGAACAAAAATATCCAAAAAGCAGCAAGTTGTCAAGGCTTCTGGATGAAATGAAGGCAGAGAGAAGGAAAAATGGTTTAGTTCACTCATTTTCCTTGAACTTGGAAGCAGAAAATTTCTTAGATTGTATGGACACCACTGTTAGTGGGGAAATTATTCTGGAAATTAATTGTGGCACTTGACTTCTAGTATGTTTTTCTATCACAAATATTGTCTTACATATTGCTTAGAATGAACATGTTGTAAAAACAAGGGAAGCAAAGATCCAATTTACATTTTGACATGAAGTCATTGATGTCATTAATAATACTTAAGTTTCAAGTTTCAGGGCTTCACAACTATACAGATATATCTTCGAGTGCTGAAACTTATTTGGAGTTTTAAAGTCTGATTCACTCATGTTTTGATCTTACCTACATTTGAATATATCTGCAAGATTCAAATATACCAATGTAAAATGTAGTTACTGATAAATCATGGGAGTGGTTGAAGGGCTTCTTCCATCTTTTTCTAAAAGCCCACATGAAATTAAACGCTTGTTTTAGTTCAGTAAGAGTAGAAATTTGTGTCACAGTGTCATTAGTAATACAGTAACTGTCACAGTAATAACTGAATGCATACTAAAAACTGTAACAGTTGTTCCATTTCTGAAATCAGAGTAAAAGCAATCTGAAATTTGTATTTATTGCACATACTAAAATTCTTCAATGAGCAAATATACCATGACACTGGAACTATCAATATATTTAGGAAACAGTCTTATGAAAAATCATAATAAAAAATTCTGGCCAATGAAACTTAACTTCATTTTCAGGTATTTCAGCTGTTTGCTGAAGTGGCCAAAATCATCCTCTGAATGCTGCACCACTGCAGAATATTATTGACAAAAAAGCCATGGTGAATTCTGTCTCCTTACTGGAATTCTATCTGCTTGTGTATTTACTTACATTTGCTCATGCAGCAAATCCATTCGGAAACTCAGTATGATTAGCGGACTACTATACAGGGATTTTAAAATGCTGTTACTGTTTTGAGTTGCGCTTGTTATAGCACATCGCAATGTTTTCTTTAGCCCCACTCTTTAAGATCTCAGAAGATCTCTAATGGTGGTTCCATCATGTGTTGGGGTGAGTGCTGCTGGGTGAAAGCAGGCACAAAGCAAGACAACCTGATTCTGAACAGCATTATTATAACTGCTTATTAACTGAATCTTCAGACTTTGAGATTAAGCTGTAGCCTAAATTTCATAGCAGGATTTTGGGTTTTGTTTTGGGTTTAGTTTGGTTGTGATTTTTTTTGTAATCATATATTAAACCTCCTGATTAAACTTCTGGTGGTCTACACAGAAAGAATGAAATTTTGAAATTTCTTTTGACGGCAAAAGCAGTCAACAAGAGTTGCACAAAATAACTAGTCAGGTTCCATTGAGTTTTGGGAGTCTCCTTCATTTTCTAGTCAATGAAGAGCTAATAGATGTCAGGCAGTAACACGGGTGTTTTGGGCAGCAAGTTTCAAAAAATTAAATTATTTTTTTAATTATATTAAATTATTACTTTAAAAAAAAAAAAAACAGACAAACAGGAAAAGTACTCCCTAATTTAGAAGCAGAACAGTGAATAAACATGGATATCAGCTATATTAAGAATGTTGGTTTGTATTTTTTTTTTTTACAATAGCCATTTTCTTTGCACAGATAAGGAGGAAGGAATAGAAAGAGCAGGAACCCTAGCAGCTTTTTCCTTAATTTGTCAACCATATTCAAGTAGAAGCTCACATTGCTGTAAATGAACAAATCACAATTGTTCATTTTTTAGTAAATTGAGAAAGTTAATCTGGTCCTGTTAGCAGAAAACTTTTTGACACGAAAAATCACAAGATCAAAGTACCATTACACATGAATGATCCACCTAAAATAAAAATAAACGTGAAGAGGTCCAAATTGGCAGCCCTGTGTGAATCCTTTCTTCTGCTCTCATATAGCATGGAAAGAGCAAACATGTAGTCCTGTAGCACAGCAATGCCATTGTTAGCAACAGCCTGTAAGCTCTGTGCTGAATCGACAAGGCCTCAGGACTAAGGCTTACACACCTGTTCTGTCTGACCATTTTTTTGTCCTGCCTGTAGCTTTGTTTTACTTGATTTAGCTTTGACAGCAATTTCTTTAATTTACCAACTGTCTATGGCATATTTACTTTACTTTTTTTTTTTTATCTTAGATGCTAGAACCACAGTTTTATATAGAACACTTGATTGTTACTGCTACCTATCCAGAATAAGATTTTTACAACTTTAACACAATAATGTAGTGTAAAGAAATGCAGGTCTGGTATGATTGTAGAGGCCCTCAGAAGTGGAGACACAGGATGCAATGTAGAGGGGTAGCAGCATGGCATGAGAAGAGAGCGGACACAGGTTTGGCACTGGAGATCCCACAACTACCAACAACTCTCCAGTGGTCAGTCAAAGAAACGCAGACCC
Source organism: Opisthocomus hoazin (assembly GCF_030867145.1). Lineage (NCBI taxonomy): Eukaryota > Metazoa > Chordata > Aves > Opisthocomiformes > Opisthocomidae > Opisthocomus > Opisthocomus hoazin. The sequence goes on from NC_134416.1 coordinate 102,008,901, forward strand.
AGGGCTGGGCACACCTGGTTTTAGGGGTAATAAAGAGTACACAGAAATACTATCTGACATGTAAAATCCACCATATATAGTAAATTTGGATGTAACATGATGCTGCAAAACAATGAAGAAAGAGAAATGTATCAAAGCATTTTAAGAAAATGTCTTTCAGCAGTCCGCAGCTACAAATCTCAAGACACAGAGGAGAAGAGGAAGGGTAATCAGAACAGCAGAAAACAAAGATAGAAATTAAAAGTGTGTAACACAATTTTAACTGTAATATTCATGATATTGAGAGTATTTCTGTATAGAAGTATTGTAACTGTCTTATTTTTCTTTACTTCTGTAATAGATAGATTTGGACCAGTGATTTTTGAAACATTTTAAATATGTTAAGGATAAATAGATATAGGTGTGTTTTCTTTTTATCTGTAAACAGAATCTTGAGCAAAACAAAAGGGAATAATTGTCCTAGTAAATTCTGTTCTTTTCAGACCTCTTCTATGTTAGCAGTCCCTTTACAGAGGTTTGCAGTTGTTGCATTGGTGGGTGATGAGGTAGTAATTGCTCTGATGAGGAATATCTTCCAATAATTTTCATAGGCCTGTAGCACATGCTTAAGGAGTTATAAACAGCACTGTATTTCTGAATGTGGGCTAATCCATAGGATTTCTTTCATGTTTTCCAGATTAATATTTGTTTTTTCTATGAATAGCCATATTCAGCTATTCTGTACAACGCTTGCATAGTGTGTATATGAGATATGCAGTACCTAATCTATAACCCGGGAAACAGAAATTGTGCTTATGTTTAGATTGTGGGGTACATGCAAAAGCAACTGGGATATTTTGATAGAGGTGTTTGTTTCGACAGGCATTTGAAGTGTGAATGCTGGCTGCCAAAGTATCTGCAGAAGTCAACGGACGCAGAAAAGCTCCTCTGCTCAGACTCAGCAAATGCAAGAGCTCTGCTTTGCTCTGTTTAGACCATTTCAATCAATCTGCATGTCTAACTGTAAGTGGTCAACTGAATCTGTGAAAAGTCTTCTGGTTTTCTCTTCATCCCTCATTAAATAAAAATCTACGTAAAGCCTCTTGCAAATTTTTCAGCTGCTCCAGTGCAAATAAAAGTGTTCTGAACCGCTTTATGGTCCATGTCCAACATCAAAAGAAAGAGTTAACTGTTATTTGGACTCCCCATCAACTTGGAAGATACATCGAGCACTTGTGTGTGTTTTACAGTCACTGGTTTCATACTGAAGACCTGTTTTTTTCTATCAAAACAGCAAGGAAGTATAAATAAAATTATGTCACAGGCAGCTGAAATATTAACTGGTTTGGGTTTCTTTTTCCTTTCTAATGATTTTTTCTTGCCTATGTATATGTAATATGTATAAATGTCTCATGAAATACATGCATCACCATTTACTCCCGCAAGGACTGAGAAACTAATTCACTAGGCCAGAATTTCTATTTATGTATACTATTTTGCTAATCTATTATACGCAATGATTCCTTTATTAACTGAACTTACCCCAATAAGCTTTTATCTTTAAGAAATTCTATTTCTACTTGTCCTTCATTTCAACATGTGGCATGTCATTGTTCCTTAAAACAGGCTGTTCAGGGTTGCTTAGCAAAGGGATCTTTGCTGTCACTGCCTTATTGTAAGTAATTGTGTCTGTCTTTGCATGTAGATGTTGAAAGCTGTAATTCCTCCTACCTTAAAATCATCCCACTCTTCCTAATTGACAAGTGCCATCATCCAAAACACTCCTGTTTTCTTCATATCTAAAGGTACCATGTGCATCTGTAAAGGTATCCTGTAGGACTGCCAGATTTCTAGGGGTTTAGTGTGAACGACAACCAGCTGTCCTGGGTTCAGCCAGGACAGGGCTCATTTTCACCAGAAGCCAGGAGGGGACACAGCTGGGGTGGCTGACCCAAACTGGCCAAACAAAACAGGGTATTCAATACCATGTGCTGTCATGCTCGATTTTGGGGTTGGGGGAGCTGGCCAGGGGGAAGGCAGTCGCGGCTCGGGAGCGTGCGGGGCATCGGGCAGTGAGAGTTGCTCTGTGCATTTCGCTGTTTGTTTTGTATATTCTCCTTACCAGTATTATTGTTGTTACTGTTTGCTTCCTTTGTTGTTCTGTTAAAACTGCCCTTATCCCAACCTCGAGTTTTTTGCCTTTTTTTCCATTCTCCTCCCCATCCCAGTGGGGGGAGGGGTGATAGAGCGACCGCGTGGCCCTTGGTTGCTGGCCACGGGCCAAAACTATGACATCAACAAATAACACCTTCCTAACTGCTTGCATTTAACTGTTTAATATAATTTAGTGTTTTAAAAAATTCCATCAACCTGCCACCCACATATTGATTGCATGTTCTGCTCTTTGCACATGCCAGTTGCTATAGTCATTACATTGTGGCTCAGATGAGTTGTTTCTTTTCCCTCAATGGATAATGGCAACTTCAACATAGCATGAGAGATTGTAGCTGAGTCTTTGGACACATTAGAAAAAAAGAATGGAAGATGATTCCAGGGTCAGGAGGAACTGTACAGGCATACATATTATACAGTCTGACTTCTTTTTAATCCTAGATTTTATTAGTTAGATTTTTTGTCTGACTCTTCAAGGCTACTGTTTTTTCTCATTTTGCATGAGTTACATGTAAAATTAATCTCTTCCAGATATATCCAGGTAACATAAGTCCTTGTTTATAAAAATGTGGACTTGGTCTTCACTGTAGTGTTATGACCCTCTCTACATGCATTCACATCTTTCTTTGCGGGACTGAACTTGTACTCACTTGAGGCATATGATGCCTTAATCTTGAAAATGCATCTGGAAATACACTGTAGTCTCATGATATTGGGCATTGCTTGGCAGTATTTCTAATATCCTCTGGGTGCATTTGTTGATCCTTTTTTCTTCTTGCTTTGACTTTGGTCACCTAACATCCTAATTACTGTCAGATAAACTGGAAGACATAACATAACTGTGTATATGCAGGCTGACTTATGAAACTTTTCTTCAGGATTTACAGTTTTTGTGTCAGTTTCAGATCATTGTTTATGTGGCAAGAGTATTTTTGATGTCATGTGATGTAAATAACTTACCTTTGATTAAAAAAAAACAAACAAAAGAAGAATCTCCTTAATTTTGACAACCTTTTTTCAACTGTCACTATTTATTATCAACTTTTACATAAACTAATTGGAGAGTGCATGTACATGAATCAGGAATGGTGTGATAGTGTATTTTGCAGCAAAATCTAAGAAAGTAAAAAATTACCAAAAGACCACTCTCCAAAAAAACCCTCCAAAACATAGCATCCAACTGATCCTTTCCTATGTGCCTTGGCTCTTCCAACATCATTCACAAAGGTACTGAACAGCAAACATGTAGGACCAGAAGAAACAAAGGTCTTGCCACAACCATATGATTGTATTAATGCAGATTTCTCTAACATGGACTTCATTGCAATAACTTTAATGCTGTACCTGACAGTACCAGCATGGTGTTATTTTCGTAGCTTGCAATTTTTGATAGCCCAGAGGGCCAACCCTGTCCTGGGCTGCATCAAGAGAAGCGTGGCCAGCAGGTCGAGAGAGGTGATTCTGCCCCTCTTCTCTGCTCTGGTGAGACCTCACCTGGAGTACTGCGTTCAGCTCTGGAGCCCTCAGCACAAGAAGGACATGGAACTGTTGGAGCGGGTCCAAATGAGGGCTTCAAAAATGATCCGAGGGCTGGAGCACCTCTCCTATAAGGACAGGCTGAGAGAGTTGGGCTTGTTCAGCCTGGAGAAGAGAAGGCTGCACGGAGACCTGATTGCAGCCTTTCAGTACTTAAAGGGAGCCTATAGGAAAGATGGGGACAATCTTTTTAGTACGATTTGAAATCATTCACGCACACACACACAGACAATATGAATAGATAAAGGTACCTCTTAAAAATTCCCTTTGAGTTCAGTGAAATACTCACTTGAAATGATTTTCCTCAATGGGCAAAAGTTGAGCCTCAAGGAATGAGGGATCCCTGTAGTTCAGCCCAGGTAACCTCAAACTTCAGAGTTTGAAGTGCTCCGAGAGGCATCCCACTCAGAGGGAGACACTGGGCACAGCCTGCTGCAGTCCAGAAGAGCTCAAAGGCCTCACCTGCTACCCCTGTTAATAGGGTCACAAGGTGACTGACTTCAGGCATCTGTAAATTTCCATCCTGACCACAATCTGCATGAGGTAATTCTGGTGTCTTGACAGCAACCATACAATTCCAGTACTTCCCAGAATGTATAGTTCTGAGGTTTACCAGGCAGGTATGACCCAGGCAGCAGGAGTTCCAGGTGTGGTCAGTGAGTGCCTGATTGGCCTGATTCACTGCTCTTATAGAAAGACAAGAAAAGTGCCAAGTCATCCCAGCTCACCGCTTTTGCAGTACAGGCAAGAACACAATGTAGATCTCCAGGTGACCTGATGAGCGGGGTGAGGGAGAGAGCTGTACCACCACAATAACTATGACAATCTGATTAAAAAAAAACATTATCATTTATCAAACTAGGAAAATGAAGGTAATAGACTATTTTCCACCTAACTGGATTTCTGGCACCAAAAAATTATTTTTCAGCTGAAAAAGTTTTAGTCTTCATGTGGAAGATTGGTGAATGCAGAATAAAAATTCAGTTTCTAGTCTAATTCCATATTAAACTGCTTCCTTCGCTTTTCCAGTTCTAACTGTAGGAAAAGAGGATTATTCTCATGATGATAGTAGTGCTGGTGTGTATTATCTCTGAAAACTGAAGTGCATTAAAACATGATTTTTTTTTTTTTTAAATGACAGGCACAAATTGGTTTTCCTGGTTTTAGGATTAGACTAAAATATCTTTTGGATGTATGCTTTAAAATGACCAAAAACCTCAGCTCAAACTCTCAATCAGAAGCCTCATATTAGCACACAGTTTCTGACTGCTGTTAAATAAATTATTCCTTCTCAGAAGTACTGACTGCTTTTATAGAAAAAAATAAATTTCATTAAAGACAAAGAACAGAGCATACATAGGAATGCCATCAAGATGAGTTCAGATAAGTGAGTATCTACATCATTATTCTGAAGTTTAACAGTTCTCTTATTTTCCAGGGTAACCTATTCCATGGTGACTGAAATAACAAAACAAATATGTGGATGTAACTCTGTGTTCACTGAAGCCTTCCAGGCTTCTAAATGAAGAGATGCTTCCCGGTAGCTTTCAGCTGTTACACAGCTTTGCCATTGCAATACATCTCAGCGGTCAGTTTCTGGGTCATATGAAATGTCTGTGTTTTCCAGCTTCTAGCTGAACACATATCTTCCTGGTGTCATGCTTAACTCAACATAGTCACTCTAGCTCCATTGATGGTGAGAATGGTGAGAAGAAACTAAATTCTGGCATAAATTTATTCAGTTTTATCCTTCTATGGGAGACAATTGAGTGAGAAGTAAGACTCCACAACAGAAGTTCTTCTGCCACAGATTTGCTCCTTTTCCATCATGCAAGTATCTCTTCCTGACCTCCATTAATTTTTGGTATGACTAAGGTTCAAGTAATGATTTTTTTAGATTTTTTTTAAATTGTATTTATGCATACAGATCAAGGGATTCAGATGTGTGCTGCACAAAAAAAAACCCCTTCAGCTCACTCTGCCTCTTATGCTCACTAAAGGAGAGATTGTCTCTGGTGCCATCTCCATGATTTTAGGAAAGATGATGTGGACATTGCCTCGCACATTTTCCATATAAAACTTGACCTCTGCTGGAGTCGTTGTCAGCGAATGTATCATAAAGCAGCATTCATGTTGCTTTGTTTTCTAGTGAAAGGATAATCAGGGCTTAAGCATAGTCTGCTTTCACCTTTACTCTGGTTTGTGAATCCTGGAAATATTTGCTCCTCTAGGTGGACACTGAGATTCCTGTCACTGCGCTGATTATGTATTCATGTCACTATGTGAACCTTTGCTGTTTCGAAAAATCAAAAGTTCTCTTTTCCTTTTCTTTACGTAAAGCCATATTAGTGTAATTACTCCTGCGTTGGCTGTACACTCATTTTCCTCTCCTCAAAGAATATCATCTGTTTCAAGTCTCAGAGTTTTAAGTTTAATACTGTGCATTTTTTTAAAATGACATAAACTAACATATAACTGAGGAGAAAAAATGTTATATATACTGTAGGAAAACATTAGTTGTATTTTACAGCTAAAAGGCTTAATCTATTAATTTTTAGGCCTTAGAGAGAATAATGTATAGGTCTCAGTTAGAAGTGTTGTATTCTATCCACAGAGTTTATATATATATTTATAAATCAGAAGTATATATATTGATTTCAATGGCTCCTGATTTACAGTCACGTAAAGAAGATCATAATCAAAATGTATGTTATTTTCTAATCCTGTTGCAAGGGAACAAAGAGCTTAGAGAGGCTTGCTTGAGAGCTTAGCTTGCACCAAACTGATTTATAGTATGGTTACACTAACATGACATGGCAGACATCAACATGATCTTTATGTTGACATAACTTAATTTCTTTGAATTGCTTTAAGGAGCAGCTCTGAAAGTTTTATTTGCAAGCACTGTAAGAGAAACATCTTTTTTTGCAGCCTTACCATTAGATGTGTGCTTGCTGACATTCATCCTTCTATCTATTTTGTCTGTATGTATTCTGTGATAGATGGTACATCAGATAATCTGTGACCCATACTAAGTTTTACTCCTGTCTTTCTTTCAATTGGATTAATCGGAGTTGATAAATTCAAAACGGTTTACCTAACAAGGACAATAAATTTTATTAATTGCCTGGATTATTAATTTTTTCCTTTGCACACTCAACATGTTACACAGATTTCTAGAACAGCTTTAATTTCACTTATTGGTTGTAGCTATTGTAAAATCATTTTCTGAAACTCCAAAATGATTTTCATATTAGACTGAGGAATATGTTTTCTTATATGTATTTCTGATATTCATTTATACTTAACATATAATTTCACTGGGAGAAAGACTGTAAATCTATAAATCAAGCAGAGTAAGCTGATTTACTTATGAGGAGGAGAAAACTTTTAATCTTTCTGTACACGAAGTATTGTATTCTCTTATAGAATGTTACAACATGTCTTCTGAAGCAGGAATGGATTCTATAAAATTACTAAAAATAAAAAAGTATGGACGATGGTTATATTGTAGCGTGATAGCTTCATTGGTGTGAAGCTCTTGAAAGACTCTTGAAAGTCACCTTCCCTAAAATCTATGTTAGAAATGCTGGTATTTGCTTTTTGTGGCTTTGTTCATTCTCTTCTGATTTTTCAGTGTCTGACATTCTGAATAAACTTGGCCATTTTGCCTTTGTCTGTGTTGAGAAAAAGTGTTTGCATCTGAAGAAAATGTATTTATATGTTTGAACTCAATTCTGTTGTTGAATATACTATTGTAGGTCATTTTTATATAGTGACATTCTGCTCTAAGTAGTATGATCTCAAAGAAAGCCAAAACTTCAGATCTCTTTTAGAGAATATAATCTTACTGATAAAGTTTCGAAATGGTGGATTCTGAAGGTCTGGCCTCAATTCTGTTGAAGCAAGGAGTGGTCAAGCAATGGCTAGAACCCTCTTACAATCAAAAAGGGAGGAGATTTGGGTGCTAATGGGGTTACCTGCACTGAGTTTTTTATGAATTGTTGCAATCTCATTTTAGGTATGTGACACAACTGCCAACAGCTTTGAGGACCTGGAAGACCTGGCAAATTACTAGGAGTATCATCTTGTGTTGTTACGCAGTGCTGCAGGAGGCTGTCATTAACTGTTTCCTGTCATTGCTTGATATCTGTTTCTTACACCATCCTCAATGTCTGAAATGAGATACAGAAAATAACAACAGAAGAGACATATCTATCAACTTCTGTAACTTCATACAGCTGCTTAGATCACATCCTGCACAGATACAAATTGGACCACTCCTTGAGCCCCATATTTCAGGAGGAAAAAGAGCTAATAGGATGCAGAAATGAAAGTGGGAGGAAAAAAGTGTTCTGGCATAGAGTTTATTAGAGTTTAAAGCAGGGTTGGCATAAACCAGGGTAAGATGTGGGCGAGATGCAAGGCGTAAGATTGTAATGTCAAGAAAATAGGAATAAGGCAACTATGGAGGCAGAGGGTAGACAGCGGAAAACTTTTTAAAGCAGTCATCCTTTTTGTTCTTGTCCTACCAAAAGGTTGTTTTGCTGGTTTGCTGGTTTCACTATGTTTTTGAAACAAAACTATTTTGAGTCTTGTAGGATTGAAAAAAAGAGAAGCTAAAATAGTATCGGGCTCCATCCAATTTCAGTTAATGGATTCTTTCTTACATTTAGTATTTCAAATAGCACTATTTTATATGGTATGATTTTAAATGTGTATTATGTTATTCCCCTCTACAATGTCATATCTGAAAAAAAAGAATGTCTTAAGAATGTCTTACTGTATCTGGGGTTTGCACACCAGCATATCCTGCTCAACAGGAAGACCAGCTATGGGGGCAGATGAAGACAGGAAAATCTCTTACCAGTTACCATCACTGGCAAAACAGATTTGACTGAGGGAAGTAATTTTTTGCAAATTAAAAACAGAGTAGGATGGTGAGATCAAAGAAAAAACTAAAACCATCTTCCCCCCTGCCTTCTTCCCAGGTTCAGCTTCACTCCTTAATTCCTGACTTCTCGACCTGCTCCTGTCCCAGGAAACGCAGGGAAATGGGGGGGCGGGGGGGGGCAGCGGTCAGCCCGTAACTGCTCCTCTTTGAGGCTCCTTCCTCCGCGCACTTTTCCCTGCTCCACCGTAGAGCCTCTCCAGGCGCTGCAGTCCTTTGGGATAAATCTGCTCCAGCCTTGGGTCCTCTCCACTGGCCACAGTTCTTTTAGGAAACATCCACCAGCCCCGCCGGGGTCCCATCGCTCTCTCCCGCCGGGGGGCCTGAAGCCCCTCCCGCCCTCCTCCCGCTCTCCCCGCCCAGGGGCTCGCAGGGCCGTTCCTCACACGCTTTCCCTCAGCCCCGGCTGCCGGGCAGCGCTTTGCCCTTTCTCCCCCCGGCTTTCCCCGAGGCGCCCGCGCGTGGCTGCGGGGCTGGGCCGGGCCCTGCGCTGGGGCCGCTGGAGCCGGCGGGAACCGGCTGGGGCCGGCCCGGGGCAGCCCCTGCTGCAGACCCAGTGGGCCCACGCCTTGCCACATAAATTCCATGTCGTGTATTTTTCACCATAACTACACTGATACACCGAAAAATGAATCGCTATGTCTCGAACCCTTAGATCTGATAGTTAATGGTTTGGGAGGTTTTCTTACGCCTCTTCATCATCTTCTCTTTTTCTGAAGGTCATGCTGGAGGAGAAAAAGGGAGGAAAGAAAAAAAAACATTAACTTAAATGCTTTGATAGCCACATGTGACCATTCAAGTTTTAGAATATTCTCCAAGTGGAAGTCACCTCTGATCTTTTAGAGGCTGAGCATTAACACCAACAAGACATCTGAACAGACCTAAGTACACAAAAGCATTATAAAGGTATTTAAACACATGTTTATATACAAATGTAAGAGTATTAGAACTAGTTTGACAAGTTGTACCTTAGAAGTTATGCTATTTGTCAGGAGTTCAGGAAACAGGAAAATTATGTAAGGCCCGGGAAATATGACTGATGAAGAAAAATGGAGTAGTAGCTCCCTAGAAGATAAAAATAAGCATTTAATACCTAGTAGACCGGCAAACAGGCATGAAGTATAGCCTGTTCTCCATGTCAGCAAAGAATGACAGATAAACTAATGGGCTTAAACTGCAGGAAGGAAGATTCAGATTTACCATTCAGAAAGCTTCTTATCTAGCTATGGCATCGCATTCAGAAAGCTTCTTATCTAGCTATAGCATCACACTGGAATAGGTTGTAAAAGAGATTATTCTCCCTTGCAAGTGTTTTTAACAAATGAACTAAGTAGTCATCTGGCAGGAAGGTCAGAAATAATGGTAAAGCGTTTCCTTCTGAAAGGGGTGGACTAATTGAATCTTAAGGCCTCTTCCAGCACTACTGTTTTACAGCTATGTAAATAAGTAATCACTGCAAAGGGGAGCTACAAAGATATCCTGTAATACCAAAACCTTTTTCAGAAAAGAAAACTATAAAGTGTATAATTGGTAAGGCATAGGAAAGGCTGATTTGAATTATAATTAATATATTGTGCTTCTCTTGGGGGGGGGGTGTGAATCTTTTTTTAACTTTCTTATTTCTAAGGACAAAATAATTTATTTTCCAGTGGTTGAAAAATGGAACTGCTTTCATATATGGAAATATAACTAAAGCGTTTCTTCTTTTTACACTTTACCTTCTCACAAAACTTCAATTACTCCAACACTAATATTTTTCCCCTTGTAGTTAGGACAAAAAGATAATAAAAAGTTTAAACTTTGAATCATACAGGCTTATTAAAATCTGAGATGTTCAGAGTGTAAGTGGTGCCTGTCAGATAAGAGAGATTGAACTTGAACTGAACTACTCTATTCAACAAAGATGAACATGGGTTGAATAGGTGAATTTACAGATGATGCTATGGAGAAGTCATCGACTCAGCAGAGGCTTTAATCTGTTTTATAAGTTTCTAATTTGTCTGGTGACATTTTATGAAGTTTTGCTGAAAGTATATATGATGTTCTCTAAATTTGGAAACAAACCTTAATTTCTGGCAGGGTTTTTTTTTGTAACTGCCTTTGAGGAATGGGTTGTAATAATCAATGGACTAAAAACCAAAATATTTTTCAATGGATAGGGCATTTTAAATTAAACTGGAATTAGAAGCTAATATCCTAGTTTATAACTATATATGTCCATATTTTATTTATTTTTTCATATATCTACATGTAAAATCTTGATCTCAGTAATATTTGGTTTGGAATTTTTTAATACATTTCTCTTCTTTGTCTTAGTCATGTGAGATATATAGAGAAGAATTGACTTTAAATGTGGAATCATCAGGACTCGCTTGACATATTTGGTCAATTATGTACCTCGTGCATTTGACAGTTATATGGATTTATCCATAGTCATCCACACCTGTAAATCCAGCATGTCTGCTTTTTTGTACTGTACCAACTTGTAGGATTTTACAGGACATGATTTCTTCCCCTCATTTTAATCATTACGCTGTAATGTACTGCTGGGAAAAATGTGAATTTCTTGGGAACATGCATGTAATTATTTGCTGTTAACCCAGTAGGCTTAGAATATCTGAGAAATATCCTGGAGGAAAGTAATTGGCCCTAAAGGTTTTCCTTTTATGAAAGGGAGAGTATGTGCTGGAGGAAAGAATATGATGCTCTCGTTTGTAGACTTGTCAGGAGAGTAATGCTCTAGGCAAATATCCTTAAAAGTGTGTTTTGAATTAAAATTATATCCTATGATTGGTACGAATTCTAAAGAACTTCCCAGGAACTGGAGCCTTATTTTCATAGAGCTACAGATACTGTGGTCACATTTGGAAATGTAGTATGTCGGACTTAAAATGATCATAAGCTGTAAAGGTCAGTCTTAAAAACTTCTAAGCAACATGTCTGTGTTACTCACTTGAAATGGTCATACAGTGTTACGATGATGGCAGAGCAGGGGGTATGCCAGTTTTACAAAGTGAAACATTTATTCCTAAGCAGTGTGTTTGCTTTCTTTCTTTTGAGACCTTAACAGAAGATTAACAGAAATGTGAGTTGCAACATTCTCTTCGTAGGAACTCAAGTAATTGCACCCCATACTACTTGAGGGATACCCATAGTATAAACTGAAGTCTCACACAAGATATGCTATGCATGTTGTTGAAAAATTAAGGCCAAAGTCCATGGATGCTGTTGAGTAATCTGACATTAAAAAAAAAGGCAGGGTTTCAGGAACATCTTTCTGATATATTTTTCTAAGCACGTCTAATTTCTAAAGTTTAGTACCCATTGCCCAGTTTGTAGGAAGAAGAAATTAAAGTGGAGGAAAAGAAATGAAAATAGCAGGAATTTTCCCAGAGCAAATGGCATCCAACTTTCCCCCTTTAGCTTTGTTGATTTTTTAATATGTGTATGCATATGCATTTTCCTGTGGAGAGTGTGAGTATATAAAAGCAATCCAACTTATCAAGATAAAAAGTAATGTTTTTGATCACAGTCTGGTAAGCAAAGAGAAAATATAAAAGGAATGTAAATGATTGCCTTTAATCAATCATTTAATGTGCTGCTTTCACACAAAATTTTATTTCTTTACAAAAATAAAAGGTAGGAATTGTCTGAAACGTAACTTTTTTTGATTGTTAATGAGTAGTTCTATTACCATTTTTGTTCAAAAGTTTTGCACATTCCCTGATCGGTATGGTTCCAAACTTTTACAAACCCCCGAATCAGTTCCCATGCAAGGCTCAGATAATCATCATCTCTATTCCTTCCCCTCTCTCCTCATCTGGAGGAGGGGAGGAAAGAGAGAACTGTCCAAAATAAACACAATATATGCATACTAAGGCTGCTATTAAACCAACAATAAAAATCATTCAGCAAAGGCTAAAAGCTGGCAAAATCTGCTGGGGTGCTGACAACGTGGGTGCTCTTGACAGGCGAAGGTCAGTTTCTTCAAACTCTGTGAATTCTTCTCCCTTCAAGAGAAAACAAGAGAGAACTTGGTCCTGTCAAACCGGTTTCAAAAAGAGGAGATTATCCACTGGGTATTAATGCTATACTCTCTGCCGTGAGCATCTGTGGCTACCCACGCATAGATGTTTATGGGCGTCTTTAATACCAGTAGGACTTGCCCCACCAACAGGTGGACCAACATTGGCTGACCCAGATAATGAGAAGGATTTCTGGGGTCGTCTGGCCCTTCATCCTTAGGAATAAGAGATGGTGCTGTGGGGCAAAAGGCGATGAGTCATGGACACTTGTTTACCCCTCATCGATTGTTTGCCCTGGTCACAGCTTTCCAGAGTCAGTCAGGCCATTCTGGGTCTTGAGGCCTTAAAAACTGTTCAGGGAGGCCATTTGCCCTTTCTACTATCCCATTGGCTTGCAGGTGATAGGGTGTGTGGATTACCCACTGGATCCCTTCCTCTTTTTCCCATTCCTGGATTATCCTGGCAGTGAAGTGGCTGCCATGATCTGACTGTATTGACTTCGGTTTGGTCAGAAAACTAAACCATACTTTTAATCCATCAGTTTCCTTTGTTATGACTCTCCAAACTATCAGTTCTCTCATTTGGGTTCTCCCTTCTCCTTCTGTTCCCAATTATTCCCCAGAATCAACATGCAGAGCTACCACCTGATGTTTCCATACCTTCCCTTTCCTCTTGGAATAGGCGTCAGTGAACCACACATTTTTCAGGTGGGGTCCAAACAGGGGAGCTTCTTTTAGGTGTGAGGGGGGACTCCTGATCTGGGGAATTGATGAATCCTTCTTCTATCTGGAGTGTTTTCAGTGTGCCCTCTTCTACTTGATAAATGTGACTATCATGTTCCAGCTGGGCATACCATTTTCTAACTGCTTTCTGTTGTGCAGTTCCCACAGGGGATGGAGTACTAGCCAGTACGGGCTTTAAAACTTTAAAAGGTCCCCATAAGATGATTGATTGTTGCCATTTAATTTTTTCAACCTCCTGCAAGGCTAAACTGACCACAAAGAGGCCTTTCTTCAAGATCAAATATCGTTTCTTGGCATCTTTGAAACTACGTGAATGAAACCCAATAGGGCAAAGCAGAATTTCTGGTCCATGCTGCCATATATGTGTGGACACCCCAAATCAATTTGGAGTGAATCTGTCTGGTGTATTGGACCCAAAGCTTGGTACGCCCCTGCCTCAAAAAATAACAACAAAGTACAACTTCCTCATGAACAGGGCTTGAATGGGGTTGTTCCTCCCAAGGTGCAGGACCCTGCACTTGCCCTTGTCGAATTTCATCAGGTTCCTCTGCGCCCAGCTCTCCACCCTGCCCAGGTCACGCTGAATGGCAGCACAGCCTTCTGGTGTACCCACCACTCCTCCCAGTTTTGGGTCATCTGCAAACTTGCTGAGAGTACACTCTAACTCTTCATCCAGGTCATTGATGAAGAAGTTGAATAAGACTGGGCCGAGTACTGACCCCTGGGGGACACTACTAGTTACAGGCCTCCAACTAGACTCAGCACTGCTGATGACAGCCCTCTGTGTTCTGCCGTTCAGCCAGCTCTCAGTCCACCTCACTGACCACTCATCCAGCCCACACTTCCTGAGCTTCCCTAGGAGGATGTTGTGGGAGACAGTGTCAAAAGCCTTGCTGAAGTCAAAGCAGACAACATCCACTGCTCTCCCCTCATCTACCCAGCCAATCATATCATCATAGAAAGGTATCAGGTTGGTCAAGCATGACTTCCTCTTGGTGAATTCATGTTGACTACTCCTGATAACCTTCTTTTCCTCTACTTGCTTAATGATGACCTCCAGAATGAGTTGCTCCATCATCTTTCCCGAGATAGAGGTGAGACTGGCTGGCCTGTAATTTGCTGGATCCTCCTTCTTGCCCTTTTTGAAGACTGGAGTGACACTGGCTTTTTTCCAGTCCTCGGGCACCTCTCCTGTCCTCCAGGACCTTTCAAAGATGATGGAGAGTGGCTCAGCAATGACATCTGCCAGCTCCCTCTGCGCTTGTGGGTGGATTCCATCCGGGCCCATGGATTTGTGGGCGTCCAGATTGCTTAAGTGATCTCTCACACAATCCTCCTCGACCAAGGGAAGGTCATCCTTTCGCCAGGCTTCCTCTCTTACCTCCGGGGCCTGGGATTCCTGAGGGCCAGCCTTAGCACTGAAGACTGAAGCAAAGAAGGCATTCAGTAACTCTGCCTTCTCTGCATCCTCCGTCACCAGGACACCCACCTCATTCAGCAGTGACCCCACATTATCCCTAGTCTTCCATTTTCTGCTGATGTGCTTGAAGAAGCCCTTCTTGTTTTTGACTTCTCTTGCCAGATTCAATTCCAGGTGGACCTTAGCCTTCCTCGTTGCATTCCTGCATGCTTTGACACATTCCTGTACTCCTCCCAAGTGGTCTGTCCCTCCTTCCACATTCCAGGGACCTTTCTCTTCCACCTGAGCTCCGCTAGAAGCTCCTTGCTTGTCCATGCGGGTCTCCTGCCTGCTTTTCTGGATTTCTTGCTCAGGGGGATGCACCGATCCTGAGCATGGAGGAAGTGATGTTTAAACAGTGACCAGCACTCTTGGATCCCCCTGCCTTCGAGAGCCCTGACCCATGGGATTCCTCCAAGTAGCTCCTTGAAGAGGCCAAAGTTAGTCCTCCTGAAGCCCAAGGTTTTGATCCTACTTATTGCCCTTTTTCCTCCACGCAGGATCCTGAAGTTCACCTTTTCATGGTCACTGCAGCCAAGGCTACCTCCTACTTTCACATCCTCAATCAGTCCTTCTTTGTTCGTTAGTACAAGGTCCAGAAGAACACCTCTCCTTATTGGTCCTCCAGCACTTGTATCAGAAAATTATCATTGATGCTCTACAGGAACCTCCTGGACTGCATGTGCCTGGCTGTATGATCTTCCCAGCTGATGTCAGGGTGGTTGAAGTCCCTCAAGAGAACCAGGGCCTGTGACTGTGAGGCTGCTTTCAGCTCCTTGTAGAAGGCCTCACTGACTTCCTCCTCCTGGTCAGGTGGCCTGTAGTACACACCCACAATAACATCACCCATATGAGGCTGTCTCTTAATTCTAACCCATAAGCTCTCGACTGGTTCTTCATCTGCCCCCAGGCAGAGCTCAATACATTCCAGTTGCTCCCTCACATAGAGAGCAACTCCACCACCAGGTCTTGTTGGCCTGTCTTTCCTAAAGAATGTGTAGCCATCCATGACAGCATCCATGACATGCGAGATGTCCCACCACGTTTCTGTGAGGGTGACCAAGTCATAGCTATCCTGCTGTACAATGGCTTCCAGCTCTTCCTGTTTATTGCCCGTGCTACGTGCGTTGGTTGAGCTGGGCTGTCGATCTCACCCCTGACCCTGGCATGCCACGCCTGGGCTCATCTCTAGTGAGCTGGGCGATGTCCCCTTCCCCCTTCGAACCTTGTTTAAAGCACTCTCAACGAGTCATGCCAGCTCGTGGGCAAGAATCCTTTTTGCCCTTCGAGACAGCTGGACTCCATCTGTCATCAGCAGGCCCGGTGCCATGTAAACCTCCCTATGGTCAAAGAAACCAAAATTCCACTGACTGCACCAGTCTCTGAGCCACCTGTTAATCAGGTGAGGTTTCTTGCCCCTTTCAGTGCTCTTCCCTGCCACTGATGGGATTGATGAAAACACCACCTCTGCCCCTGATCCTTCAACCCGTCACCCCACTGCCCTGAAGTCCCTTTTGATGGCCTCTCTCTGATCTCGTCACCACCAAATAAATCACTTTCTTGTAAGGGTACCATAAAGAACATATAATTTACATCAATAGTGTCTAAAATGGGGTGGGACTGCTCTTTTATAGTGGAGATCAGTTCAGCTATATTAGGCACAGCCACTGTCAGGGGACTAGTGCCTGCATTTAGATGCCAATAGTCAATTGTTAGCTGCCATTTTCCATTGGCTTTGCAAACTGGCCATGCAAGGGAATTTTACAGGGAGTGAGTCCGAATCATCACTCCCTGCTCTTGTAGTTCTCTTATCACTGAAGCAATTCCTTCTTTCATGCCCTGTGGTAAGGGATATGGTTTCACATTTACAATGAAAAGTAAGGTAGAGATAATGAAGGAGGTAGAGAAACGGGATTGAAGCTCAGCCCAGGAAGAAGGGAGGGGTGGGGGGAAGGTGTTTTAAGATTTAGTTTTATTTTCTAATTATCCTACTCTGATTTGATTTATGATAAATTAAACTTCTTTTTCTCCCCAGGTTCAGTCTCTTTTCTCCATGACAGTAATCGGTGAGTGATCTCTCCCTGTCCTTATCTCGACCCACGAGCCTTTCATCATATTTCTTCTCCCCTGTCCAGTTGAGGAGGGGGAGTAATAGAGTGGTTTTAGTGGGCACCTGACGTTTATCCAGGCCAAACCTAAACAGGGAGGTGAGATTTTTCAATTCTCTGCGCAGTACCCAGAAATCATGACAAAGACCCAAGAGATTTGGCAAGAAATAAAACTTTACTTGGAATTCAATGAAATTAAAAAAGATGATAACTTTGCGACTTTATAACCACTTTACTTTTAACGCAGTGGGGTTAGAACAGATATTTATTTGGCAAAGTGTGCAATACAATGTCTGATTTTGCTAACAGATTGACAAACTTACAACAACATTACTCGTATGTGCCAAGAGAGTCAGAGATAGAGAAAGAGAGGAAAGCAAAAGGAAAAATAAAAGAAAAGATATCACCACTCCTGGATCCATCAACAACTTCTGCTGGTAGTCGGTGTCTTCCAGTGGCAGATTCACACCAAAAAGCTTGCCGATTCTATTTGTATCTCCTTCAGGTTTCTGTAGACCGTCCTCGGAGAAGAGTACTGTTATTCATGCACAGTTATTCTTCTCGAAATGACTCAAAATGAGTCAGTGGGTGCAGGGAAGGTCTTGGGGTTCTCAGAATCCCCCTCTGCAAGGCTAACTGCAGCCTCACGCAAAATCTCAGAGGGAGAGAGGTGGGTTTCGCAAGATGGCACCCTGTCTCCGCAAGGTTCTGCTTGTCTGCCACAATTCCTTATCAAAATGAGGAAGTTCCCAAAGTACAACGCCTGATTTAGGAGTTTGTTTAATTTGAGCATCTCTGACATGGTTTCTCACGACGCATGTTTGCAACAATTGCTCACTCCAATCTGGGGCCCTACAGCCTGATCACCTGGTTGTCCTGTATGTGCTGTGTGATGATCTGCTCCTTAACCTTCCCCAGCATCAAGGTCAGACTGACAGGCCTGTAGTTCACTGGATGCTTCTTCTGGCCCTTCTTGTAAATGGACATCACATTTTCTAATCTCCAGTGAAGGGGAATTCCCCGGTTACCCAGGACTGCTGATCAATGTTTGAATATTACTTGCTGAGCCCTTCTGCCAGTTTCCTGAGTACCTTTGGGCAGGTACACCTCCTGGGTTGCCTTCCCCTTCTTCCAAAGGTCATAAGCTCTCTTATTTTTCCTGATTTCCAGCCAAAGTGTTCTATTTAGCCAGGCCGGTCTGCTTCCCTGCCAGCTTGTCTTTTGGCATATGGGGGGTGGCCTGCTCCTGTGCCTTTAAGACTTCCTTCTTGAAGAATGTCCAGCCTGCCTGGACTCCTTTGCCCTTCAGGACTACCTCCCAAGGGACTCTGTCAACCAGACTCCTAAACAGGCCAAAGTCTGCCCTCCAGAAGTGCAGGGTAGCAGTTCTGCTGACCCCCCTCCTTACTTCTCCAAGAATCAAAAGCTCTGTCATTTCCTGATTGCTATGCACAAGATGGCCTCCAACCATCACATCACCCACTAATCCTTCTCCATATACAAACAGGTCCAGTGGGGCTCCTTCACTAGTTGGCTCACTCACGGTGTCAGGAAATTGTCTTCCACACACTCCAGGACCCTCCTAGACTGTTTTCTTTTCACTGTATTGTATTTCCAGCAGACATCTGGCAAGTTGAAGTCCCCCATGAGAACAAGGGCTAGTGATTGTGAGACTCCTCCCAGCTGCTTGTAGAATACTTCATCTGCCTCTTCATCCTGGTTGGGGGGGGGCTATAACAGACTCCCAACATGATATCTGCCTTGTTGTTCTTCCCCCTAATTCTTACCCGTAAACACGCAATTTAATTACAGGGGGTTTAATTTTGCTCAGACAGATGGGTAACTCATAGCACTCACCATTCCATATGTACCATACTTACTCTCACAGCAATATAAGATCAGTCTTCCATCATTTCATTAATTAAAATTCATGGACAAAACTGCAGTATGAGTCTTTAAGTAAAGATTAAATCCATAAGTCCTGAAGAAGTTAGCAGAGACTGAAAAAGTCATTGCTAACACATTGTTATGATTCTGAAACTAGGAAATGACTGTTCAGTTTTAAACATAATGGAGATTTTACTGGATAACAAAACATGCTAAAAAGTGACTGGAGTAAGAACGAAAATCTCAGTATGCACTGTTTAATTATAGTGTACTAATGTCTTAGTGCAGGGTCTGTTAGACCTATATTTTAAGATGTGGCATATAAAGTATAGGCTTTTCAACCAAAGTATTGTTCATAATGTAACTGCTGTCCTTCTCAAACTTTTGGCTATGCATAAGATCATGCATAAAATGTGTTTTTTCTTTCTGTACAGCTTCTTGAATCATGACCAGAAATGTTCAATAGGTTTCTTGAAAGTGAACTGAAAGAGAAAATTGGAAATTTACATAATTTCAACTTACTATCATGAATTAATTAGGATAGGGAAGGGATTGACCTAAGCTTTTTTTGTTTGTTTTTTTTTTTTTTTTTTTTTTAAACATGGTTGAATATATTCTAATCTAAAGCATGATTTTCTAAAGATAGTCCTATTACTCCATCCATTACTCCAGTGTTATAGCTGGTGTGAGTTGCAGTGTCTCTCTAAAGCATTGGGCTGTCTTTACTACAGCATGAGGTACCAGGAAGATGCCACTGAAGGCTGAGTCACTTTCAAGATTTATGAAAACTTACATCTCTATTAGATGTTTCTTTAGAATCTGATCTGGGAGTCTTGCAACTGAAAACCCTAAGCTGAGGTCCTTAATTCTTGTTGTGGACTTCTTAGTGCACTATTTTACTTTTACAGTGATTTAAAGAAATAGTAAAATGTGCTGATTGTAGACTTACTGTACACATAATGTGATGGAGAGTATCTGATTGCTTCTGGAGGTACTTTCTGATGCAATAAACCATGTAGCAGATGCAAATTACCTTGAAGGACTTTAAAAGTGGAGTTAGGTGAAATAAAGCCATGTCTTCCTGCTTATTCTACTTGTACAAATCAATTACTTCAGCATGAAAGAGGGAAGAAATACTTTCTTTGTGTGAGCAGCTAAATTAATCATAGATAATAGGAAGGCTTTTCCCATCGTTCATTTACAGCTTGTCTAAAACACAAGAACAGTTACATAAAAGGTAAACTGTACATATGCAGAACAACAAAAACAGGAAACCTTGTTTGCTACATTCCCTTTTACACAATGCTAGTGAATTGGAACTTCATACGTTGACAACTATTTTTCTCATTACAGTTATTCTTTAAAGCCTGAATTAGGAGCATGGGATCTATGTCCAAACTAGGTCATTAAGCCTCGAAATCAAGGCTTTTGTTCCCCTTATCACTTCCTTTTCTACTCCCCTGCCTGAATTTAATATCCACTGAGGTTAAGTATTTTCCTGTTCCTTTGGAAAGGATCGGCACAATATTTGTTTAACCTCCAGTCTCACACATTGAAGTTGACAATAATAAAACTTGTTTAGATACACTGTGTCCTTGTTTAAATGACAGTATTTCAGCTTGATTTTAGACTTGGCGGATGCTATGGCAAAAGAGTGTCGCTGTTGTCCTTTGACAATTGCAGAGTACAGAAAGGCTTGTGTCCCAAGGGCTCAGATTGCAAGCACTGATTTTGTCATTGCCCTGGTGTTACCCACAATTATGTTTATTATGAGCTGTTTTGTTGAAGAGCTCTGGTGACATGATAGTGTGAATGGGGGAAAATGACACTGAGGAAGCTGGATATTCCTAATTATGTATATTTAATAGATAAGTTAAATTTTTAAATGCTTCAGGAATTGCTGGGGGCTCCCCAGTGAGTCAGGGCAGGGCCTGGAAGCCAAGGCCTATCCCACCACCCCAGCCGGGAGCAGGGTTGCCTAGAGTCACTGGGGCAGCACCAGTCCTGGGCATCAGTCACCTCCCTGGGGATGGGGACAGAGCCGGGTGCAGAGCAGCGGGTAGGAGGTGCAGGCCCAGGTAGACTGTGACATGGCGGCAGCCACTGCTCAGGCCTGGCCCCATGGCAGAGCCTCAGACAGGAGCAGCTGCTAGGGCTGTAGACCAGCTCTGGTGGCCACATCGCCATGGTGCTGCTAGAGCCTCCCCACCGCCACCCGGGAAGCGGCCTGATCGAAGCCATGTATATGGATATGTATATACATGTATATCTATGTATAATTCACATAACTACCACTCATATATGCTTATATGTGTGTATGCATCTGAATACAGTTATATGAATTTCATGGTACAAGAAAGTCTGCTGTCACGGTGATGACCGCCTGATGATTTTCTGTATGGCTAATGCAGCTTGTTGCTTAAGGGGTTACTTCTGGTGTTCAGGCCAAAGTTAAAGTTGTTCTTTAGGTATGAGACAGAGGACACCTTCTAAAAACTGTGATACATATTGCTAGGTAGGAAATTGATTTTCTGATTCATTTGAATTTAATCATAACTCTAAACTGGTATTTTCAGTAAATGTGCTTAGTGTCCTAAATTAGCTCTGTAGGCTTCCATAATATTTTTTTTTATTTTTTGCACTTTCTGTGCAAATGTAATGAAAGTACACTACAATTTTGCATGTGGATTTCAAACTATACTCAAAAACATTTGAAATATACTTTTCTATCTTTTCAAAATATCTGGCATGCTTACTGTGAGATGACTTTTCCAACATAAAGCATTGTTTTTCATATGATCACCATCATGGGGTATTAGGAGAGCTATTCACTCCTAGACTGATATGGACTTCTAAACTTTGTGTTGCTTCTCATCTTTTGTTTCTTGAGTTATTCTTCATTGCCTTCACCTTTCTGTGCATAGAGACTAGGAGAAATATCTCATTAATTATGCAGGAATTGCATCATCTTGCCGCATTTGCCTCAGAATTCAGATGCCAGAATTGTTCGTGTGGGAAGTAAAACATTTTTTTGGCTTTTTTCCCAGAGCACACCATTTGATGCTTAGTTACAGTACATGGGAATTTTTAAAGTGAATACCTTTACTTCAGTTATGACTGTAGGCATTAGGTGAAACAAATGCTTAAAATCTATTCTGGTCTGCAAATACTGATCTAACTAAAAGACATTTTCTTTAATAGTGAAGACTTCTGCATTTTTTTACCTCCTGTAATATAAAGTTCAAGAATCTTTTCCACTAACATAATGTTTTTATAGATTGATCTTCACAGTTCTTAACTGTATAAATTTAGCATTGTTTATATCAGGATGCTCTAGCCTGCCAAAGTAATGTATAGCTCAGTCAACTAAAGCAAAGTTTTATCTTTTCTTCAACTTCCTTTTATCCTGTATTACATGCATTAGAGTCCTTTAGTATTCTTATACAGAATTGTTATACTACTACAGTTATAAAAAAAGTACATGAGCCTAATATTTTTACTAGTGGCTTGACAAACTCTAATTTACAGGAATTTATAATTAAAAAGATTTCTGTACCTTAGCATAGGGTTTTATACAAAATCAGTCAAAAATTTTAAGAAGTGCAGGCTCTCCTTTTTGTTTTAAATGTAATTGTCCCAAATTGTTTTGTAAGTATATTTTCATCTTGCAAGAATCTCAGCAAGTTACCACAGCTTTTTCTTTGTTTTTTACAATTACCAACTAGTTGCAATTTCAGAATACTTGTAGAGCATAACACTGGTTATTTATACTGGAATGTTACATGAAAACCTCATTTCAGACCGTGTCTTATTGTTAAGTGCTATATCAAAGAGGTTGTTTTAGGATTTGGTTCATGGAAGGTACTCATCATGACCTTTTGCTTGTTGTATTTATTTGAATGCTTTTGTTTTTTTTCATTTTGAAGAAAATAAGAATAATGCACTTGTAAGACTGTAATACTGCACCACAGCTGTGGGTTTATATTTTTGGATGAAGGGAACAAAACACAAGCAGTGCATTGCTTTTCATTTTCCAACCACCTGTATTCCAGCACTATAACATGCACTTTGGAATCTTGTGTCCTTAGAGTACATTAGATAAAAGCCACTAATCATTGTCAAGAGCTAAATATTTATAAACAGCATAAAGCTTTTTGCAATCCCAACAAATCTAGAATAAATTTCCTATAATGCAAAAGTGCTCCCTCCAGATGCTTTCAGATTACAATAAACAAAATGCATTAGCTTAAAAAATGCAGGCTTTGTTTCCTCTCTTGCTTTTGTAGATAATTGGGTTGTTCGCATAAAGCTTGTAGAACATTGTGTTATGTAACATAAAATTTCATTTTTTTACAGAAAACTTGGATCAGTTATGACCTAGATGTAAAATTAACTTTCAAAAGCTTTTTTTTGTTTTGTTTTGTTTTCCTTTTTAAATGATACTGGGGTCCTTGAAAGAAAGCAGGGAATTTGGTTTTTAAATTTTCCTTTACTCATGCTGCTTGCAGAGATCACAATTAAGACAAGATAATCCTCCATTTGACATCATAATAATTTCCATTATAACTGACTGACAGAGTTTTACAGTGCTCTGAAATACTACTAAAATGAGGATCAAACTGTTTTCTCATTCTAAAAAAAGTGCAAATAAAGGACAGATCTTCCTGAAATTTTCATGGTACTATGCACTTGAGAAGGATAAGTTTCTAGTATTTTCTTTAGGGACAAGCTTGTAAAAAATAAATCAGTATGTAACATTTGGAAATTTTGGCAATATAAGTAGAGATTTATTTTTACCTTCCTGTCCCAAATGCCTTTAGATTACATGCAAAAAGATAATTAAAAGAAGGTAATGAAAAGACTGCTTTAATTTTGGTCATCTTCAGATGCCCACTTGCTTCATGAAGAGTTCATGCTATTATCCCATACTGAACTAAGCACACAGATCAGAATGGAAATAGAAACACAGGTCAGCAATTAATTCTTGGATACAGTTCATTTAATAGTCTTTGTGATGCAGTGCAAAGTCTTTAGCCTGTGTCTGCCTCTGTGCTGTAAACTCTATTGAGTTCCTTCAACTTGTTGAGCTAGGAAATAACACTCATTTGGAATTGTGAAGGTTTCCCTCTTCAAGTGGAGGAAAGTGATTTTTCTCTCTCTCAATAGATTTCTGAGTAATTTAGCCATCTCCACTCGAGCAAAGTTTTCCTGCCTGCTGTTAAGCAGGACTTTCAGTCTGAGGTCATAAGGAGTCATATTTTAAAGATTTTGGATTTAGTTAATTTCAGTCCTAGATTCAGCAAGATCCAGTTTTCAACTGCAATGTAATCTTAGAGTTAAATTGAGTTATTTCTGTGCCAACAATTTTTATTACCATAATTTTCATTTTTATTCTTTTTGTTCTGTTTTATGGTTGCTTCCTAGGAATGGCCCTTAAAGCCAATACTACAAAAGCAAACAGTAATATAAGCAAATGCTTAAAGAAAACATGTACATTATTGAAAATCTTCAACTCAAAATTAAGTATGACTTCATACCTTAGGGTTTTATACAAACAACAAATCACTTTTTTCCCCCATATCAGTGAGTAAATTAACTGTAGTATGGGATTCTGTTATCTGCAAAGATGATTGTAATCACAGGGCAGCTTGAATGAGTTGAACATGTATGGGTTTAAACTGCGAAAAAACTCAGAAAAAAGTTTTTTTATATTCTACTGCATTTCCTTCAACAAACTGCAGTAACTAATTTGCTTTGAGCATGACTATACTTGGAACACAGTTAACAGTAAGATGTCCTGAAGATTGAACCCTACAAACCATGATGCGATAAATGGCAAAATGTCCTGCTCAGCCTTGGCTAGAAGGAGCTAGGTTAATGAACTATTGCTTTCCTGGAGACTAGACAGTTCTACAGAGAAGCTTGGCTAAGCATGTGGTAAGTGTCAACAGAAATAGATGGTCTACCAACATATTAGAAATAAGCTTGTAAACATGAAATGCAGTGAAGCTTGACCACTTCAGAGAGATGCCAGGAAACCAAGTTTTCCTTATCTAACCAAGGAAAGCATAGTTGGTCTTCTACCTCAATTTGTTTCTTTTACAATTCAGTAAGATTAATATATTAAATAATCTTCCTTTTTGCCAGTGACATAAATTTATAAATCCTCCATCCCTCCCCTCCTGCCCATTAGAACATCCTGGATTATATTATTTCCGGTCTATTCCTGTCCATTATTGTTGACCATGTTGCTTAAATATGCGTAGCCACAGGTTCATTGATCTTGTACATAAGGCTTGCAATAATGATATTTTGCTCTTTAATGTATGCACTTTCACTTGTTATGTCATTAATAGGAAAAAAAAAAGCATGCCAGATCTCAGATCTTTAAGAGTGCTTGAAGTAAAGCAAAGACAATCTCTTGCCAAAAATATTTTAGCCCCAAAGTATGTTGACATAACTGTGTGTAGGTAAACACAACGTGACAAAAACTAGTCCTTTGCCAGTGTGAATGCAAGCAGTGAGTTCCCATTTCAAGTTGAATATGCTGTGCATAGCTTGCATTGCCTGTTACATTACTTCTATCAGTGCTACATCAAGAACAGGAAATAAGTCTCCTTATAAGTGTTTCTCAATCCAGTCGCCAGTCTTCTGCACTTTTTCTGTGGAGGTCAGAAAAGATCCTACACATACCTCTCCCTCCATTGCTACTGTTCCTTCCCAGATGGTCATATTGGAGCACACACACACGAGCATTCATTTTAATTTCATGCTATCGTATGTTATATGTGTGTCACTGCAAATAAGAGTGGTATTATTTCTGACTTTTTTTGCAGATGCATCATAAATAGTTTTGCATGAAAAATTCTCAATAGTTTATGCAAAGGACCTGTATTAGTGAAAAAAATTTGAGAAAAATCTCCCAAATGGGAGCAATGGAGTGGTGGACAGGGAACACTGGCTTAAGGTATTATCTGCTAATCTGCTTTTGGTATTTCTCAAGAAAAATGAATCAGAAAGTGATCTCAGATGTATAAATCTTTCCTGTTAGCAGCCTCCGTAAAGGAAGAGATTGTAACACTACAGTATAAGCATTTTTGAGGTTACATAGTCATCAAAATGAGTGCTATTTAATTAGTTAGTGTATTGTAAATGAATTTTGACTTCATACAAACAAATAAGAGTGGGAATTTTCACCTATATTGATAAATTTTCACCTACTATAAACTGACATGTTCCAGCTTAACATGGATACCATAATGGGACCTTTAGTATACAGTTACAGATTAATGTATCTGATGGTGAAAATATTTTACAAAACCATGTATAATAGTGTAGGTATTAGTAGAATAAATCAGCTATTAGAATAAATCAGCTATTACTTCTGTGGCCCTTGAGTTTATCAAACAAATTAGTTTATTCACAATACCATGAACTATTTAACTATGGGTACCTGTATGTCAAAGCACATGTAAGAGCTCTTCACATACACAAGACAGCCTTGAAAAAAAGTTCATAGCTATTTCAATGATCAGTCCAAACCAGCAGTGTTGAACTGAAGCTAATATGCGCAGGAATCGTTAACCTGTGGTTATCATGGATTTATACGTGTATAGTCACATAATCACAGTTAGTAGTGGTTCCAGGCAAAAATTCTTGGAGTGTTAGAAGGACTGACTTGATATAGTAATTTTTTGTGCAAAAGTATGCACATTTTACTTATTTTCTGTGTGGTTTCTGAAAGCATTTTTAGTCAATGCTCTGGAGATATTATAAAGGAACAGGGTAAATATAAAGCAAATCCAGGGTTTGATGGGACAATGTCTGACAAGTTCTGTTCTCATTGTAGATACTGTTGTTTTAACAGGATTGTTAACCTCAACTTCACCAATTAATGTTCTCCACCTTTTCTCTCGGTAATGCATGAAGTACAGGAGAATATTACTCTACATACTTTTTGCAACTCAAACTGTTCATTGGAATACAAGAGGATTTAAATTGTAAATCACCTCTGTTTGTATATTTCTATATCCTAATGCGTACCTTATATCAAAGGGTTAAGAGGTTAGCAATCATTCAGGATCAGTTATAACTGTTTCTTAAAAGAAATTTAAAATTAAATGTTAAAGCAGAAATTAAATATTACAATGAAAAGTCAGAGATTAAAAAACAAATTAAAAGAGTCGAACAAAGAAAAGAAAAACATGTTAAGAAGGTAAAACTGAAACAAAACATCCAGTGAGCCCAAGCATTACACTTGCTGCTAGGGAATACAGTCAACAGTTTTATTTCATATATAAATTTAATATTTTTCTTTAAAATTAAATACTGTGGAAGAAATAAACTGGTAAAATGAAAGAATCCTAAAGAAAGTGTATTTCATTTGTGGATTTAACCTTATGGATATAAGTATCTTCCTTTATAACAATGCTGTATTTATGGAATGAGCATATTTTAGTATTCAAGATTATATTAATCACACTAAGTATGGGTCTAGTGAGTAAGTGAAAAAGAGATGGAATTGCTTCAAGGCATCCTGGCCAGAAGCATATTAATCACTTATGAATATATATGTATTTGTATTTATTTTAAGTGTCTGCGATGATCGATGAGCTAAGCTGATGAATATCATTGCAATGAATATCACTGAAGTTAGCAAATGTTTATATTGTTTGTCTTGAAATGCTGATTGATATTATGTTGTTGATACTATTTCATATAAGAAGTGGCTCACACAAAACTCACAAGCAAGAAACTAAAGGACGTTGAATAGGGTGGCTTGTAATTCATTACTTAGATTCTTGCGTACATATAATTAAAATTTCACCATACGTTTCTGCAAAATCCTGTCTTAATTCACATGACTTTTAGTTAAAATTTTGATGTAAAAATTAGCATGTTACTCAAAAAGAATAAGAATATATTTATTTCCAGATTTCCAAAACCCAAACTTTTTAAGAAAATTGAAAGGAAGATCATTATATTTTTAAATTCTGACTGTATTAATCTTATTTGCCCTTGAGTTTTCTCTAGGTGATATGTTAGTTTGGAAAATCATGGCATTTTGCAGTTAAGAAAATGTTAACAGTTTGTTGGATATTCATCCTGATTCAACTCACATTACTATTGTCAAGAAACATTATCTTCATTATAAGAATAAATATTTTTAAACTGCATAGAACCAGAAGTTCACAAATCTCACTCCATTTGGTAAGTAAAACAGAAGTAAAATGGTCACAAAGAAACTAAGGATGACAATACTTCCACTGTTTAATTCACATTCTTCCTGTTTATATGCTAAGCAGTTTTGACATTTGACCAGAACATTAAAAAATGTTGTACTGAGACATGTTTATCCTAGCTATGACAGTAAGTCAACTGAGGCATGGTGTCAGCAATTCCAATACATTTAATGCAAATGTGATGCATTCTCTATACCCTAAATGACAGACAGTAAATCACCTTTTGTTCAGTCCTTTTAATGGAGTACCTTTAAACAGGACATGAGATGTTTTTCACTTTCCTAGCAGAAATAATAGATTTCTGCTAAGTCCAAACCAAGACATCAGATTCTTTTCATATGACTGTCAGATATTAAAAAAAGATAATATTTTACATTAAAAAGTTGGTAAATGGATGCATTTCCTTAGGGAAATCTTAGGCTGTTAAAGTGTTTTGGGAAAATATTATATAACCATTTTATTGTATGTCAAGAGAATCTCATTTTTTGATTTATTTCCCAAATATTTTGCCTTTTTTTTGTGTTGAACTCTTGTACATCAAGTCAAATTATTATGAGGATGATAGTTTGAGTCATATCACTAGAGCCCAAGGTGATGTCCTGCAGCAAACCTTCTGAGCATGCTGAAGGACTCTGAAAGAGATATGTGTACAGTGCCATGTCTTTCCTCCTGTTTTGGGATTTTGTGGTTTCTCATCCACCAACAATTAAAGAAAAAACAGAAATCCAATAAATGTCATTCCACTCATAGGATTATGGAAGTCAAAGGCATGGTCCTAAGCATGAGGTGGATTTTGTTTTCTAAATTAAGTTTGGAGCTCTGGCAGAATTCAGATATTTGAGTTACCTGGAAAAATGTTTGCTATTTAGTCTTGAATTCACCTTTGCTCTCCTCACAACTCCTTGAAGTATTTTGGTGATAACAGAAGAATTTTATGTCAGACTTAGAAAAAAATTAATAAGATGAGAAGGGAAGGATGTGTTGAAAATCCAATGTCTCATCCACTTGTTTTAAGAAAACTTGTTGAAACGTAATTTTGGATTTTCTTAAAACTGCTTTTGAACATGAAGCTAAACAACTATTACATCAAGGTGTTAGTAGTTCTTATCACAACACAGAATTTGGTAGGGGTCAGGGTGTTCAAAGTAGGCTCTTTTAAGTTTGTGATTCCTTATGAAGAGGAAACATTTTGCTGGCTTCAAAATTCCCATGTTCTATCAGTATTCCTCTCATTGTATCCCATTCCTATTTTTCACTCAAAACTGTCAATTGTATATTTTCATCATAAAGTTCCTTGCTCTCAGTCTTTCATGTAATTAAATCTCTGGATGTGCTGTGGAGGAAATAGTCTTTGGTTTAGGAAGCTAGTTTATTTATGGTTCAAGACTTTTGGGTTTTACAGAGTTGAAGTAATAATTTTGTATTTCTCACAGTCACTTTTTTTAACAGGATAAAAACCTGAGTAAATACAAAAAAGTGGAATGAAAGCACAGGTCGGATGTCAAAGTGTAAACCATTGGTATAACAATAGATAGAGCTCAACTGATTTGTCTCATCTCTCTTAGCAGATGACAGGAAATGGTTTATATTCCTAAATTTAGTATCCATGGCTTGTAGCTTTTCTGTCTTTTAAATTGCCTTTATGTTTCTGATCCTACTGCAGTTCGGTCTTCTACTACTATATAACTGAAATTTGGATAACAGCCTCTGTGCATT
This sequence comes from Opisthocomus hoazin, assembly GCF_030867145.1. Taxonomy (NCBI): domain Eukaryota; kingdom Metazoa; phylum Chordata; class Aves; order Opisthocomiformes; family Opisthocomidae; genus Opisthocomus; species Opisthocomus hoazin. The sequence goes on from NC_134416.1 coordinate 102,038,719, forward strand.
ATTTCTCTCATTTTCTAATATAAATGTCATTCATTTCTTCATTGTATATATTTTCTGTGATATATTAACATTATTTTTTTTCTTTCAAAAGCTTAAAATAAGCAATAGGACAAAAATCATGAAAACATTTTCTCAGTGTTAGCCCTAGGCAACGGGAAAAATATAAATGGATACATACGCTTTTGTAAGAGAGAGCTGCGCGTAATGCAACATTATAAGACTACTATCCTCCCCATGAGTGTGCGTTAGGATAAGCAATGACAGGATTGTGCAGCTTGAAGGTGATAGGGTGAAGAAGCCACCTGTAGTGAAGAAACAAATCAAATGGTCAGTTCCTAATGCAATTAACTTTACCTTCCAGATGGGAATTAGAAGCAGTATTGGACATAGTCAGCATGTTAAAGGGGCCCCCAGAAGAGAAGTCTGTTTCAGAGTATACAGTGGTATTACTTTTTGGTTTTTTCCTATCCCTGTCCTAGATGCAAGGAAAATTTTTGCACCCACCAAATTTATACCTTCTTGCTGTCTAGCTTCATTGCTTACAGATGGTATCTCTCTCTTTTGTTTCATCTCACTAAGTACCAGAGACCTTATGCCTATAACTAACCAGCAACCTTAGTTTTTCTTTGTTAAATTCACACAAAAGACTTACAAAGCTTTAGAGAAATCAGTCCTCCTGAGTTTTTGCTAAAAATGAAAAGTAAATATTTTCTGTACAATAGTTGATTGCTTTAATAAGGGAACGTGTAACTCTTATGGACAGGGTGTTCGAGGACACTGACGTCCCCTTGCACTCCAAAAAAACCCCATTTTATTCCCCTCACATATAGTATATATATATATATCCTATATGGGAAACATTACTAAACAGGTTTTATGTCTGTGTATTTAAAAAAACCCTAGGAATTGGCAAAAGTGTTATGTTACATCTGTTTGCTCTGAGATGTTGCACACTAATGATATTTTCAGTATGTTAATGTCTGACTTTGTCAGTGATGAAAAGTTTCAAGGTGTAAAACCAAAAAACCCTCATCTTTTACTTCAGATAAAGTGCCTGTAAACAGATGATTTATGGCTTGTTATGTGACCTGTCCACTAATAATGAAATATTCAAATATCATAACGTGTCCCATCTGTTCAGTGAACAGCTGTGACTTGGTGTCAGGTGATGATGTGTTAGAGGCCAACAAGATATTCAAGTGGGTCAGTTAAGCTGACATACACAGGTGCACTTGAATCCCATTCCCAGCACAGGGTAAAGATCACAATCCTTTCTGATCTTGAAGAGCTTCTAAAAAAGAAGGGAAAGCTGGGGGTCTTGGTTTCCAAAGATTCCAATCAATGTTCATCAGATGATGAAAAACTCCTAATACAAGAGTTAACAATAATGACTGCCTTTCAAAAATGGTTGCAACAAGACTAGAAATGTACCTTCGCAAATTTATAAATCTTTGATTGGAATCTGTGAATTCTAGTGCTTACAGTCTATTATTGGTCTATTCTGATATTTATATACATTTTCTTCATTTTTCATAGGTGCACATTGCATATTAATTCTTGAAAATTTCCAAAATGAAAATGAAATGAACGTAGAGCTTGTGCGTAGTACTGTGGGTCATAGAGAAGTAAGCGTTGTAAGTGATGTTGAAATTGTGATTTGCAAGTACTGCCAAATCTCAAGTATTTCAAATGTCTGCTTTGTGCAATCCCCAAACTAAGTTTTCTGTGTAGGTCTGGTACACTGTGCATAGCTTGATGTGTATACTAATCTCAGCCTGTGGAGTGTCTCAACAAGAACAAGCAAACTTTGTTATCACCATTCCTTAAAAATATATATTACAGTACAAAATATAAAGTGGAATTACAATTTTATACATTCACTTGAAATCCTTCCTAGTTTAATAGATGTTCACTATAGATAAACAGGCTTGTTGAAGCCTTAGTACTGTTGGTTGTTTCTGCATTCAAGTACAAGAACTCAAACTTATTTTTATTGAGGGAGATGGGGAAACAGGATGCCTTGTTAATGGTACTTGACTGAACCTTCAAGATTCAGACCTTTGTTCCTCTGTTTAATGGCCTCCAGTTGCGTCAGGGGAGGTTTTGATTGGATATTAGGAAAAATTTCTTTACTGAAAGAGTTGTGAAGCATTGGAACAAGCTGCCCACAGGGAAGTGTGGAGTCACCATCCCTGGAGGTGTTCAAAAATTGTGTAGATACAGCAATCCAGGACATGGTTTAGTAGGCATGGTGGTGATGGGATGACAGTTGGACTTCTTGATCTTAGATGTTTTTTCCAACCTTAATGATTCTGTGATTCCACAATGGCTTTCCTCTTGCAGCAGATAATTCTCTCTGGGGTCCTAACCTCACTGTTGACACCTTTGATGTCTTGACTCCTCCTTTTCTGTATATCTTTGAGGAAGGAAACTTAATTTCTCTCATGAATGCTAGTATTCATCATTTAACACTAAATGTGCTTATGGTATATTCCTTCATAAAAATGCTCAGATTTGTCTGGAGCTTTTTCATTTCTCACCTCCTCCATTTCCCTAACAATTTCTTAGTTCTGTCTAAAATGATGCCTCGAAACACTTTATCTCTGGAGAAGTGTATTTCATGATGTCTTGCAGTTGCATTCCATTCTTTTAACACTCAAAATATGTTACTTCATCATTGTTTTGGAGGCTTTCCTGATTCAAATCTTGGAGTTTTATAAGCTGAAGTATTGTGAATTTTCAGCATATTTCTATTAATTTGTTCTTTCCTTCAGTTTTCAAAAACTGATCATTTAACTGCATCTTTCACACCTTTGGTTGTACTATAATATATAACAGAGCCTAATTCTGTGAGATAAATTTGTAAGACGCAATTTCTTTTTCTTCTGTTTATGTTTTTATCTGGCCTTGAATGTATTCTTTGAATTAGTATATTTTCTGTTCTACTGACTTCTTCTATCGCATCATAAATCGATATTACACAGTACAGCAAAATTATAATCCTGATCCTTTTCCCAGAGGTGATAAAGATCACAGCAGTGAATACATACAGCAAGTAAGGATTTACATACCACAACCATGTGACCAAACAAAGCACATTTTGACCAGTGACTACTTAACTAATATAATAATTGTGCATAAAAAATTATAACAAAGTTGTTTTAACAAATTCTGTTCAGCCCTACTATTATCCTAACCCTTTGTGCCCCACATTGGGCACCCAGAAAGCACTGTCGTGGTTTAGTGCTGACCAGCAACAAAGAACCACATGGCTACTCTATTGTCCCTCCTCCTGGTGGAGTGGAGAGGAGATTTGGAAGAAAAAGGCAAAACTCATGGGTCAGGATAAGGACAGTTTAACAGAATAGCAAAGCAAATGAACAGTAACAACGATACTGATAAGAACAAGGAAACACTCAGAGCAACTCACACACCCAATGCCCAGCATGCTCCCCATCAACGATTAACCTCTGCCCAGCCAGCTCCTCCACTCCAAACCGAACGTGACATCACATGGTGTCGAATATCCCATTTGTTTGACTAGTTTAGGTCAGCTGGCCTGGCCGTGTCCCCTCCTGTCTTCCTGTAAAAATTAACCCTATCCCAGCCAAACCCAGGACACATTTTGACTGTTTTGTAAAATTATTTATCATTAATCTTGACTAATTTGAGAGAATTTAAAATAATCTCAATTTCAGAGACACAACCAAATATTTGTGTACTTATAAAAAGTTCTTTTTTTCCCCAGAAATGTCATAATTCTGAATCCTCTATCTCCTGTGAGGGAAAGATAGCTTAATAGAACAAAACTCTAAATAGAAATGTTGCATGCACTTTGGCTTTTTCTCAGCTTTCTGAAATGTATAACTGATGTTGAACTTCAAAAAAATAATGTTTTGATCCTGCAGTCATACATAATGTGTATCAAAAGAGGAAGAATAGTTTGAGATACTGGGAAAAATCTGGCTATAGACAGATGCAAGGCAAGGAAATCATTTAGTTAATTTGGAACCTAAAAATCATGTTTTGTAATGAAATTCATTGCTATGAATTCTTTAAATCATTATAGAAAGTGGATGAGTAAGCGACAATACAATCATGAAGAGTGAAATAGCAGTCTGGCTGTTATCCAAAGATATGCTGATGCATCTGTTATGTTGTATGTCAATTTTTGGAGGCTTTGAGAGATATTTGCAGATGAAATGCTAGCAGTGGGTATCAAACATAACAAAAATAATGAAGATCTGTGTACAGTGTCTCATAAGACCTGAAATTTGTTTCACTATACAACAGCTTTATAAATTACACTTACACATATTTAAATGACTTCATACACCTCTTGCCAGGGCAGTCAGAAGCCGCTTGGAGTGTCAAAATTCTGCAAAGAAATGTTTGAAGAAATAAGATATTCAGGCCTAAGAAAGATTTCAAACCCACAGTTCATACTCTCTTTGATGAAAACATTTTTATCTTCAAACAGAAGAGTTAATTTTTAAAACTTACTCTTGACTTTTTCCCCTGAAGTCACAAAAATACTTTTACTTCTACTTCTTTCTGTCTCTCTGAAACATTTTTATGATGTTTAGATACAAGTAAAGCCACAGTACAGCTAAGTTCAAACTGTAATGTGTACTTAACCTGCAAGTCAGTACTGTAATGTTTTGATCCCTGCTGAGGGCAAAATATTTTGATTTCTGTCATTATTTGTATATACACTATGAAGAACTGCTGGCATGAGGACAGTAGAGATAAATTGAATCAATTTTTTAAACAGATTCTTAAAATACAGTAAAACATAGCCAGAAAGCTAAAGCATGTCCCTGTAATATAATATTCAAGCGAACAACTGTAATAAACCAAAACCAATAGTCTTTTTAGTACTGTATGGGGAAATAATACCTTTGATTCTTATGCAAACATCTGATTCTCATATGAATATCAATAATCTTAGAAAGACCTAGCAAATAAAAAGTACCCAAGGGTAAGCAGATGAAGTTTTTTAAGAACCTAAGTATGCTAATTGAATGCTTTTGGAATTCTGATAAGCTAAACAGTTCTGTATTAATTACATAGGACTCTATGTAGACTATATTTTTTTATTATATAAAATTTACCTGTTTACATTAAAGTAGGAACTTTCTATGCAACAGCTAGCATTCAAGAATTGCGTTATGAGACATACAAGTACAAGCAATTATATTTTTTTCAAATAAGCCTATGAAAAAAGCTCCAAATAAAAAGAAATTCTACTGTTGACATTGGTGGAAGGAAACATAAAGCCTAACATGAGTGATTAGTTCTGATAGACTGATAGGTGGCCAAATCATTGTTCTTTACTCAATCAAGGACATACCCTGAATTTTTAGACATTTCTTATCCAGATAGGAAAAATTTCTTTTCCAAAGCAGAGATGTTTGTCTATTAAAATAAGCCACCTACATGAACTTGATGCTTCTGCAATCCTTATTTCTATCTCCAACCTCTGTCATTTCTTGTTTCCTAAGATAATTTCTCCAATATTTTGAACCACACACCAGCATTCATTCAAATAGAAATTTTGTTTCCAAACTTGTAGATTTTGTCACAAGTGTGTTTTTCATTACATGGATGACAAAATGTTCAAAATAAATAGTGTCATAACTGGGTGAAGGCAGGTAGATTTTCGGGGGAAAAAAAATAAAAGAAAGACCCCTTATGTCAAGGGATTTCCAATTGTATATCAACATTGTTCAACAAGGTAGTTTATGTAGAATGCTGACTGGATTACTTCTTGCTGGGTGGGATGAGGAAAACATAGATCTCAAAGGGATGTAGTTTAGATCTGTGAAAAGAGTAGTATTATAATAGACTGATGTGATCCAGAGGTATTGCATCACTTCAAGGATATCTCTTGGTAATTGAAAAGGCAGCTAAAAAGAAAGACGAGAAACAAATACTGTTCCAAAAAATGGCTTTCCATAGAGTATCACCAGTGTAATACTCCACTCTTAGATATAATCCTTAAAGAGGAAATAAAAAATCTCTCTGATTCCACTGACCTCTGCCATTAAAAATCCTTCCTCTTCCCAGATTTGTAAACAAAATAATTGTTGTCCAGAGGGTGACAATATCAAAGCTTCCTGCTCACAGCAACGAAGGCTCTGGTATTATCAGAGGCAATAAATGCTATTGCTTATTATAAGCCAAACTATTTGTTGTGCATTGCAAAGTTTATCCTGGTATCTGTTTAATGATAGAACATCATTAGAAAGAAAACTAATGATTGGTGATGTCACATTACTTTTGTTTTACTAAGAATATCTGGTTGCCCACTATATGCTACGAAAAATACACTGTCTATCTGAAAACAGCAGTGGGTTAATGTCCTACTCCTGAAAACACTGTTCAGGAAGGACAGAAAAATGGAGGTGGGGGAGCAGAATTCAGGCTATAGTACAAAGAAGATGGAAAGGTTAGAAGTAAGACAAGTATGAATCATTGGCACTGTGGAATTTAATCTATTTGTGAAGGAAACTCTGTTGTGACATTAGCAAAAAAGCAGCACCTCCCAATGTGAGATCTTCTAGAAGAGGAAGGTGACTAATTTAAAAGAAAACAAATCTTATATTCTTTAATTCTCATACCTACAAACTCATAAAACTTATCCAACACGTTTGTCCACCACTCAGGCACCAAAAAGCTTGTATCAAAGAGGTCTGCCCAAGACTTCATTCAAATAGATGCTGCACAAAGAATATCAGCTAGTGAGACCACCTCAAGCCTGCTAGGTGGTTCTTTCATTGGCCAGGGGGTTTGCTTTAGATAAAGACTTTTTTTATTCTGTTTTGGAGCTCATAATGATTACAGCCTTTCATCTCCACCTTTTTCCACCTCTGATTCTTAGGATTTACTCACTGACTTGTTTTTGTATCTAAATGTCTCAGGGTAAAAAATCTCTGTTGTCTACATTTTTGCCATTATTTCTTCTTGCCTGCAGTCCATGGAAGTCCACAGTGGAGCAGATCGACACCTGCAGTCCATGGAAGGGACCCCACGCCGGAGCAGGTGGATGCCTGAAGGAGGCTGTGACCCTGTGCAGAGCCCATGCTGGACCATGCTCCTGCCAGGACCTGTGGACCCATGGAGAGAGAAGCCCATGCCGGAGGAGGTTTGCTGGTAGGACTTGTGAGCCCGTGGGGAACCCACGCTGGAGCAACCTGTCCCTGAAGGACTGCACCCCGTGGGAAGGATCCAGACTGGGTCAGTCCATGAAAAGCTGCAACCCGTGGGAAGGACTCACGTTGGAGAATTTTGTGGAGAACTGTCTCCCGTGAGAGGGACCTCACATTGGAGCAGGGAATGAGTGAGAGGTGTCCTCCCCCTGAGGAGGAAAAAGGAGTGGCAGAGACAACATGTGATGAACTGACCATAACCCCCATTCCCTGTCCCCCTATGCCTCTCGGGGAGAGGAGGTAGAGAAACGGGAGTGAACTTGAGCCCGGGAAGCAGGGAGGGGTGGGGGGAAGTTGTCTTAAGATCTGGTTTTATTTCTCATTGTCCTACTGTGATTTGATTGATGATGAATTAAACTCCCTTTTCTCCCGAAGTTCAGTCTGTTTTGTCCGTGACAGTAATTGGTGAGTGATCTCTCCCTGTCCTTATCTCGACCCATGAGCCTTTCATCATATTTCCTCTCCCCTGTTCAGCTGAGGAGGGGGAATGATAGAGCAGCTTTGGTGGACACCTGGCATTTATCCAGGTCAAGCCAAATCACTTACCTAATTGTGACTATTACATCTCCCCCAAATACTGCCAATGGTTTGTTTTAATCCATTACACATTTCCTGCTTGATACTGCTTCATCAGTTTTTTTCTGCTGTTTCTCAGTAGTTCCTGACTAAAATCTGGGCCAAGGCACTATTTGTGTGACACTCTACTCACTTAACAGTCCAGATACACAAGTCTTTTTTTTAATGTGCTTCAACTTTAACAGCTGAGTTCTTACCTGAATCATCTTTGCACCTCTGCTACACTCCCAATCTTACTTTAGTAATGCATTAACCTAAGACGTGTGAAGTCTGTTGACTGTTTCTGCATCACAAAATTTTGTAAAGAGACTGCAGCACCTCTTTTTTTTTTTTACAAAAGTTGTTAAAAACTTCAAGTTTACAATTTTGTAATTTTCAGTTAGGATTTTCTTTCAACTTAGGTAAAATTCCAAGCTTGTTACTGTTGTCTTATGTATGCAATGTGGAGTAGCAGGTAAGTTCAAGGACAGAAAACTTTGCTAATCTGTTAATGCAAGAAAAGAGAATGAGAAAGTATGTATGTGTACAAATTCAGCATACTGCAATCTAATTCTGTAAAACTTAACTTCAACCAAAATAGATCTGGAACATCATATCCGCTGCAAAATTGCTTTTGCTTAAAATACTAAATTGGACAGTTACTGAATTGTAATGAAAACTGAGTGTGCAGCAGATTTTGCAACTATCTGATTTTTAATAAAATTAAAGAAATTGTGAACAGAATGTGAAGAAGCCTGGGGAAAATGTTACGCTTATTCCAAAAATAAAGCATCTAAAACTTTGAATGGGAGAGTTATGGTTTAGCCTGGATGAATGCTAGGTGTCCACCAAAGCTGCTCTATTACTCCCTCTTCTCAAGTGGACAGGGGAGAAAAAATATGGTGAAAAGCTTGTGGGTCGAGATAAAGACGGGGAGACATCACCCACCAATTACTGTCATGGACAAAACAGACTGAACTTGGGAAAAAAAGAAAAGGTTTAATTTATCACCAATCAAATCAAAGTAGGATAATGAGAAATAAAACCAAATCTGAAAAACACCTTCCCCCCCTACCCCTCACCTTCTTCCCGTGCTCAACTTTACCCCCAATTTTCTACCTCCTCCAGCATGGGGTCCCTCCCACAGGAGACACTTCTTCATAAGCTGCTCCAGCATGAGTCCTTCCCACAGGGTGCAGTCCTTCAGGAACAGGCTGTTCCAGCGTGGGTCCCCCACTGGGTCACCAGTTCTGCCAGCAAACCTGCTCCAGCGTGGGCTTGTCTCTCTCCATGGGTCCACAGGTCCTGGCAGGAGCCTGATCTAGCATAGACTTCCCACTGGTGTCACAGCCTCCTTCAGGCATCTACTTCCTCTGGTGTGGGGTCCCTTCCATGGGCTGCAGGTGTCAATCTGCTCCACTGTGGACCTCCATGGACTGCAGAAGGACAACCTTCTTCACCATGGTCTTCCTCGTGAGCTGCAGGGCAAAATCTCTGCTCTGGCATCTGGAGCACCTCCTTCCCCTCCTTCTTCACTGACCTTGGTGTCGGCAGAGTTGTTGTTCTCGCATATTCTCACTCCTCTCTCTTGATTTCTGTTCCACAGCAGGTTTTTCGCCTTCTTAAATATGTTATCACAAAGGCATTACCACCATTGCTGATTGGCTCAGCCTTGGCCAGCGGTGGTTCCATCTTAGAGACGGTTGGCATTGGGTCTGTCAGACATGGGGGTAGCAGTTTCTCACAGAAGCCACCCCTATAGCTCCCCCGCTACCAAAACCTTGCCACGCAAATGCACAACAGGAGCTACTAGAAACAGTTTTATCCATGAAAATGCTTTGGCTTATATGTACATTTTAACAGAGATTAGTGAGCACCTACAGGCTTGTTACTCTAAGTGGTAGAAGAAGAGAGACTTATTGTAGACATCTGATGTTTAGATGAAATAGTGCTGATACGTTGTCTTAACGTGAAGAACCATTCTTCCAAACTACAGAAGTCGCAGTACAGAACTATCCATCTCCTGAGTATTATCTGAGGTCAATGGATATATAGAAAGTGTACGTGTCACTTTCTGTATAGATGGATGCATCTGAGCTTTCCACTGTCACCCACTATAGTTTCAGTATTATTTTTCACTTTATGTTTTTTCAGAGTTGTAAGGGAGACAAAGTAGTAGATAATATATCAGACAAAAAGGCAATCTGTGGTGAGCTCATGATTTAGCATAAGTTTTGTGTGATCTTGGGTATATTGGTCTACTTGATGCCTTAGTTCCCCACCTCCATAAGCGGAATCATTAATGTGAGCCTCCAAATAATATAGTGATGAGTAGTAGGGATATACAGATATATTCCTAATAACAAATTATTTTTAACTCCTTTACATTGCACTTTTCCAAAAGAATAAAGGCCTTTTTTAAAATTTCCACTCTTGGCAAACTCTTCAATACCATAGTGCTCTTACTTCATTAAGTCATGCTCTCAGTTACAACAATTCTTGTCCAGAGCATTTGTAAGAAAGTGAAGTGTTCATTCCTTTTTTCTCTGGCTAGATTGTTTTTGTGTTAAAGAGTATTACTTTTACAAAATTTCAGATTTAATCAAAGAGCATTAAAAGAAATCTGCAACCTAGCCAGAATTTGCCAAGTCTAAGAGGGAAGTACAGACGCCCTGATACCAAACTAGAAAAAAATGTGTTAGTATTTATAATGTATTCTCATTAAATCCAGAGACATCAGGGTTTAATAGCCTTCGAGTGCAATTGAGTCCAACCAGCTGTCTGGAAAACCTCTCTGTTATGCACCTGTTCAAATATGATTATTCTGGCTTTGTACCCCATCCATGGTTTTCTTTCTTTATCTTCACTTGAAAACATCTTAAAACATTTTATCTGACAAATTAAATCAGGAAATTGTAAAGTAAGTATGAGAAAGAGAAAGGAAAAGGTTAATCAGCTCTATCAAAACATAAATCTTGGAACCATGTAAACTGCAATAGGCCAGCTACTGGGGAGTGTATTGTGGCAAACATGCACAGGCATAGGAAAGGCCTATGTGAGTCCCTTATGTTTTCTTTGTCATTAATTATTATGAATTCTCTCGCTACATTAGTTAATAATTTGTTTGAATGGAAGAAGTAAAAATGTGAACTGTGCATCGTTGAAAGAAAGTAATATGTATCTGTAAACTACTTGCATTCATAGAATCATAGAATCATCAAGGTTGGAAAAGACCTCTAAGATCATCAAGTTCTACTGTCAACCCATCACCACCATGCCTACTAAACCATGTCCTGAAGTGCCATATCTAAACGTTTTTTGAACATCTCCGGGGATGATGACTCCCTGGCCAGCCTGTTCCAATGCTTCACAACTCTTTCTGTAAAGAAATTTTTCCTATTATCCAATCTAAACCTCCCCTGAAAGGGGGAGGTTGTGCATTCCTTACCAGAAGAGATATATAAATGAAATGATTAAATAATATTTAAAAATGTTTTCTTGTAAGATTTGGCTCAGCTAATGTGTCGTATTTCTTGTATTATTGCTAAATTGCAATGATCGTGTTATAAAGGATATATCTGCTAAGTTGAAAAGCCATTTCAGAATTTCGTTTGCCTACTATTTGCCTTTTGTCTTTCAATGATTTATCCGTTACTTCTTATTCTAATTATAGCTGCTAAAAGATCCTTGCATCGTATTTCAAAGCGTTTCAGCCGGCAAGAAGGGAGAAGACACTTAAAAGCAGTCAAAAATTCTAGTGAGATTAATGGGGTTCTGATGATCTGTAATGCATTAGAACCATTTTGCACAGTTACCTGGTTCCAGGGACAGGAATACCCTGCTACTGGAGTCCTGAATGCGTAAAAAATACAGGATTGGGCCACAAGATTTGAAGCTGGTAGATATACATGATGCCTATCATCAGGAGTTTGGAAGCCTATCAGAACACACAAAGCCTATAAAAGCCCTCTTCCAGAATATCTTGCCAGCAGATCTACAAGTATCACTCAGCAGCAGCAGAAGCATTGAATAATTTAGAATAATCAATCCCAGTCTGCCTGTTCAAACTAGGGGAGCAAAATCTTTGCGCAAAGATTATCTGACACAGCTGGGAAGTGCCAAGAAAACCCACTTGAGACCGTTTAACAGAAAAATAAAGAGGGAGGAAAAGTCATTGTGCAGTACAGAGCTTGTATGTAAAATGTAATCAAAGTCCTACAAAATGCTCTTTAATCAGACATGAAAAGAGAATTATGGGAGTCCTGAGTTCTCAGAAAGGCTGTGTATGAAAACTCAGGTACATTTCAGAACACAGTATGCTTGTATCTTCTTTTTTTTTTTTTTTTTAATTGAAGTCCTAATAAAGACCTTATGGTCTCAAACCACACAAGAAACATACCCGTAATAATTGACTTCCTGAACACCACCCATTTTTCCCTCCTGGATATGTATTTATATATAGGAAACTTTAACTTTTCATAAGTCTATAAAGAAAAGCTTGAGATAAGAACTCCTTTAAAATTCAGTAAGAACTAGAGACTAAGGACTGAAGTCTCTGCCAGTTGCCTCACCTGCTGTGACATTGAGAACTCTTTATTCTGTAATACTTCTCAAGCTGGCAGGGGGGTTACTGCTCGAAAGGACTTCCCACAGCAAGAGGCACACTGAGGTTGGTGGCAAAATACCCAGGTGTGATGTGCAGTAATACTAGTTCAGTCAGTGAGTTCATCTGAGACACTGATGTTGTTCCTGAAGAAAAGTAGAGTTGGTCCTTCATGAAATAATGTCCAACAATAACAGTGGTGATTTGAGCAGGGCTTGCCTGCTTAAAATTTAAATGCTTATAATACAGGTATCACAATTAGTTTCTCAGATGGAGTCAGTGGAAAGAAATGACACATTCAGAAAAAAAAAAAGTGCTCCATTCTAAAATAGTTCACATGAAATGTATAGTGGATTCCTTTTATTAAGAATTACTCTTTGGTCTCCTAATGCTTAAATGAAAATCCTTGTGTGACAAAGAATATTTCTGTAGTTGTCATTCACTGGGAAGTAAAATGATACAATCCTTAGCAGGAGGTCTTTATTTTGATACACGGTATACATACAGTATATATACATACAGTGTACATTTGCAGTATATACATACAGTACATTTCAGAACAAAGTAATGCTTAAATTATAGAATTCCTTATGGAGCTGAAATTCTGGTGCCAACACACTGTGCAGTTGATCAGAAGTAACTGAGATGTCAGTCTTGGTAATTTCTTCAGACTTCTGGAACTTCCTGGCTGGCTACTTCAGCACAGTAGGTGATTTCTCCAATTCTGCTCGTCTTTAAAGCCAGGTTAAGGATCACAGGATCCTGGCAACCTAGTGGGCTCAGGAGCAGGATTTTGCCATCTATTTTGCCCTAATGATTAAGTCGAACGTCTTCTGGGAATAGTTTGTGCCTAGGTGTCACGTTAAAGGGTTTCAAGGAGTCTGATAAGCGGCAAGGGGGAAAAAGCCCTCTCGCTGAGTCACGAGTTTCAGAGTGGACCCGCTTGCTTTGTAAACTTCTCAGAGAGAGGAGCCTAGGTGCGGCTGGATCCGCTCCTAGTCCCAGACTGTCAACAGTTTATGTCTAAGGAATTAGGTATGTAGCCACCTATCAGAGTCAATGTTTGCCTGTCAGAGCCCTCCCAGGGACTTTCACTGAGACAGTTTTGCAAAGTTGAAACAATATATAATTTATTCAAGCAACAGGTGGCACAGATTTAGGACTGCCATTGCTAAATTGAGCTGAAGTTAATAGCTCAGCACTTTAGTTTATAATATTTTCCCAGGGCTACATCCGACAAAGTTGGAGGCATGACTGTTACCAAAAAGGCATCACTTATTAGGAGGGAAGAGAGGTTCAGGCCTGTCAATCTGTCCGTCAGGTCAGGTTTTTATTTGACTCCTCCTCCAAAGGAGTGTTTTCAAGTACCAATTTTATACTCTCGAAAAATCTTTGACAGATCTTGGCAAGGTGGGATGAAGTAAATTATTGCGTGTGGACTGGTTCTTGGCATAGCATGTTGTGTCCTCAGAAGCAGGACTCAGCACAGTTTGGCATGCCCTCAGGGTGGGGAGTTTAGTACGTGCTTATGGAGGCCTTTTGTTCTTTAATGGAAGCAGCATGTGGCTGTGAAGCCTTCCCCTCACCCCAGGTGTCACACAGTTGATTTGAGTGGTGGGCTGTCACCATTACTTCTGTCTGATAAGGTAAACTAAGCTCATTGTTCGAGTGGAACCACTCCCATTTATTAACTCTGGTGTTTGACACATCAGTCTGCCAAGTCCTTCTCTGGCATCGACAAGTCCAGCAAGTCCATCAATCCACACTAGGAAAGGAAAAAAAAAGATACTTCTTTAAAGGAACAGCAGGAGTGGATTCAGCTACCGAACGGTACATTGGTAGTGTCGTATCTTTTTGTATAACCTGTATATATGTATTGCTCCTTGTGATTTTGAAAAAACACTGCAAGGAGAATTCATCCATATCACTAGATTGTATTATTTTCACGTTTTTATTTCTTTGTTTTTTTATTGCATAAATAATCTTCATGCAGTTCTGTATATTCCATGCAACAGCAAGACGTACAGTTTAGACTTCTTTGTGTATATATTTGCAATGAAGTGAAAGTTTAGTTTACAAGGAAGTTCTACCTTCTGAATGTATATTTTGTCAGTTGTGGTTTTTCAACTGGTCTCTGGAATCAAATAATAATGGTATGATGGCAAATTAGGATCTTAAAATCCTAAACCTGTTAGCATTGATGACAATCCAGAGAATATTACATACCAGATCTTCCCCACAAAATAGAACATATACCTGCAGCACACACATCCGTTACCACCCTTGTGCTTGCAACATGAGCATCACACTGAGGCAAGTTACTAGTATATTTCAACATGATTCTCACAGACATCAGAGACGTGTGAATTATTAATTCATGCTTTATCTACTGCTATACCAGATACCAATAAGTAAAACAGTGTGTCAAAACACATGTAAGATTCAAAATATGTTGTCCTTGCCAAAGAGAACAAACTAGGCATGGTAATACAGTGAATCTCTTTAAAAGTGATTCATTCATCTCTCTGTGGAAATGTAGTTTGTTCCCAATGCAGAGGTATTGGGACGCATCCTTTCACAGGTGCACGGATGTTGCTATGAGTATGATTTTTTACACTGAGGCAAGGCATGAAATTCACTAGCACATGGAGCATTATTTCAAACAACAGGAGCTACCACACAAAACAGGTAGAAAATACACTCTGTCTTGACTTATCTTCTGTTTTTTCCCTCTTGTCCAGTTTTGCTACTTTGTGTGTAGCTATGGTTTTTTTTTGTTTGAGAATTTGGTTTGGTTTTTTTTTCTGTATTTTTTTGTTATAAATAATGTGTGTTTTATAGCTACAGATTAACTAAAATTATCTTAAAAATATAAAATTAGTGGAGGAGAAGTATGTTAGAATAGCTTGTTAGCTAATAACTGTGACATAGATAAGACTTTGTACAAACTTCAAGATACTTTTAAGCTGTTATAATTATTTAGCAAACAAAATATAAGGACTTGATGGTGTTCAGGGCTGATGCTTTCAGGTCTACTGATATTCCTTAGAATGACTTTATATTGTGACAAGTCCAGGCACACTAATATCTTTATAAGTAACTCAGATGGCTAGTATTTAATCCCTTTAGAACAAATACAACCTGTGACATGTAGTACACATGAATAAACAAACTGCTTGGCAAATGCTGGTTCTTTTATACTTCATTAACTGTCATCCTCTGATGAGACTGTTGGGCTTACTGATTGCTGATCAGTTTGTAATGGCTCCTGATATCTGGGTATCTGAAAAGGATTATTAGCATGTGGTGATAAATCTGATTCTACTAAAAAGCTGCCATATTCCATGTCTGTAAGACAACTGAGATAGAGACCCAATGATAAGACCATAACCGAAAAGATAGTCCTAAGAAAAAAGTATGATATAACTACTATCTAGTTGAAATAGCTACCATGTATTTACTTCAAGAAAAATGACAAACAGAAATCCTGTTAAAAAATCATCCCTACTATCATCCATAAAAATTTTTGTAGACTGTAATGAAGACTTTTTTGTTTTACAATTGATGTGAAATGTGTTTGTTAGAACTTTGGTGCTTTTTTTAAAATCCAGTCCTTCTGTGAAGTTTAGCTCTGCTTATATGAGAATGCCTTTTGACTGGCTGTGTGTGTCACTTCTCCACTTTTGGTGTTGAATCAACCAGGGACATGGCAACAAGCAGGCAGAGGTCTATTCTTTCAGCAATCTGGCCCTAGGGGGGAAGAAAGGAAAGATAAAAAGGGCCAAGTTCTTCTCTGCTCCTTGTACAAAGACACTGCTTCTTCCTCAGAAAAAATATTTCTGTGATTACTCACTACACTATATCCATTTTATCTTTTATATGTTTACTTAAGTCTGAATTGTCATCGCTGAAGAGTTGTAGGTGCACATCTGCCAGTAGTAAAATGTAGCTTGAAATACAGTTTCATTGGCATTGCACAGTGCCAGTACTGGGGTGAGTTTCAATCATAAGCTTGATTTTTTTATTATAAAGTTAAAAAACATCAGAAATTGATCCAAGTTTTCCATATTTGGAAACATTCATCAAGAGGAAATCATGCTTGAGCAATCTGGTAGCCTGCTATGATGGCATGACGAGCTGGGTAGATGAGGGGAGAGCAGTGGATTGAGAACTGGCTAAATGGCAGCACTCACAGGGTTATCAGCAGCAGTACAGAGTCTCGTTGGAGGCCTGTAACTAGTGCGGTTTCCCAGGGTTCAGTACTTGGCCAAGTCTTATTCAGTTTATTCATCAATGACCTGGATGAAGGGACAGAGTGTACCCTCAGCAAATTTGCTGATGACACAGAACTGGGAGAAGTGGTGGATACACCAGAAGGCTGTGCTGCCATTCAGAAAGATCTGGACAGGCTGGAGAACTGGGCACAGAGGAACCTGATGAAATTCAACAAGGGCAGGGTCCTGCACCTGGAGAGGAACAACCCCATGCACCAGTACAGGCTCAGGGAGGACCTGCTGGAGAGCAGCTCTGCAGAGAGGGACCTGGGTGTCCTGGTGGATGACAAGTTGATCATGAGCCAGCAGTGTGCCAGGGTTGCCAAGAAGGCCAATGGGATCCTGGGGTGCATTAAGAAGAGTGTGTCCAGCAGGTCAAGGGAGGTTCTCATCCTCCTCTACTCTGCCCTAGTGAGGCCTCATCTGGAGTACTGTGTCCAGTTCTGGGCTCCCCAGTTCAAGAAAGACGAGGAACTACTGGAGAGAGTCCAGCGGAGGGCTACAAAGATGATTAGGAGACTGAAGCATCTCTCCTATGAGGAGAGGTTGAGGGAAATGGGCTTGTTCAGCCTGAAGAAGAGAAGGCTGAGAGGAGACCTTATAAATGCTCATAAATATCTGAAGGGTGGGTGTCAGGAGGATGGGGCTAAACTCTTTTCAGTGGTGCCTAGCAACAGGACGAGGGGCAATGGGCACAAAGGCAAGCATAGGACGTTCCATCTGAACATGAGGAAGAACTTCTTCCCTCTGAGGGTGACAGAGCACTGGAATAGGCTGCCCAGAGAGGTTGTGGATTCTCCTTCTCTGGAGATATTAAAAACCCGTCTGGACGAGGTCCTGTGCAGCCTGCTGTAGGTGACCCTGCTTCAGCAGGAGGGTTGGACTAGATGACCCACAGAGGTCCCTTCCAATCCCTACCATTCTGTGATTCTGTGATTTGGATTATTAATATATCTTAAAAATAGTTTAAACTCATTTGTGAGCTTTCACTTTCCTGAGGTTGCACTTTTTAATTAATGTAACTTGACCTTGCCACTTATTCACTAGAGTTAAAAAATACATGTAAAAAAGGGCAGATTCTTTAAGCAGAGGAGTTATGCTATTCTCTCGCTGATCTTTTTCGTAGCAAGCATCATCATGTCACAACATGTGTCAATGTAAACCAAGCCATAGATAATATATTTTAGGCAAACGTCTGAATTACAAACGTCATAGAAAGTTGACAATATTAGTCATTTATGGAGATACTTGCTGCAGTGCAGGGCACCTTGCTCCATGGCTTTTGTAGAAACTCAGCAAAAGAAAGGGCCCCATGCCCTCCTATGAAAGGGAGAGTTAAATTTGTTGCTTAAGAGCGATTATTCCCATCTCCCTTACTTACAGAAATTCCCCAATTCTGAAGACCTTCTCACCTCCTCCCCACACCTTTTGAATACTGTTGAATGCTTTTGCAGCTCTTTTTGGTGGCAGTGGTTGAGTAAGAGAAGAACTGTAATTAACTCTTCAGTTGACACCACAAAACATAGCCACTGTGGCATAAAATAGAAAATTAAAATGTATACAGCATATGTGCTTTTGTGCTGTTTTATTTTTGAAGTTCTAATTGTATGCTGCCAAGTCATAGACATCTTCACAATATGTCTAAGCTCAATATGTCATTAGATTCTATTCCTTTCCATAATTTAGGTTCTTGGTCACAGAACTGAAAATAAAAGAGTGAAGTGAGAAGTTGCATATGAGGATTTAAAAATATGGTAACCTGCCTTTTCACACTTTGAATAAAATTTTGAGTCAATAATTTCTATTTGCATATATTCAGGCTGAAATATTTCTCGTATTTATTATGGGTGATCCTCCTCTCTGTTCACCTTATCTACGCAAAAACTTTGCATGTCAACTGCAAGTTAATAGAGACATTATGTAAGTGGATCGTAGCATTTAAAATAGTATTTTGAAAATCCACAGGCTTTCTGTTGCTGGACTTTATTCTGTGGTGTCTTCCTGTCTATAGTTCTAGTTATCTTGCTGGAAGCCAGAGAATTCAGCTCCATGTTTGCTTTGCACAACACAGACTCACTTTGGAAGGCTTTCTCTCTGGCAGATAAAACTGAAATTTGGAAATGATTCGCTGTATTCTTACATATAATCCATTACCGTTATTTTTCTTCAGTGTTAGTAGCCAGTGAGAATTATGAATCATTACTGCTATGAAAAAATTTCTTTTATTGGTTGTTTTTATTGGTTAGTTTTTGTACTACATTGTGTAAGACTAGTGTTGAGTAAGAAGAAAGTGAGCTACTGTGTTCTGTTAGGTTACTATTATGTAGTGTGGAGTGAAAATAATGTGGAATATAATGCCTGTGTTGATGACTAAATAAAGACTGACACTTAGAAATTGTCACATTGGTTCTGTTTAAAAATGAATATATGGCATAAAGTAGATTTACATATAAATGTGTCTTAGAAGTCTGATTCAAAGTGCAGTCATTTTAGCAAAAATGCTTTTAATAAGCTGATTGGATTCCATAATTGTTTTCCTATAGTGATTTTCAGTGTTAAAGTCAAAATATTGTTTTTAGTCTTTTCCTCCTCCTTGCCTTCCTCCCCCATCCTCTGACTGCTATCTTTTCAACTCAGCCTACTGTCTAAATGCTGAGACACATTCATTTTGTCCATTACATCTCAACCTGTAGGAAGGATGAGTGCGATCAGAAGTTAGTAAGTAATCTTTCCGGTGGTGAAACAACATCTTGCTCCCTCTGTCATAATTGTTTGGGCTGGTGGTCATAGGAATAAACTCACAGACTGTGGGGTTTTTCCCTTCTTTCTGTAAACTAAGCAGCTGTGACATAGTCTCAGCTTCATCCTGTTTCAGCTGAACTCCAGCTGTCTTCTGTACAAACCATACGGATAGTGTAGATACACATACCCGGATTACATATATGAAAACCTTGAAGGTTGGGGCGTATAATATGAATTGTGGCAATAGCGGTGGAGGTGTCATGCGCGCTGGATGAGGGAAAGGCACAGTGGAACTTCCTTCCTTCCTTCCTTCCTTCCTTCCTTCCTTCCTTCCTTCCTTCCTTCCTTCCTTCCTTCCTTCCTTCCTTCCTTCCTTCCTTCCTTCCTTCCTTCCTTCCTTCCTTCCTTCCTTCCTTCCTTCCTTCCTTCCTTCCTTCCTTCCTTCCTTCCTTCCTTCCTTCCCTCCTTCCCTCCTTCCCTCCTTCCTTCCCTCCTTCCCTCCTTCCTTCCCTCCCTCCTTCCTTCCTTCCTTCCCTCCTTCCTTCCTTCCTTTCCTTCCTTCCTTCCTTCCTTCCTTCCTTCCTTCCTTCCTTCCTTCCTTCCTTCCTTCCTTCCTTCCTTCCTTCCTTCCTTCCTTCCTTCCCTCCTTCCCTCCTTCCCTCCTTCCCTCCTTCCTTCCTTCCTTCCTTCCTTCCTTCCTTCCTTCCTTCCTTCCTTCCTTCCTTCCTTCCTTCCTTCCTTCCTTCCTTCCTTCCTTCCTTCCTTCCTTCCTTCACAGAATCACAGAATAGTAGGGGTTGGAAGGGACCTCTGTGGGTCATCTAGTCCAACCCCCCCGCCGAAGCAGGGTCACCTACAGCAGGCTGCACAGGACCTTGTCCAGGCGGGTCTTGAATATCTCCAGAGAAGGAGAATCCACAACCTCCCTGGGCAGCCTGTTCCAGTGCTCCGTCACCCTCAGAGAGAAGAAGTTCCTCCTCATGTTCAGACGGAACTTCCTGTGCCTCAGTTTGTGCCCATTGCCCCTCGTCCTGTCACTGGGCACCACTGAAAAGAGCTTGGCCCCATCCTCCTGACACCCACCCTTCAGATATTTGTAGGCATTTATAAGGTCCCCTCGCAGCCTTCTCTTCTTCAGGCTGAACAAGCCCAGTTCCCTCAACCTCTCCTCGTAGTGAAGATGCTCCAGTCCCCTCACCATCCTTGTAGCCCTCCTCTGGACTCTCTCCAGTAGCTCTTCATCCTTCTTGAACTGGGGAGCCCAGAACTGGACACAGTACTCCAGATGAGGCCTCACCAGGGCAGTGTAGAGGGGAAGGAGAACCTCCCTTGTCCTGCTGGCCACACTCTTCTTGATGCACCACAGGATCCCATTGGCCTTCTTGGCAGCCAGGGCACACTGCTGGCTCATAGTTAACCTGTCGTCCACCAGGACACCCAGGTCCCTCTCCGCAGAGCTGCTCTCCAGCAGGTCCACCCCAAGCCTGTACTGGTGCATGAGGTTGTTCCTCCCCAGGTGCAGGACCCTGCACTTGCCCTTGTTGAACCTCATCAGGTTCCTCTCTGCCCAGCTCTCCAGCCTATCCAGGTCACGCTGAATGGCAGCACAGCCTTCTGGTGTATCTACCACACCTCCCAGTTTGGTGTCGTCAGCAAACTTGCTGAGGGTACATTCTAACTCTTCATCCAGGTTGTTGATGAAGAAGTTAAACAAGACTGGGCCCAGTACTGACCCCTGAGGGACACCACTTGTCACCAGCCTCCAACTAGACTCAGCGCCGCTGATGACAACCCTCTGAGTTCTGCCATTCAGCCAGTTCTCTATCCACTTCACCGACCACTCATCCAGCCCACACTTCCTCAGCTTCCCCAGGAGGATATCATGGGAGACTGTGTCGAAAGCCTTGCTGAAGTCAAGGTAGATAACATCCACAGCTCTCCCTTCGTCTACCCAGCCAGTCATGTCATCGTAGAAAGCTATCAGATTGGTCAGGCATGATTTCCCCTTGGTGAATCCATGCTGACTACTCCTGATAACCTTCTTTTCTTCCACTTGCTTGATGATGGCCTCCAGCATAAGCTGCTCCATCACCTTTCCCGGGATGGAGGTGAGGCCGACCGGCCTGTAGTTCCCTGGTCCTCCTTCTTGCCCTTTTTGAAGATTGGAGTGACATTGGCCTTTCTCCAGTCCTCGGGCACCTCTCCTGTCCTCCAGGACCTTTCAAAGATGATGGAGAGTGGCTCAGCAATGACATCCGCCAGCTCCCTCAGCACTCGTGGGTGCATTCCATCGGGGCCCATGGATTTGTGGACATCCAGATCGCTTAAGCGATCCCTCACACAGTCCTCCTCGACCAAGGGAAAGTCGTGCTCTTTGTAGGCTTCTTCTCTTACCTCTGGGGCCTGGGATTCCTGAGGGCCAGTCTTAGCACTGAAGACTGAAGCAAAGAAGGCATTCATTAGCTCTGCCTTCTCCGCGTCCTCCGTCACCAGGACACCCGCCTCATTCAGCAGCGGCCCCACGTTGTCCCTAGCCTTCCTTTTGCTGCTGATGTAGTTGAAGAAGCCCTTCTTGTTGTTTTTGACATCCCTTGCCAGCTTCAATTCCAGGTGAGCCTTGGCCTTCCTCGTCGCATCCCTGCATGCTCTCACTACGTTTCTGTACTCTTCCCAAGTGGCCTGTCCCTCTTTCCACATGCCATGCACCTTTCTCTTCTGCCTGATCTCCGCTAGAAGCTCCTTGTTTAACCATGCAGGTCTCCTGCCTCCTTTGCTAAATTTCTTTCTCAGGGGGATGCATTGCTCCTGTGCATGGAAGAAGTGTTGTTTAAAAAGCGACCAGCACTCATGGACCCCCCTGCCTTCGAGAGCCCTGGCCCACGGGATTCCTCCCAGTAGCTCCTTGAAGAGGGCAAAGTCAGCCCTCCTTCCTTCCTTCCTTCCTTCCTTCCTTCCTTCCTTCCTTCCTTCCTTCCTTCCTTCCTTCCTTCCTTCCTTCCTTCCTTCCTTCCTTCCTTCCTTCCTTCCTTCCTTCCTTCCTTCCTTCCTTCCTTCCTTCCTTCCTTCCCTCCTTCCCTCCTTCCTTCCTTCCTTCCTTCCTTCCTTCCTTCCTTCCTTCCTTCCTTCCTTCCTTCCTTCCTTCCTTCCTTCCTTCCTTCCTTCCTTCCTTCCTTCCTTCCTTCCTTCCTTCCTTCCTTCCTTCCTCCTGTTTTCATCCATGTGCTTTACCCAAGGAATTGCTTGGCCTGCCCCGTAATATCCTCTGGATATGCCGCTTCTCACTACCAGAATTCTTCAGACACCAGCCCATGCAACCTAGTGTCAGCTGTGATTTCAGAGCTCAGCTGTATTTTCGATATATGCAGGGTTCCTTCAACCCTCAAGCACACCCGCTAGCTCTGACTGTAATTGAGATGGAAACTGCCACCTTTAGAATTACTTTCAAAATCACAGCCTAAGAAGTTATTTTTGTCACTCAAGAAAACATGTATCCAGTAACTTTTTCCTAAATAAAAACTGTAATGTGCTCAGTTAAAATGGTGCTTTGTTTGAAAATACAGAAATGTTTAGAAATTTATCATTGCTTTTAGCACATAAAATACATTTTACTTGTGTATTTGCAAATACGTGCTATCAACTTGTGATCTAAACTCTTGGGGAGAGAATTTGCTCAGTGCTCTATTAACTGCTTAAATTCTATACTGACAGATTAGGTTGTGTACAAGTGGTTCATAGACCTCCTGTACTGAGGCAGGGATTTGTCTCCTAAACCACTAAGCCTGTTTCGACCTTTCAGAAGTTTACAGTATTCTCACTTTTTTAAGAGTGGGTTTAAACTGTGGGAGGTGCTGGGCGATTAATCCCACTATATCATCACAACATCCCCATCAAAGTAATCACAGTTTTTCTTTATCAGGAAATCTCAGCAATTTTGAGAGATTGTTTTAATTTTTGAGGAGTTTGTAAAATTAATTTTTTGGTAGAAAACCTGGCAAACATAATAGTTTCAGGTTTTCAGTGGGCCTATTGCTAAGATTGCTGATGTTCTCAGTATAGTAAAACTGAAGTGATGCATCAAAATAAAAATAATTTCCATTAGTATGAGGGTATATTTCTTTTAATAGAATTGACAGACCCAGTTGTTCTGCCTAAGGCCATAGCCTCTCTTTAGGTATTTGCTATGATAGCGACAAGCTCTGAGGCACTTTCAAAGAGAATGCTCATAGCTTGTCTGTCTTATTTTGGCCTTATTCAGAACCTTTATTTTTTTTTTTTTTAATGTTTTAATCTGGAAAAGTAATTGTTCCTCATCAATTTTAGTCAAGTTTCAGCAATGTTTATTGCGTTCACTGTTGACTTTACATTTTTTAAAAATCACCATTTGTGGATCTAAGGGGATAAAACCATGCACAATTTCCCATTAACAGTTTATCACATAACCTGTTGCTGCTTTTTGTTTTGTTGTGTTTTAAAGTGAAATATATGATTGTACACAGTATCAGAATGAAACCCTTAAGAAAGTTCTGATTAGAGCTTCCTTTTTGTGAAGGTCTAAATGTGTAGTATATATTGATTCTGGTTCAGAATATCTGTAGAAATGCATAAGTATGAATCCCCACTTAAGTTTATTGAAGAGGAAATAATTTTATAGTAAAATTTCTGAAGAAAAAATCCAGGTAATTTAGCCCCTTAAACCTTGATGCGTCTGTGTTTCCCTGTTGCACAGTAGGAGAGGGTTGGTGGCTTACCACAGCTGCATTTTTTTTCTTACCAACACATTGCAGAGGATGGTAACAAGACTATTTTTCACTTGGTGTGGATTTCCAGCCTTATTGAAGTACGAATATTATGCTCACAAAGACTAAGATAATTGATTCTCTTGCATAGAATGTCATATGTGCAGCAGCACTACAGGGTTTTCGAAACATAAATATGCTTCATCTTTGGTCAGCAGGACTTCTTGGCAAGTAGGGTTAACATGTTAAGAATAACTAAATAAACAGACAGTCACCATTGTCAAATTACTGATCTACATGCAGAGATGAAGTCATAATCATGTCTATAACTTAGTAAGTGGCAGGTCCACACTAAAATGGGGCTAAGCTGTGGAAAGCAGTATTGATCTTCAGTTGCTAAGCGTACTTAGACTTTTATTGTCTTCTGAGATAGAGGCTATAGGCAGATCTTAGTGTCTTTTCATTTCTATTTCCAGTGGCTCGTTGCTTGTCATCAGCTGGAGATTATTGTTTCAACATTTTTTTCTGAGCGAGTTGCGTGAGTTCTCCCTACTCTGTTCTAGATAAAATCAACCATATTGACTCTAGCCACCTGCATAAAATAAAACTTGGCTATTTTTGTTTTTTCTTTCTCAGAGTACTTGCACCAACTGTCTTACCTGAACAACTGAGGAAGGTAGGAGTGTGAGGACTTCCAGTGGACGTAAGGTAGCAGACAGATGAGGAGGGAGAAGACAAAAACAGTTAATCAAAAGCTGTTTTGCAAGTAGAATATTGATCCAGAACTTGAGTATAGGGGTGCTATTATGATATCCCTATATAAATGTGTGGTGTATTTGTGTTAAAGAAGAAATAGTGGTTTGAAAATAGATTAGAATCACCAGAATCGCTTAACCTACTGCTCATTAATAAGAAGGTCTTATTTTTGCACTTAGAAAAGTAAAGCAGTTTTAACTCACAAATTAACTGATGGCAAATTGGGTTATAGCAACAAGGGGTTTGTATGTGTTTAAAAACCATCTCTATGTTCATTTCAGTAAATGCATGATGTATAATAAATACATAAAATATATGTATATATACGAAGTCTGTATTAAATTATATGACTTTTTTCTGCTTCTCGATGCTCCGTTGCTCAGATTTTCTGATTTTTGTTGTAATGGAAGTAATAGAAATGCTCCTCTGTAATGTGTGCTTAAATAGGTTTACCTAGGTTTTTATTTAAAAAAATAATATTTCTTTCTTTACTACTTCATCAGAAGCTTATTTTCATTTTGTCTTTGCTTTGTTTTATTATGTATTATAATTTATTATTGAACTAAAGGAACTCTAGAGTCAGGAAACCAAAATACTAAAAGTTTAAAAAGCATAAGCACATGAAGAGGAGACAACAGAAACGACTTTGCACTATATAAAGAATCATACCTTGTCTCCACTGGAAGCTGATCTGATGGAGATTTTGGTTATTATTTTTGGCTGTTGGCTAACTTTTTCAGTCTGCTGTTCCAACATAACAAGACTAAAGGCATTTTCTTACTGTTAGCTCAAGAAATCCCTCCTGTTCTGTAATGATATAGCGCATGTGTTCTTATTGGGCTGTTTGAGTTTTACTGATGCTGTCACCCTGTACAGCTTGTAGTCTACTGAAGACTGATTGTATGATCCTCTTACACAACTTAACAGGTATTATCAGCAAAAGTGCTTATTGCTGACATATTGCCACCCCCTCTGAATAAGAGGATTTTTCAAAAGCTCACTCTAAATAATTTTGTAATGCTAATGATATCTGTACTTTAGAGCTGGCACTTAAATAAAAAGAAAGGGATGAGCTCTGTGTAACTGAATAAAAGTTGACTGTAAAGAATGTTCCACATTAAACAGCAGTCTGTGCTACACAGAACTGTGACTAGTCTCAGATATTGCAGTGTTATTCCCTTTTGGCATCGACACTTATTAAAGTACAATCAATCACAGTTGTTGTTGATGAACCTGAGAATCTAAGAAATGCTGCTAGAGCTGGAGATAAAACATTTATTACAAAAAAGATGTAGCCACTGCCGAGGAATGCTGACCATGTGCACATGAATGAAGTTACTTGCACGGGGGAGGAAGAAGTAGTTACAGTAGTCCTCAACCTCACTGCAATCAGTATTTCAGTGATTATAAAAAAATTATATTTGTATGCCCATCTCATATTGGGTCGTGCAGTTTTCAATAGCTTTAATTATAACACATGGTAATACTATTTGCTGTTAAGTTCACTGGAAGTCACAAGGAGACTGAAAGATTCGAAGCTGATTGTTTAGGAGAAAGAAGAAACTTGGCACCTAATTTCAGGTCAGACCATTGACACAAATGATGACCCGAGACCAAAATCAGAGACCTGTCCCTTCTCATTTGGGGAAAGAATGGAATTAAAAAATGCTTTGGTACAGCGGAACCAGACAGACTGAATGATCTAAAGAGTTTCTACAAGACAATATTAACTGAGGTAACCAGGGGATCCATTACCTCTC
The DNA here is from genome assembly GCF_030867145.1 of Opisthocomus hoazin. NCBI lineage: Eukaryota > Metazoa > Chordata > Aves > Opisthocomiformes > Opisthocomidae > Opisthocomus > Opisthocomus hoazin. Next base: position 102,065,356 of record NC_134416.1, read on the forward strand.
TTCACTGATATTCTGTTGGAGTAAAGCACAATTTTTCTCAAAATATTGAGGAGAAAATGAATTTGTGTCAGTGGTTCTTGCCATTTAGAATCCTCCATTTTGCTTTGTTGTTCTGTGCTGTCTTCAAAAGACACAGTGCCACTAACATTTAGCAGTGTGAAATTGATTGTGTGCGTCTCAGGGGAATGGTGTCCTAATTTAATATGACAGCATGGTATAAATTATAGGTTGTCTATCAGGGTGAAATGAAACTGCAAGGAGAAGATGCTCTGTTCTAAAGCTTTCACCTTTTGTGAAATTGTAATATTACATCTTCAAAGGAGAAACAGAACAAAATAACTCCCTACAGCTTTTTTGTGCTGGTAGGCATTTAGAGAAGTTTCTCATATGAATGTCCGTATCCTGAGTTGTTCACTACAAAATAAGGAATATCAGTGAGAATGCAAGAAGAAAGTGATATCAGACCAAAAGTGTCAGCCTTTGAAAATTTTAAAGTGTTTTGTTGCAGCTTGTCTTCAGTCATAGACTGAGGTAACTGTATTCAAAAGATATTTGCATCTTCAGCCACTTAGGTGTGAAACAAATTTCTAAAGTATTACTAGACTTGTCTTAAATTTAAAGATTAACTGGATTTCAAAATGTAATTCTGTAAAATATCTTGAGCTGTAAGTAGCTCAGGTCAAACTATTCATTATAAATCTGTTTATGTATTATAACCACTTGATTTAGTGATTTTCAGTATAAATCTGTCCAAGAACAACAAAGACATTTTTATTTTTAGTTTTATTAAGAAACAATTCTATTACAGTTTAACAACCATGGCTTAAAAAAAAAAAAAATAAACCAAACTTCTCTGTGTGCACATTATGGAATGATCATAAAAGTATAATAAAAGTATTTGTTCCATTTTTATTGTTCCTAGACTGAGTACTTAAGTTTTAAAATACAGATTGCCTAAAGAAATTGTTAAATGCCTTAAGCACATGGTAAAGGGCACTGACATCTTCATCCTGAAGTCAAGGAAATATTAACATTTCACTTCAGTGGAGCAGCACGTTTAAAAATCTGTCATGAGGACAAGTATCGTCTTTGGTTGAAATAAGCTGGTAATTCCAGTATTCCATAGTTGATTTGAAGGACAGAATGAAATAAGTACCGACATTGCTCAAGCTCATTTCCTTGCCAGGAGGAGCACTGTTTATTACTTGATGTTTAAAAAACCCATGGCTTTCTTGATGAACAAAAAGAAGAGGAATATAACCCATTTTTAGCAGCTGCCAAGCTTAGCATGCCATCCAGTTTTCTCCAATAACTTTCATACTGAACAATTAAACATAAGTTTGTGTGCAAGTTGTCTGATTTGTAAAGATTGCCACTGGATTGCCTGTTCATGCATGAGAACTGAATTGTGTACTTCTTCCATCCATAAACCAGTGGTTTGATACCACAAGTCTATTGACTGACAAATCCATATTACATGCCAACACATGCTTTGGAAACTGATCCAAAAACTATAAGAAATTTCAAGAAAGTGAATTTTTAGCTTTTACTATTAAAGAACAAGGTCAAATTCTTTATAGGTGGAAAAGAAGATCTGAATAACAGCGGAACATGAATGTTAGCTTGAGAGATAATTTTAATCCAACTTGTGACAGTGTTTGGAAATTTGTGAGTTTGCCTGCCTCCCCTGCCCCACCCCCTCCAATTTCTTATTTTCCCACGCTTAATTCCAATGGTTTCTGTTTTGGAGCTGGTAAAAGAAAATATGCATACTCTACATCTGCAGCTAAATGAAGTACACAGTGTCACAATTTCGTTCAGCTCACTGCATTTGGCAAACAGGCTTGGGGAGACTGACAGTAGTGCTGCACTGCCCTGGGCACATGGGAATTGAGAGCACTGAGCAGGAGAATGGGATGGTGGTTCAAGTCAAACTCTTACTGCTGCTCCCCTGCCTGACAGCAACACTTGCACCCCAGTAATTCTGTCTGGCATTACAGCAGACTATTAAGGCTACTGAAAGTGATAGTTGCACACTGTCGCTGACCTCAAGTATACTTCTGGCAAAGTTGTGAGACAACTGATTTGACATAGCAATTGCAGCAGCAGTCGTTAGCTGCTCACGTGATTTATTTACAAAGAACTAAGAAAAGAAGATTTCTGTAATGTTGCAGCTGTAAAGGGTGCATCTCGATAATTTTGAATTTTATCCATTATGTGAAGGAAAATTCCTCTACTTCAGGTAAATTGAGACTTTATTAATGGATTCCTAGACAGTGTGATAGACTCTTCACTGACTGTTAGTGGAGTCTAATTCATATTTGCAGTTCAGTGAAGTCAAACTTTGCTGCAGCAGGTAATAGATACAGTTTTATCTGGAAGCCCCCAGTACTGATATGTCATTTGCTTTCTGGGACCCTTGTGTCAAAAGCTTCTAAATCCTGCCATAGCTAAAGAGAAATTTCAAGTTTTGCTTTTAAAATGCCTGTGTATTTTGAGCACAGGTGGTGCAAACAGTTTTATACATCAGTATCATATTACATTTTTATCTTTTGGTGTCAACATAGCTCATAAGCATACCACAGAATTCTGAAACATGTTTTAGGGTATTTACACTAATACCAGATAGACAGCTCCTAGTCTGTAAATGTCCAGGAAGATACCTAACAATTCTATGATATGCTTGGGTATTAATTTCCCTTATCACTATGTAAGTACAGGTTTGAAAGGTCTAAAGAACAATTTGAGAAAAAAAAAAAAAAAGACTAGTACTTGTTCATAAACCACCACTCAGAGAATTAAGCCCTACGTGGTCCATTCATAAAATTGCCTTCTATTTTATATGCATGCATAGGCAATTGAACAGCTCAGACTTTGTCCTCTTTTTTTGAAGTAAGAGTAAACAGAGCTTACATAACAACATCCAGATTAGGAAAATGGCAAACTGAAATTACTGCCACCAAGACTGGTCTTGATTATAATCACATCAAATCACAGTTGACCAGGAACACAAAAGGTAACACGTTACATGCCTAATGTGGGTAAAATGGAAAAATAGAAAAATATCCATACCATAAAATAGAAAAGAAGTATAAAGTTATCAATTACTGGCTCAGACGAGAGGTTTCAAAAATGCTTGAACTCATTTTCAAGATGCGCATTCTTAAGAAAGAAAATCAACACTATTTTCCACACCTAAGCAGTAGGTACTTGAGTGTCAAAATGATTTACATCAGTTTTAGATTGTGTTTAATTCCTGGTGACTAATTAGCTGAATCTTCACAGCATGTTAAGAAACCTGAATCCTCTTTCAAATACCTTCCAGTGACAAGTATTTACCCATGTATTGTTCATGCAATAGGCACAGGTCCCAAGGCGAGACACAGGCTCTGATCATAGAATAAAGTAAGACTGTACATTTGCAGTCATAGCTATAGTCTGACAGTGTGCAGCTTGTTACAGCTTTGTTCATTTTACATTGCTTACAAAACAGGTTCTTTGTTGTCAAGACTGGTTTGTCCTGTTCACAGCTGTATGCATACCCTGTCTTATAAGCATTTGATTTATATTTTCTTATTCTTTTTCCTTAATCAAAAAATAAATCCTACAACCAAAATTACATTTTGCTGCTGTGTATTAAAACGATAGCAAAATTATAAAGTTCAGCTAGAATGGTTTCTTCTGTTACACTAGTCCTTTAAGGCAGCTGTGTGATCTAGGGATTCAATAACTTTCCAGCAAGTTTAAGTCACTTGCTTTTGTACATATAACTAATGCTTACAGAGACATAAAGTAAGTGACCTATTGAGTTGTCTTACTGTCATTTGTTGGTATTTTGAACAATAATAGGTTTGTGATAATGCTTCAGCGTATTTCCTGGAGAGGTTGTATGTCAGCACATGCTTCAAAGCCTATGTTATAGAATATAGGTGCTAATTAGTTCTTTGATACTAGACTCAAATGCTCTTTTTGAAGTGGTTACCAGAACTCGTTAAGCCCAATTAAATTAAGAAGAGTCTGACACATAATTTTAAGGTTAGAGTAGAATGTGCTTGTGACCAAATGTCTTTTTTTTCCAAGAAGCAGTGATTTGTTAGCTTTTTGTTCTTTTTTTTTTTTTTTTTCCCGAAATATGTAGTCTCTGTATCAGTTGATTATAAGTTGAAAGGAGAGGTTGCGTTTTGATGTGTGCTCTTCGCATTGAATGTTACAGTCTCTCCTTCGGAAGAAAGCTGATCAAAATTCATACACATAATGGTTGCAAAAGAAATTTCTGTTTCAGCTAAAGGTTGAGTATTTTGCCTGTTTACTTCAAATGGCTTTCTGGAAAACGTAAGTTTAACCTATTCAGTTAGTTATAACTTCTTATTTTTCTGGCAATTAATTCAGCACTGGAGCGACAAGTGAAATATTAGTTGGTGGTTTACAATACCTGAAAAGCAAGTGCTACAATTTCCTTGCTGCCAAAGGAAAAATGCAATGGGTTGCTGTTACACTGAAACATTTTTCTTATTTTAGAATAAGAACCTAATTTTATTTAGTTTGTTAGTCTTCTTCTAAAGTAACTAATACTGAGTAATGTGTTTCCACACATCCAATTTTTTTAGTTTTCCCAAACTATTATGAAGAAGAATAAAAATAAATAGTAAACCACTATGGTTAAATAGTAAATTGCATATTGAAATAGTTGTGTAACAGAATATTTGTCTTGTGAAGCTGAAAACTATGTATATGTAATTGCCACATACTAGGAATGTATACATAAGTTAATACTAAGTTTGTTTTCAGCCTGGGTCTGGCTATGCTAAAGCCTGTGGACTTTCAGAAATAAGATACCAACCTTTCTCTTTTGGCCTAATAGTTCTTATTTTAAAAAAAAAAAAAGGCTTTGAATACCTAGTGGAACATCTGGAGAAACTGTTGGACCCAAATTATCTTTGTGAATGCTAAAGGACACCTTCTTTTATGCGTATGTGGTAGAATAAAATAATTAATAAATGAGAACTAACAGCAATTCTTAAACTATCAGCAATTCTAATACCTGCAGAAGATCTGGCCCATTACTCTTCCTTCAGATATTACTGAAGTCAGTTGGTGTCATCACACGGTGCTTGAGAATAGTGATGCTATTTGTGATGCCTGCTCCCTACCACAAAAATCCTGGGGTTGCCTTTTTAAAGAAAAATGGTTCCACTAAAAGAAAGATTAAAAAGTCGTACTTACAACCAGATGTTTATTTTACATATTTTTAAAGCAATTCAGCACCACTGAAGATGATAGTTATCTTTAAAGGCTTTTTTCATTCACGTCATCCTGTACTTCTGCCTCTACTCAGGGATAATTTTCCCCAATGTTGGCTGCCTTTACATCTTTTACTTTCTTTATATGAACACATTTGCCATATCTGATGCACATACGCACATTTTGACATGAGTCATCCATTGCTGCACGAAGAGAGTAGGAGTTCTTTTTCAGTGAACAGTGTTGCAAGATATATTCTTATGTCTTTAATCTATATTTTTTTTGGGTTTTTATATTCTCTGCTCCTTTTAAAAACATAAATAAAGTCAGCTTTAAGCTAATTGACAACGAACAGACCTAATTATTATTTTTAGAAGTACTATGGCAATAAACAAGCTAAAAATAACAACACTTAGAAATCTGAAGTTTAAAAATAATGATAAATACGTTCAGTTTCTTTGTTGCTTTAGAAGGTTTGCTGCTATTTTGGATTTCAGCTCTTTTGGAAAAATGGAGCAAAAAGGAAGGAAAAACAGTGACAAATGCCAAGCACAACTGCCTACATTGAAAGTTTTAAGAAGTGAAAACGGCAAGTGACAGCTATGGAGCTATCCTCATCTGGTAAGCTAGGTTCTGTGTCAAGTTGTGTATTATTGTAGTTGAAACTTGAAATAGCCAAATTCAGCACAGAGCTTTAGAAATTTAACACCCCTTGAAACAAAATGGGATGTCTCCTGAGCTGTGGACTGCATTTGGTATGAATTGTCAACAGACTGCAACTCTATCAGCTGTTTCTGGAGAGGACTTTTCTTTGGATTGTGAATAGTGGTCCTGTTTCCAGCTAGGATGTAATGCAGTGACAGGAAGCAACGTAACTGGGTGTTTCGACTCTCTGTCTGCTGGGAATGAAGGCGGACAAAACACAAAAGCACACAGTATACTTTTTTGTCTGACGCATCTGTAAATTTGAGTCAGTGGAGCAAGTAGAAGACAAAAACTGTAGTGGCAGCATTAAGTATTGCCTTCATTTGTATATTATATTTACTGTGGCTTTCCTTAATGATTTTTTATTAAAAGTTCATTTAGAAAACTAGGAAAGTGCTAGCTGGAGGGTGGAAGATGTATGACTCCTAAGAAATGGTAAAAAGTCTTTTATATTTTTCATCAAAACTAGCTGCAATGGAAGCTGAAAAAAAATTACACTTTTTTAGTCAGACATAATTTCTGTGGTGTATGTTCTCCTATATTGTTTTTGTGTGCCCGAAGGCTCTTTGTTACTTCAGTCCATCCATCACTAAAAATGTTGTTTGCATCAATCCACCTAAAAAATTCACCACAGAATGAAAACCTCTCCTCTTCACCGTATGATGAACTGGTAAGATGATTAAATAGAAAACATTCAGTAACCGACATTCTAGGAAAATTTGACTTGATATTTTTAAGCAGGAATTTCTTCAATAAATTGAAGGTGACAACAAAGATGCAGTAATATCTCCTGATTGAAGTTATCCCAGATCACATCACTGATTTCTATGTCAGAATGTGCAGTGAGAGTGGAAACTGAGACTTTAGAAAACACAGAAATTCAAACAAGTTTTTTTTTTAGTTGTGAAGCATCTATACATATGTTGTAAGAAAGGGGTTTACTGGAGAAGCAAATTCTTTATTCCCCTCTGTATTCAATTTTTTATTAAGAAAATATCAGACAATCAAATTTTGATAGGTTAAAGAATGGCTGCAGATGTAATTACAAAACATGTATGCACACAAAGCAAACCTTCACAGTATTTTAGCAAAATCTTTCATGAGGAACACAGTGAATTGCGCAAAAGGAAATACTTCTGAGTGTGACATTCTAATATTCTAGTAATTTACAGAGTTGTTAATCCAGGGAATTTAGGATATAGATCCATTTTATAGAAATTTTGTTAGATGCTCAAGAGAGGGGAGAAAATAAACATTTTTCGCTGGTACCATGTATACCTGGGTTATCATTTGCAAAAAGAGTTAAAAACATTTGTTATTGCTAGCTTTCACTAGCCTGCCTTGAAAAAGAAGGCACCTTATTGATACTTTCATTATATTTTACCTTAACCTTTATATGCCATTAGTCTGTAAAAGGTGGGGCATTTGTTGCATGAAAATTGAAATTATGATAGCATAGTATAAATTTGTATGAAAAAAGGCAATTAGAGTTCCCTACTCGGAAGCTGTCTGTGGATAAGAAAGGTCACTTGCTTATTACAGCACCAAATTTACTCAAGACTAAGACAAATAACGGGGATAATTAACAGCTGTCAAAATATAGAGGATATATCCAGCCCAAGAAAGGGTCTGCCCACCTTCTCGACTGTCATGTAACATTTTTCTGCTTTAGCGTCATATGTTATGCAGTCCAGGAAAACCTGACAAAATTTGCCCCTCCCCAATATAATAGGGCTTATCTCTTTAATCATTGCCCTCTGTATTTTCTCTTGCTTAAGATTTTACAGCATTTTCCCAAAGTAGTGATTTCCTTGATGCTTTAATGCAGTTGATCTCACCAGATAAATGCTTTTAAGAAATGGAAAAAAAGAACATTTTTAGGAAATCAAATATCTTAATTATTTCAACCTAAAGCAGAAACAAAATTAATTATGCCCTACACTGTACTGACTATTAAAAACATTGTTAAAAAAAGACCTGTGAAGACTGGCTTGATGTGGAGATTTATTATCTACAAGCTTATAATAAGGTCGATTTCTTCTAGTTTTTCTACTCCCACGTATAGAAATGGCTTATAGCTTCACTGTTTCTCATTATGGAATCAGCCCTGTGAAAGCACTATGTGCTTTCTCTTCAGATATTGCTTTGTTATCAGCGTTTATGTATATGAAGAGATGTATGTGCTTACGTTTATATACATGTATATACATGGTGTCCAAAGGAAAAGAATTGCAGAAAAAACAAGAGATGTGTGTATACGGGGTGAGAATGTAAAGTGATAGTGGGTGAGACAAGAAATTTGTTTAGCTTGTGAGTTCTCTAAGAGTGGCAGGCTAGAGATGTACTGTGAGAACTATGTAACAGTATAATGAAACTTTCCCAGAATATTCTCCATTTTAAAACATTATGTCATATGGGAATCTGTTAGCTCATCGACAACATCTTTGTACTTAATAGAAAGATTTCTTTTCGATTGGTTTGAATCTGCTAGCTAGGGTGAACCTATGGGGCATCTGATTTCTTGTCTTGGAAGAGACAGTGAATAAGCAATCCTTTGCCATTCACGATTTTGTAGATCTCTGTTATATCTTCTAATCACCTTCTCCTATGCTGAAGAGTTTTAGTTTTGTTTCCTGTGTGAAAACACCTCCATAGCTTTAATCATCCTTGGTGCCCCACTCTGAACCTTTTCCAGTTCCACGGAGAATGAGATGCGGTGAACCATTGTTTCTGAATTCGCAACTGTAGAAGACTGCTACGAACTATTTTGTCTTGACACTGCTGTTGTATCATCACCTCTTCTTGACCTCTGAAAAAAACCACTACAACATGCAGGAAAGTACCGTACTGCGCTTGCACACGGACTAGCGTGCAAAGGGCTGGCTAAGCGGGTAGCACACCTGGCACGAACTATGAAAAGAGAAAATACTCATTTTGAGAAAGCAGACAATTTTATTGGCTGATGTTGTTGAGAGAGGCAGGAAAGATGTTATGACCAAAGGGTCAACATACATTACCAGTTGTTCCCCCACGTTACAGATGAGCAAGAATTTGCTACGGGTAAAGTATGTAGGAATGAGGGCTTTTTATTATTTCTGCTTACGTGGTTGAAAATATGGCATAAATGTGGAAACACTTTTAATCTCACAGCATTTGACTTCTCAGTTCAAGCACCAGTATTTACATGCATTTACTAATTCTGTTTGTCACAGGATTAGGTTTTCTCACTTCCTTTAACTGAAGCATTTCATATTTAACTCATCTTTCCATTAATTTTCTGCTCAGGACCAGAGTCACAGAAAAGTCAGCAGGATTTTTTAACATTTAAAAATCTCATCCAACCCTGAAATCAAAGACGGGACTGTATCTTATGTGTTTTCAATATTTAACTTCTTATTTTAACACTCCTCACTGTTATTCTATAGTTATCCCTTGGGTATCTTTCCATTTTCAGAAAAAACACAAATTCTATTTTCATAAAAAAGAGTATTTTCTTCACATGTTCATACTAATGAATATGTATTAATTTGTACATGGTCATATATTCATAGCTGTATCACCTTTTAAATATTACTTTCAATTTTAAGGTCTATTTTTGTACACAAAGATAGTTTGCGGTGGTTTTCCACTATGTTTGTACTTCTTTGCCAATGGATTATAGGTTTATATCATTCTTAAGTCAGCAGCAGGATTCTTCCATATTTTTTCTGAAGTCTTGCAATGGCATAGAGCCAATAGAATATCTTGCATGACATGTCTCCAGTCTGTAATTCACCCAGAAGACTTCATAGTTCAACTTACAAACATCACAATAGTCTCAGCATTTTGTAAACAATCTCCAGATTGAAATATATCTCCACTATAGTAAATATGGAATAATATGAAATCACAAATGTTTTGAGACTGTGCGAGTTTCAAAAGATAGAAATATACAGCTAAATTTGCAGGTATTGTAAAATACATAGGTGGCTTCACGATATTAGAATCACAGAATTCTAGAATATCTCAAGTTGGAAGGGAGCCATAAGTATCATTGAGTCCAACTCCCTGTTACTTGCAGGACTACCTAAAACTAAACCACATGACCAAGAGCATAATCCTTGAACTCTGACAGGATATGTGTAGTGACCATTTTCCTTGGGAGCATGTTGCAGTGACCAACCACCCTCTCAGTGAAGAACCTTTTCCTAATGTCCAATATGAACTTCACTTCATGCAGCTTCATTTTGATACCTATAAATGTAAACTTTCCACTTACTAGAGTGATTGTAATTAAACTAAAGTAGATCCTTGCTGTTTTCAGAAGACAGAAAAGCTCTGAGATAAAGAGGCTTCTAAATAATGAGACTTAGACAGGCTTGACTTGCTGTTTTGGGGGGGACAGGAAAGCTCTAACATAGAGAGACTCCTAAATAATTTTATTAGACAGCTTGGCCTTGGGAGGCCAGATGCACCAAGCTACAGAGATAAAGAGGCACCAAGAGGGCAACAAGACCAGAGCAAAACAACCTGGAAGAACACGGTATACATGATCTCAGAACTGAGTTTGCACAGAAACAAAGGTCAACCAGCGGACACTGTGATGAAGAGTACGAGCCTTCATCTGAAGACCTGCAATGACCACCCGTTGTGTAGGGTTGACTGATGCTGATATGGGTTGGTTCTCTGGTTCAGCTGCAATGTCTGTCACTGGGGTTGGAGTAGCTACAGTACCTGTCACTGGAGCTGGAATAGCTGCAGTGCCTGTTGCTGGGTTTGGAGTAGCCGCAGTGCTTGTCACGGGGATTAGAGTAGCTGCAGTGCCTGTCATGGGGGTTGGAGTAGCCCCAGTGCCTTTCGCAGAGGTTTGAGTAGCTGCAGTGACTCTCACGCAGTTGTCAGATCCAGACGCTCTCTGAGGGTACTGAATAGTGTTGAATAGGACTCGGTAGGCGTGTGCCAGGCCCCAGCACATTGCAATAATTTGTATCTCCCAGGGTGACACCATACTTCTTCCAAATATTCTACTAGTTTATCAGGGTTCTGCACTTGTTCAGGGGTGAAGTTCCAAAACACTGGGGGTGCCCACTGTCCTAGGCATTTGCCCATGCTACTCCACACACCCTGCCACTCATAACTATCCAGCCTCAGGGCAGATCTCCAGATGATATTCCTCATGTGCTTCCTAACCTTAGACAAAACTGAAGCATTATTCACAAGAAATACTAATAGTATTTTAACTACCCATGCATCATAGAATCATAGAACGGTTTGGGTTGGAAGAGACCTTATAGATCATCTAGTTCCAAGCGCCACTGCTGTGGGGAGGCCCACCTTCCACTAGACCAGGTTGCTCAAAGCCCCATCCAACCTGGCCTTGAACACGTCCAGGGAGGGGGCATCCACAAGTTCTCCGGACAATCTGTTCCAGTGCCTCACCACCCTCATACTAAAGAATTTCTCTTTTATCTAATCTAAATCTACCCTCTTTCACTTGAAGCCATTACCCATTGTTCTATCCCTATATGCCCTTGTAAAAAGTCCCTTTCCAGCTTTCTTGTAGGCCCCCTTCACGTACTGAAAGGCTGGTATAAGGTCTCCCCACAGCCTTCTCTTCTCCAGGCTGAACAGACCCAGCTTTCTCAGCCTTTCCTCATAGGAGAGATGCTCCATCCCTCTGATCATTTTTGTGGCCCTCCTCTGGACCCGCTCCAGCAGGTCCATGTCGTTCATGTGCTGAGAGCCCCAGAGCTGGACACAGGACTCCAGATGGGGTCTCACCAGAGCAGAATAGAAGAGTGGAATCATCTCCCTCGACCCGCTGTCCACGCTTCTTTTCATGCAGCCCAGGATACAGCTGGTTTTATGGGCTGTGAGAAAACATTGCTGGGTCGTATTGAGCTTCTCATCAACCAACACCCATAAGTCCTTCTCCTCAGGACTGCCCTCAATCCATTCTCTGCCCAGCCTGTATTTGGGCTTCCCCCAGCCCATGTGCAGGACCTTGCACTTGGCCTTGTTGAATTTCCTGAGGTTTGCACAGGCCCACCACTCAAGCCTCTCAAGGTCCCTCTGGATGGCATCCCTTCCCTTCAGCATGTCATCTGCATCACAGAGCCTGGTGTCATCAGCAACTTTTGCTGAGGCTGCACTCAACCCCACTGTCCATGTTGCTGACAAAGTGGTTAAATAGCACCGGTCCCAATACTGACCCCTGAGGAACGACACTCATCACTTGTCTTTGCTTGAACATCGAGCCGTTGACTGCAACTCTTTGAGCGTGACCATCCAGCCAATTTCTTATGCACTGAGTGGTCCATCCATCAAATCCATGTCTTCCCAATTTAGAGACAAGGATGTCATGCGGGACAGTGTCAAACCGAACTGGATGTTCAATATACTGAAAAATTATTGTAACAGGAGAGGAAACATCATGGAAGAGGGTAGTGAAGGTGTCATTCTGCACTTGCTCCATAAAAAGCTCTCAGAAGAAAAAGTATAAATGCTAATTATCTCCACCTGGTGATACTGAAATCTTGGTAATAGGTTCAGTATAAAGCACAAATATCAGGTTACGGCAAAGGTCAATGCTCTAAGAACAAATCTTGCAGGCAAAACATTAATAGACATTAATAGACATTAATAGTTAGAGTGCAGCAACTTGCAAAATCCAAAACTAGTCTTTGACATGCACAGCAAAAATAAGAGCATGATGAACCAATATCATGACCTGCTACTGTTAACAGATACAGGTCCTTTAATATGGGCTGGTCAGATCTGCTGTTATTTCAATGCTTCGAGCCCCACCTTGGGTGCCAAAAAAGACTGTCATAATTTAATCTGGCAGCCAGCAATTAAGCACTAGAGAGTTGCTTACTCACCCCTTCCCTTCCCTTCCCTTCCCTTCTTCCCTTCCCTTCCCTTCCCTTCCCTTCCCTTCCCTTCCCTTCCCTTCCCTTCCCTTCCCTTCCCTTCCCTTCCCTTCCCTTCCCTTCCCTTCCCTTCCCTTCCCTTCCCTTCCCTTCCCTTCCCTTCCCTTCCCTTCCCTTCCCTTCCCTTCCCTTCCCTTCCCTTCCCTTCCCTTCCCTTCCCTTCCCTTCCCCCTCAGTGGAATGAGGGGGAGAAAGGAACAAAAGGTGAAACTTGTGGGTTGAGATAGACAGATTATTAAGGCTCCAAAGGAAATACTAATATTAATAACAATACTACAATAATGGATATGCGAAACAACCTATAAACAATAAAGTTTTTCTTGCCACCCAATGACTGATTCAAAGTCAGTCCTTAAGCAGCAATCGCGGAATGCCAAATTCGTGAATCCTCAAATTTCACAAAACTCCTGAAAAAGACCAAATTCGCAGAAAAGCTTGAACTCCTGGATAAGAGTGGATTCAAACTCATAGAAACAAGACAGAAAGATTCCTGCTGCCTGGCCAACCCCCATACATAAACTGAGCATGATGTCTATGGTACAGACTATTTCCATTGGCCAGCTTGGGCTATCTGTCTGGCTATGCTCCCTCTCAGCTCCTACACACCTGCTATTAGCTGAGTATGAGAAACTGGAAAAAGTCCTTGATTTCACAGCAACAACTGAAGTCATCAGTGTTATCAACATTCTTCTCATACTAAAACCAAAACACAGCAGCTACTGAGAGGAAAATTATCCCAGCTGAAACCAGGATACCTAGTTATATAAAAGCACCCAAAACTGCACAGAGTACTTGAGATGTGGCTACACAGTGCAGCGTAGAGTGGGACAATCACCTCCCAAGACTGGCTAGCTATGCTATGCTTGATGCACCCCAGGACACAGCTGGCCCTTTCAATGGCCAGCTCACATTGTTGACTCGTATTCTACTTGCTATCAACCCAGACCTCCAGATCTCTTTCCATGGGGCTGCTCTCCAGGCTCTTGTCCCCCAGTATCTATGTATAACCAGGATTACCCTGTCCCAGGTGCAGAATTCAGCACTTGGTCTTGTTGAACTTCATATGGCTGCTGACTGCCCAGCTCTCTAGTCTATCCAGATCCCTCTAAGGGATGTACCCCTGTAAGGCCTCTCTACACTCGAGGGAGTCCATGGCTCCTCCCAATTTAGTATCATCAGCAAACTTACTTAGTACATTTGATTCCTGCATCCAAATAATTTATAAAAGCATTAAAGAGCACTAAACCTAGGACTGAGCCCTGGGGAACCCCACTGGGGAAGTGGTCATCATTACAGCCTGATGTAACATCATTTACTGTAACTCTTTGAGCCTGACCTGTCAGACAATGTACTGAGAAAAGGATCAGAAAAAAGTAAATACTTTCACACATTATTTGCTTGTATCGTTGCAGCCATAATTGCTAACCCATAATAAAGCAGAAAGCAATAAAATGGCAATGATTATTTGACAATCATTATCACAGACACCAGTTATCACTGTAAGTAAAACTCTGGATATTTTACATACTGCTGTGTGAAAATGCTTGGCAAATGACCTTTTAATGGCAATCCACTGTATTTTGTGATTAGTATTTCTCCCTTTCTGACCACTGTTGGCTGCTTTTCTCTCCTGATTTATTTTACTCCATACACAATATAGAGGAAAACAGAGCCAAAATTATTTGTTTCTCATTTCATATTCTCCCATCCTTATGTGGATATTGCCTGTGAGAAGCAGCTCTCCCCATCACAATGAAATGACTACTGTGGTGACTAGAGGAATAAAACATGACATTGTTATCATCTCTAAGTTAACTTAAGTTGATGAGTTCCTGACAGATCTGCTGACTTTTCTCAATGCCATTTACAAGGATGATTCAATTACATCTATTGTATAAGTGTTTCCTCCAGAGGGAGTATAAAAGAGATAAAAATAGCCTTGCAGTTTTCTGACCAGATCCTTCTAAAAGAAGATTGTTCATCCTAGCACACACTCAAACAACTGAGAAGATTTTCATGCCCTAGATGATGATTTTTTTTCTTTCAAACTTTTACTCAGTAATTAATTTTGGAAATAAATTAATCAGTGTTCAACTTATGATGCAACTTAAGGACATATTGTTGGAGTTCAAGTTTTTTTTTTTAAGCGGCTACAGATAATGTCAATTTGTTGTTAGACTGATTGCAAAATTAAATTAATTTCAATATTGGAGAATGTAGTCCACTTTTTAAACCCAGTAACATTAGAGGGGTCTCAATACACTGGAGAAATGGACTAACTGTAATCTCATAAAGTTCACTGAAGGGAAATGCCAAGTACTGCACTGGGGATGAACAACCCCAAACACCAATACACACTGGAGGCTGACTGACTGGAAAGCTGCTGGAAAGCAGCCTTGTCGAGAAGGACCTTAGGGTACTGCTAAGCAACAAGCTGACCGTGAGCCAGTGATGTACCCTTGTGGCAAAGAACGCCAACAGCATCCTGGACTGTGTTAGAAAGACGATCATGAGTAGACCAAGGGAGGTGATCCCTTCTATTCAGCACCAATGAAGTCACATCTGGAGTGCGCTTTGTCCATCTTTGGGCTCTTCAGTACAACAGAGACATGGGGCTACTGGAGCAAGTCCAGCACAAACCCACAAAGACTTTAAGGGACTGGACCATCTTTCATATGCATAAGTCTGAGAGACTTAGAATTATTTAGTCTGGAGAAGAGAGGTCTCAGGTGGATCTTATCAAGAGTGTATGAATATCTGCTGGGATTGAGCAAAGAAGATAGAATCAGACTCTTCTCACTGTTCACCAGTGGCAGGACAATAAGCAATGGGCACAAAACAAAAGACATGACATGCTATTTAAATATAAGGAAAATACATTTTATTTTCAGAAAAGCCAAACACTGAAATAGGTTGAGCAAAGGGGTGGTTGAGCAAAAGGGTGGTGCAATCTCCATTCTTGAAGATATTCAAAACCCAGCTGGACCTGAGCGCCCTGCCCTAGCTGACCATCCTTGGAACTTTGGGGGGGGGGGGGGAAGCGGGGCTAGAGCTAGACGATCTAGTGAAGTGCTTTCCCACCTCAACTGTGATTCTGTAGTTCAGTTACATCAAGCAGGAGCTCTACCTGTAACGAGGTTCTTTTGCTCTAAGGGCGTATATGAAAGGTAAACTGGAACCGCAGAGGTACGTTAATGTAATTCAGCTCAGTTTATCACCTGTTGTAGCCAGAGAGAAGCAGAGAAACATCAGTGTGGATGGGACCTTGTGAGATTAGCAAGTTTGAACCATGAACAAAATTTTCATATGGAATTTATAGATTGTGAGTATCTGGCAAATTTGTCAGTGGGGAGATATCAGTGGGAAGAAAAATGATAGCTGTCAATGAAATGTTCCACAGAGAAAATACTAGAGGAGGGAAAGCAGTATCATATTGAAAAGCCAAGGTAAAGAAAAGTCACATCCAAAAAGAATCATCAAGGGAGTGGCATCATCAAACTAATGGACCACAGACATGACTACGGTTGCTATATGTATCTGTATTAAAGCCCAAATCACATCTAATAACTTTATAAATCTTTCTCAGCAACTGTCTTTACCTATAATTCTACCATTCTGCTTCCATCTCTTTTGCATTTGTTTCTTCCCTTTTCTTTTTATTTATTCTTTTTTCTAGCTAGGACTAATTGCTATTGAATTCCTGCCTACACAGACATTACTTCTCTCCCTGATTTTCTTTTGCAGAACTCCAGTGGAAATACAAAAACTTGTCTGAATTATTTCTGAGGTCTGCGGTTTTATTGAATTTTTAACCTTCTTTAGTTCTGATATTAACTATTTTAATTTATTTATTTAGATTCTAGCTCTTCTTTAAGATCTAAAAGTTATTTTTAGATACAACACGTGTGTTTCCATATTCACAGCTTCACTTGAATGTAAATCACTGGAAGTGTTTAAAAGTGCTTCCTCCCTGAATAAATAGGGAATTATTAACAAAAGTCTTAGGAAGTCAAGCAGTAATTACTCCCATAAAAGGGAAACAAGTTTTGGAGTAGAGTTTTAAAAATACATTCTGTTTAGAGTTATAAGTGATCATGAGTAGAAGAATCTGGGTGTACCTCTGTAGAGCTTCCTTATTTTTCAGCTGTGCACTTCAACTGAAATTATTACGAAAAACAAGTTAATGCCTATTCACTGTACATGTTTATAGACTGTAAGTGAATGACCGCTCAATCCTAAATTAGTCTTACTAAGCCATGCTTCTGGATGATAGAACAGCATTTGAACTTCTTTAAAATCCTTCCAATATTTTAACACCATTCTTTGAAATCACAGAGGCAGAACAGGGTACAGCGGTCCAGTATTAGCCTTCCTGAATACTAATGGAAGAGAGATTATTCGCCTTCATGATTTTTAAGCAATATTCCCTTGATGTTCTTTAGTTTGCAAGGTTACATTTGAACACCAGCTATACAAATTCTTCTAATGTTTATAACCCTGCATTTGGCTGTGTTAAAATGTTCATTCAAAAGAGCCTACATTGCTGAGCAGACAAGAAGATCTCTCTGAGTGGTTCCTATAGCAATTTATTTATCTGTCATTCTTTTCACAAATTTTGCCAATGTATTTATTCCTGATGGATGAGGAATTTCCTGGACTAAATCCCTGAGATACCGAAGTCTCTTAAAAAGGTCCATTTAACAATTGAGTTCATAGTTTAAAAACTCTGTGTGAAATACTTAATACTGATTCATTTTTTAAATCATATGTAGAAATGTGTCTGTGTACAATCCCTTATCAGAAATCTGTTATTCCGACATATTATCAACCAAATTTGATTTTTTTTTAAAGCAAAATTAGAAAACTATTTTTATGGAGTATTTTCTAATACATTCTTTACTTTTGATTAATTTCCTTGCTATTGTTTAGTCTTTCCTGATTTTCACCCCGTATCACCTTTTTTTATGCACAGCTCTGATAGCAGAGTAACCGGTCCATCCACATCTGAACCTGCCTGTCTATCCTTTCTACTACATGTTTAGTTTTCCTCTTTAGTCAAGTTACTTGTTTTTAGCACCACACATCTTCCTATTTGCTGATAAAAATTCCTTGAAAATAAAGACTATTACCAGATAAGGTGTTTTTTTTCAGATGTTTCCAACATGAAAGCAAGAACGCTTATAATCAGACCACTGCACTTTTTATACTTTGATCAGATGACCTGAAAAGTAGTGTCTGTACTGTTACATTTATATAGAAATGCTGTCATCAGAAAATGTGAAATTTGTCAATGATCTTCTGTCTTTGATCTTCCCATCTCTTCTAAATAGGGAAGCAGAAACGTTATCCCATTGTCTTCTTGCTACTTAATTACCTATCACTGTATGTTCTTTCTCAGGAAAATGAATGGACAGAACTGGTAATGTACTCTGTACATCTGGTCACATAGTTCAGCCTTTTGCCTAGTTTTAATTCTGATCACATGGTGATTTTTTGTCTCCTTTGCACTTCCCATTGTTACTTTTAGTGTAAATAGGAATTGAGTGCCCGCCCAGTCAAAACAGAAAGCATTAGATCTTAACACGTTATAGTGCATCTATGACTTTAACTATATTTTATGCTTTAACTAACATAAACCTCATCTTATTCTGTGTTATGAACTAAAATTTTCACACCTCATTCATTTGACGAAGAAGATGATGGCATATCACAAGATTGTATTTTAATAAGAGTAGGCATTTTAAAAAATGAGGTGTTTTGTCCTTGCATGTACTTTACGTTTTCGTGCTAAACTTGCAATTCCACAAAAAACTGATAGAATTCCTTGGAAGAAAAGTAATATCACAGGTACATGTTCTTGCCTATTTGTTTGGAATAAAGTATGATTGTCTTGTTCTGTTGCTTTTACAAGGCCTATGTTAAGTACAGTATGGGACTCAAGGCTTTCTTAATATAACAACTCTTGAAGTGTGCAGTTTCAAAAGTTCTCCAAATCTCAACTTTTACCGCTCGGTTAAAATAGAGGATATGTAAAAGCAAAATGTTTTATCAAATTGTTTCCATCAGATGTCCAGAGAGAAACAAGATCTGATAGTTGGCTAGTGACTGTATTTGTCCATGGCACTATAGCATGTCTAGAAATGTGGAGCTCCTTCATTAGTCATTGCTTTGCCAGTCCTTATCATTTTTTGAGGATTTCATCATATATCCAAATAATCTTTATTAGTACTGATAAGAAATTTTAAAACTGTCTAATAATATATATTTTCATACTCTGGGGAATATAACATTGTGCTGTTGCTGCAGTATAATGTAATGTATCAGCTGTTAACTACCATTTTCTGAGGAACATTAGACTCTTAAATCTTTGTCTTATTAGAATAAATATTTGATTCCTAAGAGACTGAAGTGAAAATGCCACACATTTTTCAGTAAGACTATGGCTGAGTAAAATGTAAAAGTAGTGTACCTGTTGCTTTTGTCTATTAGGATGTGAAATAAGGAGTGAAATAGCAAGCTTTTCTCTTTGGTGTTGCATGAACTTATTACTGAAATGCATCAGTTTATATTTAATCGTACAGCTAGCAATATTATCACACAGTATCAACCACTGGGTAGTTGAAGGAGACTAATGCGTGTGTCTGCTATGAAGGAAGAGTAATAACAAAAGAATAGAAACAACTTTGTCTTTTAGTTGACCTGTATTCAAAAAGTGTCCCTGTTTACCCAGGTATGGAGAGCATATGATTGAGAGAAATGGTAGGTTGCAGAGCATCGGGTTAAGTATGGTAAGTGTTGCCAAATGTCATGTTTATGTTATTAAACAACTACCTTGGCGCATGAGTTATAGTCTGTTCTCTCTTGAAGGTTAATGGTCATTACAGAATTCTTGTTTTTTGTAACAGAACCCTCCTTAAACAAATGTGGGTACCTAAATATGAGTACTGTCACGTTAGCTTAGGACCTGAGCTTGCACTGAAGACTGGACTTTCATGCTATCCATTTTAGTTCAGATGTGTAATAGGCATAGAAAAGACTAGTCTGAACTCCAGTTATCTCTTATGGTCTTATCCCTTGTAATCCATAACAAGAATGAGGAAAAATTAATGTAGTCAGACACAGCTAGCAAAAACAGTGTAGAAATAGGTAATGTGTTATCTTGAATTTTATCTACATCTCCTGAATTTTGTCCTAATTCTAATCCCTCACTTTCTAGATCTCCTCTCATTATATTTTTAAACTACATTTCTCTGGATGCTGAAAGTCATTTGACTTCCCCATTATAGTAAAGAAAAATATCCACAATATCTATTTGGTGCAAAAAGTTTTGTAAAATGCATTTCAGATTAACTCTCTGTTTCATCTCTGTAGTCAACTGAGCGCACTAGATTTTTGGAGAAGGATGACTTACTGGTAGCACAGCTGTGTCTAAGGAATTTAAATTTTATTTAGGTTAGAAAATCATGAATAAGAGACCTTGTTGCAAAGTGTTCTGCCAGGTATAGTATTATAGCGACACCTCATACCCATTTACAGTTTTCAATTTGAAAATAATTATATTTTAGTCACTGTCTGAGTTCAAGTCTTGTTCATGATGGCCTCAGTAGGAGTTTTGCTACTGACTTCTGAGTGGTGAGGTTTTAACAGTACATACAATTTTTTCGAGACATAATTTTTCTTTTCTTTTTCAGGAGTCAGGTGATGTCATTGAAATGGTCTTTTTTCATCTTTCTGGTATGTGATATTCTTTATTGTTTATTTGCTTTACACCTACACATGCATGAAAAAAGATATAACAGACATCACACTTTATAGGATATTTTTAGTGTGGTTGGATATAATACTCCAGATGTTCTACATTTTGAAGTGGCTTAAAGAACTCATTAAGGCAGAACAATTAACAAAAACTAAAAGTAAAATGGAAAATACCCAATTCAAATTCTTCTGTTTCTTTTTGTGCAGATTGTACATAGGCCTTTCAGAACAGTCTGCTATATGCCAGAGAGAAAAATAAAACTTGGGGTATAAATCTGAATCTTTCAAACACAATTTGCAAAGTGAAAAGGCAAAGGAAAGGTAAAGGGGAAAAAAACCACAGTAAACCAGAATCAAACAGAATGTTTTGGGGATATATGAAAGACCAAAATGATGAGTTTGTGGGTTCTCAGAAACATTCAGTACTTCCCAGTCACCTGAATAATCATACAGAATATCATGCTCATCAATATAACATCAAGCCAAACTATTACACTCCAATAATGAGAGTGACTAAATGCCCCACTCCATTAATGAGAGTCACTCAGATTCGCTGATCCCCTTGGTTGGATTGAGGTGAAAGGACATTAGAGATCCTGTATCACTTTACAATGTTTATTCGCGATTATGATAAATAAACCTGTTGTGGCACGATTACGACAAACCTTGCTTTTATAGTTTCAAATGAGAAGGAAAAGAGCACAGGAGAGACAGAAAAGACAGAGAGGAAAAGAGGAAGAAGGAGAAATAAAAAGATATCACCAGTCCTGGGTCCAACATTGATCTGGCCAGCGCAGGAGGGAGTCCAGGTCCTGGGGGCACAGCCTGAGAGGTAGGGTGGTCCTTCTTTTAAACCCTCTGTTTCTCATCCCTAGGCTGGCTTGTTCGCTTTCGATCCTAATTAGATGACCTGTGCAGTTCAGCCTTCTACAGTCTTCCACAAATGAGTCTTGGAGCTGTCGAGCCTTCTAGAAATGAGTCAGTGGTCTCTCGGTGGTCTCGCTCCCTCTTTGTCTCGTTTAGCCACATTTAGACACAGGTCTGTGGTCTTCTCTCCAGGCTGCTTAGATAAGAAAATTGTTTCCACAGAGCGCTGCCCCACTTTAGCAGATCCCCCTCCTTCAGTTAACAATTGCCTTGATAAGGTGTTTTGGACAAGATGATTGAGACATCTGCTGCCTGGACTCTTACAAAAACTTAAGCCATTCATTCAAGGAAATACTTGTTTATTTGAAAATCAGTCCTGCCTAGAAGGCTCCTTGGATTCCTTAGGCTTGAACCTGTACATTTCTCCCTGATAACGTAGATCACTGAATCAAAGCAGTTCATTCTCTCTCACATCGATGCTTCCATAAGGCCTTGGTGAAGAAAAAAGCATTAAGGTACTAGGCATCTGGAAATGGATAAACAAATAGCCAGTAAATGTGTTTCTGACCATTTAAAGAACATTGTGCAGCTTGCATTTCTTTTTTATATTTTAATTCCAATGAAGATATTTTCTCCAGTCTTCTCCAATTTGTTTCTTCATTTCACTTTTACTATGTACCATCTTCTACTTTCATCATTCTTGATTTCTTCAAACCTTCCACTTTTTTTTTTTTTATTTGTTCTCCTACGTTGAAATTGCTTTGAAACATGAAGACTTCTTTTTCTTGTAATCTCATTTTTGTTTGGCTTTATTTCTCTGTATTTCTCAAAGCTCTATATTTGTTTTGTTTATTTCAGACAAACTCTTTGTATAATTGCTTTCACACCTAGACATGATTTTTGATAATAAATAGTAGATATTAGTCTATAACACTTTTGCTATTAAACTATAACACATTTGCTTTTAAAGGAAACATTGTCTAGCTGCATGCCTGTTTGCCAAGCCCTGATTTTGATAAACAATTAGAATGAAGGTTCTGTTGCTGAATACTTATGCAAACAGTACAAGTTAGTTGTGTTACTCTAACTTTAATAACTGCCATTTATTTACTGTGTTGGAAGGATGAGTTAGGTCCAAGGTGTAAACAGTTGCTAATTTGAGTTTTATACCATTGTGTTTTGTCTAGCACGAATTGAACCAAGTAATTTGTTGCTTGTAATGTTGTTTTTTGAGTAAAATAATGAATTTCGTATAAATCTATTCTTTTTTACATAATATGTCAATCATTAAATTAATTTAATAGCAAGCTGAATTTAGGAAGGAGGAACTCACAGAAAAATAGGGTAGAGTATCTTTAACAAACTTCCTCTTTAATCCTTTTTTGGTACCTTTTATAATCTCTTTTGTTTCTATCCTCTAGGCAAGGCATAAGAAAAAAGGAATGGGAAAATAGTTTTCACTATAAATTATAAGTTTGTTTCTTGAGTTAATTTAAAAAGTGTTAAAACCTGCAATCAACAACCAAAGGCTCAGCAGCATCGTGTTTCAGTGCTCTGTTCTAAAGTGCTGAGGCATTGCTGACCAAATTGGTTTGTGTTGTAGCTAGGACTTGCTGGATCAAGTGGGAATTTTAGCTTTAATTCATCTGTTGTTGGTATTCACTTCTTGCTTCCCATCATGATAATACTGGTCTCCAGGGGGAACTTGTGAAGGTGATGTTAAGTTCACAGAGAGGATTGTGAAGATGCATAGTGAAGAAATGTCAGTGAGGCTTAAGTAGTAAATTAATCGTTTAATCCAACAGCTCCTGTTCTCATTAGAGAGAAACCTAACTTTGCTTTTTACATCTTGAGGCTAAAAAGAGAAACCGTTCCGTGGCTGCTGAAACCTTCTGAAGGAGACTTGCTAATAATTTTGGAGTTTTTTGATCAAGCTTATGTGTTGTGCATATAAAATTGAAAAGTTGAGTTCTGTGCTGAAATTTTTGTGCATGAAAAGCCACTAAATTTCATACTCTCTTTTTATCATTCACCTTTAGCCTTTGAAACACCATGTCTTTCACCTCGGGCAATCTAACTCACCTTTTTACTGGAAAACCAAAGCTAGTGGCACAAAAGAGAATCCAGAGTGCAGCACCCACAAGAACTGATGAAGCTCAACAGAAAGCGGGGAGAAAAGGGGAGATGAAAAGCAAATTGATCATGTAAGAATGAAATAATGAGAAAAAGAAGTGAAGGAGAGGGAGAGGAATGACAAGTAAAAGAGAAATTAAAATATATTTGGAAAGGGAAGGAAGTGAAGGAGTCCCCCTACTGAGGTAGGTAAAGATTACCTGAAGAGGTAATCAAGAAGCATATTCTGTATTCCTTAAATTTCACGCGAAATATAAATGTAATGCTATCTGTAATGTTGTAGTAGAGATAAATAATGAAAAAATTATTAAAACAATAATATACCTTTAATTTTTGCTTGAAGTCAAATGGAGTAAGAATATTGAGTTAGAGATAAACACACAGCAAGATTTACTACCTTGTGTACAACACTGAGAAATGTGGCTGTTCTAGTTCTGGTACATAAGCACAAATCCTTTACAAACATATGCTTAAATAAATGCAAAATTAATTCATTTTCATATATTTAGATTGTTTCTGACAAATTGCGCCTAAATTGGGTCTTTCACTTTTTAATTCATACCTGATTCTTAATTCTTCATTTCCATAAGTGTCCCAATTGTAGATGGGGCCCATGTGATTAAAAGTTAGATATGTACCTCAGTCCAGCTTTGGATTTCATTACAGGTTAGAACAGCACAGGACAAGACTGACCATGGTTTGCTCTCTAAATTTTCAGTTACTATGCCAATCTAACTTCCATTTTCTGACTGTCAGGGCTTTTTTCAGCACTAGCAGATTTGGAGAAGTTTTTGTTTGGTTTTTACAGTAATCTTCCTGTACTATTTTTATAGGACTGTTTATTTCAGAACTATCCTTAGAAATAGGAATAGTTTCTCATGGACTTAGGAGATCTAAGTTTTAGATCTCAATTCTAAACCTAAATTCCAACACATTTTATACCTCAGTTCCATTGCCTTCAGTTGTACCTGAAACAATCTTCAATTCCTTCCTTTACAGTATACAGTGAAAAACATCCCTATGTAAAATTTGATTAAAGTGACTAGCCCTGCATTTCATAAAAATTACCTGGAGATGCACAGATGACTTTCAAATCTTATGCACGTTAATAAGGATGTCAACCTTTCCCTTCCTGCTCCCTCCACAATGGGAGGTGACTGTTGCCTGGACATAGCAAAGAACATCATTGAGGATGAGCCTGGAACTCCAGCCAACTAGACTATAAAAAATATTAAGCTGTGCTTGAAGAGAAAGACAGACAGAGGCAAATCTACTCTTCCAGTCTTCAACGGATTAAGACCCAGACATTAATTTCAGGACTTACATGCTTATTATTCTTTTACTGTGTAAGACACTGTAGCAGGACTGGTTTGAAAACAGGAAAATTTTCTTTTTTATAAATAAATATTTCAATCAAATCTATACTTATAGCTAGCTTGTTTGGGATACTCGGTTTTGTTTCTCATTTCCCATTATGGTTATTTTTATTTTATTGTGGGAGGTTGTTTTTTTTCCTTTTAGACAGTAAAGATTTTACCAGCAATTAAATGTAAAATTAAAATCAAGTTTTCAATAACAATATTAAGTTTTATTTAAACCTATTGAAAGGTTTTTTCCTTCCTGTTCTATTATGACCCCTCAAATTAACTTATGACACCTCCGTTTTATGTTAACTGTAATAATCATTTATTACAACAGGGAAGTCTCTTCTATGTAAAAAAGCATATTGCATTTTTATGGATACACAGTGTTGCATGTTTGCTGGAGAAAATCACAAAAAAATCAGGTGGTTGGGTTTTTTTTCCTTTTAGAGTTCTTCATGCTCACCAATATTTAAGACCTAATAAGGCCGTTAGATAAAAAAATAACTAGTATGAATAAGGACTGGTGTCATTTAATGCAGCATGATAATGTCTAGCATATTCAGAAGTTCTTCAGCGTATATGAGGGGAAAAGATACGGAAAAAATGTTCAATTTCTCAGTATCTGAGATTAGTTCAGCCGAGTGGGCCTTTTTTTTTCCTTCCTGATTCCTGAGACTATGTTATTACAAGGAACATAGCTAAGAAAATGTGCAATTGTGGGTATGACTTCTATTTAGACATTGCCAAAAGCAGGATAAAAAAATAGAGAGTTATTAATATAGAAGAGGTTAATGTGTAATTATCAAAATGCTATCTTATAAAGCACTAAATATATCAAAGAACATTCTTTAGCTTAAGATGTAATAGCACAAGGACAGTAATTGCTTGACTTCTATAGGTGTTTTCTTTGTATATCGGATCAAAATATTTAATAGGCTTTGGTGCTGATAGTATTTATAAGCAGTGTCTGAGTGTGGAGATTTGGATAACTGATTTCTTTTTCAAGACTTTTAGTACAAATTTTCTGTCCTGTAAATTTCTGACTATCTATACTTAAAATATTTAAGATATGATTTCAGATATGAATTTACTTAAAGTTTTAAGTTATAGAGAACAAAAAAGGAAGCTTATATAAAAAAAAGCTCTGAGATAAAAATCTTCCTCATACTAAGTTTTACTCATGAGAAATTAATTAGAATCATACTTACTGTGAATTGAACTTGAAAAATTTCATGAGGTTTCTTTTGAAGCTCATTAAAATGTACTTTTTAATGTATTTTAACAGGTAGCATGTATCTTCAATACTTTGCACCAATGCAAGGGAAAGCTAATACATACTTAATATTTTATATATACACTAACTTACAAAACTACATTTTAATATCTTTTTAGTTTTCATCATACACTGTTGCTTAGCTATAATTTCACATTTATAAAGTAAAATAAATGTTGCACTATATTTTTATTTCTGTATCATCTTTTTACAAGAAAAAATCCTAGTAAATTAGTCATTGGTAAGATAAAATGAACTGAGAAAATTTTATATTTCATCTATGAGTCATCAGAAATAGGACCATATCTGTTAAAGACAGAATTTTTTCTTGTATTTTTTAAAGTTTACTGAAAAAATTGAAAGTTAAGTACCTTCAGCTGTTTAAAGGTTTCTGAGGAAAATGGGACTAGTGCTTTGTCCTGAGCTTTCCAGAATAAATTGAATGGTTGTTTAATATTCACTGATGTTAAAGAGACAAATAGCAAACATAATTCAGGCCACAGATTTTGGCAAAAGACTGATATTTTTTTCCCCAGTAATAAAGTACATTCAAAAGTATTATATTTTGCAAAAGTGATTTTAATGACCTCAGTGCTTTCAACTAATCTGTTGTTAGCAGGGTTCTTTTTTCTTTTTAGTTTATTTTCCTATATGGACTTAAAATTTGCAGTTATGTAACAGCCATTTATTCCTTAAAAAAAAAAAGCCTGCAAAAATACCACTGTTGTTTTTGCTGTGTATTTCAAGTGTATGTGGGGAATTCACTTGCATTTTCTTTCTGTATGCATAATCCTAATTCTTCAATGCTAAATCAATGGGTATATGAATAAGAGAAAAACTTCACTGAATATATGAAAATGAGGGTACGTTTTTAATACTTGCTAAAGATGCAGTATAAACCTCAAAAATGACTGTTGCTTGATCAACAATTTTTCATGGGAAACACATTTCTATTAAAAAATCTTTTCTAGAGAAGACCGTGAACTAAAATTATTGCAATGTATCAACACCTGTGATTTTAAGAACAATGTCTGCACTTGTTAATCAGAGAAAAAAAATTTAAATATATTAGCTGCTGATAGTCATCCCAATTCCTGACTTCCACGGAAAACGAAAATAGATACTTATTTTTCATGTATTCAAACTTAGATTATTGTTTTAAAGTTAAACAAATTTTAAACTTTTTTCTCTTTGGACAAGTGTATGGCTGAGGTATGCATTTCTTTGGGAAAAAAAAGAAATCCTTTAATCTGCAGATGAATTAAATGAATGATGTTTTAACACTAGTCGTCAACTGGTATTGCAGGAATTCAGCTGTGAGATGCAATTTTCAATTCTTGTGTTCTAAACGTTGTCCTAACTCTGTGTTTATTTGCCCTAGCATTTAAGCTGATGTAGATTTTTAGCAATTCTGAATTATTTATTTTATCAATCCCTTCAATATTAGAATATTTGCATCTTCACATTTTAAAACTTTGTGATTTTTCCTTTGCTTGGACTACTCTGGAGTTTATCTCAATTTCTTTATGTTTTGTCATGCTTTTATTTTCATTATTTTGACTACTTGTCTTCACAAATTATGATCACACTTGAGTATTCTTCAGTCATGTTCTAGCCATAGTTTATATTACTTTCTTCTTTGCTGCTTCACTCAGGCATTAATAGACACTTTAGAGAATTGTATGTAAATACTGCAGACACACAAGAATGTGAACTTTCTTTGAAAGAAAAGAATATACTTTTTCATGAAGCTGTTCTGTTGATGTTTTAAAAGGAAAAAGAAATGAAGATCCTAAAACTTTAAGACTCAGAAAGTGAAAATTTTTAAAGTTCCTTTATGACACAATACATGTCTCAGAATAATCTTTGTTTCCATTTTGTAACTGTGGCTGAGTGGTTAGGGTTCTCTTCTGAGTTTCTAGGAACTAGAAATTTATTATAGGAAGCAAAGCTAAAGGAATTTACTGATATCTTCAGAAATAGGCAGAAATGAACTGAGTATTATATAATAGATGCTTCCAAACTGTAAATAGTCTCTTGTCCTCAGACTTTTGTTTTTCTACATTTGCTTCGTTCCTTGTCTCTCTTCTTTTCCTGCATTCCTAGTTTCTAGTTGCACAATATTTATTCTTGTTTTCCACTTTTATCTGCTTTTCTTTATCTACTTCATTCCTGTCTTATGTATTTTTATAGCTTTTTATGTCCCCAGTTCTCTCTCTATTGTCTTTGGAAGTATTGCCAGCCTCACTAATTGTACTGATTGGGAAATGTACACACCCTGTGTCTTGGGGAAGAGGAAAGAAAAAAAGCCCTCAGATATATGCTTTTTACTATTTTTAAGTAATTTGTTTATGTGTAATGAGACTGCAGTCAATAAGTTCTATTTTCTTGGTTTCTTAATGATTTAAATTTATTCAAGAACTGTTTAGATGTTTTCTCTATCTGGAGAAAAGCACCTGACTTTTCCTTCTGAAAAGATAGGTGTGTGCTTTTCTCTTGAGAAAGTTACATAAATATGGATTACAAAAATGCTAATTATTTCAGTATAACTGGAACTACTGTTTGTAAGTAGGCTTTTTAAAAGGCCTCATTTCCTCAGAAAAAAATAAAAGAACATTCTGGCAGTGATTGTTTTCAAATGATACAGGCTGCTTGTGAGTGTGGCTGATATGCCTTTAGTATTGAAATTACCTCAGATTATGCTATATCTTATAATGCTTTAATACCAAATGCAACCTTTCATAACCAATGATGAGAAGTAAGCTAAAATTGTTCAACTACTTTAAAAATACACTTTAAAAAAATCTTTTAAATAATGTTTCAAAAGAAAACCCACAGGAAAACGTGTTTAGAAGCTTTTCATTCATATCGAACAATATTCATGGAGGCTGATCTTATTCTTTTTGGAATTTATTGATATAATTTACTTTTTTGTTGTTTTAATAGAAGTAGACAGAGAGATGTTATGGTTCCAAATGGACAAGCACGTAGAATAGGAGGGGAACGGGAATGGTAATTGATACATATTATTGCTAAAATACCAAACATTTTAGAGGACATAGGTAAGCCCACATAAGACACAGTTTCTTCACCAAGATCTACTACTGAGGCTCCAAGCTGAACATAAGCTTTGTACCAAGGGGGAATGATTTTCATTTCTAGCATTGTGTGGTGGGCTGACCTTGGCCAGCTGCCAGACCTCGCACCCAGGCACTCTCTTACTCCCTCTTACCCCCAACAGGATGGGGGAACAAAATAAGATGTAAAAGTCTGTGGGTTAGTTACCATCACAGGCAAAACAGACTCAACTAAGGGAAGATTAATTTAATTTATTGCCAATTAGAAGTATAGTTGGAAGGTGAGAGACAAAGATAACTAAAACACCTTCACGCACACACAACCCCATTATTACCAGAATTATCTTCACTTCTTCGTTCTTGATTCCTTCACTTCCTCCCCCCAAGCGGTACAAGGAATGGGGAATGGGGGACTGTGGTCAGTCCATAACAACTCCTTTCTGCCACTCCTTCCTCCTCACACTTGTCCCCTGCTCCAGCATGTGTCCCTCTCAGAGACTGAAGTCCTTCATGAACTGCTCCAACATGGGTCCTTTCCACAAGATGCAGGGACTATGTGTTTCATTACAGTCCTCTCCATGGGCTGCAGGGGCACAATTTGCCTCACTGTGATGTTCTCCACAGCTGTAGGCAAATCTCTGCTCTGGTGTCTGCAGCACCTCCTCCCCTCTCTTTCTTCACTGACGTTTGTGTCTGTGGGGTTATTTCTCACACCTTTTTTTTCCTCACTCCTCTCTCTCAACTACTGCACAGCATTTTTTACTCTTTGTTAAATACACTTTCCCAGAGGCATTCTACCAATGGCTGAGAAGTTCAGATGTGTCCTGCAGTGGGTCAGTTTTTGAGCCAGCTTGAACTGTCTGTGTTCGACATGGGCATAGCCCTTGGTCTCTTGTCACAGAAGGCACCCTACAACCAGCCCCATTACCAAAACATTGCTACATAAACACAATGCACTTTGATTATATATACTATTATCTACTTTTTTAGGTCATTGCCTGTAGAATAGTCCAGCAACTGGGCTCATGAGTCATTGAGTTGTTAATTGTATTGGAGTTTGAGAACTCAGTTTCTTACTCAACCAAGTCCTGACTTGCCGTTAACAACTTTCAAAAGGAGACCTTCCTAGGTCTCCTTTCTTTAAAGGGAATCATGCTACTGGGGCAGAAAATTATGGTGTGTTCCAAAAGTCCCCATGTGTAAGCAATCGAAGGCTAAAGCAAGGACTTTGGGGATTTATTTCTAAGTTAATCTATTCTGTCATTTTAGACAGTCATGAAAATCAATTAAACACCATCATACTAAGAAACAAGTTGAAGCACATTATCAAAGTGTCCTGTTGCCAATGCTATAATTTTTAACTGTTTTTGTTCTTTCTGAGGAAACTATAGAAGAATGTGGTGGTTTTGTTTTGTAAGTCGGTCCATACAAGTTTCAGGGGGAAAAAAAAAAAAGAATTTTTTTTCTTTCATTTTGGATCACCAAATAAAAATATACATTAAAAGATCATGAAGACCACTCATCTGAGAAGCTGTAAACTACAAATGAATTTTACTTAGTAGATTTAGTCCTGAAAGTAGAACTATTTCTAAGATTTTTTAAAATTGTTTATAATGAAGTGAAACTTTCCACTGGTTTATACTATTGCTCAGGCAAGTTAAGAATAAAATTTTCTTGTTTATCTGACTTCTTACCATGCTGTCTATGGAGTGATATAGGTATTTTATTATGTTTATAAATTAAATTAATATATGTACATATCGATACACATTCAGAAGTACTCAGATATCAATCACTTAGAAAGAATGATTGATCTAGAACAAAACCATCATCAGTGAGCCAAAGAAAAACCCATAAAATCTATTTGCATGCCTCTTTCTCCACTTCAGATATTAAATAAATTAATCAAAATACTTTACCAAAAGTGTTCAGAATGCTTCTGTCCAGTCCTCCTCTCACCCTCTTTGAGTGAAAAATAGATTTCAGTTGTACTCTGTATATAGCAATACTATTGTAAATCTGTAATTGCGCTCTGTGCTGCAAAAGGATCAAGTATTCTTAGAGGAGATTAACAGAAAAGAAAGAACAAAAATGGTGAGCATGAACTCCTGCAATCATTAATAAATATAGTATTTCTTTCCAGTGATGTTTCAAGACATTTTCTTTTGTCCTGTAAGATGGTGTCCATTGCATTTAGCCAAGCTACGCCATTAAGAAATTCTTCTTCTGCAATGAATAACGTCATTGGGAGTAACGAAACTTGTTTTATCACTTATTATTTTTATATTTCATATTATCTGTGCAAATGACAGTTGTTTCGTGTAACTGTTCCGTGGAAGAATGGGGAAGGAGAAGCAGATTTTTCATTCCCAATTTGAGTGAGCGAGGTTCTTTTCAGTATATAGAGGGATCAGTTACCTCAGGATCTATAGATAATTTTACCTTTGCAGATAATGAACTGGTTTTAGTCATAAAGCTGAAAATGAATCCATTACTAATAATGAGGCTCAGAATTCAATGGAATTACACAGCACTTCTTCTGGCAAAGATGCTGCATAAATCATAGTGTAAAAAAATAAACAGAGAAAGTCAAGGACATTAAAACAACAAAAAATAAACCCTTGTATAATGTAAATGTACAATGGACGATGCTTGAAATTTTAAGTACATATTACTACATATTACTATATTTTTGCAAAGAAAATAAATATTCTGTGCCATAGGATTTAATCTATATTGTAAATTACAGCTTCTGAATTTAATATGTTAATAATCCCTTATATAAATTGGTAGTCCGTATTCATGGACACCTGTTATTAAAATTTCAGTGCGGCATGTGCTCTATGGCAAAAAATTATTTGCTCAAAAGTGGATGCATAGTATTCTTAATAATATAGGTTGGGAGAGCACATGGATATTTTCACCTTTATCTGCGGCCCTACACTGCTTGCTTAAGAACCAAAAAGAATTTGTTTCTCTGACTTAACAATTTTCTGTCATACACCTTAGGGGCAGTCAGAAGATACAATGGTGACTGAAAGGATGAGAGCTAAGACTCATCCACGCTAAGACCAGAGGCACCAGTTACATCATTTGTCTGCCTATGTACTTAACACTGCCTGGAATATCAAGGACAAAGGCTTGCAGTGAATGTAATGATTCCTTTTTAAAAAGTATCCATTCTTTATTTCAAAACTTCAAGAAATGTGCCAATCTTCATTTCCCTTGATACTTTGGTTGTTTGGCCATATAAATGAAAAATTTGTCTTTTATCAAATTTTTGCACTTGTTTGCCTTTTCTTCGCTGTTACCTAAGTCTATTAACTTTACAGTCAGCTCCTATGATCGTGCTAGTATATTCTAGGTCGATGTTTCTCACAGATACTGTTCATTTTATCTCACTGGAATTTTCATAATTTCTGAAGTAATTCTTAAATCTTTTTTCTGTAAACTCCCCAGACACGCAGCAACTTCACAGACAATGGAGAAGTGTCACTCTGACTTCACTCTTCCCATTTTTTGTGGTTTTAATTTTTCAGACAGTCATCTTAACTGCTTGCCTCTGAAAAACTTTCTGATGTACTAAAGAACATAGGCAGTATTTATTATCAGTTGTGCTATTCTTTGTTTCTTCCCTCATGAGGCAGACATAAACTAGATGAGATTTAAAATCTTGTGTGCCCTACCATATACTTTCCCTATACAGAGCAAAGGATTGAACAGTGGAGGATTAGTATTAGATTTCTGAGGTGATCTTGCTACAGCTACAAATCTCCTACTTCAGCAGAGATGAGAAACTATAGACATACCAGCAGTTTTAACCCCCTGAGATTTAGGTCACATTTTAAGAAACCTAGTGCTCTAAGTGCTTTGAAGATAATAGCCTTAACATTTGATTTGGTGCTTCATTGAGCTTGGTGTAATGAGTATAGTAACAGATATAGTGTACCTTCATGATCTTTTTAATGGAGCATTCCATTACTTAGCAATTTATTCAAAATGAATTCATCAATGTCACTAAGACAATGAGCTACATATCACCATGTTGGTAATATAAATAAGAAAAGAGAGACAAATGATCAAGTTTGCAGCAACTTCTTCAGAAAGAAAAAAAAAAAAGAAGGATTATGTTTCCATTAAAAAATTGGTTTAAAGAAGAATGAAGAAAATCTCCATTCGATCTATTTAGTTAAAAAATCTTCTGAAGTTTTCTGAAAAAATGACCAAACTATAGCTTACTTTGATTTGAAACAAGATGCTGGTTATATTCAAGGCTATTTTGCATTCAAATACAATGTAATTGAAATACTTCTGTGTACAATACTATTTGCTTGAAAAATGTTTACTAGTTCAGTTTCTCAGACATGACCTAATGGAATAGGATGGGCTTGCTTAAGGAAATAAGGAGAGTTTGTTGCTAGCTAGAAATGAAAGACTAAAGCAGCTTCTACTCTGATTTACAGTGCAGACTGGCTGTCCAAAGAAAGAACAAAACACTCATTTCTCTGATTATAATGCAAAGGACTAGGGCAAAAATGAAATAAGTTCTCAGTGATTATCATGTTATTGTATTTGTATCCCCTAAATCCTAAAAAAGAAATAAAAAAACCCCCTCCATATCTCAGCTGAAATACTATTGAATATTGGGGGCTATTGCTAATTTCCTTATTTTTCTCACATACGTCTTATTAAATCAGCTTTTAAGCTTTCTCTAGGTTCATGAATCTCAAGTATTTCAATAAGAACTGTGTTTCTAAATTATTCTTTAACGCTGAAAAATAGTGTGGTAATGTTAAAAAAGGAAATTTTTGAGCAGGTGAAGGTCTGTGTGTACGCATGCATGCACACACATTGCCATACGCACAGAGACGGCAATCTTTCAGCTGAAGGCATATTTAAAGCAGATAACAAAAAGGACTTCTTAATAACATGATATTTCTAAGCCACAGATAGTTGAAAGACAGAAGGTAATTGTCCATGTAGCAGATAACTAAGAGGTATAAAAAATTGTTATCAGCAAATCTGAGGAAATCTATGAACAGTAGCTGCAAGGAAAATCACCTGTATTAATGTTTACATCACTGTAATTTATTCCTGCTAGAGTCAGTTGTCCCTCCCTCTTTACATCTACAATATATATGTTTGCTATTGAAAATGCATAATCTCACTTTTGGTGAGGGGGTGGGTGTGTGACTGTTTTTTATTTGTTTTCTACTTGTTTATTTCTTTTTTCTTCAGATGAGTCAAATATTTACTAACTCAGGATGGGATAATTAGTGCACTGTGGTGAGTGCTGACTGTAACTGAGAAATCTCTCCAGTGTCTGGTAGGAATACACTGTTGAAGTGCACAGCACAATTCATTCTGTTTCTTCCCCCTTTCTCAAATATTTTTAGTAGGTGGGTTGTTTCATTCCCTTCCAGCAGCACTGGCAATGTCTTTAGCTGTTCCTTCTTTCTCCCTGTGACACACTGAAGCTTTGGTCTTTCAGCTGAGTTAGATTTATTTTATTAAGTCTTGGTGGGTGGGAGGCATTTTCTGACGTGGGGGGGGTGATATGACACTGTGAATTTGTTAATATCTAAAGCAGGAATATAACTTCTACATCAGATTATATGAAAAAGATGGGCCTGATCTTTTGGGTTAATTTTCCTATTCCACACTTTACTTGAGATCAGTGAGGTTACTCTAAAGCTAGGCAAAGTTTGTAAGGATGAAGATTCTTTTTTTTTTTAAATAATACAAAACAGAAAAAAGCACTCTAAATTATGTCAAATTTTTTTTCCCCTCTGTTAACTGGACTCATTTAATAAAGCTTGAAACTATCTATCTTGTGGAGAAAACTGCTTTTTTTTACAGAAGCCAAGGACTCCTTCCTATATTAGGAAAAGAATTTATTAAAATTTTGTCTGAGTTTTGCTTACAGAGCTTCTCCTCTCTTTGTAGTGTTGTTACACTACTATTACCCATTTCAACAACCTTTTTAAAACTGATAGCTTTACAGCCTACTTTAATCCCCACAACTGGACGACCTATACTATTTCCAAACAAAAGGCATCTCACCTCACTATATGGTATCTGAATAGTTTTTAAAGTTAAAAAAGTGGGTTGATTTCTGTTTGTCGATGTTTATTTCCTGGTTCTGAAAAGATTTTTTTTCTAGAAGGGATATATGGAAATAAATGGATTTATTGCCTTTCGTCTATATTCGTTCATCTCCCTTTCCTTCTTAATTTGACAACTTGGTTATCAAATCAGATCTAAGAGTTTCACTAAGATTCCATACCAAATTAAGGACCACTTAATCACTTGTCCCACTGCAAGTGCACTTCTCTTAAGCAACTTTTATGCTAATTTTGTCCCAGATAAAAATTTGCTGCCATTCACTATCATGTGGTTCAATTGGTTCTCTTGGAGACATTGTAATTAGGTGGATAATCCAAACACACCTGTTCAATGAAAAGTATTGTACGTGAAGAACAGAAGGCAAAGTGTGTGAAATTCAAATTTTTTTTTTCATATATGCGTTTGTCTGAATCCTACCATTGCTGTACATGCAATGTACTCTGCGTGTCCTTGCAACCAGCTTGGCAGAATGCTTCCAACAAGCGTCTAACATAACTGTCTCCCTGGATAGGATAAATTTATTCATTTTTAACCTACATAGGCTGCAATTAACATTTCAAGCACAGCAAATATGGGGTCTAAGGCTTTGTATTTTGATCCTCCTTTTCTGGCACGGGTTGATTCCTTTTAAAGAGGAATGTATGGTGCTTTTGTTCGCTCTGTCAATGCTGTGTATGCAATTTCTTACCTGCCAGAAACCACAAGAGTAAAGATAGCTGTCATATATACTTAAGAAGTACTATGGTTAGCAAGAGAAAGCATAAATCTACATCTGTGCTTGTTCTTTCGTAGGCTTTGCTCTCTGTTTAATTATTCATTCAAAAAGTGGAGGAAACAATACTAGAATTAGTGCTTGAGACAGAAAAACTAACCCTTTCAAAAAGGCTGCAGTTTTTGTTAACATGCATTGATCTAGAATTGCTTATTATGCTGTGAACACTACCATACGGCATAGCTGGCTTAGAGGAGACAACTTGGAAATGAGTGGCTATCCATTTCATTGAGTCCCTATGTCAAATCTGAGAGCTCACAAACAGAGAAGATTTCATCCCAAGAAGACATAAAGGAGCCTCAAATCACCATGCTGGATCTCTGATATGTTGGAAATACTTGTACTTTGAAAGAATGCAATAGAAATTGTGAGGTGTGGATCTTCAGTGCATTAAGCAAGGAAGTAAAGGAACTGAATCCTCCTCTTAGCAGTCAATAAATTCCAAATGCAGTACATCAGCCTGTTTGGTACTAGCAGTAAATGGGCAGACAGTCTGCAGACAATTAGTTGCCAGTTCTAAGTGATAACTGAAGTTCTTTCACAGACTAATTTTTCTGCTAAGCAATACTAATTTACTGTTACAAGATTTATTGTTAGCTTCTGCCTCTTATTTGACATTGTTCCAGGATCCACAGTCCAGATCCAAGGACACCCTCTGATGAAGTCTCAGACATATTTTTGATGGACTTTTGCAAATGCTGAATGAGATCTCATATTTTAACTTCAGCTAAATGCTGTGGAATTTACTGCCTTTTTTATGATATCTATTAAGAGATGAAATTTGCTGTAATATAATTTCAGATGATTTTATGTTTGAGGAAGATATTGTTTTGGGGAGAAATTTCACAAGAATGAAATAAAGAACTGTGACAGAGATGATTATGGTAGCTGAAAATTTGCATTAATGCGTAGTTCTTTGTTTTTACTCTTTTGCTATTATCTTTTAAGAGTAGGATGTTATGAGAGTACAGCATACACACCATATTTTGAATAAATCTCTCTATAGATCCTCTATAGTACATTCCAAATAACAAGCAAAGGGTTGAATGATTAACATCTGTATTATTTTGCTATTCTATTCACTGAAAAGTAAAAACTGTTTTTCGAATTAAACACTACATTGTAATCTTACTTAAGTGGACAGAAAAAATGGCACATTCAACCTTAATTTCTCAGACAGCTAAGGACTTAAATACAGGACCATGTAACCAGAAAGTAAGTGGTCACTGTGAATCAACTGATCCACAGTAATTTTGTGTGCCTCCTTTTTCCCATGACAACTGTGAAGTGACAGGATATAGGAGACGCATCTGCCCTTGCAGCAGAGGTTTTTTATGAGTTACTGTCGATCAGCTGACGTACTACAGCATGGTACTTCACGTAGTTTGTTATTACATTTTAACACTTCAGAATTTAATTGTATAGCTAAAGGAAAGGACTTATTTTGGAACTTGTAAATCTGATCATTTTCTTACCTTTGACACATTTTTTCTATTGTATATTTGCTGTTTCAGGAAACATATAATGCTGCAAGACATTTTTATGATACATTATTATTTGCAGAGCTGCATATGTTCAGTGTTTTAGTTCCTGTTCCCTGGGTTTATAAAGTCATATTCAACCTTATTATTTTTAACTTTTTCTCCTTCCTGCTTGGTTGTGCAAACACTTCCATATTTTTTATCAGTCAATACTTCTAACTGTTTATTGAGAAAACATAGTTTAACTTAGTTTAACTAGAAAACTTAGTTTAACTGCACCTTAAATTCAGGTGTGGAAATTCAGGTGTAGAAATTTATTAGAACTTTGACATAATACGATCATTATCACAAAAAAGTGATGAAACATCACCAGTAGTTGTCCTATTTGATTTTATAATTTGGGAAGACATTGGTGCACAAGCTGTCACAGGGAAAGGTTGATGTGAAAGAGCTCAGATCTTGATGGCATCTGCCCAGCTGTAACAGACCAGTTTAAACTATTCTGGGCTGGAAGGGCAACGAAGCAATAGACAAATCTTGCCAGATAACAGCTGCTAACTTCACACCCTCGTAACAGAAGTGGGAAAACCACAGGGTGATAGATATCCCATGTGAAAATCCCTAATTTCCTAAAGCTGTGGAGGGATCTTAGGAGGCTGGGCTGGGGCTATGTGATTACTGAGGCCATTGGCATCTAATGCCGGTGGGACTGGGAGGTGTGCAGGTCTTGCAGATGAGGCATGGCTCACCACTGCTCTAGCCATCCTGGCTAGTAAGAATAATAATAAAAAAGAGATCCTGTACCACTAAGTGATGTGGTTCTCTTTCTGTGCCCAGCTGACCCCAGTTCCCTCATTGCACAAACAAATGGGTAAAACAAAGTCAAGTGAATGCAAGCCTAATTGCTGTTTCCTGGATCAGGACTGCCAGAAACTGTGAATGTTAGTAATATAAGGAAGACCAATTTTAACTTCTTACTCTAGATGAAGAACAAATGCTTAATATTTTTCTAGACTCTGGAATTTCCAGTTGTTCTGCATTTAATACTGTAAGTTTATTACAGGGATGAAAAAGGGAAAAATGCAGTGTTTTATAATCCTTTTGAGTTGCCTGCTGTAATTTTTTGTACTTTTCTGTTTTCATGTTACTCTTATACCACTGTAGCATACAAACACCTAACAACCAACGGTGAGGGAATTTCTCCTAAATTAAATCATACACATTAAATTATTTTAAAGCATTTATTTTGTTGCAATTCCTTTTTATGAGTTTTATGAGTCCTTACAATGCTCTAGTGCTTCAACTCAGATGACAGATGTTTTTTGCAATGGGTATTTTATTTTGAGGAAATGTGTTTTTCAGAAAGTTTTCTGAGACTGTGATGTGAATAAAAAGTTTATACGATTATCCATGACCTTGGGACCTGGGCTCTGTGACTCAGGTTTTCCTGCCTGTAAATATTGAGCTCTAACACTTAGACTTAAAATTTGCATGTTGTCTTAGTTCCCGTTTCAGTGATGATGTAGTTGGTCTTCTAGTGCAGATTCCTGTTTTGCGCAAAGTACCTGGAAAAATGGGTCTCCGGGTACTTTGTGTAAGCACTAGGCATGGCCAGCAGTGTCAGACCTGGGGTCACAGGGGGTCAGGACCCATCCCCAGCCACTCACAACCAGTTCTGCTGTGAATCACCCACCACCTGCCAAAGCCGCAGCTGGGGTGTGTGGTACCTCTGAGCAGGCCCATTTAAGAGAAAGCAGCATTTGTGAAGGTGGTGGGAGACAGAGGAGAGGTAGCAGAGGACATTGCTGGAGGTGTGCCTGGTGGCATGCTCTGGGAGCAGGTGTTCCATGACAGAGGAGGTGCTGCTCTGAGGGACAGGAGCCTACAGGCAGCACACCCTGCGACAGGGGTATCCTGGAGGGACTGCACCTGTGGGCTACCCATGCTGGCACATAGCAAAAGGAGGCAGAGGCAAGGAGCAGCACACAGAAGCTGTCACGCCCAGGACCCCAGCCCCCTGCACTGCCTGTTGCCTCACTGGAGGAGCTGGGAGGGACTGAGTGTAATGCACAGCAGGAGTGCAGGGATGCTGAGATACAGAAGGGGGGAGGAGAGGTGCTTGCCTGAAATTGAACCTGGGGAATGGGTAGGTAGGGTGTTTCCTTAACTGTTCATTGAACTGATTGATTTCTTTTTCCTAATATCTGAATGGATGATCAAAAGTTTTGTGGTAATTGGAAGGAATTAAACAAATTAAAATTCCCCAAGTGAAGACTCTCTTG
The DNA here is from genome assembly GCF_030867145.1 of Opisthocomus hoazin. NCBI lineage: Eukaryota > Metazoa > Chordata > Aves > Opisthocomiformes > Opisthocomidae > Opisthocomus > Opisthocomus hoazin. The sequence continues at coordinate 102,105,343 of NC_134416.1, forward strand.
CCTGCAACAGTCTGTATATTGCCTGTCTCTGGGTTTTAGTATGTCCACTCTCAGATGCCATTCACTAAAATGGGGCAAATATCACCACCCTTCTCTTTAGACAACCTCAAAGTAAATTCATGAATGTTTTGCAAGACACATATGCTGTGGCTTAAACACTGCCAAAAAACCTTGCTGAAGAAATGAGTAATTCTGTTGTGCTGCTTAAAGTAAAAAGGGGCAGAGAACAGGTAGTAAGCAAAGCTGAGACAGACAAAATTGTTCTTAATTATTCTTTTGTGATAAGAAAGGGATGGACTTGCTGGTGTCCAACAAGAGGTCCAACAACAGCTGATCTTTTAGATGTATGTACTCTGGACTACTTTCTCTGTTGAAAGAAGGAAAAAAAATCTATCTTATTCTTCATAGGTTCAAGTGAATTGCTATACAAGTTAATAATATTTGTGACTTATCTCCCGTGAAAGCAAGCACTAGACTCTTTCCTGCAGACTGTATTTCCGTTCTTAAAACTGATGTTTATATTGTTAGTAATCCTGACACTTTTCTGAGTATGCACACGTACTCTGGTGCTTTCCAAGAGGAGCTCTCAACTAGCCCTCCAGCTACTCAAAATAGCTCTTACATTTGAGTTGGTGGAGAGAGTGAGTTAAACATGATAATTTCACTTCAGAACTGAGCCTGTAGGAATATATTCAACTCACAGACCATATACAATCATTTTCTTGCTGATGTTCTGCTCTGTTAAGGGGCCCGCAGCAATGTCAAATTTGATAGTGTTCCACTCGCTAAAGCATGAGCAGAGTGACTGGGATAAGAAAAGACAAGGCAGTGCTCTGAATGAGCTGTGAAGACAGAGAGGAGCACAAATAGCTTTGTTTCAGTACAGCAAGGGTGCATAGTTCTGCGACTCTGACACAGATTGTGACTTCAAAGTGGGATGCAATGGCATTGTGTCAGGGAATATTTTGTTTTGCTGTTGTAAAGCCATTTGTTAATAAAGAGCTTGGTAAATCTAGAGTGAAGCCAATGGCATATATATTTTTTTTCATTTTTAACCTATAATGAAAAAACATTTTTCCTTTAATGAATAGATGTTTAGCAATAATTACTGAATTTTTATGTTGTTAGAAAATGGACCATTATGTAACTGAAAGTATAATTCAACATTCACGACATGCTAATTTTCTGTGTGCACGGAAAATAAGTGTCATTTTGCTAAAAGAAAAAATTGTTAATTATCGTTAGGGCCTTTTACTACAATTCAAGAGAGACTGAACAGGAAATGTTTGCTGTTTGCTGCCATACAAAAATGCAGTGGCCACAAATATATTTTAGCTGAATCTTGCATGTTATTTCTTCATTGTGTACTACTTACACAAACTGTATATGCATGCATGTGCAGTCCTGAAATAACATATTTTTTTCTGTTTTTATTAGTCCAATAACATGAGGATTTAATGAATTATGTTTCTTACAGATATTTAAAGTATTTCCTGATAATGCTGATGTCACTGATTATTCACTTAATGTCAATGAGTGAGTGCTGCCATTCATGTTAAGGAATGGATATACCTTTTTTTTCTGTTATCCACAAGGCTTGGCTAGATATAAGGATCTCTGACACACGTAAGGGTAAGTTTAGGAGGGACTGATTCTCTGTGTGGGTTCTGGAGTAAGAATGTATAGGTACAAGAGTCTCATAGTACTGTGTATTTGGTTTTAAAAACATCACAGGAGTTAATTGGTTACAGGAGAAGCTTGAGAGTAAATTTTGTGTGCAGAAGAGAACAGAAACGAGAGAGTCCTCTGACATTTAGAAAAAAGAAAAGATGAAAATAATAAAAAAGATGTAGGAATTGCCCTCATATAATATCTCAGAACAGAACTGAAGGATGAATGCATTTGCTTTTAGCAGTCTGAGTGCTAAATTGTATTCCTAAATATATACCTACCTTATGAAATCAAAATTTGAAGTTTGCAATTGCGCTGTGTTCAGGGACATGTTATACAGCCTTGAGCATGCTTTACACCTTCACACATGTTAAATTTACATTTCTATCATCTTGTTTATGTCCTGACCCTATTTACATGGCAGGTCATTTTTATAATACTAAGTACTTCTCAACTAGGGAACTTGCACAGTTGCATATGTATGTACACTCTACACAGCTTAGCCACTAAGTGTGGTTTTGGCTAAGTACGGAAAGGTTCTCCTTTGACAGCACAGGTTCTTTGCTGGCATTTCAAGCAATTAGTTATGTGAATTTTTTACTCGGTTGTTTTTTATACTACATTGTTATAGGTCCTCAACTATGTAGATGTATTGAAGAGTACGCTAACCTCCAGCAGACACTCTGTAAAGCTTGTGGGCAGCAACTTCTCAGCTTCCAGACACCCCGTGGATGTACATGCTAGGGTAATGAGATCAAATAATGAGCTATTCATCATCTGAGACCTTTGGGTCTGTTCATATGATGAAGGTTTTGGAAGTGGGTAACCTTTTCATTTTTCACTTCACGGAGATTTTCTCCTAAGTAAGGAGAAAAAAAGTCTTGCTTGTCTTGTTTTACATCTACTGACACACTGTAAAATAAATTTCTGGAAGCAGTGTTGGCAGGTAGGTTATTGATAAGGTTGCACTAGAAGTTTGGTAGCCTTGATAGACTAGTTTGCTTACATACGTTTAGCTTCTGGATTGATTTTCCCATGAAGCACGCAACTAGAGGATGTTTCTGCGTAGAAATTGAGCTATAAATGCTCTTCAGGTTTGGATATTGGCATATAGATGACAACTAGGCCTTTGTACTGGTGAAAAATTCTCAGAGCTGAGTCTCCTGGATTCAAAACTGATGCAAGTTACAGATTTTACATATGAATGGAATACATAGTGAGGTATCTGGGAAGTTCAGGGGTGTACTAATCTAGCTGTATATCCATCGACATACAAAACTAAACGCGATAAATTCAGTTTAAACACTGTTCTTTGATTCTGTGGAAAATCTGTGGAAAAGGCAATCACATTTAGGAAGAATCTTTACTAAATTGTAATTATACCTGCTTTTGATTATATATATTTATATTATACCTTGCTTTGATTTGAATACTATAACCTTTCAAGGAAAGAGAAGTGTCATTTAGTTCCCTTAAAAAATAGGATTTAAGGTGCTATTGATGACTTCTTAGTCTGGTAGGTCAGAGGTTAGGTTTTACCATGAAGTTTAAGATCTGGATTAAATACTTCCTTTCCACTGGAGTTTTTCAACCTACATGTCTAACTGCCCAATATATTGTCTTAGTCAGGCTTGTCAGATGTCTAATTCCTCTTGTTGCAGCTGTGTTATTGTGGAAAAGAAAGATCACTGAATCAGAAGGAAGATGCCTGTACTTCAGTAATCAACATACTTATAGGTTCCTGAGAGTTACTTCAGGGACTGACTGTTAATTTGAAGTTAAGCAGTCACCAGATAAAATGCAAAGCCAGTCCTTAGAGATTTATACATTCATTTCCACTGCTTGCCTGTTTCATTGGAAGGGTCTGTGAATATTTTTATCAAGACTATCAGCTGCTTGCAAAGAGAGTACTTTATATGCACCAAAGATGCATAAGAATTAAACAACAAAATCAGTCTCTTTTTAAAGCCATAGGACTATAGGTCAGAGATAAAATAGTTTGTACTACGTATATGTTACATGAAGGTGGCAATAAGCCAGTCTGTATTTGAAAAATTATATTTTTCAGGGCAGATTTCAACAGAGATTCAGATTCAATGGAATTGAAAGGGAAGTTGTTCAGAAGAAGGAATTTTTCTTGGTGGGTTCACTTTGTGAGCTTCCCATAAGAAGTTTTATCACATTGTCTTCTGATCAAAATGTTCATGAGGCTTCCTCGTCTACAAAATTAAACGATTTGTTGTGTGATCCAAAGCTTTATTTTATTCCCTGTAGCAGTATGAAATACAGTGCATTTTTTGCAGGTTTAAGGAAAATACCTTTTTTTTTTTAGGTTGATTTCAGAGTCAAAAGGCAACTCCGTGGCTGGCATTTTAAATCTCATGTCAAGGATTTATCACTACTGGCTACATGCACATATTGCAAGCACAGATGTGTATGTGTCCAAAAACACTGACTGTAGCACAAAGACATGAAATCTCATTATTAACTGTCTAAAAATCTCTGTTCCTAAATTTTCCCAGGATACCAGTGAAGTGTCCTAATGTTGAAATGAGTGAAGCCACCTGCATCTAGTCCCTACCTACATTAAGGCCTATGCAAACCATGCTCTTTGTATACTACTGATGCTCTTCCTATACTACTGAAATTATTTATTCTGAACTCACTGGTAGTCGCTTCAGTACCTATCATAAATTAATCAGTTATGATGTCTCAGATTTGAAACTTTCACTATGTTTTCTGTGCTTTAACTCCCATTCCAGAGACTGAAGATAATTTAGTTTTCACACAGCGTTGACCTTTTCCTTAATTATAGATGCTTCACTACTTCCTATTACACATTAAGTATTAGCACATCTTGGGTAGATGAGATGACTTCCATATCCTCAGAAGTGATTTTTACAGATTAATTTATATTGATACAAATATTTATTTTAAAGGCTAACAACCAGATTCTTCACAGCCCACTACCTTTATAATTCCTTAAACGTGTATGCAATGAGTGCAAAGTAGGTGGAAAATGCTGCTACTTGAATTTGTTAGACTGTTTTATTAATTTTACCAAGGCTTGTATGGCTACGAAGCATTGAAGATAAAATCAGCCAAGTCTTGTACTTAGCTACTGTTGGAAAGTACAATATTCTCTGAATTATGATTTGGGTTTTTGCATTGTTGAAACAAAGTGTACTGGCAAGACTGAAAGCTCAGAGCATGAATCTGTAGCGGTTCAGATAAGAAACAAGCTTCTGCTTCACAGTTGTGATATATAAATTTTATTTCTGATTAAGATGCTTACAGGAACATGTATTGTGTACGTCCTAACCCAGCAGCTGGCAACGAGGACCATGCAGATGGGATACCAGGCTATGGTCCCTCCCAGATCTTGTACAGTTCCTCATTAGCTGAACATGGGATATTGAAAAAAAAGTCCTTGATTTTTTAGTAACTAAAACCATAAGTGTTTTATCAACATTCTTCTCTTATTAAATTCCAAACACAGCAGCTACTAGGAAGAAAATTAACCCTATCCCAGGTGAAACCAGGAGAGTATGTAACGTATTTTGAAAATGTGTGATGCTATATAGTTGTCAACTGAATGGAAAGTTATACTAAATTTCTGATCAATACAAAACTTAAACTTTGTTAATTTTTTTTACATAACGTGTAATATTTTAATTCAGGAAACAGTTTGAGAATGAAACTTTCAAAACGCGCATCTTACCCATTGAGGAACAACACTTGTGCATGTATATCAAGACACAAACTGGGTCTTACAAAAGAAAATTATCTGACTTTGTGATTTCCTGAATTAGCCAACAACCCAATCTTCATTAGATTGGTATCTTATAAAAAATGATCCCGTGATGATATTTTTTCCACCAGTTTTGTCTTTCTGGTGGCAAACATTTGAAGAAAATTTATTGGAGATTAGAAAACTGATTTACTGAATTATGAAAGGAACGGCCCTTCCTTTCTTCATGTAAAATGTCATGCTCAAAAACATTTGACTTTCTATTAACTTTTTTGAAAGAAAATTATTTGGAAATTCTAGTTTTCAAAGACATTTTGCAGGTTTTTCTCAAAACAGCTGTCGTTCCATAGCCAAACTTTCTTCTAATTTTTCATACACACAAAAAATGTCCACATCCTGAAACAGTTTAGATTTTTGTTTATGAGACCCTTGAAAATATCAACAATATTTCAGTGTAAATAAATATTTCACTTTCATTTCTTTGCTCATATGGATGGGTGACAGGGAGATGGACAAGGGAACAAAAGAGATTCACTTTCTGTGTTTTTGTCAAAAGTGTCTTGGATCTTTGACCTATGAGCAATCTAGAGACAGTCATTCCAATTTAAGTGGGTACCTACTCCTAAGAAGTACAAAGCATGCACCAAGAAAAAGAACCTTTGCTCCTCACATGTAGGGTTTTTAGAGCTGTGAGCTTTTTTTCTGTTTCTTTAATCTTTCCTTTCTTTGATCATTTTCTCACTGACAAAACACTGCACACAAAATATTTTTGTCAATAAAAATTATTTGGGGATTTGGGGTAGTGTTTCCAAAGGAGTTGTAGAATCAGTGGTATATTTAATTAAAACAATATTAATATAAATAGAACAACACTAGTACAACCATACTGACTTGATGAGGATAAAGAATTACATAAGGATATTGATAGAATATTAGAAACTTGATTCCTACATGGACACCCATTTACAAAAAAAAAAGTTAAAAAATAAATCTAAACTTTAAATAAGCCTCTTTTCAGTTAACAGTAGAAAATGATAAATTTTGTTTAAAAACAGTAAGGACACTGTTATAGATGAAAGAAGAAACAGGCTAAATAGAATCAATTAATTGAAATTTACATTTCTCTAATGGGTACCTATTGAATCTTACAACAAAAGTTTTATTAGTAAGGATGCTGTCAAAATGTTGCCAGAATGCCTTCTGGCAAAAATTAGGGCTTTAAGATTCTGTAATAGAGAATTTACTGAACTGTATTTGTTTATTTCCTGTCTATCCCTCTACACATTTGGCCAAAATAATTTGAAATGGCTGATTTTTGTAACATTGTATAATCAATTAGTTTATTCAGGGTATGACAGAACGCTTAGAAACATTTTCTAAGATATTTGAAGTTTATTTTGGATTACATTTAATATAAAGTTATACTACCACAGTCTGCATTTTGATTGTCTATGTGAGATATCTAATAAAAATTCAATGCATTTGTAGTATATTATGCCAAAAAAATCCACAATGATACAAAATAAAGAAAGAAAAACACGCCCCAAAAAAATCTATAATGTAAAGAAGAACCCAAATATTTCTATACTGAATTTAGACTTTTTATCTGTATCAGTCTTCAAATGTGAGTGTGCCATATAATTCAGTGAACAGAGGAAGTAACAAGCCCTGGGGTTGTATGGCTTTGAGTCCTACAGATTAACCCAGTAATCTAAACTTCTTAACCTTTCCTCAATAGCTATTATTCATCATCATATCCCCACCTAACACAGTATTCTGGTCTTGAGACACTGAAATAGAGCATCAGAGAAGGCCAATGAAATGGCATGAGAGTTAAACTAAATCCCCAACGTGATCACCACTGAGGAACACTTTTCATTGTCTGAATAGTTAACATGTGAAAGTATTATCTGAAAGACAGAACTCCATTTCTGAATTCATGAGTAATTACAGATATTTTTCGGGACCAACAGGAGATAGTCACATGATGTTACATTTGTTTTAATTGATCATCCAGACTGATATGGATATGAAACTGTCTTGGTAAAGTCCGCTCAAAGAAATGGTCATAATACTCTATTTCTCATCTGTACTTCCCTGAGAGGCTACATACAGTTTTTCTCTGGTTCTTTCTTTCAGGATAGTTCAAAAGATAAGTAAGATGATTCAAAATAGCCAGCTTCCTAACATAGACCAACTTCAGGTAACTGGAACTAAAAAATTAAAGAACAAAGGTTTTGAAATTACAACTGTTCTGCATACAAATCACAATTAACTACAGGCACTTTGTTGCCCCATGATAGCATGGGCAGAATTAACTTGCTTAGACATTAAACTCAATTAATCCAATTATCTGTAACAAATTCTTCAAATGCTCAGAAAAAATTGCATCATTTTCTCAACTCTCTTCTCTCTGTAGAGAGCTTTTCTCAGGTTGATGATTTTTTCAAACAGATCAGCTACCTGATATTTTTTCCTACGAAACTTTATTTAGGGAAATGTCCATTGCAATAAACAGCTACTGAAGTTCCACCTGATGGGCAGATGAGGAGCATTGGCTTGGCAGACAAGTCCTGGGGCAGCTCCATTTTGTGATTTTCCCACACGACAAATACTGAAGAATTTGCAGGATCAGTGAAACCTAGTTAACTGTCCTGCAAGAATTCCATTATCCCGATTGTGGCAGTAGTCAGTAGACCTATAAAAGCTTAAAAGAAGCTTTCGTTCAACAGGAGGAGTCTGGTGGGGAAGGACAGGGAGATGTCTTGCAACGGCGGGGTACAACTTGATTTTTTTTTCCCAAGATCTGAGTTTTTATTATTATTGTTTTGTTTCATTTTCTGGGGCGGGGAGAGATGGGGAAAATTCAGATACATCATGGAAATTCTCTTAGAATTTAGAAATTTATTGTAGAAAAAAATCTGAACTTCCGCTAGTTCTTCTTGTCGATCAGGGTCTCAGCAGTGTATCTAAACATGTTTTTCCTTTCTAATTGATTTTATATATATGTTCACTATCTAAATTAAAGCAAAGCAATCTTAATTGCACCACAATCACCTTCTCAGCATAGTGCTAACATGTTATAGAACAGATACACCATCTCCAGTTTGGTACAGTTATTACTTATTAGTAGCCGGTAAATAATAGAGAACTTAATTTTTGATTTTTTTTTTAAGGGGGGATTTAGAGAATGGAGAAATGTCTTGGAGGAATTTTGAAAGTTTCAACTGAAAACATCAAAAGAAGAAGGTAAAGGAAAATTACTATGAAGGAGAAAAGTGTGAGAGGGGTTTCAGTTGAAAGTTAATTTGAAGTTATCCTGGATGAATTGTCTTAGTGAAGAAAAGCAGAAATCATAGGAAAGATGAAACAGTCTAATAGAACTTGCTGTTTTCTTATATTATTTTGGTCTTTCTTCACTTGTTAGGAAATACTGTGGAGAGCAGTTTACTTTCTTCCATGCTACTAGGTACAGTAAACTCTAGTCTTCCCTTCATTTCTGACATCCTAATGGGAAGGTAGAACATCCTATACAACATAAAAAATTTGTAAATTCATCATACCACACTTGATTGTGGTATTTATTCTAGGAGACACACAGAGAAGCAGGCCAATGTAGCTTTTTAATAAATGATTATTGAGCAAATAATACAGTAGTCACTTTTCAATTTTCAAAGAGTTTTGTCTGATCAAGGATATTGTGAATTGGCTGATTTGTTTACCTGTTTCAATTTCTCTGCATAGCATGAATAGAAAGCTGCTCTGAGTGTTTTGAAAAATACTTCAGCACAATTACTATGCACATCGCTGATCTGTTAGCCTCCTGGAGTTCCTTGTATTTCACTGGCTTTCCTGTATGAAATACATAAATGACAGACATGTTTTTGACACTGAAATTTTAGGTTTTATCCTCAAATACATTATTAATAAAAAATGAATCAAATGATTGATGTGTCCCTATAGCTATCTGTACAGTTGGGGTTTTTAACAAATAAAAGCTTCCTCCAACACATGACGAAAATATCTTAAATTTTTTCTATATTATGCTAAATTTTCCTTTTTGTCTGCAGACACAAATTTTTACCCCCTTGTTAGTTGTACCTCTTTCTGGTAGCTTTGCAAGTTTACTTCACTTATTTGTGTAGAAAACAGATGTAAGTTCAAATTAGTTACTTTCTGCTGGAATCGCTTAAGCCATTGTTTGTATTACTGCTGTGCTCTAACGAGGGAGAAGAGTTCAGCTAGGCAAAGTTTTTACAAATCAGTGGTCTAGTGACCTTCAGGAGCTTCTGAAAAGGAAGGAAACAAATAGATGTTTACAGAACAAGAATGAGTAAGCCACAGGCACAAATTAAAGCATAGGAAGTTCCATCTGAACATGAGAAAGAACTTCTTTACTCTGAGCATGACAGATTACTGGAACAGGTTGCCCAGGGAGATTGTGGATTCTCCTTCTCTGGAGATATTCAAAAACCACCTGGACAAGGTCCTGTGCAATCTGTTCTAGGTGACCCTGCTTCAGCAGTGGGGTTGGACTAGATGATCCACAGAGATCCCTTCCAACCCCGAATATTCTGTGATTCTGTGAAATATCAAGGTCCTGGAAAAAAAGATTCCCGCCCTCCAGCCAACCCCCATTGATACACTTTGTGTGACGTTTATGGTATGGAACATTTCCATTGGCCAGCTTGGGCTATCTGTCTGGCTGTGCTCTCTCCCAGCTCCTGCATGCCTGTTCATTAGCTGAATATAAGAAACTGAGAAAGTCCTTGATTTCTTGGCAATAACCAACAACAACAGCGTTGTCGACATTCTTCTCATACTAAATCCAAAACATAGCAGCTACTTGGAGGAAAATTAACGCTACCTCAGCTGAAACCAGGACACATAGTGAGCACACTGCTTCCAAAAAAATTTGATTCCAAGATATTATTCAAATATACCAAAAGCTAATCTTTTCAATAAACAATTATATCAGCTTTTTATCCATGAGAATATTAACAGTGTTGTTAGCTCAACATTATTATAATATTAACAATGCTGTCAGCATTACAGGTCATTCATAACATGGAAGAAAGAATACAGAAAATAGTGGATGAATGCACTAAGGTGCTTTAATATAAGTGGAATGAGAGAAAAATTGTGAGAGAGATGATTGAAGTGTTAATTAAAATTACACATGCAGGACTGGCACAGGTAAGGAGAGGTGCTGTTTTCTTATAGACTTCAGGTATCCATAGCAAAAAAAAACCTAAAAACTGAGCAGTTTTTATCTTCTTTAGGATCCTTTATACTCTTCAATTTTTGAATGTAAATTGACCTTAAACAGGTGTGCCCCCCTTTCTCTCATAATGAGACAGCACACTATTTTAGCATAGACTACTTTCTTAAAGGTACTTGCACTGGCTGTAAACGTCAGCTTTTTCCTTCAGACTAATATCCTTTAACCTTTTTTTATGACGTTGTACAAGAGGTACAAATAATTTAGAAAAAAGAACAATAATTGCAGCTAAAGAGAGTGTATAAACAACCTGGCCTCCATGCTATTGAGTGAAGAAAGGTGCAAGAATAGCCCATTCTCCTCTAAATTGTGCTTTATATTAAAGCATTGCATGGAATTTTACATTTTTTTTTTCTCCAAGATCTTCTGTCATTTTTACATCCACAACAACTATGGCATTTCTTAAACTTATTACTTTGTTTTCAGAGAGCATGGTCTGAATGTCTCAGAACATCCTGAAGATTTCTCACGTTCCACAATGAAAACGAGGAAGAAGTCCCAGATAATGTTGACTGGTAATTTTTGGTCAATGATACTACCAGTTATTTCTTTTTATAAGTTAGATATGAAATTAAGGAAATTATTACACCCCTTCAAAGCACGGTCAAGGTTTAAGTCCAAAATGATTGTGCAGAGGCTAAATGAACCCAGACACCAAAACATTTTAATCACAGAAGTATGCAGTTTTATGCATTGTTTAACTTCCTGCAAGAGAGATGGCATAGTTCAGGAAGAAGGTTGGGTGGACAGGCATAGTATTTTGAGCCACGCAGGGCACCAGGGCCTGTGAGATCCCTAGGAAGTCTCCTGATTCTCTCTCTACTCTGTGGACACTGTTGGTTAAGGGATTCAGTAGAGACCATCCAATTCCTGACTGACCTGTTCAAATTAACTTGGCTCCCAACAGCTGGCTCTTGCTGTTGCTGTCTCTTAAGGTCAAATTCTGCCCCTCTCAGAGGTTCTCCTCCCCATCACAGCTTTCACAGTGATTGATTGACACATTCTTTATGCTCAAGGAGCTTCTCTGTTCTTATAATTAAACTACTCTTTTATCCTATATGGCTAATATGCTAGTACTATTGTCAGCTAGGCCCAGCATGTACCAATTGACATAAGAAATTAATACATTTAGAGACAATTGAGAAAGAAACTTAAAAACTTGCCGTAGTAGTTGCTACTCAATATAGTTGCAATATTTGACTCTATATGGCTGATGCCAGCATCTAGACTTTGAATACTTACTCAAGATACTGGTTAAATGACTGGGGTGATCTTGAAAGTTTCTCTGATCCCTTAAAAAAAATGAGTACAAAGAACATATCTTCCAGTAATATCCTGAAAGTTCTTCCTTAAGACAAAACTAAATATAGTCATGCAAAAATAAACACATTCACCTAAGTACAAACACACAGAGAAATTTGTATATAATATTATCTGACAAATGCGGCTCAGGTCTTTTCTAGCAGAAAGAGAAATCTGACTTATTTTATTCATTACTATACTGAAGAAATTCAAGGAAATAGAAAAAAAAATCTTCCATTTTTTATAAGACAGAGAAGAAAATCAGTTATATTTATTTTTTTTCAGGACTATGACATGCTTAGAATGAATTATGGAGTATTGAACTATACAAGCAAAGATACAGGAGGTATCAGCTCCCTAATTTATTTCATTTCACTCCTGTGACAAAAAAAAATCTCACTATACCATGTGAGAGAACAGCTTGGCTAACTATTAAGTTTTTTCTGGAAGAATCTACAGACAGAGCCTTACTATTGTCTGACCATAAATAACAGGTGATAGATCTTACTCATTGAAAAGCCCTACCCAATTTATTTTGCATCCTATTTGACTGTTTTTAACTTTTAATACTCTAATCCATCACCCTCTATTTGCAGAGTCAATTATTTTTAATATCAATGTTTTATCCACTAGTAAACAGATTTATTTATTTATTTGTTCATTTATTCATGTTAGTGGACATATTTAGTATGATCTTTTGATCACAATGATGCACTTGTCCACCTGCTGATCTAAGGTCCTGTCTAGATATGGTGACTGGCTCTTCTCCGGCTAATGTTTGTAAGTTGTGACAAGGTGTCTATTATCTTTGGAAGACGATTCTCTGTACCAGCTGCATTTGCATTAATTCTTTTGTTTCAGAACTTTTAAATTCTTACATGCAGCAGCCTCACCCTTAATAGGCACAAGCTGGAGCTGTTATTTGCAGGTGGAGTGTATGACAAGTAGTATGCAGAACAAGTTATTCTTCTCTCTTTACAGAAGAAAACATACATGACAACAGTGCAATTTCCACTATTCTGGAGATATGCTTGCAGCAATAGGTCAAGTAGTAAAATATAACGATGACTGTACTTACTGACAAGTATTTAAACTTGTCAAGAATAATAAAAATAAATATTCCAGCACACAGAGGAACAAAAGGCCTTTGACAAGAGAAGAACAAGTAGAGAGGCATGGGAAAAAATCTGTGTGAAAGAAGAGCAAGAATAAAAGAAAACAGGATTGAAACAAAGCAAGGATTTGAAGCAAGAGAAGTATAACAGTATAATAAATTGAAGAAAATACTGAACTTTAGAAATTCATAACTGAGGAATGGAAGGTAGGGACTAATGAGTAAGATACACAAGTATTACTCCATCTTGTAGAAAGAAAATAAAAATGGTATGATGAACAAAAAGTAATAAAAAGCTAATGTTTGTTACACTTCTGTTAGATGCTGCAGGGGTCCAGTCTTCCATTGTTTCGCAACGAAAGAATGTATTATTTAATAGATTGTTTACACTTATATAGAGACACAAGGAAATGATGGATGAAGACATGTGAGTAGATAATATTTCAGCTGTGAATTACAATTATCTATGTGTTAAAATGGTTTACACATGCTTTCATTTGTGGTATTATGCAGGTGAATTTACTCCTGTTTGTGTGTGACTTAGCTAGCATGTTTAGAAGACCTCCTGAGATTTTCCTTAACTTTGCCTTTTTGTTAAAATTTTAATTATACCAGGTGTATGGGAGTCTCTTTTGGAAGCTTTGTGAACATGTTGTTCATTGAATGCTTTCAGAGGCTTAGGTAGCCTGGAAACCAGCAGGTTTTGTTTTCATTTGTACAGTTTGTTTACATGATGTTTGGCAACAAAGTATTTTCTGTGCTGCCAAACTTTGTAGACAAACACCACTTTGCTTCTTCACTTACTATTTCAGTAAAAGCTATTCTGCCTTTTTATATAGGAAGGTCCTGGAAACAATTACATGATTTGAGGCTTACTGTAGCCTTTTTAGTAAAAGTTAAGAGTTTGATAGCAGGCAGATCCTCTGGAAAAGCAAATAATGATAAGGACAGAGAGGGGGACAGCTCAGGAAAATGTAGTAAAATTTTGGCCTCTATTTATTGCTAAAGATGTTGACAATTTCTTCAGGGAATCATAATGTTGTCCCAAAAACCTGGGGTTCGTTTACCCGGACGGCAGACCCCGAAGAATGACTCCCCTGATACGCGAGCTTCCCGATTCCCTGAAACCCATAGGGATCCAGCTGCAGGGGAGAATTCCAGACACCCCTAGCGAGGAGAGAGCTGGGCTGCCCTGGAGGGGGGGAGGACCCGACCGTCGGCGGCCGGGGAGGAAAGTGTGGACGTGGGGGGAGACAGGCCAAGAGCTGATTAAGTATGGGAGGAGATATGGAGCTGTTAGCCGGCCAAATCAAAGAGTTGAAACCAGAGCCGTGCGAGCCGCAGAACGAGGGAGTTTTCCTCGGGGAGAAGCCTGGATCTGGCCGCGAAAGAAAAGCCCCTGAATCCGCAAGGGCTCTAGCAATTAGAGCTGCAAAAGGGAATTCCCCGGGACCTGATGGATGGACTCCCGCCCAAGAAGCTGGAACAGCTTGTGCAGAGATGGTCAGGGCGAGAAATCGCTTTTGGGCCAGGTCCTACTGCCCCACCCTTGGTGAATCCGGGCGGGGAAGGAAATAGTGAAGAAGATGGTGAGAAACTAAAGCCTCCGTCCCCCAGGGTGAGGGGGGAGGCGGGGGGTGGATGTTTGTAAGGCAACTCACCTGCAATAACAAACGGGGTTTATTGATTCCGGTGGCAGTAGAGCCAAAGAGGGGACCAGTAACCTTTTTGATTGACAGCGGAGCACAAATTACTGCGCTAAGCCGGGTCGAGGCGGAACGGTGTGGAATTTCAGGCCCGCCCAGACACCTGATAGTTTTAAACGCCTTGGGGAAAACCCGGACAGTGCCCGTGACTCCGGTGACATTATGGCTACCGGGAGAGGAAGACCCCGTGGACACCGTGGTAGCTGTGGGACCTTTCCAAAATGAACCTTTTAGGCATGGATGGTTTAAAGGGTGAACAGTGGCGTGATACCCAGGGAAATTCGTGGTCCTTCGGTGCCCCCCAAATTAGACAGTTGGCTCAAACCCCCAGCGCGGAGGTGTGGCTGCTACAAGCGGCGCCTGCCCTCCCCCCCTTCTAATTTAACGTATGTGAAGCCCTCTCCGCTCCCGTTGGGAGCCAGGGCAGGCAGCTCTGTGCTGGCAGAGCTGCGGGAACAGGCAGTCCTGGTTCCCACCCACTCGCTTTACAACTCCCCAGGCTGGCCGGTGCGAAAACCTAATGGAAAGTGGCGGTTAACGGTCGATTATCGCCGTTTAAATGTTAATACGGGACCGTTAACCGCTGCTGTGCCTAACGCTGCCGAGCTCATTAGCACCGTTCAGGAACACGCGCCCCCGATTCTGGCAGCTACTGGTGTTAAGGATGTGTTCTTCATGGTTCGCCTTCAACCCGAAGATCAGAGCCGTTTCGCTTTCACCCGGGAGGGACAGCAGGACTATTCCAGGCGGCTCCCCCAGGGGTATAGGCACTCTTCCTAATCAGCTCAGCACGCCCGAGTGCACGAATTAGAAACGATCCCCATCCAAGCGGGGGTAAAGATTTATCAGTATCCAGACGATGTGCTTGTGGGAGGGAGTCAGACAGAGGAGGTTGGGGAGGCGCAGCGGGACGTTATTACCCATTTAGAACGCATAGGATTGAGGATTCCACCCGAAAAGATACAAGTCCCTGCTAGTGAAGTGAAATTTTTGGGAATCTGGTGGAGGGAGGGAATGACTTGTATCCCCCTCGGATACTCTGCCCTCCCTCGACTTAATTAAAATGCCAGAATCCAAGAAAAATCTACAACATGCATTAGGACTACTCTTGTTCTGGAGAAAACATATCCCTGATTTTTCAATTATTGCTAGACCTTTGTATGATTTACTGCGGAAAAATGCCCAATGGGACTGGACCCAGGTCCATGATAAGGTGATACGACTGTTAGTGTTTGAGGCAAATGCCTACCAAGCCCTGGGACTTATCCATCCGATGGACCCAGTCCAAACCGAATGGGAGTTTGCCCGGACATGGCTCTTGATTCATTTGTGGCAAAAGGCACCAGAAAGGCCCATTCGGCCCATCGGGTTCTATTCATGTAGTTTCAAAGATGCTGAGAAAAGGTACACGACTTGGGAAAAAGGCCTATTTGTGTTATTTTGTGTAGCTTTCTTTCTCTCACCCCCTTTTTTTTTCTTTTTTTTCTTTCTCGTGTCCTCCCCCCGCTGCCGTCCCCGCCACTGAAATACAGTTTACAAGGTTACACGGCATACGACTCTGTTTGCGTCTTAATCTCGTTCCCTGGGATCGCATCAAAAACCCTCCTGACATCAGATTGGGACAATAGCATAGAAGTAGCTTATATAAATGCTACCTTAACAGGTGTAAATTAAAGAGAAAAAGATTCCCACCTTCTGTGGCACACCGATTAACAGCAGTTTCTGCTGCTTCATGTCTATGTGCAGCCATAGCTCATATATTCTACTGTCTGTACTGGTTCATTACTAGGAGTGAATAACAGGGCTATTGCAATAAAAATACAATATAAAAAACCAAATCAGACTTGCATAACTACCTGCATACAAGTACCCCATGGTGCAGCACAATACTCATCAAATTAAGCTCCATTTAATTAAAAGCTCAGTCAAACACATCAGTATTAAGTTCAGTCAAAAATGGTTATTTTCTGTCAATGTATTGGATATTAAGATAAAATGAAGATGAGGTGCATAACTGCTAAATGGCTTAGCAATTAATGAGGTCAGTAAGAACTTGGTATTCTTAAAAACTGTTCTCTGGCCTACAAAAGTCAACAAGGAGAACATGCTACTTGGATAATCAGAGCTGAATTGGAAGCAATGTAGGATTTGCAGTTTCAAAGCACAACTTGTAGTAACTTAAAACTTGTATTGACAATTTAGTTAGATATTTTTGCAAGAATTCATGTTCACACGATATTAAATGTAATCAAAATTTTAGTACAAATATTTCTGCTGAAAAATACATTTTTTTGCAGCCTTTTTCTGCATGAAGTTACTTGGTCTGAGATTGAATAACTTAATTTTTTATTATTGAACTCTTGAACTGTATTTTGTACTCATAAATAGATACAGAAAATGCAAACATGTAATTCTAACTGTATAAAGCTGAAAGAAATGGACTTGATACTACTTTCCTGGGCAGCTCTAGAGCTAGGATCTATGTTCAAAAAAGTTCTCAAGTATGTAGCCTGAGAAAAGTCTTCATTTATATCTGTGTTTTAATGCACAGTTATGATATGTCCTGTTAGCTTTAAGTGTGGTAGCCTATTTTTTTTTTTTTCCTGCAGAAATCCCTTTTTTGCCTTGTACAAACTTAGGTTTCCAAACTCTTTCAAATTTTCATCTTTTTAATTGCTCCTCTATCCAGATGCTTGACTGTAGCTCAGCTCATGGTGATTGGCCCGGCATGAACAGCTCTGGATGTTGCCCATAGATTTGAATTTTGAGTTCTGCTTCATCTCTGACATGTGTCTCCTACTTTCTCTCTCCTGTATTCCTTGGAGGATTTTGGATTTATTATCAAAACATCTGTACAGTATCTGCTTTCTTTATCTGTCAGGTGGGACTAGATAGCATCCATTGTTTGGTGAATTCTAGTTACTTTGACAAGAATTAATCCTAAAATTGTTTGCTTTTCACTATTCCAACTTCAAGTGACAATAAGCCAGCCAGAAGGTAATCTTTTGTTAGTAATGATACCCATGAATATAGATAAGAAGCTATCAATTCAAGTCGTTAGAATCATTGCATAACAGATGTAATCAAACAAAAGTAAATTTTTGTGAATAGGTAGGATAGTTGTAAATAAGAAGTTCCTGAATAACCTTAAACTTTAGACAGTTCAGCCTTGGGAGAGCGGATGCGCAGAACTACAAAGATAAGAAAGTTGTAAGCTGACCACAAGACCACAGCAAACTAACCCTGAAGGACATGGTGATCCCAGAACTGAGTTTGCGCAGAAGCAATGGTCAGTTGGCGGACACTGTGAAGAAGAGTACGAGGCTTCATCTGAAGACCCCTGATGACCACCTGGAAGTGTCAACAGATGTGTGTGAAGGACATTAACACATGCTAAAGAGTTCCCTGAAAAACTGTGAATATGATAAGAATTTCTCAAAAATATAATGAATATGTATGTTAACATAGTGTAAATGCTTAGTAGTTAGGTCTTTTCGCCACACATATTAGGAAGAATTATATTCTGTGTGTCCAGCACTGCAATAAGTAACGCCTGCTTTCTAAAATCCCAGACTTAAGTTTTAGAGAGTGAATTATTATGCCACTTTCTGGTAACAGTAAGCTGTTACCTCCATTGGTTCCAGATTGCCAGACTTGAATTTCAGCTTGACACCATGCCTAAATAGATCAACAAAATTTTCTTTTATATATAATTAACAGTTTCTGTATGGTTCTTTGTACAATAATGGCTATTTTCATTGCTAGAATACCTTCTAGGAGTACTCCTTGGCAAAAGACAACGGAGATTTCTTTTGACAGCAATATTTTTAGCTTGAAGATATACAGTACATTGCTATTCAAGTGTCCCTCCTTTATCCTCCATATTTATGAAGCTTCACTTCTGGTTCATAGTTAGCCTAAACTACTCCTACCAGTCAGGATTTTTTTTTCTCTTTTTTTTTTTACCTTTCACTTCTATGTCAGCTTACATAGCTCTGTGTATTGATTGAAGCACACCACCTCAAGTCAAAGAAATCTAAGTTTAAACACCAAAATTGCAGCAGGCAATTTTAAAGCAACATTTTAAAAGGTAGATTTTAATATTTGAGAGTAAAGTATTTCATCTTTAAAAGTCACGTGTATTGATGTTTCTCAGTATCACCATCTTCTCTTTTCCAAATTACTCACCAACTAATGTAATAGCAGATAACATTATAATTAAGCTGCAAATATGATATTAGTCAAGTCACAGTCCATGAATCAGCGTAAAGTTCCATATATACATATGTCAAAAATGGCATATCAAAACTTAATACAGGATAGAAATCCTGACTGTGATAGACATAGAAGTTATGCAAAGCGGGAAAGAAAAAGTATTTTATTGAAGCTATTGAAATGATCAAAAATGAATTGCTCAGTTGTTAGTTCAACAGATTTATATTACACTTGATCTAAAAGGGACATTACATCAGCATTGCTATGCTGAAAATCACTTATGAATTTGCATTGATTTATGAACTTACAAATTACATGCCCGGACTTCCCCCAAAAGTCACACTACAAAAGAGAACAAATAAAAAAACAAAACAAAAACCTTTTTCTGACCAGCCATTAGATGGCTAACAGCTGGCAACAATTTAGATTGAGAAAAGCTGGGAGACTGTTAAGACAGAAAGCAACAAACAGGCAAACCCTCATCCTTCTTGGGAAAAAAGCTGTACATCTCCAGGCTGGGGTGGGTAATTGTCTCAAACATCCATCTTGAGAAACCGAGACAAAGATGGGCGAATTAAGCAAACTCCTAAATCAGACATTGTGCTTTGGGAATCTCCTCACCTTGATAAGGGAGTGTGGAGGACGAGTGAAACCCTGCGGAGGCAGGGTGTTGGCTTGCGAAACCCACCTGTGTCACATAGACAAAGCAGTTAAGCACTTGCCTTCCATGAGGAGTGAGGACTGTGGGACTACCAAGACTAGCCCCTCATGCCCTCTGACTCATTTTCGAGACCTTTCAGGAAGCTATGATACAGGTACCTGAAGAGTGTAACAGGAGAGGGGGACAGACCCTTGCTGTGTGCACCCACCACCAGCTCAGAGACCACTGCTAGATCCAAGGGTGGTGATATCTTTTCTCTTATTTCTTCTCTTGGTTTTCTCTCTATCTCTGACTTTTTTGGCACATAAGGGTAATGTTGGTATAAGTTTGTCAGTCTGCTTTGTGAAATCAGACATTGTGTTGTTGAAACCTTTACCAAGTCAATATCCATTTCCAATCCCACTGAGCTAAAAGTAATGTTATGAAGTTCCAAAGCTATCATTGTTTATAATTCCACTGCCATTCTAAGTAAAGCTTTATTTTTGGTCAAGTGTCTTGGTCATTGTTATGACTCTCAGTACCATCCAGAGAATTAAGAAGATTACTTTCTGCTGTTCCCGCTGAGCAGGACGGGACGTAAGCCTACTTTAGCTGGCTGTTAGTTCTGGGTTTTTGTAGAGTTTTATCTATCTATGCTTCTTCAGATGATGTGGTGTTTTACCGTAAATGTTATGGGAAATTTTGAACACTTAAGCAATGAGGGTAAATGAGACACCTGCTTTTCTGCATATTTGAGACAAAGAAGTTCAACGTAACTAAAAAGGCTCAAATACTAAACTGATAGAAAATATATTTGCCCATATAATTGTGCAATTATTAAAGTGTAGAACTCATCTAAAAGAAGCAGTTGAAATCAAAAATATAGGCAAATCTTTTTAATTTTTTACTAATTGGCTATTCAAAATAACTAATTGCTTTTTTGGAAGAGATATTAACTGTCCTTCAAGATATCAAATAAGGTGTTGCTTTTGTCTTATTATTAAAAGAAATTAATATAAGAGGTTATCAACAGATTGATTTGTCAGAAACAAACCACTGAATTAGATGAGCATAGAATTTTATCTAACATGGCAATAACTTTGTTCCTGTTGTTTGTACATGGTGCTTAAATTTGAGATATGCTACGAATGTTCATAAGGCACAAAATATAAAATATGCAGAAATTATTATATTTATGTCTCAGCTTTCTCACAACATTGATTTTCTGCACCTATGTTCAGAGAGAAAAATTCAGGGTTATCTCTTAACAGGTTTTACCAAAAGCAGCTTCTGTTAACTGCTATATGTTCATATGATTATGAAATCATTACTGATAATCAGATGACTTTATAACTTCCTAAACAATTTTTTTTTTTATCATTACAATGTAGGTATCTCAGCAGATTCTTGAGTGTATACTTATATATACATATATGCACATACACTTCAGTACATATGTAAATATACAGACATATATAGATGCATATATATAGAGAGAGACAGAGGAACTGAAAATGAGAATATGTGAACTAGGAGCTCTACTGCGAAGCCTAGAAAGCTATTTTCTACCTAACCATTTCATAGACATTTTGCAGTTTTGGCCTCCAGCAAAATAACATTTGGGGAGGGAGTACTTGATTAGCATAGATCTCTCAAGTTACGTTAGAAAGCAGAAGGAAGATGTTATTCTCCACCAGGTAGGAGATACAACTGGATGAATGTCTCCTGTTGAGTGTTTCTTCTATAAAAAGAAAATTTTCATTAGGAACCAAGAAATTTGTAGGACGATTCTCATACCAAAATTATTTCAAATATTTCATCTTTTTGAATGCCAGGATGGTGATTATAAACTTCAGAAACTGTGTACAAGAAAGAGCTGTAGCTAAAACCCAAAGGACATTCTATGGGTATTCTCTCTTCTGGTTAGAATATTTTTCCAGCTGGGATTGTTCTCTGCAGATGGCCTGCTCTGTACCTCGTTTCTTATAAACATCAACTTCTAAACACCTGGTCATAACTTCTTAACAGGATCACTTAATTTTATCAGCTTCTTGCTTTCACACTGGTAAACAACTCCGCCTAGAAGGCTCTCAAGTTACGTGCTATATACAGTAAAAGGGCATACAGTATTCAGAGAAGGTTTGGCGTGCAATTTTTAGAAAGTGTATCATCTTGGTCTGATTTTTATTTTGTAAGGTTAATCTCTAAATAGCAATTCAAATCATCAGAGTGATGTGGAATTGCTGTGATTGTCATATCAATGTCAGCAGCATGAAGCAACATTACTCTCTATACTGACTATGTGCAGCAGCAACAATTAAAAATCTGCTTTAGAAAGGAAAAAAAAAGTAAAAAACGTGTATAATCAAATGATCAGTTTAAAACCTGCTATCATTCAGACAAGATGTCTGGTATTTGATACAAAATTAATTTGAATCAAAGCTTTTCCAGAGTCAGTAATTGTCAGATCCTCAGCTTGACATGATCTGTTTTTAGTATGACAACACCAAAGGCCAGCGATTAAAGGATTAAAGTGGGAATTAATTTCTGAACGGCCAAAAAGGAAGACAAAAAGGATGAAATGGCTTCTTAGCAGTTCTGCTTAAAAATTATATAAGACTATAAAGTGTTACCTGTATTCCTAAGTAGGAATGTGATGGTAGAAGTTGATTATCTGTTCCTATCTGAAATTAATTCGGTTTTACTTTTTTGTCTGCATATGGTATTAGATCAACATATACCATAGACAGTGATTTTGGCAGCTCCAATCAATTTTTAAAATTTTACTTGATGAATAGTGCACATTTTTTGAAGAGTCAATAGCAGAAGTAGAAGCTAAAATGGTTTTAACTGCATACAATATAGTGCTTTAATTCCCAATATGCTTAGCAATTTATGTGCTTCAGTTTGCATGCAATTGTTACAAAGAACTGAGTCATTCATATTAAAATAGATGGGTGCATTTTATCTTCAAAGTATAATGGAGTTTAGAGGAAAAGATGAAAATGAATAAACAGATGTGAGTGAAATCTGCATGCTACATATTTAATAATTTTTAAATTCCATTTTGCAAGTTTGTTCAGGTTTTTTTCAGTGATTAAATAAAGCCAAGCTCTGTCCTCAATTACAATTCTTAAACTTTGTAGGAAGCAATTTTTAACTTATTTTTTAATAGTAATTTACTTACTAGGAAAAAAAAAATCTTCTCACTCATATTTTTTTCTTTTTTCCAAAAAATGGTTCTTACCTAAACCCAACATTTTGGTAATTTAGTGTACATTTATGAGAAAAGATTTCATATGTTATTTGTCATCACCTAGAAAGTGCAGCTACATTTTGTTGCTGGATGTTGACTTATGATAGATGGTGGATGTTTACTACTTTGTTTACATACACCAAAATCCTCTCTCTACATTGCATTGTCACAGTAATGACTTTATTCTAAAAAGCAATCAGCCCACTTTTTTTCCTGTTTCAAGATTTGAAATAAAGCTTATTTTGTTATCTGTGTTCAATAGAAAACTGTAGAAGTTAAGATTTAAAGCAATGTTATGCTTTATTCTCTCTAGTTCAGCATGATAGATTCAATATCTTGTCAGCTTGGCACCAAGAGAAACTTCCTTTCCAGTTCTGAGAGACAGTTATCTTTAATAATATGACAAAGAGAAAAGATTATTATTCTTTACGTGTAATGTCATATCACTGAGTAGATCATGTTCTAGATAGAATGTATTTTTGTGATCAATTACTTTGAAATAGTTAGTTACATATTATGCATTAATTACAGAAAGTTCTTACAGATGAGATTGTAGTATTTCCATATGAGATGTTGTAGAGGGAAGAAAGGTATGTTTTCTATACTTTGTGATATGGACCAGCTTCCTACCCTCAGTAAAGTTCTCCATGGATTTACAAGAAAAATATTGTATGTTAGACTTTTCCTAGCCTAGTTTTGTTGTAGTTCACACATTCTGATATTGGGTAAAGCTGTAGCTTTTCCTCTAAAATGGTTATGCTTAAAATTTCAGTTAAAAAGAACTCTGCAACCTAACTATCCATGAACAGTTTTTCCTGATACAGAGCTTAGTGACAGGCCTCCAGACTGCTGTACGCCATTAGTGGAAGCATCCTTTTCCTCCAGACAGAGCCGACACAGAGTCAGGTGACAAACTTTCCCAGACAACCTAGCTCAGCACGTCCAACCTAGCTGAGCACGTCCAGTAAGTCTGTCTTCAAAAGTCCAATGGTATGCTGAGAAACACAAGGAGATGTTCCACATTGTTTACACACTGAATCTCTCCAGAGAAAGCTTCTCCAGTTCAAAACGTGTACTCTCGTTCTCTCAGAGCTGCATTTCAGCTAATTATCCTTTCTAAATCTGATAGGGCTGAATCAATAACTTCTGTTTTAAGGTTTCATGTATAGCAATGTAGTTTACAGGCACCTGACTTAGCAGCAGGGTAGAGGCTCCTGAAAGGAGGACGTTAGTTCGGGACTATGCTTGTCCATCTTTTGCTTCTCCTGTATAAAGGCTAAGCCAAACTTGTGTTTGCCCTGAATACACTAACCTGATGTTTAGATTTGCTTTCAGCTCATACTACAGTTATAAAAAATTTAATACTATAATTCTCCTTGATGGAGAATTCTCCTGGTTATCTGCTTGTTTTTGATGGTTTTGTTGTTTCTTCTTTAAAATGCCTACCAAGCTACCTAGTTTATGACAGTAGAATTTTTCACCTTGGTGGCTTTATATGAAATAGTGAGCAAAAAAAATTGTGAGAGAATCCTTTCTAGAAATTAGAGAGGAATGGCGCTGGTAGTGAGGTGGATTCTATCTCTTATATTATCATTACAAATTTTATTCATGTTTGCCACTATCTTAGAATAAACCTGTAAAGAGACATCAAGAAGTCATCTATATTGTTCTGCATACCTCAAAGGTGGACGAATGATACTTAAATAATTTTAACAGATATACTCTTGCAATATCGTAAATTATGGTGTCTCCACAGACAACCTATTCTAGTGTTTCACTACTGTTATGACTAGAAAACTTCTCCTAATATCTAATCCAAGTCCTCGTTTTTGCAGCTCAGACCCATTATCTTTTTACTTATCCACATTCACTGTGGATTATTTCCTTTGATGCCTTTTATGCATCCAAGCACAGCTGTTCTATCCTTAACACGTCTTCTCCTTTTTAAACTAAATATTTCTTAGTCCCTTGTAGGCCACTATGTCTAGATCTCTGTTTATCTTTTCCTTCTGCACTCATTAGGTTGCTGGTTTCTTGAGCTGCAGTGTACAAAAATGATAACAGTATTTCAACCAAAGCTATTGACTAATGATTTTGTTTCCTATTTATGCATTTATACGTATATACACATACATACACATATATTTAATAACAGGATGACACTATTGACTCATATCTATCTAGTGATGTTATAACCACAGAACTGCTCCCTACTTGCGTCCCTGTGAAAGCATGCACATCTACTGACAATCTCTGACTTAGCCAATTCAAATCTAGCCTTGGAATACCACTAAATTAAGTTTTGACTTCCTAAATGTAGTTTCTGTTTATTTCAAATGGGTCGTTTTTAAGAGCGTTACTGATTGATCCAGATCAGATGCTAGTGAAACCGTGTTCTCTGTATCTTTTTCTTTGGACAGTGAACAACAGGCAATTTCACTCTGTCCACCAATGCGGACACTTCTTAGTGAAATAATCTGGAGATGGTTTTCCTAGCTTGCTTAGAAAAATAGAATGCAAAAGAATGTAAATATTTTATTACATTCCAGATATTTTAGCTGTTGCTTCTGTTCTGTTCAAAATGTACGTTGTCACATAACAGAGCAAAGAAAAAAAAAATGGATGCAACTTGTTCTTTTCAGTTCATGGCAATTGTTGCTTTCTTGCAGATACATGCAAATGGTTTAATTTACTTCAGTATTCCTCTGAGAGCTGAGGGTAATTTGACTGATTTACAACTCTTGCCCTTTTTTTTCATGAAGATAACTTTGATGTTTTTGTATTGATTGCTTTCAGAAAATATTCAGATAACAATCACGATAATGCAACTACAATGGGGTAAGATAAACCTTGAATAAAGAAAGACCAAGCTAGATACTACTTGCGTATATTGAAAATTTTCATAAATAATCTCTGACCTTTCTTTTTGTATCAAAGTTGAGATCTCATCCTCTGTCTCTGTGTTAATGCCCTTTTTTAATATTAATTGCATTAACCGTCTAATTTAAACTGACTATTTTATTTAAGAGCAATGAAGACTTGCATTCCAAAGAAGCATTCAACACTTAGGTCCTTCCCAGGCTCTTTTGTGCTAGCTTTACTAGTCCACTAAATAAAGAACTATTACTAACCTTAATCACTGTCCTATTGCTAATACAGGACATCGATTTGTTAATCTTGATGTCTCTTTCTGTGTGTGCCTTGGGGCTTTTTTAGTGTTTGGCCTTACAAGCAGTAAAATTTGTGTTCAGCACCTGTAGGCAGATCCCGTTTTTTCAGTATTTCTCTTCTATCTCATGTAAAAGAACAGATCTGAATCCATTACCACACTGAATGAAGCCTCCGTTTTTTCAAATCTAGCACAACACATGTACTTTATACTGTCACCCTACATTGTTGTACGCATGTGCAAAATAGATAAATCTAGACAATCAATAGCTTTGATAATTAAAAATATGAAATAAGAATTGGTATTATCAGAAGCTTGGCACATGATCTCAGGGTAAATTCTCTAAAGATAATTAATTTGTTATTTTCCAATTAACTGCTTTCAGATTTTAAATATGAATGTAATGTCTTCTTACAGAAGTGTAAAAAATTGAAGACTGTAGTACCATAAATTGGTTTACTATACAACCTGTCTTAATTATATTGCATATCCATTAATATGTCTATGTTTGTATCATGCATCTTGCATTTATGATGTGCTTCTTTGGTCAAGAAGTTACACCCTTCTTAGAAATGATCTTCTATTCTTATATAGAAGTTGAGCTTGAATTAGGAGTATTCTTCATAAAAGAGTGAAAAAAGTTATCTCAGTGGTCTAGAACATAGTTATTAATTCCAGCTAACTGAACTCCAAGATACTTCAACAAACTCAAAAAGGAAAAGAACAATTGATTGTTGTAAAAATGTACTACTGGAGCAGTTTTTGGAAAAGAAAAAAGAATCTTAAAAATGTTCCATTTTGCTTAAACTTTTTTGGGAAAAGTTTTGGTTTGGGTTTTGTTTTGGTTTTTTTGTTTCTTTTTCTTTACGCAACAACACTTAGAAATTAAGCATACCTTTCTTTTCTGTTTCTCCTTTAATTCCTCACCTTCTCTTGTTTACTCCTTTCTTTTCCATCCATAAACTAATTTATCAAGGAAGTTTTGACTTCTCTATTGCTCTAATTCTTTACATAAGTTCCTTTTTTAAAATTGATGCAAAGTTCTACATTCTGTACTATGTTAGGGACAACATGCTATTTCATATCAGGTTTAATTTTGAAGTCTTGAATAAAATCTGGGTACTTTGTCAGGGTTTGTAATGGTGTCAATTTTTTGCTAACTCTATAAAATTTCTATAGGATGATATATATCAACATAGGAATGTCTATTATAATTTTATAGCCTATAGATTTTTATATTTTATATGTGTTTTACATGTATAAATCCAACTTAAAACTCCAACACTTTGTCAGAAGACTTTCTATTGCATTCTGCAGTTACAGATTATCTGGATAAACTCTGATTAAACAGAAGAGAATTTGTTCCTTTCACTCGCATGGGAGAATGTGCAAATAATTCTTCTTCACATAATGAAACAACTGCAAATGAGAAATACATTATTATAAATTATGCCTTTTGTCACCCATTAGGTGGGAAACACATTACTTTAATATCTTTCAAACTGAGAAACATAATTATTTAATGAGGCCAATCTCCATTACTTATCTCATCCTCTAATTATAATGTATCAGTTTTACAACTGATCATGGAGAAATTGGTTAATCTAAGCAAGAAATCAATAATTCAAACCAATAGTTAAATTTAATGAGCTGCTTCCAAAGTGATGTGGACAGCTAGTGACTTATTTACTTTATTTAATATCTCGTCCAACATAAAGTTCGTTCTCCTAAAGTATACACATGACCTAAAATATCCTTAGGGCACATGAAAAATTGTATGAGTAGAAGACTAGATGAATATAGAAGGGAATGGATTATTTAAAAAAGCATAATGTAACATTTGTTAACAGACCTAGAGCAAATTCCTTTCCCTGCTGGTTTAGAACCACCAAGTGTTTTGGCTTAAAGCTCAGCAGCAGTTTTTTTCCTCCCAACAGCCTTCCTCTTCATACTGAGTCTGTACATTAGAATCACTTGGAAGAGTCAGTCTGTAGAAAAAATGTAATTTGAACCTCAAGGCTAGCAGGAAAAATTTGTAAATGCAACATTCCATAAGCAGCTCAAATAAAGAAAAAAAAATAGTGTGATCTCCGGAGTTGGCTGTCTTTTTTTCCTAGTTTTGTTTGAAATGTATTTATTTCAAATTAGGATAGACAATAGCAATATTATCTAGATTCATAAAACAAAAAGTTGAAGATTTTGCTTCTGTTTCTCCAAAAGTCAACTGTTGCGCAATCTGACCTTCTGTAACTGAGCCAGGATGCTGTATACTTCACAGTATCACCTGTGGGGATTAAGCATTTTCTTAGCTCTGGCTTTCATTCAAAGCAATAGGAGTTGGATCCTGATTCTTGCCGAGTATCCACAAAATACAACCAGTCTTTTTGATGCAACCTCTTCATAAGTGATTAAGAAATATATTACCAAAATCCAGAAATAAAATGTACTTTGAAAAATTTCCTTTCTATTGACAAGAGTTCACTCTATGCTGTTCACAGGGACACAGTGTACTATCTGCTGTAACCTTTTTTTGTGACTTCCAGTGGACAGCCAAGTAGTACTAACATTTGGCAAATGCTTCTTCAGCATTTGTTTATCTGTTATCTTTTCAGGTATAAATTGGATTATATGTAAGGGTATGCAGTAAATGAGTGATGTTCCATTTAATCTCCGTTTCAGGCCTCTCACCCTCTGTAGAAACAAATGCTGCACTAATGCAAATGCTCAAAAGTTCAGTGAATTCCAAAGTGTGAAAAAGGTACTGGTATTGGTGATACACATTTATTACATGGTATTCTATAATAAATATATAATTTTGTTGCGGGAGTCTACTGGAAGAAAGAGGATTGTATGTTCACATAGCACATAACATTCTAAATAGTTAATTTTAATTGTCTTCTATGTATGGTAAATTGCAGGTGATCTGATGACCTTATGTGATGAGATTATTTAAAAGAAAGCACACTATTTCCAAATGGATAAACATTTGGGTTTTTTACCTTAATGAAGCTGTATTGAGTATAGAAGTGCATTTCAGCATTCTTTTACAGTGTTACAGAATGATCTCTGAGCTGTCCTGTGTTCCAATGCAGCCTCATTCTTGCATAACTGCTGTGAGCCAGTGTTAGAGCAAAGCTTTCAATTCCAGGGAATGCAGGACTTTTGGGAGAGGGCTAACCCCCACCTGTGTTATGTAGCACAAAATCCTTTGCTTAATCCAAGGTATCATGCCATTACTTCAGAATATTCTCTTATATAGAAAACATAGAAAGTAATATTTGCCTAATGGAAGAGAATTATTTTTGCAAGACTTTTTAAAATAGAAATTTTAAATTGAATAATTAATTGGAGATTTACAATATGAATTGTGGGTTTTGTATACAGTTCTATTTTTACTTTTAAAAGGGTTGGTCAAAGCAAAATGTGTGACATGATTCTTTTATAAAAAAAAAAAGTTAGTTGTGCGTGTATATCCATACATACATTGCAACTGTCGTCTTCCGTGTACCTATGGAAATCATCTACAGTTATAATATCAGGATCCTTTAGCATAACATGTCAATATAAAGACAAAGTCTTATATATAGAATAAATCTGCAATGCTTTTGACGTTAGCAAGGAAGTGATTTAGATTTGGATAAAATTATTTGGCATTTGCTTGTTAAAGGACAATTTCCATCTCTCAAATTTTGGGGAAAAAATTATATCCTGCTCCTGGTTTTGATCAAGTAATAAGTTCTCATAGTAACTTGCGGTACACCTCCTGTGCTACACTTGTGTCACAATCTGCATGATGCTTTGTGTCATTCCCAGCTAAAATTTGCAAAACACTTACAATCATGAAAATGTATTTGCAAGCCCTTTTTCTCATCTTTTATAAGGATAAACTCTCCAGAATCTTCATAATTTTATAATCATGGCACACAGTATCCTTTTGTTTGCTTGCTCTAAGTCTGTGTTGTCATCCCTTCAGAAGAAGTCATACTGACAGCATGGATATTGGGGAAAAAAATAAATTGTTCCTTGTTTGGAGAGCTACTGTTTATTGAAAAAATATTCCAGAGAAGCTGGAGCTGGGAGAATCTGAAAATTAGATTTATTTCAAGTTTAAAACATCTAAATTTTTGCTGTCTACATATAAGCGTCCACATACCAACATGTACCTAAGGTCTCTGTGTAGTCAATGGAGAGGCAATCAATACAACCTAGATATCTATAAAGTTGACCTATTGGACAGCTGGCCAGACCTAAGGATCAGACCTGGAGATGATATCCATGTGACTTACCACTCTTTAAGCTCCCTAGGCTTTGACAGTACTGTTCTCAAAAATGATTCAACAGTTCCAAACAGGACTGAGAAGAAAGGCAGAGGTAAGGTTTTAATGCTTGGCGGAAAGGTGGTATAAAGAGGAAGGTGTCAGCTTCATCAGAAGCTGGGACATTCTCAGTAAAGAAGAAACCTGTTTAAGCTGTTGTTAGTGAAGAGGATTGCACATTCAGAAAACACACAGCTGAGGAGGGTGTCTCAAAGAGAAAGTATTTATAATTCTGTATCTTCAGGTGAAGGGTGGGTCAGAGGATAGAAATAATCAAATAAAGAAGTGGAAAATAGTGCCATTTGAAAATATTTTTGAGACAGGAAGTGTGATACACCTGCTTTTATATAAATGTTAAAAGCTTAAGAACTAAAATAAGAGAATGTATGTTATGCCCTAAAAGAAGGCAATGCTGAAATCAGAAACTTGATGAAAGGAAAATGATAATAATAGAACAGTATAAATTCAGGCTACAAAATATATAGGAATTATAGCATAAAATGTACAGGTGGTGAAGTAGAAGTATACATTTAAGAGTTCTTAGAATTAAGCCAAATCAACAAACTTAGCACTTCAAGTACCAGAATCTTCACGAATTGAAATCCCAGGCATACACAAGAAGAGTATGGCAGTCTGTCTGTATTGCCACCCAAACAACTAGAGAGGTGTTCTGGTTTCAGTGGGGATAGAGTCAATTTTGTTCCCAGCATCTGTTGTGTTTTCAATTTAGTACCAGAAGAATGTTGATAATGCTGATGTTTTTAGTTGTTGCTAAGAAATCAAGGACTTTTTCCAGTCTCCCATGTTCAGCTAACGGGCAGGCATGCAGGAGCTGGGAGGGAGCACAGCCGCGCAGTTAGCCCAAGCTGGCCAATGGAAATATTCCATACCGTAGACATCATGTTTAGTTTATAAATGGGGCCTGGCCAGGAGAAAGGAATCCTTTTTTTTAATTCTCTTTTCCGTGAATTCGAATCCTCACTTTCCTGGGAGTTTGAACTTCTCTGGGAGTTTGGTCTTTTTCAGGAATTTTGTGAAATTCGCAACATCCATGAGTTCTGCAATTGCTGCTCAGGGACTGACTGTGACTTTGGTCATCAGGTGGTGAGAAAATTGTATGGTATATAGGTTGTTTTGCATATTCATTAGTAGTAATAGTAGTATTTCCGTTGTTGTCTTATTAAACTGTCTTTAGGTCAATCTATGAGTTTTACTTTTTGTCCCTCTGCTCCCCATCCCAGTGGGGGAGAAGGTGACGGGGGAGTGAGTGGCTGTCTAGTACATTGTTGCTGGCTGCAGGGTTAAACCACGACAAGAGGTGAGACTGGCTGCTATATCCTGAGAGATGTCAGAGAGAGTAGGAAATAAATAAGTGAGCTCAATTATTCTAGGGACAAAGGCCAAATCACAACATGAACTATGGATTATGTTTTAGGATGATATTACTAGTTGTTTAGTAGAATAATTGGCTTGCAAGCCCACAGGAAGAAAAGCAACCCCTTATATGGCTCATTAAAGTGCAGGATCTGGTTCAAAATTTCACTGTGGAAGGACCATTGGTAGGAGCAACCATAAAGTACTTATATTCAGCATCCGTACAGGAGTATCAAAAGCCAAAGATTTCACTGCTAAACTTAAATAAGAAGAACTAGGTGAAAATGAGAACTCCTGTCAAAAGGAAGCTAAAGGGGACAGCTGCTTCAGAGGATTACATGCTTGCAGGCAGTGTAGAAACTACTGAAGAAGACAGTCCTGGTAACACAGTGTCAGCTCACACCACCTATTATGAAATCTCTGAGAATGTATAAAAGGAGGTCAGCATGGCTAAAAAAAAAACACCAAAAGGTTAGTAGTAGTAGTAAGCATCTGAACTAAGAAAATGATTGTGAAATATCCTGGGTAAAAATGTAAAGGTAGTTAGACCAAAAAAGAGTTTGATGAAAAGCTAAGGTAGGGAATAAAAACTAATACTAACTTCCTGAGACATGAGGAAAAATTAGCACCCCAGATTCTGTAAGGTCTGTGGACAGACGGTATAAAAGGAATTCCTGGAAAGGATGATGACACTGCAGAAAAGGTAAATTATTTCTTTACATGCGTATTCACCATGAAAAAGGTGGGAAGATTGCCATACCAGAACCTTTTCATGAAGGGGATTCACCAAAGAATCTGAAGTAACAGACTTGGAAGAGTTATGAATAAGTAGAATTACCACTACTCAGCCACTAAGACTGGGTGGCTGTGTTGGGTTGACCCTGGCTGGACACCAGGTGCCCACCAAGCCACTCTGTCACTCCTCCTCTTCATCTGGACAGGGGAGAGACAACACAATGAAAGGCTCATGGGTTGAGATAAGAACAGGGAGAGATCACTCACCAATTACAGGCAAAACAGACATGACTTGGGGAAATTATTTATTACCAATCAAACCAGAGTAGGGTACTGAGAAATAAACTCAAATCTTAAAACACCTTCTCCTGACCCCTCCCTTCCTCTTGGGCTCAGCTTCACTCCTGATTTTCTCTACCTCCTCCCTCCCTGAGCAGCTCAGGAAGATGGGGAATGGGGGTTGTGATCAGTTCATCACACACCATTTCTGCTGCTCCTTGCTCCTCAGGGGAAGGACTCCTCACACTCTTCCCCTAGTCCAGCATGGGGTCCCTCCCACGGGAGACAGTCCTCCACTAACTTCTCCAACATGAGTCCTTCCCATGGGCTGCAGTTCTTCATGAACTGCTCCAGCCTGGGTCCCTTCCACAGAGTGCATGCCTTCAGCAACCAACTGCTCCAGCACGGCTTCCCCATGGGGTCACAGTACTGCCAGCAAACCCGCTCTGGAGCGGGCTCCTGGCAGGTCCACAGGTCCTGCCAGGAGCCTGCTCCAGAATGGGTTTCCCACAGGGTCACAGCTTCCTCTGAGTGCATCCACCTGCTCTGGTGGGGGTCCTCCATGGGCTGCAATCTTCTCCACCATAGTCCACCTTGGGCTGCAGATGAGTCTCTGCTCCAGCGCCTGGAGCAAATCCTCCCCTTCCTTCTTCACTGACCTTGGTGTCTGCAGGGTTGTTTCTCACATATTCTCACTCCTCTCTCCTGGCTGCTGTTCTGCAGTAGGGTTTTTTTTTCCCCCTTCAATATGTTATCACAGATGTGCTACCACTGTCGCTGATCGGCTCAGCCTTGGTCAGTGGTGGGTCTGTCTTGGAACCGGCTGGCATTGGCTCTATTGGACATAGCAAAAGCCTCTAGCAGCCTCTCACAGGAGCCACCACTGTAGCCCCCCCACTATCAAAACCTTGCCATGCAAACCCAGTACAGTAGCATTCACCTGGACAACACAACAGATTTTGTAGGAGTTCTAGGACAAAACAGGTGAATTGCTAACAGTAATATACAATCTTGGACTACAGAGTTCGTGATCGTCCTTGTGTTCTTCATGTTTGGTGGGGGGTGTGCATGACACCAAACTTAGAAAAAGATTCCAGGGACTCTGTATGCCTTGTATCTTCTGTGTATTTGTGCAATCCCCTCCAGAATCAGTATAGACTTCTCACATCCACCACCTTCTCTTAGCAAAGGTTTCCATAGATCTGCCTTTTGTATGGGAAAAAAACAAACAAGCAAAAAAACCCCTAATCAAATAAAATTCCACTTATTTTGTGTGTTTTAAACCTTAGTGGAATGAAGTATCTGTCCCACGACTATAAAATATTTCCAGATGTACATACAAACTATGTCCTTTTGAATTCCAGTGAAGCCACCTCCCCATCAAACACATTTTTTTTAGCATTTATTTGTTTCAATTACTAATTTTAGAAAAAATATGAGTAATGTACTCATTGCTAAGCATACTTTTATTAAAATAGATTCCCATTCAGATGTATAAATTTAATAAAAATAGGAAAGATAGACCTGCAGGAAAAAAGTGTATGAGAAGTATGGTCTCTTTTCAAAGGATGATAGAAGACTTTGATGTACAAATAATGTAGCACTTTCATCTTTTTCCTTTTTATTTTGTTTAATTAGACATTCACTTTTATGAGAGTTATATATTGCTGGATGCTAATCTTTTAAAGAATCTAGCCTGATTAAGGGCAACGTGCTAAGTCCCACTTGCACGTGACATTAATGAGATTGTCTTCCTTTAAGTGTAGTCTTTCTGTTCAATGAGATGTACAAACCAAGAAAAAATATCACAGAAATAGAATTTATTTATTGTTTGCTTTCAAATTCACTTTCATGCACATTACAGAACTAGAGTAACAATCTAATTTTAATGTAGATTTTGGAAACACTAGCTGGATACATGCATAGTCTATGTGTGATTACATACCAAAGAAGTTTACAGTGTGTATGCCCACGCACGTGCGCACAGAGCACACTGGTTGAAAAAGATTGGTATGCAGACCTGTACTATGCCGATACATCTTGGAATACCAGACTAACACCAGCTCGCAGGATACATCTGCGGAACAAAAGTGTTTGATACTCAAATGATTGTGTGTATATGTATAAAGCTATATAAAAACAAATATTTTGCAAGAGCTCTGTATTTACTTATAGCTAGGGGCCGCAGCAGTTCTGTGTTCATACTGTGTAATAGTCTAGTTTCTCAAAGGCTTGCAATGCTGCAGTAAACGGCAAGTAATAGCACCATTTGAAGGTGGATACTGGCACTATATGATCTTCAGACTCACCCTTCATGTATGAATACCTCCGCTAAAGAAACTCAAACTTTTCTAGAAATGTTTTTTCTTTTTCCCTGCTTCCAATTTCATCTTTGTATAATTTATTTGGATGGTATCTAAGTTTCCTCCACATCTGAAATCTTTATTCCCCAGTAACAAAATTACCTGAAAGTAATTTAATCATGTTGACTGATGCTTAGGTGCCTTTCACCTGTTGCTTTGAGACTTCAGCTAAACTGAGTTTTTGAATCTGATACTTTATCTCACCTGGATTTACTGTATTTTTGGCCTTAAAAGTCACTAAATATAATGGCAGCAAGTTTTTGTCTAATTTCGTATTCTGCTGAGAGAGGCACTTATGGCTCATAAGGTGTCTTCTGCAGAGCTACAGGGAATGTCCAGTCAAAGCATGTGGTGAAAAGGAAGTATGATCGTAAATGCTTTGTTAATCTGCATCCAAAAATTATATGTTCTGAAAATGTACTTACAAGACTGATTCTTATCAGCATTTTTGTTCCAGTTTCTTCAGAAATATTAGCTCAAATAATTACCCTCTCATATTTGCTGACATTAAAACTGTTACATATTTCTGAAGTTTGGTCTTGTTCCAACTTGATCAAATAGTTTTTTACTTTAGAGGTTGGGTTTTAGCTATCTGCAAATTTGAAGTTGTGGTCCGGAATGTAATTTTCAGAGCAGTTTATCTATTTGTAATGTAGTATGTTCTCAATATTCATAGTACTCTGTGTGCACAATGATTAATAAAAAATGATAAAACTTCATCAGTGCTTGAAACAGTAAGTGTGTATCACAATTTGTGAGCCATAGAGGTTTGGTTCAGCAATAATTTTTAGGGCAACATTTTCTTACTTGTGCTTTTTGAAGAAAGAAAATACATAAGCTGTGATAATTAAGAGGTGTTATTTTTCTTTCGAAAATCATCAAAGAAATATTACATGCGTATCTTTTAAGTTATCTTATATTCTCATGTTAGTGTATACTGAATTTTTCGTATTTTAATTCGGTTTATTTCTGAGACAACATTCATCAATGAACCTAACCTCTTACGTTAACTTACCCCTGTGCAAGAGGATCAGTTCTCCACCACAGATTAGTTTGGCACCTTCATATTTGCAATCAGCTTAGATCATATCACCTTTTACATCACTGATTAGTTTTTAAAGTAATGACCATATATTTCATGACTGCACCTCATCAGCTCTGAAATGTAGGAGAGAAAGATAATTGTTTTGCTTTGCAGTAAAAGTAAAAAGTCTGTATGTTTATTGAAAGTACAGTATTTGTTCTCTGTGTCAGGTGGATTTTTTAAGATGCAAAAACTTTTTTATCTGAAAAATATTTGGCTATGATTTTCTGCCAAAAGAAACTCAAGAGGATCTGAATCTCTTCTGAAGGTATAACTGAACTTCAAATTA
This sequence comes from Opisthocomus hoazin, assembly GCF_030867145.1. Lineage (NCBI taxonomy): Eukaryota > Metazoa > Chordata > Aves > Opisthocomiformes > Opisthocomidae > Opisthocomus > Opisthocomus hoazin. Next base: position 102,141,888 of record NC_134416.1, read on the forward strand.
CTTTCTTGAAGTACTGTATTCACTGCTGTACATATTGAACAAGCTGAGATACTGTAAATTGTAACACGTATTTCACTGTCATTTTTCCATAGAACTTTGTGGCATATGACATGTTTTGAAGATTTCTGTTATTTTCTGAAACAGTAGTCAGCAACAGCATTCTTACTGTGTTCATTAGTTCCAGCACTTCAGTTCATCTGTTTACTTTCCATCTCCAGATCAGCTCATTGACAGATGCCGGAATCTACATATGTCAGTTCAGGAATAAGCAAAGGAACCACTAAGAGGGTTATTCCCAGCTTTGAAAGATAAACCTGTTGAGGTCAAGAACCACACTCTGATTGGTTAAGTTTTTTGGGTTGGTTTTTTTTTTTTTTTTTTTTTTAATGAATTTTCCCTAAAATACAGGTACTGATGAATGTTCAGTGAAACACAAAGGTTACTTCAGACAACTGCACCCCTTACAGTGCACTAAAATCAACCAGACAGTATCTTGTCATGCTTTATTTTGCTCTCACCTACATTTGAAGACCAGAAAAAGAAGGAAAAGCAAATTTTAAAATTAATTCAAGGTGGATGGTTGGTTTGTCATGCAGAATGTCTCCTGCTAAACAAACATCCATTCTTATTTTTCTTTTACAGGGAATCTGCAGTTTCAGAGAGGAAAAGAGTTTTCCGGGCAGAATGTCTGCTGAGTAATTGGTGTCAACCAGGTTTCCACGAAGCAAGTATGTACCATGGGATTTCTTTTTGTGAATCTATCTCTGTTCACATAAGCCTTTAGTATCCTGCAAGGATTTCTCCTGTAATTAAGGTTCATATACCTACTTCCAACAAGATTTGGCATACAGGGAGAGTTGTGTCATAAATATATTACGTAAAAACTTTATTTTTCCTAGTGTTGATTTGATTTTTAGTAGAAATTACCTGTAAACTCAAAATAGTATTGGCCCACATTTGCCACTTTCTGATACTTTACAAATGGTCCTTGTCATTTCATAAATTGTTTCTTTTCAATTGCTCTACCAGAAACTATTTTCTTTAAATTTTCTTTTCATCTCAGAGCATGGAAAGGATCTTGTATAGGTAAATCAACACAAAATATATACTGATAATGAGGACTGCAAAAAGAAATATTGAGTCACAATAAAGGTGTATTGAGAATTAATTCTAAGCAGTACAAAATCAAATACTAGCTTGGATTATACTTACTAAATTGTTTTCCCAGCATAATGTAAAGCATTCCTTTAAGCAACAATGACCTCAGAAAGAAGAGTTGAACAGACGGCAGTGACAGGTCATAGCTTGAGGTAAGGCCATAAAATATTTTTAGGCTTTCAATACATCTTGGAGAAACACTTGTTGATGCAATTGTTTTTGTTCTCATTAAACATGTGCATTAATAAGAATGTGTGTTTTGGAGGAGTATTGCAAAGAGTGATATCTTTTTTTTATTTAAAAGCATGACCTTGCAGAATTAGTAAAATCCTGTGAAGGAAAACGACATAATTTCCAATGATATATTGGAATTTGTTTTGCTTTGACATCTCTAAAGGAAAAACAAACAAACAATTTTTTTCAGTTTTTTCTATTTTGCAGACCACATATTATAAGATATTTATGACAATAGATTATTTTCTGTTATTCAGCATATCCTGATAAAATAGTCATGGACAACCTCAAGAATATACAAAGTGATAAAAACTTGGGTTTGAATGAAAATTACCTACCTTTAACTTTTCTTAGGGCCCAGTGCTTTAACATACACAGATTTCACCTTTGCCTCAATATGTTAAGGGCTGAGTTCTGAATCAATGCCAACAACACGAGTTAAACAAAACTTTCTCTGCCTCCTTCTTGCTTGACAGCTAGTATCTCTTTCCTCACTATATTGTGTAGAAGCTTCTGCCCGACATTTAAAACACTTGGCAGGCAGGTGCAGGTGCCCTCAGGCATTCATTGTATCGTGGCTTCTGTGCTCTCCAAACTTAGACATGCATCAAAATTCCTCACCTTTCAGTTTCCAGTGTGTTTTGAACACTCCAGCTGTTTGCCACCTCAGTATTAACAAAACTTACATACTAGAAAGAAAATACGTTCTCAGTTTGAGGGTAATTTCTTTTAGACTGGTTAACACTTGTATAATCTGAGTAACTTCTTTCCTTTCTCTTGTCCTATGCTAAACTGCAGCTGCAAGCTGTGTGGGGGAAAGCAGATTTGTTCATAATAAGGAAGATTTTGTTTTGGAAGGTGCCAGTGATTAGAAATATCACACTTCTCCCTTCTTTAGACGCCTTTTCCATTCAAAGTTATGCTGTATGGGTGCAGGTGTAGCAGGTTGCTGCCGGGCCGGGCCCTGCGAGGGGCGGTCTGGGCTGCCCTGGGCCGGCCCCAGCCGGTTCCCGCTGGCTCCAGCAGCCCCAGCGCAGGGCCCGGCCCAGCCCCGCAGCCACGGGCGGGCGCCTCGGGGAAAGCCGGGGGGAGAAAGGGCAAAGCGCTGCCCAGCAGCTGGGGCTGAGGGAAAGTATGTGAGGAACGGCCCAAAGCTTTTTTAAATTATTTAATGAAAAAAGTTTTTAATTTAAAGTGTTTAGTACATCATATTAATTTTCCAAAGTTGAGTTATACACTGGAAGGCTGTGATGCCATTCAGCAAGACCTGGGCAGGCTGGAGAGTTGGACAGAGAGAAACCTGATGAAGTTCAACAAGGGCAAGTGCAGGGTCCTGCACATGGGGAGGAACAACCCCAGGCACCAGTACAGGCTTGGGGCTGACCTGCTGGAGAGCAGCTCTGTGGAGAGAGACCTGGGAGTCCTGGTGGATGACAGGTTGACCATGAGCCAGCAGTGTGCCCTGGCTGCCAAGAAGGCCAATTCTATCCTGGGGTGTATTAAGAAGAGTGTGGCCAGCAGGTCGAAGGAGGTTCTCCTCCCCCTCTGCTCTGCCCTAGTGAGGCCCCATCTGGAGTACTGTGTCCAGTTCTGGGCTCCCCACTTCAAGAAAGATGAAGAGCTACTGGAGAGAGTCCAGAGGAGGGCTATGAAGATAATGAGGGGAGTGGAGCATCTCTCCTACGAGGAGAGGCTGAGGGAGCTGGGCTTGTTCAGCCTGAAGAAGAGAAGGCTGAGAGGGCAGCTTATAAATGCTTATAAATATCTGAAGGGTGGGTGTCAGGAGGATGGGGCCAAACTCTTTTCAGTAGTGCCCAGCGACAGGACAAGGGGCAACAGGCACAAACTGAAGCACAGGATATTCCGTCTGAACATGAGGAAGAACTTCTTCCCTCTGAGGCTGACGGAGCACTGGAACAGGCTGCCCAGAGAGGTTGTGGAGTCCCCTTCTCTGGGGACACTCAAAACCTGCCTGTACAAGGTCCTGTGCAGCCTGCTGTAGGTGACCGTGCTTTGGCAGGGGGGTTGGACTAGATGATCCAGAAAGGTCCCTTCTCACCACTACCATTCTGTGATTCTGAGTCTTTTTTGCTCATCACAGTAACTGGTCAGTGATATTCCTTTCTTTTTGTCAACCCATGAGCTTTTCCGTCTTATTTTCTCCCTCTGTTCTGTTAAGGAGGAGGAGTGGGAGAGCAGCTGGGTGGGTGGGGATCTGGCAGCTGGCCAGGGTCATCCAACCACATATATTACTTTTCTCTGGAACACTGAAACCACAAGGCTTCTTTCTGTAGATGTATTTGGATTGCATGCTCTTTGTCTCTTCAGTCTAGCAGGGGACAGTCATTTTCATACCAGTACTAGTTTGTGTGGAGAAGGATACTTCAGCACTTAGTTCCTCAGCAAGGCAGTTGCCAGGATACCCATCCTTGATTCTGCAGCAACACTACTGTTCTAAGTAGACTCTTTTCTCTGCTGCTCTAGCTTGAGAGAGATTAAACCTAGTTCATCTATTAGTTACGCTGCAAGCTTTCCACCTTTTCCCAGCCATTATCTTTCCCTGCACTAAGAGTGTTCCTGTTTCTGAGCCCCTGGAGAAAGAGGAAAAAACAATCTCTTTTGACTCAGCATGTGGTTGGGATTCCTCCATACCACACAGAGGATATCCCCATCAGGAAGCTGCTGGCAGGATGTGCAGCCTTCATGCCAACTCAAATTCAAATTGATTGTATAGCTCAGAAGCAGCTATAAAAGCTACCAGGAAAAAAAACTTAGTGCTATAATAAAAAGTGTCAGATGGAAAATTCAGTCCCTCTGAAAACAAAAGCTGACTGATTATGACAATGCTCAGTGATATGAGTGATTTCTCTGGTATAGAGTACTTGGCTGCTAGTTTAGTATAAATATTGCAACTACTATCTTATATTTAAAACTACTGTAGATGGTTTTAAAAACACTTTTCAGATAATTTCTGCTGTCAGCTAATTCTTTGAACACACTATTTTGGCACAAAGACTATTAGTTGTAAAATGGAAAAAATGAGATTGATGGGATTAAATGAAGCAGTTAGTATGCTTCTATCTAAACATTTGTGTAGAATGATCACGTCATTGGTACTGCCATTATGCAAAGTGTTAAAGCTCTTACCTTACTATTTAATCTAAGGAAATGTTGAGTAATTCTACAGTATGTGAATGGAGAAGATGAAAGTGTTTCCTAGTTTGTTAAAGTTGCTCTCAAAAGTTATGTAGAGCACTGAGTGCTCATTTATAGTGATTTCCCTCATTTATAGGGATTTCCCTAACCCCTATATTTAATTGAAGAAATTGTCCATTTTTTAATGTGTGAGAGATTTAGGGAGGAGTCTATAGATTTTTAAAGTGACAGATCTTTGTTATGACACTGATCTGCTAATGGATACTATATCCTTTATGAAAATCTAAAAATAAATATCACATATTCTAGGCTTCTATTTGACAAAAGCTTATTGGACAACAGCAACTGTAGCTGTATTTATTTATAAATAAAGGAAGCTTTATTTCACTGTAAAACATCTGCTACATTTTTTTTCATCATGGGTAAAATATTCAGAGACAAAATCTGTTCACATTTGTGTCCAGATAACTTCTAAGAGAGCTTTTTCGGTTTATGTTTTCTAACTGGAAAAGAAATAAATGGTTTGAATTTTATGGTGAATTCAATATGGTCGTATCTGAGTTTTGGTTAAAACAGAACCAATCCTCTTTTAGTGAATTTTCCTTACAGCTAAGTTCTTCTCAGTAACTACATTTTTCTGCAGTTGGCTGCATATTTTACAGACAGTGTCCGTTCCAAAGCTGGTAACACCGAATGTTTATAGTTACACTGAGCTAACGGTAGGAAAGGAATGCAGAAGAAGGCCTCTGTTTATAATTATTAATATGGCAGCCAAGGTCGCCAATAGACCTCTTATGTCCCCCACGTGAGGAGTCGGAAGGGGTCGCACTTGCAGGGAGGGACGGACAGGACAGGTGACCCGATATTGACCAACGAGCTGTTCCATGCCATGCACGTCACACTCAGTTTAAAGCTGGGGAATCATGAGGGTCTTGCTCTCTTCGTCCATGGCTGCCTTCTGAAAAGGACCCTGCTCCTTGTTCTACCTGCGATCCTGATCCAGATTCCGATCCGTGCATCCCTGAGTCCAGTTCCTGTCTGCTGCTAAGGCCAGTCTGGGCCTGCCTGGTGCTGCCTGGCAGCTCCTGGCAGGACACCAGCACCCAACTCCAGGAAACTGAGTATCAGTTTTGTATATTTTATTTGTCTTGTAATTAGTATTGTTAGTAAAGCTGTTTTAATATTAAATTTGTAAGGCTCTCTCCCTTTTTCCTCCTTTTTCCCTTCCCCTGGTTGGGAAGGCAGGGGTAATAGAGAGCATCTGCCACTCCGTTTATTGCCTCCCTGCTCTGAACAGTGACAGGTCGGTGGAGCCAAAGGTGAATAGTGTAATTGTGGAGAGCAGTCAGATTCAAGGCCTATTATAACTTAATTAACAGTTTAAGGTATCGTTTATAGACTTTGCTGTTGGACTTGGAGGAGTACTGGTGCATGAGGTTTGAGCAGCTAGAGGCTCTCAGAAGTGTGACTCTGACTGCACACACAGCATTGCAAAGAGAGGATCTTGATATCTTGAAGGATGTCAATGAAACTGACAGAACCCTGGAACAGAATGACCGAAAAAATCTGTCCTACTGACAATACCCCCTACCCCATCCCCACCATATTCCCTTGTAGTATTGTAAATGAAAGACTATTATTCTTCATAGAACAATAAATACTCTTCTGAAGTGGAGGAGGAAGGTAAATAAAGCAACAGTCAGGAAGGAAAAGAGAGTTCCACCTGTGGAGCACAAAGCTCAGAGTCATGTTGAATCTCTCCGTGCAAGTGTGGGCAGTGCTGAGAGGCCCAGCTCCTGCCTTCCTGCACAGAAACATGATACTGTCCTGATGATTAGCTGAGAGATCTATTTGTTGCAAGTAATGACAGACACATTTAGAAGAAATATGGGACAACATAGTCTTCCAGCAGAACTTACTGAAACAGTATTTCTTAGGATATAATAGTTTATCAGCACTTGTGCAGAAATAATTAAATACAATTAAATACAATTAAATATGATGACTACAAGCTTAGTCTTCAAAACCTTAACTGAAATTTCTTCAGGAAGAGTTAAAAGTGTGTCACTGACCAGATCTGTTATTTTCATCTACTGTCCGTTAGTATATGTGTCAAAAATGGACCTGCTGAAGCCCCAGTTTGGGAAAACATTTCAACATAAGCTGAAGTCCCATTGACTGTAATGTGAAATGTACACATTATCTAACAGAACCAAAAATAGATTCTGATGAGACTTAACATGCTTGAGTGCTTTTCTAAACAGAGTTAAAATTTTCAACAAGAAAAATACTGCTTGCTGAGGTACATTAAAGACTTGCTGCAATCTTGCTGCTATTTTAAAATTGAAAATGTTTGTTTTAGTGGGCCCTAGAATAGAATAAATCAAGTATATCAAAGAGAAGGAAGCATATGAATATCAGTAATGAAAATTAAATGGCTGTGTAATTTGCCGTACTTATCAAACTATAAATATATTCACTTAGTTTATGGATTTATCTGTTCATGTCATCTATTCCATGTATGTAAAATTCACCCCAAAGAAACCTTTTTCTTTTATTATCATACAACACAAAATGAGGAAATGATATGAAGATTATTAAACACAAGCTCTAGGAAATAAAAGACATAAATACGGCTATTCAGTGCTCCACTCTGGAACACTATGATGTCAAAGCTCCTCTTGCTGCCTCCTGGCACCAAGTTTTAAAGATTTTTTGACGGAAAAAAGCAAGAAAATGCAGGGGTCTCTGACAGGCTATCTGTTAGCAGTGACGGAGTGAACCTTGAAGTGAAAGTAGATTGCTGTATCTCAACTGCATGTCCTGGCTTCAGCCAGGACAGGGTTAATTTTCACCTGAATCCAGGAGGGGACACAGCCGGGCGGGCTGACCCAAACTGGCCAAACAGAACAGGTATTCGGTACCATGTGCCGCCATGCTGGGTTCCAGGGGGGTGAGCTGGGCGGGGGCGGGGGGAGGGAAATCAGTCGTGGCTCGGGAGCGCTGGGGCAGTGAGAGTTGCTCTGTGCATTTCACTGTTTGTGTTGTATATTCTCCTTATCGGTATTGTTGTTGTTACTGTTCCCTTTGTTTGCTGTTCTGTTAAACTGTCCTTATCCTGACCCACGACCCACGAGCTTTTTCCTTTTTCTTTCCATTCTCCTCCGCCCCCCAGTGAGGGGAAGGGTGGTAGAGCGGCCGCGTGGCCCTTTTGTTGCTGGCCTGGGCCCAACTACAACACTGTAGCACTAACAAACGGTAAAAATAAAGGACACACTCCTTGTCTACTCATGGTATTCAATGACGTAATGATGTGTTCTGAAAGCTGCAAATGAAGTTGGGTGAAACCTTTCAAGACTGCTAGCTAAGCCATAAACTGTGATTGCAATTCACTGGTTAGGAACCAATTAAGTGTATTGCACATGAGGCAAAGAATGAAACAAGAAGTTACTATCAAATTTCAATGCATAAAACAACTTCACAGTTCGGCACATTTGTTTTCCAATCTTAAAGTAAAACATACTAAAGACTAAAAATATTCTGAATGCAACTAGGTATAAATACACTTGAATGCAATTACCAAAGGAAATTATTGTGTTTCAGCAAAAGTATGAACAGTCACTTAATCTGAGCCATGCAATCAACCTTTAGGGCTGCTTGATGCCAATACGGTTTGTAGTCAAATGCCTTTCTCAAAGTAAAAACTTCAGTGCTCAAGGTCTGGTCCTGATGTCCTCCAAGCACATAAAGAGTTGGGCACTGACTGCAATTATAAACAAACTTGCCTCTTTGATCTTTATGAGTCACCGTCAGAAATACCTGATAAAGTACAGGATGTACAGACCCTGGCTGCTAGACCCTGCCCTGATGCTCCTGGCCCGAGGGGGCAGGTGGTCCCCACAGCATTCTCCTAAGGATGTTTGTGGCTGTAGGGACAGGCAGATAATCTTCAAATCTCCTGTGAAGTCATGCTAGGAGTTAAGCGTTCTTTGCCCTAAAGTTCTGCTAAGATGATTTCTTGTTTCTCACAATTTGACTTTAATCCTTTCTTTAGTCAATATTCACTAATTAACAATATGCTTTCATTTTATAACGTTATAGTTTTGATTCTCTTTTTGGCTTTTGTGTCTTCCTTTCTGATAAATAAATTCAACATAAATAAGAACCATAGCTACAATTTAGTTAGTTACGATTATTTCTCCTCTGTCTTATCTTTTCCCTCTTTATTTCAGTCACTGTACACTTTAAGCTGTGCAATCCCACTTTTTACTATTGTCTCCAAATTGAGAATCAATTGTACTGCTTAGAGTCTTCTAGTTGTAAGAAATTAAATTAGAATCAAACTACGGGATTGAAGTCGTGTTATAGAAACTTCTCTTTAAAAGCCACACAAGTGATCATTGGCAAAAAATGGAGCAATTAAGACTTTTCAGAAATTCATAGTTTAAGAAAAATGCAGTCTGATTTCTCATTTTTGAGTTTTAACGGTGGACTCAAATGGCAACATTCAGATCTGGAATACCAGTTGCAGATAAAGTGTTCTAATGATCTTTTGGGCTTCAGGTTCCGGATCATAGTTCTGCACATCATAAAATTAACTTTATTGGCAAAATCTAGGAGTAAACCTAGATGCAGTCTCCTGTTCCAAAATAAAAGGATGTATGGTTTGTGCTCATTATTAAACCCAAGGTCTTCTCTAGTTTAATATTCTACAAATAGCATGTCTTCAAAAATTGTAGCCTTAAAAAATATCTCTACGATGTCTTTTGAGAGTTTGTGCAATTATACCTTTGCATAGGCTTTCCCTAGTGTACACTCACTAGGCTTTGCCATTGGTTCAAGCCATGAACTAAAACTTTTGCTTGGTGTACTGGAGTTTGTCTAATACATACTCACAGTACTATATGTCCTGGTTTCAGCTGGGATAGGGTTAATTTTCTTCCCAGCAGGTGCTGTGTTTTGGATTTAGTACAAGAGGAATGTTGAAAACACTGATGTTTTCAATTGTTGTTAAGAAATCCAGGACTTTCTGCAGTTTGTGATATTCAGGCAATGAGCAGGTGTGCAGGTGCTGGGAGGGAGCATAGCTGGACAGCTAGCCTGAGCTGGCCAATGGAAATATTCTGTACATTAGTTGTCACGCTCAGTTTATTATGGGGATTGGCCGGGGAGGCAGGACTCTCTTTTGTCTCTTTTCCATGAGTTCAAATCCTTTCTTGTCCAGAAGTTCGAACTTCTCTGGGAGTTTGGTCTTTTTCAGTTTTGCAAAATTCACAAAATCCAGTTTCCAGGTTCCACGATCACTGCTCAGGGACTGACTGCAACTCATCAAGTGGTGAGAAATTTGTATTGTATATAGTTTGTTTTGCATATTCATTATTATCAGTAGAAGTAGAAGTAGTAGAAGGAGTAGTAGTAGTAGTAGTAATAGTAGTAGTAGTAGTAGTAGTATTTCTTTGTTGTCCTATTAATCTGTCTTTATCTCAACCCATAATTTTTACCTTTTACCCCTGGAACCCAGCATGACAGCACATGGTTTCGAATACCCTGTTCTGTTTGACCAGTTTGGGTCAGCCCGACTGGCTGTGTCCCCTCCTGGCTTCTGGTGAAAATTAACCCTGTCCTGGCCAAACCCAGGACAGATACTCTGTAGATTTTTTTTTTTTGTTAATGTAAATAAAGGTCTCAGAAATACATGTATAGTGATTAGCTACTGACATACACAGATTAAAAAATTATTTAGGCTAAAATTTTTTAGAAGTGCCATAGCATCAAATATTCTTGCAAGTTTTAAAAGGTTCAGTGTTGTGCAGAATGATCTACTAGTTTCATGTTCAAGCCTATATTGCTTTTAATCTGAACTCAAGCAATTTTTCAGTTTGATGTACAATACCATTAAGTACATAAAATCTTCATTTAATGAAGTTTACATATTAATGTTCTGAGAATAAAGTCTCCATAAAGCATGAGGACTTTGCCATTAATTTTAGTAGCTTTATTTCTTTCATTTTCTTGTTTTCTTCCCTCTTTTTGAACTTTTCTCAGACTACCAAGCTAAGAAACCTCTCTCGATTTTCAGAAAGCGCATTGACAGACAGCTTGACAGGGTTAAAGGCAGCTTATTTGTAAGTAATGTAAGTGTAGATTCTATTAATGGGAGATCTATGCTCTGTCAATGATAATTTCCATGCAAATCGCAAAGAATTAGTGGCATGCTCCTTCATAATCTGAAGAGATATTTAAAAATATGCTTGAACATAATTACTCGGAATACAGTGTTTAAAAAAACACCATTATCATCACCACCACCATCACCACCAAAAAAGACCCCTCATTTAGTCAAATTCACACAAAATGCAGAACAGGACATGTGAAAAGGCCCCTGTGACACATTAGATCATAATTCAATACTATGTTTTCCCTGTCTGATGATTAGTAAATATGATGACAGTAGCATACACTCACCATAAAGAAGTAATGATTTCAAATCATAAAATGAAAGAGAAAAAAGAAAAAAGCCTACTTGAAATTTATAAAAAGTCTGTTGTAAGTTCTTTTTTGTTCAAAATTTTGAGCATTTTTAGACATCAGTTTTCAGCATTTTTGTACAACCCTGAGAAGTTCAAAGTTGTTTGGAAGAAATATGGAAGTTAAGAAATTTCTGTATGTCAGATGAATACAAAACTATAGGCAGTTTTCATCTGACATCTTCTTAAAAAATTGCTAATCTCACCTCTTCAACACTAGATGTAGTGTCTACTAATCTCGCTCCTTTCAGATTACCTTAAAACCTTATTTTAATTTAATAAAAATATTTAAAATCTATTGTAAGCAGAAAATATTTGGGACTACAGAATAAGAAAAAAAACCTTAATTAAATACAATAATTAAACAACAAGCATAATACATGAAACATAATCTAGTCCTTGGAGATCAACAGTAATTTTTTTCCTTGACATAATAGAATACCAAAACCAGTATGCTTTATTTATATGTCTTCATAAGAATTTTAGTTGCAATTGAGACATTTCACAGCACACTTTCTAAGCATTTCCCCTGCCCCCACCTCATGAAGAAAAAAACTTCCAGTTACATAATAAATTTAGATCCAATTATGTTCTCACGATATATTTTTTTAAAATAAGTTGATACCGATAGATGTATACTTAAAAACCACCAGGCACTCATCATTTTGTATACACAGAACAGCTTGATGTGATGAGCTGACAGAGAATGGACAATAGTATATCCGTTTATTTTATACTGGTGAGTATTCTGCTTGATAGTTCAATCATTTTCAAGATGAGTGTGTTAGAAAAGGGATGCTTTATAAAGGTCCCCACAGTCTTTTTCTATGAGTGTCTCTGGCAATCTAAAGCAAAAACACACATGGAAACAAACAAACAAACCAAAACCCTCTCACAAAGGCAGACTGTAATAAATTGAGCCAGGAAAAGAAGTATCAGTATACGAAATTATGTCAGCAAAACTAGAAGAAAGCATGGGATAACAATAATAAAGGATCTGAATGGAAAATGTACCTGGTGATTAGATCTCACAATTTCCAGTTCTAGCTATACCTGTCTTGATTTTAATGCTACTGTATAGGAATTAAACATGTGTCACAGACGAAAACAGCCTACAGCAAACTTGAAGTTCTGGAAAAATTCAAACTGTTCAGAGAAATTCCTATTTCATGTAGCAGAGCTTAGGAATAGAATTGACTTCTTGAGCCAATGAATAAGGTGCAAGGAAACAGTGTAGCTTCTCTAGAGCTAACACAGAAACTCAGTCTGTGTATTGACTTCCTTCACTTTGAGCCATAAATTTGTGTATTTTGGATCTGCAGCTTCTCCGTAATTCTCTAAGCACTTTTTACTGTTGTACTGACTAATAATATTGATTCATATTTTAAAAATATCTGTATTCCAGAGTGCATTTTCCATCTGAGAATTTCTCCACAGTGTTTAGACATTTGGGCCAACTGGTCTTAATTACAGAATTCTTATTGCATTCATACAGTGGCAGAATTTAATCCTTTTTTAATTGACTAGGCTAACAGTTCTTTCTCACATAAAGAAAGTTCAGGAAGGAAAAGGCTTTTCTGAAAAAATCATTTACTTTGTTATTTCACACTAGTCAGAATAGATTCAGTAGTTCATAATCCCTACATACATCTAAGAGAACTGGGCAGGGAGAGATGAAGTGATGTACTTAACAAAGCAGCAAACTAGTTTACTATTGAACTCTTATCTTGTAAGAATGTGGCTTTGTTCCCCTTCACTTTGCATTGCTTAAGTGAGAGCATGAGGGTCTATTTTGCTTTGCAGATTTGAGAAAACATATCCATTTCCTTAAAATGCAATTTCTGTCACTGTACTATTGCTATCATTTCTGGTTCAGGCACTGATTGCTTTATCTCACCAAGTGCTGACAAAAAGGCACCACAAATATGTATTCTGGAGTAAAAAAGTACTTTCATTTCTTGCTGTGGAGAATGGAAAATATGTTTGAATGTGTGTCTCAAACATGTACGTGTGTGTATTTTAGTTATCTGCCTCTGCATTCCTTAGAATTTTATCCTGCATTACTGCTGGGAGTTAAGTCAAAGAGAACTGTTAAGGAATAATACCATGTTAAATTAACTAAACATTGACCAGCTTCCTTAGGAAATAACAGTAATCTTTCTGGTTTGGGATATCTCTAGCTGCCTCCAACTAGTTAGCTGAAGGATGCTTGGAGTTCTGGTAGGCAAACTCTGATAGTGAATCTATGAAAAGACTCATGAGTAAGAACAATTAAGCTGTTTTCCTCTATTTGTAGGTAGAACTGAAACAGAGACATTGAAATTATGCTGAGATAAGGAAATATATAGCAATATGTCTGGCTGTGATGACTTACTTTCCTTGGTAATGTGTTGTGGGTTGTTTTATTTTTTTTCACCCTGGTAATTACATTCAATTTTGTATTAAAGGACTGTTCCAGAGTCCTCTTAATCAGATTCTCAAAGTGGAAGGGCCAACAGTTACTGGATTTATATGGCTGGGAAATAGGGAGGCTGGAGCCCAGAGAATCAGTCAATTTGTTGGAGAGTCCGTTACCTAGAGAAGTGCCGTTTCTCAGGTCTTCTGTTCTAGCAGTGTATTCCAAAAGCATTTTAAAGAGTTCATATGGCATTTCTTCTAAACATTCTACTTATAGGAATAAAGTACATTAAAACACAATTAAAAATTGAAATGGGGGCTTTCCTTCATGAAAAGACATTGAAGCAAGCTAACCTAAAATAGCAATGCTAAGTTATAATCCCTGCTACGCTCACGTATTTGTCTTTTGTCTATACAGCTACTTGAGTAGCTTTATGAAACAGAAGACAGGAGCAGAGAACTAACAATTACTGTGAGTCGCATGCCAATTATAAGCCTCCAGGAACTATATGATGTTATGGAAGCTCTCTGCAGTTTCTGCACAAACTAACAGACTGTTTTCCTACCCAACAGCTTTCTTACCAGACTAACAGTAGTTTCTGAATTGCAGAAAGGCAAAGAAGTCAAAGTCTGTCTGCTCACACAAAGTTAATTTCAGTGAACTCCATTAAAGGAACAGAGATGTTTCATTTCCAGTGGAGTAAATGTGAGGAGAATTTGTCCTCCTGCATTTTGTTTTGCCCTATAGAAATCACACGAAAGATTAAATCAACCAGAAGGCATGAATTGTGAAGACTTCTTTGGCACAAATTTGATGAGCATTATCTGAAATATAAGATGAAGCATTTGACTGTGACACTTCTAAACACTAGTGTTTAATAATTCAATTTTTCTGATCTCATGGTCTTAACACCCTTTGCAAATCCAATTGTTATCAAAGGGATTAAACCTATTAGACCCCTGCCTCCAATAGCAGTGCATTAGAAGACTAGAATATTTGTAAATTCTACTTACACTGGATATTGACTGCTCATGGCACAGCCTTCAATCAGCAGTTTTCAGAATTTCAATTTATTTCCAGTAAATGTAAATAATTTTGAAACATTTTTATTCATTAAGAAAATAACTCACAGAAATGTAAATGCTACTTGTAATCAAATTATAAACCCCTGAAAATCAGGAGCCGGTTCTTTATTTGTATCCCTCATTCTCCCTCCCAATATTAAGAATGAAATAGAAGTTGAACCTCAAAATCCCAAAGAAAGAATACTAAAGAGGCATCACTATTGTTTCAGTACTGCAGTTACATTGGTAAATGCTGTGCATTATTTCAGAAGTAGCAGCAATAAACTGCACTGAGTTTTTTCTTCTAAAAATGTTTTATATTCTTAAAATACAAATAAGTAGATATTTCAAAATAATTAGTTACATTTAAGAAATTGCTGGAGGGCACTTGCTCACAGGCTGTCAGTGACTATTTGTATACGTACTCATTACATATAGGCACAGTGGTAGTTTTCACTTATCAAGTTCGTTAGAAGTAAGGATTGTTTAATCCTGAAATGAGGTATAATTATGACTTTTTTTTTCAAAGTTACCTCTTCTGTTAATGAAAATTGTGGTAAGTAAATATTGTGAAGTGCGGACCACATATGAACCAGTGTACCAATGACATTATTCACAAGTAAATTCAGCCAAGATTGTACTTATAAAATCAGGCATCTGTCCCATGTATTATTGCAATTTTCTTTAAGCACAGAATTTCTTATTATGATAAGGACATAATGAGCTGCCTTTATTTTAATTTCTTTTCTCATCTGAAAATAGAAAATGTTTTTCACTAGGACATTTTTGCCTTTTCCTTCTTAGGAACAAACAACCCCAAATTGTCAACACACATAGTTGAGAGAAAATATAAAAAATATAAATCTGATAGAATCCAGAGTTAAATAAAGGTATATAAGTAGTAAAGCAATTAAGATTGGCCCGGTAAGCAATCTTGTGTGAATTCAGATGTTTGGTAACACCTCCTTTCACCTCAGTGGAACACAGATTCAGTCTCTTCACTATTTTTTCCATCTTAATGATTTTGGGGTCAACCTCCTACATTTTTAAGATTACCTCCCTGTTTTGATCTTTCTAGCAATATTTATGCCACTGCTTTTACAAATGCAGGCTATCATGCCTTCTCTTAACATTCAGTATATTTGACAATTGAAATGAAAAATGACTGAATGTAGTTAAAATAAAAATCAGTATTGAATCCTTTATGTGAATGTCTCACCAGTTATACCTTTGGCATGACATTACACCTTGCATATGAAGTACTGTTAGGGCACTTTGCTTAACTAATAACTGTTTAGTTGAAGTCTAAGTGGAAGAATTATATTTGGTCTAATAAGCCAGGAACTAATGACTTGCAGCACTTATAATACCACACATGTCTTTGCAATTGTGGATTTCCTTATTCTTTTAGAAACAGTTTATTCTCTAGAGCATATTAAATATTATTACATAACCAATCAGAATAAATGCATATGATAGACTTTTATGAGGGCTTTTTTATTATTGTGAGGGCTCTTTTCTTTCTTTCCTCTCCCCTCCTCTTTTAATCACAGTATATTTGCAAGCTTCAGGTAAAGAATTTTATGCAACACTTAGACAGTGCTGTATTACTATGAATTCTGATTAACCAAAAGGGTCAACTTTCATTAGAAACTGCATAATACTCAGCCCATTAAATTGTCTGTTTCAAGCTTGCAGTAATGGCTTGCAGTTTTGATTATATTAATTAGTGCATCTACTGCATTGCCGGACTAGATGCTTATTTTCAAGGACATAGAGGCTTCTTCTTCTGGCATAGAACTAGTTTATAGTGAAGAAACAGTAAAGGACGTGGTAGATTTAAAATTTATTAGGCTATCTAAAAGTTAATAGATTAAAAAAATGAAGTCATTATGACTGATAAATTATTTGGTCAAAGAAGTCAGCATATTATATCAACAACTGTTTAAAAATAAAACTAGTCCCAAGTTGTTATGTTTTACATCTCAATTTTTGAACTGGCAACTTCTGTTTTTACTGCCTTTGGTCACAGAAGTCAGTTTAACTGATCATAACCTGAAGCCCAAAATACTATGCTTCTATCTTCAATGACTTCTTTAAATACCTAGATAGTTACTGGTTTTCTAAGCCCTGCTCTAGTTTAAAATTGTCTTAATTTCTACTTCAGCAGTTGATAGTATGAAGCATACATCTCCAGACCCAGCTATTCAGCTATCCAGCTTGATATCTTACACAAAATGATAAATCCTTGTATTATGGAGAATATCTAACAGATTTTCTCTATCCCTCATACTCATCCAGTCAAGAGTCAAATCGGATCAAGAGAAGGGTAGAAATAGCAAATCTTCATGATCCTAGAAGTCATGTACAAAAATCTCAAGGCAGACTCAACTGCTACAAATAAGCCAGTCTGGGGCACCAGTATTGCAGGAATATTGCACTTACAGGCCTGTATTCACTGATGAGGGAAAAACGACCTTCTGCTTAGCACTGTGAAGGATGTCACACCTGCTCCTGCATTCCTGCATCATGTAACACAGTCACAGATAGTCCTCTGCATGGGACCACTCATGGATCGGATGAGGGCTGAGTCATCTCCTGTGGGAAAAACTCTAATTCATTCCTAGCACACAGAGCCCAGTCAGAAAGCTATTTCAATGGTTAATCTGGACATTAATAGTGAACTACGTGTCAGAAGCCTTACACTAGGAGCTACCTTTCCCAAAAGGAAGAAAAATAAGTGAATTTTTTGGTGAGAACAACACCAGTCTCACCAGTCATGTATGCTAGACTTTTGTCAGACAGAGGCACAAAGTTGGCCTCACCTCCATTCTAGGAAGGGGCAAGAATTCAACACCCAAAAGCGGAATGAGCCAATGGTACTAATATCGGCAGTAATATATCTGATACTAATCTACCTCTATTATCTCTGGGCCTCCAACGTCTCTTTCCTCAGCTAAGCAACATCAGCTTAACATGTTTCTGTTAAGGACCTGGAACTTTTAGCTGTCTATAGAGCCCATCCTTCCTTCCTCGACCTTCTCATTTCTAAGACTTACACACAATATGGAAAAAAAAAAGCTAAGGGAAGTTGAAACTGCATTGTGTAAGTTTCAATGAGTCCTCCCTGTCCTTTGTAGTTCTTGGTATGACTTCCTGTCCTTGCTAAGGACACAAAGGTCCACACATAGATGCTGAAGTTATGCCAGTGAAATAACATGCCACTACCATCTCCCCCTTCTTGCCCTCAACACCTTCCCTACCTGTGAAAAATAGCTCCCCTTCCTCCATCAGAAATACCATTGATTTAGTGTTGCTGCTTAGGTCAGGTGGCTAGTTACCAAGAATCCCTACATAATCCATAGGGACAGCAACACTTTCAGGGACTGGTTCAAAGAGCAAAGGTTAACTTGAGTGCTCTGGCCTCTCACAGCAGAAACCTCACCCTCTCTGAATATGTGGCAACATGGCCTCCTATGTCACCACTCTTTTCCCCTGTCTTTTCCTTCATTCCTTAGTCAATACAACCAGTAATTCACATCTTCGTGTGGAAGTGAGGTGGGGGGTGACACTGCTGATGGTTTTGCAGTACCACTCGTACAGAAAAAATAAACAAAGCAAACCGCAACAAAAAATAAGAACCCTAGAAACAGAACACCTTTATCTTTAAAAAGAGTATGAATTTGTACATTCTTTTGCATTAATACCTGGTATAATGTCAAAGTTCATAACATAAATTTTCCTTTTTTTCTGTTCTATCAATTCTGATTACATCTGCCCCTGGAAAAAAGTTGCCAGTTGATCAGCATAGGACTGATACAGGCAGCAGTAGTGCAAGCTTTCTATCCAGCATCCCAGAGCAGCACTTGTCATGTTTAAAAGATTTGGGACTGGAAAAATGAATGAGAAAAAAGGGAAGGTATATAGCCGCACAGCTGGGCTGCCATAACCTGACCACACTACACTGAGCAGGGTCATAAGTGCTCCACGATACATGAGGATATTTGGTCCCCAGAACTGAAGAGGGTAGATCTCCCTATTCCTCGCTGTTCCTACCTTACCACTTTGACAATAAATTCCTGCGGGAGAGTAGTGTGTGGGTTTTTTAGACTGCTTCAGTATTGGCCTCTGTGTTCAAAGCAGTTGTAAAGACGTTGTTTGACAGACAGCAATTCCTGGTCAAAAAATGTACATCATCATTCAAAACATTGTTCTCATCGCACACATAGCTACTCTAAGCTTGCTCTGACTACAAGAGTATATCAGAAATAGTTAAGCTTTTTTTTTTTCCTGTCAAATTGGAAATAGTGGCATAAATCTAACATGTTTGGATAGACTTCATTAAAATATTTTGATTTTGCAAAATATAAGAAGAGGAGTTTAAATTAGAGCCTCAGTCTTACTAGTTTTTCTCATAATTTAAGTTTTAATGCTTTTTTTTTAGAATCAATAACTTTGATATAGGTAAGTAAACAGATTTTGAAAAAGTTAAACAGGGTTTCGAAGTCCTAAACAACATTTTAGATACAGAGAAAAAATATCTGTAATTACATCTTGGGCAAAACAGCCTGGGAGTTCTGGATTGTTGAAAAGCCAACAGCTCTTAGTAGAAAAAATTAAAACTGAGTGAAAAAATTCTCAGCATCACAGTTTTAAAAATACAATTTTGTATTAATATAAAAACTTTTCATCAATTTTGGCAAAATTGTCATGAAATTAGGAAACAACATTTCACTTCACCAAGATAGAATACAAAATAAGAAATAAAAGCCTCTTATTTTAAATTTACATACTAGGGAGGTTTACTGATTTTAACATACTAATACACCAACAGGCCATATTTAATATATTTGACCAATGTATCAGGAAAGAAAAAACAACCAACAGTAACGTTAGATCAGAATAATACAAACCAAGCTGGTATTTATCCAAACAAATAACAGCACATTATACAAAATATCTGAATACAAGATAATTTATTCCCTTGTTCTTGTTCACCAAAATGATTTTTAAAAAAATGCATTGATTTCTATTTAAGATTAAACAAAATCAACTGTTAGAATTTCACAAAGAATGGATATTAAGTTAGCTGACTTCAAGTTAGATGTTATCAAATATTACAGAAAACAAGTGTACTTTTCTCTGAACTGTAGAAGTACAGGTAGATTCTATTTGACTTGTTGCCAGAAGGCTTGCTACAACATTGAAGCTGATGTTCGTTTTTATGAGATTCTGAGAGTGAAAATCTCTCTCTCTATAAACTGATGCAGCTTTTGTAAAATCAAAGGATTGTTGCACGCCTGTATTTGTACTAGCAAAAAATATGATGTCCAGACTTTTTGTATATTAATATAATATGGGCACTTGGAAAGATTGACAGGCATATAGAAAGCAAAGCCAGAAAGAATTTTTGTTCTTGTTAAAGCTAGGTCTGTTATTCTTGTTGTTGTGGAACACATTTGCGTAGTCATTAATAGAGGTGATATAGGTATTATAGTAATTACATCAAAAACCTTCTGTGTCATTTCTCAAACGCCATTTTATGTTGATGTCAAGAATCTGTGGAGGTCTGTTTAATTTCAAAGGTGTTAGTATTCAGTACTAATAGTGATATAATAGGCCAATGGCTTTTACTTACATTCAGATACATACTGACTTTCCAAGATCTGTTTCGTAGAGCATTTTTAAGATTTCATGTCTTGATAGAACATAAAATACAGGATGTATGTCCTATCCAGGTGACATATCAGTTTTTATTCTAGAAGAAAACCTCTATTCTGACCTATAAAAATGTCCCGTATGTATTACTTTGGTGGTGTGAAAGAAAGAAAAGGCTACCTTTCAAGGTAGTGATGACACCAAGCACTATATTAGGTTCATCATGTCACAATAGTAAATCAAGTGGAAATAGAAGTTTGGATTAAAAAGAAAGCATTTTTCCCTTTTTACTCACATGGACAAGAATATAAACATTATTCTTGAATTTTGCCTCTGATTTTACATGTTCATAGCTTGGTCACTTCTAGCTTCAAGGAATAAAGCAATGATTTCCAGTGAAAAACCAAAATCAATTGTTCAGATAATACTCCAAAGCAGCTTTGAATTTATACTTTTCTCAGCTTAATGAGTCTCTGATAAGTGAAAATATTAACCAAATAAAAAAAAAAGTTAGTCTGATATTCAAACTGTGATTCTTTTGTATCTCCAACAGAACCAACTTAGCATTTGCTTCTATCAGATATGAATGTGAAAGGAATAACCAAATTTATGTTGAAATTTTTTTCAGCTTTCATTCTAAAAGGATTTTAATATCTTCTGAGTTAAATAGATATGCATGTATGTATATAATTTCATGCACATATGCATTTCTTTAGATAAAACAAAAGATTACATACTATGTCTGAATCAGGTCAGAACGCATCTAAACAATTCACCAACAAAAGCAAATGTCCAGAATGCCTTGCACACACAGTACAACCATTTCATTACTTTTACATCTGAAAAAACCTGCAATCGTACACAGCAGTCCATGCCCTACTCTGATAGTGAAAATAAATTACCAAAATGGAAGAGGAAAAACCAGAAGTATCTAAATGACAAATAGCCATTCTCTCTGAAATTCTAAGTAGTGTGAAATGGAGAAGTCACAGCAGATTAAAAAACAAATGGGAAACAGAAATTCAGATTGCCATCAGACATAAGAAAGTTCCAAAAGAAGTGTTCTCCCATGCTCTTTCAAGCTCTTGACACCCTTTTCCTCACAGCAGGTGAAAGAATTGCAAAGGGCTGACTTCTGGAACACTGCAGCAAGGAACAGACAAAATGGGATTTTCATTGTTCCCCAAGGACAGGGGATTGAAGACAGCTGGCGTAGTTAGTAATGCTTAAAAACAGTGCCATTACTTGGAAGTCTGGAGTCATGGGCAAATGCCCTAGCTTCCTTCTGTTTTACTACTGAAACATAAAAGCTACTTCTGAAGTATTTTTGCATCTGAATATAGTCAGTTCACTGTAGCTATAAAATAATTTTTGCCATCTTTGGCTACAAAACAGTCTGGCTGTATACTTTTATTCTAACATCTGGATCCATGCTATACTTCCAAATATCAGTGGATTGGAAACTGCATGGAGATCACATAAGTATTTAATTCAAATGATATTTGAGGGGATACAGAATGACAGCAAAACAGCTGAACCTCAGCTTAATGCCCTTTAGCATTAGCTGAGAGGAGCTAGCTCACTAGCATGTTTTGGGGTAACAATACAATGCTGAGTCAAGAAGCCTTGCCAAGTATGCACCCTGAAACATCCATTATGGTGGTTAACATTATGGAAGAATATCTGCCATAGGAGCAGTACCAAGAGAACAATAAAGCAAGCAACAAGCAAGTGGATCAAGTTGCCACAGAATTTCTCCAAAGCAGTCTCGGAAATCTTTTCAAAGTTTGAAAGCCTATCATAAATGTTGTGTAACTTTTTCATTAGAGATTTGCTAAATTGTACTATAAGAGAGAACTAACAGAATGACAGCAGTGGAATGTCATAATGGTTTTGGAGGATTAATCATAACACTGCAAATTAGCTTTCCTTAACTACTTATTCAGAACTGACCTTTACCCACCAGACTGTCATTCCTGAGCCCAGTGGAGAATATTTCATCATCTGGTGAACTCTGCTAAGCCACTGACACTCTCTAAGTACATCAACCTTCATCTTAGTTTTAGTATGCCTTCAAATGTTGCTCCTGGAACTTTTTGCTTTATAATGAACAATGCCAAAATTTGCCATTAAAAATGATGTTTATTTATATAAACACAATAATTCGTGTTTCTTTTTTCTTTTGACATATCCTACTTTCCTTTTGACATGTGTTTCTAGTCTCCTTCTCAGGCCCTTTCACATGCCTTGCTAATGTAAGGCTAACAGCCAGAAGTAAGACCACTTCAAATGTCTTCCTCTGTTTTCGCTGTCTGAAAAGTTTCCAAACAAAAGATGTAATGTAGCAGCAGAAAAAGAGATGTATTAGGTTACGTGACTAAAGTCTTGTACTCACACACACGAAGGAGCAGAGAGGCATAGAGCCAGGCAGGGGAACGCCAATAACCTCTCTGAGAAATGAACTCTAGGTTTTCCCACAGCTGTCCCAGAAGAGTCTCAGCCCCTGTGTCAAGGTAAGACACCATGAGCCAGTGTAGTGGCTCTGAAGATCAGCTTTCCAATTGAGGGAGATCACTGCCCAGGAGTATGGGGCACATTATGGGATGCAGGGGAAGAGCTTTTTGCGGTTGCACAGAACATGATAGGATGTTTAGGGGAAGAACCATAAGTGGGAAAAGGGAAGGATCAAGGTGGTTTGGGGAGGAATCAGCATGGAAAAATAGAGGGATAAGAGGATGAAAGGAGCTGGTCACATGTAAACAGGTGGCTGGTCAGTACATGTCTAGCCATACTAGGCAGTCAATCCAGTCTTCCCTTCCCTCTTATTAAATGCCATTTCTAACTCATATATGTTTATGGGGTCTGAATGCCAGCAACTGGAGTGAGTGTGGGTGTGCAAGTGAGTGTGAGGAGTCTGTATCAGCAGCTAAAGGGAGGCTGTGACCTCAGGAGCTTATTTGTCCAGGTGCCAGCAACTGGGAAGATTCAGATCCAGGGGCAGCCAACGGGCAGGCTGAGTGTCTGAGCCCACCTGCGGGAAAGGTCCACACTATGCATGCACATGGACATGTGCACATGCTTGTGCATGTGTCTTTCCCACTACTGGACCTTCCTCATAACCAGCCATTGAGGGGAGTAGGATGAGGCCAGTGGTTCCATTTGAGCTAGTGTGAGTGCTGACTGTATCTGTGACACATATATATGTCTGATCTGTGTGTCCAGATGTGTATGTATATGTATATGTGGTATATGCTTGTGTTTGAATGTGTGCCTATAGTGAATCCTTCCTGGGCTTTGCTACTGCTTGAACCTGGGGCAGGGAGTTGCAGCAGCCTCACCTCTACCAGGCTATGAGATTCAGTAACTCCCTAACATTTGGGATCATAGTATATGCTAGCAGATGTGAAAAGCACACTAAAATCATTAGGAGAGGTACACATATTAATTTTTACAGATGTCTGTCCTGTCCCACTTAGTGAGTGAAGGGAGAGGTGGTCTTTTTTGATTCTCTGCATGGTATCTAACAGTCACGACAATGGCTGAAGAGGCTTGATTAAAAAAAAAAAAAAAGAGCAAAGCTTTATTTGGAATTCAGTGAGATTACAAAAGACGGTAACTTTGCAACTTCATAATTTTACTTTTAGCGCTGTGGAGTTAGAATGAATATTGACTTGGCAAAACCTGCAACAACATAATGTCCAGTTTTACAAAACCATAAAATATAGCAGATTGACAAACTTACACCAACATTGCCCTTATGTGCCTAGAAATTCAGAGATAGAGAAAGAAAGGAAAATAAAAAGAAAGAAAAGAGAAAATATATCACCACGCTTGGATCCAGCGAGGGGCTCTGCTGGAGGTCAGGGTCTTCCGATGCTGGGTGCACAGCTGCCTACAATCGCATTGCATATTTATACACAAAGGTTACAAAAGCTCCATCTAACTTGTACAATTATTCCACCTATCTAATATATATTCATTATGTTACGCAAGTAGGGTCGTCTGTGCTTGCACAGGGATTGTGCTGAGACAGCAAAGTCATCTGTGCCTGCGCAAGGGTCCCAGGGGGTCTCTGGTGGTCATTTGGGGAGGAAGACTCCTACTCATTTTGTCCTTTTCTGGTCGTGCATCATCTGAGGACACCAGAGTCCCTGTTGTTCTTTCCAACTCCTTGTTTCACAGTCTCACAGCAGATGTATGTCCTTGGTCTAGCAAGTTGTAACCTTTAGATGTTCCTTAGCTTGGAACACTGGCTGCTATTTAACAACAATTCAGAGATTGTCTTCAAAACTTCATTCCTCCTCAGGGGAGGGGTACTGCTGTGCTTAGTGGGTGTAGAGGAGGGGTCTTGGTGATCTCACCATCCCCCCCTGCCTACATGACATCTCAGAGGGAAAGAGGTGGCAAGCCGGCACACTGCCTCCACAGGATTCTGCTTGTCTGCCCCAGTCCCTCACCAAAATGAGGAAGTTCCCAAAGCACAATGCCCGATTCAGTAGTTTGCTTAATTTGAGTGTCTCTGTCTCTCGAGATGGATGAAACAATTGTTCATTTTGATGTGGGGCTCTACAAGGGCTACAGAGAAAAACTGAGAAGAACATTTCTAAAATAGAATATCCAACCATTTTTTATCATAGCATACCAGACTTTCAGGTCTTACTCTTCCAAATGTTTAATTTCCTCATATCAATAATTCAAAGATGAGTATATGTAAGCCAGGTGGCCTAAGAACTAGGAAAGAACAATAGGTCATCCTGAAAAAAATGTAGAAGGAAACCCAAAACTCTCTTGACATTTGATGCAAAGAAAGGGATTTGAGTGAAAGAGACTTTGGGGCAAACTTTCATCCTAATCAAATGGGTCAGCCTGCAGATTTAGGACACTGAAGTCCTAGGTAAAGAAAATGCCACTAGTGCAATCTGTAGATAGCAGACTGTGTGGGGTCCAGTATTCTGTGATATTCTTTAAGAAGCTAAAAATGTCACTGAAAAGTGCCTGGCTTCCAACCAGCAGGAAGGAATGGGGAGGTCAGCATGGGACAGGCTGAAGCTTGGCTACAGCACAGAGGACAGAGGAGGCAGGAGGTGCCCAGGATTGCCACTGACAAGCAGGGAGTTGAGACCTGCTGCAAGAGGAAGACACAATCTAGCTACTCAACAGTTTTCTCATGAGAAAAGAAGAAAGAATACATTAAATTCATGTAATTTGGGAAAACAGATATTATTACATCCTACGTTCCTCCTTCCCTCTCTTATCTTTTCATTTCTCCCTTAACAATAGGGTCTTTGTTTCTTGATTCACTGTTTGTGTGGAGGCAGGAAAGGTCACTGAGCAATCGGTTTGGTCTAGTTTTCCCAGATTTTGGGGCAGAACTCAGGCCAGTGCTTAATTATGGCACTTTGAAATTGAAGCTGTCTCCCATTGCTAACCGGAGCATGGTAAATGGACAACGCATATACATGAATAATATGTGCATGTGTGCGTACATATATCTAATTCAGGACAGATAACTACCCTTAGGAAGAAAGACACATTACACACACACTGTGTATATGCACATATATAAATAATACAGAAATTAAGTGCCTTTGATTAAGTTCTCAGCCTGAAAATCATACATTAATTAAAAAAGACAGTTACTTATGAAAGCCCATGATAATATGTCAAGTTCTGTTTTCAGAACATATAATATTTGCTTGTGTCTCAGATATCCCTGAACACCTAATTAAGTTAATATTTTGTTTTTGCTCAGTGTGGTAATCTTTCTACTAGAAGTGAAAAGGTATTCTATCTCTAGGCAACTGGTCTTATCAAAGGAGAATTGAAAATAGCAGGCATTTATTATTGACTGGATTTTAAAAATGTCTTCATCACCCAGTTAAGCTTTGTACATTACAAAGTGAATGAACAGTGGTTAAAATGCTGAATTTCCATTCTGGAAGAAATTCTAGAATTTTGAAAACATTTTAGTTTGCAAGAAGAACGGTAAGTGACAAAATTCCTTGTGGAAGGAAAATTTCTTTCAGGGGAAAAAGAGCCTTATGCATTTTGGTTTAGCTTTTCTAAAACTTAAAGGAAGCCTGACCCAGCTGGGACCCAGTAATCTCCCTCTAGCTTTAGTAAAAGTCTAGCAAATTATTGAATAAGAAACATGTTTATATTCTGAAAAACATTGTTTCATGATATTACAGCTGACGTTCCTTTGTGCTGGATCATACCACGGGGGCACCAAGTTTAATATTCAACCTCCAACAGCTGGCATCTGCTACTTTAGAGAAAGAGGAACAAATATAATTCTCCTAATTATCTGAATCATTATTCTTCTTACTTCATAAACTACGTCTGCCTCTTGGGTCTGTTTTATACTGATCTCAGTTTCAACCAGTTGCATGTAAATCATTACCAAAATCTTGTACTTTTTTCAGGCCTTGTTCCTTCTCTTTGAGAACCAAAGATAACAGATGAGTGTATTTAATGCTGCAGCCATGCCAGATTTATGTGTATTCATTAACAAACACATCCCCTTGAAACTCTGCCAGTAATGCTTAGATATTCCTTTAAAACTCTGCCTTTCACACCTTTCTCTCAGAAGTCTCATATTTTTTCTGCTTATTGCATCCTTTCCTTACAAGTTTTGGACTCTAAGCATCAACTCCTGCTGCATTGTAGAATATTGATAATCTTGAAACACCCTTCTTAAAAAAAAACACCTACATTTCTGTCCATAGACATATCTTAAGTTTTTAGTTTTCATTTAATGTAAGCGCTTGCATGCATCAAACTTCTTTCTTTTCACCACCACTGCTGCAGCATTACTTGCCTAATCACTCACTAAAACTACACAGATTTGGGTAATAATCTGTGTGCTTTCTGTGGAGTCAAACAATGTCTGGTACACCTATTGCTGTCATAAAATCATTAATGGTAGCATACAACAATGTGTTTATGTCCTCAGACTGTACTTACAGTTGATCGTGAAAAACTTCCAAGAATAACAGAATTGGAATGGAAGCTTTTGCAGCAAGGATTTTCTCGTAATCTGAGTTTGTACAGTGTCTGACATAGTATAACTCTGCTTCTGCCAATCCAAAGGTCCTGCTGTACTCAAAATGACTGAGGGTGATTTAAATATATTTTAAAAAAATCAACCACAAAATTTAAAATGTTACTTTTCCATTGTATGAATCAATCTGTTACCAAGCATTTAGACACTAGATTATTCTCTTTATCTACACTTTTAATCCTCCGTCATGCACTCTGAAAAGTGATATAGGTTAGGAGTAATTTCTGGCTGAAAAGTAAGACATTAACCATATCTAACATAAATGAATTAAAGAATGTTTTTAATCAAAATCTCAACACATCTCAGGATCTCAAACACATTGTAAGAAATGGCAGCCTTTTTAGTAGAAAAAACGAGTAATATGAATTGTCAACAATATTATTGAAATTATAAAGGGGAATATGAAATATTTTACAAAAGCTGCAGAAAGACATCAGGAAAGCAAAAAGAATTTGGCCAAACAAGCAGAGCAGGAATACTGGCTAAATTAAAATTTGGAAACTAAATACTGAATGCTAATAAAAGTACATGCTGAGCCTATTTTGAATTGGCAGAGATTCAAAGTATTTTGCAGATTAGCTATTTTTCCCTGGAATTGGTGTAAAATTTTAGGTACAAAGCCAATATCATTAATATACTGTGAGAAGAATCCCTCAGTTTGAATATCAAATTATCATAATCTGCAGTGGTTTTGAATTACACTGTGGATATTGCTATTGATGAAAAAATACAGTACTTACAATGACTGCATGTGTGGTTACTCTAATAAGTGTAGTGAATGCTTCTAATTGTGTTGTTACCAATAGCAACAGAAGCAGTAGCTTATACTTCTCATAGACTTTCATTGACTCCTGAATAAAGTTAAAAGGAATCCTTCATGTAACTTATCAGACTATCTATCAGATGGGCAAATTTAGTAACAAATTCAAAATTCCTCACCAGAATGAAAAAACATACCCATTCAGCAAGTGTCTTGGAAAAAACAAAAGGAGCATCTTTCATTCTTTGCAATAAGATCAATCAGGGCAGTCGAAGGCCCTCATTCCAGTCCTGGTTACTGCCAGACACAAACTTTCCAGGTAGAGGTCACTGGGTTGCCTCACCACTTTTCTTTCTCAACTGGACACAGTAAGCATGGTGCATGTCCACATGGGATTCTGCAGCAATTACGCGGCATCCTCCCAACTGCATGTGGCTTGTGTACTCTGCAAATTGTGTAACATTCAGAATTATTTTAATCTGCCAAGAGTTAAAATCAATTCTGCATTGGACTCACTTCACTTAACAAGTTTTTAAAGTATTATAGACCCTTCCATCAGGCAGGTAGTTTTTCTCTTGAGACATCAGCACTGCCAGTACTTATGCCAGACCAGAAACAAGAATTTTTTAGTACATATTCTGGCCATTTTATGTAAACAGACTTGTTTACCTCAACCAGAACCATGTCCAAATTCATGTATTTTACATTTCACTGTCAGTGACAAAACTGTGCTTTGTTGGATAGCATCTTGAACCAGATTTTAAACGGCTTTAAGTACGTAATGGTGGAGAAAGGTGAGTACTGGGCTCATCAGAAAGTACCAAAAGAAAAGTTATATATAACCCTTATTAATTTAATTGGGATTTGAGTTTTGAAATCTTATGGAAAACCTATTGAGCAAAGGACCTGTACAGGCTCAAGAGATGTGTCCATGCGAACCTCATGAAGTTCAACAAGGCCAAGTGCAAGATCCTTGCATATGGGTCGAGGCAGTCCCAAGAACAGGTACAGGCTGGGCAGAGAATGGATTGAGATTAGCCCTGAGGAGAAGGACTTGGGGGTACTGATCGATGAGAAGCTCAATGTGACCTGACAATGTACACTCGCAGCCCAGAAGGCCAACCATATCCTGGGCTGCATTAAGAGAAGCATGGCCAACAGGTCGAGAGTGTTGATTCTGCCCCTCTACTCTGCTCTGGTGAGCCCTCACCTGGAGTACTGCATCAGCTCTGGAGCCCTCAGCACAGGAAAGACATGGAGCTGTTGGAGCAGGTCCAGAGGAGGGCCACAAAAATGATCAGAGGAATGGAACACCTCTCCTGAGACAAAATGTTGAGAGAGTTGGGCTTGTTCAGCCTGGAGAAGAGAAGGCTCCGGGGAGACCTTGTTGCAACCTTCCAGTACCTGAAGGAGACCTACAAAAAAGCCGGAGAGGGACTTTTTAAAAGGGTGTCCTAGTGATAGGACAAGGAGTAATGACTTTAAACTGAAAGAGGGTAGATTTAGATCAGATATAAGAAAGAAATTCTTTAGTATGACAGCGGTGAGGTACCGGAACAGGTTGCCCAGAGAAGATGTGGATGCCTCCTTCCTGGAAGTGTTCAAGGCCAGGTTGGATGGGGTTTTGAGCAACCTGGTCTAGTGGAAGGTGTCCCTGACCATGGCATGGAGGTTGGAACTAGATGATCTTTAAGTTCCAACCAAAACCAATCCATGATTTTATGATTCTATGATTTTATGAAATCACTGTCTTTTAATTAAAATATTGTGGCTATTTGTCCTTGTTTCAGCTGGGATAGAGTTAATTTTCCTCCCAGTAGGTGCTGTGTGTAGCTGCTGATTTAGTACCAGAAAATTGTTGATAACACTGGTGCTTTTCAGTTGTTGCTGTAAATCAAGGACTTTTTCCTGTTTTTCAAATGCAGGTAATGAGCAGACAGCCAAGCTGGCCAATAGAAATATTCCATACCATAAATGTCACGCTCAGTTTATGAATGGGGTGGGCCAGGGGACAGGGAGCTATCAGCTTTTCATTTTTTCAGGAGTTTGAATTCTCGCTTGTCCGGGAGTTAGAACTTTTCTGAGAGTTAGGCTTTTTTTTCAGGATTTTCATGAAATTTGTGGAAATCTTTGGAGGTCTGTGATCTCTCTGCTCAGGGATTGGCTGTGGATCAGTCGTTGTGTGATGAGAAAAATTGTATCATATATAGTTTGCTTTGCATATTCATTATTATTATTTTTTTATTATTATAATTATTAGTATTAGCATTAACATTTCATTTGTTGCCATATTAAAATGTCTTTATCTCAACCCATGATTCTTCTCTTTTGTCCATTTCTCTTCCCCATGCCGCTGTGGGGGGAAGGGGAAGGGTAAGCAAATAGCTGTCCAGTGCGTAGTTGCCAGCTACTGGGTTAAACTATTTAATAATCTAAAAATTTCCCTACTATTTTTTTAAATGTTTTATCAGAACATCTGTATATGGTGTTCAAAAGATATAAAGGGTTTTTTTCCCCATCGCCTTTTAAAATGAACAAGGACAAGTCAGAGGATCATTTTCGGTTATCACCTCAATATTTGGTACTAATGGCATTTCTGTTGCCTCCAGTTACAGCAAAAGTTTGCTCCTTAACTTATGTAAGTAGGTGAACCTTCACTGAAGTCAAAACAACTACAGATATTTTTACATCATCTGAGGAGACTCAGGCCACAAATGATAGATTCTTGATTCTTTATTCTAGTTTTTGTCTTGCTGATGTGAGCTACTTCCAACACAGCTTAAAAATTACTGCTACAGTTCCAGGACCCAGCTTTATTCTGCTCTGCATAGCAGAGAATAGGATACAACATATAACAGCTTTGACGAAGACTTATCTTGCAATTAACATCACAGAAACTGGGTCCTCTTATTGGTTGTACCATTCCAAGCCTTACATTTTTTAAATTATTTAAGTATTTTCGTAAATAATGTAGTGAGACTACAAATTCTGCTGTATAACTGCACTGGAAACATTGAGTGAAACATGCAAAATTGATTTCCAAAGTATAGGAAACATTTTGCTCATGAATGCATTTGCTCCTCAGAGAACGAAAAGGAAGGAGAGAAAAACCTGGTTCATTAAGTTGTCTTGCAGCCAAAAGCAGAAACATCTGCTAAGATCATGAGCAACCTGATGGCTAGACACAGCAAGGGAAATGAAGAATTGCATGTGCACTTCACTTTGTCTTAAGTCTCCCAGACTTGTAAGAAAAATGTTGTTTAAAATCCTGTTCTTAATACACACCTTTGATCTGAAATATAGGTAGAGAAAGTATTCTGTGGGGTCGGTCACAATATGTACATCTAAATAACTATTTGATAATCTACCTTTCTGTTTATATTTGACTGTTTGTTATTACAGTGTGAAGGAAGTTCTTTGAAGGTAAGAAACAGAAAAAGAAAAGCATATCCTTGGTTTCTTTTAGCATGCTTAACAACACAAACACTATGTAGACATACACTGTCAGATCTGACTGTCTTCCAGATCTGATGCTGAGGATAAGGAAAGGAAGTAAAACAGTAGAAGGCATATTTTTAGCTATTTTCCATGTAACTCCCATCCTTTCTGGTCTGCGTTATTGGTTGTTTAGGAAGACTGAATATTCATCTTACACATTCAGTATCCCACTGAAAAAGGCATTGTAGGGGTCGTGATAGATTACCTGAAATTGGCTGAAATTATACATAGGACTTTTAGATTAAGTTTCAGCAAGAAAATATATGACTCTGCATAAGCCTATTTGACCATGTAACTTGAACTTAGTGGGTTTTACTCTTCTGCTTTTTTTGCTCCTGAGTTACAACACCACAGCAGTATGATTAGTTAATGACTGCGGAGTTTGTTCAAATAAATCTATTTCCTACAGAATCCTCAATGCCTTGAGGAATTATATAGGGAAACAAAGCCTCATGTGAACAAACTGGGCAGGGAATAGCTAAGAGAAAGAAAATTGCAAAATATTTAAAACTCTTGTTTTCTTTCTGGAGAATATTTGCTATGTTTGAGTATTTTTAATTACAGTTTTGCAATCTGTACCAGGGCCTTACTCGCCAGATCATTGAGCTAGAGCTGACTCAGCCTTTATCTTACCATAAATTCCCAAACCCAGAAATCTTCCACACCGTCTGCACCCCAAAGAAAAAAAACAACAAAAGGTTTGCTTACATTAAAGACAAATTAGCTTTTTAAGAATCTTCAAAATAGCTGGGTCAGAACAGAAACAAGAAGATTTTGTACTTTTTTTCCTATTGCAACCATGCAAAGCAGGCTCCTGCTCTTAGGCTTAGTCTCAGTTAACTGTGTCTCTCTAAAACACAGAAAATCCCTTGCAAACTCTTACGGTGTTTTACTTTCAGCCATCTCTGTAGCTTGATGATCTCAGCCTCATTTCAAACAACTGCCAACTCTACCCTTCAACTCTTTGTTTCACGCCCTCCAGGATACGTGCTATTCCCTCCCAGCATGATCAGCTGGATGCAAAGGAAGACATCGATGTGCCACAGAATTAATTATACTCAAACTACTCCTTCTTTTTAGAGAAACATAAAGCAACTGTGACAAACAAATCAACTGTTCAGTTCATCAGTTCATTGCAGCATTGTATTAATATTTGACAATTCTTCCCCACCCCTCCTCAACTATAACTGAACTCTTCAGCACACAAGTCAAGTTTGTTCTGCAGCTGTGGTTAAAATATCATCACAGCACTGTCTTAATCCCAGTAATGTTCTCTACATGGCCATTCATTATATCCTATGTAATAGTTTAAGGATTATTCCAATTTACACTGGCATCAGTGACTGCCTGCAATGAAATGCAGCTGTGGCTCAGCCTACAAAGCAAACATCGTGACGATATATTTTTCTTTAGTCAACTTTCTTTACCTCTGTTGAACTGCAATTGGTAAATTTAGCGGTGTTAAAGTCTCAGCATCAATTGTAATTTGAAGAAAGCACCTTTTCTTCATGATGTTGTTTCCTGAGGCAATTAAATCAATGTGGCAGCCCGACTGCACTAGCAATGAGCTCCCAGCACTCTGTGATATTCCAGAACTGTTAACTGAGACAGGACATGTCTTTGAAAGTATTATTTAGCCAGGTGATTCTTTAAGAAGCAAAGAAAAAAAGGTTGAAAAAGTAATATAAATTTGTTTTTATCAGAAGTATGTGAAAAGTGTCTCAAATATAAAATAAGAATAACCAAGGGGAAGTATTTAGCACAATAATGAAAGAGCTTTTGAAACGATGCATCTAATCATGAGACAAAAAGGCAAATTTATTCTGAGGGAGACAGTCAAAAGTGAAAAGAAATTTTCTATTAGAGATGCAAACTGTTTAAGTTTCAGTTTAAACAGTTCTTCCCTGTCAAAAGAAAAACAAACAAGAACGTATAATTTATTTAAAAGTATAAATAAATAAGTAGTCAAGTGAGCCGGACAGAGAAAACACGTAACCTTACAAAAAATAAATAAGGAGTTCTCATATTTGGAGACATCTCATCCTGCCACATGTCATCAAGCAGTGATCCTTACTTACAGCCCCAAGAGGTGCAGATCTTCACAGCTTCCCTGTGGGACTGGGGCTCTGCTGTGCCTTCTTGTATGGGGCTCAGAAGTCCCCCAGGGTGAGGGGGAATGATGGGGCAGCTACCACTTGAAGGAAACCTGCAGTGATGTGTGAAGTGCTGTGCACCCATGAGCCAAATGAATAAGATACTGAGAGAACCAAGAACTAAACCAGGTAGAGTCCCATATGGTGGCACTGCATCAAACCTTCGTGGAGGTTCAGTTCTGACCCAGAACACTTTTCTCCTCATGTTTTGCTGGTGTGAACAAACCCTGGCTACTTCATCCAGCCATACAGATTATCCTCCCTCCACTTCCAGTTCAGCTGCAATAGCTAGCATGTGGTGGGAAAGAGAGGAACCACGACTGTGTAGCTTCTACTTTTCTTGCTGAGTTGTTCTCCAACTTGAGCTGGTGAGGAAGAAGTGGTCTGGAAGGTGCAGCTCTTTCCTTGCCCGTTAACTGTGACAGCAAAAGACTATACAGAAAGTAAGATGTATTACATTTATCCCTGTGTGTATGTATAAGACTGAAAACCAACAGTTTTCTGGGGAGGAGAAAAATAAAGAAAACTGCAACGAATAACAAAAAGAGGCTGAGTCACTAAACAAAGAAGGAAAAGAACAGATTGTGAAAATGCTGTCCTCTGAAAGACATAGGTGCTTAATATCTGGGTATTTTCTTTTTAAACGAGAGGAGAACAATGACAGCACTGACGTAGATAGCTCAATAACAGGAAAGGAATAGGTTGTTGCTTGAGTTATCAGCAACAATAAACTGTGCTGATCAACTCTTTAAATTACAAGGTGAAAGCAATCATTGCAGAACACATTACTGGTCACATTTTGTGCAGCTCTGGAAAATGAGAATAGTACTTTGTAGTGAAAAAAAAGCTGAAGATAAACAGAAAAATCAAGAAAAAATAGTCCTAACTGCTACCAATGGTGTGTGTGATTTTCTTGGGTTTGGGGGTGATATATCAAAAAACGTTGATATATTTTTCTTCCAAATACCATATCTGAAGTCTGAGATCTCCTTGACTTTTCACTCACTTATTCTGACACTCTCCATGCTGTCTTGACCCACAGAGCTTCTCACCTGTGTTACTGTCTGAGGCCCCCTTGGAGCGGGTGAAAGGTTTTGGAAGAAGTCTCAAAAAGAACTCAAAGAACTCTCAGTCTTTTTTCTGTGGACTTTGTTCTACGATAAGGTTGACTGCAAAGAAAGCAGCTCATTCTTGTGTGCATCCTGTGCAAAGTACTAACCTTTACAGAACAAGGACATTTTTCAAACACAGAAGAATTGTATTCAATTTGTTTTGTGTATTAGGTATAGGTAGGTTTGTTTCACAGCAGGCATACATGGGGTTTAGTTTTGGGATCACTTTTGTTATTATTTTATTTCTTAAATTAATTTATAATAATAGACGTAAGAAATGCTTCCTTTTCATTAATTTTATTTAATAGAAGCATATAATCATAGTATCACAGAATCATAAAATGTTTTGTGTTGGAAGGGACCTTCAAAGATTATCTTGTCCAAACACCCTGCCATGGGCAGGGACATCTTTCAGTAGATCAGGTTGTTCAAAGCATTGTCCAACTTGACCTTGAACACTTCCCATGATGCACAACTCTGGGCAACCTATTCCAGTGTCTCACCACTCACACTGTAAAAAATTTCTTCCTTATGTTCAGTCTAAATCTATCTTCTTTTAGTTTTAAACTGTTGCCTCTTGTCCAGTTACTACAGGCCTTGTGTTTTGGTTTCGGCTGCCGCCGGCAACAAAAGCGCCACGCGGCCGCCCCTCCCCCCGCCGGCGTGCGGAGGAGAATGGAAAGAAAGAGGCAGAAACTGGTGGGTCGGGATAAGGGCAGTTTAACAGAACAGCAAACAGAGGGAAAACAGGAACAACAGCGATACAAATAAGGAGAAAACACAACCACGAACCGTACAACAGCCGCTCTCCCGAAACCGGACCGGCGCTGCACCCGCCCAAGCCGCGAGTGCGTTCCCGCCGCGCCGCTCCCCCCCCATCGGAACCCAGCGTGACGTCACATGGTATGGAATACCGGGCTCTGTTTGGCCAGGTGGGGTCAGCCCCCACCCCCCGGCTGTGCCCCTTCCTGGATTCCGGTGAAAATTAACCCTGTTCTGGCCAAACCCAGGACATTATCCACCCCTTATTCCATACCATCTACGTCATGCCCAGGTCCCCCATTGTCCAGTTGATCACCACCACTTCTCTTGTCTCCAGATATCATTCCTTTAGTCTATGGATCATCACTCTAAAGTGTCCATTGAGTTCATTTAATCCATGACTTCAGGCTCCATCTGTCGTTATGGTCTTCCGTGGCAGGGGAGGTGATGTGTGGTGATGGGCGGTCACTTGCTGTATCCGGAGCTCACGGCTGATGTATCTGGTGCGGCCCGTGCCCACAGTCTGCAGGAGATGTTGATCTTGATGAGGTTGCTGGATGCCAGTTGTTGAAAACCAGGTCCAGTTCCATCATCGCTGTGCTCTGCTAGGTTTTCATCGAAAAAGTCCATCCTTCTTTAATCTGGACGATTCTTACTATGCTACTACTGGTACAAAATATAACAATTATAACAGTGATAACAGACAGTGACAGGGTTATTTAACAACTAACTTTATACAATTTATTTATGGACTATTCTCGCCCAAAATTAAATCCCCATGAGGTACACATCGGACTTCCCCATCCTTCCGCATTACCCACCAGGTACACCCAGGTCCTTGAGCAAAAGCAATCCCGCGGACGGGCTTGCCTTTGCCCGAGGCAGGACTGACCCAAACTGTCTTCCCTAACATGTTCCGCATGTGCACTACAGGGACTTTATCCCCTTCTACTGGGCGCTGAGGTTTTGACTGGGCAGGACCAGCCCGGTTGGTGGACCCTCTGGTGTTAACCAACCAGGTGGCCTTTGCTAAATGGGTATCCCAATTTTTGAAAGTCCCACCCCCCATTGCCCTCAAAGTGGTTTTTAGCAGCCCATTGTAACGTTCAATCTTTCCCGAGGCTGGTGCATGGTAGGGGATATGATACACCCACTCAATGCCGTGTTCTTTGGCCCAGGTGTCTATGAGGCTGTTGCGAAAGTGAGTCCCGTTGTCCGACTCGATTCTTTCGGGAGTGCCATGTCGCCACAGGACTTGTTTTTCCAGGCCCAGGATGGTATTCCGGGCGGTGGCATGGGGCACAGGGTAGGTTTCCAGCCATCCGGTGGTGGCCTCCACCATTGTGAGTACATAGCGCTTGCCTTGGCGGGTTTGTGGCAGTGTGATGTAGTCAATCTGCCAAGCCTCCCCATATTTATATTTTAGCCATCGTCCTCCATACCACTGAGGCTTTACCCGCTTGGCTTGCTTGATTGCAGCGCATGTCTCACATTCATGGATAACCTGTGCAACAGTGTCCATGGTCAAGTCCACCCCTCGGTCACGAGCCCATCTGTATGTCGCGTCTCTTCCTTGGTGGCCCGAGGTGTCATGGGCCCACCGAGCTATAAAGAGTTCACCCTTATGTTGCCAGTCCAGATCCACCTGAGCCACTTCAATCTTAGCAGCCTGATCTACCTGGTGGTTGTTTTGATGTTGTTCAGTGGCCCGACTCTTAGGGACGTGGGCGTCCACGTGACGGACTTTTACAGCCAACTGCTCTAGCCGGGCAGCAATATCTTGCCACAATGGGGCAGCCCAGATAGGTTTGCCTCTGCGCTGCCAGTTGTTCTTCTTCCATTGCTGCAGCCACCCCCACAAGGCATTGGCCACCATCCAAGAGTCGGTGTAAAGATAGAGCACTGGCCACTTCTCTCGACTGGCAATGTCTAAAGCCAGCTGGATGGCTTTCACCTCTGCAAACTGGCTGGACTCACCTTCTCCCTCAGCAGTTTCCGCGACTTGTCGTGTAGGGCTCCATACAGCAGCCTTCCACCTCCGCTGCTTCCCCACAATGCGACAGGACCCATCCGTGAACAGGGCATACTCTTTCTTATCTTCTGGCAGCTGGTTATACAGTGGGGCCTCTTCAGCACGTGTCACCTCCTCCTCTGGCGATGCTCCAAAATCTTTGCCTTCTGGCCAGTCCATGATGACCTCCAGAATTCCTGGGCGACTGGGGTTTCCCATTCGGGCGCGCTGGGTGATCAGAGCGACCCACTTACTCCACGTAGCATCGGTGGCATGATGCGTAGAAGGGACCCTCTCTTTGAACATCCAGCCCAGGACCGGCAATCGTGGAGCTAGGAGGAGCTGTGCTTCAGTGCCGACCACTTCTGAAGCAGCTCGAACGCCTTCATATGCTGCCAGAATCTCTTTTTCAGTGGGAGTATAGCGGGCCTCGGATCCTTTGTATCCCCGGCTCCAGAACCCCAGGGGTCGACCTCGAGTCTCCCCTGATGCTTTCTGCCAGAGACTCCAGGTTGGGCCATTCTCCCCGGCTGCGGTGTAGAGCACGTTTTTAACATCTTGCCCTGACCGGACTGGACCAAGGGCTACGGCATGAACTATCTCCCGTTTAATCTGTTCAAATGCCTGTCGTTGCTCAGGGCCCCATTCAAAATCATTCTTCTTCCGGGTCACGTGGTACAGAGGACTTACAATCTGGCTGTAATTTGGGATGTGCATCCTCCAAAAACCCACAACACCCAGGAAGGCCTGTGCTTCCTTTTTGCTGGTTGGTGGAGACATAGCTGCTATTTTGTTGATGACATCCATTGGGATTTGACGGCGCCCATCCTGCCATTTTATTCCCAAAAACTGGATCTCTTGCGCAGGTCCCTTGACTTTACTTCGCTTAATGGCGAAACCGGCTTTCAGAAGGATCTGAACTATTTTCTCCCCTTTCTCGAAAACCTCCTCCGCTGTGTCGCCCCATATAATGATGTCATCGATGTACTGCAGATGTTCTGGGGCTTCACCCTTTTCCAGTGCAGTCTGGATTAGTCCATGGCAAATGGTGGGACTGTGTTTCCATCCCTGGGGCAGTCGATTCCAGGTGTACTGGATGCCCCTCCAAGTGAAAGCAAACTGTGGCCTGCACTCTGCTGCCAAAGGGATGGAGAAGAATGCATTAGCGATGTCAATTGTAGCATACCACTTGGCTGCCTTTGACTCCAGCTGATACTGAAGTTCTAGCATGTCTGGCACGGCAGCACTCAGCGGTGGTGTGACTTCATTCAGGCCACGGTAGTCTATTGTCAGTCTCCACTCTCCAGTAGATTTTCTTACTGGCCATATGGGACTATTAAAGGGTGAGCGAGTTTTGGTGATCACTCCTTGACTCTCCAGCTGGCGGATCAGCTGATGAATGGGGAGAAGGGAGTCTCGGTTGGTACGATACTGTCGCCGGTGCACCGTTGTGGTCGCGATTGGCACCTGTTGTTCTTCAACCCTCAGCAACCCCACAACGGAAGGATCCTCCGAGAGACCAGGCAAAATGGACAGCTGTTTAATTTCTTCCGTCTCCACAGCAGCTCTGCCAAAAGCCCACCGATACCCCTTTGGGTCCTTGAAATAGCCTCTCCTAAGATAGTCTATCCCAAGGATGCACGGAGCCTCGGGGCCAGTTACAATGGGGTGCTTCTGCCAGTCCTGCCCAGTGAGGCTCACTTCAGCCTCCAGTAGACTCAGCTCTTGGGACCCCCCTGTCACTCCCAAAATGCAAATGGACTCTGACCCTTTGAACTCTGATGGCATTAAAGTACACTGTGCACCAGTGTCCACTAGAGCTTTATACTCTTGTGGATCTGACGTGCCAGGCCACCGAATCCACACCGTCCAATAGACACGGTTGTCCCTTTCCTCCACCTGGCTGGAGGCAGGGCCCCTCTAATCCTCGTCAGAGAATTTGCTGCTCACCTGCTGTAAGAATGACTTGGAGGTCCCCTCCAGAGGATCGGAATCAAGGTCAAACTGTCTACCTGGTCTGGAGAGCTGGCTTTTGGAAACTGGAGCGGCATTTTTCCTAACAGAGTCCCCTTTTGTGATTGTTTTACCTCGCAACTCACGTACTCGGGCCTCTAG
Organism: Opisthocomus hoazin; assembly: GCF_030867145.1. Lineage (NCBI taxonomy): Eukaryota > Metazoa > Chordata > Aves > Opisthocomiformes > Opisthocomidae > Opisthocomus > Opisthocomus hoazin. The sequence continues at coordinate 102,181,557 of NC_134416.1, forward strand.
ACTTGAGGTGGGTTTTCCATCCCACTTCCTCATGTCCTCTCCGTGGTCACGCAGGTAAAACCACAGGGTGCCCCGGGGTGTATAGCCTCTGTATTCCCTCTCCTGAGCAGAGAAACGCTTGCCCCTAATAGCTGAGACACTGGCCCGTACAGGTGGGGAGTAGGACATACTCTGTTCGAGTCGCTGGACCTTCTGGGACAATTTATTTACAGCTGAGACAAGGGAGGAAGAGAGACTTTCCTCATATTGGCAGAGTCTGACAGCCACCTCGTCCACTGTTGGTACGTCTTTACCTTTCCAGTTTACAACTGCCAGTGAGTTGGCATGCGAGGAGGGTGCACTCCGCACAAACTTCCTCCACATGGATTGTGAGCACTGGAGTTCATCTGGGTCTGTGGGTACCTGCTCATCGTCTGTGTCACAGTAAACCAGCTCCCGCACAGCTAATTCCCTCAAGTACTGAATACCCCTTTCCATATTGGTCCACTTGCCAGGATAGCATACAAAATCGTCACTGAAGGGGTATCTCTCCCTCACGCCTGACAGAAGTCTCCTCCAGAGGCTGAGGACTTGTTCCTTTTTCCCAATGGCCTTGTCAATGCCCCCATCCCTGGCCAGGGATCCCAGCTGCTTGGCTTCCTTGCCCTCTAATTCCAAGCTGCTAGCCCCGTTATCCCAGCACCGCAGCAGCCAGGTGGCAATGTGCTCGCCTGGGTGGCGGCTGAAATCTTTCCGCATGTCTCGCAGCTCGCCCAGGGACAGGGACCGGGTGATGATCTCTGTCTCTGTCTCCCGCGATGACCCTGGCTCATCGTCATCCCTCCCGGAGCGATCTGCTCTCTTTGCGTCTTTCTTTAGTTTTACAGGGGCGACTGCTACGGGCACAGGTTGGTCACTGGGCTCAGCCACGCTGCCTGCAGCTGGAGCTGGGGCTGGAGCAGCTGCTGTGCCTGCCAGGGAAACCGAGGCAGACCCTGCAGCTGTGGCAGCGGCGGTGCCAGTCGGGGGGGTTGTGACTGCCTGCTGGGCTGGAGGGGCTGCAGGGCCGGCTGGGGGGGCAGCGCCAGTCGCAGTGCCTGCTGCTTCGTTTCCCCCTCTTTCCCCTTTAGGGCACTGAACAGTGTTGAACAGGGCTCGGTAGGCGTGGGCCAGACCCCAGCACGTTGCTGTGATCTGTGTCTCTCTGGAGTTCCCAGGGTGGCAGCACACTTTTTGCAGATATTTTACTAGTTTGTCCGGATTCTGTACTTGCTCAGGGGTGAGTTTTAAAAAACATCGGGGGTGTCCACTGCCCTAGGTACTTGCCCATGCTGTCCCACACACCCAGCCACTCACAGCTATCCGGCCCCGGGGCAGGTCTCTGCACGATGTTCTTAACGACTTGCTTAACCCTAAACAAAAGCTGAAACCCATTCAGGAGGCATAACAAAAGGAGAGTGCTGGCCTGAGCATCCCACGGGTACTCGAAATTCTCAAAAGCCGTTAGGACCAGCCTGAGGGAGAGAGGGGGGGCGAAAGAGTGGGGGAAGGTATCCCCTTCGGTTTTCCCCACAGATTGGGTTTGATTACTAACAAAATCTAAGACATAGGACCCGAGGTACGGAAATGACCGCAGTGCCGCATGCAAACACAAGCCTAATTTCATGCACATTGACGTTATCATGTCATAAGTCGACATCATACAGTATAGCAAAATCATAATCCTGATCCTTTTCCCCGCGATGATGAACAGCACCACAGGGAACAAGTACAGCAAGTACGGATTCAAAAACCACAGCCATCTGATGAAAGACAGAAACATTTTTACCGGCGAGTATTTTAACACAGAAAAATGCGTATAACAAAATTTAACAAAATGTAAGAAAGCAGTTTTAACACCCGCTGCTCAGCCCTGCCGTTATCCGTGCCCCACGTTGGGCGCCAATTTTAATGTTTTGGTTTCGGCTGCCGCCGGCAACAAAAGCGCCACGCGGCCGCCCCTCCCCCCGCCGGCGTGCGGAGGAGAATGGAAAGAAAGAGGCAGAAACTGGTGGGTCGGGATAAGGGCAGTTTAACAGAACAGCAAACAGAGGGAAAACAGGAACAACAACGATACAAATAAGGAGAAAACACAACCACGAACCGTACAACAGCCGCTCTCCCGAAACCGGACCGGCGCTGCACCCGCCCAAGCCGCGAGTGCGTTCCCGCCGCGCCGCTCCCCCCCCATCGGAACCCAGCGTGACGTCACATGGTATGGAATACCGGGCTCTGTTTGGCCAGGTGGGGTCAGCCCCCACCCCCCGGCTGTGCCCCTTCCTGGATTCCAGTGAAAATTAACCCTGTTCTGGCCAAACCCAGGACACCTTGGTAAGAAGTCTTTCTCCAACATTGCGATGCATGCAGAAATGAGTTAGAAAAGCAAAAGTTCAGCTCAAATTGAAATTTGCCAGAGATGTCAAAAACTACAAGAAATCGTTCTTCAGGTACATAAACAACAAGCAGAAACAGAAGGAAAATATTGTCCCACTGTTGAACACACGAGGTGAATTTGTCACAAACAACACTGGAAAGGCAGAGGTTCTCAACAATTTCTTCACAGAATCATAGAATCATAGAATGCTTTGGGTTTGAAAGGACCTTCAGAGGTCATCTAGCCCAAACCCTCTACAGTGAGCAGGTATATCTTCAACTAGATAAGGTTGCTCAGAGCGCCGTCCAACCTGGCGTTGGATGTTTCCAGGGATGGGGCCTCCACTACTTCTCTGGGCAATCTGTTCCAGTGTTTCACCACTCCCATCGTAAAAAATGTCTTCCTTATATCTAATCTAAATGTATCCTCTTAGCTTAAAGCCATTGCTCCTTGTCCTATCGTAATAAACCCTGCTGAATATTTTCCCCGTCTTTCCTGTAGGCCCTCTTCAGGTACTGAAAGGCTGCTATAAGGTGTCCCTGCAGCCTTCTCTTCTCCAGGCTGAACAGCCCCATCTCTCTCAGCCTTTCTTCATGGCAGAGGTTCTCCAGCCCTCTGATCACTTTTGTGGCCCTCCTCTGGACCCGCTCCAACAGCTCCATATCCTTCTTGTGCTGGGGGCTCCAGAGCTGGACACAGGACTCCAGATGGGGTCTCACCAGAGTGGAGTACAGTGGCAGAATCACCTCCCTCACTATCCTGGCCATGCTTCTCTTAATGCAACCCAGGATACAGTTGGCCTTCTGGGCTGTGAGCGCACATTGGTGGCTCATGTCAAGCTTTTCATCCACCAGTACCCCCAAGTCCTTCTTGGCAGGGCTGCTCTCAATCCCTTCATCCCGCAGTCTGTATTGATACTGGGGGTTGCCCTGACCCATGTGCAGGACCTTGCACTTGGCCTTGTTGAACCTCATGAGTTTCACACAGACCCTTTTCTCGAGCTCATCTAGGTTCTTCACCTCTATCTTTACCGGCATTTTTAGGCCCCAGGCCTTGGGAACAAAAATCCAGGTTGATGCAAACACAGACCCACCATCAGTGAAGGAAAAGTTGGTATGTGAACTGTTACAGGAGCTTGATTTCTGCAAATTGATAGGCTCTGTTAACATCCACCCAAGTGTCTTAAGAAAGCTGTCTGATGTCATTGTGAGGCCACTCTCCACAGTGTTTCAGAAGTCATGGAGATTGGGGGTCATCCCAGAAGACTGGAAGAAGGCTAATGTCATCCCCATCTACAAGGAAGTCTTAAAGTAGGATCAAGGAAATTATAGGCCCATCAGTCACTGAGAAAGCCACAGAATGAATCCTCCTGGGGGCTATCACAAGTAAAATGAAGCGTGTGATTGGGAAAAGCCAGCATGGACTCACAAAGCACAAATGATGCTTGACAAACCTGATCACCTTCTACCACAAAGTAACCTGCTTGGTTGATGTGGGACAAGCAGTGATCATTGTCTACCTTGTTTTGTCTAAGGCTTTCAGTACAGTTTGTCACAGACTTGTCCTACAGAAACTGATGCATTATGGTCTAGACAAGTGGTCTGTGTGGTGGATGGGGAATTGGCTGACAGGCCACACCCAGAGGGTGGTGGTAAATAGCTCCTTTTCAGACTGGCAACGTGTCACAAGTGGGGTTCCCCAGGGATTGATATTGGGTGCAATGCTGTTTAATATTTTCGTAAGTGATCTGGATGATGGGATCAAGTATACCCTGACGAAGTTTGTCGATGAAACAAAACTGACTGGGGAAGTGGGCACTTCAGAAGGGAGAGCCACCCTGCTGGAAGACCTGGATAGGTTGCAAGAATGGGTTAACAATAACCTTATGAAGTTCAACAAAAACAAATGTAAGGTCTTGCACCTGAGAAAACATAATCCAGGACTATGTCACAGGCTGGGATCTACCCAGCTGGAGAGCAGCTCTGTGGAAAGGGCCTTGGGGGTCCTGGTGGACAAAAAGGCTCAATAAGAGTGAACAGCGTGGTGCTGTGGCAAAGAAAGCCAACAGGCTGCTGGGTTGCATCAACAAAGGCATCACCAGCAGAGGTAAAGTCATTAACCCACTCTACTCAGTGCTGGTCAGACCCCACCTGAAATACTGTGTTCAGTTTTGGTCCCTGCTATACAAAAAAGACATGGACAGGTGGGAGAGAGTCCAGAGAAGGGCCACAGAGATAATCAAAGGACTGGGAAGCCTACCATATGAGGAAAGGCTGAGAAAACTGGGTTTGTTCAGCCTTGAGAGAAGAAGGCTTAGGGGAGACCTTATCATCATGTTCCAGTATTTAAAGAGGGGCTACAAAGAAGATGGAGACTCCCTTTTTACAAGGAGTCACATGGAAGAGATGAGGCGTAATGGGTACAAATTAATCCTGGGAAGATTCTAACTGAACACAAGAGCAAAATTTTTCATGATGTGAACAATCAGCCATTGGAATAATCTCTCCAGGGAACTTGTGGATTCCCCAACACTGAACACTTTTAAGATCTGGCTAGATGGAGTGGCGACCAATCTTGCCTAGACCGTGTTTTTGCCAAGAAAGGTTGGACCAGATGATCCATGAGGTCCCTTCCAACCCGGTATTCTACGATTCACAGAAAGTATGTCTGACCAGCACCTGTGGAATAGGGAATATGTCATAAATTCATATGGTCATTACTTTTGCCATCTCTATATATCTCCATGTCCCCATAGTCTCCGCTTCACAGATGTGAACCTTAGAAGCTGAGTGACTCCCTGAGGTCAGACCTGCAATCTTCCAAAGAGAGCTGAATCAGGGCTAAGTACACTATAGAGGTTATATCCTCAGTGGTTGTACATGGTTACAGCTCAATTGACTTTAAGCTGTGAATTTGCCTTTACATATTTTGACTTCTGCTACATTTAAGAAACAGATTTGATCTGATTTTAGGAGGGTAAGAAATATTAAAGAAATAACTGGTTTAGAGTAATAGATTGTCAGTCCCTAGGACATTTCTCGAAACAGGAGAGAGGGGGGAAATCTGGTTGTTGCTGAAAGCCAAAACCATAAAATAAAATGTTTTGAAAACTGGCTGAAATAATCACTAGTCCAGTGGTTACTGTAAATCTTACTGCAGAGAAGCTAGAGTTCATCTAGCAAGCTGTTCTGGCAATAATGCAAAATGAAATATTGAAGATAAAATATGGCAACTATATTTTTTTTTTAATAAGCAGTAGGTAGAGGTAGTGCTGTAATGGTTGCACAAGAAATTAAATAACTCAGCCTGGTATGCTTTATATTTATAAGTACAATTTTTTTATTCCAATGAAATTCCAGAAATTTTGTGAGCTAGAATAAACTTTTTATGCTTACTACCATTAAAATAATTCTTAAAATACTAGGCTGTTTCACTTTAGCATTACTGCAACTATTAGTTAGAAATATGTCTCAATAAATACATTGGAAGCCTCTTAAGGAGTAGCTCTGTGTTGCTTAAAGACTTACAAGTCTCTCTCCGCAGGATGTCAGGTACCCTCCTGTTAATAAAGAAAACAGACTAGCTTGAACCATCCATCTTCATTTGAACGGTAACAAACCCAGATCTTTCTTGTAACACAGTAGTTGTCGGATTTGTCAAATGTGTAAATTTAAATGAGAAATTGTTAAACAAGCCTACAATATTTCCTTTTTCTTCTGTAGCATACACCTGAAATCTGTCAGTTCTAATATCCCTTTCAGTAATTATGAAGGCCCTCAAGGCTATTTGTTAGACGCTAGATGATCCGTTTTACACAATAGCAGCTTTGGGGGATATTCATATTTTGCTTCAGAAAGGTAATAATTAGTTTTGCATACAGATCCTGTACAGCAGTCCTGCATTTACTCAAGGAGATAAAGAATGAAAGCTAAAAAAGTATAAAATTTATTATTTCCCCTGCTGTACTAGAAGAAAACAGCTAGGTTGAATGTTGAGGTCTATTCTGAGTCTGCTTAATGTTTTGAATTTCATTAAAATTTTATTGTACACTTCTTTATGCTTTAAATTACATCTAGGAAATTTATAGTGCATTAGGTTATTTTATGCATGGCCTATGTTGCATATATGAGCAATACTGTTCAGTTTTAGTGTTAATATAGAAGGAAAATGCAGTCTTCTTTCATTACACATATTGGGCAAAGGCCAACTAAAAGCTATGTGGACAATGCAATCGAGAGTGGCAACGGTACAAATGTAGGTTCATCTGAGCTACCTCTATGCTTGAGAATCTGCATTCTGGGAAAATTCCATTATTAAAATCTTTATTCTTTTGCTTTTTTTGCTATTAACCATTTTGAAGCTGTATGGTAGGCACTAGTAAAGGTAACAAAGAAAGGACAAATGGGACTTGCAGAAGCTGAATTATAGAGAACGCTTTAGATCAGTGGATTATCTCTCTACAAGACACCAAAAACCACAGTCTAATGATTAATTCATCCCCTTTCACCATCTCCCTTTCCTCCCTAGGCAGAGAGCTAACCTTAAACAGCAATGTACATACAAATAGCCATGCCTATGTGTCATTGTTTGCTTTCTGGCTGCCACTGTGTGGTGGTGACATGGATTAAGGGCTTTGCTTATTATGGCAGTTCTCAAGTTTCTGGACCAAATCCACAAATTCATGAAATTGCTGGGTTTTTTGAGCCATATCTGACACAATGGTTGTGCTAAATACAGTATATTTTCACCCTTAGCAGTCTGTCAATGAACTTGTGAGTGTATTTTCTGTACCTCTTCCCACCGTTCTTCTTCCCACCATTCTCTTTCAGATAGTTAAATCAATTACAAATTTTATTTAAAAATGGAACTTGTGGTGACTGAGTGGACATGGACAATGGATGTTCAGACGGAGACAGTTTGCCTCACTAGCCCGAGAAATGCTCCCTAAACACAGGACTATGATCAGGCATGTCCCTTAATTTAAACTAACTTATGTTTCGGCCAAGTCCTTATTGCACTGAAGTGAGGTAAAACACACTCTCTGATGTTGGTAGGGAGCAGTGAAGGGAAGAAAATCTGAACCCTTTTGAGTACCAAAAATAATTTTCCAAAATCTACCTTTGTATCATGAGACTAAATGAAAGTAAATTTCACTTCGATACACTAATATTAGAAGTTTTAAAAAATAGGCAGGTACCAGGTTCTAGTTTTGAAAGACATATGCTTTGGTGACATCAAAGATCCTGAGGTACTCTCAGAAATCAAGTAAAAGAAAAAATAATGGTTAGCATGAAAAAGATGCTTGGGTTCAGTATGCAACACTAGCAATTATTTGGTTGATCTTAGATTAACATCATGCACGCTTTAGGCTTTCTGTTGTAAGAGTATCCTTAATTCATAGAAATATTTTTGGAAAACATACTAAGTCGTCTACTATAGTGGGTATATCATTGAAGTTACTAAAGCTATGTCTGTACAGAAATGGAAAGAAGGACAGAAATCAGGATGGCATGATACAGCTACTGTGTGATATCTACCAATATGGATACTTTTATGTTGCAGTAAATGCAGAGTAGTGTTTTTCCTCAATAAATATGACCAAATCGCTATGCCAAAAAATAAGAATTTAAGATCATAGAATCATAGAATGCCTTGGGTTGGAAGGGACCTTTAGAGGTCATCTAGCCCAACTCCCCTGCAATGAGCAGGGATATCGCTAACTAGACCAGGTTACACAGAGCCCTGTCCAAACCGACCCTGAATGTTTTCAGGGATGGGGCCTCTACTGCCTCTCTGGGCAACCCGTTAAAGTGTTTTACCACCCTCATCGTAAAAAATTACATCCTTATATCTAGTCTAAATCTACCCTCCCTTAGTTTAAAGCCATTACTCCTTATCTTATCGCAACAGACCTTGCTTAAAAGATTGTCCCTATCTTTCCTATAGGCCCTGTTTAAGTACTGAAAGGCTGCTATAAGGTCTCCCCACAGCCTTCTCTTCTCCAGGCTGAACAGCTCCGATTCTCTCAGCCTTTCCTCAACGACAGGTTCTCCAGCCCTCGGATCATCTTTGTTGCTTTCCTCTGGACCTGTTCCAACAGGTCCGTGTCCTTCTTATGCTGAGGGCTCCAGAGCTGGATTCAGTACTCTAGGTGGGGTCTCACCAGAGTGGAGTAGAGGGGCAGGATCACCTCCCTCAACCTGCTGGCCACACTTCTTTTGATGCAGCCCAGGATATGGTTGGCCTTCTGTGCTGTGAGCCTGGTCATGTATGAAAAGTCTAGCCAGTATGAAAAGTGCTGGCTAAAATCTAGCATAATTAAAATTCATCAGAATTTTAATACCATATATAGAATTAGTTTGCACATATAGAAGTATAAAGCAAAGCAAGGCTGTGCATATCTGAAGTTCAGACTAAAAATCATAAAAATATATAATCATATGTTTAAAATTCAGTGCGTATACAAGTACATAATTTGCATGCAAAAAGACAGAGTTAATTAGGTTTTAAAACCTTTTTATGTTATTTGCCTGATATTTGAATTGTTAGCTGTGCAACCTTAATGTTCCTTTAGAAGAACTAAAAAGGGAATAAAAATTTTGTTTCACTGCAGGGAGAAAGAGACCTTAGGCAAGTAAGACTAGTAGGACTTTTTCCAAAGTGCAAGTTTGTCCTCTTCTCAGTTTAAATTTTGCACTTCTATTATTTTGCATATTAATTTATAGCTCCAGCACTTAAGTGATTTATACATTTGATATCTATTTTATGTTACATTAAAATTGCCTACAATGTTTGTAATAAGGAGTCCACCTTTTTCATCTTTTATTCAGTCCCAGGTTTGATTTAATATCTGCTTGGCAATTAATGTAAAGAATTTAGTGAGAGAGACTGAGAGGATAGAGATCTTTTTGAGCAGACACCTGGCATACATCAGTTGCTATGGTGATTACCCAGATGTGCAAACAAATAGAGGAAAAAATAATGATTCAATATTCTCCCGATAAAAGAAACAGAATTGCTAATTGACGAACAGCAAAGTGATAGGACTCAAAGTCTGAATTTCGAAACCACAAGGAGAAATGTAACATCACCCTACCTAAGAAGGACAAGAAAGGAACTGCAGGAGTTTCAGTTTATGTTGGAGGAGTGAGTAATCTGCATGAGCTAGCACACTGGATTAGCAGATGATGCCCTGCTATGCAATGCAAGTACCATTTCCTTCTCAGACTTGTAAAGGAGAAAGATATTCTGAGAACACATCTGAGGAAGAAAACATGAAACTTTTCCTTCGTCCTCTGCCCCAGATTCTCAGCCTTGGTCTTATCATGACTGGGAGAGAACAAGGAAAACAAACAGGGAGACGAGAGAGTTTTACTCTTTCTCCTGCTCTGCAAAGACTATGTATCACAGTGATGATTTAATGTACAGACAGGTTTTTAATGTCTGTGTTCCAGTAGAAGTTTGAACAAAAAAAAATATCCCACTGCCCCATATTACCTTGCAGTACCACTTCTGTTCATGGTTTTCAGATGCCTGTTTTGCTGGTCCTATGTTCAAATCTACAACTGTCTCATGAACTGTTATATAGAATCATAGAATAGTCTGGGTTGGCCGCGACCTCTAAAGGTCATCTAGTTCAACCCCCCTGCAGCGAGCAGAGGCATCTTCAATTAGACCAGGTTGCTCAGAGCCCAATCCAAACTGACATTGAATGTTTCCAGGGATGGGGCATCTACCACTTCTCTGAGTAACCTGTTCCAGTGTTTCACCACCCTCATTGTAAAAAAATTTCTTCCTTATATCCACTCTAAATGTACCCTCTTTTAGTTTAAAACCATTGCTCCTTGTCCTATCTCTACAGGCCCTACCAAAATGTTTATCTCCACCTTTCTTCTATGCCCCTTTTAAGTGCTGAAATACCTCAATATGGTGTCTCTGGAGCCTTCCCTTCTGCAGGCTGAACAACCCCAACTCTCTCAACTTTTCCTTACAGGAGAGGGGTTCCTGCTGAACCTGGATCCAGCTGATCCTCTGATCATTTTTGTGGCCCTCCTCTGGATCCACTCTAATAGGTCCATGTCTTTCCAGTACTGAATGCTCCAGAGTTGGATGCAGCACTCCAGGTGGGGTCTCACCAGAGCAGAATAGAGGGGCAGAATGACCTCATCACTTATACAAATACACAGAGAAGAAGAAAAGTTCATGAATATGAAATAAAATCTGTGAATCTTGCCATTAAAATATTTCACACTGCATCAGTGCCTGTTCCAAGAGCATTCTTCTTGGGATTAATCTAGGTTTGCCACAACAAAAAGGCAACATAACATTTTGCAAAGTGGGCACTGGAGCTAATTGGAATCTAATGATGTATAGGGAAAATAATTACTTGCAAAATAAATTCTGTGAAGAAGACTATTGTATTAAATATCATAGAAAGAATAGCTCTAGCATTCTTTCTCCCTAGTGATTTTGAGACAAAGAAGGTGTGCATGCAAAAACAACATTAATTGTACCACAGAGAAGAGTGCAGAGCCAGATGGGTATCCCTATGTTGAGCAATGCCAGAAGCCACAAGGGAAAGGAAGAAAGGGAAACTGAATGACTGTAGTTGAAAGTCTGTAGCTCCAAAACATCAAAACACCTCATTAACATTCCTTCTCCTGAACTCTCTGTAGCTCTTTTTTTCTTCTCTCTCTTTTTTCCCACAGTAGCTGACTGATCTACACTTGATTCTCATATTTACTTTTAATAATATAACCTGAGGACACTCAATAAATTATGTCCTGCAATATTGCACAGGTGCAATCTCTTTTTATAATACTTACTGTTAAAGTCACTTTTAATGGCTAATAAATGCTTCAAGAGAGAAGGATCTATTGATTAACTGCATGAACACATACCTTACTGACAATCTGCTGGTATTCTCTAAGTCACACACAAACAGCAGCTTTCTAATTTCTTCGGAAGATGTGACAAACATGTTTCTCTGTCTTGGTTTCAGCCTACCATTTCAAACAATCCAAAGGCCAGTGTTAAAAAAAAGAAAAAAAAAATCCCCCCTGAAGTGGAAAATAAAGCCTCTTGCAAGTTAGTTGGATGAACAAGATCAAAAGTAAAGTCCCTCCCTTAAACAGATGAGGACACCTACATGCAAACAAATAAAGTTAAGAAAAATGAGACTTCAAAAGCTCTTAGGTCCATCCGAGGTCTACTTTTACTCAATAGTGTATTTTATTTTTTTCAGATTATTGAAGAAAGGAAGGGAGAAACTAAGGAAAGGAGGTAATGGAGTAGGGAAGATGGAAGGAAGGAAGGGTCCAGTAGATTTTTCTCTCTAATGTATCTGTGAGAAGTCTTTTCTGAACACCTCCCTTTGAAAATTCGCTTCAGAAATCCCACTTCCAACAGCCAAAATGAGAGGAGTTCAGGTTGAAGATATTTCTAACCTCAAGATACTGTTCTTTATCAAAATCTTAAAATCAAGGTTTATGAAAGCCACGAACTAAGGCAAACACTCAGCTGTAGTTAAAAGTATAAGATAACCAAGTTTGGGGTTTTTTTTAAGTTAGCAACATGACTGTGAATTTTTAATGTTCTCTCTCCACAGAGGCAGACTGTTAAAGGTTCTTAGAGCAATTTGCTGGAATGATGGAGGGAGCTGTTTATGCACAACTCAGAAAAGTATAAATTCAGAGTGAAAGGAAGGGTTAATTTCAGGGACATTGCAGTTACATTGACTGGTTATTTTATGCTTGCAACCACTGTGACAGTTGAAGAAGTCCCTTCATTTTTTTGAAAAACCGTAAATGACCAATTATAGATAATGGGAGACCATAACTTTTATCTTAATCCTCAATTATTTTATGTATCAAAAGGCCACCATTGACTGCCTATATCCTGTTAAATTTGATCTGGATTTTATCCCCTCAACGAATGTAATTGGTTTCTGTGCCCATTTTAAATGACTCTTGCTCTGTGAATATTCCCCCACAAGAATAACAATTATGCATTTGATTTTAATAACTGGTATAGACCCGTAAGTCTTCAGGTAGTTATAAATAGTTATTTAGGATTTTTATCTTCATGTATGTGGGCTGAAGAGAAGTATTTAAAAATCATTACTGCTCAGGGACACAAACTCCTGCATTTTCCTCAAAGGAGTAAGAAACAGCGAGGGGCAAAGCTCACCTTTGTGAGAGGATAAAGTTCATTGGCAGCAGAGTCAGCATGCATATAAGCTATCAGGTACGCAGTGAGGACATGAACTCCCTGCTGTGGTGTTGAGATTCAGTCTTCAAGAACTGTCTGCTCTTAAAGAGCAAGAAGTTCATGGCAGTGACTACGGCAAAGACAAGGATAGTGCTGTATGAATCCTCAAATCCCTCTCCTCACTGCAGGTGTTTGGAATACTCCTTCAATCATGGAGCATCCAAAGCAAAAGTAGCTCTACCACTTAACACAGATAATACGTTTTTTTCTGTTTATCCTTCTTTGTGCAGAAAGAGTTACTTACAGGAGGGTCTATCTCTCATTCAGCTGCAGAAAATCCAGGTTTCACAGCACAAGATAGCATGGACCAAAGCAGAAGGAGCCTTATTTCTCCCAATCAGAGAAGGTCTGCATTGATTTTGAGCTTAAAAACTGGCAGCTAGAATCTAATTCAAAGTATTTGTTCTCAAGAAAGGCTCAGGGCCAGTACTGAATTAGGAACAGCCAGTGCTATCCCATTGTATAACTGCTTTGAGGGGAAATGGTTTGGCTTCAGTGCAGACTTTTCATTTGAGGTATAACAATGGTTAACACTTTCTTTCTGCACGATGAACTATAGTAATATATCAGTCTTTCCCTTGTGAGCTTACTAATAAATAAATTAAAAAAAAATAAAATGCTGCATCCTGTAAGGTCAAGCTGCCTGCAGCTAGGTAGGTCATGGAAAGAGAAGATGAGGGAGGAAACAACTGAAGAGACTGCATAAAGGACAACAATATGCAGGCAGATGGAGTCTTCTGTAAGAAATGTAGAGGAAAAGAGGAAAAGAAAAAAAACCATGGGAGAAAAATAAAGCAGAAGGGAAACACAGAGTAGGGGAACAACAAATGAAAAGAAGAGCAGAGCAAAGAAGTTGATCACTTAGGTAAAAAAAAGGCAAACTGCCTAGCACAAAGTATTATAGAAGCAATTATGAATGCTTTACTACCTCTCTTTCAGATATGCCAATCAGTTTCATGTCTTAACAGAAATCCTCACTTTGGCTGTCTAAATAGAGCATCCAGTTTTCCAACTTGCTAGTTTTCCAACTTGTTGCATCTTTTATTTCTCAAAAAAAAAGAACACCAGGAGCAAAGTGACATATTTAGTCATATCACAACAGAAATCCCACTTGAGAATCATATTTAAAGTTAGGATGACTTAGCCATCTCTTATTTGCCTATGGTGTTAGCCAGCATGCAATCCCCTTCCTTTCTAATTGATGAAAGTATTCTTTCCCTAGGCAAAAACAGAGAAGTCTCCTCCCCATCCCACCAAACCTCTGTCAATAGGAGTTATATGTATTTTAAAGAAGTCAACTGAATCATCTCTCATTTCACCCAGGGTTTTTTTTTTTTATTTATTATTCCTGTGATCTCCTTTCTTTGTGACATCCCAGTCAAACAGTATCATGATATAATATCAGATCTGCACAAAGAAAGTCTGTGCAAAAATATCATCTTTTTCCCATAGCTATGCCTAGAGCTTAGTTTTGCACATAGATCTGTAGAATACTTATTGTTCATAAGACCACAAAATTTCCTTTGAGTCCTTTTTTTTGTTGTTATTTTAAGCACCATTGGGTACCCCTAATTTTAAGCATGAAGATGTTTTCTTCATGTTGAACTTACTTGACAGGAATCACCTTCAGTTTTTGAGCCTTATTCCTGTAAATTTAATTCTCTGACTAGAACCCCACTTGTGGTAATTTGCTTGGTATTCTAACTAGCCTCTTGGGTTTTCCAGCAATTTAATTCTCCTACTTTTCTAGTTTTCTCTATATTTTTTCCCCTATTTTTTTTGGCTTTTTGTCTTTGGCTTTTTTACTTCAAATGTTCTTTTTTTTTCCTTCAAGTTTTGATTGTTTTCACTCTATTTCATACCATCAGATGGTTTTCTATGTGTCTTTACGCAAGCATAAGACATTACTTTTCACCACAAATATTCCTTGAAGGTCTCACAGAAATATCCTTAGCAGCTTTCACTATAATCAACTGAGTTTCAAAATATTTCCTTATTATTATTAACCGCTTCTGGTCATCTTTCTTGCAATCCCTTTAAAGAGACAGTCATTTCAATAAGGGCAACAGCATCAAACGCAGCTTATATCCAGAAGCCTCATATGCTACTGTACTTTTAGTGTGCATTTGTATGCCCAAAGGACACAAATGTGTTTAATCCAGTGTTAGAATAAATTTAATGATGGAGGAGACTACCAATAGTCTAGATATTAACCAATGTACTGTATGACTTCCTAAAAAGTTGTTGGAACACAGCATTTAAAATTTGCATGTCAGCATCTCAAAACATTTAAGATCATGTGCAATATTTGGAAAATACTTTATATCTTTTGACATGAACTTTGCAAGAAAGAGCAGGAATTCTCTGGCTTAGAATTATCATAGGCTAGTAATTTCACCTTTTAACAATGATCTATCCAGCAGCCCTTATCAATTTATACTCTCCTTAACTGGTATATATTTACCCCTGTTTAAGGAATCATTACCTCCCTAAAGTGACTTGTACTGCATGACTTCAACTAGCATTACTGAATATACCTCTTTAGAAATGAAACTACGGATGATGGGGTAAATTCTTTACTTAAGCCAATTTTGTTCCCTTGCCTATTCCTTGTAAGAGTACCCTTCCCCTCCCTCAAAAGGCTCACATGAAGATACAAAATTCCCATTAACATTCAGTGCTGACCACCAAGAGGACCCTGAGAGAGAAGCAGAAATGCTTTTCTACCCTATCTCATAAAGTCTTTCTTTTAGCATTATTGTTACAACAAGGTCTAAAAATAGTTAAAAAATCCCAACGCCTCTCTCCTTAGTCAACATTTTTGAATACTACATCATACCAAAGAAGATGTGAAACACAACTAAATCAAGATTTTGCACTCAGCTGCCACATGCATGAGGCAACAAATATAAACAAAGATCTGCAAGCTTGCCTTCTTGCTGCTTTGCCTCTGCACACATAATTTAAAATTCCTAAATGCCCCAATTATCAGTATACTGTCACCTAACTCTGTACTTCATGTACTTATATGAAAAAAATTCTCATTGCCCTATGCAAGGATTTAATTATTTAATATTTTTGAAATATCATATAGCATTACCTGGCAGGGAGGAAGAAACAGGCGCAAGAAAACTCATCTAATAATATCCTTCATACACTTTCATTTGACAGCTTTGACCACAGTTTCACAATTTTATTATGTTTTCTTTTTAAAGTGCTGTGCTTTTGATTTTATCCCTTCAGCCCTTTAAGGAGAGAATACCACTATGTCACTTTTCAGTGCATAGTATTTTAATTCTTCACATTATTCCCTCACTGATAAAAAAAAAAATGCAAGACTCTCCTCCATACAACACATCTCTAAGATAATTCAAGACTGCTTTCCTCAATTTGCTTTAAACTGGAAGAAAACACTAATATGAATATCCTCTTTAACTATTCAACAGTGTTTACAAAAGCCCCACAATGCTGGTACCTTGGCAGTGTTTTTCCTGGTGCTTTGTAGCTCTTGCCTATGATCTCCCTTTTGTAATGCATCACAACATTGGCCTCATTTTTATGCTGTCTGTGACCAATTTGCTTTTAACTTTCACTTTCTCTTCTTTTTTTTTAACTGAAAACCTGAACTGAGAGGCTTTTAATACTTCCTACTTAGTTTCTTTAAATAAAAACAAATGTTAGAAGTGATGCATCAGTGGCATGCATTAATCATGACTAAAAGCTGTGGCCATGGCTACATGAATAAAACATATATGTTAAGGGCTTCTCTGATGCCCCCTTTTTTTCTTCTTCCTACAGACTGGATAACTGACTTTGTTTTTCTCTTCCTTATTCTAAAGAGGTCACTAGGGGTTCAATTACTGTAAAGGCTTCAGTATTTCTTACACCATGTACCTCAACCCATTGCTTCTTTAGCTCAAATTCTGCTAAAAGGAGGTATTTTTCTCTCCTTTGTCACAGATATGAGTTCTAATAGAAGATCCTTGAATTAGTGACAAAAATAGGACAGGAGGGGGAAACAGCAGTATCACACCGCTGCCCCATGATAAATTTATAAGTGATGGTGTTTCAGTACATACTGTTAACTGCAGCACACCTATGGGAAGCTGAGTCCTTTCTACATTCCTGAGCTAGCGTATCATGCTATGTTATTTCAGTGATGTGAAGAAAGGCCTTTTACTACTGATTAAAAGAGCATAGAAGTGTATCCTTGCTTTTCCTCCTATATGGAAATTAGAGTAAGTCTGTCTTGTATTATCTCCCAACACTTTGAGCCAATCATCTGCACGTGCAGGAGCAAATAAGATTTGGGTAAGTTTAGCACTGTGGCAAGAAGGCTGTTGTTTATATTTAGTACAGAAATCATATAGGTTTACCAGAATGAGGAATACAGTTGGAAAAGCATTGAAAAGTTTTGACACGTAGTTTTGTTTCTCAATAATCATATTGAATCATGCCAAAGAGATCTGAGACATATATTCATGTAATGTCTTACCTCAAAACAATCAAAACATGGGCAGAGAAGTTATTTTCCAGGCCTTTGAATTATAGTAATATAGAAAAATTAACCTAAATTCCCTCATACCTGGGGAATAACATTATTTTCTTAGTGAAAAACACTGAGGTTTTAGCCACCATATTGATTGTGGGGAAGACATGCTCAGAAGAGAATGCTTTTCCAGGTCAGACTTGGGGAACGAACTTCAGAGGTAAGACCTACCAGTTTCTGACTCTGCCTAACCTGATAATCAGTACAGTTGAGTATCCTGCTCATCTAACTGATGAAGCAGTCTTTTTTGACCAGAAATTCCCAAATATGAAATCAATGACAGTGACATGTCTGCAAATAACTTTTACTATAGTGAATTAACATAATCTGAGAGAAAAAATCATTGCCAGAATATTCTGTCTGACCAGCTCCACAGATCTGCCCTGTAGTACTGTCCACACAGTTTTTCCCCTTGACAATAAATTCAGGCCTGATGGGAAAGTATAAACAAGGACAATTCTGTGGGTTGACTGAAACAACACCACTTTACTGTAACTTTAAAATCCATTGTACTACCTAGGAGTGCATAATTACTAATTGACTGAAGGGATAAAGCCAATTGTAATTTTGCTGAGTATATCTGTTAATTTACCACTCGAATATGTGCCTTGACAGAACTGGAGACTGAAGTCTCCCACCAAGATACAAAATGCTATTAAATGGGCACTAAAGTTAATTGGGTATTAGGCTAGACAGGCTAGCCAAAAGAAGGAAATGTGCTGCACTTACATTTGCACCCATTCTTTATGCCTACTCTGACAAAGGCTTTGCCAGTATGAGTGCTGAGTAGTTCAGATTCTCTGTAACAGTTTTGCCATGTGGACTCGTGCCTACTGTTAACTTGAATCACACTGTGAACAAAGCAACTTTTTGCTTACAGCAAAAGCTTGATGGAGTTACAGATCTCCATCAAGTTTGGCAGATTTGAATTACTGACTTAGAAAGGAAAACATACATATTCCTTTACTGATTCCCAAAGCCATCCCACCTTTTTATCAAAATTTTAATTAACTGTGATGGGAAAAGGATTTCAATGTTTGGTTCACAGCACTCCCTTATGTACATTTTTGCCTTCTTAAACATGGCTGGTTTTCAGAATTATGCTGCAGCAAGATTTGTATATATTTGTAAGGGCAGACACCAGATGAAAGACATATGAATATATGCTGCTAGCTGCAACAAAAGATATGCCAACAGAAGGAAGGAGACCTAGAATAGCAACTTTTAGCAGAAGACAAAAATTAAGTATCAGCCCAGAAAATTTAGAATGCAAGTATAATCTGAACCACACAAGGTGAAGCTGACTGAAGTCAACTGATGCCTACTTCTTATTAAGTTCCTCACAGATGATGTCCATCTAGACCAGCTTTCTGGTGGTCAGTGAAGATAATGAATTCTTCATAATTTTATTTAACTTTGTAATATTAAACGTCTTGCTCCTTTCCCTCTCATTTCTGCAAACTACTAAAAAATCAGCTAAGCGTTTGGAAAACGGGTAAAATTTGGCAAAGATTCTTCCTTGGAAATTTTTTACAGTTTATATTTTAATATTTTGAAGTAAATATCAAATCAAATTTAAAAAAAAGGATTGCATAGCCAAAATTGCTTAAATTGGGCAAAGTCTTGATGAATGGGTTCTAAAATGGGCAAAATGTCTTGAAAATGCATCATTAGGAGGTGAGAAAAATGGAGAATATAAGAGTATTATTAAGAAAAATAAAATAGCAGTGGTCTTACTTAACATACAACCATATTAACTGACTAGAACTAAACAAATGATCAGCTTTTTCTTGAAATCCAAACTTTAGTAGTAGATTACAAATTAAGAAAAAATCTTGGTTTAGTAACATTACAATTACATGGCAAATCTGCCAAATGGAATACTTCTTCTAGTTCGCCATGGGTGTTACAAATTAGTTACTAAGGATCTTGCATCTAGGACTTTACTATCTCCAAGCATATCCAGACCCCATCATCACTGTTTTCCATGGTGGATAATAATGTCACTGATTTGTAAAAAAATATTTCAGTATTATCCATCTTCCCTTTCTCATCTTCCTTTGTATTAAAACCATCCTTTTTCTGAGTATGACCAGATAAAATAAATACAATATATACACACTTTATGAATAAATACATAAATATAAAAGCTATTCCCATTTTATTATATATGTTATATAAAAGACAATCCCACTGTACTGTATCTATCCATATATGTATTCCAAATACAGATCCAGATATGTTGCCCTTCAACACTCTAGATATTCTTCCAATCATGCTTAGAATTATTGTACCATGCCCTTTTCTGTTGTTACTGAATGCAGGTGGTGGAAGGTGCTGTGTTTGTGGGAATTCTCAATGTTTATTTTTTGCCATTGAAGCTTGGCAAGTAAAGGATTTCTGTGTTCTAGGAAATTCCACTGATAGAAAACATTTCGATGTTTACCCAAACATTTCTGCTAGAAGAAACAGATTTTTCATCTTATAAAGTGGCAGGTCGTGCTGGTTTGTTTCCTGATTTTGTCACATTTCATCATTTAAAAATAAAATGAAACTGATTTTGAAATGAAGTCTTGAACTTTTGAAGCTTTTAGACCTTGAACTTAAACTTCAGGTCAAAACACTTAGAGTCTTCTGAAGAAGTTTAAACTGAACAGTACAACTAACCTGTTTTGGTTTGGCCTGGATAAATGCCAGGTGCCCACCAAAACCGCTCTATCGTTCCCCCTTCTCAGCTGCACAGGGGACAGGAAATATGATGAAAGGCTCGTGGGTCGAGACAAGGACAGGGAGAGATCACTCATCAATTGCCGTCATGGACAAAACAGAGTGAACTCGGGGAGAAATGGGAGTTTAATTCATCACCAATCAAATCAGGGTAGGATAGTGAGAAATAAAACCAGATCTTAAAACACCTTCCCCCCCACCACTCCCTTCTTCCTGGGCTCAACTTCACTCCCATTTCTTTACCTCCTTCCCTCCCCGAGCGGTGCAGGGGTACAGGGAATGGGGATTATGGTCAGTTCATCACATGTTGTCTCTGCCGCTCCTTCCTCCTCAGGGGGAGGACTCCTCACACTCTTCCCCTGCTCCAGTATAAGGTCCCTCTCACAGGAGACAGTTCTCCACAAACTTCTCCAACTTGGGCCCTTCCCATGGGCTGCAGCTCTTCATGAACTGCCCCAGCATGGATCCTTCCCACGGGGTGCAGTCCTTCAGGAACAGGCTGCTCCAGCGTGGGTCCCCCACGGGCTCACAAGCCCTGCCAGCAAACCCTGTAGCCCCCCTGCTAACAAAACCTTGCCACGCAAACCCATAACACAACCCTAAGCCACAAGGATGGCATTCTAGAAGTTAGGTGCCTAAACTGTCTTCTTTCTGCAATCAGGGAAAAAAGAGAGGCACCTCCAGACATTGTTGCCTGAAACAGGAGCGATAAATTAGTTCAGGATGGGTTGAGTCAGGCTTCATTGCTTATAGACAGAGCCATGATACTTGGCTGGATAGTGGAAGAACTTGCAGTCAATTCAAAATGAAAGTATCAAACCTGCCTTTGTTTTGCCAAATACAGGTCTGATACAACTTCCCTCTAGTTATCAGTCAACTGATTTGATTTTGTATCCTCAAATTAATTCTATTTCTCCAAAAAGTCCAAGACAGTTAATTGAATGTGCAATGGATGGTATCTCATTCTCAGTTTGTATGTTATGATGTTTGTGTACATTACGTCCATATTCCTTTGCAAAGATATCTGTGCTAGATGGAGCACTCCTGCAGAGGGAACCAATTGCCTCTTCTCTGGGAGCAGCCAAGCAAGAGTCACAGCAAAGGCATCCACACCAGTAGCGCTGGGAAAGGCATCAGGGAACAAACAGACTCAAGGCACCTGTGACTTCTCATCTTGTGTATCAGTGGTACTACTGACTCCCATCTCTGAGGCAGGCCACAGAAATGAAAGAAGGAGAAACTCTGCAGAGGCCAAAAGGGACCTGGCAGAGTTTGCTCCAACTCAGAGCCACCTACTTGATAAAAAACCAGACTTGGAAATTGGAATCTTCCTGCACGACCACAGTGGGAGGATGTTTTATGAATTCTTATTACTTCGGTTCTATCTGACCAATCACTTGAAGCTTTCTTTGTTTGAAAGTTCTGAAAAGTTTTTCATTTACATTTTTTTAAACTTTAAGCTTTTGGAGAGCTGTCTACACAGAAAAGGTCTGGGAAAACTCAGATTTTTGACCGACTTGGGATGCCAGCAACATATACCTCCACACAATAATTTCATCACATTTCCTGCAAGAACTAAGGCTATATCTACACTGATAATAGTCTATTAGAAATCCTAATGTCTTCATAAATGAAAACAAATGAAAAAAATGCAATATAGTACAGGAGCAGTATTTTATTGACTGTATTTTTTTCATTGTAATTTTGGGAAGGGAAAAAAAAAGCTGGGAAAAAGACTTAGATATATGTTAATATTTATTCACTACAGTGAAATGAGTACTTGAATGGTTTCTCAGTTTTCATCATAACCTTAGCAAAAGTGACTTGAAAGGAGAAATGAAGAACACCACATTTATGTCTGATTAGATTTTACAATGATTATTGGACTGAACTATCGGAAAGACACAAGAGGAAAACAGAAAAGAAGCAAAGATTTAAAATGCTGAAGGAGCATAAGTAGGGTCAATACAATGCCTAGTAAATGAGTTCAAGATGACTCTACCAGCAATATCCTGCAATGACTTCAAAGGAGCGAGGCTGCTGTAAGCAAGGCTAGAGAACAGAGGTTGTCATAGTTAATGTAGGCAATAATAAAAGCTTGCACAAATGTTTTCACTGCGTGCATGGTTGGACTGACAATGTTTGAGAGAAACCCAGTGGAAGTGTCCCCCTAGAGACAGCATGAGTTTAAGCTTGACATCAGTGAAGTAATTTGAACAGTGATGTGGCTGCCTAAGATGGAAAATGAATTAGTGAAACATTTTGAAAGAGAAGAGCAAGAGATTAATTTTGGCTACAATGAATTTTAAATAACAACTGGACACAGCTATTTTTGAAAACCAGGTCAAGATTCTTGAATGGATGAAAGGAGATAGATCTTCAACAGAAAAACAGTTTTTCAAGTAATTTAAATATCTTTCCAATTCTGTTTGAAAGCCATACTTGGAAATGGTGAACTGCACTTTTGCTATTACCTGTAGGACAAAATAACAGAGAAGAGGTCATGAACACCATAAAAAAAAAGAACAATTAATTAAAAGGTGTTGTTAAAATAAGAAAGTCAATGCTATCAGTAAAGGTAAATATATCACTTCTGAAACATTTATCTGCACACAGTTTGAATTATATTTAAGATGCTCACTAATAAACTTCCGTCCCCAAAAAAAAGTCCAGATATAGCCTGCAATACATTCAATGTTATGCTTTAAATTTATACAACATTGCAGGTCTAAATGGTCTGCATCTCTTTTGTAAAAGAAGTCTTTCTCCTTTTTATTTTATTTTTCTCCCTTTCCCTCCCACTTCCACACTTTACTGGAAGGCAGTTTATTAGCTGAAATATACTGAAAGCTTGTATCTAAAATAAATATTCATAATGCAAGATTTTAATAAACTGCGACAGATATTTTTATGCTGCCACTAAAAAAACAAGTGAATTTAATTAAAACAGAAGATGAAAGAGTGTGAACTGACATACGCTTGTTTCATACAGAGTGCCATAATAGATTCAAGAGCCACCAGAGATCAAGAAAAGGGGAGGGATGAGAAAGGAAAGGAATTTTGCTGGAGGGGATCTCACTTGCTGGAATTGGAGTGCATAGGCACAAAAAATACACAATAAGAAGAAAATGTTCAGGAGCCTCTATTGTAGATGAACTGTATAGGTAAACTATACATACTTAAATACACTATATATAAACTTTTTTTTTCTAAAAAGGAACATTGGTTTCCATAAATTTGCAACCAACTCCAGTTTCTTTTATTTCACGTTTGCTTTTAACTCCACATCGTAAAACCACAGAAGTCTTCCATGGTTCATGGCTTTTCTGTTTTCCTTTTTTCCTTCTCTCTCACATAGAGAAAAGAGACGAGCATCTGGTTTTGCAGTTTGGTGTTGTGCCCTTGGCTCTCAATAAATTAGCGTATAATCAAACCCATTTTCACCTGTGCAAACTGGTAGTCTCTCACCAGCCTTGGTTGATTTGGCTAGATTTAGATAAACTTTGAAAACTCAACTCCAAAACTAAAGCAAACCCAATCAGTCTAAATATTGACTTATAGTATGTTTTTTTGAATGCATTGCAATAAATTGTTTTTTTAAATCTATTTGCATTTTTTATAAACCAGAAATTTTCATAAGGGAACATTACATGTCAATAATACTTTACTGTTTTCACAGCCAAAAGAAGTTAACATTGAGGGTATTAAACATTCTCAAATACTGAAGAGAGAACTTTTGTAAGAAATAGTTAAGACTCACAAAGCCTTTTACCCTCTGAACTTGATTCTTCATGTATTTTCCTACGACCACTGATAAACACCGTATCTTTGCCATACACTTCACAAATCTATAAAAATGTGACTCTATGACCAAAACAATATTTTCTTTAACACCAAAGCAATGCCTTACAAAGACACTGATAATTTTGCTTGCAATTAAAGACCAACAGGTGCGTTGGACATCCTAAGGCAAAGTTAAGGATCATTAGCATTGGCAAAACAAAAGGGTTACTGTTATCATAACTGTACATCAGGAAGATTATGGCTGTTACAAACTGCACTCTGGTCTTTGTTTTGGGTGTTTCTTCAAAAGATTGTCTTCTATAAAAGATCCACTTCTCTTGCTTTAATTTTTGAACCAAATTGAAGGTTTGTGTTTGTACTCAGACTCTACTGTTTGTTCTTCACACAACACATCAGTATCTACGCATTCCTACCTGAGGTCACTCTGTATAAACCTTATTTACTTGCAGGATGGGCATCTCACAACATAACAAACATGTGCTCAAACCAAAAACTGAAGTAATGTAAAGCAAAGATTTCCTCCATCTCTCTAAATTAGAAGTCATCAGACTTAGGTGTGAGACCAGCAGAACACATTTAGTACAGCAGATAGAAGTCATCATTCCTTTTCTTAGTCTAGGCACACAAATTCTCAATCTATTTACGATGATGTACTTTGCAAACAAGAGCTCTGAACACTCTTTATGCCATGTATATTTCTTTAGAAACAGCCAGCTACTAAAATGTTTGGCCTGGATAAATAATTTGAGGAATTTGCAGAAGTTTTAAATGTGTGTTTGTTTCCTATCTTTCAGCTGCCAGAGCAGCTTCCTGGCCAACTTTGTAGCCATTTATAAAACAAAGAAAGAAATTTACAGAGTGAAAACCAGTAATTTCAACTTGTTGCAAATCATAAACTCCATGCAACTAACCTCTTCCTCATCAGACCGCAGCAGCTATCCTCAGATCTTTTCAGACTGATTACAGTTTAGCTGCAAGTTTTCTGTCTTCTGTGAGTGGCATAGTCTCAACTGCATTGCTTGAAATAATGTATGGGATTAAAGGGAAAAAAGTTCATTTGAAAAGTCAGGATAAAGCCAAATGATGCTTCAGATCTTCATCTGCACTTAACTAAGCTAGCCAAGTCCAAAGTATGACCTCAAACACAACCCTGCATAAAGACCTTGTCGCAGACATTCCTGCTGTGGATGGCATCATTTCAGATTGCGTTCAAGCAATACAAACTACCCTTTTATGTAAGCAATATCACGGCTCTTTTAGGAAGTTTTCTATGCTGTCTTCTCTGGTACAGTAAGTTGTCTGCTCTGGTATAGTAAGCTGTCTGATGGCCCTTGAAGAACAAATGTGATGGATACATAGACTCTGCCATACTGAGCCAAGTTTCATAGCAGAGTCACACCACAAAAAATGTTGCTCTGAATATAGCTTAAATCAGGAATTCTCAGCCTGTACTCTGTGGTGGCCTAGATGGTAGACAATATAACAGAATATGGTTCACATTGGATGAAAAGTGAAAATCAGATCCCCATATATCCACCTTGACTCATGACAGCAAGTAAACAGTCAACAGTAGTAATAGGAAATGAATTATCAAAAGTTAGCCTTCTATTTCTCTGGTTATAAATGAAAACCACCTTGAGCACAGCTGACTTTTTTTCTAGAATATTAAACGGTCAATGAAATTTTTCAAAAAGCTTAAATAATTGTAATTTGAGCAAGGCTGAGAAACAGCCTCTCTTTTGACTTCATATTTTTGGGGATGATCCTGAGTCAGGCTGAGGTCTGCTTGATTAGTTGTGAACATAGATTTACACACTGAATCTAGGACCTTTGACTTTAAAACAGGTTAGCATGCTCTGTGAAGGTAAAGCTGGGAAGGTTTTATGAGCTTCAGTAAAAAAAATCCCAAGAACCAGGGAAAATGCTTGGGGAAAAAGGCACAGAAAGCAAATTTATTTGGAAATTAAAGAACTAAATTTGGTGACACTTAGTGTGTTTTTAACAGAGATTAAACCCCTTAGCATGAATGAAATAACAGAGATTAAATTAGAACTAAACTGTAAGCAATTATATGTCTAATTTTGCAGTTTCTTTATGAAAGATTGAATTTCATCAAAGCAAAAAGAGTAAGAGCAACACCAGGACTAAGGAAAAAAACCCCCACATTTATGAAAGATAGGATGGATGTGAATGGTAATAATCTGATTTTAGATCAGCCCATGTAATTGGAGAAAACACAGAAAACAATATCATGCCCACAGCCTTTATGCTTTTTCCCATTAATTGTATAAACCATGTAATTTATTAATAATAAAATAAATTGTATTTCCCTGGGTTTTTTTCATTACATCTTTAGACCTATTACAACTATAATAGCATAAGTGGTCTGCAAAATTCTTATGTGCTCTTGTCCATGAACATTAATGAAAATAGATTTTTGTTCAAACCAAAAATTGTGATGTGCCAGCTCCTTAGGGAAATACCTGAGTTTACATACAAATATTGATATGATATCTGAGCTTCAAATGTTCTTTCCTAGTAAAGCTGCAGTCTTTTAATCAGAGAATGGTGAGACCACATGGAATGGTGAGGGTCTGTCACAGCCTGTCAATAATGAACTTCAGATAGTCGAAGACAACTTCAAAGTGAACACATCAAACAACTTCTAGCCTACCATATGTTTGTATCTAGTCTTCAGTCAACAATTGCAAAATAATATCAATCTGAAGCTGTTTACATATCATTTGTAAGAATAAAAGGGCTAAATAGTTCACCAGCTTCATCTGTGAAGATCTGATGGACCAAAAGTAGTAATTTTATAATAAAAATTTCACTGACACAGTCAGTGAATAGTTCAGAGATCTTTTGTGGGGTCTGGTAAGATAAAACTACTGTAGTTATTTCCTTTAAGGCTACTAGCACTTTTAGAAAGTAAAAATAATATTAAGATAAAACCATAAAAAAACCCTTAGCCCTAATTACCCTAATAAATCAGTTACTTTTCTGTCTCAGGATATTCTTTTTGTGTAAGCAGAATCTATATTTGCAAAATACAGGATGCTCGTATAGAATGACTTCATAGCACAATGCATTGCAATGCAATAGTTCTGTAATATTGTGTCCTTCATGTTTTTAGCTGCCTTACAAGCATCTTTCTATGTCTTTAGCTCTCACACCCCTGTAAATCTTTCAGTTCCTTTCCAGTAGCTTACTCCACAGCTGCCCCAGATGGACAACTGACAGCATGTGCTGTGGCTGCGTGCAGGCTGCGTGTGCTCCTGCTAGCCAGCAAGTGTGCACATGTGGATAGACTTAACAGCTGGCCACACAAAACTGGTAATTGCTGATCTCATGAAACTTGCTGGATTTTAATTATCTTCATGATCTTTAATCCTCTGTAAATTTGGCGCAAATTGATAAATACATCAAAAATTTCTCGGAGAAAGGCAGACCGTAAGATTGCAGCACTGCCTAGTTTCTAGAAGAAATCCTAAGAAATATTTTTGAAGTGACCTCAGTCAGATGACTGCAGGTCAGAAAACTAAGGCAAGGTCACAATAGTTTTTGAGTCAAGAGAGGGACATTAGCACCAACATTCAGTCTAATATACAAGTTAAATCTTGGAGGATAACAGGTTTTGTTTTAGTCGCCTTTGTATGGAGACTGAATAATCTTCTGAAAATTGATTAACTAGATATCAAAAGAAAAACTGCAGGAAAAAATGACTCTAAATGTAGTCTGAAGTGCATGGAAAGATATATCAAAATGCAAATTAATTCAGTGTGAGATTAGGATTTACAATCAGTGACTGGTATACTCACATTTCAGATTAAGTTAGTTCATCACTGGGTCTACTGAAATCCAACTGCTTGAGAAATAATGCATGACTGGGAAATGTAATGAGCAGGAGGTAAAAGAAGAAGCAGAAAGCAGCAGATCTTTACTTCGTAAGAATTTTTATACCCAAGAAAATTTTACAATTGAAGAGCTATATGGAAAGTTCTTTTGGTGGCTTTTTGTTTAAGGTATGGAAAAAGAAGACAGCAAGAACAGAAAAGCAAGTATTAAATTAACTTAAAATGCTACCTAACTCAGCTAGCAAAAAACATGGCTGGAATGTGTATGTAACCTAATTATCAAATAATACTGAATAATGAACAAATTTGTAAAAATCAAAGATCAGGAGAAAATTTATAATGGAAAAGTTGGTTAGAGTTGTTGAAAAAATTCTATAAGATTAAGTTCACCCATCTAAAAGTCTGAAAAGACAGCAAATCATATTCACAGTCAAACATTTAAAATACATAAGGTTACCGAAAGGTAATTTTTAAGGAAGGCACAAATCAACACATGGCAGTATTATTGAAAATAGTTTGGCTGCACCTTTTATATTAACTTTGAATCTACTACACTAAAAGCAATGGTCACTTCAAAGCCCTTAGATTTCCCTACTATTACTGCCACGTCTCTCACTCTCAACCTTTGCAACACCTTCTGTCACACATTTTTATTCTCCAGATTCAGAATTATTCTTCCCAAAAATCAGTGCATCAGAAATCGCTATCCCTTTTTCATTAATCCTTAGAAGATTCATTGGTAAAAACTTATCTCTTCATGGTGTATGCTGGTCCTACTCCCCTGGGCGAAAAGCAAGCATGATGGCCTGGAATCAGCGACATGAAAATACAGCAAAGATGTACTTATCTGATCATTTACTGTGGTTCCGAAGGAGGTATTCTTTCACACTATCTAATAAATATTGAAGTAAATGTGGATGGAACACATTTTTCAGTAGCAGACAAATGAAAGGTGGCTGTGACAAGTTCTATGCATTATTATGACTCACTGCTTCTCTTGCCTCCTCAGAAGGATGGGTAAATACATAGGCTATTCGAAGAGCTTCTGTGAGAAGATTTTAACTACAACACTGCTCACAGCACTGTTTAAATGTAGGTCAAAGATGGAGAAAAAAGAAAAAAAGCCTCTTCCCTTTGTAATATGTCAAGCTCAAAGATTGTCCCTGCAGAGCCTAGGTAATGCCAGAGAAAATAATATATTATACTAATTAGGGTAAACGAATACAGTAAGTTACTTATAAATCCAAATCATCTTGAACGCTACATATTAAGGAACACAGACATTTGAAATACTCCTGTACTGTGAACACGGGGATCGGAAATACTACAACTAGGTTGTGAAATGAGGAAGCTTTAACACATACGTGTTTCTTCATCTTATAACTCATTAGAAGGTTGAAAACTGTTAATGAAGATAACATCAGGTCAGTATCAATACACCATGTGCCTATGTATTTCCTAAATTAAGGATTATAAAAAGGAAAGATGTAGCTAAAGGTGAAAAACAACAAATTGTACATTCACTTGTAGGGAAAGCTTAGAAGATGTGTACACTTAGTAGAAGGCGCTGAAGACAGCTATGCAATTTTTCTTATAGGCCAGGAACCTGTATTTCCAGCTTGCAAGAAAACAGGAAGTGAATGAGAAAAGTAAATATGACAAATTCAAATATAAAATCAAATCAATGAAATTAGTATTGGTGTCAAATTAACATCACTATAAACCAAAGTATAAAACATATTTTAATATTCTGGAAGGATGTCATTCCTACATATAAGAAAATCCAAAGAAATTCAGTGGAAGCAAGTCCTCTTTAGTTACTTAAATCTTCTAGATTTTCAGCTTTGAACTACATCTTTCTCAGGTACAGGGGAAGTCCAACACTTTTTGTGGCATGTTAGCTTAATTTGTAATGGACATTCTAAACCTACGCCTTTGGTGTTTGTTTTAATCTGAAATGTGAAAGGACTGTGTGCCATCTCTTCACTATGAGAATTAGGACAGTACAACCAAGAAGTAGGGAACACATTCTATCTGTGTTTCAACATTTTAAAGATTATGCAGAAACAAGACAGCTTTGTTTTCTTGTATTGCATATCAGATCTGGATGAGGCAAAATGACTATGTTCCCTTTGGCTGTCTTTATGAAGAATCATTTCTTGTCACTTTATATTCATGAAGTAATTCAATTTAATATATGCTTTTATCAGATGTCTAAGAGGCACAGGGAAGCGGATTACTGTCTGGGTCATTTGTGTAAGAATCACCTTGAAGTACAGAACAGTTAACTCGAGGATAAAATAAAATATTCATAATTTCAAAGCTAGATCTAAATTAAACAGCCTTTTTATTGTTATTGTTTACCACATAACAAAATAAAAAAAGCAACCTTTAAGAGGAACTCGAAAACACCATAGTTCTTCTTATTTTTGCTAAATTCTCTGTCATGAAGAATTTTTCAAACATGAGTGGGCCCCTGCACTTAATCATTCAGGAAGAAAATAATAATGACTTAATATTCATGATCAAAAGGGAAAGGTCCCATGCGAATTTGCTCTAGGCAAGGTCCTGAAATTCTTCTATTGCTGCTATCAAAGGAGATACAAACCTCCTTAGGCTTTGTCTCCCATGGGCCTCTCCTTTTTAGTCTGTTCCTCTCAGACCTTTCTATGACTTTCACTCTTCTTATAGTTTATGATCAATTATATTGAGCTGGTGGAACAAACATATTATAGTATTCTAACTGGGATGGTTTTTGCCCTGATTTTGCTGATGGCAACGATAACAAAAAAAAAATAAATCTATCTACCTCACTTTATTTACATAATAGGTAAGTAGCACTAGTTATAGTAGAAGGGGTATTAATGTTTTAAAGTACATTAAGGAAATTCAACATAAGTTTCCCCATAAATACAATAATGATCATCTACAAGTTACATATCTATATTTACTTTTTCTTCTCTGTTTTATCATTTCTAATTGATTTTTAAAAGGAATCAATTTGAACTGAATTACAAATTCATTAAAATTGACTTCTCTCATTAAACTGTAAAAAGATCACTATTAATCCATTGGGAAACTCAAGATCTCTATCTAAAATGTAAACCAGAAGAGTTCATGTTATGTCTCATTCTTGGGAAAAAATAAACCAAAAAAAAAGTCTTACAAAATGCTAAGATAGTTCCAGAAGATGACCACTCACTTTTGCGTGTCAGCGTGTCTAAGCGCATGGCAACTTTTCATTAAGAAACAGCCATTTTCAGTACTCTTGGGTCTTTAACCTTGATAATCTATTACCTTTATCTTCATGTCTGTGGAAAGTAGCATAAAAGTGTTGCATTATCAGAAAGCTGCAATTTTGAGAAAGCACATCAGAAGAGACAGGTGCTGCATCTTTGAGAATACCAAGTAATTCTGTTTGTTTTTCTGACTTAGTAATTTTAAATTTGGTGGGAAGTACATACAAAATGTATGCAAATTGGGACCCTTTAAAACTTAAATAGTACGGAAATTTCAACTTATTAATTTAATACATATTTTAGCCTCACAAGATTCAGATGTATAAAAAATGCTATGAACAAAAGACAATTCAAATGCCTAAATAACATAATATGCTATTATGATGCAATATTCATACTTCTTTTTCAATTACAGAAACCCAGTATTATATATAGGTCTTAACACAAGTATCCCCTGCAAATCAAACACAAGATTTAAGTTTCATTAACTTTTGCTCCCTCCCTCCCTATTCTAAGCACCAACATTACACATATACGATATGAACTTCATCATTTGGTTACATAAAACCATTTCAGTATTGCTTGAATTCTATTTGGCACACAGATTTTATCTTGATCATTCCATGCACAGGATTAGCTGGAAGCTGTACAGTACAGTTCATGATGCACTGAACCCAGTGTTAAGCCAGCCTCTCATTCACATTTATTAATTTCTGCTTGCTGCTGTGCTAACTACTTTTCATGAAGGTACCTTTCAACCTAGACTACAATCAGAGTAAGCCTGTGGGATTTTTTTTGCAAAATATTGCAATAGACAGTATTCTAAGTCATGTGTTAGGGGCAACAAACTAAAACCCCCAAACCCCGTAACTCCTGGTTATCTAGACGTTCCAAAGCTAAAGTGGAAATAATCAGCAATCCTATTTCCTTATTTTCAATATCTCATTACATGAAACCAACTCATGATTATCTGAAGCTTTCTTGCAAGTCCAAGGGTGGTCAACTAGGACATGGTTATTTCTATGCTTTGCGTAAAAAACATTAATAAGATAAATCCCTTATTTGAGCAGAAGCACTATACGATTAATACCAGACTTAGCTGAGGTTGTTAAACCGTAACAGAATGATTCCATTGAAAAAAAAAAATAATTTTTGCAAGGTTTCAGTTTACCAGTGAAAATCTTTATTACTTATCCTAGCTTGGAATAATATGAAGCCCAGTAGTAGAAAACTGAATATTGCCTGGTTAAGATGACATTTTTTAAAAATTCTTAAAAATAGTGTCAATTTCTCACTTTTTACGTACATAAAAACCCAAGCGGCAGTTACCAGGCAACTGAAATCATTCCACCAAAGCCAGCTATCTGGTTTCTTACAAAAAATTTTGCAGAAGAGGCAAATATCTATTTTGAAGATCTGCTTCCAGGTCTTCAAGATGGAAAGACTTTCAGAGATAGGAAATGGAAGCTTAAATACTAGCTCCCACCAAGCTAGAAGGAAAGTCACTTCTTTTTCTCAGATATCTATTCTATGGTAATAGATTGTAGTTTAGTGCATAATTTATACACAGCTAAGTTTACCCATTTGTCACTGTGCACAGAGAGATTTGAGCGGGTGCAGTTTGATACAGTACCATTTCTAGTCCCAGAATCAGTAGGTGTGCTGACAGGAAGTCAGACAAGTACAAAAATGTTATCACTTACATTATCTGTGGTTCCGGAACTAGCATGGTTCCTGCCAGCTTCAGAGTTATCCTGTCTACTCTACTCTATTCTGTGAACATGTCCTTAGAAGTCTAGTTATGTCAGTTGGTAAGATTTTAAACATGTCTCGTGATAGCTGCTGTTTTTCTGGAAGATCCTGAGGCAAGAATTCAAAGTCCACATGAAAATCCCAGTTTGCATATTAAAAATTATGCTTGAATTTCTTCAAGTCATAGAAAAAAGCTTTGGAATTTCACTGAAAATGTACCCTGAAGGACAAGAAAGCTAAGCGAAATACAAATACAAACCCTCAAATCCCTTTTTCTGACTTTTTAAAGTAGTGTAAAGTTTAAGGATTATAAAATCTTGAGATGTTTTTGGTTTTCAGGTACTGAAAAAAGTCCTAAAAAAGAGAGGAAAAAACAGTCAGGATAGAAGCAACATAGTGGATATGCTTCTTACACTTCTGACATATCCATGAGACAACCCAGAATCTTTGGGGGAATATGCAGATCCCAAAGGACTACTTATCTTTACTGCACCAAACAGAGCTACTGATGTGTGCCATGTGTGCCTTTATTACATTATACATTTTAGAAAGTCAGTAATAAATCTAAGTGTCACTATTTCCCAAGCACAGGATCTACATTCCTGCAAACTACTTTTAGTGTCTGTTACACCTATTATATCTGGTACTGTAATATCATATTCTGAACTTGTCTCTTAATATACATTTCATTAAACCAGCCATTTGTTTAGCATGTGGTTAAGCCAAAGATGCATCATGAGAACAACAAGTAGCAAATAATACTTTTAGCAGTAAAAATTTTATTGAGAGCTCTGTTATTTAAAGATTCTGAGAAGGTCTCCAGAGGATTGAGTGCTCTTAATTTTGCTAAATTCATTGGAAGCTGAGGATGCTTATCACTTTGTGTGATGTTCTTAGCACTCAGCAGGAGTGAAAACACGGCAAACAGTTTTCTGACTGGTTATACAGTGTTATGTCCATACTCTAACAATAGTTCTTTCAAGGCTTGACTTTATATGAAGTCAAAAAAACCATCACGGTCAAATAGTCCAGCAGGCCAGCAGCAAGGACTTTGAAATTAAAGAACAAAAATAAAAAGTATATTGGAAAAGTCCATCCCCACAGCCTGACTTCTCTGCTGTTATTTGACACCTGCTAAGTGCCCATTATTATAAGAACTTGTCATGGGGGAAAAAAGAAACACCAAAACCATTGACACTGCTAAGTTCAACTTACTGAGCAGACCACATAAGAGTGAGGCAGTGTCAGGAGAAGCTTACGCTTATGCACACACACACAATTAAGCGAGAGCTGTCCCAGTTACCATTGCAGTGACCAGCATAGTTCAGACACAGGAACATAGCATTCACTCAGGGCAGTCTCCATGTCTGGTTCAGGGCAGCAGCTCAGCACCAACATGTAACTTTTCCATCTTGAGGACTCTGCCGCTTGAGACCATTGGATGTCCAAGCAACAACATTTTCCCCAGTCTTTGTTCCTGGAGGGGTTAAATAGTCATATCACATACAGTCAAATCTTTATCACAGTGTACCTTTCCAGCAGTTTCAGGCATAGTTCTGTCACTTCTTGCTCTGTACAAAGGCCCATCACACTCAGCTTTTGTTTACATTATCCTGTTATTAATGTATCATTACGTTGTTTTATTCAACTCTTGATCAAAGCAAGGCCATAATGCTCCTGTGTCAGGAGTAAAGAAAACATTTTTTCTTTTAGCATGCTCATTTATAATTAAAGTCATTTCCTGAAGAATCATAGTACATATTTTCTCTCTTCTTAGGGAAGAAAATAAATAACCTTACTTGATGGGCCAGATGTTCAGGTGACGTAAGTCCTGGTAGCATGACTGACTTTAAATAGGTCTAGTGGCAAGAAGGACATAATCTCATTTCTCAGTTCATCTGACTTTTTCCCACTCCACCACCTTTCCTGAATTTCATATCAGTTTGGCATATAGCATTCATCAAACATTAATCGTTGATTTAATATGAAATTAAACAATATTAGAACAACAAAATACCCTATCACTGTTCAAAATTACTTGGTTCTGTCATTTTACTTCTCAAGTCTGTTAATGTACTCTACTGTTATAGCATCAGCTGATTTCTCCTGAAATATAAAAATCTTTACAGTAATCTTTCAAATCTTTCTCACAATTTCCTCTGTTCGGTTAAGCAATTTATACTTATTAATGCCTAGCAGACTCTGTCATATTCTGACAGGCTTCTTCAGGTAGTACTGAAAAGCTAAAATTTCATCTTCCTTATTTCCATTCTTGGGCCAGATTCTGCTCTCATTAATAATGCGAATGTTCCAGACATACAAGGATGCTTTAACCTCCACTTCCAAGATTTTCTTGTGGAGAAGGACTTGGGGGTACTGGTGGGTGAACAGCTGGACATGAGCCAACAATGTGCGCTCGCAGCCCAGAAAGCCAACCATATCCTGGGCGGCATCAAGACAAGCGTGACCAGCAGGTAGAGGGAGGCGATTCTGCCCCTCTACTCAGGTGAGACCCCACCTGGAGTACTGAATCCTAGCTCTGGAGCCCTCAGTACAGAAAAGACATAAACCTGGTAGAGTGGACCTAGAGAAGGGCCACAAAAATGATCAGAGGGATGGAACACCTCTCCTGTGAGGGCAGGCTGAGACAGTTGCGGTTGTTCAGCCTGCAGAAGAGAAGGGTCTGGAAATATCTTATTGCAGCCTTTCACTACTTGAAGGGGACTTCTAAGAAAGATCGGGACAAACATTTTCGTAAGGCCTGTAGCGACAGGACAAGGAGTAATGTTTTTAAACTAAGGGAGGGTAGATTTAGACTGGATATAAGGAATAAATTTTTTTACAATGAGGGTGGTGAAACACTGGAACAGGTAGCCCAGAGAGACGGTGGATGTCCTATCTCTGGAAGTGTTCAAGGTCATGTTGGACAGGGCTCTGAGAAACCTGGTCTAGCTGAAGATGTCCCTGCTCATTGCACAGGGTTTGGACTAGATGACCTTTAAAGGCCCCTTTCAACCCAAAGCATTCTATGATTCTATGATTTTCAGAAAAAAATTTCCACATTTTTGTGGAAGCAGTTTTGTACGTAGGGTGCCACAATATCGCTAAGCAATTCTTTGGGATTTTCTTGTGTTGCTCATACTTTTCAAAAATGCATTGCATTAAAATACTTAGAATTGTATATATATTTGTTGTTGTTGTTGTGCATTTACGCAAAGTAAAACCTAAGTTAAGTGGTGCAAGACCTTTGCCTTTGCACTTTTCATTACCAGGATGATGCTCTATATGGCGACCCTTCGTCATGCTCAAAACAACTTGCAGAAAATTACAGTAAACATGATTTCCATCCAGTGTTTTTCCAGAGATGAGGAATCTTAAAATGGACTTTGAAGTTATTTATTCTGGAAATGGTATCCAAATATCATGCTGGTGGGCAGCAATATGAAGAAGCAAGATGGGTGGGATGCAAATTTTGCATTTTCCAATGAATATATAAAATTTTCCATTGGTAAGAGGAATTAAAATAAGTAATTGAATAATTATTATTCAAAACAATAGAACATATAATAGCTAATAAAATATTAATAATTAATATTTTTAACAGATAGATTTTCCCTCTTGTCCTGCAGCCAGTTGTCCTTGTGGATTTTCATTACTTCTAGTGTAGCAAGGATTTATAATTTTTATTTTTATAGTGCCAGACAACTACCTATCTTTGACAGCACGAGTGAGGACTGATTGTTCCTACCCACCTTACCTTTACAATTCTAAAAATTGACCTGGAACTATCCTGTCCTTCTGGAGACTGTTTAAAGCATTCTGATTTTTAGCAGGCAAATGCTAAATCATTTCTTAAAAATCAGGCTCTTTCAGATACACCTCAAAATTAGGTTTCCAGAAACAAAAGAACCCAAACCCACTTCTCATTTTTGAAAATGTAGGCTGCAACTCATGGGAAATGCCATTAAAAGAAGCTATTCATACACAGTCTATAAAATCAATGTGTAAAAATGGAAAGTCTTGTTCTGTTCAAGAATAAAAAAGTGGAATACATTAAACAGTTAAACTTCCCTTCTGTGTCCTGCAGTGTGAGAAGGTTTCTTATCTTTATCTGAGGGCCATCTGATACACGCTGTTTTGTACTGGGACTTTGAGAAAAGGATGAGTTGAATGCAAGAGATGGCAGTCTGACAAAGACCAAAGACATACTTCTGAATGCGCTGAACATGACTTACACCATGCTTCTATCTTAGAAGATGTAAAAGTTCACAAGTGACAAATATTTCTTTTAATATATTTATATGAACATCCCTAAGCTGTCCAACAGCCAATTATTTTTTACTGCTATTTCTGTAAAGCAAAGCGCTCGGTTCACAAAAGAATTATGCCCCTTTGCAAGGCTGAATTTAATCTGCTTTTTCCTTTTTTTAAAGTGTACATTTAAATGGAATTGGCATTCTGAAACATGGCTTAGTCATCTTGTGACTCTTCCGCCATGCAAGGATAGTAGGCGCATGCAAGAGGGAAGGGAGCTAATTAGACATTACGTAGAGTTGCCTGTAAACTAATTAGAAATACGATTTATAACCTAAAAAAAGCATGACATTTCAAAAATTCAAGTGTGTTGAGAATGAATCTCAGAGGTATTTAAAGCTTACAGTATTTGCATATAACTAATGCCACAGTTCTCTGTGGTGTCATTGTTGTATATGCTGTTGTTTCTTCACTGTTCGTATCTATTTCACAAAGGTTTAAAACGCAGTCACTGAAAAACCTCACATTAGGACCAAAAAGGTAATTAAGAACTTTGGTATGGAAAGAAGACACAAATACATACACAGCTGCCCCCAGTTATTTTTTTAAGAGCACAGATATGTTGAAATACTGTTCAGGTATCATCAGCATGGGACCCCTTGCAAAAACCAACAAGTGAAAACACAACAGAGGATGCTGGTAACATTCGGTATACCCTGGTATCACCATTCCATGTTTCTCCTCTGCAAACTCAGAAGAATAAACACTTGCTTGGTCATTTTCTTATCCTGAGGCAACAGGAAGACAGTTGTTAATACCACTTTCTTGATCTCTTAAGACAGTAAGAAATTACTCCAGCTACTTTTCCTTAGTGAACTCCACTGCTCTTTCCAACTATCAACAGAGAGATGATCAAGACAATGTTTCTCAGAAAGAATTCTTGGTCTTGAGTCTCCACAAATAACCTATGAAAAGGCCAAATTGAAATCAGAAGTTGATAGCAGTTTATAATCCAAGAATAGTTTACTAGGCTAGACTCAAAGTTTTATAAATTTATTCAAGTCCACTTAAACTTCAGGTGTGATCAATATCAATTCTTCGCCTCTGAAAGTTCTAAATCAGCCCTTCCCTCTCCCTCTATTTTAATTTTGTATTTGCCCATTTTGTAAGATTCTAGGTAGCCAAGTAATGCACAATATATAGGGCCCATACTTTCAGTTTAAATATCAAAATGTGGATTTTGTAAAAACCTCCATTAGTGATGACATGACATTTACATTAGTAGGCAAAGTTAGCTCTTGAAAACTTACCACAGAGGTTTATCCATCAGCTAGACTTATCTTGTTCCAAGTACATAGTGATAACAAGAACAAATACATTCACTATTGCTAACACAAGGAAAATTTCATTATCATGTTTTAGTATAATTCCCTCACTGTTCCTTTTATATTATTAGAACACATACAATTCAAGGCATGTGGATGACTTTACATCTTTATTACAATGTGTCTTTCAAGACAGTAGTCATGGGTAAGTATCTTTGGCTTTCAGTAAAAGCAGCCGGACATTTTCCATAATGTTTATCTTTCTTCACCTTCAGATGAAAGTTCCACAGAATTAAGCATGAGAATTGTCCAGCCTAGGTGGCTGAATGTTTCTTTTCCAGAGAATAAAACATTACCCAAGGACACAAGTACCCTAAACACAGAACAAGAAGTATGCCCACATATGTAAACAGAATCACACAGTCACAAAACTGTGAGGTTGGAAGGGAGCTCTGGAGATCTTTTAGCCCAAACACTGGTTGCTCAGGGCTGTGTTCAGTCAGATCTCAATGACTTGAAACACGGAGACTGCACAAGCTCTCTGGTCCCTGCTCCCGTGTTTGACCACCTTCAGAGTGGAAGTTTTTCATTATATCTAATTGGAATTTCTCATGCTGCAACCTACGTTTTTCCTTCAACCCTGTTATTTAACCAGATCTGTTAAAAGCGTATCTATGAGATGTCCATACATGGGGCAATGGTGGCATATTATCCAGTGCAGAGATATGTATCCTATTTCGTGGTTGGATAGATAGCTTTTTTAGTTTGTGTTTTTTGTTGTTGTTGTTGTTGTTGTTGTTTTTAAGGAAGAGGAGTTGCACTTTGTTTCTTCTGATTTCTTGAGGGCTGGTCCACACTACTGTGGAGCTTTTTTCACATATCTCCAGAACAACATTTACACTGATTTTAAATTGCTTACAAGTATGTTAAAAAAGATTTAATTCATCTTTTGCTGAATACAGGAGATGCTGCTGTATTTGCAATGCTTAATCACAGGCAGATGTGAGCCAGGAAATAATGCAAAATGTGAATAACAAGCAAAAGCCATTATTCTTTATAAGAAAAATTGAGACATTTCCTAGCATGACTAAATATACTCAAGCACTTTATTCATTCAGTGTATTTATGTAAATAAAGTAATATTCATCTGCTATCATATTCCCATTGCCAATCAAAACAAGAAAAAATGTTAAAGGGAAGCATGGATAATTGCTGCTAAGAATTTATGTAATAATAAGGAACTAATTATCCCTTTCCAGATGTGAGGTTACAGCTTCACATACTGAAATAATACTGATAATGATTCAGAGTAACTGTACTCCATTTCATGGGGTCTCTAGTACTATTATCTCTTGTGGTAAACATTCTGTCTGAAATAATAGAGATACCGTTTTTTAAAAAAGAGATTTGTAAGTGCTAATGGGTTCAAAGAGATGTGATTTTGTGCATGTATTTCTCATAGTGAAAAGGATTATTCAAAAAATAAGATTTCAAAGACTCCCCTATGACTTAGTCAGACTGCAGATTCATAGAAGAATGTTCTGCTGGCAAACTCCTCTACCCCAAGAGAGGACAGTTTTAGGCATGGCATTCTGTATTGCTGCAAAGGAAGACAGACTGACAGCATAAACCAAGACCTATTTGTAACATACCTACACAACACAGCATGAATAAATATGTGACCTAGCAGTAAAATGCCCATCTTTCCTCTCCTGTAGCAATAAAAACTTAGCAGCTGGTAAACTTCCTCCTTTCTGAAGTCTCCTCCTCAAAAGTCTCAGAGGCATCAAACTAGCCCATCTCTTCAGAGAGACCCAGCAGCAAACACAGATACATTTGATCTGGGTAGTGGATTGAATTTGTAAGGATTAGAGGAACAATTAGATATTAAGGAGTTTGACAGATGATCTCCTGTGAAGGGCACATTGGCTATTTGGTTTATAACAGATGCAGTTAATCTTTGGCTTTAAGAGAAGGTGCTTTTTTTTTTTTTTACAGATTTTGGTTATTGTATCTTATTACCTCTTGAATTTGATATAATGTGTTTCAGCTGACCTAGCAAAATAGCTTGAAAGCTCTGCCCAGCAGTAAGTACCTGGACCTGAATTACATTGCATCCCATTTAAATGGTCCTCTTGACAAAAGGCATTGCTAAACATGGTATTAATTGTGAAGAAGGGTCATTTTACTTCCTTCATTTTAGAGGCAGCTTTGTAAAAGTTATTTGCAATGCCAGCAAGCAAATTCTTGACACAGCAAGATTTTTTTGCACGAATATTCATAGAATCAATGATTCATAAAAATGGCACTTATTTTTACGGAGTCACTTTTCAGAACAGAATTGTATTTCATACTGTTAAAGAAAACTCAAGGACTATGATCTACTAATTAAGTCAGGGTGAAGATTCAATTGTCATTTGTGTTGATACCTTGCCTGAACTTAATAAATCACTTAGAATCTTTGTCCTTCAGAGTATTCACTTTAAATATATGTATAACAATTCATAGCTGCTCTACAAAGGTTTTGTAAACTTTAATTCATGTGTGTAAAGCAGTTTGATGTCATTGCAAGAGAAATCACTGTAATTATGATAAAAGTGCAAAGTATTTTTGGCTACAGTACACACATTTTCACAGGACATGCTTTCATAAAAAGTGATCTTGAAGAAATGAATACTAACCTTTGACGTTCAATAAATCAGGAAGTGTATATGAATACTTAGTGACAAAAATGTACTAGAAAAGTGAAATCTTTGAAGTTGTCAGTCTATCACTGTGCAGAAAATATCCAGCCAAGTTTAAAATCAACAAATAATCAACAAGATAGAATATGTACCTTAGTAAAATGACAGTTCTCTTTTGGGGGAAAAAAAGACAGAACTGATTAAGTACTTTTCAGTACATTCATTTTAATCTACTCACATACTTTGCAATCATATTAACTAAAACTGAAATTAAAAGTATAGCTGGAGCAAATTATGTAAGGAAAGATGACTTTATAGTCATTAGCATAAAATCAGTTAGTTTAATGAAAGGAGGCCAGATAATTCAATACTATTCTTTTTATTACTTTTAACCTTGTTAGCTTTTCTAAGGATAAAATACACTGAACTTTCTGAAACCAGCTACTCAATTTCTGAAGATCCTAAGATTTTCTTTTGGCAGTCATCACAAGTCTGGTTGCCAGCAGTAAAATCTAAATAAGCTCGGGAATTTTAAGGGCATTATCAGATGTCAGACATTCTATACTTAACTGAGCTCAAATCCTTTCTAAAACTTAGTTCAGTAGTGTCCCAAACAGAAAAATATATCCCACTATTTAATTAAGCCAGGATTTAATTAGGCAAATCCACTACATATACATTAAAAAAAATCAATAATTTGACCACTGTGGCCTTAAAACTATTTGATTCATTAGAATTTCTTTTTTGTTTAACATAGTCTTTAACTCAAGCCTAAATAATATTTCAGGCTCTTTATCTTTTATTCAGAAGCCCTAAGAGTCTGTGCCTGCTGTCTCAGATACAGCAGAATTATATCTTCAAAGATTTTCCAAATGACAAACTTGTTGCAGAGTTAGTGACACATCCTCAGACAAATACAAAAGAGAAGCGACTTCTGCTGGAGAAAAGCAATCTTAAGACCGTGATCAGGAGTGGGGCTGTGATACTTCTGTGATAAAGGTGAAAGGAAGAATGTTTGGCTGAAAGTCAACAGCACTGGCAAAGGAAAGAGAATTGCTTTTTTACATCTTTCCTTCTGTAATTGCGTTTGGGCTTGTAATGTTATCTAACTACTTCTGACAACCTGCCAAAATGGAGTTGGCAAGGTCTTATAATAAATCGCTATAGAACTTATCCTTCATCTCCTCAGTTCAATGCCACAGAAACTTTCAGTATGCAGAACATACCGCTCTTCTTTTAAGTTTTCCTAAACAGCTGAGATAGCCTTGATTGTTTCCATGAATAAATAAATAAACAAACAAGCCAAGGAAAAGCCAAGAAAAAAACACAGCTTTTTCAAACCACACATGGGTCTGGAATGCCTATGAATATTGGCTTCATATATTAAAAGAGAGCAGAACCACCTAGGAATCCTGTTCTTCATCTTAAAACAAAAGACTGTTACTCATGTTACAACATGCCATAGGCTACCCAAATAAAATAAATGATGGGCAGAGAACTGTGTTTGGAATTACCATCCAGTAATCAAGAAATTTCAGTATCTACTTACAGAGGCAATCTCCAGAAACAACTCTTAGTGGTAAGCATATCAAAATTCTCTCAGTCAGGCTCCAGTCCAAAGCATGGAAGTAGGGCTGATTTTTATTTTTTGTTCTGTTTGTTGTTCACTGATGAAGGAAAAACATCCATTTTGATCCCTGATGTTGATACTGTTGCTCATCCAGTACTACCTCATCTACAGGAAACTACAATGATGAGAAGAAACACCTTCCAGTGATTTGGATTATTCCTCTCAGACTGGATAAATTTTGCATTGAGCAAAAATGGTGCTTTTAATTCAGTTAAAAGAGCTTTTTTACACTTTCTGGCATGATTCTTGAAGCTGAAATATCTTCCTTACTACTTTGTATCATACCAGAGAACTTTCCTAGCTGCTATTCATCATTCCATGCCTGTTCTTTGCTTGAAGTTTTTAAATAGGCCTGCTCACTGATACACAGACTCACACCTTCAAGATGCTGGAAAAATAGGTTGTATCTGACGACACATGCTACAATCCTGATTTTTAAGGATCAAGATCCCCAAAGATACCTTTTGTTAGCTAGTCTTCATGAAATAATATGTCATTCAAATTAGGTTATTGCAAAACAAATAAACATATCTATTTACAACTTCTAACACAAACAACAAAGTTTTGAAACTTGTAAGAGATAAGGTGAGAATATTTTCCACAATGACTACATACAAAACGTATACCTCTTTCTTCCTGCCTCTGTTGTTACACAATCAGCTATGGACGTTAACTCAAAAACTGTGATTAGGGAGTTTTATCATCCTGCATACCTCTCAGTTTCCATTCATAACTAGCTGTTCCAGCCTTTTTTTCCCTTGAATCCTCTCGTTCTCTTGCCAGTACTCACTTAGTGTTTATTAACTCAAACAAGAGGAGAACGAGCGCTTTTCTCATACACAAGTGAAAGATTCTTTCCATGTCTGTTGATTCATTGCATAAATTGCAGCATGAAATATACTTTTCAACTGAAACTTTTATTTTATACTCACCTGTATTTTGGGTGTGTGTTTAATGAAACAGTGAGTGGGGAAGGAGAAGGTACAGAAGGGCAATTAAAACAAAGAAAGGGACAGAGCAGTTGCCTTATGGAGAGACATTGAAAAGGTTCAGACTCTTCAATCTGTGAATGAGAAGCCTGAGGGGAGACTGAGGCTGACGAAATTATAAGTGCAATGGAAAAAGAGAGTGCAGAACTATTACCAAATCTCAATAAAAGTACTAAGCAATTGGTTTAAAATAGATAACAGCAAGTTTTTCTTAAAGTAGTGAGTAGCTTTGGATTAGCAACTGGTTGCCACAGGAAACAGTAGAAGCAGGTAGTACTATCAGGTTTAAAAACTAAAAGACAAATTGACGCACAACAGGTCCATTAAAAAGTGCTAAACAGAATAGGCAGCTACCCTAATTCAACGATTGTGGATCTTAGGGTGCCATAGCGAAAACACCGCTCTGTTCATGTGGTTTAAACCAAATGAGAATCAATGTCGTTTATTGATTTACTAATGATATGTAATTAACCAGCAATCACTGAACTATACAGTCAAGACTAATCAATCATGGCAATACAACAGATAAACCACAACACTAGATATCTACAAAATGCATTTAAATTCCTTACCTCAGGCACTAGGACTAGATAGAAGTTTCTACTTCTCCTTAACAGAAGAGGTAACTGATTAAAGAAAATTCACAGCTGAATGTTATTACTTGATTCTTTAAATTTTCTGTACTGAGGAATCTGCACTGTCATAAGCAGTTTTTCATCTTGGCGTACCAAAAATGTATATCGAAGCTTGGGAATCCATCTGAAAAAAAAGTAATGTTTAGAGTTCTATATCAGAAGGGCATTCAGCTTTTCTTATCTTTACGTATCTTTAAAACCATAAATGTTCAACAGTTAAGATACACTTCATTAAAATTATCTCAACAAAGAGCCTTAAATGAACAGACTTAGCTTAGAAAGTCTCAGCCATCAAAGGCAATAAAAAGGTAAAGCACTTACACATGAAACTGTTTATCTCCAGGCTGCAGCAAAAACATAGGCAAGAGCTAATGCATATGGCATGAACTGAAAAGTTCCCCAACTTCAAAGATATTGATCCTATCTTCTTCTGAAATTTATCTTTTTTCTTTTTCTATGTAAATATATCAAAAATTTCGTTTGGAATTTGCAGCCCTAGCTGCTTTCTTTTATGCAAACATGAAAATGCAGCAAGACAGAAAATTGTGTCAGCTTTTGTATCCCAAAAACAAATAATTAATTTTTCAGATTTTTGTAAAACATAAATACACCAAATGAGTCCTAAACCACCCAGTCCTCAGAATTTGAGAGGAGGGGAAA
The DNA here is from genome assembly GCF_030867145.1 of Opisthocomus hoazin. Classification (NCBI taxonomy): domain Eukaryota; kingdom Metazoa; phylum Chordata; class Aves; order Opisthocomiformes; family Opisthocomidae; genus Opisthocomus; species Opisthocomus hoazin. Next base: position 102,226,323 of record NC_134416.1, read on the forward strand.
GCTGAACTAATTTAGAGGGGAGAGAGGTGATGTCAGGCTGAGGAAGTGCTGTGCTGGAGGGAGGGCACAGTCCCACCTTTGGCACTGGTTTTGGCTGGTGTGACCTCTCCGCAGCTGGGGTCGAGGTGACTCCGAGGGCTCCTGAAGGGAGCTGGTGGTGTGGTGCTGTGCTTCACCCATGAGGGCCAGCCTGTAGCTGGGGTGTAGGCCAGAGCCTCCTGCTCCTGTGGTGTTCGCTGGGAGTGCAGAGCAAGAGGCAGGGGAGCAGCCTGTAGGCAGGGCCCTGCATGTCCCTGGCCTGGACTGTCTTGCTCTGCAAGAGGTGCTTGGAGGCATCCCCTGTAATCAGGCAAGTATCTCTGGCCCCCCCCTTTCAGAGGTGTGGGGTCAGGCTGGGCATGCCCTCCCTGTCATCGGGGCTGGGGTGCCTCTGGCCGTGCTGCTCCCCACTGCGTGACTGCTGAGAGTTGTCCCTGCTGCTGTGGGAAGGTTGAGCTCTTTGGCTCCCTGGATGTGGACCTGCCTGTAATCACGCTGTGCATCTCAGAGCGTTTGTGCTCAGCTGGCAGTTTGTGTGAGGTGACTACCTCATTAGAGGGGTGCAGGTCAGGGTGTCCCCACACGGGAGAGGAAGAAGGAGCCTCCCTAGGCCTTTGCCACTGGGGCTGCCCTGTAACTTGGGGCCCGCCCAGTACCCTGGAGTCCCAGGCGCTTTTCAGTCCAGGCAGTGGCTTGAGCCCTCCATCATCCAGGGTGCAGCCTCTGTGGCTGCTGCTTTGCATGCCTGGCTGTATTTGCCCAGGGTGTCTGCCTCTGAGCTCCTCTTCAGCACGAGTTGGAGCTCCGCTGCCCATCACATTGGTGAGCACAGCTGTGCTAAGGAGGCTTTTGTTGGGGGCAGGGGGACATTGGGTAGGGGTTCAGCCAGTGGCCAGCAGTGGTGTGGGGAGCTCCCTTTCAGGGGTTGTCCTTGTGCCTCTGTCCTTCAGATGGAGGAGTTGACGTTTGCCCATTCTGTGTCCTCCTTCCTTGGCAGCAGCCGGTGGGGAAGAAAGAGGCATTGTGTGGAACTGCAAGACAAGAGTGAGCCTAAAGAGTTACTGAGGGGTATATAATATATAATAAAATATATAATAAAATGCATTTTCAGGCTGTGTTCCACATGGTCATGGTTTAGCCCCAGCCCGCAACAAAGAACCACATGGTTGCTGTATTGCTCCTTGCCCCCAGTGGGGTGGGGAGGAGAATCAGAAGAAAAAGATCAAATTCATGGGTTGGGGTAAAGACAGTTTAATAGAACAGCAAAGGAAGTTAATAATAACTACAATAATACTGATTAAAAAAAAGTACATAGCAAGGGAATACACAGTGTGATCTTTCTCACTGCCTGATACCCACTGTGCTCCCAAGCAGCAATTATCCTTCCCTGGCCAGCTCTCCCACTGAAGTCCGGAGCATGATGTCATGTAGTATTGAATGCCCCATTTGTTTGGCTAGTTTGGGGCAGCCATCCTGGCTGTGCCCCTACCAGCTTCTTGTGAAAATTGTCACTATCCCAGCTGAACCCAGGGACACACCTGTAGCAACTTTCCTACCCTGCTTGGCTGTAGCTCATGCCAACCAAATTGGATTGTACATGCTACTTTACCTTTGCAACAACCGTTGCAGTTCATGCAGTGGTGAGGCAGTTGTGTGTTTGACCTAAGGGCTACCATGTGGAAGCTCAAGGATCATGGGTTTGTTGTCCTCAAACTCCTGTCTGCAGTCCAGATAGGGGTTTGGTGACATTGCAGTAGTACAGAGGAGGTCTTGTGGTAGGAGTCTGGTGGCCCTGCGGTGTCCGTGTGGAGGGAGGGAGGCTTTCCAGTCCAAGTTTGGTGGCATTGCACTTTGCTAGGTATGACTTTGAAAAGAAAAGCCAGGATGTGGGTCAGTGAGTGGGCTGGGCTCTGTAAAGCCAAAGGCAAGATGATGTTGGGAGCTGAAGCAGGGGTTCACAGCCCCTCGGGGATGATACAGGGGTCTGGGCTGTAGGCAAAGTGGGGAGAGCCCCGTGGGGGGCTTAAATTGGGTGCCACATCATGGGACCAGGATAAAAAGCTATAGGTTTCCCCATGGGAGTTGCTTTTGCAGGTGTTTTCAACAAATATGGAGTGCCTTCTTGGGAAAAGAGGCAGGATATTTAAAAGCTGATTGACAAGAATAGATAATCCAGAACAATTCCATTTTTACCTCTGAATTTGAGATCAGAATCTACTAAACATTAACCAACACCACCTGAATGTAACAAGATATTTCAGTTTCTGAATTTAGTCAGAACTTCAATAGGGAAAAGATAAGTGATCTGAATGCCTAAAAAAACTCATGAAAACTGAAACAAAAGGAAGAGTAGGGTAATGAAACCTGAAGACAAAAGTTTGCATGAACGAAGGCCTGCTGTGAGCTCAGACTGCTATACCTGTGTAATTAGTTTTTGCATTTATATATCACATGCAACCTCTCACAGGAGGCAGTTGCAGCTTATTACCTCATAAGGGACTTAGTGATGCAACTTGCAAAGGTAATGACTGTGTGTGCGTTGGAAATACAGAACTTTACACATTTACAACAATGACAAGATGGTAGCAACTGTGGCAAAGAATGAAGTACTTCTTCGGAAGTCAATAGGAATATCAAAATCTATACTACACTGTCCTGGTTTTGGTTAAAACAGAACCGATTCTCTTTTAGTGAATCCTCCTTACAGCTACATTCTTCTAAGTAACTGCGTTTTTCTGAAGCTGGCTGGGTATTTTACAGACACTGTCCGCTCCAAAACTGAGAACGCCTAACGTTTATATTTACACTGAGCTAACGGTAGGAAAGGAATGCAGAAAAAGGCCCCTGTTTATAATTATTACTATAGCAGCCAAGGTCACTGACAGAGCTCTTAGGTCCCCCAAGTGAGGAGTCGGAAAGGGTCGCACTTGCAGGGAGCAGTGGACAGGACAGGTGACCCGATACTGACCAGCGAGGTATTCCATGCCATGCACGTCACACTCACTTTAAAACTGGGGGCTCACACGGGTCTCGCTCTCTTCGTCCATGGCCGCCTGCTGAACAGGACCCTGCTTGTTATTCTACCTGCGATCCTGATCCAGATTCCGATCTGTGCATCCCTGAGTCCAGTTCCTGCCTGCTGCCGAGGCCAGTCTGGGACTGCCTGGTGCTGCCTGGCAGCTGCTGGTGGGATGCCAGCGCCCGGCACCCAACTCCAGGAAACTCAGTATCGGTTTTGTATATTTTGTATTATTTGTTTTAGTATTAATATTATTAACATTATTAGTGTAATTAGTAAAACTTTTTATATTCAATTTGTAAGTTTCTCTCCTTTTCCCTTCTCTGGTGGGAGGGTGGGGGTTAACAGAGAGTGTCTGTCACTCAGTTTATTGATGCCCTGCTTTAAACCGTGACACACACCTAGCTCTATATAGAATGGTTAAAACAGTTTGTGAAGGGTAATGTGATTTAGTACTGTGTAATAAACTGTTGCATAGTTTTCGTTTTGTAAAAGTGAGATGTAAATGAGTGGTTGGTATTTAAAAGCTTAGATAACTTTGAAACTGGCAAATATTATTGACTAACAAAAGAGATGTAGATGTCCATGTAAACTACATGGCAGAACCTTCTTATACAATTATGATTAATTTTTTCTGTCTTGGTTATAATCACTTTCCTTAAGGATCTTACCACATGTGTGATCTCATGCTACACCACACACTTTAAGAGGAATTCAATAATGCTGATTCACTTGTTCTTCTTTGCTGAATGAAACCCAAAGATGGAGTTAATTTTCCTGACTTGTGACTAGTGTTTCATGATCTTTCAAAGACCTGAGGGCAGCTGACACATCTGTCTGTGCTGGACCTGTAGCAGACCAGTGGCTTTCAAGAACAGGCACTGCAAGTGCAGAGGGATAAGCTAGCTTGGCTGAAAGGACATCAGACTTCCATGTCCAGGAAACTGAAGATCACTACATTGTAGCTAAAAGTGCTTCCCCTACCTGTTACTCTTGCATTTCGTCACTATTTGATTAATAACCAACAAAAAAAGCGTACTGTTTTCTGCAGTTATGATAATCCTCTAAGTCTTCTTATTGTTCTGTTTTCATTTTGTGCATCCTAAAATAAAGCTGAAAATGAGCTTTCAGCTGTAATGAAAGAAAAAAAAAAGAGAGATGGTGCTCATCATTGAAAATCATCTGAGCATTGACTAACAACTCAAATTCTGGGCTAACATAAGGGGAAGGGGGTAAGTTGGATCACACCAGATTTGTTCAGTAGTGATTTAACTTTGTTGTGCCTCAAGAAAAAAATCTGAGACTATATTTACCCTGAGTTTTAAGTCAAACAGAAGTAAATTAATTTTTAATATGAAATTACTGTTGCTCTATCTAATGTGGCACTCCTAGAAATCCACTGCATTAGATATTATCAAGCTGACTTTCTCTAAAATACTCCTGAGAATGCATGCAGAGTATCCTTTATTCGTGCAGAAATTAAGTAGAAAATAAGAAGCAAGAACTTTAGCATAATAATTTGTACAGAGAGTCAGTGGGAAAACAGCTTTTGTTTACAATTTTGACACTTTTTCCTCCTGCAAAACATTTTGGTCCCAAACACATAATCATGTAAGAAATGGAAGGGGTTGTTATGCCATTTGCATTGGAGCTTTCTCTCTTCCTGCATCAAAAAATCTCCGTATTAGCATGGATGAAAGGAGCATATTTGCCCCAAAGACTGTAAGCAGGGCAGTGGGTACTGAAGGAGGATCCCGGTCCTTGGGGAAAGCAGAGCTGCACCATTCCCTGGGGCACTGCCGCCGCTCTAGTGCGGGGGAGGGGTGGGGGAAGGTTGCTGCAAAGAAATCAGTTGGACTTTTTCTTTTCTCCAATACAGTTTCCTTTATTCTGAAGCGAAGAAAGCAAGCAAGCGAAAGGAACAAGACAGAGCAGCAGCAGCCTGGTATACTCTCCCCATGTAATCGGATTACGATTTATGGGAGTCCCTAATCTTTGGTCAATCCCACTAGTAGTAAAAGAATACCTTTAGAATCATAGAATCATAGGTTGGAAAAGACCTCTAAGATCATCAGGTCCAACCATCCGCCCAGCAACACCATGCCTACTAAACCATATCCTGAAGTGCCACATCTACACATTTTTTTAACACCTCCAGGAACGGTGACTCAACCACTTCCCTGGGCAGACTATTCCAATGCCTGACCACTCTTTCAGTAAAGAAATTTTTCCTAATACCCAATCTAAACCTTCCCTGATACAACCTGAGGCCACTTCCTCTTGTCCTACTGCTAGTTACCTGGGAGAAAAGACCAACGACTGCCTCACTACAACCTCCTTTCAGGTAGTTGTAGAGAGCAATAAGGTCCCCCCTCAGCCTCCTCCAGACTAAACAGCCCCAGTTCCTTCATTCACTCCTCATAAGACTTGTTCTCTAGACCCCTCACCAGCCTCATTGCCCTTCTCTGGACATGCTCCAGCAACTCAATGTCCTTCTTGTAGTGAGGGGCCCAAAACTGAACACAGTACTGCGGGTGTGGCCTCACCAGTGCTGAGTACAGGGGCACGATCACTTCACTACTCCAGCTGGCCACACTATTCCTGAGACAAGCCAGAATGCCATTGGCCTTCTTGGCCACCTGGGCACACTGCTGGCTCATGTTCAGCCAGCTGTCGACCAACACCCCAAGGTCCTTTTCTTCTGGGCAGCTTTCCAGCCACTCCTCCCCAAGTCTGTAGCATTGCATGGGGTTGTTGTGACTGAAGTGCAGGACCCGGCATTTGGCCTTGTTGAACCTCATACAGTTGGTCTTGGCCCATCGATCCAGTCTGTCCATATCCCTTTGCAGAGCTTTCCTACCTGTATGGTCCTTGTCTATACCCGTGATGATCCACATAAGGCGAGGAGCCCCTTCGGGAAGAAACTCTCAAGGGCGCCCAAGAGGGTCCTGTTCTTACCGGGTCCCACAGCTGAACATAGTAGGTCCCATCTGAGGTGCCCATTGATTAAAAGATCCGGTAATAACCTAACAGTAGAATGTATACTGTTAAGCACGTATCCTTTATTACAGCTCCAGGCACACGAGGGTTCTCTCCTCCAAACATGTGCGCCAAACATGCTTTTCATTCCAGGTTAAATACAACCAGAATATACATATTCATTATATTTCAGAGAAATGCTTAGCATATTCATGTTTTTTTCCAATAACTAATTAACACATGTTAATGTCTTTCATGCACGTCTGTTAGCGTCCCTGAGTGGTCGTCGGGGGTCTTCAGATGAAGGCTCGTACTCCTCATCACAGTGTCCGCTGGTTGACCTTTGTTTCTGTGCAAACTCAGTTCTAAGATCATGTATACCGTATCCTTTCAGGTTGTTTTGCTCTGGTCTTGTTGCCCTCTTGGTGCCTCTTTATCTTTGTAGCTTGGTGCATCTGCCCTCCTAAGGCCGAGCGGTCTGGAGTAGAATTATTTAGGCATCTCTTACCCTACAGCTATCCCAGTTATCCACCAAGGACCAAGACTTGATTTGTTTTTAATTATTTTGTAGCTCTGTCACTGTCGTTGGCCTCATGGATGCCCCTTCATGCTATTTGCAGCCACCTGTTTTTTACATCAGTGGCTCTTAGGTCACTAATACCACTTACAAAACAAGTGTATTATTAATGCCGCCTAGCAGCACCCACATGTTCAGGAGAAGCAATGATGCAGCAGAGGCCAGAGCAGTGTCTGGGCCAGGCTGGTGTTGTGGGGCAGGGGACCTCAGAGGTGGCTCCTGAGTGCAGGGTAGGGTGGCACCTGCAGAAGCCCGACCCAGCTTCCTGTCAGCTGACACCAACAGGCACTGGCCGAGATCTTTCTCCTCAGCCTTGGGTCCCCACGGAGTTCTCTTTACATATTATCTTAAAGATCTGCTGCCTGTTTTGTTTTGGGCTTGCGTTTTTTTTCCCCATTAGTTCCCATCTGAAGTTTGACAGTGCTCACCCACTAGCTATTATTTTTTAAAGTTACACTTCTCACTGGCCCTAGTAACTGTTTGGAACAGAAAGGGATACAGTTTGTTATGCAGCAATGACCAAGGCTGGTTTTGTCAGAGCTGAGGGACAAAGCAGGCTACCTGATGCTTGCCTAGACCCTAGAAAGAAATTTTTACCATAATTAAGACCAGCCCAGGTTGAGCCACGCCTCGACATATCCCAAAACCCCACACCAGTGACAAGTTGCTGGCAATGGAAAGATGGTAATGAGCTGTGTTTCCTTGACCAAATACCTTTCATAACCTACTCCTTGTATGAGACCTTAAAAATACATTGTTGACATGTCCTGATGGCAGTGCTGTTACCCCTCAGTTTTTGTTTCACTGCAGAGCCCGGGAATCTGTTTAAGCAGTGGCATCAAAGTGCCCAGGCACGGTCCAATGACTGTATCAGACAGTCCCCGCACAAAAGAAATTCGTGTTTTAGTAGATCCGCCAAAGGAAGCCAGGAAGAGAGATGGATGCTTATGAAAGGCATAGGAAATTATCCCCAGCTTTACCAAGCAAGTCATAATAAAAGAAGAAAGATGCAGAGTCTCTTAATGTCCAGTAGACAAAATTCTAATTCTTTCTTTTCCCCTTTGAGTACCTTGTGTCTCTCCTGTTCCATACACAATATTTTATTTTTCATGCAGTACTTCCGTGGTTTGGTAAGTGCTCTGAGGTAAGTAGGAATAGCATGTTAAAAATGAAATTACAGTGTGCCAGGGCAGAACCAGACAGCAGCAGCAGTGATAGTGTGTCTCACTACAGTAGCTTTTTAAGAGCACTAGTAGAAAGGGAGTCAGTAGGGATGATCTTAGGATTTGTAGTTCATCTGAATAATGGTTATCAGAATTATAACTTTAACCACAGATCTTATAGTATTGCTAGCATCAATGTGTTAGCAAGTTCATTATTATTCTGCCTCATCTTTTATTTCAATTGCAATAGGTATCAGGGGCCTAGCTATGACAGTCCTTTATACAAAGCATGGACAGAGTTGTAAAATGAAGTAGCCTTTTTCCTGAGGTATTTAAAACTTCAGACATGGCAGTAAATGTTCCTTTGTAGGAAACAATTATATGTGTTCTGCAGCAGACTGCAAACAGGCAAAAAACTGTTAAAAAGTTGTAGAAAAAGATACTATTTTTTAAATCATTAGGCTAAGAATAATGTTTTTAAAAGGATTGTGTTCTTATACATATATATATATCTATTAAAGTACACGCTTACCTGCACTTCTACAAATATGTATTGAAGTAATGTTTTTCCTTTTTTATTGTTTTTTCTTGTCAATAATGCTATAGGAATTTTAAAAAAATTATCTTAATACACCTGTTATTTCCTCTATTATGCATGAATAATGCAGTTTTTCCAAACTCCAAATGAAATTATGGTCTAATACAGTCTGTTTGATAGTGCCAAGCGGGTATAGCAAATTTGATAACCCATGCCCTTGAGGATGAATTACTTGGGTCACTTTGAAAATGTGACTTCAAAACACAGGAAAGGCTGTACAGTTTGATGTCCTTTCAAAACACATTTGTAAACTATAAAATGAAAAATTCCACATTATGTGCAATTAATGGCATGGAAGTTTCCAGTGCCTTGAAACCAAACCTCTTCTTGAAAGTATTTTTCACCAATTTTTGGCTTACTTTGCCACCACTTTCAGTAGTTTTATGCTCCAGGGTTCTATAAAGAAGAAATTCCCGCTTATCTGTGGAGAGAAAGAGATATTTATGAGTATCAAACAAGCATAATTTATGCAGAAATTCTATTAAAAACTCTGTTTGACACTTCTACTTGCATTAGTAATATGAGAACTCTATTAAAATGAATTTTCCAAAAATGTGCTGGACCCCAATTCTCTCAACTCATTCCCATGGTTAATCTTAGTTTTCATTGCCCAAGGACTGCTAATATATTAGTATTAACAATATCCTTTTTACCACCTTGCATAAAGCTTCTTACGTGTTCTCTTGTGTGAATATATTTACATTTATTAATACAGGTGCCTACTTGCAAACACGTTGGATGAAATCCTGGGCCCTCTGAAATCAATTGTAAAAGCCATACCAACTTCACCAAGAATCAGAATCTTATTCTATGATCCCTGTATTTTAGCCTCAGTATCTTTATCCTCAGAACAGCAGATTAGCCTCATAGATTGATAGGTAGCCTTTACGCACTGCGGGTCCTCTCCTTGCATACCACCATGCTAACTAGAAGTTGGCCATATTGGCTCAATTTATTTTTACTCATTCATCATGATTCACTCTGAATTTCTATTTGTTTTTACTACTAGGTTGCATACATTATACAACTATGTTGCAGGTTCTTCATTCATTGTCATTATTTACAGAAACCATACTTTAATTTTTTTCACTTCTTAACATTTTTCCTATTCTGGAGAGGCATGTAAAAGAAGCTTTTGTATCTTTTTAACCTACACAAACTGTTGCTAACAAGCTTCTAGAAAGATTTAGGAAGCTACACTAGCTGATTAATTTCCAGTGCTGCTCCATACTGAAAATAATTAAAAACTGTCAGTGTATTTTACTACCGTATAAAAAAGGATTTATTATCTTGTCTTATCTTATGCCTTAACAGCAGCTTGATCTTGCCAATTATCCTATTATCCATAATTTCAGATGCATTACTGAGCTATTGGAGTTCCTATCATTTAAATCTATTACCAAAAATGCTTAAACTGAAAAGAAATCAAAGTACATGAAGCAGTAAAGGTTGCTCCAGATTAGTATTTGGAAACCTTGGAATAATATAACGACAGATTTAGGAAATACCCCATACATATTTGATTAGATACTGAAAGATTCCCATAGTGTATGATTCATAACTCATAGGAAGCAGATGAAGCAGATGCTGAACTGAATTATGATGTCCTCTATTACTTCCCTGCTGTTTACTAGTGCAAGTTAGGAACACAGTTTATCTTTGTGACAATTCTAGCCCTGATAGTAACCTGTGCCTTCAGCTTCCCAAGCTTAGAAGATGTCTGTATCTGTTTTTATAAAGAAATTATGACATAGTTATTCACAAATTAATTACAGACTAATTATTATTATAGTTATGCACTAAATAATCAGCTCACAGTTACAGGTCACTACGTTTATTTGTAGTCAAAGCAGTTACTTTGAAATACATTACTTCAGGGTGTATGTGCAATACCAAAAAGACAAAATTTCTTCTCTCTTAGTTCCTTACTTCTTGTGCCAAATATTTTTTCTTGGCTAAGAAAAGTCTTTTTCAAAGTAATCACTGTATTACTCATTGACTTCTTTATTTTGAAATGGACAAACAATGGAATAAACAGAAAGCAAAAAGGGATGTTTTCTGCTAAGTAATGAATTATTCAAGCAGTTAATGATGGAAACAATGACTGCATTGAAGCTGCAGCTCTCTAAGGCAAAACTGTGAAAAAAAATGAGCTGAAACAGAGGCATCCTTTAAGTTAAGAATCAGAGCAGGTGCAGGCCTGTGGTTTGAGGGCTGTCACTACCAGCTGAATGGACTGTGTCTCAGCTTTGACTGGCAGGAGTAGACAATACTATTCATTTGCACCCCAGAAAAGGGCAATAGTGAATCAGTTAATCCGCATATCAGAAATCCTGGAAGTTGGATTTGGTTCTGCTGATATGACCATAGGCAAAGGAATGCCAAAGCATGCATGTGGAATCATTTCTAAAATGCTCACATGAAAGGCTGTCTACAGTGAAAGATATGCAAAAAAGAGCCGTTAAGACTGATACCCGTAAATGTAAAATTTCCACTTACTAGAGTGATTGTAATCAAACTAAAGTAGATCTTTGCTGTTTTCAGAAGACAGAAAAGCTATGAGCTAAAGAGGCTCCTAAATAACGCTACTTAGACAAACTTGACTTGTTGTTTGGGGGGGGGGGGGGGGGACAGGAAAGCTCTAACATAAAGAGACTCCTAAATAATGTTATTTAGACAGCTTGGCCTTGGGATGGCAGATGCACCAAGCTACAGAGATAAAGAGGCACCAAGAGGGCAACAAGACCAGAGCAAAACAACCTGCAAGGATACGGTATACATGATCTTGGAACTGAGTTTGCACAGAAACAAAGGTCAACCAGCGGACAGTGTGATGGGGAGTACGAGCCTTCACCTGAAGACTCCCGACGACCACTCAGGGACGCTAACAGACGTGCGTGAAAGACATTAACATGTGTTAATTAGTTATTGGAAAAAAAACATGAATATGCTAAGCATTTCTCTGAAATATAATGAATATGTATATTCTGGTTGTATTTAACCTGGAATGAAAAGCATGTTTGGTGCACATGTTTGGAGGAGAGAACCCTCGTGTGCCTGGAGCTGTAATAAAGAATGCCTGCTTAATAGCCTTCTGACTGTTGAGTCTCCAATTCCAGCTTTTCACAGCATCAAGACACTATTCATCGTATTTGTATGAAGCCAGATCCAATACGATGTTGATGTTACGGGGAGAACTAAGTGAAGTGCATAGATACTATTGCTTCCTTACTAATTGTTTTTAAGTAGGAAAAACAGGTGCCTGTGAATCCTTTTAAATCTTTTTGCAAAGTGGTATAGCTTCACCTAGAAAAGTACCCCAGAACAGCCAACAGCCAGTTCATTAGGGCACTTCTCTGACATGAGACATGTAATTTTGTTTCATGTTGACAATTGCTTTAAACTCAAGTGTTCCGTGTTGTGAGTGCTCTAACAGTCAGGTTGTTGCCTCAAATAACTGTTGTTCAGTTTTTGAGAAGAAACATTTAGGCATGTAACTTCAGCCAAGGGAGTCAACACAGAGTCCTTCTCTGACAGGGATGCATTCAAAGTTCTGGGAATCATACCTCAAGAGCAGCAATATTTAAGCTAAAACCTTTTATAGACATCCCATTAGCTAATTTAGTGTAGTCCTGTTATGAATCCTTGTCTGAACTGATCAAATGAGAGTGTTTACATCACTTCACTGTGGAATTGGACTTAGTGTAAATGATACACGCTCAGTGCAGAAAGCTAACTCCTTCAGAGAATGATTCAGAGCTCCGAAGTATCCTCGTTTTCTTTACTGTTTTTCAGAGAAGCCTGTCTCTTGCACTTGACAATATAGAAGAAGCCTAACTTAGTGACTTAATTAGGTGGTTACTGCCTTAGCATTTTCCATTCAATACAGGAAAATTATGCATTCAGTCTGGACTCTGTTTTGTTTCAGGAGTATGAAAGTTAGGCACTGCAATGATGTATGTCACAACTGGCCTAACTCTACGGATCTACTGTTTGATGCCAAACATTGAGTCTCGATACTACTTTTGACTCCAGATTTTTTAAAAATAAGAAAATTAAGCCACCATATTCTTCCCAAGATATCCTAACCTCAGCCAGACACACAGCTCGCTCTTTATCTGTTTGTAGAACCTAGCTATATGTCCATAAGTCTTATACCCTGGAGTTCTCCCAGACATTTGCTTCAGTACATAAACTTCAGTTTGTAAAGAATTCAAGGGCTGTGGTACCCTGTAAATGCAACCTATATAAACACTGATTTGGTACTAAAACTGGAACACTGCTTCCTGTAAAATGCTGAACTGATTTAAAGGTACTTGTAGGATACAGGCTTATAAAATTGAAATGGTTGTGCCCTACACACTGAACTATTGATTGTAATACTATAACATTTACCTGTGGTGTCACAGCTAAGGCTTCTCAATGTCCTCATAGCATGACTATAGTCATTTACAAGTACTGCTAAAATATCTTCCTGGAGTCTAAAGCTTTTCCTTTTCCAAAATGCAGAAAAGATGAAATTCTTTGGAGATTTTAGTCATTACTAGTGGCTACATTAAATCTAGTTTGTGTTACTCTTGTGGTTTAAAGTAGCCTTAAAGCTGCTAGAGAATTCTCCAGTGAGATAAGGCTGAATAATTTTTTGTCACCCTGTTGTAGAGAGATTACACTCTTCCCTGAACTCTGATGGTCCCAGCTTGTCCTAGGCATCCCTCAGGGCAATAAACACCTAGAATAAACATATATACAACAAGTTCCGTATTTCTCCATTATTTGCTGGAGTCATTTTCTTGACCAGTGTACCTGAAATCTTATTAAATAAGACTGCACTTACTGATTATCCTTTATTCTTTAGCTTAAGGTAGGATAAGGGGCTACTTGTTTGGGTGATCTCTTGTACTGAGTCTGGCTGGAATAGAGTTAGTTTTGCATTTGTGACTAAAACAATGTTGATAACACAATGTTTTAGCTATTGCTGAACGATGTTTGCATAGCATGCAGGCCTTTCTTTTTCCAACTTTGCCTCCCCAGTGAGCACACTGAAGGTGAGCAAGAGTTTGGGAGGGGACACAACCAGGACAGCTGACTCAAGGTCTCTGAAAGGATATCCCATGCTATGTAGCATCATGCTTAAAAATGAAAAGAGGCAGGGTGTTTTTTTTGAGGGGGGAAAGGTAGCCATTGCTCAGAGACTGGCTGGGAGATGGTGAATGATTGCCTTTTCATAACTTCCTTTTGGTTTGGGGTTTTTTTTCAGTCTTTTTCCTCTTTCCTTTGCTTATTAAACTATCTTTGTCTCAACCCATGAGTCTTCTTACTTTGACTCTTTCTATTCTCTCCTCCAGTCTGCTGGGATCTGGAGGACTCTGTGGTGCTTAGCTGCAGGCTAACCCACAGCACCTTTACAAAATTAGCTAGTTATGAAAGACCAGTTGGAGATTCAACAATCAGTATAACTGCCTCTGAGGCACTACATGAGGACTGTACTAAAGAAAAAAAATCTGTGTACGGGGAACGCTTCTAAAATTTTTCTGTATCTTCCCTATGGGAAGTAGAAAATGTTCTGTTGATTAGGACACTTAAAATCAGGCTGGCTTTAACAAGAAAATATCATTGCAGTGAAATGTTTGGCAGTTTGACAATATGGTTTTATATTTGTGTTTCTGTGACAGTTCTGATTCTGGAGTTCTACTGAATCAGTGACAGCCATGGCAACATGATGGGAAAGGAGACAGGAGCACCATGATATTGGAGCTGTGAAGCAGAGAGAGCGTTGCTGCTTGGGTTGATTATATCTGGTAAGAAAAATTTTGTCACAGTAAGAATATGCTGACAACTAGCAATGAACCATCTCTTTAGTCCCTTTGGGCCAATAAGATACATTGCTCATGACTAAAACACACTGACCATCTTGAAAGGAGCAGTACTGTTGAGTGTATTGGACAAATTCTAAACAGTTTTGTTATTTTCTTTCTCCTTAGTAACAGCCTCTGAAATTTCATTTGGAAGCCATATCTTTTTTCTGTTTTAAGCTGTGTCTGTCTTCATGATGGTTGAGGTCTTCACTTTTCAGAACCCTTCAGAATGAGAAATGTTGCCAGATAGCTATTGTTTATCCCAGTCTTAATGGATGTACGATGATTAAAAAAAAAACAAAACACCATAATCTGGGTATTTCAGTGAAATAAACAATGTAACATTAAAAAAAAAAAAAATCAAACAGCTGTTTCTTAACTATACTATATGTATTTGTTTTTTGCATAATCCCCTTTTGTGATTTTCACTGATTATAATCTCGTTACTAGTAATTCAGTCTTAGTGTTTTAATTTTTTTTTTTTTTAAGAAACTTCCTCTGCAGTTTAGTCTTTTCCAAGATCCCTGTGTTCCATATGCTTTGTTTTGAACCTTAATGTATTCTGGTCAGCACCGGTAGCTACTAAATAGAGTTTAAAAAAAAGCACAGACAAAACCAACCAAACAAAAAAATAAAACCCATGCTCAAGAAATTCAGCACCTCAGCATATGAATATACAAAGATTTTTCTAAACCTGTCTCTCTCACTGTAAGTTATCATAGATTCTGCTACTGATACAATACCAAATCTATTATTGAAAAAGAACATTTCCCACATCCCAGTAGAATACGTGGGGTTTATTGTTCTAGGATGTTTTTCCCCTCTTTCATAAAAAAGGTGTTTCTTTTAGATCTATCCATCTGTTCTCAGACTTAATTTATGTATGTATATACTTTGTCTTCCTTATTAGCTACTGAATCCATCAGATATTCTTTCCACTGACAAGTACCTCTTTTTTTCCTGCTCCGTATCCAGTATAAGAAGGTTACCCACAAACAGAGATTTAAAATATGTATATACATCTGCCTACAAATCTGTCTATGTCCCTCAAATCTATAGGAAATGAAGGAGGCTGTAAACTCCTGTAAGAAGGCAGCAACATTTCAGATAGACAGTCTCATACTCCAGAATAATATCCTGAAGAACATTAAAATTAACTAAAATCTTGTCAAGGCTATAATCTTCAATATGGAATAGTTAAATCTAACTGAGACTTCTATTCTGAGAATATGGAGCAGGTATTAAATATAATATCAGATAAAGATATTACTTAAAAAATAGCAAGAACAAATACTCTGTTAATATTTCATTGGAAATCTGTGCAGAGTTCTGACAACGCTGAGCTGTTGTGTCTATGAACATAATCATGAGCTCACACCCATCCTGACATGGGTACCAATCTCTTCAGGAATGCTCTGCTGTGTACTTCCTGCTAAGGACTTCCCAGCAGACCATTAATTCTACTGGAATGTGCAGATTTCTGTCATACCTGTTATACATGCTTAATTATATAAATTAGAAAAATTAAGTATATAGAGCTCAATAAATATGAATTTTATGCTAAAAAGCAGGAGTGAGTGAAAAGACTTCAGAACCGGATTAGAGGCTTACATGGCTGAGCAACAGGTTAGAACTATTTTCATCTCTTGTACACATTAGATGGCCTGGAGGAGTGGTATAGTCAGAACAGAAAATGGTCAGATCATGTGAGAAAGACCAATGCGTGTTCCAGGGGTTTTATAGTGTGAAATTGATGTAAGAAATGGGATTTCAAAACCTTACTAAGAATGAAATAATGAGATCCAGGAAGGCTTAGGGAAAGAAAAGCAGAAAGCACAAAAATAACCTCAAGATTGTTAGGTGAATGATATGTTGACTGGTTAGTTTTATGAGATGATAGAGAAGTGTTGAAGAAGAAGATTTTGGAAGAAAGATTCAAGACGAAAGAACAGACTAGCAGTAGGATTTCCTTGACGATATATCATAGGCAGGGAGAAAGGGGATACAGGGCAGACTAGATGGTGAGAACTAAGTATAATAGAGACTTGTTGGCACAGAAAATTCTAATAGGGACAAAACCCTTCAGTCAGCACCATGAGAGAAGGTGAATGGGAAGAGGATACCCAGAAGATGTAATCAAAGCAATTACCATCAAAACAGGACATAAATGACATAGTAGAATTCAAGGGAGAGAAGCTCTCCAGGAAAAGTGGATTGCAAAAGATAAAGAAAGATCAAGAGTGTGTGTCTGTCTGGAGAACAGACTATTAGAGTTTAAAACTGAGAGATGATTAAGCAACCCTTGTAGAGACAATGCCATTGATGAATCTCTTTCAGGCTGGAGTGGGTAGTACAGAAAATCAAACACAGTGAAAAAAGACATCTCCAAAATATAACATGCCCTGTAAGAAAGAATATATGCAGCTAAAACATTTACTGACTAGGCTGATGAAAAAAACAATAGAGCAGGTGGTCATTTCAGGATGAGGTGCGACTCATCTGGCTTTAATGCCTGTATTTAGCAAGAAGAGTTCACTTGAGTACATACAGAAAAATAGATGTCTCACCAGTAGGTTTTCTTCTAAAAAGTCTTGCAGCCACAATGGGGATATTGATAGACCTCCCCAAAGCATTTTAACAACAGAGTATGAGGAGGTCCTTGTAACAATGGGCAACAGTGTGGAAATGAAAAGCAAAGGTAATTGGAATAAACCATGTGAAGAGTGAGCTATATTTGACCCACCTTTCCAAAGAAAAATACAATGAGCTGCAGTATTATGCAGGAGGCAAAGTGGGGACATGTCAGCTCTGATGCTTAAAAAACATTTAAGGAGGACGGGGGGGGGGGGGGGGGGGAAGAGAAAAATGTCTGTTTTTCAAGATTCAATAGAACAAAAAGCTTAAAAGAGAATAAGAAAATTACAGAGAATCAGAACACCCCCTACCCCCAGTCAGTTAAGGGGAAGTAAAAGAAAATTAAATGGTAAGAAAATGGGCCTTCAAGGATGAGATATCCTTAGTTTTAAGTATGGTCGTAAGTATAAACTAGGATAAAATCCAAACTATAATGATATATTTGGTTGGGCCACCTAAAAAATATGAGTGCCCATGTTTGATATCAGTCCTTTATCTCTGAAATGTTACTTCTTTTGCACATGACGTACCAGTATGAATGGTAAAAACACAGGAAAATACCTCCATTGTCAGGGGACGTGATACATGTCATCATTACATGCAAATGAAGCATAATTCTAAGTAAGTAATCTTTGCTGCTTCTTATCTATGATGCAAATTTTGATGCCTGCCACCAGCCTTCCTCTTCCCGGGGCTGCGATAATAGCTTTTTTCCAGCGTGAGTCTTTGTACGCTCTGGAAGCATAGACCAGGTAAATCTTTAACTTCGTAGTTTCAATTCTCAGTCAGAAGCAGCCAGGCTTTGAAAGACAACTTTCCATAGGGGAATAATCTAATGAAATTTGTGCCACAAAAGGTCTAGGTGTACAGTGGATCAAGGGCTATTTTCAGCTCCATGATAGCTGTGTAGCCTTTGGGAATTACTTAATTTCTTTTACGTTTTGTTTTATCTTACTTCATGTTCCACATACTCCATCTTGCCTATCTATACTACAAATAATTTGGAGCAGGAACTCTCTTGTATATGTTTGTACAGATCCTAATGAGATGGGTTCCCAATGTCACTCTGTGTTGCTGGGTGCTACTTTGTCATCAGTAATCACTGTGAGAACTACTGGTAAGAGTCTGACATTACAAAATGTGAATATGAATTCTGGTTGAATACCAACTTCAAACCTTAACTGCTGTTCACAGTGGATATTTTGCTGCCATTTCAGCCATTCCTGACTACGAGTAGGAACTTCAAATAGAAACAGATGCAAAATAAATGTAATTATTTTTATTAGCTTTTTTCTTGTATCCTGAAGGAGCTTCAAGGAAAAAGAATAGTAATAATAAATATGTGTACTGTTAAGTTCCTGTGGTTTGTTCTGTGGTCAATTTTCAAACTCTTACACAGAACAACTAGGTAGTTCTTTCCTTCTCCTCCCCCGGCAATATCTGTAAGAAAAAGAAAGGGTCACCCTAAACCATCTGTCAAATAGAGCCTTAGATGTCTGTTTTCCAGGCCTGTTGCCTGATTATAAGCAGCTAGGTCCTTGCTTATAAACGCAGTATACATAAGAAGTGTATTTCTATATAGTTCAGTAAAACCATTATTTTCATGGTTATAATACACAACAATATATGCCCGCCCTCAGACTTCTTGTGCTTCTTCCATTTTGCAGGGTGGGAGTGATAATGTTTTTTGGATCCAGTCTTGGGATCAGTGTGTTGTGGGATCAAACTTGGTTGGGTTATGGTCTTGAAGTGATAAAAACACCTGTACTTAAACTGATGCCTTCAATAGTCTTTCTGCTTAAGCAGGAGTGGTGACAAACATCTACATATGCTAACCTGAGGGTTTTTTTTTCCCATAAGTAAAGTATATTTGATAAAACATTGGTTTCTGTCATCAAAAATACTTCTTAACTTGGGTTAAATATTGCAAAATCCTCTGGAAAAAAGAAAGAATATAAAGAGGGAAATATTTCTTGTTGTCATTGTCAAAGGTAAAACACTGACTTTTCACTTCAAGCACTGGTTTTAGTCTTAAATTACCCCAATATATAAATGAAAACAATCAATGGAAAAAAATCCATAAATGCAAAAAAAACATTTTGGCAAAACTATTTTTTGTATAACGAAGAAAACCACACCATACTTAAGTAAAACCTACTATTCACACACCACTGTGATAATAAATATATACCAGCTATTTGTTTATGATTAATTCTGACTTCAGACAATGACTCTGTAACTCATAAATTACACAGATGATGTAAAGAAAAAAAAATTTCAACTTTAACCAAGGTGCCCTGTACTCCCGCTGTAGAGCTATGTAAACTCACACCGTGAGGACATAGCAATGTGTTCAGACATCCGCAATTTCAGAAACTCTGTTGGTGGGGCATGCAAGAATGTGTGTGTCCTCGAGCATGTTCCATCCCATGTGGGCATTTATTCCCCTTTGTAGAGGGAATGGGGAGCCCGTGGCGTGGGTTTGGTGTGTGTCAGATTGCTCACCACGGCAGCCAAGAAAGGGCTTTTGGTTGCAGGAGGAGGAAAGGTGATGACATTGGCCAAGCCCGAGTCGGCCCTCATGACGTCAGGCGCCTCACGGCCACTGGCCGCTGGCAATGGCCACCGGGAGGCCGCTGCCCTTGGTGGCCGGGTCTGGAGTAAGGCAGAGGGTCCTCAGCAGAGTGGCAGTGGAGTACGGCTGGGCCGGAGGGGCAGGGAGGGTGAGCACTGCTGGGAGTGACGGGAGGTTGCTAGGCTCCATTAGGAATCCTACTCCTCCCCTCCGAGGGAGGCACCACCATAACATGATTCCTTTACACATATTTAACCAACCGGCTAAGGCTGACTGCTAATTTTGGGGAGACTCAGAGAGGAATGTTTTCATTCGCCCTAATTTTTAACCTGCTCCCCATCCACCTGCTGGGGTACTGAGTTTTTTTGATCGACACATGAGGAAAGAGATGCCTTTAACCCCCTCATCTGCCACAAGCCATTGAACTATTGTCTATATAATAAAACAGGTGGACCATTCTTGACAAGAGCCAGCAGCCTGATTGCTTTTTTAATGTTTAGTTATGTTTATTCATGTTACTTTAACAATAGTTGCAGCATAATGTTACATCTCCATTGCTTTCTTGTTGCTTGTTAAAAAAGGACCAGAAGGAAAGGCATAAATGAGTAACATTTTTAAAGGATAGTATCATGTGGAGTATTGAAGCATCACACAAATACAGGCTGATAGGAGAACCGACTAAATAAAACTCCATGATCCTACCCTATACTAAAGCCGTCCAAAAGCACACTTTATTTAACTTTCATGCATTTTCTTCATTATTAAGAAACAGGAAGGCCATCTCCATCTCTTTTAATTATTTCAAAGGCTCTGCTCTGTCTCTAATTTAGTCTGGAAGGTAGTCTGTTCTTTTTTAGATACATTTAGCCCAAAAAGTTGTGAGACTAAATTAAGATCTTTCATTTAAAAGCCTTAAAAAACAGATACAGATGAAACATCAATTGAAAAACCTCAATAAACAGCACAGGTGCAACATCTAACTTGCTGTATCTATAGCATTTTCAGTAAAAATAATTCTTGCTATGACACACTGAATAGTTAAGCAGATTCATCTGGTCCAATCTTCTTAAAGAAATCTTCTTTATAGTATTGTCTTAAACTAAAATGCTGTATTACTTTAATACAGCTGTAAGAATTTAATACACCGGAGCATCAGATCTCAACGCACAGGGGGTTCTCCTGAGGCAGGGAAACACCAGGACAGCTCAGCATGCTTACTAATTTACATGCTGATCTGTGAATGAGGTATGCTTTCTTGGAACAGACAGTCATATTTGTGCAAATATGTAATAAAATACCTCTGCTCTGTTTGTATATTGGCATACTGCACACTGCGTAAACGAACCCCAATTTTTTGGGACAACAGCCTTACAAACGGGCAAGGATGTGAAGATATTACATCTATGTAAATATAAATATGGAAGTGCCCCCTTCTTTAAATTAAAAAAGCTAGTGATAAACCACCAGCAGTGAAGGGTCAAGACAACTTTTCCTGAATGACAGAAGGCAAGTGGGAAGTTGATACAATGTGGTTTGTGTTTGTGTAAACTGAACCTTCACAGAAGGATATTCACGAATAGTGACTGTAGATGGAGAAGTAAGTCATTACAAATGAAAGAAAACAAAACAAAACAAACTTTACAGCAGTTTGGGTAATGAAAATGTATTTAGAATAGAGGATGAAAAGATTAAAGGAAGGTACCTTGAACTTCCATTTGGAGCAGGAATTTTGCTTATGTGTTGCTGGATTTCCTCCCTCCCCTCACACCATTGTGTTGCTATATCAAAACTATTATTTTATATGATTCCGATTATTCAGATGTTATTTAACAGAAGTGGATGCTCGTGACATGGATTTGATGGCAAATGAGTGGTTAAAATTTAAAAAAAATATCCATGTATTGTTATGTAAATACAAAATTGCAACTTCTAATACAGATACTAGTTCCATTATAGCTTATTTGTCTAGAAAGAAATGATGATTTTTTTTTCCCTACAGCAATTCATGAAAACAAATGTGTTTATTTTTCTATCACAGAACCAATTTACCATGAAAAAATTCAGAGTTCAAAAGTGAATTGTTTCTCAGGGATATACAATGGAACACACAGACACTGTTTCTTATTCTCTTGAGGCAGAAAGTGTAAATTAGATTTTAACAAGGTGGATGCAGGCAGTATAAATTTGTGTAACAAGCCGGATGCAGGCAATATAAATTTGTATAACATGCCTTATCAGTAAAAAAAAAAAAAAATTCTCATCATATGTGTATGGAAGTAGTGGTAGTTAATACTGAAATAAATTCAGATTTGTTGTGGTCATTTATGGAAAAAACACTACTGCACCACTTGTACTGTATGCAGAAATTTGCAAATTTTTGATGACTTAATAATAATGAGTAATAATGATTACTGAACTAATGCTCTCTGGATATTAAGAGTTACAGTCTAATATGAAGTCTTCAGTAAAAGAAATAGCTCTCTGTCACACTGAGGCGGCTATGGTGCTCTTTCAGAACCCATTTGCAAATAAAATTTGAGCCCTGGAGCCACTGACAAGGGATGTCACTCACATTTGTTCAGATATGTGTTAGGGTGCAGCAAGGGCCAGCTGCTCCCTAAGGGACTGGGAGCTGCGAGCCAAGGGTGATCCCAGGCTTGGCAGTGCTCTCACCAATGGGCACCATCCCTCAGGATCTGACCATAGGGGGAAGAGCTAGGTGCTGTAGCAGGGTCTGTTGACAGTCCAGGGCAGGCAAGCTACAAGCCGATGTTAGAATCCATCCAGCAGCAGGAGCAGGGGATAGGAATGGGCCTGGAGACATGGCTACAAACGTGAGCCTGAGGTCTGTTCTGGGGACAGGGTTGCAGACCAGCACTTTTATGGGTCAAGGGACTGAGGGCCCTTGTCTGAGCTAAAACGGGGCTCCTGGGTCCAAGTGCAGGGATGGGGGGATATCCCAGTGGAGGCTGGACAGGGCCAGCAAGGGCTGGTAGTGCCTTCAGAGACCTGACAATATGTAACTCCATTTTCTTACGTGAAACAGCTAATGACAATAACATTTTAGGAATCCTTATGTACCACCTAAATTAATCAGTAAAGTAATTAATAAAGGGAGATGACAGGTGGTGGTTAAACTCTTCAGAACTATCTTACTCGTTCTAAGTTTTTTTTGAAGCTTGTCTCTGTTTTTTTGTTGAAATTTGTTTGTTTGTTGAAATGCAAAACAGACTGAGAAATAAATGAAGCAAGCAACAATAACCACAACTTAGAAGAAAACCAAAAACTCATGAAGTACTAAAAGGTAGCATCACAGATGTCATACAGATATCAGAGTCATTATGGCACATAAGTAGCTTAACTGTTTAGAAAATGTGAGAGAATTAAGTAACAGGCTTTCTTTCCACCAGCCAGAAAGAAGCTGTTCCTCAAACCTAGATAGCACAGAGTTGCCAAGGGCAGAAATGCCCATGTTCCTGCTGATTTTACTGTTTACTAACTTTTGCTATTACATTTAGGGAATTTTCAAATTGATGTTCTCAAAAATCCTTCTATATCTACAAACTGGTTCAGACTTTTCAATCTATTAAGGTCTATTTTTCAGTATTGTACGTCTAAAAGTTAGGTCTCTCTTTTCAGTGTAAATACCTTTATAGGATAGTTAACAATGTAGAAGCATTGTAGGGTTTCTTTCAACCCTGCTTCGAGTGTCGCAGCAGTGTGTCTGACAGAGAAAGAGGAATGGTCTATCTAGTGCCCAACTATGGAGAAAGAGCTTATGGACGTTTGCAGCCATTCTGACTTACCCCACAAAAGCTAAATTACACTGGTCTTTGTAGACTGGGAGGCACAACATGGCTTAAAGTAGAGGGAATTATAAGGACTTTGTGTTCTTTAAGAAATATGTAGTATTTCTGGCTGTTAAATTCAGAGTATTTTCTTTCATTATTTTGTTCTCACTTTGCAAACTTGCTGAGGTATGGATGTGATGGATTGATAAGCTGATACAGAGATACATGAAAACAGTTGCACAGCTTTACAATAAGTTCAAAAGCTTTAATGAATTTTTTTTCTATTTTATTTTAAAGCTTTATCACTAGTAACCAGCATGCTGTTACTACTTATGGATGCAATCTTTGCTTCATATGGATGGACACTGAAGATCCTGAGGAATAGTTAAACATGTCTTATGATGCTCATTACTCTCCAGTAGTAAAGTCACTAGCCAGCAATCAAAACAGAGAAATGTTCACATCAAGAATAAAGTATCCCAGGGAGAGAATTAATGTCACAATAATTACATGGTTCACAGTGGAGGATGTGTGGTTATTAGCAGTTCTAAGGAAGCTAATTAGGCAAGTCAAAATTCTTTTTAAACTGGTTTAATAAAGGGAAAAGATGTTCCCTTGGCTCTGAACAACTAACTAACATACAAGGATTGAGAATTCATGGGTACATCAAAAAGAAAGGAAAGACGGTAATTGTACTGTACTGAGCTGAGCTATCTACAATTTAAGAAGTCCTAACTAATAGAAACAGAATTCATCAAATGGTTCTCTTCAGCAAAACACAGCAAAGCAAGACTACCATTCATTAAGCCTCCGCCGTGCTTTGTTACATAGCACGTACACATTTCTTTATCATGATTGATTACATTGTGCTTTGCCATCATATCAACAAAGTTCTTTTCAAGCAACCTCTCTGCCTTGCCTCATTCTCTCAGAGATACCAAACTAAAGGACCAGAGAATCTGTCATGGAATGGAGAGGAAAAAGGTACTTAAGCTTGTACAAACCACCAGAACCAAATTCAAAATAAATTGAAGTAAATAAAACCTTCTGAAATATTTGCGGGGTGTCATGTGTTGCCATGTTTTATCCATCCCCCAACCCCTCCAACATACTGGTGGCCTGCTACTGGGACCAGAAAAACACTGGCTGGCACATGAATAGTTGTTTGAATGCCAGCATTGACTGTGCTTCATTGTGATTCAGGACATATAATGGAGTAGCTGGATTTTCCTTTCACCCTAACTTCTTCGCACGCACAGAAATTGTGCCTCTGGAGACAAGATGGTTCTCAGCTATCTTACTCTCTTTATTATGAAACCGTAATCTGTCTGGAATCAAAACTTTAATTTTTTTCTATTTAAAAGTGGACAATAGTTTTCTTAACATGCAAGTTTCCTGTTAGATTCCATTTAAATCACCTTGTGATTATAGTCTTGTACAATAAAATAAATCCACTATTTTAAGAAATTATATTCTAGAATCCGATATAGACAGCACTCGGATTTTTTGTTTTTCTGCTCTGATAATGTCAGCCACTGTCTCATTATAACAGTCATAACAATTCAGTTCTGAAATTCATCACAAAACCTTTGCTGTTGTAATGCCTTAAATGATTTTTCATAATGGAATTGTGGATGCTGTCTTTACCAAATCTCAAAACCCTACAAATCAAAACTGATCATTGTTAAAGAATAAGCACTAAAAGAGCTTAGTGCATTAATAATATAAGATTATGCACTTTGTCAATTCAAGAATAACATACAATGAAATTTAACTGATACAATATACTTAACTTCAAGAATATGTCCTCTTAAATATAGTTTAAAATGCATGAAATTGTCAGAGTATTACACAGAGTTAATATTTTTTCCTATGCTTAGCAATAAAGAAAAATGACAACTCAGAAAGATGGGTTCAAAACTAGATAGGCTTTTGTGTACAGGTGAAATAAGAACAGTGGGTGTGGAGTTATGATGAAATGCAAAATGACATGAAGTTTTAAAGGTGTTACTAGACAACAGGCTGATTGTACATATCTATAAAAAAAGACCATCCACAGAAGGAATATATGGCAGAATTTTGTGCTGCAGACGAGCCACATGCTTGTGTAAAGGAGCTGTGTCAGTAATTAACAGGGATGCTTATATTATTAAGCTATGTAAGACAACACCTGTTCACCAAGGTGTCTACAGTGGGCTTATGTTATCTGACTTCAACCATGTGAAAACTAATCACAGAATCACAGAATGGTAGGCATTGGAAGGGACCTCTGTGGATCATCTAGTCCAACCCCCCTGCCAAAGCACGGTCACCTAGAGCAGGTTGCACAGGACCTTGTCCAGGTGGGTCTTGAATATCTCCAGAGAATGAGAATCCACAGCCTCTCTGGGCAGCCTGTTCCAGTGCTCCGTCACCCTCAAAGTGAAGAAGTTCTTCCTCATGTTCAGACGGAACTTCCTGTGCTTCCCTTTGTGCCCATTACCCCTTGTCCTGTCACTAGGCACCACTGAAAAGAGTCTGGCCCCATCCTCCTGACACCCACCCTTCAGGGATTTGTAAGAATTTATAAGGTCCCCTTGCAGCCTTCTCTTCTTCAGGCTAAATAAGCCCAGAAATCTCAGCTTTTCTTCATAGGAGAGATGCTTCAGTCCCCTCATCATCCTCGTAGCCCTCCGCTGGACTCTCTCCAGTAGTTCCTCATATTTCTTGAAGTGGGGAGCCAGAACTGGACAGAGTACTCCAGATGCGGCCTCACTAGGGCTGAGTAGAGGGGAAGGAGAACCTCCCTCGACCTGCTGGCCACACTCCTCTTAATGCACCCCAGGTTCCCATTGGCCTTCTTGGCAACCAGGGCACACTGCTGGCTCATGGTCAACCTGTCATCCACCAGGACACCCAGGTCCCTCTCTGCAGAGTTGCTCTCCAGCAGGTCAGCCCCAAACCTGTACTGGTGCATTGGGTTCTTCCTCCCCAGGGGCAGGACCCTGCACTTGCCCTTGTTGAACTTCATCAGGTTCCTCCTTCCCCAACTCTCCAGCCTGTCCAGGTCTTGCCGAATGGCAGCACAGCCTTCTGGTGTATCAGCCACTCCTCCCAGTTTGGTGTTATCAGCAAACTTGCTGAGGGTACACTCTGTCCCTTCATCCAGGTCATTGATGAAGAAGTTGAATAAGACTGGGCCCAGCACTGACCCCTGGGGGACACCACTAGCTACATCCCTCCATCTAGACTCAGCACTGCTGATGACAGCCCTCTGAGTTCTGCCATTCAGCCAGTTCTCAATCCACCTCACTGACCACTCATCCAGCCCACACTTCCTCAGCTTCCCTATGAGAATGTTATGGGAGACAGTGTCAGAAGCCTTGCTGAAGTCAAAGTAGACAACATCCACTGCTCTCCCCTCATCTACCCAGCCAATCATATCATCATAGAAAGCTATCAGATTGGTCAAGCATGATTTCCCCTTGGTGAATCCATGTTTGCTACTCCTGATAACCTTCTTTTCCTCCACTTGCTTGATGATGAGATCCAGAATGAGCTGCTCCATCACCTTTCCAGGGATGGAGGTGAGGCTGAACAGCCTGTAGTTTGCTGGATCCTCCTTCTTGCCCTTTTTGAAGACTGGAGTGACACTGGCTTTTTTCCAGTCCTCGGGCACCTCTCCTGTCCTCCAGGACCTTTCAAAGATGATGGAGAGTGTCTCAGTAATGACATCTGCCAGCTCCCTCAGTACTTGTGGGTGCATTCCATTGGGGCCCATGGATTTGTGGGAGTCCATACTGCTTAAGCGATCTCACACAGTCCTCCTCGACCAAGGTATGGTCGTCCTTTCTGCAGGCTTCCTCTCTTACCTCCAGAGGCTAAGATTCCTGACGGCCGGCCTCAGCAGTGAAAACAGAAGCAAAGAAGGCATTCAGTAACTCTGCCTTCTCTGCATCCTCCTTCACCAGGACACCCACCTCGTTCAGCAGTGGCCCCACATTTTCACTAGCCTTCCATTTGCTGCTGTTGTACTTGAAGAAGCTTTTCTTGTTGTCCTTGACATCCCTTGCCACATTCAATTCCAGGTGGACTTTAACCTTCCTCGTTTCATTGCTGCATGCTTTGACAACATTCCTGTACTCCTCCAAGTGGCCTGTCCCTCCTTCCACATTCCATGGAACTTTCTTTTCCACCTGAGCTCCGCTAGAAGCTCCTTGCTCATCTATGCGGGTCTCCTACCTCCTTTTCTATATTTCTTACTCAGGCGGATGCACCTACCCTGAGCATGGAGGAAGTGATGTTTAAACAGCGACTAGCACTTTGGACCCCCCTGCCTTCGAAAGCCCTGACCCACAGCATTCCTCCAAGTAGCTCCTTGAAGACGGCAAAGTTAGCTCTCCTGAAGTCCAAGACTGTGATCCTACTTATCTCTCTTCTTCCGCCACCCAGGATACTGAAGTTCACCATTTCATGGTCACTGCAGCTGAGGCTGCCCCCAGCCTTCACATCCTCAACCAGTCCCTCTTTGTTCATTAGTACAAGGTCCAGCAGAATGCCTCTCCTCATCTGCTCCTCCAGCACTTGCATCAGAAAGTTATCATTGATGCTCTACAGGAGCCTCCAGGACTGCGTGTGCCTGGCTATGTGGTCTTCCCACCAAGTGCCCCACAAGAACCAGGGCATGTGACTCTGAGGCTGCTTTCAGCTGTCTGTAGAAGGCCTCACTGATTCCCTCCTCCTGGTCAGATGGCCTGTAGTACACACCCACTGTAACATCACCCATATGAGGCTGTCTCTTAATTCTAACCCATAAGATCTCAGTTTGTTTTTCATCCGCTCCCAGGCAGAGCTCAATACATTCCAGCTGCTCCCTCACATAGAGAGCAACTCCACCACCTGGCCTTGTTGACCTATCTTTCCTAAAGAGTGTGTACCCATCTATGACAGCATTCCAGTCATGTGAGCTGTCCCACCGTGTCTCTGTAATTATAATGAGATTGTGGCCCTGCAACCGCACACAGATCTCTAATTCTTCCCGCTTATTGCCCATGCTGCATGCATTGGTGCACTGACATTTCAGGGATGAACTCAAGCATGCTGGTTTCCCTGGAGGGGTGCAAGAGGATCTGCTGTGACCATGCCCACCCTTAAAGTTGTTAGTCTTTTGCTTCTCAGCTTGGGACACAGCTGTGGAACATTTGTCCCTGCTCTGATTGGCCACACTTAATCCCCAGCCAGATGGGATGGCTTGAGCATTGTGACTTTGTCCCCCACCCCCCGAGTCCTTCAGGTTAAAGCCCTCCACACCAGGTTGGCCAGCCTGCTGCCAAAGATCCACTTGCCTTTTCTAGACAGGTGGGTCCCATCCCTCTGTAACAGGTTATAGTCATTGAAGAAAGTCCCATTGTTATAAAAACCACAACCCTCATAACGGCACCAGTCAAGAAGCCAAGAGTTGATACCCATAATGCACCTGTTTCTAGCTGATCCCCTTCCTCCAACTGGTAAAATGGAGGAAAGGAAAACTTGGGCCCTAATAGTCTAGTCTAATCTAGTTTCTCAAGGTGTCTGTAAATTGGTGGAGGAAGGATAATGACTCATTACGTTCTATCATAGATTTATATTCTCCTGTGGAAACCAATGTCTTTATTGACCACTAAGGGAGCTAATGACTTGGTCAAGTGACTCAAAATAAGTGACATGTAACCTACTCAAATAAAAAGCAAATGAGATGAGAAAAGATTTTAAAAAGGAAAATAAAAGGAAGAAAACAAAGACCAGCTATTAGGTGATACCCCAATCTACATAGTAAAAAATCGAAGAAAAATTATATAGGCTGATGTAGATTTAAAAAACACTACAGTTATTTTTAACATGATTTTTTAAAGTGAATATTCAAACCAAGTGTCTCAGAAATGTCTAGCTGCATATCTTACTGCAAACCTCGCACAATGGTGTTGCTGGTCTGTGCATGGTTTCAGATATTATACTTCCAGTGCATTCAGGCACATCTGAAAATGTATTTTATGCTGCACATTTTTCTATTGGCACTCAACTAATCCTCTCATATATGTTATCCGGTTTCGTTTCTTTCTGTTCTTATTCTACAAGGGCCTGATCCAGTCTACTGATGTTGAAAGGAATTTTTCCATTTATTTCAACACAATTTGGGTGAATGCCTTACATCTCATCTCTGTTAGGAAAATGAATTTGAATCGTCAAAAGCAATGACCAAAAATTTTCAAAGATATCATTATATAGTCAGTTTATGGTTGTACTTTATGTTCTGAAGTCATTGATAAGTTACTGATGAAACAGTTCCTGCAGTGTGAGGACCAAGCGATAAAACAGCTAATGTTCAGTTAATCAGTTTACTTAGCCATTTTAGATGCTTATAGTACATGTTATTTAGTAGGTTGTTTTTGTAATTAGTTATCAATCAATATTGCTAATGTAGTTTACAGTAGACACCAAGAATTAGATTTGCCTGGCGAAGTGAAAGCTAATCTACTCATCTGTTTCTTTATTCTATAAAAGTATGTCACCGTAAAAGTATCAGCAAAAAAAGTGTCTATATTTTTGTCTCATTGTTTTGGAAGATGCATGTACTATTCTTATAAATACTGCAAACAGGTCTTTCTATCAGCCAAATATATTTCAAGCGTGTAAACTGATAATAGCAAACTTGGGCTGAATTACTCTGAGCAGCCTGATGTTTCCTTTCAGTGAGATTTCAAGAAAGTTTTCACTTTGATTCATAACAAAAGCTAGATAAATAAAAAGTAAGTTACCTTTAAAGCGTATTACAGAACAATGATAACATATCTATGTATTTTTTTGTGGTGAGATTTTTTGGCGTTTTTTTTTCTAGTTTTGGTGAATTAGATGTAACAACTGATCGTTGCATTCTTCAGAAGCCTGTCGCCAGTTAAAGGCAGGTGAACACGTTCTTATTTAGGCAAGAATATCTCCTCCTGTAGAACAAGGGAACCTTGGTGTCTTGAGAGTTCTTTCTTAGTACAGAATGCTTAGAACTTTTCCATTCTTTGCAAAGAGCCTGGAAGCCTGGAGTCGCCAAGTCTTACATATCAATAGGAATGCTTCTCCAGAGTTAGAAAGTCTGGAAAGCTCTATTACTCTCAATCTTCTTCTATTTATTAGTACTAAGTTTCAAAAAAATATTTGCTTACGTCAAACAGCACTTTCTTATAAGGAAGAGTCTTATAAGAAGGTCCATAATCTGCTTGTTTGTTTTCATGTAGGAAAGTATTTTAATACCTTATTGAATTTGTAGGCTAAAAGGATTAAGGGTTTAAAGTTGGATGCTGGATCATGGTGTGTTAAAGTGTAGGTGACCATTTTTAGACATAAGTGCACAGGATTTAGAATGAATTGCTATTGTGAAATAAAATGCCAAAGGACTTAAAGGATTTAACAAAATCTTGAGTGCAACTTGGAAGATTAGAGATGTTACTTTATATCTGTTCAGCAGAATTGCATAAAGTTCGGTAGTTATTCAGAAATCTATTTTGAAAATTGAAGACATTTTGCATATTATAAAATAATTTTGATTTTATTCTTCATATAAAAGGACATTTAAAATAATAAAATAACAGAACAATAGCAAAATCTTAATATTTTAATAACTACTTTAGCAGTTGCATTTATTCATGTCATTTTTTGATGTAACAAATGACCTTTAAAGTAAAAATTCATGAAATGAAGTATTTAACAGGAGCTTCTTTTCATGTTCTTAAAATCATAAATAAATTTCACACTGTGAGAACATTACACAGCTCTGTCAGACCAAAGTAGATTCCAAAGAGGCCAATGTTTGTCCATTGTTAATGTATTGGTGTTACTAGCAATTTTTAGCTTTACAGTAAATTTTGATAATGAAATATTTTTCTCCCTCTATTGTCTTCATCCTAATCCTGATATAGGGCGGAAATGTTTAGTCTGTAGTAATGCTTAGGTTGTAGTGATATAGGGCAGAAATGCTTAGGTCGTAGTGGCATTGTTTAATTTAGGCCTGACTACTTTATAATAAAGAACGCATGCCTTACTAACAATCATGCCCTTGAAAGGGGGCTAGCAGACTGGTAAAAGTAGAATACCCTGCCCAGAAGGTGCCAAAAGGTGGATGATTGCCAAAGAAGCATGAAGTTAACAAAAATCTAGGGTAACTGGGAAAAAGGTAAAGGTGGCAGGGGGAGATCACAACCGTCAGCCCAGCTCAGAACCAGAAAGACTGCACCTCTCTCAGCTTGAGAGCATGCATAGTTAAATAAAGAATATATCTTTAAGACGAGTGTATAACACGATGAATCAATCAGAATGTAGTAAGTAATTTCTTTGTTTTTGTAAGAGTATATAGTCCTTTTGATTTTGACTCTGCTACATGGTGTGCTAGGTTTGTGGAATTATCACCTAGGAGCCATATCTGCGCAAATATGCAATAAAGACAATATCTCTGCTCTGTCTATATTTTGGCGTATCGCGCACTGGGTAAATGATCCCACTTTTGGGAAAACAATCCTGCCATATGTCTACAAAGAATAACCGTATTATTGTTTTGTATAATCAACTCTAAGGGAAATTCATGAAAGAAATAAGATGTTCTCAAAATTTCTGGAGAGCGTCTGCAATGAAAATTATTCTGATTAACCTGGAACCAACAATCTGAACTTTCATGGCATGTTTCACTGTGGATTGTTGCTTAAAGGTCTATGTAAACTGATGAACTTTTTTTTCAAGAAAAATGTTATTATAATATTTTAATTATGTTTTAATTTAAAAAGATGATTATAGTAAATTAAGACATTTAAAATTAATTATATTTAATTAACATGTTTGTAGTTATTATGATTGTAAATTATTATAAGTGGGGGGTGAAGATACTGCTGTACACATCATTTACCCAGTTCTTTATAGCCGAAGAAATTCGCCATCCATTTCACATGATTCCTTACTTTCTTTCTGTATAGACCAGCAGTGTTTCAAGATGCTTGCTATTTATCAGTTTTTTAGATAAGGGAAGACAAAAGCAAACAATACGCTGAGAAGAAAAAAATACCCCAGACTGCTGAACTGGAGAAGATAGCAATTTTTCTGCTTTATTTCTGAAAGCTTTTCCAGTAAAAGCCACTCCTGCTGTGCTTGGGAAAAATCTTAAGAGAAAAAGAACACATGTGATTATAAAAGACTGTCTCTTCTATCCCTGTATCGATCAATAACAAGATGGATAATAAGTGAACTGTGTTATAGAAGTCTGTCAAAAGCGTCCATAAAAGTTACTGCAATTTAACTGATAAACGCTTGGAAAGAGCAGTGAATAATAGAGAGGATGAGACCTGTTTTGAATGGAACATGTAGCAAACTTACTGCCTTGATAACTAATTTGTTCTGGTTTCCAGATGGGATGCAGAGGAAAGAAGAAAATCCCTTTGCTTGCAGTGGAAAACCTGTGGCCTGCAGATACAAAGCTCTTTGCATTTGTCAATACAGGACATCCTTTATTTGCACATAAGTTGGTCAAGATAAGAGCTACCAGATAAAGCAGACAGGAGTTTCTCAGCAAAGGAACATACAGTCATCCTCAAGAAAATAATTTACAGTTTAAAACACAGAGTGGGAGAGACAGAAGATGAATACACACAAAAGATGTCAGTCATTCAGTGAAAAGAGTGAGGCATGGCTTAGACTGTTTAGAAATGTTGAACATATTTAATTGAGCAGAGGCAAAACTGAAAAAATGAAACAAAAACCCAGAACAAACAGACCAAAGAAGTAGAATAACTAATGATATTTTTAAAGAGATAACTGAAATTATACTTTTGAAAGGGAAGGGGGCAATGATACTATGAAAGCAGAAGGTTGGTCTGTGACCTATTATCTATTAGCTATGAGATAAAAGAAAACCAGCATACTACCTTTCTATTGGCAACGTTGTCATGCTTGAAGAACACCACCGCCTAAGGATGTAGTTGATACTTCATTAGGCTTTAATCAGGCACGTTTTATTACTACTAATGGAGGTTCTCAAGATGAAAGAAGCTGAGAGGGAGTGATAGTAAGCTTGTGGGCAAGGTTTTCATCTGGGTCATAGAAGATCCGCGGTCAATTTCTAAGTGCCGCATACTCCCTCTGGGTGTGCCAGAGTTCTTTGCCTCTGGAATACAAGGGTAAGAATGAGTATATAGCTCCAGGATATTATAATGATAGATGCAATGATGTTTGTGAGATTTTTATGTAGTGTTTTTGATCCTGCAAGAGTATGAAGACATCAGTTTTATAATTTTGAAATAAAAGTGAAGGGATTTTTTTAAAATGATGGTGAGGCAAAGGTTCCTTTTCAGGAGGTATCAAGCAGCAAGAATCTTGACTACGTCTGTGAGATTATCTTAATTTCTGCCTTACCTCTCTCCTTCCCTCCTTTCTTTCCTTCATATTACTCCTATAATATGAAAATATCCTTGAGTCTTTTCAAATTTAGGAAAGACAACTTTGTAGAAGTTTTAGGAACTGGTCCTCACACTGAACTGCAATTCAGAAAAGCTTCACAAATGAGATAAATTCTGGTTAGAAATTAGGAAAATCTTTCTTGTAGTATATGCAATGAATCTTTGGATTATTTTGCTCAGGAATTTATGGAATCCCCTTTCTTTGAGTTTTTGAAAGGCAGGTTAGACAGCTTTATCTCAGGAATGATTGAAGTGTATTTAATTTTACCTTCAGCTTGGGCTAGATAATTTTTCAAGTTTATCTGAAAGGTCTGGAGTTTTGTTTATTTGTTTGTTTGATGTCTAGTATAGACAGGCAAAAATTAATTGAAGTAAATAGAGGTAATGAAGTGCTGACAAAGGGACTGCTTCTCATTATTTTTGTCTGCATATTTGCAGATACAGCTGTATTGCATTGTAGATACAGTTTTATTTACCAGTGACCAAAAGGAAAAAATTCTGAAGACCTTTAAAAATATTCTACAATAGCATAAGAGAAAGTGATACATCAGGGACAGTGATAAGCAAAGATGGTTTTGTAATATTTTCCAGTAGTACGAGTAAGCTGAAAGAGTTTAGAAGAAAGAAAAAAATGATCCGCTTACACTCATAGTTACTATACCTCCTTCCCAAACTTAATCAAAGAAATGTAAAAGACTGCAAAGTGCTAATCTAACCATGGAACAGAGAAAAAAATGCACTTGCAAAAAAGAATTGAATGAGTAATACAAATATGAGATTGGTTTTACAAAATTTTCTCCTGGAATAACAGCAACTTTTTTTCAGATGTGAATAACTTGAAGGATCCAAAGACTACACAAAGTCCTGTAACAGAGAACAAACAAACCTCCACTGCAGAGGTGGAAGGATGATATCTCACTTCCAGTACCTTAGAAAGAAATAATTACAAGGGGAGTATGGTTCCTTAATTCAGAATATTCCCTCTTTCAGCTTTCTCATGTGTTTGTTTGCTGTTAGGGGGTGGCATCAGAGTTAGAAAACAGAAGACAAATGAGCTGATGGAAAGAAAATTGATAAATTTATATTGAATACATATATATGAAGACAAGATGAAAAACAATTCAATTTAATATTGAACTAAAATACAACTACAGACAAATAAATTCAAAAAGGCTAAAAGGATAAATAATAAATTGATCTTGTCTGCTTTTTGGAAGATCTTCAGAAGAGGAGGGGGGAACCAACAGAAGCTGAACAATCTGACACATGTCCTTTTGTAGTTCAGTGGAGAAGTCAGGGACTGCTACTGATTATTCAATGGGAAATAAGATAGAATACATGGCTATTAAAATTGGACACTTCACGGAATGGACATCAACTACTGTGTACTTTTATCTTACTGTCTATTATAAACAATTTCACTGAATTTAACTAGAATAATCAATTGGGTAAATTAATGAATACTTTTACACTTTGTATTTTAGAGGCTTTATAATCTCTTTAAGGATCATTAAAAGATGAGATTCAGTGGGTCACATATACTCAGTAGTGGTGTGCTGAAGATCCCAGAGGCAAAAGAGGTCAAAATGGAAAGCCAAGTCTGTGTTATTAAAAAGAGTTTAAGTGGGATTATTTTCTAGCACTATCATCTGTTAAATGGTGAGCTGTGTACTCCTCAGAGTATAAATCAGCTAACAAATAATGCAGGCTCTTGAGTTTAAATATTTCTGAATAAAAACAAATATATTAAATAGGTGGGCAGAATTCACTCTGATGTGTTAATCCCTTTTATTTTACATTAAATTCATGATTTATGAATTCCTATCAAGTATAGGAAAAAAAAAAATCAAAATCCCAAATTGAGAGCTTCAATAATGGCTATACTAATGAAATAGATTTTAAAGTTTTTTTTTAAATAAATCAATTTTCTCATGTGTACTTTATCAAAGCAGCAGGAAAAACTTAATAAGGAAATATGTTTTTCTATTTTTTTGTAAAAATTGTATTAAGCACTTAAGATTTAGGCTGCTGTTTTTTGCTTTAGCTGTTCTTAAAATTAGCTATAAGTACAGAAATTGTTGCTCACTTATAATTTCCTTGAGACATATAAAAATGTATCTATGTTGTGCTATTTTGCATGCTTCAATACTAAAATGGGCAACTTGTTAAGTTACCTAGAATGCTTTTCATGATTACTATTGAAAAAAAATATATGTTCTGAGAAATTATCATATTTACTTTGCATGCTTGATTCTAGTTCCTCTCCTCTCCTCTCCTCTCCTCTCCTTCTTGCCTTGCCTGTGCTGAGAAATTACAGATTACTGCAATTGAGTATTGGTAAGTACTCATCACACATCTGGTCTCAGTAACCTGTGTTGAAGATGTTGATGACCACAGCTAGTTCAGTGTGAATGACTGTTCATCCTCACTTATCACAGAAAGCATCACCAAAAACTAAACTTGCTTAACAAGCCTAACAAGCCAAAAGCTTTTTTTGGCTATTCAAGGTGATTACTTCCTTCACAACCTACAAAAGATCTTCACAGGTCAAGATAAACTAGTGAAGACAAGGCACTGTAGGTGTCTTGTCTTGCCAGTAAAGAGACCTTTAACCTCAAGAGCTCTGAAATTTGTGTTATAAAGTAAAAATAACAATTTTAATCAAAACTAAAAGGGAGAAGGGCTTTTTTTTCATTCACTATTATTTTTAATCTTTTCTATGGCTGTTTTCTCTAACTGTTTAAGCATGCAGACAAATCCAGCTGACCCATTACAACAGTCCTTTTTTATCATACTTCATTTTGGCTTTGATAAATGCAATATTGACTCATTTATTCCTGTAGGAGCAACGGTCCTTTGGAAGACTGCAAGTGTCAGGCATGATGCAGTTATTCATGAGGAGAGTGTCATGGTGGTCCCTGCTTGGCCAAGAGTGCTGTGGAATTCAGATCTGTTCCAGGTATTCCCAAAAGATTTATGAATTTCTTGTTTGCCCCAAACTTTAGAAACTGATTGAAGACATATTATTAAATATTCTTTGCATCTATGACACGGAAGTTTCCCTGACTCCTCTGAGTGATGGCATTTGACCTACAGCACTACATGGAAGAATAGGAGGACACTCTTGTTTTAACACCTGTGTAAGATCATGTGGCCATCATCTCATGAACTGCTTTATTTTTTGAGTTCGGGTTGGTTTTTTTTTTGGTTGGTTTTCTTTAGCTTACTTTTTGATAAAGATAGGATAGGGAGATTGTTCTCTATTCCCATTCCCTTTGTCACTGATGATATACACTGCTTCATTAAAGACATGGATTAGTCATAAATTTTGACTTGGTGTCCTTTGTACTGCTCAAGAGTATCCAGAATGCTGCTGCACAGTTTGTTCTTGTAGCTTGTTCCCATTTTGACATCAGCTTTTATTTTTTCTCACTTTTCAGATTCCTTTTCTTCTGTCACATCAAATATAAGCTAGTAGTCTTTGCTGCCTCTGAGCATGATGCCTCCCAAAAAAACCCAGCAACATGAAAAAAGCACTTGACAGTCATTATCATGCTGTTGTGTTAAGTCTACTGCTTAGCACACTGACAATATTAGCTCATTTCCTTTAATTCTGTGTATTTGCTTATATCCATCTTGTTGTCTTTTGCCCTGTACTTAATTTGGAAGCCCTTTGGAGCCATTTGAAGGTCAATAAAGTTCAGCCATGGGTGTTATAGCAGTGAAATTAAAAACTATTAATATTAATCTATAGAATCAGATAGTTAGCATGAGACTATGAGAGAAGCTTTTAGATCTAGAATTACAACACTTCTAATACTGCTGATAAAGTAATATTTACTGTATAAAAGCTCTGAAGACTGTACAGATTTTATAGAAATGTACATAAAAATAAAATTAATTCCAGTCTTCTTTCCCTTTTTCTGGACTTATGTCAGCAGTACCATTGCAAATAAAAAAATGATCTTGAAATTAAAGCACTTAAGCATGTGCTAAACTTCAGACTCCTGGCTAATTTTGGCCTGAAATCATTGTATAACTAAGCACGTGCTTAAGCAAGTTCTCTGTGCAAAAATGAGCTGTAACCACAATGAGAACTATTCAAACACAGAGAAGTTCACACAAGCACAGTAGGTTTGTAGGGTTTTTTTGTTATAACTGAAGTTTGAAAATCCTGTGATTCAAGATATTTTTTGACATTGATACATTTAATTAAAATATACCAAACCTACATGCGGATTTGCATAGCCATGTGGTTGAAATTTATAAATCTGTACAGGCAAAGTTATGTTCCAAA
This sequence comes from Opisthocomus hoazin, assembly GCF_030867145.1. Lineage (NCBI taxonomy): Eukaryota > Metazoa > Chordata > Aves > Opisthocomiformes > Opisthocomidae > Opisthocomus > Opisthocomus hoazin. The sequence goes on from NC_134416.1 coordinate 102,264,295, forward strand.
GCTGCTGAGGCTACTTTTAACATCTTTTAGCACCTTTGTGAGTCTGGCCTCAGAGAGGTAATGATCTTTACAATGAAAATATATGGTTTTAGCAGATTGGATGAAAAATGTTTGCCCATCTGAAAGTCATGTTTGACATGTTTTCTGCCTGAAACTGGATACAGCCCTTTGCTATTTGTGGCTTCTTTATAAGAATAATTATCATCACAAAGGAAGGAACTATTCAGTTGTCAAGCTGTTCCTCATAAATATTTTCATTTCATAGGGATAACAGCTCCCTTCTGAAAAGAATTCTTCAACGATACTTCAATTAAGTTGAATACTGTAACTAGGAAAAGTTCAATTTTTATACAAGAAGACCGAATTGCAATTTAGCCTTCTTCCTTATTTATTGTAATGTGTTATCTGGAGACTTTGTTCTGTGAAGGTTAAGCTTGTATCAGTATAAATGTTTTCCACATGTTTCTATGGCTGACACAGTATCATTGTTTCAGAAAGCTGTGCTCCATCTTCCTTTAATACATCTTAAAAAATGCTTGAAGATTTGATATGGGTTTGATATTATATAATTTGTTATCTGCCAAAAGCTCAAGTACTGGTAAAAATGTATTTTAATGACAATACAGAAGTGATGGAGTTTAATTTTTAACACGTGTGTAGAGCAAAAGACAAAGGAAGAATGTTTTCATGCTTTCCAGTTGATGAACTGGGCATTAAAAAACGCAGAATATTCTTGACACCGACTGAAGACACTGAGAGGTAAGACTGCTTAACCGCATAGGAAGAAACAACAATCATCAGCTGGATTCTCTGTTCTCATCTCTTTATTCCTTCCCAAGTAACCACTCAATGAATACCTGATCTTCTTTCGGCATTTCTGAGCCCACATCTTCAAGAATTATTAAAATAAAATTTCTTCTACTTCCTCAGAATAATGTAGGTCAAGGAAATCTTCATTAAAAATAAACAACTACATTCCAATTAAGGAAACTAAAAAAGTCTTCATTTCAGATTCTTATAAATTCAGAAAAGGATTGTTCCCTGGATTTATAAAGGAGGTTCAAACTTCATACAGGCCTTCAGTGAATTGTTTGAAATATTTTTATCACTGTTCTACTCTATTTCTTTTTACTACTGTTTCACCTAACCTAGTATTTTCAATATTGTCCATGAGCTTTCTAGCCAGTTTTTTTCTTGATAGGAAAAAAAATAAATTTATGTAATGAAACATTTGCAGTGGGCTGTATAATCTTTATGAGCAACTGCATAGGCCTCAGACACTTTGTCAATTATATGACATTGTGCTACTTTTATTCTAGTTACGAGATAGGAATAATGAAAAATAACAGCAGTTATTCCCAGCTTTACTAAAAAGAATGAGAGGTATTTTTGCAAGTGGGAAGAGAGGAGATTCATCTAATCTTCACTGGGATTTGATAATCTAAAATTGCTCAGAACATAGTAATTTGTTTTCCTTTCCTGCTTCTATTAATTTCTTATTTATATTGCAAATTTACACATTTGTTTCTGAGATGATGAGATTGTAGTGTGTAAAGAGAGAATGCAGGTTCAGCAGCGTGCTCATGTGGGAAAAAATAAACTAAAGAGGGTATTTTATGATGAAGAGGGAGTATCATTGTTCCGAAGCCTGCCATAATTGGACTGTAATAAATACATTTTAAAGACACCATACTTCCTGGCAAGAAGGAAAAAAAGTGAACAGTAACGGTACTTTTTCAAAGAGCATAACTGAAAAATCTAACAGTAAACTATTTTGCTGTATGTTTACAAATGAATTCATAATTAAATTGATCAAAACTTGCTTTCTGAGGAGAATAACCTAAAACAGCATAAGGGAACTGAACAAAAAAATCAGACATCAAATGAGATTTAAAAAAATAGAAAGTCCACCAAGTAGTAAGTTCTCCAGAGTAATTTTAAGACAGCAGGGAGTATACCCTTTGGACTCTTTGTAGAAACTCTTTCCCTTATGTTATTTATAAAACTGCTGCTAATTACCTGAGAAAATTTAATGTAACAAAGCCTGACTTAATAATGAGGACTGTTAGCTTTCCTCACTTTGTGCCATTTCAGGAGCTTTGAGAATTACAAATACACCTGAAGCTCAATTTGTTCACCTATAATTTGTCTCAAAATTTATTAAAACATATATAGATAGCTTTCTTATACGTCAGAGAAAAGTAATACCTGTGCTATATCATTATCACTGAGAATATAGTTTAACAGACCAAATAGAAAAATAAATTATTTTTCCCGATTCTAAAGGCCTAAATGCAGATGTTGAAAAATGAAACATTTGGCTTAGCAGCCTTATTTTAAGAGTTGGTCAGGCTATCAAAAAAATCAATTAATCTGAAGCCTTTCAAATACTAGATAGTGAAATAAGATGTGGAAAAAAATCCTAAAATACCTACACACATTCACATGTTCCTCACACTCAAGAAAACACTAGTCTTCATATGTGGTCTGATACCTATAAAATTTCTTTGACATAGGAAAAATGCTTCTTCAGAAAGCTGTCATGAACTATACCGATAATTCCAGAAGGATAAAAAAACATGGAGAAAAAAAAACCTATCACCCCCTACAAATATGCTAAGTTATTGATTCTAGGCACCAATTAGTGCCTAAGGAAAAATGAACCATTATCCACTTCTTTCGTTTTGCAAAGATACTATGCAAATGTTATTCACTTGATCCAGACTACAACATGCAGTTACTAAATCCTGAATATATATATAAATTAAACTTTTTTTAAAAACAAAAAAAGATAATTAAGTATGTAACAAGAAAGGGTGTCTATATAGCTTTGCAATACTTTAAGTCTTTTTATCACGTTGAGATGTCTTTAGCTTCCTTGAACACACTCTAATTTAGGCAGAAAAAAGCGGTATTCATATAAGAAGGATTATACCATACAGGAAGGATTACATGACAATTATTTTCTTCTAACACAGATTGAATGTTTGGAATCCAAGAAGATTACTGAAGAATTTTTTTTTTTTCATCTGGGTGGAAAATGCTGGATTTAAAATATCAAATTTAAAAAATAAATTTAAATATTTGTATTTTTAAAATTATTTCAATTTTATGTAAGAAACTTTTTTTGAACTTCAAAATCTTGTATTATTTTGTGCTCATACTTTGAGCACATACACCGACAGAATGACCAAGGAGAGGACCTGAATTATAGTTCCATTGGTTTATTTTTTCTTTTCTTTTGCCCTTTTTTGATAAAGTTATGAAACTAGATAAAAGAGAAGGAAAAAAAGCTAAAATCTAATGCAGTCTAATGAAGCAAATTTTCTGTATTCCCAAAAGAAAGCCAAGAAAAATGTAGACACAAGAAACAAATTGAGAATACAATAAAAAAAACAACAAACTGAAGCAAATTTACATTTGTGATGTTAATTCCGCTTTGGATTCTTTTGGGCAATAATATTAAGTGTGAAAACTGCAATTTGCATTTTGAGGTTTTTATGGGGAGCAACTAATTTTTACAGAAGTATGCAGCCTTTAGTCCTGTAGATCTTTTATTTCTGGTCAGAGTTTGTTTTACTAATCATTCCAAGCAACTACGGTGTATTGAAAGGAACAGAAAGTCTGCAGACCAGAATGTAATGCAAACTCAGAATCATAGAATCATAGAATCATAAAATGCTTTGAGTTGGAAGGGGCCTTTAGATGTCATCTAGCCCAGCCCCCCTGCAGTGAGCAGGGATATGTTCAACTAGACCAGGTTGCTCGGAGCCCCGTCCAACCTGGCCTTGAATGTTTCCAGGGACAGGGCCTCCACTGCCTCTCTGGACAATCTGTTCCTGTGTTTCACCACCCTCACTGTAAATAATTTCTTCCTTATGTCCAGTCTAAATCTACCCTCCCTTAGTTTAAAGCCATTACTCCTTGTCCTATCACAACAGGCCTTGCTAAAATTATTTTCCCCATCTTTACTATATGCCCCTTCAGGTACTGGAAGGCTGCAACAAGGTCTCCCCGCAGCCTTTTCTTCTCCAGGCTGAACAGCCCCAAGTCTCTCAGCCTTTCCTCCTAGGAGAGGTGCTCCAGCCCTTGGATTATTGGTCCATGTCCTTCTTGAGCTCAGGACTCCAGAGCTGGATTCAGTACTCCAAGTGAGGTCTCCCTAGAGCAGAGTAGAGGGGCAGAATTACCTCCCTCAACCTGCTGGCCATGCTTTTCTTCATGCAGCCCAGGATATGGCTGGCCTTCTGGGCTGCGAGCTCGCGTTGGTTGCTCATGTCCAGCTTTTCATCCACCAGTACCCCCAAGTCCTTCTCGGCAGTGCTGCTCTCATTCCCCTCATCCCCCAGTCTGTATTGATAGCGGGGGTTGCCCTGACCCATGTGCAGGATCTTGCACTTGGCCTTGTTGAACCTCATGACGTTCACACAGGCCCGCTTCTTGAGCTTGTCCTGGGCCCTCTGGATGGCATCCTGTCATTCTGGTGTGTCAACTGCACCATTCAACTTGATGTCATCTGAAAACTTGCTGAGGGTGCACTCATTCTCTCTGTCTATGTCATTGATGAAAATGTTAAACAGCACTACTCCCAGTACGAGCCCCTGAGGGACACCGCTTGTCACTGGCATCCATCTGGACATCGAGTCATTGACCCTCTGGCTGCGAGCTTCCAACCAATTCCTTATCCATTGAACAGTCCATCCATCAAATCCAAATCTCTCCAATTTAGAGAGAAGGACGTTGTGAGGGACTGTGCCAAAGGCTTCACAGAAGTCCATCTAGATCACATCCATTGCTCTTCCCTTGTCCACTGATGCAGTCACTCCATCACAGAAAGCTACTATGTTGGTCAGGCAGGATTTGCCCTTGGTGAAGCCATGCTGGCTGTCTCAAATCACATCCCTGTCCTCCATGTGCCTTAGCACCACTTCTGGGAGGATCTGTTGCCTGATCTTCCCAGGCATAGAAGAGAAGCTGACAGGTCGGTAGTTCTCAAGGTCCTCCTTTCTACCCTTTTTAAAAATGGGCACAATGTTTCCCTTCTTCCAGTCACCAGGGACTTTGCCTGACCGCCATGACTTTTGAAATATGTGGGAGAGTGGCTTGGCAACTACATCAGCCAATTCCCTCAGGACTCTGGGATGCATCTCCTCAGGTCCCATAGAGGTATGTATGTTCAAGTTCCTCAGGTGGTCACGAACCTGATCTTCCCTTACAGTGGGAAGGGCTTTGCCCCTCTGGTCCCCATCTTGCAGTCCATTGACTTGGGAGGGGTGAGGAGAGAGGCTGCCAGTCAAGAATGAGGCAAAAATATTGTTGAGTACTTCAGCCTTCTCCTTGTCTGTTGATACAAGGTTGCCATTCCTGTTCATCAGAGGGGGTATGCCTTCTTTAACCTTCCTTTTTCTGGCTGACATACCTATAGAAGCCCTTCTTGTTCTTCTTAGCATCCCTTGCCAATTTCAGCTCCAGCTGTGCCTTTACCCTCCTGACTTCATCCCTACACAACGGGGCAGAATCCCTGTACTCTTCCCAGGATGCCTGTCCCTGCTTCCACTACCTCTGCAGTTCCCTCTTGCTCTTTAGTTTGACCAGCAGGTCTCAACTCAGCCATGCTGGTCTCTTCTCTTCCTTGCCTAACTTCTTACACCCGGGGACTGAGAGCTCCTGCGCTCTATGGAAAGCATAAAAAAAAAAAAATGTTCTGCCAGTACTGTTCTGTTCCCCTGTCCCTGAGGACTGTTTCCCAGGGTGTCCTACTGACTGACTCCTTGAAGTGCTGGAATTTGGCTTTCCTAAAATTTAGGGTCCTGACTATACTCCTCGCCTTTCCCATATCCATCTGGACTGTGACCTCCACCAATGCATGATCACTGCAGCCCAGGCTGCCTCCAATCTTGATGTCACTAATGAGCTCACTTGCATTGATGGCCAACAGGCCCACTATGGCATCCCCTTGGGTAGGGATGTCAATGACCTGGCTTAAAAAGTTTTCCTCAATGCAAGAATCTTACATTGGACCCATTATGTTTTAATTTTTACTTTTAATTACTGAGGTCAAGCCCACTATTTTCTGTAGTCTTTCACCTCTTGTAGTCCTTGTTGTCTTCCACCTGTAGTTTGATATAGTTTTTCCCATCTAACAGAAGTGATTTCAGAAACTTCATATTAAAGTCTATAATTTTTCAAATAATTGTCTCTTATTTTACGTTTCATTTCTGGGCACAGCAGACATCCTGTAATGTATTGGACTTCTCTCTTACATTGTAGCTATAGACCCTTTCAGTGTCGACAGAGCCTTGGTTTACTGTCTTTCCCATACCATATCTCCCATGGGTGGTCTCAAAGTTAGTAACGGTTCTTGTTTTGTTTGCAAGGTCAATATTGCAACTATAGTACTCCCATGATAGACACTTCCATTGTCTTAGTGAAAGTCCATATTAGAGAAACTTTTCAAAAACTTTTCTCTTGAATTATGGGCTCAAAATCATGAGGCAGGAAAATATGCTGGCCCACCTACTGTTCTGTACTGATCATGGTTTATCGCTCCTTCCTCTAACAATGAGTTCTCAGCTCCGAATTAAGATGCATTTGTTTCGTAGGATAATTCAGGTCAGAAGGACATCTCTAGTCTAACCTTCTGCTCAAAACAGGGTCAAGTTGCACAACTGCACTCTGCGTAGCTGTTTTGACTGTCCTGATGGTGAAAAATTTTTTCCTAAACTTTTTCTTAAATGCGGTTATTTCTATCTGTATTGGGTCTTGCTGAGATGGGGATAATTTTCCCCATAGCAACCCTCATAGTGTCGTACTCTCTATTGGTAGCTAGAAAGGTGTTGACAATACACCACTGTTGTGGCTACTGCTGATCAATGCTTCCACAACACTAAGCCTGTTTCTCCTACACTCCTCCCACCCCTTACCCCAAAGGCCAGTAGTCTGGGGGTGGGCAAGATGTTGGGAGGGGACATCACCAGGACAGCTGACACAAAATTACCAAAAGGATATTCCATACTACATAAAGTCTATTCAGCAGAAAAAGCTACGAGAAAAGAGGAGAAGTGCCGAGGTATTCATTATCATGATTTTTGTCTTCTGGAGCAACCGCTATGCCTACTGAAGCCCTACTTCCCAGCAAGTAACAAGACATCACCTGCTGATGAAGTAGAGAATAGGTCTTTTGTTTTCCTTTGCTTCAGCACATGGCCTTTGCTTTTGCTTTATTAAACTGCCTTTATCATGACCCATGAGTTCCTTTCCATCTTGTTTTCTCCCACCCTGTCCTCCTGAGGAAAGGGAGTGATAGAGCAGCTTAGTGGGCATCTCACATTTAGCCAGGTTCAACCCACCACAATATCTTACTTGGTTTTCCCTGTTGTTGACTGACTTTCCCCAGAACCATGTGCCACTGGAATTGCCACAGGCTTTCTGGTTTGTCGGGCTTCAGTTCTAGATACTGATTTCAAATGAAGCAACTCAAGCCTATGGTAGTAGTCTGGAAGAGAAAAAGTAGAAGAGATCCATTTCCTCCTTTTCAACAATGACACAGTCATATTAAGCTTTTTGACATTGTATGAACTCCATGTGTCAGTATCTGAATTAATACTTGTTTTCTCTTCAGCACCAGAAGAAGATTCTTAATTATACTTGTCAATAGACGTGGGAATCAGGGAATCATTATCTCCATGAATGTTTGTCACTGTGAAAAGTAGGTCATGTCAAGACACAGTACAAGACAAACAACACAGAGTTTCCATTTGTGAGCAAGAATATTTCACAAGAGCTCAAAGTGCACCAGCGGCCACAGGAAATTTGTTGTTGTTGTTCCCCTTAGCTGCAAAGCTCTGAACCATCACTGAGAGGTATGTGGAGTTTAATTTATTTCAATAATCTTTGTTCATTCAGAAGAGTATAAGATCCATTGCCACAGAGCTGATTCATGTGGGATAGTGTTCAAAAGCATCTGACAATCGTTAAACTCATAAACCACTGCCTAATATCATCTCTGGGCTTTATTTTACCACCCTCAGCCTCTAACCATCTGTCTCACTCCATCTGTCGTCTCGTCTTTTATTTAGTTTGAAAATTCTTTGGATGAGGATTGTCTTCTTGGCTCACATTTGTGCATAAGGATCCTGGCCTCTAATAGACTTCTAAGTATTAAGGTAATACATATAATAAAAAGCAACAACTTGAGTTGTCAGTCAAGTACTGCAATATAGTATGACCAAACAGAAGGCAACACAACATTTACAGTGTCTGAAAGACTTTATTCATCAGGCAATTTTTAATGCCTTATGTTCAACATATTTTTGTAACAGTAATTTTCAAATGTCTGTATGTAAGCAGTAAGCATTATTACAACTGACTGCACTGAAATGGTTATTTAGTGGGGCAAAGCAAGCTAAATCTCCACCAATTTGTTGAGATTCTAAAAGTTTATTTGATTCTTAAAGTTTAGAGCTGCTGATTTTTCTGAAAATTCTGTTTGCATGAGTATTGATAATGTGGTTTGTGGGAATACATTACACTATTAGCCTGAGCTAATCACTGGAAAAAAATTTGGGCTGAAGTTTGCTTTATGTTTCCCTTACTCTACCTAATTATACTGCGTTTTTATATGGTTTCTTTTATTTTTGTCAAAAAAACTGTTAATCATTAAGAAAATAGAGTACTGCATCCCTCCACAATTAAAGCCTGGTCAGATGTATCTCCATTACCATTTCCTTCAGAGAGAGGCTGTCAGCTTTCGCTTTAATTCCAAGATTCTATGAAAGATCACCTTAATTATAGGATTCTTGGCATGGCACTTATATTGTCATTCAGCTTGATTAATGCATATTGCTGAGTTGTCAGTCTAAAAATGTATTAAATTTATTTTCCAAATGTGTTTTCATTAACTATTTACTTGTTATGCAACTGGAATATAAAATATGCCTTTTAAAAAACTTTCTTAAAAATAGCTATATTTTTCATCACAGATTTTGAGCTTGGCTCTCACTAAGAACCTCTCCATGTCAAAACGCTGAATCTAAGGAAATTTCTGCAAATTTATTCTTAGGTTTAGCCTCACAATCAGTGCATATATTCCCAGCTCAGCCTTCAAAAGCAGGAACCACAGGCTACATGAATATTCTAAGAAAATAAATAAAGCGTGTTACCTTCTGAAGTATATTCTTATGATCTAGGTTATTAGAAAATATAAAACTTTGGTATAGGGTAAGAAGTTTCCCTTGACCATACGACACTACTATTTTAGAAGAGCTTTACGCAGGTCTCTGTATGAAAGTAATGGCATTCAAGGTCTATAATAACTGATGAAAAGAAAGTAAATAATGAAAAAATGTGAATAAATAACATTTTGGGTAGAAAAAAAATTATGTACTTGTTGCTACATTCTGGTAATGGATTCAGATGATATGATGATCTTTGCTGTTACCATGCAACTCCAAAAATGCTTATGTACATTTTAGTTTCGTTCCCTGCCAGAAACACTCATACGTAAAACCAGGTAAAAAAACCCTATAGACTATTGCTGTTGGAATGAAACAAAAAAGAAAGGAAAACTACTGAGTTAATATTTATTTATATAATTGCAAAATATATCTTCAATAGATAATGTGTTGAAATAACACATCCCAAGCCAGCAGTTATACTGGTTGAATAACTGAAGTAGACTAGGCCAATATCTTTCTGAAAGATTTCCATCCCCCTCAAAACCTGTGCTAAACATGCAACCTGCAACAACATGCTGTTGGTGAAATGCTTTCTGTCTCATGGGTTGAACATTTTACTCACATGATTACCTCCTACTTTTTCAGATACCTGGTGCAATGACGAATATGCAATGAGTACCAGCAAACAGAATTTACTTAGTCCTGCTTTCAAATAAACCAGTGAGCTTGTGGTTACTTCACCTGTAATAGTCTGTGGTAAAGAGGGAAGGCTGAAAACTAAAGGATTAAATATTTTTGGTACTATAGTGAAATTCTAGCCATAGTTGAGTGTAGAACAGGTATATAAATGTTATGAATGAGTGCCACTGTATTATTTTTTTTATCTTTCAGTTCACAGTAGCACATCTGATTTTTTCTTTCTGTTTTCCTTGGTTTGATAAATACCATGTCAAAACACTTTAGCACACTGTTAAAAATATTTACAGCCTTCTGAGTGCCAACAATATTACTGTAATTATCATAGAAGTGACATACAGCATTTAAAAAGCATTCTTATTTAAGAATTTATTATTTAAATAGTGCATTTGAAAGGCACGATCAAGTAACTGCATAACACAGTCAAAGTAGAGAATCCACTTCTTTGTGTAGGACAGTTAATTTATCTTCTTTACACTGGAATCCTGCTGGTGACATAAAACTGTGAGGGCAGAGCTGAAGCTCAGTAACATAAGGCTTACTAAAACATAAAATGCATTTCAAACTCACTTTTAAAATTGTAAAATACAAATTTCCACAGTGTTTACAAGGATAAACGAAGGCAGAGTAGTGAAAAGAAAGGGACTGTTACAATATATTTTGATAGTTCAGACCCCAGGTAAGAAGAGATGACAGGAGTGGTTACAATGGAGGAATTCAATGTAACTGAGATTTTTTTCCTATGATTACATTTAAATAGTCACTTTTTTAGGGACCCAGAAAGGGAAAATCCATGTTTTGCCAAAGCCCGTTGCGCTTTTGTCATTGTCTCTAGTGGGGGCAGACTTTCATGTTCATTGCTTTAACTGGAAGCTTTCATGAAAGTTAAACCATAATGGTAATGAAAGACTCAAAAAATAATGAGAACAAAGGGATTATTTTCTATTTTCCATAAATTATTTAGCTATCAATCTTTATGTAGAATGTATTGGTTTATCCATTTGACATGTGTATATATTTACTACCTTTAGAAAAGGAAGAAAGATTATTACATTTCAGTAAATGTAATGCCTCCTGCTTATGATTTTTTTAAAATTAAGATCAAACCTGTCATATATGTAATCATGACACACAGTAACTCAGCTAGCATTATTCAAACAAAAGTAGATTATATACTTCTTCGTCCTGTTAGGTACCTGATGTTAGTCTTGTTTTTTTCTTCCTTGCAGTTTAAATACTCCCGTCATGTTTCATTCCTGTAAGTGACTGATTTCTACAAAAACTTTACTGTGTTTACCTAAAGAAGCAAAGGTCTTTCGCAAACATCTTTTTTACTCATGGGATGAAAGTATCAATTGTAAATTTGATCTTTTTTTTTTTCTTTTCATTAACTTTTGTAGTACAAGTACTCCAGCATTTAAAACAGTGTTTTTGAAGATAGCTGTAAATAGTGCTAATGGCAAGGATAAAAACAATCAAATAGTACATAAATTAGGCAGACTGAACAAGTCCATGAAATCAAACTATCTGGAATGAGATTCCAGGTTTCATTAGGCAGACTGAACAAGTCCATGAAATCAAACTATCTGGAATGAGATTCCAGGTTTCAGGAACCTTGAGTAATCTATTAAATTACTCCAGCATATGTGTCATTTTTAATTTTACCTCTGATAAAGAAATAGCAAATCTATAGCAATATTAAAATAGTGAAAACTTAAGTGAATTAATTTCAAAATTAGAAAAGTGTTCTGTCGAGTGTCTTTGGAGGGTGGAAGAAAAATAAATTTCTTACACGATTATTTTAAGCTCAGGAAGTGTGGGCTGAATGAGTGGTCAGTGAGGTGGATTGAGAACTGGCTGAATGGCAGAACTCAGAGGGTTATCATCAGCAGTGCTGAGTCTAGTTGGAGGCCGGTAAATAGTGGTGTCCCCCAGGGGTCAGTACTGGGCCCAGTCTTGTTTAACTTCTTCATCAACGACCTGGATGAAGAGTTAGAACGTACCCTCAGCAAGTTTGCTGACGACAGCAAACTGGGAGGTGTGGTAGATACACCAGAAGGCTGTGCTGCCATTCAGCGTGACCTGGACAGGCTGGAGAGCTGGGTGCAGAGGAACCTGATGAAGATCAACAAGGGCAAGTGCAGGGTCCTGCACCTGGGGAGGAACAACCCCATGCACCAGTACAGGTTTGGGGTGGACCTGCTGGAGAGCAGCTCTGCGGAGAGGGACCTGGGTGTCCTGGTGGTCGACAGGTTAACCATGAGCCAGCAGTGTGCCCTGGCTGCCAAGAAAGCTAATGAGATCCTGGGACGCATCAAGAGGAGTGTGGCCAGCAGGTCGAGGGAGGTTCTCCTTCCCCTCTACTCAGCCCTAGTGAGGCCCCATCTGGAGTACTGCATCCAGTTCTGGGCTCCCCACTTCAAGAAAGATGAGGAGCTACTGGAGAGAGTCCAGAGGAGGTCTACGAGGATGATGAGGGGACAGGAGCATCTCTCCTATGAGGAAAGGCTGAGGGAGCTGGTCTTGTTCAGCCTGAAGAAGAGAAGGCTGAGAGGGGACCTAATATATACTTACAAATATCTGAAGGGTGGGTGTCAGGAGGATGGGGCCAAGCTCTTTTCAGTGGTGCCCAGCGACAGGACAAGGGGCAATGGGCACAAACTGAGGCACAGGAAGTTCCAGCTGAACCTGAGGAAGAACGTCTTCCCTCTGAGGGTGAGGGAGCACTGGAACAGGCTGCCCAGGGAGGTTGTGGAGTCTCCTTCTCTGGAGATATTCAAGACCCACCTGGACAAGGTCCTGTGCAGCCTGCTGTAGGCAAACCTGCTTCAGCAGGCTTGTTGGACTAGATGACCCACAGAGGTCCCTTCCAACCCCTACCATTCTGTGATTCTGTGATTCTGTGATTCTGTGATTTACTTTTTTCTAGATAGCATTTTTTAAGTCACAATTTAAAAAGTGACAGTTTAAATATCATAGATTTTTTCCTTCGATCTATTTACAATAATATAAAACCTATTTATTTGCAATATTTTAAAGAGATTTTCCAACTTAAAGCTGCTCTAGTAACATGAAGGAGTCTAGGAGTCTTTTTAAATGCAAGTAAGACAAGGCTTCATCTACCATTGCTGCCTAAAAGACCATATAAATTTGTTTCTATATTCTCAGTTTTTCCCGAATTAAACTTATCTATTAGTTATTGGGCTTGACTGTACATTCAGTGAAATCATAGGTATAGTTATTACCTTAAAAAAGCCCTTATGGTTTTAATTGCTTTTGGCTGTATTTGTTGAGCTCCTGCCGAGATACTGACAGAGATCCCAATCAAACAAAGAGTTTAAGTCTGTGCTTAAGTCTAAGCACATAGTTTTATCTAACTAAAATTTGGGATTGATGTGGAAGACTGACGTCCTTCAGTCTTCATACAGTTGGAACTCGCAATTGGATCAGAAGGCATTATGCTTGCAATAACAAAAGTACCAGTCCTGAGGGATGGAGTTTTAACATTATCCTAGTAACAAAGAAAAGGAAAACTTTGACCACACCACAAAAACATGTTCTACTCCTGCAAAAAGACTTTTCTGTAATATGAGAAAGTCCTATCAAGTGTTCTGAAATCCTGTCTATATTGTACTCAGGGATCCTTTGACAACTTCAGTGAAACAAGAACATCATTGTTTTTGGAATAAGAATCTGTTACAGAATGATTCTGGTATAGGGCTGTTACATACTAAAGAATACATAAAATGCAAAGTTTCACTAAAGTAGTATAAATAGATGCCTCTTATTCTCTCTCACATAAAAACTTCTGAAGATCACAGAGAAGTTTCTCAGAAGTTTCCTTGTTTCTTAGTGATTTCCTTACATAGTTTTCATTTTTCTTTCAGGGACTATAGATGCTATTTTTCACACTGAATTCTGACTAATTTATGGTTGACAAAGAGATAATGCATATAGCTATCTTTCGTAATCACCAATAAAAGTGGTGATACATATAATATTTTTTAGATGACCTAGGATTTAGGTTACTTCTGCATGCTAGATCGGGTGTTGTTACCACACCATCTAAAATGAGACTCTGTTATGAAAAAGGGCACTGAATAACAAAGCAGACATCACGACTTTCTTAGTTTTACTCTTCTCTGATACCGGTATCCTTGTAAGCCTGGATAATCCATCTGCATATTCAGCCCTTCCTGTAAAAAGTAAGAAGCGTAATTTGTTCACAAGGATTGGGTTATAACATTGTTTTACAAAATGCTACATGAGGAGAATTGTCTGTTTCAAATTTAAGCTCTCCAAAGTATGGTATACGGAAAACATTAAGTAAAAGTTGAACTGACAGCCAGCACTGTTGTATGGATTTATCCTAAATTCCCAAGAGTATGCCACAACAGGGTACACATGTTTTATTTCTGTTATAAGAATTATTAAAAATGGTTTTTGGTCAATAAACAGTAAAGTAGCAGTGTCACCCAGCAGACACCTTCAATGAAATTTTGCTTGGTGCTAGGCAGGAGGTAGAATTACTTACAATAAATATCTTACAATTTTCTCTCTCTCTGTTGTTTTAATGACACTCACCTGATAAAGATAACACCAAGTATTGATAGCTATTTAGTAAATATCCTAGAAAGTGTTCACTCTAGAAAAATAAAGCCTGATATAAACTTCAGTGAACTAATTGGAACAACCTGTTTAGAAGGCTGGATTGGCATTACTGTTCTAAGAAAACATTGTATTATTCTGGAATATTTGAGTTTTTTATCCTGAGGGCTGAAAGAGCCTCTCCTAAATGCAATTTGATTTTTAAAGGCTTTCTGAAGGTTCAATGTAGATTAAAGATGAAGAATTTCAAACCTGCATGGACATGAATAAATTATGTTCTTTAACGCTTGATCCAAGAGTATTTTTTCTTGTGTTGTGGATTTGCATGGCAAGGTTTTGATAGTGGGTGTCTATAAGGTTGTGGCTCCTGTGAGAAGCTGCTAGAAGCTTCCCTCATGTCTGACAGAGGCAATGCCAGCCGGCTCTAAGATGGCCAAGGCCAAGCCAATCAGCAACAGAGGTATCACCTCTTTCACATTTAAGAAGGGGAAAACTTGCTGTGGGACAGTAGTCAAGAGAGGATTGAGACTACGTGAAAGAAACAGCTCTGCAGACACCAAGGTCAGTAAAGAAGGAGGGGGAGGAGGTGCTCCAGGCACCTGAGCAGAGATTTTCTCCTGCAGCCCTTAATGAGGACCGTGGTGAGGCAGGCTGCCCCCCTTCAGTCCATGGAAGTCCACGGTGGAGCAGATTGACACCTGAAGCCTGTGGAGGACCCCAAGCCGGAGCAGGTGGATGCCCGAAGGAGGCTGTGACCCTGTGGGGAGCCCGTGCTGGAGCAGGCTCCTGCTGGGACCTGTGGACCCATTGAGAGAGGAGCCCACGCCAGAGCAAGTTTGCTGGCGGGACTTGTGACCCTATGAGGGACCCACACTGGAGCAGCCGGTTCCTGAAGGACTGCACCCCATGGAAGGGACCCACACTGCAGTAGTTTGTAAAGAACTGCAGTCCAAGGGAAGGACTTGTGTTGGAGAATTTTGTGGAGAACTGCCTCCCATGAGAGGGACCTCACATTGGAGGAGGGAAAGAGTGTGAGGAGTCCTTCCCCTGAGGAGGAAGGAGTGGCACAGCCAATGTGTGATGAACTGACTGCAACCCCCATTCACCATCCCCTTGCACCACTCGAGGGGGAGGAGGTAGAAAATCCGCAATAAAGTTTGGCCCAGGAAAAAGGGAGGGATGGGGGGAAGGTGTTTTTAAGATGAGGTTTTATTTCTCATTATCTTACTCTGATATGATTGGTGATAAATTAAACTTCCCCCCCTCCAAGTTGAATGTTTTGTCCATGACAGTAATCAGTGAGTGATCTCTTCCTGTGCCTGTTGTGACCCATAAGCCTTTCATCACAGGTTTTCTGCCCTGTCCAGTTGAGGAGGGGGAGTGACAGAGCAGATTTGCTGGGCACCTGACATTCATCCAGGCTAAACCATAACATCTTGTCAGCAGAGAGAATCTTATCATGATTCAAAGAAAATAAAATGACTGATATGCTCAAAGTAGTCTTCATACAAATCATGCTGTTTTATCACCACAAGTCAGAGTATTTACTGTACTTCTACACATCTCATGTTTTACATCTCATACTTCTACATCATCTTTTATATGAGATTATCTAACACTGATTAAGCAGTTTCATTTATAAATTCTGCTTAGAATCTGGTATTTAGGTGTAGACTTCTTTAAATGGTTGTATTTTTAATATTTCACGTTTCAAGATAATTTTTATTTTAAGCTTTCGAAATGGAATTATTTAAAAAGAGATGTTGATTCATAGCATCAGATTTAACTCTACCTAATCAAGTACACACATACAATCTTTATAAAGAAATAAAATAAGAACACTTACCAGCTGAGAAAAAAATGTGGATGAAGTGAAATAATGGCCAAAGATTTAAAGTCACTCTCTGGAAATGGAAAGGAACAGAGAATCCCACATGGTGTTGCCAAACTATAAATAAGGAATTAAATTTATTGGCTGTAACAGAAGAACTTTCATGTTTACGTATTCACTTGTGTGAATCCAGGCTACGCTGTTTGGCCTTGAGTGAATATTTCTGAATAAAGAATCCAATAACATGAGGCAATACTGATGTGCAATCTAAAAAGAGCTAAACTTTGAATGAATTTCAGGGACTTTTTTTCTAAACAGTGTCTATTTCATACTAGTTATGCATTTAAAAAAAAATGTAAATGTTTTTGGTGATGAAGATCATCATGGAAAGAAAACTTTTCTTCTATAAATTATTATTTTTAACAGTTATTTAGAAATTCATCCCCTTCTTGCCCCATACAATCTTTGTCAGGTTTAATAGTTTTTAACTTCTATTCAGTTGTCATATTCTTGTCTCTCTTTTTCCTTGTTAAAAAAATTGCCATCTGTCTGAATCAATAATATTTTCATTCTTAAGGCATCTTCTCCCACAGCATATGTCTTCAATTTCTAATGTGAATCAGAATATTTGAAGAATGTTGTCAACAATTATGCCTCAGTTATGAATCAGCCATGACTTTTTACCAATTAAAATGTACACTTTAAAGAAAAATATAAATATCACTTGCTTTGTTGCAAAATTCCGTAAGGCTCACTATGATAATGAAACACAGAATTTCCTATATTTTTTGAGACATTCATGGAATAACAAGAAATTAAATTTTGTAGTACACTTATTAAACTACTTTTGTAGTACTAGCTTTTTTAAAAATTAGATGCAACTTTAGAGGATTTTTTAAGATCTAAATGATCAAGAGAATTCAACCAATAAAACATAAATTTTCATAAATCTGGAAGCATGACATATAATAAAAAATGTTCAGATCATCGATTCCATGTCAAATTACGGTTATGCCTTCTTCTTGCACTCTAATTGCTGATTTTAAAATATTCAAAATCTTTTATTACCTTCACAGATGCATTAATTTGACATTTTTTCTGCACTAACAGAATTTCTAAAATATGTTTTGCTGTTAGAAAACAAGATCTTTTAAGGACTTGAAAGGAAATGGAAGACAATATAAAGTTCAAATGTGTATGGAAAGGATTTTTAATAAAATTTACTTTTTCGAGCATGTTCTAAGGAAAACTGGTTTCAGCTGGAAGAAATAAACAGCCGTTGGAGCCTTTAGATTTACTGCCTGTACACACCATATTATGCACTGGCTTTTTTTTGTAGAACTTTGAACAGTTTTGTCATGCAAGGTACTCTATGTCTTGTGTCCTCTATACTTAAAAGTTTTCAGTAAGGCTAGTTGAAAGTTTTCCCACAGAGTTATTCTGCAGTGTAAAATTGTGTTTTGACCACACAGCTCTCTAAGAAAAAGCCTGCTTTTCAGAATGTTTCTTTGGATATTTTGCCTTTAAAAGCTAGATAGCCCGTCCTTGATAAACCCCATATGTCAAAGAAAAGATAAATTTTGATTGCCAAACAACTCTGAGTTTTGCAACTTTCCTGTATATTTACATCACATACAGACATCACACCATCTGGATATGCAACAGGATGCCAGATACAATGTGCACACCTCAGTATGCAGAAAGAAGTATAAAAGGACTTTACCCACACTGAAAGCCTGTATTTCTTTGTGTGAAGTGTTAATTGCTGACAAAGACTAACGCAACTTTCTCCATCCAGAGTGGGAAGGAAGAACTATTGCTCTAGGCAACTGATAATTTGTCTTCCTACCAGCTGAACAGCAGAACTGGGATAACTGACTTGATGGAGCTATTTTTCTTCTTTAAACCCTAACTCTGTTTTCCTCCCAGTTTTTAAACTGCTCTGGACTGCTCCATTACTTATTCTTTGTACTTCAGTAAGGAATATGTAGAGCCTCTGGTTTAGCTTGTAAAAAGACAGCTATTTGCCTTCAGAGAGGGTGAACATCACCGAATGTGCAGAAAAGATCCTATGTACACCCTCTGGGAAAGAACCTGTGTGTTGCAAAATATTTGCATATATATTTTCAGTGGGGAAGCCTTGAGTAGGGCCAGGGAAAAACAACACAAAGTTATCTTCTATTGTTTGAGACAACAAGTGTAGTTGTGTTACTGAGTCATAGTTCCTTTCGTGAGATATAGTGCAGTACACCTGACCCAGCTATCATACAAGGCCTCAATTTATCTCAAAGCTGTAATGTGCTTACATTACTAGAAGCCTTGTACAATGCCCTGAGCATTGCAGTGGTGTGGTATTTAATAATAATTGAAAGATGATTACAGTATTTCTGCATATACACACAAAGGCTTTCTACAAATGTAAAAGGTAAAACTGAAAAGAAAAAGGAAAAAAAAATCACAAATACACACAGACAGTACAGAGCAAAGGATGACAGAGAATATACTTATATTTCCATTTGACAGGGAAAAATTGACCTTTGATTTCTGTATCTGGGACATAAAATATCTGTATTTCATGAGAAAGTAAAAGCTTGTGTCCATGATCAGAGTAATGAGTATTTGTTAAGATCTCACATTCTTTAAATTTGAATCTCACCTATTTTAAGATTTTACTAATTTTGGTACAACTATAAAGCACAGACACATCATTCAAAGAACATTTTTAAAACTCTACAGCAGTTTACGTGAGGAAGCCTTTATTTCTTTTGTCGCTATTTACCCAAACTGAGATGATCATTAGTCTTTATTGTGTTCTTTCTTACTGTTTAAGACAGATACTAAAAAAGAAAAAAAATAACAGCAGATTGTTATAAGATACCTTATCCCATGGTGAGAATAACAACCAAGATAAGACTTATATAGAATGAAATTTGCATTCCAATGTTCGTGTGTATAGCCAAGTACTGTGTGCAGTTAAATGAGTCTGTTGTCTTGCTGTAATGAATATCTACATCCATCCTAACAGTTAATGAGGAATAAATGACTTATTATCAATGAATGACAGTATCTAAATAGCTCTGCAACAAAACCAGAATATTAATATGTGTAGCTAAAATAGATCTTTAATGATAATGAACTTACTCAGACTATTAATTATTTTAAAAGCCTATATTAAGGTTTACTGCTTCTGGATGGAGTTGGAGCTCAGCTGGTTCAAGTGCCCTTATACATTTGCAGACAGAGTTAAGAAATGACCCTTTAAAATTCCATCTCAAAACTGAACGGAAAAGGGCTTTTATGAAATACAAGGGTGCCATGAAAGAGCAGACCATGAATCTCTCTAGTTCAGCATTTTATTTCCACCAGAAATTAGGCCTACTCACTTTGATGGAAGTAGCAAGAATTGTCTCTACAGCTGATTGTGCATTAACTGACTCACTTCCTAATCATCAGCTGAGGGTGAGCCTGTGCCATGAAGCACAAAGAGTTCTGTCTTTTACTTTTTAAAAAAAAAAAAAAAAAATTTCTAGTAGAATGGAAAGATCTCATTGCCACTTCAATGTAAAATTAATTTCTGAATATTTCTGAGCTCTTGATCTAAGTGATACCATGTTCAAACCATAAAATTGCAATGATTGCAGAAAATTTTGCTTGTTCAAGTATTCCTAACAGTGAGTAGATGAGATGACTCTTTATCTACATGGACTAACAAATTCTTGATGAAGAATTTGTTGTGGAGCTTCATTTAATTCTTCCTAATTTTAGGCAAGTTCTCAGTTGTTACTTTTATCTAGGAAGCTATTCCCAGAGCTTTGCTTGATTCAGAAAAACTAAATATTCCTTCGGCCAGGAGGAGGAAAGGGATGAGCGGGTGTACTGGACTGCGTGGGTTCGATGGCCTGGCACATCAGACCCGCAGAAGTATAAGGCTTTTGTAGATACTGGTGCACAGAGCTGATACCATTAAGGTATAGGGGCACAGAACCCGTCTGGATCTCTGGAGTGACAGAGGGATGCCAAGAATTGTCTGAACTGGAGGCTGAGGTGACCTTGACAAGGGACAAGATGGAAAAGCACCCCATTGTGACTGGCCCAGAGGCCCCTTGTATTCTTGGCATAGATTACCTCAGGAGATTGTACTTCAAGGACCCAAAGGGGTACTGAGGGATGTTTGGTGTGGCCACTGTAAACACAGAGAAAGTCAAAGAGCTCTCTACCATGCCTGGCCACTCAGAAGATCCCTTTGTTGTGGGATTGCTGTGAACTGAAGAACAGCAGGTGCCAGGTGCTACCAGGACAGTGCACCCGTGGCAATGTCACACAAAACGAGACTCCCTGATCCCCATTCATGAGTTGATTCATCAACTGGAAAGCCAAGGAGTAATCAGCAAGACTCACTCACCTTTTAATAGCCCCATGTAGCCAGTGCAAAAGTCTGATGGAGGATGGAGGTTACCAGTAGACTGTTGCGGCCTGAATAAGTGACGGTACCAATGAGTGTTGCTGTACCAGACATATTAGAGCTGCAGTATGAACTGGAGTCCAAGGCAGCCAAGTGATATGCTACAATTGACATTGCCACTGCATTTTTTTTTATTCCTTTGGCAGAAGAGTGCAGGTCACAGTTTGCTTTCATCTGGAGGGGCATCCAGTACACCTGGAATCGACTGCCCCAGGGGTGGAAACACAGTCCCACCATTTGCCATGGACTAATCCACACAGTACTGGAGAAGGGTGAAGCTCCAGAACATCTGCAGTACATCGATGACATCATTATATGGGGTGACAGAGCAGAGGACGTTTTTGAGAAACGGAAGAAAAGAGTTCAGATCCTTCTGAAAGCTGGTTTCACCATTAAATGAAGTGAAGTCAAGGGACCTGCACAAGAGATCCAGATTTTAGGGAGAAAATGGCAGGATGGGTGCTATCAAATCCCAATGGATGTCATCAACAAAATAGCAGCTATGTCTCCACCAACCAGCAAAAAGGAAGCACAGGCCTTCTTGGGTGTTGTGTTTTTTTGGAGGATGCACATTCCAAATAACACCCAGATTGTAAGCTCTCTCTGTCACGTGACCCGGAAGAAGAATGATTTTGAATGGGGCCCTGAGCATTTGAACAAATTAAACGGGAGATAGATCATGCTGTAGCCCTTGGTCCAGTCTGGTGAGGACAACATATTAAAAATATGCTCTACACCGCAGCCAGGGAGAATGGTCTAACCTGGAGTCTCTGGCAGAAAGCACCAGGGGAGACTCGAGGTCGACCCCTGGGGTTTTGGAGCCGGGGATACAAAGGATCCGAGGCCTGCTATACTCCCACTGAAAACCTGATTCTGGCAGCTTATGAAGGCGTTCAAGCTGCTTCAGAAGTGGTCAGCACTGAAGCTCAGCTCCTCCTAGCACCACGGTCCTGGGCTGGATGTTCAAAGAAAGGATCCTTTCTCTGCATCATGCCACTGATGCTACATGGAGTAAATGGGTCACACTGATCACACAGCAGGCCTGAATGGGAAACCCCAGTCGCCCAGGAATTCTGGAGGTAATCATGGACTGGCCACAAGGCAAAGACTTTGGAGTATCGCCAGAGGAGGAGGTGACACATGTTGAAGAGGCCCCACTGTATAGTGAGCTGCCAGAAAATGAAAATCAGTATGCCCAGTTCACGGATGGGTCCTGTCACATTGTGGGGAAGCAGCGGAGGTGGAAGGCTGCTGTATGGAGCCCTACACGACAAGTTGCGGAAACTGCAGAGGGAGAAGGTGAGTCAAGCCAGTTTGCAGAGGTGAAAACCATCCAGATGGCTTTAGACATTACCAGTCGAGAGAATTGGCCAGTGCTCTGTCTTTCCAATGACTCAGGGATGGTGGCCAATGCCTTGTGGAGGTGGCTGCAGCAGTGGAAGAACAACTGGCAGCTCAGAGGCAAAACCATCTGGGCTGCCCCATTGTGGCAAGATATTGCTGCCCAGCTAAAGCAGTTGGTTGTAAAAGTTTGCCACATGGACGCCCACGTCCCAAAGGGCTGGGCCACTGAGGAACATCAAAACAACCAGCAGGTGGATCAGGCTGCAAGACTGAAGTAGCTCAGGTGGATTTGGACTGGCAACATTAAGGGTGAACTATTTATAGCTTGGTGGGCCCATGGACACCTTAGGCCATCAAGCAAGAGACGCGACATACAGATGGGCTCGTGACCGAGGACTGGATTTGACCATGGACACCATTGCACAGGTTATCCATGAATGTGAAACACGTGCTGCAATCAAGAAAGCCAAGCGGGTAAATCCTCAGTGGTATGGAGGACGATAGCAAAAATATAAATAAGGGGAGGCTTGGCATATTGACTATATCACACTGCCACAAACCCGCCAAGGCAAGTGCTATGTGCTCACAACAGTGGAGGCCACCACCGGATGGCTGGAAACCTACCCTGTGCCCCATGACGCCACCTGCCCCATGCCACTGCCTGGAATATGATCCTGGGCCTTGGAAAGCAAGTCCTATGGTGACATGGCACTCCTGAAAGCATTGAGTCAGACAACGGGACTCATTTTCGTAACAGCCCCATAGTCACTTGGGCAAAAGAACAAGGTATGGAGTGGATCTATCACATCCCCTACCATGCACCAGCCTCTGGAAAAATCGAACTGTACAATGGGCTGCTAAAAACCACTCTCAGAGCGAAGTGGGTTCGGACTTTCAAAAATTGGGATACTCATTTAACAAAGGCCACCTGGATGGTTAACACCAGAGGATCCACCAACCGGGCTGACCCTGCCCAATCAAAACCTCAGCGCCCTGTAGAAGGGGATAAAGTCCCTGTAGTGCACATGCGGAACATGTTAGGGGAGACAGTCTGGGTTAGTCCTGCCTCGGTCAAATGTAAACCTGTTTGTGGGATTGCTTTTGCTCAAGGACCTGAGTGCACCTGGTGGGTGATGCAAAATGACGGGGAAGTCCAACGTGTACCTCATGGGGTACAGACATTTTAGAGGGATGGTCTGTAAACTAAGGAAATTATATTTGTGTGTGTGTATATGTCTATACATGCATAAAATCAAAAGAAGTCTTAGTAAAGTGTAGACCTGGGGCATGATATAGATGGTATAGAATAAGGGGTGGATAATGTCCTGGGTTCAGCTGGGATAGACATAATTTTCACAACAAGCTGGTTGGGCTGACCCAAACAGCCAATCAAACGGGATATTCCATACCATGTGATGTCAGGCTCAGTATTTAAGTGGAGAGCTGTATGAAGGAGAGGCTTTTGCTACTCAGGAGCAAGCTGAGCATAGGGTGGTGAGAACACTGTATGTTGTATATATATGTCATGGTCAAAACAAATTGCAAGCACAGCAGTGCTTTGACTGTAACCTGAAGGCAATTTTCAAGGGAAGCATTAAAGTATATTACATAAAAAAATGATTTCAGTGTAAAGATATTCTTTTATGTTCATTTAGGTAAGAGAAATATCATACAGAGTTGGTTTTAATATGTAAAGTGTTCAAGATGCTGTGTCCATTTGTTAGCTGAAGGTAAATTGTACTACTGGAGTTTCCTGGATAAAGTCACATTGATGTTACAGAAATGTTAGGGGAAAAAAGCTTCAGACAATAATAGCTTTGTTCAGTCATATCTTTGCTACGTAAGATTAGTAAACTTATGTTATTTATCATTTATAGTAGCACTAGGGAAACTAACTTGCTTGCCTAAGTAAAGACTTTTTATTATTTTTCTGATTAACTAAATTTAAAAGTTTTGTTTTAGTATCTGGTTGTCAGTTTCTATCCATCAGTTACTTTATTCGAAGAAGGTTTTCCCTGGTACACTCTGTTTCATAGCTTTTTCAAAGAAATCACATGAAAATTGTGAAAGCATTCAAATGAGCCATACATGCCTACATAAAGTTAAATATACTTTTCATCTCAGTTTCATATTTATTTCATGCAGTATGTCACTTGACTTGCAGTGAGTTGAAAATTTGAGTGCTGCTTTTCATATCAAGTCACACATTAAAAATGCTGTCTGGTAGCTAGAACTATTTTACTGTGACTGAAACCATCCTCAGCCCCTTTAATTTTGCATGTTTCTGCTGTGGGCAGATGTCCTCGGGTATACTGTGTAAATAGAGAGCAATGGTTTTGGCATCAATACGCTTATTCGTACCTTCTGTAGCAATCCAGAACCCACCATTAATTTCTTTATGTATCATTCATAGAGAGCATCCATTTTCTAAATTGTTGCAAGGCTGTGCGCTATCATTAAGATATCTTAATTGTATGAAACTTTGAAGTCATTAAGATCTTTTGTGGGCAAGAATCTTGGTGAGATGGTATATATTTGTTCATAGAAGTACAGTCACTTCTGTGTTTTACAGGCAGGTGGACGGTAACCTGCTGGTCAAATCCTCCCAACCATATTCAGGACTGTCCTGGGTTTGGCCAGGACAGGGTTCATTTTCACCGGACTCCAGGAAGGGGCACAGCCGGGGGGATGGGGGTTGACCCTACCTGGCCAAACAGAACCCGGTATTCCATACCATGTGACGTCACGCTGGGTTCCGGTGGGGGGGGTGGTGCGGCAGAAACGGACTCGCGGCTTGGGGGGGGCGCAGCGCCGGTCCTGTTCGGGAGAGCGGCTGTCTGGGTCGTGCGGTTCGTTGTTGTGTTTTCTCCTTCTCTGTACCGTTGTTGTTGCTGTTCCCTCTGTTTGCTGTTCTGTTAAACTGCCCTTATCCGGACCCACCGATTGCTGCCTGTTTTCTTTTTCATTCTCCTCCGCACGCCGGCGGGGGGAGGGGCGGCCGCGTGGCGCTTTTGTTGCCGGCGGCAGCCGAAACCAAGACATTATTTGGCGCCCAAGCGTGGGGCAGGGATAACGGCAGGGCTGAGCAGCGGGTGTTAAAACTGCTTTCTTAGATTTTGTTAAATTTTGTTATAGGCACTTTTCTGTGTTAGTTAAATAGTCGCCGGTAAAAATGTTGCTGACTTTGATCAGATGGCTGTGGTTTTTGAACACTTATTTGCAGTATGTGTTTACTGCCATGCTGTTCATCATCTGATAACTGTAAATGTAACAAATGTAACATGTGGGGGATGTTATCACTTCAGGTGGTCGAAACAAGTCTTGGATCTTTGTGAATAATTCAGATGGTTGCAAAACAAGGGACTCCTGAATAATCCCTTTAGGCGCCTGGGCCTTGGGAGAACAGGTATGCAAACTACAGAGATAAGGAGGCTGCAGGATAATCTGAAGACCCCTGCTGAGAGACGCCAAACAAACATGTGTGACGGACATTACCATATATTAATGAATTCTCGGAAAAGGCATTACTATGATAAACATTTCTTGGAAATGTAATTAATATGTATGTTAACATAGCATAAATACCTAGTAACTGTGTCTCTTCGGTGCACACGTTTGGAGGAGAGATCCCCCGTGTGCCCGGCGCCGCAATAAAGAATACCTGCTTAATAGTCTGCCGACTATTGAGTCTTCAATTCCGGCTTTTCACGGCATCATTTCTGGCACCCCAGATGGGACCCGCTCTGCTCGGCTGCAGGACCCGCTGAGAACAGGACTCCCTAGGGTACCCCCGGGATTTCCCGGAGGGACTCCTCGCCTCACACGGATCACTGCGGGAGCAGACAAGGACCATCTAAAGGAGTAAAGGTATTCTTTTTTTTCTTTCTTTCTCTGTTTTGGTATGTGAGACCGGTCATTTGGAGAGTTCTCATAAGTCGTAGGAGACGTCCTACGCTGAGCGCTGTACACCAGGCTACTAGTGCCTGAGGGTGTACGTCTTGGTGCGTTGGTGCAAGCACGGGTTGTGTTTTGCACTTCTGTAATAACGTGCTTTTGGTATTGTAGTCTTGGTGCGTTGGTGCAAGCACGGGTTGTGTTTTGCACTTCTGTAATAACGTGCTTTTGGTATTGTTGTATTGGTGCGTTGGTGCAAGCACGGGTTGTGTTTTGCACTTCTGTGATAACGTGCTTTTGGTATTGTTGTATTGGTGCGTTGGTGCAGGCACGGGTTGTGTTTTGCACTTCTGTAATAACGTGCTTTTGGTATTGGTACACTTAGGAAACCTGCTTAAGTTGTACTTCTGGTGATACGGATTTGTTGGTATTGAACTTGGATATCGGATATCTCGGATACTGGCTTGTTAAGAACCTTGTACGGCGAACCTCTTTTTTTATGTGACCAGAATATTAATTGTGCGGAACGTGGTCAAAGCGGGACAGAAGGGGACAACAGTTTAGAATTTTAAGACAAAGATAACAGAAGTACAGAATCAGTAAAGTAAAATGGGGGGACAGCAAAGCAGTGATATTTTAAAGAAAAGCCCCTTAGGATGTATCCTAGCACATTGGAAGGATATAGGGGGACCACCAGGTGGGAGTGTGAATAAGAAAACACTGATCAAATACTGTAACCAGTGGTGGCCCCTGTATAAACTAGAAGATGATGAAAAATGGCCCTTTAATGGATCTTTGAATTATAATACTATATTACAGTTAATGTTGTTTCTACGGAAAGAAGAAAAATGGGATGAGGTTATGTATGCAGATATGTTTTTTACTTTGCGAAATCATCCGGAGTGGCAGAAGAATTGTGGTATTAACATCCCACCACAGGACCCTCTAGTCTTATGCTTAGAAAAGGAAAAGAGAAATGGAAGGAAGGAACAGGAGAAAATTAAGAGGTGCTGCTCAGCATGTAGTATCGGACAAAGGTGTTTAAAAGTGACAAGTGCTAGAAAAGAAAAAGAGGAGGCAGACGATCAGTTTGAAGATTTGGAACTATCCCCTCCATTACAAAACTTGCCTCCTCCACTTCCATCATTACTATCCAGAACAGATAGTAGTAGTGAGGAGGAAGGAGAAACAAATAAATTTACTCCGATTACCACACGGACTCGGAGTAAGACTCAGAAGGCTCCACAACTCCTGGCCCCATTGCGGGAGGTAATGGGGGCGGGTGGCCCAGCTAAAGTAAAGGTTCCCTTTACCACTGCTGATCTAGATGCTTGGAAAGAGATAGCTGAGGGATACCGAAATGACCCCTCTCGAGTGGCAAAACGATTTGAATTAATAGTAAAAAACCAGGATCCTGATTGGGCAGATGTAGATTTGATTCTGGGGGAGATGACTGAGACAGAAAAGCAGCTGGTATTAAAAACTGCGCAAACTCATGTACAAGCCCAAATTAATGGAGGAGCCTTACAAGGGAATGTAGATAATTACATTCCCCTGAATAACCCGCATTGGGACCCCAATGATGAGAGGGACTATAGAATGTTAAAAAGATATCGAGATTGGATAAAAATGGGGTTGGAAAATGCGATTCCAAAAGCTGTAAACTGGTCAGCATTATATGCTGTCAAGCAAGGGCAAAAGGAAACACCTACCGAATTTTTGGATCAATTGAGAAATGCTATGAGAAAATACACTACCCTAGATCCCTCCTCAGATGTGGGACAGCAACAGCTTGTCTCTCTGTTCCTGGGACAATCATCTACAGATATAAGAAAGAAGTTACAGAAACTAAGAGAACCAGAAATAAGAAACTTAGAAAAACTACTTGAGGAAGCATGGAGAGTTTTTAGGAATCGGGAGGATGTGGATAGAGGAAAATTAACCAGAAAAATGGCAACGGCAACGGTGGCAGCCTTAGAAGAGAAAGGAATGACAGACAGAAGGGAATTTAGAGGACGAGGAAGGGGAAGATCCTTGGGAAATAGAGGGAGACTGGGGAATGTAGTGGGAAGGAATCAGTGTATGTATTGTCGAAAGGAGGGACACTGGAAGAATGAATGCCCAAAACTTACTAGAACTTTGATAGCCGAGGCAGGGGTTAACTGATGGGGACCTGGGGACTCCACCCTAGCGGATCCACTGGTTAAAATCAGGCTAGGGGGACAGGAGAAAGAAGTAGAGTTTTTGGTAGACACAGGTGCCTCTTTCTCTGTCTTAAATCAAGAATTAATACCTGTAAGTAGCGACTTTGTAACTGTAGTGGGAGCTACTGGCCAACAAGAAAAAGCTTTCTTTCTAAGACCCCTCACTTTCAAATTAGGGAAACAGGTTGGTATACATCAATTTTTATACTTACCAAATTCCCCAAAGCCACTGTTAGGTAGAGACCTATTGGAACGATTGGAAGCAGAAATAATTTTTAGACAAGGAATCATGGAATTAAAGGTGAAAGAAAATCAATTAATTGAAATACTAAGCTTAGCCCTAATGGACCCTGGAACTTCTGTCACATCCACACCAGAGAATGAAGAAATTACTAATCAGGTATATCCAGAAGTATGGGCCACGGGTATCCCAGGCCGAGCAAGGCATGTAGTTCCCATAACAGTAGAACTCAAGGAAGGGGCAAAACCAATACGACAAAAGCAATATCCCTTGAAATTAGAGGATCAAAAAGGAATAGAAGGACCAATTAATAACTTTTTACAGTATGGACTACTAGTGGAGTGTGAGTCAGAATACAGTACTCCTATATTACCAGTGAAAAAACCAGATGGAACTTACCGGGTAGTACAGGATTTAAGAGAAGTGAATAAGATTGTTAAGGACATACACCCTGTGGTAGCTAATCCCTATACTTTACTTACTAAATTACAAGATAATAAAGTATGGTTTACGGTGTTAGATTTAAAGGATGCATTCTTCTGTCTGCCTTTAGCCAAAGAAAGTCAGAATTTATTTGCATTTGAGTGGGAAAGCCCTACCACGGGTAGAAAAACCCAGCTTACCTGGACAGTGTTACCCCAAGGTTTTAAGAATAGCCCAACGATCTTTGGAAATCAACTAGCACGAGAACTTGAAGCATGGAACCCGCCCTCCAGAGATGGAACCCTTTTACAGTATGTAGATGATTTATTAATAGCAACTGAAACAAAACCTGACTGTATACAGTGGACTGTCAGTTTGTTAAACTTTTTGGGACTAAATGGGTATCGAGTCTCTCAACAGAAAGCTCAGATGGTGCAGCAACGGGTAACCTACCTTGGATACGAGCTGTCTGGAGGACAGAGAGAACTAGGAACAGAACGAAAAGAAGCAATCTGCAGGACTCCCCTCCCTCAGACGGTAAAAGAGCTCAGGACCTTTCTGGGAATGACAGGTTGGTGCCGATTGTGGATTTATAATTACGGAATAATAGTGAGACCTTTATATGAACTTTTGAAAAACAACCCCACCCGACTGATCTGGTCCAAAGAAGCTCAAAATGCATTTAAGACACTTAAGAAGGAACTGATGAAGGCCCCAGCTCTGGGCCTGCCTGATGTTACCAAACCCTACTGGCTGTTTTCTTATGAGAGACAAGGCATAGCTCTGGGGGTCCTAGCTCAACGGCTGGGACCCTACAAAAGATCTGTGGCCTACTTTTCTAAACAACTGGATGAAGTAAGCAAAGGATGGCCAGGATGTCTACGAGCTGTGGCGGCGGTGGTCTTGAATATTCAGGAAGCCCGAAAATTTACCTTGGGCCAAAAGATCACAGTGCTGGTCTCACACACAGTATCAGCTGTACTGGAACAAAAAGGGAACCACTGGTTTTCCCCATCCCGATTTCTACAATACCAGGCCATTCTGATTGAATCAGATGATATTGATATTGTAGTAACTAATATTACAAACCCAGCTTCTTTTCTCAGCGGGTCAATCTCTGAACCATTGGTACATGATTGTTTAGAAACCATAGAGACTGTGTACTCCAGCAGACCAGATCTGAAAGAGGAACCCCTGGAGGATGCACAGGACTCCTGGTTCACAGATGGAAGCAGCTTTGTCCGACAAGGTATTCGAAAGGCCGGGTATGCAGTGACAACAACAGATGAAGTAGTTGAGTCTCAGTCATTACCTGCTGGAACATCAGCTCAAAAGGCTGAAATTATTGCCCTAACTAGGGCTCTGGAGTTAGCAAAAGGAAAAAAGATAAATATATGGACAGATTCCAAATATGCTTTTGGAGTTGTCCATGCTCATGGGGCAATTTGGAAGGAGCGAGGACTACTAACTGCGCAAGGGAAGCAGATTAAATATGCTGAGGAAATTCTTCGACTATTAGAAGCTGTTCATCTACCAGCAAAAGTTGCCATCATGCACTGCCAAGGACACCTGAAGGGTAACACTGACCAGGAAAGAGGTAACAGGTTGGCTGACTATGAAGCTAAACAGGCAGCAGAGAGAATGCAAGGGATTTTGGCCTTAATTCCAGATAATAGAGATAGAAACCTGAGTGACCAAGAAAATGTTGAGTATTCTAAAGCTGATGCAGAGTTAATAGAGGGATTAGGGGGCCAAGTTCCATCCCAGGGGTGGGCCTACTTAAGTGATGGCAGAATTATAATCCCTGCTAAACAGATATGGGGGGTGGTTAAAGAAGAACACAATAGGACACACTGGGGAGCGGACTCCCTGTACAAATTTTTAAATCAGAAATTAATAGGGAAAAATTTGTATACTACAGTCCGACAAGTAACCCAACAGTGTGAAACATGTTTAAAAAATAACCCAAATACAGGTAACCGGGTACAATTAGGAAGTATTGGGAAGGGAAGTATACCTGGTGACCATTGGCAAATTGATTTCTCTGAACTTCCAAGGAAAGGAGGGTACAAGTACTTATTAGTACTTACGGATACCTTTTCAGGTTGGCCAGAAGCATTCCCTTGTAGAACAAATAAAGCAAGGGAAGTAACTAAGATATTATTAAATGAAATAATACCTCGATTTGGGGTACCGACAATTATCTCCTCAGATAGGGGGACGCATTTTTGTGCAGAAGTAGTGCAACAGGTCAGCAAACTGTTAGGAATCAATTGGCAGTTACATACGCCCTACAGACCACAAGCCAGTGGGCAAGTAGAAAAGATGAACCACATGATAAAACAACAGATAGCAAAAATATGCCAAGAAGCGAATCTATATTGGTACCAAGCATTACCTATTGCACTACTTCGGATACGTGTAAAGCCTAGGGCCAAAGAAAATTTGAGCCCTTTTGAGATACTATATGGGAGACCATATCTGGCTAAATATCAGGGGGAAGATTTGAACCAGTTGGGAAATCAGTATCTACAGAATTATGTTATATCCTTAGGAAAACAATTAGAAAGGATTAGTAAAAATGTTTTGGGTACCAGGGCTAAAGGGTTAGATCACTCGATCCACCCATTTAGCCCTGGAGATTGGGTTTATGTTAAGAATTTTTCAGGTGATCCACTGAGAGAGAAGTGGAATGGACCTTACCAGGTATTGCTGACTACCTTCACTGCAATCAAGATTAAAGAACAACCGGCCTGGATCCATTATTCCCGAGTGAAGAAGGCTCCTAAACCAGGATGGATGGTCGAAAAGGCTGGCGGTTTGAAACTACGATTGCGGCGGTAACTTTGTTAAACCTAGGCTTATTAGTAAACGCTTGGAGAGAGAACTTATATTACAATGCAATTCAGATGATAGCGAATGCCACGGGAGCTCAGGATTGTTGGATTTGTACTGCCTTACCAAAAGGTGACATGAGACTCCCTTTATACGGGGTAGGATCCACTCATTGGAATTGTGATAATAATACTTGGCCCGAGTTTTGGAGAAGACACGACGGAGGATACTGCGATCACGACAACTCGAACTACATAACTGGACCAAGATTTGACCTACAGATATTAGATAACAACACCCAGATACTGGTCAGCAATAATAGCTGCCTATGGAAAGCAAGATCCAACACTTGTTCGTGCCGACCCCCCTTCCATACACACAAAAATTGTACTTGCAGGGATGGGTGGAATGATTATTGGATCAACAAAACTACAGTAGAAGTAGGAACTTGGGATTTGAAAGGGACAGGCGCGATATATATAGATTTTTGTAACAGAACCCAATTAGAAACCTATAGCTCCTCGAACTGGGATTATTTTAGGAATGTACCAATTGGCTGGGTAAACCACGGAACATTTTACGGAGCTAATCTCACAGCCACTGATGGGCCCTGTAAATTACCCGACGGGTATTGGTGGCTATGTGGTGATGGCATTAGCAGAAAGCAGCTCCCTGCGGGTTGGAAGGGAATGTGTACCATAGGACATCTAGTCAGCCAGGACCGAATATATAATCAGTCCCAAATACCTAAAGGCATATTAAGAACATCATGGAGACGAGCCAAACGGGAAGACAACCCACTTGTAAGTAGGGGAACAAAGTTTCATAGCTTTGTCAGATGGTTCTTACCATGGCTAGGAGTAAGCGAACTGGAAAAAGCCATAATAAACATTTCCACGGTTTTAGAAAAGATGGAAAATCTAACAATAAATACTATGGAAAATTTACAGACAGAAATATCATCCCTTAGTAAAGTTGTGCTACAGAACCGAATGGCATTAGACTTATTGACTGCCAAAGAAGGGGGAGTGTGTATGATCATCAATACCAGTTGCTGTGCATATATCAATAAAGACAGACAGATAGAAGCAGATTTGAACACACTCTGGGAGAAAACACGAGTATTCCATGAAGTATCTTTGGATGATACTTCCTTGGGATTTCGAGACTTATGGGATAAATTAACCTCTTGGCTCCCCAATTTAGAATGGTTGAAACAATTATTCATGGGAATGATCACACTGGTGGTTTTGGGAATACTTGTTTGCATGTCTCTCAAATGTTTCCTTTGGTGTTGTCAGGGCTCAGTTGAGACATACAGTGACTGGAAAAGGAACAAGATTAGGCACCAAATAGAAACTGGAAAATACTTTTCCCAGAACCTTGGCGTGAAAGGCTAAAGGAATTTGAAAATAATACCTACAAAATAGAATAGTGAGGATTCATAGCTTTCTAGCTACAAATCCTCAAAAAGAAGAGGAGGGATTGATAACTGTAAATGTAACAAATGTAACATGTGGGGGATGTTATCACTTCAGGTGGTCGAAACAAGTCTTGGATCTTTGTGAATAATTCAGATGGTTGCAAAACAAGGGACTCCTGAATAATCCCTTTAGGCGCCTGGGCCTTGGGAGAACAGGTATGCAAACTACAGAGATAAGGAGGCTGCAGGATAATCTGAAGACCCCTGCTGAGAGACGCCAAACAAACATGTGTGACGGACATTACCATATATTAATGAATTCTCGGAAAAGGCATTACTATGATAAACATTTCTTGGAAATGTAATTAATATGTATGTTAACATAGCATAAATACCTAGTAACTGTGTCTCTTCGGTGCACACGTTTGGAGGAGAGATCCCCCGTGTGCCCGGCGCCGCAATAAAGAATACCTGCTTAATAGTCTGCCGACTATTGAGTCTTCAATTCCGGCTTTTCACGGCATCAATCACTGGAAAAAGGATTAAGATGATGATTTTGCTGTACTGTACGATATCGACTTATGATACGATAACATCACTGTGCATGAAGTTAGTCTTGTATTTGCATGTGGCACTGCGGTCATTTCCGTACCTCGGATCCTATGTCTTAGATTTTGTTAATAATCAAACCCAGTCTGTGGGGAAAACCGAAGGGGATACCTTTCCCCACTCTTTCGCCCCCCCTCTCTCCCTCAGGCTGGTCCTAACACCTTTTGAGAATTTCGAGTACCTGTGGGATGCTCAGGGCAGCACTCTCCTTTTGTTATGCCTCCTGAATGGG
Source organism: Opisthocomus hoazin (assembly GCF_030867145.1). Taxonomy (NCBI): domain Eukaryota; kingdom Metazoa; phylum Chordata; class Aves; order Opisthocomiformes; family Opisthocomidae; genus Opisthocomus; species Opisthocomus hoazin. The sequence goes on from NC_134416.1 coordinate 102,298,273, forward strand.
TTCTGGGTTTTGTTTAGGGTTAAGCAAGTCGTTAAGAACATCCTGCAGAGACCTGCCCTGGGGCCGGATAGCTGTGAGTGGCTGGGTGTGTGGTACAGCACGGGCAGATGTCTAGAGCAGTGGGCACCTGCGGTGTGTTTTAAACTCACCCCTGAACAAATACAGAATCCGGACAATCTGGTAAAATATCTGAAAAAAGTGTGCTGCCACCCTGGGAGCTCCAGAGAGACACAGATCACCACAATGTGCTGGGGTCTGGCCCATGCCTACCGAGCCCTGTTCAACACTGTTCAGTGCTTTAAAGGGGAAAGAGGGGGAAGTGAAGCGGCAGGCATTGCGACTGGCGCTGCCCCCCCAGCCGGCCCTGCAGCCCCTCCAGCCCAGCAGGCAGTCACAGCCCCCCAGACTGGCACCGCCGCTGTCACAGCTGCAGGGTCTGCCTCGGTTTCCCTGGCAGGCACAGCAGCTGCTGCAGCTCCAGCTCCAGCTGCAGGCAGCGCAGCTGAGCCCAATGACCAACCTGTGCCAGTAGTAGTCGCCCCTGTAAAACTAAAGAAAGACGCAAAGAGAGCAGATCGCTCCGGGAGGGATGACGATGAGCCAGGGTCATCGCGGGAGACAGAGACAGAGATCATCACCCGGTCCCTGTCCCTGGGCGAGCTGCGAGACATGCGGAAAGATTTCAGCCGCCACCCAGGCGAGCACATTGTCACCTGGCTGCTGCGGTGCTGGGATAATGGGGCCAGCAGCTTGGAATTAGAGGGCAAGGAAGCCAAGCGGCTGGGATCCCTGGCCAGGGATGGGGGCATTGACAAGGCCATTGGAAAAAAGGAACAAGTCCTCAGCCTCTGGAGGAGACTTCTCTCAGGGGTGAGGGAGAGATACCCCTTCAGTGACGATTTTGTATGTTATCCTGGCAAGTGGACCAATATGGAAAAGGGTATTCAGTACTTGAGGGAATTAGCTGTGCGGGAGCTGGTTTATAATGAACCAGATGATGACCAGTTACCCACAGACCCAGATGAAGTCCAGTGCACAGCATCTATGTGGAGGAAGTTTGTGCGGAGCGCACCCTCCTCATATGCCAACTCACTGGCAGTTGTAAACTGGAAGGGTAAGGAGGCACCAACAGTGGATGAGGTGGCTTTCAGACTCCGGCAATATGAGGAAAGTCTCTCTTCCTCCCTTGTCTCAGCTGTGGAGAAACTGGCCCGAGAGGTGCGGCAAATCAAAGAGAACATGTCCTACTCCCCACCTGTACGGGCCAGTGTCTCAGCTATTAGGGGCAAGCGTTTCTCTGCTCAGGAGAGGGAATACAGAGGCTATACACCCCGGGGCACCCTGTGGTTTTACCTGCGTGACCACGGAGAGGACATGAGGAAGTGGGATGGAAAACCCACCTCAAGTCTAGAGGCATGAGTACGTGAGTTGCGAGGTAAAACAATCACAAAAGGGGATTCTGTTAGGAAAAATGCCGCTCCAGTTTCCAGAAGCCAGCTCTCCAGACCAGGTAGACAGTTTGACCTTGATTCTGATCCTCTGGAGGGGACCTCCAAGTCATTTTTACAGCAGGTGAGCAGCAAATTCTCTGATGAGGATTAGAGGGGCCCTGCCTCCAGCCAGGTGGAGGAAAGGGACAACCGTGTTTATTGGACGGTGTGGATTCGGTGGCCTGGCACGTCAGATCCACAAGAGTATAAAGCTCTAGTGGACACTGGTGCACAGTGTACTTTAATGCCATCAGAGTTCAAAGGGTCAGAGTCCATTTGCATTTCAGGAGTGACAGGGGGGTCCCAGTAGCTGAGTGTACTGGAGGCTGAAGTGAGCCTCACTGGGCAGGACTGGCAGAAGCACCCCATTGTAACTGGCCCCGAGGCTCCGTGCATCCTTGGGATAGACTATCTTAGGAGAAGCTATTTCAAGGACCCAAAGGGGTATCGGTGGGCTTTTGGCATAGCTGCTGTGGAGACGGAAGAAATTAAACAGCTGTCCATTTTGCCTGGTCTCTCGGAGGATCCTTCCGTTGTGGGGTTGCTGAGGGTTGAAGAACAACAGGTGCCAATCGCGACCACAACGGTGCACCGCCGACAGTATCGTACTAACCGAGACTCCCTTTTCCCCATTCATCAGCTGATCCGTCAGCTGGAGAGTCAGGGAGTGATCAGCAAAACTCGCTCACCCTTTAATAGTCCCATATGGCCAGTGAGAAAATCTACTGGAGAGTGGAGACTGACAATAGACTACTGTGGCCTGAATGAAGTCACACCACCGCTGAGTGCTGCCGTGCCAGACATGTTAGAACTTCAATATCAGCTGGAGTCAAAGGCAACCAAGTGGTACGCTACAATTGACATCGCTAATGCATTCTTCTCCATCCCTTTGGCAGCAGAGTGCAGGCCACAGTTTGCTTTCACCTGGAGGGGCATCCAGTACACCTGGAATCGACTGCCCCAGGGGTGGAAACACAGTCCCACCATTTGCCATGGACTAATCCAGACTGCACTGGAAAAAGGTGAAGCTCCAGAACATCTGCAGTACATCGACGACATCATTATATGGGGCGACACAGCGGAGGAGGTTTTTGAGAAAGGGGAGAAAATAGTTCAGATCCTTCTGAAAGCCGGTTTCGCCATTAAGCGAAGTAAAGTCAAGGGACCTGCGCAAGAGATCCAGTTTTTGGGAATAAAATGGCAGGATGGGCGCCGTCAAATCCCAATGGATGTCATCAACAAAATAGCAGCTATGTCTCCACCAACCAGCAAAAAGGAAGCACAGGCCTTCCTGGGTGTTGTGGGTTTTTGGAGGATGCGCATCCCAAATTACAGCCAAATTGTGAGTCCTCTGTACCACGTAGAAGACCCGGAAGAAGAATGATTTTGAATGGGGCCCTGAGCAACGACAGGCATTTGAACAGATTAAACGGGAGATAGATCATGCCGTAGCCCTTGGTCCAGTCCGGTCAGGGCAAGATGGTAAAAACGTGCTCTACACCGCAGCCGGGGAGAGTGGCCCAACCTGGAGTCTCTGGCAGAAAGCACCAGGGGAGACTCGAGGTCGACCCCTGGGGTTCCGGAGCCGGGGATACAAAGGATCCGAGGCCCGCTATACTCCCACTGAAAAAGAGATTCTGGCAGCATATGAAGGCGTTCGAGCTGCCTCAGAAGTGGTCGGCACTGAAGCACAGCTCCTCCTAGCACCACGATTGCCGGTCCTGGGCTGGATGTTCATAGAAAGAGTCCCCTCTACGCATCATGCCACTGAAGCTACGTGGAGTAAGTGGGTCACTCTGATCACCCAGCGCGCCCGAATGGGAAACCCCAGTCGCCCAGGAATTCTGGAGGTAATCATGGACTGGCCAGAAGGCAAAGATTTTGGAGCATCGCCAGAGGAGGAGGTGACACGTGCTGAAGAGGCCCCACAGTATAACCAGCTGCCAGAAGATAAGAAACAGTATGCCCTGTTCACGGATGGATCCTGTTGCATTGTGGAGAAGCAGCGGAGGTGGAAGGCTGCTGTATGGAGCCCTACACGACAAGTCACGGAAACTGCCGAGGGAGAAGTTGAGTCCAGCCAGTTTGCAGAGGTGAAAGCCATCCAGCTGGCTTTAGACATTGCCAGTCGAGAGAATTGGCCAGTGCTCTATCTTTACACCGACTCTTGGATGGTGGCCAATGCCTTGTGGGGGTGGCTGCAGCAATGGAAGAAGAACAACTGGCAGCGCAGAGGCAAACCTATCTGGGCTGCCCCATTGTGGCAAGATATTGCTGCCCGGCTGGAGCAGTTGGCTGTAAAAGTCCGTCATGTGGACGCCCACGTCCCTAAGAGTCGGGCCACTGAAGAACATCAAAACAACCACCAGGTAGATCAGGCTGCTAAGATTGAAGTGGCTCAGGTGGATCTGGACTGGCAATATAAGGGTGAACTCTTTATAGCTCGGTGGGCCCATGACACCTCAGGCCACCAAGGAAGAGACGCGACATACCGATGGGCTTGTGACCGAGGGGTGGACTTGACCATGGATACCATCGCACAGGTTATCCATGAATGTGAAACATGCGCTGCAATCAAGCAAGCCATGCGGGTAAAGCCTCAGTGGTATGGAGGACGATGGCTAAAATATAAATATGGGGAGGCTTAGCAGATTGACTACATCACACTGCCACAAACCCGCCAAGGCAAGTGCTATGTACTCACAATGGTGGAGGCCACCACCAGATGGCTGGAAACCTACCCTGTGCCCCATGCCACCGCCCGGAATACCATCCTGGGCCTGGAAAAACAAGTCCTATGGCGACATGGCACTCCCGAAAGAATCGAGTCAGACAACGGGACTCATTTTCGCAACAGCCTCGTAGACACCTGGGCCAAAGAACACGGTATCGAGTGGGTGTATCACATCCCCTACCATGCACCAGCCTCGGGAAAGATCGAACGTTACAATGGTCTGCTAAAAACCACTTTGAGGGCAATGGGGGATGGGATTTTCAAAAATTGGGATACCCATTTAGCAAAGGCCACCTGGTTGGTTAACACCAGAGGGTGCACCAACCGGGCTGGTCCTGCCCAGTCAAAACCTCAGCGCCCCGTGGAAGGGGATAAAGTCCCTGTAGTGCACATGCGGAACATGTTAGGGAAGACAGTTTGGGTTAGTCCTGCCTCGGGCAAAGGCAAGCCCGTCCGGGGGATTGCTTTTGCTCAAGGACCTGGGTATACCTGGTGTGTAAAGCGGAAGGATGGGGAAGTCCGATGTGTACCTCATGGGGATTTAATTTTGGGTGAGAATTGTCCATAAATAAATTGTATAAAGTTAATTGTTAAATAACCCTGTCACTGTCTGTTATCACTGTTATAATTGTTATATTTTGTACCAGTAGTAGCATAGTAAGAATTGTCCAGATTAAAGAAGGATGGACTTTTTCGATGAAAACCTAGCAGAGCACAGCGATGATGGAACTGGACCTGGTTTTCAACAACTGGCATCCAGCAGCTTCATCAAGATCAACATCTCCTGCAGACTGTGGGCACGGGCCGCACCAGATACATCAGCCGTGAGCTCCGGATGCAGCAAGTGACCGCCCATCACCACACATCACCTCTCCTGCCACGGAAGACCATTACGACAGATGGAGCCCGAAGTCATGGATTAAATGAACTCAATGGACACTTTAGAGTGATGATCCATAGACTGAGGGAATGATATCTAGAGACAGGAGAAGTGGTGGTGATCAACTGGACAATGGGGGACCTGTGCATGACGTAGATGATATGGAATAAGGGGTAGATAATGTCCTGGGTTTGGCCAGGACAGGGTTAATTTTCACCGGACTCCAGGAAGGGGCACAGCCGGGGGGATGGGGGCTGACCCTACCTGGCCAAACAGAACCCAGTATTCCATACCATGTGACGTCACGCTGGGTTCCGGTGGGGGGGGCGGCGCGGCAGAAACGGACTCGCGGCTTGGGGGGGGCGCGGCGCCGGTCCTGTTCGGGAGAGCGGCTGTCTGGGTCGTGCGGTTCGTTGTTGTGTTTTCTCCTTATCTGTACCGTTATTGTTGCTGTTCCCTCTGTTTGCTGTTCTGTTAAACTACCCTTATCCCGACCCACCAGTTTCTGCCTGTTTTCTTTTTCATTCTCCTCCGCACGCCGGCGGGGGGAGGGGCGGCCGCGTGGCACTTTTGTTGCCGGCGGCAGCCGAAACCAACACAAGGACAAAATAGTACCATTGCATAGCGTAAACTTTACTGGATTACTACATAATTTTAAGTTTTTCATGTCTGGAGTCAGGATTTCAGCACAATCTTCTTTACTTCTTTCCTTGCATATCTTTCACTGTGTCACAAAAAGCAAGAGCAAGAATTCTCATTCCAGAAATATTTTTGATTCTGGCAAAATGGAAAATTGCAAAAATCTAATGTTTAACTAGGCATTCCAGAGGCCATTGTTTCTGAGACATGGTTTTTCAAGACAAATCTAACTTCCAGCAGACTTAAATAAGATCTACTTCCAAGTAGATCTATGCTTATATAAAAATACCGATATCTACTCCTTACAGCTGAGAAACTGACTTTGAAGTTCAGTGGCCCAAACCCAAAATCTCACAGCATTTGAAATCAAGCAACTGATCAATCTGAAACAAACTATCAGTTTTGCGTTATTTTTTAATATGTGTAAATATAGTCTTGAACTCTTTCTTTGAAATGAAAATGAAATTATTTCATTTGGAGTTAAATATTTTGATTTTCAAATTTTCATCTCTTCAGGACAGTTTGACACAAAGTCAGAGTATCAGTTGTATTTTTTCATGAATAACTATTCGAAACACTTCCAAATGCACTTTAATTTTTATTTAAACTAAGGCAGGTCATCATAACTTGGTGAGGCTAGTCTATATTTATAAAACCATATCATATTTATAAGTCAGGAAAGCATGCCGAAGTGCATTTTTTAAGTCTATTTCTGAATCAGAAAAAGTGTTAAATGCACCTGTGGTGTGTGGCGAATGACTTCACAGACCCCAATCTTGTGCTCGATCAGAATCATTTTGTTGCTCAAGTGAATACCTTATACACTAATACAATAGTTACTAAAGCCAATCAGCTTTGGATTCGTGGCTTTGCGAATGCCAGTTCACGGTTGCTGTTTTCCAGGATAATTTGCAGCTGGATGTGTGAAAACAGCTTATCTCCTGAGAACAGAGAAGGGAGGCACAGGATGCGCTGGTCCTTCAGGGTCATGAGACAGTGCTGTTCTCTCCCAAGTTACATGGTTTCCCACAGTGGTGAGATCTTGAGTCAGCCAGAGCTTGTAGGTAGGTCGAAAATTGCTGTTTTGCTTAGAGTGAATATAATATCAGCTGCATGAAAAGCTTACGAAATCTGAAGACAGGCTTTAGTAAAAGAATCAAAACTGTAGGTTTTTTTAAGTGGAGCAGCCCTGTTAAAGTGGATAATTAAAATATAAGAAAAAAAAGTTTCTTAAAGAAACCTCCCTGGTCCTTTCTGTCTGTACAGGACTGGCTCTCTCCTCTCTGTTTAGAACTTAGGACCTGGTGCCTGTGATGAGTATTTTTCTCACTACCGCCTTTGACTCCTACCTACACATCTGCTTCTTGCTTGTTATCAGAGGGATCATAGCAATTTTTGCTGCTTTTTTGGGTATCTTCTTTAGCCTCTCCCATGCTGCTTATCCAGCAACCGCCTTGTTCAGCTGACTATGCTCAGTTGCTCTCCGGGAAGTAATAACATGTTCCTGACAGTAAACAAGGCATAGTGTCAAGGCAGGCATCTCACCCAGACTCAGACTATTAGCAGAAAATATCACAGGCTACTCAACAACAGACACTATTAATTGTATTTTGTCACTATGTATATATACATATATATATCTTACAATGGATATTTTTTTAGAATTGATTGTTTTCAAAATTAAACCTAATGTTATCTATACTGCAAAAGGAAGAAAATAAGAGATGACTGAAGTAGTCATAGATGTTCAACTTCATCAGTCTCACAAATATTCCATGACAGAATAATCTGAGTATGTAGTTAAGGTTGATTTGCAAACTCACTATTTGCAGTTTTACTCTTTACCTCATGCTCCGTCAGACCGTTGGGTCTACCTGCTACATGAAATGACACAGTTCATTGTGTTGGCAAATATATACATTACTAAGTCTTCTGCTCAGTTACTAGATAGTAATATGGTAAATGTTAACATCTAATATCACCAGTCATCAGAGCCACTATAAATGTATAACATATCCGCTAGTCATCCACAAGTATCACCTCTACATTTCTTTTGACTTTTTTCATTGAAAAAAAAACAAAACCAAAGCAAGTCTCAGCAGTAAAGTCGGGTTTGTTATAAAAGTTAAAAGCTTTTTACAAGTACATCAATAGTAAATAATGTAACATTTAAGACAAAACCTGGATTAGGTGAAAGGGAAACATAGCAAGTTCCATCTGAACATGAGGAAGAATTTCTTCACTCTGAGGGTGACGGAGCACTGGAACAGGCTGCCCAGGGATGTTGTGGATTGTCCTTCTCTGGAGATACTCAAGACCCACCTGGACAAGGTCCTGTGCAGCCTGCTGTAGGTGACCCTGCTTCGGCAGGGGGGTTGGACTAGATGACCCACAGAGGTTCCTTCCAACCCCTAACATTCTGTGATTCTGTGATTAAAAACTTGTTAGGGAAGGGTATAGGTGAACAAAGGTGAAACAGTCAAATTTGTCAAATTGGTGTCAGAAATAAAGGACTGTGCCAGTTTCTTTGGATATTTAAATTTGTCACCATCACTACAGCTTTGACGAAATCTCCTTAGGGCAGTGACAGCTTTGTTTGCTCCCTGCTGCATGACATCTGCCCCTGTATTTTCAAAGCAATAAACAGAATTGCTTTATAACTCCCACTATAGTCAAAAGAAATGGCTGCAGATCTGAAACCCAGTTTAAAGAATAAATGACCTAGAAACTACTGAGTGTCTTTTTGCAAGTGCTACACATCAGAATTAAGAACAGACCATTACTAAATCAATAGTTTAATCTGCGAAACACATACTGTGTATTGTCATTTGTTATAAAACGCAATTGAGGGAGCGAACATGCCTGTTTCAGTTATGGGTACAGGCTGTGGATATCACAGGATAAAATACTTACCTTGGATGACCATAATTGTTGCCATTGAGAAAAGACCTCCAGAATAACACTATGGCGTATACATTATTTCATATACCACAGAACAGTCACCTCATATAGCTTTACTCTGTGTGCTGGTAAAAAGGCATCCATTACTATGAGGTTTCTGCTCTTTCTCATCTCCAAACAAAACAATTCTCCGTAGTCTATTTTAGTGTCAACCTTCTGGACTGCAGCAAGTTGAGGATAGGAAAGCATACATATACATACATACACTTCTGCTTATATGTCAGATTTAATGATACATGAGGATAGGAACCGACAACAAGAAGGAAAGAGTTGGAGGTGGCTACAAACCATTCCAGAAAAATGGGAGAATCCTGGTTTTGGCATGTACATGTCAGCCTTTTTTTTCTGAACAACAGAAACTAGTCCTGGAACTGGTTCAGCAGTGTTTAAATGCCAAAGGGTGCAGGCAGATCTGGATCTATTTGCTTAACTCCAGGTGCTTACCCGAGGTCACCAGATAAGGAGTCTCACCACTATGGGATCCATCTACTTCTTGCTAGGTAAAGAGCTGTACCCAGATCACGACTTGGGACAACTTGGTACCTAGGAGCTGCTAGTTCTGTGCATTGATGATAGATTCAATAACCTGACTATTCCAAACTTACTTGCCTCTGTAATGTGGAATTAATCAGGGCACAACTTCAGATGTCTAAATACAATTGAAAACCCAATCTTCCTGAGGGGCTACAGTCACATTCAGTAAGTCATTGGTACATCCTTACAACCACAATAAAACTAATGAGCTTTGAATGCCACAGATGGTCATTGCTATCAAACTCTACAGTTTGAAAATCACCAGAAGTATCAAACCAAAAGACAAGCTTAGCTAGTCTTAGTATAATCTTCTTTAGGAAGCCATTTTCAGTATACAAAGTGAGCAAGGTGTGTTTTGACAAATGACAATGTAATGTCCTATATTTTCCCTTGTTGTTCTCCTTCTGTCCAGCCTCTTTGTGCAGGGGCACTGGGTTCTTCCATGACAGCTTTTCCAAATAGCGCCAGCACACTTATATTTACATTTAAGAAGAGAAGGAAGAGGAAGGGAATGATAAACTTTCAAGTCATTTGATTTTTGTTCCGAAAGTTCATACTTCTGACTGTGAATTGCATAGTTTCAGTCAAAGTTGCATTTTTGTCACTTTGTGTTATGTTATTCTGGTCTGATGTAACATGACGTGGTCAAAATATAAACACGAATTAATCAGACATCTACATTTACCTTTCTTAAACTGACAGCTACTCTAATGCTATATTAAGAAGAAAGCTACAGAATCATGAAAATTAAAGACACTTGATAGATTTTTAAAAATTCTGAATCATTATTTTATAGTTTTATAAACTTAGTTTAAAGTATTATTTTATCAAGTCAGAGCTGTTACTTGTTCATGCCAGTGCACATTTTTTCAGGAAAAGTAATGAAAAAATTTGATTAATTGCATTCACTCTCACATAAATTCTGGCATAAAGTCAGAAGAGGATTAACAGTAACATTTTCTGCTCTTAATATTTTATAGTTGAAAGAAATAAAAGCAGGAGTTGTAGACTTAAATAAAGGCATTCGGTACCTCTGCAATTAATACTTTAAAATGATAACTACATATTCATTCTTCCAAGAAGTGTTCACATTAAATTACATAATAAACCAAGGATATATAATGGTAGGTTTAATGTTATAAAAATTATGCGCTTACTGAGAGAGCTAGAGGATTATGTTTGTCCACTCCAGTGCAGATTAATCAATACTCATGACATTTGTGCCTACCTTTGTGTTTCATTCAGCAGTAAGAAGGTATCCATGGAACATATTCTTCTTGCATGCTTTACACAAAGAAGGAATTAGTAAGCTGTTTGACAGAGTGAAAGAGAGACTATCCAGAGTCTAGGGCCATTGCTTCCTCTGAGCAGAAGAAGTCTGGCTTTAACAGGGCAAGAGACCATGTTGCTTTCCCATGCACTACACTTCTCAGGATGAAGGAATCTTGCCTATTGCAATTCAAATTAATGTCGTTCTTTGATTGAAGGTAAGATACTATACCAATCTTGTGGCTTTTCAATTTTTTTTCTTGAAACAGTCCATGAAGTGGATATATACATCTCTCCAGCCATAAATAGGCGTACATGTACGTATGTGCGTGTTTTTTCTCTGTGCTTTTAAATAAGCATAGGCACAGCAATAATACATTTCACTAGACGCTCACTGAAAACAAATCAAAGAATGGCATTTACACATTATTTAAATAATTCACAACATTCCCTAGTCAGTGAGCAACAACTCTAAATACAACACGGATCCTGCAATAGCCAACTTCCTTGGAAAATAATGGGGACTCCACGACAATACAGAGAGGCTGCCATTTTTATAAATGAACTAGAATGAATATGGTTGATTTAGATAAAGGCTTGATCTGTGCAATAAGCGTCATGCCATTCAGATATCTGTGGTTTCAGTATCTCTACTGGAAGGAAGATCTTCAAACTCCAAGCACTGAAACTAAGTCATTTTTCTTTTCTCCTTAGAGTATTCATCTGTAATTCTGCCAACTTGAACTGCGTGCAGAAACAAGTACTTACAAATTGTGCTACAATCTATTTTATGTATTGGAAATACAGACCTGAAACTAAAACGCTCTAACTAAAATGCTACATTCTGAGCAGGCAATAAATTAGTTTGATTAGTTATTGTGCAAACTATTGGCTTAAGAAGTCATCTATAAACAAAAACAATTGGAAAAATATTGGAGATTCTGAACAACCATAATGCTAACTTGCTTTTGCTTTTCAGCACCATGTAGTCCCAATGTGACATTTCAGAATCTGCACAGCAACAGTGTAATATGAATATGTAAATATGCCAAATATGCTTTAAGCTCCAGTCTGGCATGTTGATAAAACAGAAAGTCATCGCATGTGCTGAAACCGTGCATTAAGCTCTCTACATTTGCTAACATTAATCCAAACAACTCCATGTACTGCAGCTTGAAAGATGATCAATTAAAACTCCTTCTGCCTGGTATAAGTTACTATTATTATGTTGTGAAAGGAAACCTGGAAATATCTGCTAACTTCTTATATGTGCACTGCCCATACTCTCACCTCACCTCCCAGACAGTGATTTCAGAAAAATGCCTTTAGTTATTTTAAATTCTGTCATGATCTGGTGTAAGAAAAACAATGCAGAGCTGAGTACATGCATAATTTTTTTGAGAACTTCATACTTTAGGCTAATGAATAATAACTGCTGGCAATAGCTGTATTTTGAACATTTGTTATTATTTCTAGGGTGAAAAAGTTTACTTACACACACACTCATATGCACAAACATATTTTATTAGACTGATATTCATTGCTACAGTTGATTGATTTGTCCTAAACTAGACAAGAAACAATTGGATGAAAAGTGTCTTTCAGGTCTCAGATTACAGAAATATAACTAATTCCTGTAATGCTTTCATGAGAAAAAAACAACATATGCAATGTTGCAGTCATTTTCTCTTAGTTTTTTAATAATACTCATTAATTTGAGCTGTGTAGATTATCTATCCAAACATAAATTCTGTAATTGTCAGATAAGAAAGGACACATAAATATCTAAATTATAGTTTAATCACAAACAGAGCAGTTATTTGATTGCTAAAAATTTCATATTAATCATAAGGAACGTTTAACTTTTATATTAGCACAGTTATGACATATTTGAAAGCATTAATTTTGAAAAACTCTTGTAAATGTGGATAGAACCAGTTAAGTGTCACTACATTTTATTTCCATTAAAATTATTCTAAACCCCCTGAATTTCCAAATTAGAAAGATCCTTATACACAAGTCTAACAGATATATAGATAATTCTACTAGCATCCACTTGCAGTAACAACAAGAACATGCCAGCAAACCTTTTATAAAGAATAGCTGACTCATGGGAGTCTTGCATAGCTGAAGATGGAGCATTAGAATGAACACTATTAATAAGTTGGCAGTATTTTCAATGCCATCACTCTCAAAACTCCAAATGATAGCTACAAAATCAAGAAGATTTTTCAAAAGCATATGAAGACAGTAGAGTCTTGTATGCTGGATAAGATCTTTTATATTTTTGAGTGGTGTCTGACAGGGCCCATGAGGCCTTTCAGGGATCTCCAGCATCATTCTGTGTTTCCTGACAGTACTTGTGGGTTTGCCAATATAGCTTGAGAAATATCTGCTAGGGAAATCCTGAATAGAGGGTCTCTAGGCCCTAGAAACTTGATTAACTGCCTAGTAAAATGCTCATGTACTCATGGGGTTATGGAGACCTCCAGGGTGCTGCTGCAGGAGTGCTCTAGCTCAGATCTCAATGTGGTTTTGCAGTGAATCTCCTGATCCCCTCTACTTTCCCAGAAGATACGACTTAGGATCATGGTTCCTGCACTCAGCTTACTAATGGGAGGAATCCCACTGAACCATACTATCTGGTCTGTTGTAAACCCTCCCAAAACAGATAAATCGCAAGCATGAGCTCTTTAATGACAACCATTGCACCCTACAGATCCACTCCTTTTGTGCCACTGTCTCATACAGGCATAACCTAAAACCTTCTAAGTATTATAGGACATTTAGTGTTTGCAGCAGGCATCTTGATAGTTATTTTAATAATAATTTGTATGTGTCCTTATATGTAATCGTTTTTAAAGAGATAAGCAATCCACTATAGCTATTCTATAATCACTTTTCAACTTGGCAGAAATTTTGTTACAGTTTGTTAGACTGACTTCAGACTAATTGAAATATGACTCACTTAAAACATGAAATTACCAAACTGCAAATTCTGTAAATTATCATTTTAATACAGAAGTTGATACATCTGGATTATAAATGAATGAACTTCCTGAATTTATTTCCCTAACTGACTTCTATCACATTTATATGTTTAGTGCTTTTGCTTATCGCAAAACTTATTCTGTCCAGAAAAGCTGACTGGTACAGGTTCTAAAAAATTACAGCTCTGAAGACAAAACCAATCCACTTATGGAGTAGCTCTCTAGTTCTTCCTGTCAGAGATAGTGCTTCTCTTAATTTACATTTTAATTACTTCAAAGTCATTTAGCCATTTGCAAATATCATATTAGGTGACTAGGAGAGAAAAGTAGGAGAAATTACATCAAATTTTACAAAATACCAAGTTAGCAGACAGAAGATCTAACTTTACAGATCTGGGCCTTGTTGTCAACTGGCATTACCCAATTCTTAAGATGTTTGGAACATTAATGGACAATCGCTCTGAAATCATTTTCTTTACTTTATTAAATGTACTCATACGTCACCTAGCAGTCAGATAGGGGAGCTAGGTCATGAATAATATTAAAGGTTGGATCTTTTCTGAGTATGATTTAATCACAAAACAGGAAAAAAAAAAAGAACACATAAGCAAAATCTTTCTTTGTAAATACAAAACAAATGTCATTAGACCATTCACCACCAGGTAGCAATACTCTTTATATATTGCCCTTTATTCCATTACTCTTCCCTTTTTTTAATACAGGATTGTGTCCATTAATCTTAACCAATTAAAATAGTGTCAGACAAATATGCTTAGTATATGGCAGATCCCTTCTAACTTCGTTACTGTGGGTAACGTTATGAAATGTGTCTAAGATGCTTCGGAACCATTTGAATCATGGCCTGTACTTTTAAGACTTTGGTGAATTTCATTATTTTGTATAAACTCATTTCTGAAATGAAGGATGAAAAGACTGGATTCTTTTGTAGAAAAAAATGCACTGGCATCACAAAGAACTGCATTATGATCCGTTGTTACTAGCAAAGGAGAATAGAATTGGAAATCAATAGATCAAAACAAATCCATAGAGAAGGAGGTCTAAATGAGAGATAAAATAATGATAAAATTAAAATCCTTCATCTCTTTTGATAACATCAATGAGACATGCAAAGTAAAAGTCAAATATTGGAGACAACCAAAGTGGAAAGAAACCATGTAACACTGTGACTACTAGTCTCACCATCTCCTGCAACATCAAGATCTGGCAACACTGATCGGCCTCACGGCTTCACTGACCAGTCCCAGCCAAAGGTGGGAACACAGCTTTTATCGCCACCTCCAGTAATGGATTCTGCCTGGATATCATACTTGTGTTTTGCTGGCTTTTCCCCAAGTTTGTTTTTTTTTTTTTTATATTTTAGTTAATATGTAGTTCTCAAAGTGTGCACAAAATTCTACCATGTGTATGCACACTAAATTGTTATTACACTTAGCCAGGTGACCACATTATTTTGTGTAGAATAGACAGTAATTTAAACCCTTCATTATCACAGAATTAGATCGACTGCTAAATAAGAAAACTTGGCTTCTTTGAAAAGGAGGACAAATACATGAGGGTTTGTTCATTTTATATTTACTCACATACGGTTTACATTCTGTATTTGAATAATGTCTAATTGAATTCTTTGGTTCAAGATATTGAGAGATGCTATAGAGAACTGAATGAAATTCTAAAGAGAAGAACTAGCCAAAATTCAATATGTAAAAAGTAGAACAAAAGAAAGAAATGGTACTCATGAAGACTTCGTACTCAAATCTGGGAGCTTTCTGTAGTGAAATCCTACAGTGAAAAACTGCCCAGTTCATGTAGTGTAAACCAAATCATGGTCAAAGTGGTTCATTGATTTACCAGTGAAGTTATTAACCACCAATGAGTGAATTGTACATCAGGATCAATATCATTAATGCAATGGATAAACCAGACCTAGCACAACAACTGAGCACAGAAACTTTTGTGATACCCTCATTTAATGCTGAATGTCATGATCACAGCAAATTGCAATTATACTTAATGCTGAATCTGGAAAAGAATCCCACCCAATTATACTTTACTGAAAGATTATTTACTTTCATTAATTTGGTGGAAATCACATGATATGTATATACAAAAAAAAACCCAAACTGTTGCAGGAAAAAAAAAAAACCAAAAACAAACCAACAGGTTCAGCCTTGGATCCATAGTATAACAGCACTGCATAAAATCAGTATTGCCCATGTCGGGACAAGCCAGGCCTGACAGAAGGAGTTTTAGTAAAACCAGACAAAGCTATAACACTTATGTCTATGAAAAATGAAGTGAAAACTAGTGTACTTCAGGGGTGCTTAGAAAGCAGAAAGTCTTCCATACTGTTTACCCTCAAAACAAAAAGCAGTATCAGAGAGTGGAACTACAACATTGCATAAAATAATCGTGCCATGAACAGAACTGCAGGGTGGAGTGGAGGAGGTGGAGCTTCTTTGACATTTTGCTAGATGCAAGCTTGATGGGCTCAATGATGACGTTACCTAGCATGTGCCAGAAACATAATTGTATTTGACCCCAGCTAATGTTAGAAAAGCAAGACCTGTCTTCTTTCTTCTTTCTATCACTGATATTACATGTGACCATGGGAAATTAATTGTTTGTTAAAAATGCAACAACTGGTTAGCCAATTTCCTGTCAAGACACCGATAGGAAAGCAGAGAATGAAGCTGAAGATACAAGGACTTTGAGAAGCAATGGCAATGAGAAGAAATCATGAGAATAACCACTTTACGCTGTCATATAGGTGAGAAATAGAAGGACGCTGCAAAGTGGCAAGTGTAAAAATATTTAAAATATGGTAAACTTTAAAAGCAGAAGTAAAAAAGTGCCTTCCACAAACCAGCAGTATCACTGCCTCCCTCCATATTTATTTTTAGTGGTTTTCCATATACAGGAGATAAAATATCTGTTCTCTCCTGCCAAGCTGCTAATCAAATGCAAAGTCATTGCTCCAATAAAGAGCAGACCAACAAAGGAGTCTCATATTATCAAAAGAAATGTTCATAGACTAATTTATTAAGGAAATAAAATACCATTTCTGGAAGTAATTGTTTGTCTAGGAAATAAAATATAATTTATACATGAGAAGGAAGCCATACCCAGATCACAAAATACCATGACTACAAGGTATAAAAGTATTTTAATAGGAGCAGAATACATCTTCAGAAAACTAATGAGGTGTTTGAATGTCTGCCAGAAAGAGGTACAAGCCTGTTGCACTCAACTGGACAAGGCTTAATCGAGATGGGATCTGAGCCAAGAGATCAGGAGTCAATATTAGACTACCTGAAAAAAAAGAATGAGACAGGCAACAGTGAAACTGTAATTGACACTGACAAGGATGTTGATAAACACACACAACAAAGGACACTAGAGAAGACTGTGTCTCAGTTACCACATTATAAATTACAAGCTCCTATGAAGCTACTTCTGTGCTTGTACAAGCGTGATCAAGATTAGAACCTAGTCTAGGACAAGTATCCTCATACTTGAAAAGGTGAAAACATCCCATCATACAATCAAAATCACTTGGATTACCATATCGCAGGAGCAAGTGACTATGAAGAGTTAAATTGCTGTTTTCCAACAACTGATAGCGTACAGCCCCAGGTCGGGAGTGGGCAGTTGTCACAAACATCCCCAGGCCGGGATAGGCAATTGTCTCAAACACCTGTCTTGAGAAACTGATAAAGATGCTCGAATTAAGCAAGCTGCTAAATCAGGCATTGTGCTTTGGGAATTTCCTCATCTTGACAAGTGTGGAAGAAGAGCAAAACCCTGGGGAGGCAGGGTGTCTGCTTGCAAAACCCACCTATGTCACTTAGGCAGGGAAGCTGAGCACTTGCCTTCGCGGAGGGGACTGTGAGACCACCAAGAAACAGCCCCCCCCCCCCCCCCCCCCCCCCCGACTCAATTTCTAGAGCTCTTGGGAAGCTATGAGACAGACGCATGAAGGGTATAACAGGAGAGGAGCCTAGCCCCTTGCTGCATGCACCCACCATGAAGAGGACCCTGACCACCAGGCATGCGCCCGCCACTGGAGGACCCCAACCACCAGCTCAGAGACCGCCACTAGATCCAAGGGTGGTGATATCTTTTCTCTTATTTCTTCTCTTTCTTTCCTCTCTTTCTCTAGCTCTGACTTTTTAGGCACATAAGGGTAATGTTGGTATAAGTTTGTCAGCCTGCTATATTCTGTGGTTTTGTGAAATCAGACATTGTGTTGTTGAGACCTTTTGCCAAGTCAATAACCATTTCCAATCCCACTGAGCTAAAAGTAACGTTATGAAGTCACAAAGCTATCATCTTTTGTAATTCCACTGCCATTCCAAGTAAAGCTTTGTTTTTGGTCAAGCCTCTTGGTCATTGTTATGACTCTCAGTACTGTGCAGAGAATTAATACATTCACCTTCCCCTTTACCCGCTGAGTGGGATGGGAAGATAGATTTAGACTAATTACACTGTCTTACTTTAAATGAAATGTGGGTTGGGGCGCACTGATGTAATATAAAGGACTACTGGTCTGAATCCATATAGAAGCACAATCTCCTTCCTGTAGAATGTAAGTCAAGGCTGAACATTGTTTCCTGCTCTGTCTGTGATCTGTTTCCTATAGCTGAGTGTTGACAGATCCTGAAAAGTCTTTCTCCCTTCAGGTTAAATCCAGGTAAAGGTGTTTTGTTAGGCCCACTTTACACACCAAAGAACAAATGAAAGTAATAAGCTATTCTGATAAGGTAATTTAATATGGGTTTCTGGAATAAACCAGCCTGCTTGTAAACTATTGCAACTGCAAAACTCACATACATCAGTTCCAAGTTTAACTTTTTTCTTCTTTTTCCCCTCCTTTTTTTGCTTAGCAAAGTATCAGGAAGACAAAATCAGAAAAATGGATAAACACCATTAATATTACATCTCTATTATTACTTATTCATCTAAAAGTTGATATCAGTTTTTATTTCAGCTAAATGTCATCTTTTTTCACTTTAAAGCTAAGTCTCTAGAGAACAAAAAACTTAAAGACCTCCAACCAGTAGACCACTTGGGAGAGACAAAATAACTGCTAGGAGAACTTATCTTCCCTACAGCTGACAGCTGTTTGTTCTCCCAAAAGAAAACACTAAAGGCTTTAAAGGCCTTGTAGAAAAACCCTTAACATCAAGGTAGATAAAGAAGTGCATTGAAAAAGCTTATTTTCTCAGTTGATTGTTAACGTACTTCAGTGATAGTCCAGAAGCAAGATGAACAAAAACCAGTACAGTTCTAGTATTAATGTATTTTATATGTCCATCCACTTTTTGTAGAATTTAAAACATTCTTTCAGATATTACTTTCTTTCTTTGGTATTTTTAAACGGCAGTTTCTTAACAATTAAAATTATAGGTCTATATTTGGTCCATGTGGCAGGTTTTTTTGTAATAAAGGGTAGTTCTTTCTTCCTGCTGTAACACGATTAAAGCAAAATTTCTTAAGTGATATGGTAAATGAAAAGTAACAGAATGTACATATTTGTCATAATATTTGCCTGTGGAATATATTGAATACAATCCATTATAGTGTTTTTCTTTCTTCCTCCCCTAGAATTGATTTTATTTTTTCTTCCTCTTTGAAACGACCTACAGCACTTCTTACATTTACTCAGTTGTATTAGATAAACTAATAGCTTCCTTGAAGAAATGGAAAGAAAGGAAAAAAGGAAAGAGAGTATAAAAAAAAGAGAGCTTCAGCTTCTTTCTACTGGATGAACCCTAAACAGAATCTTACTTCACTTTTACTAGTGCCCCCTGATGTCCATGTTTGTGTTTTCTTCTTCCTCTTCTGTCACCAGCGCAGATTAGTGTTATACAACTGCAGGGCATTAATAGCAGTATGCAAAATAGCCTGAAAAAGAAACTCAATTGAGTGATATCAGTTTATTTTATTTGGTATGTATGTCACGTTTTTTGCCCAAAAATTTCCTTAGTTGCCTAAAATATTGCTCGTCCTCATACTCAAAATATCCACCTAATTGGCTGAGCATTGGTCCTGTGTGAGACTATTTGGTACTCACAAGTAGGATGTCATTGTGCATGAGATCCCTGAACAACCCACTGGTATATTGCACACCTTTTGTCTGTGGCTGCCTGCTTTTTCCATATACTAACTCTGCCTTTACTTCTCCACACAGCCTGGGACTGAGAATTTGCCTTCTCTACCTACACGAAATCTTTTGTAATATTTCACCAAGGAGAAGGCATATGCCATCACCATTTTATTTGAAAAATGCTTTGAGAGTCCATGGGTCCACTTCTTCGTAAGCATCTGGCACATGGAGTGTTTATTAAGGACAGGGGAGTTGCTGCTTCCGTTCGAACTGAGATGGAAGGAAGTCTGGACACTACCCTTGGGTGAGAGCCTGCATTGGATACCCTTGGCTGGAATGGGCCAGTGTGCAGTGAGGAATTTAAAATTAATTATGACAAAATCAAAACAAGCATAAGGGACACTCCTCTGTGTACCTTAAAGGGCAAAGAACTCACTGCAGGACTAATACACCTTGGTCCCTCTTTCCATTCCCTTGGCAATATTTCAGACTTTCTGTGAGAGAATAATGGACAGAAAATAAAAGGAAGGGTTAGAAAACTTACCCTCTACATTCAGCTTTGCTGAGAGGCAGAAAAGAGCAGTCTGTCTCATCAAGTTTCCTACTGGAAAGAAAGTTCTTTCCCACTCTGCCTCTAGGCCTCTCGAGATGGTAATACAGTATTCTCCAGTGAAAGCCTTGCTGAAGGAATGATTTTTCTTTGGTCTGTAACTTCATCTTTGAACAGTGGGGACAGAGTTTTGGAGATTCTAAATCATAAACTTCCTAGGAGATTTGTTCATAACTAGGGTGCCAAGAAAAAAGAAAGTGGACATTTGTGAACTTGTAACAAAGCTGCTGTGAAAAATAAACTACTGCTATGAGCTTGGTATCTATTTATAATGCATTTGGTTTAATTGATTTAAAAATCTCCCTACCAATTTAATTACAATATGGTGATTAACTTTGCTGACATAATATGTTGTAACTCTAGAGGCATTTTCTGGAGGGGAAAGTGACTTTCAAGTCAGTATGATCCAATTGCAGCACTTGAAATACTTTCACATGCAGAATTTAAAAGCACATGAAGGTATGTGCCTTCATTTCTACTGGTAATATAGCCAAGTTCTCAAAGAAACAAGTGTATTCTGTAAACAAGATGAGTTGTGCACATAAATGAAAGCATATAGATCTCAATGATCTCCCAATATTATAATTAATAGTTGCAACAAATTTTATCACATATGTTTTTCCACACTCAGTGAGTCTTAATTATTGGTAGCAAATAAGAGAAGAGGTAAGCACGTGGTTATTTTAATACAATTTGTGATTCCTAAGAATCAATTACATGGATAACCAAGTTAAACATCAGTGAACTGAAATTGATGCCAATATGCATCTAGTTTTCTTCTTCCATTTTTTTAATACTTCATTCTTTTAGTGAAAGATTTTTTTTTATTTTTTTCCTGACTCATTATCCTAACATTTGACATTAAAAGGTAACACTCAGCTGATGGTGAATCAAAACTGAGTGCTATCAACAGATTTTCTTTGAGAGGTAGTTGTCTGAATAACTATGTAAAAATCTCACTTATCCCTTTGATGAGTACTGCATCTAAACAATTTAACATAGCTCTAATCCTATAAAAAAACTATAAAGAGATATGAGAAATAGAAAACTTCTCCTGGTTAAAAATCAAGCTAAAGGCAATATTACTGCATTCCTGAAGGTGTAATATGGCATTGATGAATTTAAACATGCTAGCGAGCAGTAAGTCAAGGACGTTGAAGAGTCATCAAGTACCATAAAGAAAAATTTTGCTACTCAGAAGTACATTTCAAAATCCATCAACACAGGAAAAATATTGAAAGGGTTTTTTTCTCCAGTGTGTACAAAATTATAAGATATCCAGGAATTACTTAATCAAATAAAGACTAAATACATAAGAGGAAGACTAATCAAATGTTAGATACATTTATTTTCATGTCATTCATAGAGGTCATTCAGAACATTCATTTAGGACACATCAAGAACTACTTTGAAGGGGGAAAGATAAGCAGCTTCTACTAGTGTTGCTAGAAATAATGACTGGCAGAAATCAGCCTTCATATTAAAAAAATAGAAGTTCCTATTTTATTATCTAAGAAAAAGTTCCAAATGTATTATATAACTTTTTTTTTTAACCACAGAAATCACTGATAAAATTGAACAGAAATGACAATGGTCTTTTTCCAGATGTCTTAAAAATAATCATCTGTGAAGACAAATGCTTTTGCTCTTGTTTAATTCTATCCCTGGCCCTTGTTTCACAGCAGTAATAAGCACAAATGCCTTCATTTATTATCTTTCTGCTGCTGTTCTCCATGTTTGCAGTTCTCCCCTGCTATCCCGCAGAAGGAAAACCACACCTTATAATACCTTAATATCAGTCTTCCATTTCATTGTTGACTGCCAAATAAATTTTTACAGCCTATAATTCAATCAGGCTTCAGTGCCACTTGGACATCTTTTGCAAGCCTAATGGAACTGGAACAAAGCTAAAAATTAGAAATGCTGAGTTAATCTACCTTAGTGTCCTATCTTTGACTGTGGTTGCTAGTATATTTGTAAGAGTGTAAGAACAGAGCAGCCCTTTGTCTCTTACATATGCAATCCAATACGATCAGTACATATTTCAACATTCAGCCACCCTAAAACCTTGCATACACAAGCCAATAATGAACCAAAATGATGAGTAAACTTGGCTTTACATCTAAATGTGTCCCCATAAGACTAATTTTTGTTCTGGAGTAAGACGCAGTAAAAAAAAAAACTTAGCTGTTTAGAATAAAATAGAGAGAATAGAATAGAATAGAATAGAATAGAATAGAATAGAATAGAATAGAATAGAATAGAATAGATTTCAGTTGGAAGGGACATACAAAGTTCATCTAGTCCAACTGCCTGACCAATAAAGATACAACGTATACATAGCCTGTGCAAATGCATTTTGACTTACTTTGAGGTTAGTTCTTTATAAGAAAAGCAAGTACTTTTAGGTATCACTCAACTAGTATTTGATGATCCAGAAATACTGCTAAGTGCTACTACATAATATTTATTTCTGTTACTGAAATGTTTTATACCTAAGAAATAAGAGCAATACATAGTATATATAGAGTCTAATCCACACTATACTTCTGTACACCTTTTAGGGAGAAAAATAGTCAATGCAGTCTCACTGAAAACTGTACTAATTGTACTGAGTTGTTTCACAGAAAAAAAAAAAAATTATGATTTTTGGAATTAAATGAGTTGATATTAGGTCTCAGAATGACCCAGCATTTTGACTTTTAGTTGGTATATATTATACTATGATAAATGTAAAATTAAAATGAAACATTAACTGTTCAAGATATTTTAAATTTCTTTTTCATTTTCTGGAAAATTCTGAAATTTTCAAGGTTCGTTCCAAAAGAAATTAGAAGTAGATATCAAATGTCAAGCTTCCTGATAAATAGAGCTTCCATTCTAACTTTCTATCAGTTAAAAGGAAAAATAACATCAAAGACTGAAGAACTTATAGAACTGCAGTTATCAATACAAAGGGAGAATATTTACAGCAGGAAGGTCTGTGAACAGGTGATTTAAAATATCATAGATATTCTAACTACAGCTGAAAGTTATCAATAGCATATTTATTTTCGTGAAGGAAGTGTATGTTCAAATGCATAATTCATTTAATTGCCTGTATTTTCTTTTAGACATGTATTTATATAGAATATTTCCACAGTCTCAGTGAATATGTCGCTGATCCTGTGCTTATTGCCTTTTACTATGATACCCTGTCTTTGGTATATTCTCCTTAGGGGACAAGAAAGATGGCTTTGATGTCAACTTCAGTGATTCTACGGTATCAAAGGCAAGTAAAATTAATGATAACTGTGAAAAAAACTGCAAAACCATAGTTCTAGAGACCTGAATTTCACATTCTCTTAGCACATGCCTTACAGGATCACCACTCTGAATACCCCTGTTAGTTAAAAAATAACTTGGTAGTTTATTTCTTTTATGTAGCAAGAAATATAGCATTTTATGCTGGCTCTGTTGCTAATGGGTGGCCTTTGAGCAACTGAGAATCTAATGGGAGATATTCACAGTCTGTGATTTACAATTTAACTAGAAGAAATGCTCAGATGAAGAGTGCTTACTAGGATTTATACCTGGTGAGTTAGCATCATCTTTTTAAGTCGCAAAACTGTTCAAGCTTTTGCCTCAAAATTCAACTAAATGCAGTCAAAGAGTTTCAGAGCAAGACAACATTATGGATTTCCTTTTGGCATAAGCATAAAATAGTTTCACAGATGACATTATGGTAAAAAAGAAACCCAAACCCAACATAAATGAAACTATAACCAAATGAACTAAATGATCTAACTGTTTAAAAAAAAAAAAAAAAAGCTGTTTCTGTAAAAGGATGAATGAAGACTTAATTTCAAACCCTGTCAAAAGTTGTGGAAAGTTTCTATCAATATCTGTACTGATGGGAAAAAATAACCACCATGTTACATGTAAAAACCATAGTAGTTAACCCAAGAAAAGCTAAATATCATGCAGTTCCATATCTGTTGGATTTCCCTAATATGAATGAGAAGTTTTGGCTTGTGGCAGATAGTCTAGCATGTGATACCCTGTTTGAAAACAAGTTACTCACATAGACTGTAGTTTAGAATATACAGCATATATAAGCATAGCTCAAAACAAAGGAGTAGTTTAAAACATCACCAAAATCTGAAAATTAACCATAGTGCTCAGATCCCTGGCCAGGTTCCTGACTTCCCCAGTTAAACAAAATCTAGGTACACTGAAGCTTTTCAGACTGGAAATTAGTAAAGCTTTACCTGCTTTTTCAGTTCTAGATTTCAGACCTAAAAGCAGAAGCATGTCACACCCTGTGCATAGGAAAGAAGTCTTTGCAGTGAGTTTTCTGATCCCTAGCTACAGATATGTATCATATTGTGAATTATTTAAGCAGCCTTACAGCTTTAAAAAGAAAGGTGAACATGAGCACCAAATTCCACATATTAATGTGAAAGGAGTGCAGATGGCCAGAATCCACAAGTGGCTTTGAAAATTACATCATTTATAATGGTTGCGTTTTTGAATGCAGTCGAACTTGTACTCTGATCTAATTTCTTACCTCAGGTAACAAAGATACTTCAAGTTTTACTGAGATTTAACATCAGCTCTCCAAGAACAAGCAGTGAATTCTTTTTGCAGACATGAATTCAGTAAAATCACTACAGAATGATGAGAAAAGTACAGTTGGCTGCAAAGGAATGATTTTTAAAGCTTGCTCACAGTTGCAGAACACAGTCACATTAAGTGAAGAACAGTAAGTGTAACAATAACAAAATAATAATTTTGTGCCCAAGAGAGGAAGGCTGCTCTAAATTTCTTTATAGATGGGAATCTTCCTGGATATTTCAGTGGGAAAACTTCTGTTCACATAACTGGAGATCAAATCCCCACCAAAGATGAATCTCACAGACACAGATCATGCTATTTACAACACTTCATTGGGTAGCTTCAAAACTAACAGACAATGATGTCCAAAAATGTCAAAACATTAATCTTTTTTTGTCACTTTTTGCACTGTCAGCTTTGCTTTAGCACAAAAGTCATCAGCATTTCATATGATTTATTTTTCCAACTATACTGATGCAGTTTTGAAAACAATCAAAGACTTCCAAAATTAAACTGATACACGGTCAGTAGTTAGAAGTCATTTTGTATTAAATGAAGAGCATTGAATAAAGATCAACTTTTTTCTCTAAAACTAGACTGATCCACAGACTGTAGTCTTAATGTGGCAAAGAATGTTTTCTTGCAAATGTAGCTGGGCTGCATTGCGTGGGTGTTTTGATCCAGCCTTCAACATCTGAACAACGCATATGAAAGGCATTTCTAAAAAAAGAACTGCTACTCTGTGTATTTCTAGGGAGTATCCACACGCAATTAAATTGCTGAATAAACAGTTTGTAGGGTCTCTCAGCCACATTGTTGCTGATTCTAAATAATGGAAAAGAAAACTGAAGAGAACAAAGCTGTTTCACTTCCAAATGTGTGAATCATTTATATCTTACCAGTGGTTTGATTATCTGTCCCTTCTACTAAGCTAACAGAAAACTGTTAATCACTGTGTCATAGGCTTCCCACTGAAAGAAGTAAATGGAAACATTTTCCTGTCAACTTAGGTCTGTATGATATGTCTTTTGTTTTATCTTGTTTGTTTTGTCACAAATCAAGCTCTTAAGTCTTTGTGGAATTCTAAAAGCATGATTGGTCTCAGCCCAGATATTAAGCCATGTTTTGCTAGAAGCTTAGTAAGATAGAAAAAATTTAGGTTCATGATTACATTTAAGGCCTTACAACTTAAATGCAGATCAAAGGTGAAAATGGACAGAAAGACATAAGATGCAAGAAAGGGCTGATATTAATTAGAATGGCACTTTTTTCTCTGATTGACTTTACTATTAAAGACACAGTTTAAGCAGGAAGTAAAGGGAATGCAGATCCAATTGCATCGTGTGAACAGGACTCACTTGGTCAAAGAGACGGGATTGGAAAATCCTATTTGCAGCACATTACAAATAGGAAAGACTGCATTTGGCATGGACAAAGAAAAAGGTGGCAAAATGTGAGAGAATATTTTGGAGAAATATGTGAACAGTTTGAGAGGGCCATACCTTTGTGATCTTAGGAAGAAAAACCTCTGAGCCTTAGACACAATTGATTGAAATCGATGTCTCAAGTGAAGAGCAGGCTTGTTTTATGGGCCTTCTTGACAGACTGTATGGAGTTGTTCGAAAAAGTGGTTGGAAAAAAAGCAGGTAGTATGTGAGGCATGGAGTTCTCATTTATTCATATTGTGCACTATTTGTAGGGTAGGTATTCTGGAGAGGTCACAGAACAGGCTGGAGTGTTTATGCAGCAACAAGATAGGTTAGGGACATTGACGTAGACCAGTGAAGTGACATATGATTCTTTAATCCAACTTGTATCTTCTGTTTCACTGCTTACTTATATTAGTCACTTGACCTTATCACTCAAAGCAAAAAATCTCCCACAGTGCAGATATATTTTCACAAGACAAAAACATAACTTTTAAGGCCAGAAAAATTCCTTTGCCTTCCATCCCCCTACTGCAACAAGATGCTGTATATTGTAAGCGTGATACTACATGCCCTGAAGATACTGGAGTTGTAAGTGACCTTATCGGAAAGTAAATCACTTACAGTATAGGATATGACTCCAAATATATTGTGCTTCATAGCTTTTTTTCCATTCACCAATGCAATATTCATTTAAATTCACAAGTAAAAATGTGTTGTGTAACACTGAAATTAAGAAACTAGTGTTAAGATAACACTATTTATAGTAATGTACTAAGGTTTAAAAAAGGCATGTTCATATCAAAAAGAATAGTAACAGTGTTAATGCTTAAAATTTTTCATAACAATTTCTATCGGCCACCTCCGTTATCAAAAGCCCAAGAATTCTGGTCAAGGGTTAGGATCTCATTGTACTAAGTAATTTATGGCTGCATTCCTACTCCACATATTCATGATTCATTCTAAGGAAAAAAAAAAGCCCTTAAGACTAACTTCCCAATTGCATAGTATATAATAATAATAATAATAATTTAGTAGTTTATATCAAATATAAATATTAAATAACTATTAAATCTTGCATAATATTAGCGATGTAATGACAAGAGTATCTAACACCTTTATTATCTGAAGCCCTTATCTGTGCATTTGGAAGTTTACAATGAAACACAAAGTTTGCTTACTGTACATGTATAATACAATATTTACTCATAAAAGAAAGCTACAGATAATATATTAATAAAAAGGAATTTCCATTCCTTGACAGCATGTTACAGTCTTCTCCAATATTCTTTGTTTATTAAGTCAGAGTCTTTTTTTATTTGGCAAAGGAAATATACCGAGAAGCACTTGGAAAACAAGAAATCTTGAGTACAACAGGATGACTATACATGAAAAGGTTCAAGAGTATACACAAATTATAGTTTAAATTTTGTCTTATTAATAAGAGGTGGCAGAAGCATATTATTCTACTAGGTGAAGTTTCAGACTTTTATTGTATGATTTGATTCCTTAGAGATCCATATAGGAAAACCAAAATACTGACAGAATTTTTTTTACTGTCTCCTCTGCAGACACAGATCAAAGAAAGCTGGACTGTTGTTTATTGTATTTAGCACCCTAATAAAAATGCTGAATATTTGCATTATTTAATCACCTTCTACGTTCCACTAGTTTTTTATCCACCAAAATTAGCAATTCATATCTCCAAATAAACAAAAAAATATAGAAAAATAAATAGAAAAATACACGCATGGCAATAATTATTAAGTGGATAAAAATATTAGAAAGCAACGTTAGTTAAACTGCTCTGGCTTATGTTTTGTCAGCATGACCATTTTCACGGGCTTATAACATAGTAGTTAAAATGCTATTAGCCAGCTTTCAAGCCAATGACATTAGGAATATCTGGATTTTGCTTTTCTGTCAATTAAAAATATATGAGCCCCAAAAAGTTTTCATTCATCAAACTAAATTTATATAAAGAAACATTTTTTCCTGTACAACAGTAAAATTTAGTATTATTCTTTTTAAGAAACCAGTTAAACTCAAACAGGAATATATTTGGAGCATTAGGAAAAAAAATAGGATGCTAATTTGTTTACTCTCAGAATACCGGCTTTTTATTGTTTTTGTTATGCTCATGTGAAGCAACAATATATCTAGGAAAATATAACTCAATAAACAAGAATGCAAGAGTCAGTGTTAGGCTCTTTTTATTTTTCAGAAGCCATAGTTTTGTAAGGCGCTTCACAGAGAGAAAAAAGTCAAGGTTCCTGATCTGGAGAACTTTAGCTAATTTTTAAGCTTTGTATAAAAGAGTTGCTGATCAGAGGAGAGAAAGTCTGGAAGAAAAAGTTCTATAAAATTGAAACACTAAGTTAACACAGCGATGGCATAGGCACATCTATTCATTATTTTGTATTTGTGTATTTTTTATTATATCTCATATTCCAGAGTGAGTTCTAAGGCAATTGTGGGTTTTATTAATAAAATACTCCTTGGGATGTTTATTTGAAATTGTTCTCACCAAATATGGGTTTAAGATTTAAAGTTTTTATCACAGTTTTCAGTCTTGTTCTATTCGTGTCTCTGAAGACTTTATGCAAATTCTTACATTTAGTAGAGACAGTAACTGGATTCTGTCAGTATTTATGCAGACCTTTCTAGTTCTTTAAGTAGGCAAACAAAGTAAAATGCCAATGGATAAGTTTATAAACTGAATTATTTTGCGGGATGGAAAGTAATAGAAAGAAGACCTGCATTTACTTTGCCAGTTATAAAATGTATAAATTCAATAAAACTATTAAGATTAAAAAATTGTATATATGAACAGAGTCTTTACTCCACTATAATCTCACAATATATTTGGATATCTTTTTCTGGCCTGTTACATTATTGCTTCATGTGAGGTCAATACAATTTGCACTGATGCCAACAGCAAAACTTTCTGGGTTTGAATCTGGAGGGCTGGGTCCTCGAATGTCAGCAAGGGGCTTATCCACAATTTCTTCAGCTGTGAGAAACTATCGCCTTCTTTCCCCACCCTTTGTTCTGTGAGCAAAGAACACCGTGTGACACACATTCAACTTGTTTTAGCATGCTGTGTCAAATAAACCATACTGCACAGGTCAGTATATGCTGAAATGGTGGTCTTCTTGTGAACAATTTCGCTCTTTCTTCAGTTTAAATCAGAAGTTGTTGACGTGGGTTACGGATCCGTTGTAACGATGTGACCCCAATATGAGTATGATCGTTCACCTTTATTAGTCAGCAAAAACAAGGTTTTATATGGCAAAACTATTACAGCATCTGAATGGTTAAACCCCCAATCAATATATAGGCAAAACTACTGCAACTCGTTGTGATTGGTGCAGAGCTGCATCTCAATGTGAAAACAGTACCGTGGCAGGAAACAACAGCGTGGCAGGAAGGAAGTGACAGTGTGGCAGGAAACGGTGACGTTCCCCCTGCTCCAGTGTCCCGAGCTCATCGCTCTGCCTTCCCAGCAGGGTTCCGTGTCAGCCGCTCCCAAGGCTCACTTTCAGATCGGAACCTGGGTTGCTCAACGCACCAAACTATGTCCCCTCTCGTCCAGCCAGGACTCCACAAGAAGTTACAGAAATTTAACTTCAGATCTTATCTCTCTTCCAAACAAATTGTGTTTTCAGTAGTTCAAAAGATAGAATAGGGGGAGGGGGGAATTTTTAACGTATTGGGCCCAATTCTTCTTGATTGTGTAAAAAGTGAGGATAAGCAATTATTATTTTCAGGCATATTCAATTCTTTGCCAGTCAAGAAGTATTAGAGGGTATGAACACATTAGTACAATAGCTCAGCATAATGTTCTTACAATTTCAATGATTTCTGACTTCACTGGTCTAATGTAGTTCTTGCTAAAATTTTATAGTCCTAGTGCAGGTTTATAACTAGTAGCTATAGCAGGAAGAAAAGGCAAAAAATAACAAGAAGCAAACCACGCACAGTGAGAAATTATCCCATGTGATCAGCTCCTTACCTGCTAATTTAAAATTAATCTCTTATGTCTTCTGACACAACACCATTCATGTTGTTCTGTGATGACTTCTTCAATTAATTCAAGTGAGAATAACATGCTCTAGAGCTGCCTTGGCCATGGAAATAATATTGGAATGCTGAAAAGCAATGGAAGGCTTCATTCCAGCAGAAAAATCATTAATTAGCAAACTAACATAATCATAGAATGAGCAACGTATAACTATTGAGGAATGCAAAGAAATTGTTCCTTTTTTTTTCCCAGACATGGCGGAGTTTCTGGCTAATGTGTTTTTAATTGACAGATTGTTTGTAGAAGAGATTTGGTTGTGAGTCTGTTTCTTCATTTTGGTAAAATTCACATTTTCTCTGTGTGCATTTAAAAGTGGGAGGAATAAACTGTCATTTGTCTTTTTCTCCTTTCCTAAAATCAGTGAAGATCCTCTTCAAGGTTTGCTTTGGAGCCCATTCTCTTCAGAAAATGATTCTGAAGTACATTGTTTATCTTTTGTAAGAAATCTAAGTCTCTGGCTGAAGGACTAAATGTTTTTCCTAGGGAGGAATATAGATTATCTTGACATTTGCCTATATTATGTTCTTGTACAGATGAATGAACTGTTATAATGTCTTCCACCTAGTAATTGACAAGTTGACATTTTCTTCTAGATAAGTACAAACACTTATCCTCTAATAACTACTCTAGGTATAGACCTATTTGTTTTAAAAATCTTATTCTTTTGTGTAGTTAAACATTTCATTTAGAAAGAAATAACTTTTGAGAATTGCCTGACTTGGAACTAGCAAAAGAGAGAGATCCACTAAAGCTTTTGCTCATTAAAGTCCTGATAAAGAAGTAGTCAAGACAGCAAGTAGACATAAGTTCCTTGTTTATTTAACATGTTGAGACTGACCTAAAACAGAGTGTTGTTCCTGCACATCCAGTGGAAGTTTTAACACCCTGAGTTTGCTTTTTATTTCTCCTTTAAAACATTACTTGTATTTTTAATTTCCAGCCCAAGTTTTCTGTTGAGGCTCCATCTGCATTAAATCAGCTAGTGGCAAAGAAACTTGCTTAAACCTTTGATTTTGTCCTGAAATCTCACACAAAACTTCCAAATGTTGTAGAATGGGAGACACATAGAGTTGTCAGCCACTGTTCATAGTTTCTGCAGTATCTGGGCACAGTAGAATTTAATAAAGACGAAGGTGTAATGCAAATTGTGACGTAAATTCTCCCTCATGATTCAGCCAGCTCCCTACTTAAATAACGAGCATGACATCACATGTTACAGAATATTCCATTTGATTGGCTGGTTTGGGTTAGCCCAATCAGCTACTTGTGAAAATTAACCCTATCCCAGCTGATCCCAGGACAATTTATCATACCAGATATTTAGTTCTTGCTTGCCAAATCACAAATAAAAACTTTAAAACAATTATGGAAAAAACAAGGAGACAAACAATGTTTATGAGCTAGAATGGCAGGCTTGTCAGAACCAGGAACAGATCAGCAAGCAAGCATGTTACGACAAGCATAATTATTATATATGGTCCCCATCCACACTGTTAAACCTAAAGATGCTCTATAAATTGACTGCCTCAGTATTGGGATATAAGCATAGGCCTTACTTCTTTCATTTTTTATCTCAAGTCTGTGGCTTTTTATGCCAGAAAATCCAGATAAATTATGGGCTGTGATCATCAAAATCTAGTTTCAGTCTAAATAAACATAGAGTACCAAGTAAATATGGTTGACAAATCCCTGAAAAAAACAGTTTAGCTTCATGTAGCATGATATTATATGGTCTTTTCTGCAAACCCAAGTACAATTGTGACACCTCAACACTGCAAGTATCATGAAGTGAAAGTATTCACATGACAAGACAGTGAATACAAGCATCTCTTTGGTGTTACACCACATAATGTATAGCAAATATATTTCTTTTGTAAAATTGTTAAGGGAAGCAATTTTTAGATTGCTGATGACAATTTTTAAAAACTAGAGTATTAAATTTCTCCCATGTTTATATAAAAATGTTGTAAAAAAAGTAAAATGAAAAGTTAACAAAAAGGAAAGTAAAAGTTTTTCATTAGAATCATTAATCTATGTACAAATTTACCAAGAGGAGAAGAATTTCAAGGATATAAAATCTTAAAGATAAGGATAGAAATTTGCTTTATTTTACTTCTTTGAACATTATTACTTTCCTTAAGTTTCTTGACCATGAGAAATAATATATGAACATGTAAAAAACGCATTTTACAACATAAGCAGAACACATGAGGAAAGTTGTATGTCCAAAACTACTGGACTCAGGAAGTTTTTTTTCTCCTAAGTAACTTTCTCTTAGTTCATTATTCATGTGGAATTGATACTGACATTCCATGTTTGCTCATTTTGCTTTGTTGTGTTTTATCATCCCCTTTTGCTTTGGACTGGAGGATGGGGAAGCCTACACTATTTTTCACATACACAGACCTCATCCATTCAGTGTTCAGCATGAAACTGAAACAAATCAAACCAAATGCCATGCTCCCTTCTTTATGAATGTCTTTGACATTCAAACTATTGCAATCAAATGTAAGCTCATGGTATGTAAAAATAAAGCTCTGGGTTCCACATATAAAATCCCTCTGGAGCACAAGACTGTGGGAGACCTGGTGTTTGATTTCTTTCTCTTTTATCTCTGAGTGTAGTTACAGTAGTTCTGGCCATATGCAGTCTGCTTTTAATTGAAGCTTTGTATGAAATTTTGTATCCTTTGATACAAGATTTCAAAGCTACAATGTAGGGTTATGAAGTGACCAAACAGGGTCATAAGAAAACCCTAGCGTATTGTCAATGTCTTGGACAGCAATGTAAAAGCATGCATAATTCTTTAGTTGAGAGTCTGACTGTCCTACTTTTGGTTAAAACAGAACCAATTCTCTTTTAGTGAATCTTCCTTACAGCAAAGTTCTTCTCAGTAACTCCATTTTTCTGAAGCTGGTTGCATATTTTACAGACACTGTCCACTCCAAAGTGGTAACACCTAATGTTTGTAGTTACACTGAGCTAACGGTAAGGAATGCAGAAAAAGGCCCCTGTTTCTAATTATCACCATAGCAGCCAAGATAACCAACAGATCTCTTCAGTCCCCCAAGTGAGGACTCAGAAGGGGTTGTACTTGCGGGGAGCAGTGGACAGGACAGGTGACCCAATACTGGCCAACAAGGTATTCCATGTCATGCATGTCATACTCAGTTTAAAGCTGAGGGATCACAAGGGTCTCGCTCTCTTTTTCCATGGCCACCTTCTGAAGAGGACCCTGCTCATTGTTCTACCTGTGATCCCGATCCAGATTCCAATCCGTGCATCCCTGAGTCCAGTTCCTGCCTGCTGCCGAGGCCAGTCTGGGACTGCCTGGTGCTGCCTGGCAGCTGCTAGTGGGACGCCAGTGCCCGGCACCCAACTCTGGGAAACTCAGTATCGGCTTTGTATATTTTATTTCTATTATTATTATTATCATCATTATTATTAGTGTTATGAGTAAAGCTGTTTTAATATTCATTTTGTAGCTCTCTCCCTTTTCCTCTTTTTTCCCTTACCATGGTCGGGGGGCAGAGTGGGCCACCTGTCCTACAGTTGATGAGAGCGGCTGGGTGAGTGGCAGTTTCTGAAAATCAGGCTGTCAGATGAGAATTCATGGAGCCTGTCCATGTGTGTGTGTGCACATAGGTACACACAATGATGAAACTCCTTCCTTCTGGGCTCTCCAAAAGATCTGGGGAAGGTAAGCATGTCTGTCCTTGGCTATTTTTGAGGCTGAAAGTCAGGTTGAGGATGAGAAATGCAGGGAAAAAGGACCAGGAGAAAACTTGAGGAGCAACAACTATTTAGTATCTTTAAAAATCCGTTCATGCTGAATGCTCCCACAGAAGTGATTTAATACATCAGTCACTTTAAATAGCCAACGATTGATTACTTGGTTTAATGCAACTGTACCATGTACAGTAAGAAAATGCTTATTTTGTTGAATTATTGAAGTTGCCACTGTGAAAGAACATACTCATTTCATATCAAATTCATTGACATTGCATGATGCCATCCCCAGAGTAATAGCTTTCTACAGTGCTTGAACATATTCTAACCAACTTTTTTACTAATTTCTCTGACAATTGACTTCATAAATAATGCCAGGACAGATGCAGGCCTGTGAACCCAAGTGCAGTGCAAGGATGACAGGATGTAGAAGCCAGAAAAAGTCATGAATTTACATAAAACACTGCAGAATAACATCCTTCTTCTGCTTTCCCATTTATCATGGCAGCATAGGAGTGAGAAAACTACTTAAAATAACTTTTTTTAAGAGGATTTCATGCAGGGTATCTGATACATTAGACCTACGTGATAGAACACTGATTGTAGTGCTCCTATCTGGCCAGAGTACAGACATATTAATGATGCTTCAAAATAAATAAATAAACAAATATTTATACATATGGGCAATTCTAGTATTCTGAGTACAATGATCCCATCCTCAGAGGGGCGTAGTCCCCCTGTGTCTCAGTGAGTTGAACAGGGTCAAGGTCAGGGCTGGTCCTGGTGGGGACATGGTGGACAATGGCCAGGTGATGTGGTTACCGGGTGGCTGAGGCCGTGAATGGGGGGGGGTGACATGGCCCATGGTCAGGCATGGTCACAGCTGCAACACAATTTAGGCAGATAGCAAGGGTGAGAATCTCAGAAGAAATTTAACCCAAGCATTGACTTTGGATTTAATGATAAAGGAAGACTCTGAGCCTGCTGTTCTACACACTGCATCTTTCATTCTCTCATAAACCAGGAGCAGTGCAAAGAGTGTTAAGACACACTGCTCTCATACTGACCTACAACACAGCCAGCAAAGTTGTCTACCTTGCCCTGAAAATCATGTCGGGATATGAGTTATGCAGATAACTCTTTGTAATAATTGCATAAAGAGCTGCTGAAATGCACAGTTATTGTGAGCTTGGCCTTTATCATCAACATATTGCTTACAAGTTACTAATAAAAGTCATTATTTTTAACACAGAAGGGACTGGAGTTCATGACATTTTAATTCTTCTTTATTTTTTTTCCTTGAGAAATCTGTGATAATATTTTGCCAGTAAGCCTAAAGCAAAACTTTCGACCACTTTTTGCTGTGCAGTGGTCTGTAATCCCATTGAAAGCATGGAGCTAATGTCAGAAACAATGAGTATATTTCAGCATTCCTCTAAATCCAGTCATGCAGGAACTCAAAGAATTTAGGATTTGGTTCCCAGCTACTACAAGTGATCGAGCAGAAAAGTCCTGGGGTAAGTCTCAGGAGATACAGAATCAGTTTCCAGATCTGACCCAATCTGCGTCATGGCTTTTGTCAAGACGTGACAGAAAGAAACCTACAGGATCACTGAGTCTTCTCTCCCTTTATCAACAGCTTGCTACAGACATAAGGTCATTTTAAAATGTATTAGACTCCTTTTTATAATTATTTAGCTTTATGAGCTTGTAGGAACAATCACCCAGTGGAAAACAGATTTCATTGCATCAATTTGTATCAATGCAAATAAAAGAGATCTACTTTACTGATAGAAATATCATCTTCTTTAGGAAACAGGATTGTTGTCTTCTTCTTCTGAAAGCAAAACTATTATTTCCATCTTTAAAAACATATAAACAAACCCTCCTAACTCTCTCAGTGGATTTTCACTTTACAGGTCAGCACTGTAAGGTTTACTTTCTTTATTTCCAATAGAAAAGTCATCTCAAGCGGTCAGCACAGGTATGCTTCGTGTGCGAAGGCCTAAGGTCATGTCAGCTTCCAATTTTTTTTTTTTTCCATTTTTTTCTGTAAACACATCAAAACTCAGATTTTGATAAAATATCAAAAGTCTAGCAAAAACTTCATAACAGTATGCAAGCTGACATTTTCTACTCATAAACTATCTATAATATAGTTAATTTTCAAGCAATGTTAGGTGATAAATGTCCACACTTTGTATTACCATTTTACTCCTTCTTCCACAAAATATATTGTCCCAAGGCCCTTTCAATATTTTTGAGTCATAGCAGAAAAGGGGTGAACGAACAAGTTTGTTGACTTTGATCAAAGCTGACATTCAGGTTATCCTTCAGAGGCTTTCTATGCCACTTTTCCTCACCCTGTTGTTTTCAAGGATTCTCATGAGTTTTCATGAGTGGTGATAAGCCTTTTCAATGTGCATTTTAGACCCATCTTTTCATTCACTGAGAATTTTCAGTTCTGAACCTTGTCAAATTAATATTTTTTCAGATTAATTTTCATCAATAAGCAATTGCCTACTCAAGTGCAATGTGGACAGTTCTGCCACTGAATGTTTTAAAAAACTTTGTCTATACACTGCTCCCAACTTCAAATTTTCATGCTTCTCAATGAATATTCATGAAACACTTTCCTTTTAGAAAGCTTTGAGATAATTTTCAGCTAAATAGAAGGAACTATTTTTGAAGTACTGTAACTAAAAAATAAAGCTGTGAATCTCGTTTGGTAAACTCGTTAATCTTGACAAATGAGGATCTATATCTCTCAAGTGGTGTGGCATAGAAATTTTAAAGTTAGTTCAGTCACACTCTGTGCAGTCTTATGTATTGCATGAAGTAAGCATGTCAAGATAACACATTAAAAGAGAGCCTACAATTAAAAGAATACCTGGCCAGAACATTTATATTTACATGATTAAATAAGAAAGACATCAACACATTTTTATGCTTTCTACATGCAGACATTACAGATCGGTGACTAAAGTCTTTTAACCAAGAAAATTAAATAGGTAAGAATAACATGTAGTTTAGAACTACTATGAACAACATAAATTAGTGTTGTATGGTCAGAAATCAAGCTTACATCTGGTACAAGTTTACACAATTAAAATAACCATAATGTGTGGGTTGTTATGAGGAGAAATTTTAAACCAAGTTTTCATAGCAGAAGAGATTAAAAAATTGTGCAAACTAAAAGATCTTAAATATTCTGGATTTATGCATGTTACTAAGTGTGAACTTGGATCACTGAAACTTAATTCACTTAAGTTCCAGTTCTGTATATGTAGCATGCATGTGTAAAAAACTAGATGGTGTATGAGAGTCAGTGTAGATGTTTAAGGAAATATGCAATGGATGGATGAAGGTGATGGATGGTGCAGGGGTTGACCCATCCACATCGGAGGAGGCACAAAGATCAGAAGGACATCCCTCTCGTATTACTATCAGCTCCACAAGGAAGAAGAGAAGAGTCATAGTTGTAGGAGACTCCCAGCTGAGGGGAACAGAGGGTCCGATATGCCGGGCAGACCCTCCTCTCAGGGAAGTCTGTTGCCTCCCGGGAACACGGGTCAAGGACATTGCTAGGAAACTTCCTAGACTGGTCCGACCCTCAGACTATTATCCTCTACTGCTCTTCCATGTGGGTGCGGACGAAGTTGCAGTAAGTAGCCCGAAGGCAATTAAAAAAGAATTCAAAGCCCTAGGACGATCAGTACAGGAATCTGGAGCACAGGTTATCTTTTCATCGCTCCTTCCAGTGTTGGGCAGAGACGTTGAGCGACATAGGCAGACTCAGTCTATCAACACATGGCTCCGTGACTGGTGTCACCGCCACAACTTTGGGTTATTTGACCACGGAACGACATACACAGCACCAAGCTTGCTTGCATCAAATGGGGACCAGCTTTCTCAAAGAGGGAAGAGGATCTTTGCCCAAAAGTTTGCGGGGCTCATTGACAGGGCTTTAAACTAGAGGTGAAGGGGGAAGGGGAACCTATCAGGCTTGCCAGCGACAGGCTAGGGGAGGATATACAATGGTTAGAGGGATGGGGGGCTAGTAGGAGCCCTCAACCCGTTGCCCAGCAGCAGGTGAGGGACACTGCAGCAATGTGGAAGTCTTGCTGAGGGGAGTTGGAGGCGCCTGAGGTATCAGGAGCCAACAAGAAAATACCCATGAAGCACCTCAAGGGAAAAAAGGAGTGCTCTGCTATGAAGGTAACAAGGCCGACAGCTCAGATGAAATCCCTCTATACAAACGCACGCAGCATGGGAAACAAACAGGAGGAGTTGGAAGCAGTCGTGCTGCTGGAAAGCTATGACCTGATTGCCATCACAGAAACTTGGTGGGATGAATCCCACGACTGGAATGTGGCTCTTGATGGCTACAGGCTATTCAGAAGGGACAGGCGAGGAAGGAGGGGTGGGAGCGTTGCCCTTTACATCAAGAAAACACTACAGAGTGAAGAGCTGTCACTGAAGAATAGCCACGAGCAGGTCGAAAGCTTATGGGTAAGAATCGGAGAGAGAGGCAACAAAGGGAACCTAGTGGCTGGTGTCTACTACAGGCCGCCAGATCAAGAGGAGCTGATAGACGAAGCGTTCTTCCTCCAACTCCGGGAGGCTTCGCGCTCGCAGGCTCTCGTCCTACTGGGGGACTTCAACCACCCCGACATCTGCTGGAAAAGCAACACGGCAAGCTGTAGGCAATCCATCAGGTTCCTAGAATGCATTGAAGACAACTTCTTAAGCCAGGTAATAAGCACCCCTACCGAGGGGATGCGATACTAGACCTGGTGGTCACCAATGCGAGTGAGCTCGTTGGGGATGTCAAGATCGGAGGTAGCCTGGGCTGCAGTGACCACGCGCTGGTGGAACTAACGCTACAGAGGGAAATGGGAATAACGAAGAGCATAGTCAGGACCCTAAATTTTAGGAGGGCAAAATTCCAGCTCTTCAAGGAGATAGTCAGAAGAACTCCCTGGGAAACGGTCCTCAGGGACAGGGGAACAGAACAGAGCTGGCAGGTCTTTAAGGATATATTCCACAGAGCGCAAGAGCTCTCGATCCCCAAGTGTAAGAAGTCGGGCAGAGAAGGGAAGAGACCGGCATGGCTGAGGCAAGAGATGCTGGTCAAATTAAGGAAGAAGAGGGAACTGCACAGGCAGTGGAAGCAGGGACTGGCTTCCTGGGAAGAGTATAGGGAAGCTGCCCGGTTGTGTAGGGATGGGGTCAGGAAGGCCAAGGCACAGCTGGAGCTGAACTTGGTAAGGGATGTGAAAAATAACAAGAAGGGCTTCGACAGGTATGTCAGCCGGAAAAAGATAGTCAAAGAAAGCGTACCCCTGCTCATGAGCGAGACCGGCGAACTGGCAACAGCAGATAAGGAGAAAGCTGAGGTACTCAACAACTTTTTTGCCTCAGTCTTCACTGGCAACCTCTCTCCTCACCCCTCCTGAGTTGATGAATGGCATAAAGGAGACCAGGAGGGTAAAATCCCTCCAGCTGTAAGTGAAGACCAGGTTCGGGACCTCCTGCAGAACCCAAATGTACAGAAGTCCATGGGACCTGATGAGATGCATACCAGAGTCCTGAGGGAACTGGCTGACGTAGTTGCCAAGCCACTCTCCATGATATTTGAAAAGTCATGGCAGTCAGGGGAAATTCCCAGTGACTAGAAAAAGGGAAACATTGTGCCCCTTTTCAAAAAGGGTAGAAAGGAAGACCCTGGGAACTACCGACCTGTCAGCCTCACCTCTGTGCCTGGGAAGATCATGGAACAGATCCTCCTAGAAGATATGTTAAGGCACATGGAGGCTAGGGAGGTGATTTGAGACAGCCAGCATGGCTTCACCAAGGGCAAGTCCTGCCTCACCAACCTAGTGGCTTTCTATGATGGTGTAACAACAAGGGTGGACAAGGGAAAACCTATGGATGTCATCTATCTGAATATTTGTGAAGCCTTTGACACGGTCCCCCACAACATCCTTCTCTCTAAATTGGAGAGCCATGGATTTGATGGGTGGACCGTTCGGTGGATAAGGAATTGGTTGGATGGTCGCAGTCAAAGTGTAGTGGTCAACGGCTCAATGTCCAGATGGAGACCAGCGACGAGTGGAGTCCCTCAGGGGTCCATACTGGGACCAGTGCTGTTCAATATATTTATCAATGACATGGACAGCAACATCGAGTGTGCCCTCAGCAAGTTTGCAGATGACACCAAGCTGAGTGGTACGGTCGAGACACCAGAAGGACGGGATGCCATCTAGAGGGACCTGGACAAGCTGGAGAGGTTCAACATGGCCAAGTGCAAGGTCCTACACCCGGGTCGGGGTAATCCCCTCTATCAATACAGGCTGAGGGAGGAAAGGATCGAGAGCAGCCCTGCTGAGAGGGACTTGGGGGTACTGATAGACGAAAGGCTGGACATGAGCCAGCAATGTGCGCTGGCAGCCCAGAGGGCCAACCGTGTCCTGGGCTGCATCAGGAGAAGTGTGGCCAGCAGGTCGAGAGAGGTCATTCTGCCCCTCTACTCTGCTCTGGTGAGACCTCACCTGGAGTACTGCATTCAGCTCTGGAGCCCTCAGGACAAGAAGGACATGGAACTGTTGGAGTGGGTCCAAAGGAGGGCTACAGAAATGATCTGAGGGCTGGAGCACCTCTCCTATGAGGAGAGGCTGAGAGAGCTGGGCTTGTTCAGCCGGGAGAAGAGAAGGCTGCGGGGAGACCTGATTGGAGCCTTTCAGTACTTAAAGGGAGCCTATAGGAAAGATGGGGGACAATCTTTTTAGTAGAGACAACAGTGACAGGACGAGGGGTAATGGTTTTAAACTAAGACAGGGTAGGTTTAGGCTAGATATAAGGAAGAAATTCTTTACAGTGAGTGTTGTGAAACACTGGAACGGGTTGCCCAGAGACGTAGTGGAGGCCCCATCCCTGGAAACATTCAAGACCATGTTGGACAGGGCTCTGAGCAACCTGATCTAGTTAGTGGTGTCCTTGATCACTGTGGGAGGGGTTGGACTAGATGACCTCTAGGGATCCCTTCCAACCCAAAACTGTCTATGATTCTATGATTTGCAGGGTAGATGAACACTTGGTAATGAAATGTTAATGAGATGGAAAATATGGCTTTGGGACGTGGTAACATAATTGCAATGCTAATCAAGGACAATGCAAGACTCCAGTAAAATTGACAAGCTTGAGAATTAGTTTAGAATTAAGCATTTCGATATTACTGGTGGTCCAGTGAGGAAAAGCCTAAAAATTTAGTAATCTTTCTGGCAGCATTTCAGAAAAATAAAGAAAAATATTATTTACTTCCGGAATGGTACTGGACTGCCTCACGATATTAATTTGTGTCCAGCCATCTCTTCATAGCTGCTCCCCAAATCAGTCCAGTTTTCGCAGAAGAACACTCTCTTGGGAAGCACCATGATATGCAAAGGAAAATCTGCTTTGTTTATATACATGCAGGTACTAGTACATTTATTCCCCCTCCTGTATTACGTGATTGAAAAATACCTCCTCCATTCAAATATATATGTAATGCTCCATACTGGTCTAAGTGTGTAGACCAACAGTCAGACCCAGGAAACAGATAGAGTGATTGAAGAAATTAGCAGTCTATCCCTTATCAGCTATTTATCGCTGTCCATCTTATATGTTATCAGATTGCACAAACAAAATCACAGGGGATTTATATGTGTTGTCACTCGTATGTAACTCCCAGGGAAAGGCTAATTACACCTTTTATTCACCATTATCATTCTACTTTTAAAATCCATCTAAATGATAAACACTATAAATATAAAACACGCTTATGACTTTAATTTTGTGCCTCAGATAAAAGCCAGCTCAGCATAATTATTTTTCTCCACACTGAAAAGTATGGATTGATGGCAAGATTCCCAGTTGAACATAACTTTTTATTGCTTCAAACTTTTGCTGTGAAGCACCATTTTACCATTTCATCTTCTTGCTCGTTCATGGAAATTGAAGTTGACAAAAGGCATGAGTCTGAAAAAATGGAAGACTGTGTTTCTAACCTTTTCTACTAGCCCCATAATAGACAGCACCCATATCACAGGAAGACTGAACAGATTTTCACTTATTTTCAGCTAGGAAAAGCATAGCTAATTTATACTTCAATGACACATGTTACTGAGAAATTACATGATTGCCTTCTACTGGAGAGACAGAAGTTGTCACTTTTTTAATGTTGTAAAGGGCTAAACTGGCATGACATGTCAGCTTGATGTAAAGTCTGTATCATGCCTGACTGATATACGTCTGCATGTCTTTTGTCTAGTGAAAACAGGCAAACATCCACCACAGTGATTGGTTAGGATTCAGAAAATAGTTTTCTCCATAGAAAGAAGGGGAGAATGACAACATAAAGATTACATTTGATTTCAAAAATGCTAGTAGGAGTCAAAATAGAAGACAGCACCGGTTCCACTTGGATTAGATACATTTATTTTCTATTACATATAATTTTATACCTAATTTCAGGAAAATGGATTAAACTATCTTGTTTATGTTTAGAGGCATAACACTAGGATTTCAATAAAGATGGGGTATCAGGTAAGGAGGTGTAAATGAAAAGGCCTGTTGCTAAATACAAACACAGATGTGGGTAGTTATCACGCTTCAGAGTCTGTGGTCAGAATAAACCAACATCCCTAATTTCTTTCGGCTGCCAGCTGCAAACTAAAAGTGTAGCTTTAGACTTTCAGGAAGAAAATAAATGAATTCAATATGTAACTCATATTCGAAGATGGAATTTCTCCATGTCAGTAAAATACTTTTGTCAAAGATGTCTGTCAGAGCCTCTGGAATGACATGTCACTGTTTAAGAATCCAGCATAAGACTCCAAGTACTCATTCTGGCATTAGACACTATGATGAAACTCAGGATACTTGGAATTTTCCCAAATGTGCCATATTAGAATCTTAGCACTCTGAAAACATTAAAGGGATAAATTATCCTGACCAGTTCTAATGAGAACTAGCCCTTCAACAATCAAGTACGGAGAATGAGATCTGTCAGGAAAAATGATATAGCTATGTACTATAGTAATAGATGAAGTAGAATTAGAAATATCCAAGATGGGTGAAATTATGTGAGGGGTACACCTGAGTCACAACACCTGTTTCACCTACCCATTATGGGTTGTAAAGCATAGAATGGATTTAAGGGATTTGAAGAAAGATAATTTAGTAATTTTGCAGCTATGGAGGGTCAGAATGAAAATAATGTATTGTCCATTCCCACAAAGTGGTTTGGGAAATGGGAGGAACGTGTTTGTTGAAAAATAGTTATGTGTCACCAAATACACGTACAGGAACTGCTAGCAAAACTGTAGGTGGGGGTTAATATCTTGATATCATATAAGAGATGAAAGGTTGGTCAGAGATAGGTCTTAAGGAATTAGAATATGAAAGCAAGTCATTTATGCTTGGTACAGCAGGGAAGGGAAAGACAGTGGAGAGAAGTAAAGAAGGGATTATCAAGAGCTAATCCTAGCATGAAGGTTTGTATGGTTTATGTAGATTATAGTCTGTTCAGTAGTAATGGATTTGTTGCAGAGTGGCACGTACATGTGTGTATTTCCTGCAAATTATGAATTTAAATCTGTCAAGCTGTTTTTGGAGTTACAGGTCATCAAAAATACTTT
Source organism: Opisthocomus hoazin (assembly GCF_030867145.1). Classification (NCBI taxonomy): domain Eukaryota; kingdom Metazoa; phylum Chordata; class Aves; order Opisthocomiformes; family Opisthocomidae; genus Opisthocomus; species Opisthocomus hoazin. The sequence continues at coordinate 102,342,023 of NC_134416.1, forward strand.
GATGAAAAGCAGCTGCATAGTGAAGGTTACAAGCAGACTCCTGCTACATGATAAAATGTTTGTTCTTTCTTTATTCTTTACAGCATAAATATTTTTAAATTGCCACGAAGTAACAATGAAAAATTTGTAAATGCTTTGAAGGCCAATGATCAGGCTATTAAGTTATACCTATTTTAAAACAACCCCTTTCTGCTATTTTGTTTAAAATGTCTAACAACTTTCTGAGTCATTTCATCTTAAAAAAAGACAAATTTTCAATCCAAGAAATCTTGACACAAGATTTATGCTTCACTTGCAGCCAAACAAGACTAAAAACTAGAAAACAGGCAACATGGATGTATACATCTATAAAAACACAGTGATTATTATTTTGTAAATTGGACTCAGCCACAAGAAAAAATGTGGTGTAGAGCACTTGCTGGGAGCTTGCAGAGATCCCCATATCTGCAGGGAATAGGTAAAAGTCTGCTTTCTCTTGAACAAAGAGGCTGTACTTGCCAGCTGGGAGAGCTAGGATGCACAAAGCCCTATGTCCTTCTCTACAGGGAGCAGTTGTGGTGTCTAACACTCTGTCATTTAAACTGTTAAGGTAAGAAAAATTCAGAAACTTGCTTGGACTTATGTTGGCCCTAAAGTAGATGTCTGTAGCGGAGCTGGTGACCCTGGAGAGATTCTAGCAGAATATGGCTTAGAGTTATTACACACTATAAAAATGAATGTGTCTCTTGCTTTTAAAGATCAAAAATATCAGAACAGTATTATCTCCATGTTTGTCCTTTGTGAATACTGTTTCATGCACTCAAATCCTTCCTTTGACAAAAAGCAGACTAATTTTCTAAATAGAATGGATATTGAATAGAATGTCTGATATGTGCCTTCTAATAAATTCCAAAAATTACATGACTGTCCGATAAACTTTTCTTGTAGTATGTAATAATATTTTTCCTTGGTTTCAAGAACAACTGTGTGTCATTTAGTCCTGCTTTTCAAAAATATCCTCCCTGCAGAGATCATGGCAATTAACTACAGAAATACTCTTGAGCTTCAAGAGTGTCTGAACTTACATGCCCAAGTGAGCTGATTATTTAATGTATAGTATGTCTCAAACGTGTGATGTTTCTGTTGGATTTTAATGTTTACTGAATATCACAGAAAGGAATTCTGTACTGAGGAACTCTTCAGTAAAATGTTAATTACACAGCTGGACCATCCCGGTGAATATTGGCAGTATTTTAACGGAAACCATCACCTAGTTCAAGTAATGAACAGTCCTTTAAGTCTGCAATGAGAAGATCTGAAGAAATGTGAAAAATCAGAACTTCTAACTAAGTTATCCTTCGCATTGTCCTGAGAATGATCTTGTCAAAGATACAGGTTTTCTAACAATGCACAAACCAAATAGCCTTAACTAAAATTAAAAAAAAAGGTTAATATTATTAAGAAAAATACGCTTATGCATATAGTTCCTGCTTTATTATTTACTTGTAAGTGGGTAACCTAAAATTATAATATGGCAAAACAGCTGGTATTCCTCTCATTGGGTGTTCAGAAGTATATGTGTGTTAGAAATGTGGATAAAGGCAATCCAGAAGTGTTCTTATTTGCTTGGCCACATCTCAATTTGCTCTTTTCTGAACCGATATTTGTGTCACTATCTGTATATCTACCTGTACAAACACAAACAAAATGCTCATTTTGTTGAAGTTTGTTCACTGTTTCTAGACAGGTGCTTAGAGTAATGCAACATAATTTGCTGCATCCTTTAAAATCAGTTCTTACAGATAATATTGCAACAGTTTTGGAGTTTGTCTTTCAATTTGAACAGTTTCAGACACAAAATAAAGCAAAATCTGTAAATGTCCTCTATTATTGATGTAAGAAAATTTAAACTGCTGACCTGCAGTAGCAAACTATTGTCCAGTTAATTTAGTTTCCCATAAACTTGATATTTTTTGTCTACAGATAAAAGGTGGGCCGTTATGAAGTAGCTGTGTAATCTTGCCTTTTCACATGATCTTAATTTTTTTGACATAACAAAACTGTACCTGTCATCTGTACCTCGTTTATGCAAGCCACCTCCTCTTTCCTCTGGCTTTTGACTTTGACAATACAAACATTTACAACAGTCTTTACTATAGCGTTTTCCAGTAATATCATTATTTCTTAAGTGTTTGAACAACTGAGCCAGTGTCTGCATATTTCTTTTTATACCTCTTATCTGCCCAGATTTGGATTAAAAAGGAACTTCTGAAAGCTGTAATCTGAATTTTTCTCCTAGACTAGTAGTATTGTTAAAAGCCTGCAACAGTTGTACATCTACCATCAATTTCTTAATATCACATAATTTTTTTAGTCAAAATAGTGTCTAACCGGCTGAACCCTTGCTGGCTTTCAGTATGTAGAAGTAATAGCATTACAAAAACCATTCCTGTCTCCGTAATATTGTGTGGTAAATGCTTTTGTAATAGATATCCAACATATTTACATAATGATGCTTTCAGATTTAATAAATAGGCCCTATTAGTCTAACTTTTGCAATTTGGGGAATGGAAGAAGTGATTCGCAGATCCGGTAAGAAAAACCTAACAGTACAATGTATACTGTTAAGCAGGTATTCTTTATTGCGGTGCCGGGCACACGGGGGATTTCTCCTCCAAACGTGCGCGCCAGACACCCTGTTGCTTCAGGTTAAATACAATCACACAGGTAATTATTCATTATATTTCTAGGAACTAATTAGCATATGTAAATATCTTTCACGCATGTCTGCTAGTATCTTTGGGTGGTCTTCGGGGGTCCCAAGATGAAGGCCCATCCTCTTCATCACGCTGTTCACTGATTGACATTTTTTTTCTGCGCAAACTCAGTTCTAGCATTACGTATATCATGTCCTTCAGGTTGTTTTGCTCCAGTCTTGTTGCTCTCTTGGTGCCTCCTTATCTCTGTAGCTTAGCGCATTTGCCCTCCCAAGGCTGAGCTGTCTGGAGTAGAGTTATTTAGGAGTCTCTTTTATCCCACAATTATCCCAATTATTTGCTGAAAATCAAGACCACTTTTGTTTCACTTAATTATTTTGTCTAACGACTAAGTGATAGCTTGTGCCCATGTCCTTTCACTACATTCCTTAATGAGAAAACAGGGATTAGTGTAACAGTTATATTGTTAGATCACTATGCATGCAGAAATACAAGTTACAGTACTAAAGACTACTAAAAACTAGAGAATATTAAGGCCTTTTTGTTGTAGTTTCACATTTCTTACAATCCTCTCTATCAGAAGGATAGGGTAGACATAAAGTAATAGTTCTGCTTTCCTTTATGACACATTAAGATTACGCTTTTGCAGCTAGCTTTGCTTCATCAGATTCATTTACAAATGAAGCAAAATGCTACCAGTATGAAAAATTCATTGTAAGAGATGTAACTCCACTAAGCACTTCTTTAAGCAAAAGCCTTGCATAAAATCCAAACACTTTAAAAACTGACATTCTCTCACGAAGAGTGAAAAATAGCCTATTAAAATATTACTAGAAATATACAAACAGTGAATTCAAATGCACTTATTAATCGTTACAGCATTGTTTTAAGTGACAACAGAGTTGAAACACTCTAAGAGAAAAATGTTCCCTGGCATTTCTTGGCAAACTAGATTAACAACAAAATCGAAAAAAAGAACATATTTCAGCTGAGCTTTAAAGCACCCTCCAGACTCTTCATAAACATTGGTACTATTTCCTGTTCATTACTTGCATTATCTCTTATTAAAATGTGATTCTTTAAATCAGAAGATTCTGAAATATTTAAGGATTGAATTTTCTATTGAATTTTTATGAAAGTCAGCTGGGCTAGGATTATTATACATTTTTGGTACTTTTGAGAATGTTGGTTCAGCTCCCAAATTCAGGTGGTATTATGAGAGGACACAAGAGATTATAGGCTATATTTTTTGCCGCCTTCTCAGGGACGTTTATACTTGGACCAGCCTCAGAAAGTTATAATGAGATGAATCACTTCATGCCTATTGTCCAATGTAAAAGTCAAACTACACACTACATTTAAAAAATGACGATATGATACTTCCCTCTAACCTTATCAAATAGTTTTTTTTTTAATCAAATACAGTGTTTTGAGATAAAGATATAATATTCTTTTACATAATCAAGCTGTATTGTCCTATATTTAATATATTGTTCTGGAAAATCTTTTGTTTGCTCATTATGCTCAACCTTACCGAGAAGCACTGTTTGCTGTAACTGCAGTAAGCGTCAGAAAGTCAAACGGCACCCAGTGTAGCCTGGCATGATCCAAAGTACCTTCTCATCTAACATGAGGAAATGACTTTAACAGCTTAGCTAACATTATGATGGCAAGATAAAAGCTGATTTAAACTCTCCGCATTGATATCTACACTACTGTTCCTCCATACAGATCCACCATCATAAAACTGCATAATTGTTTATTCACTTACTTAGATTGGGTTAATTGTGATTTCAGCTAATTAGAGACTTTCATCTGAATTCAGAAGATGATAAACTAAAAGCTCTGTACTCCATAGTTTTCACTCGGTAAAACAGACTCCCTCCTTTAATCCGATTCCCATTTTTGATGGATCAGGGAGAGACCCTACACTGGGCAGCAATCCAAGCCAACTTCTGCTACATTAGTTAGGTGACAAAATTAATCTAGCTCTATCAAGCCAGTTGAAGGTAAACTGAGCTGGTATTTTATGAAATTGGGGAGAAAAAAACCATAATGAAAGATGGCTTAGAAGAAACTGTGGGATCAACAACATTACAAAATAACAGGAAATATAAATACAATAATTTTATCTATATTATCAATGAACCTTTTTTATATTTAAGACTTTTAACCTATTTCCTTTTCAGCTGCAGTCTTCTTAGCAAAAACAAAAGTCAATTAAAAAAAATGAATTCTATGTCTTAAAATATGAAAGCGATGGGAAGAAATTCTGGTGATGTATACCACAATCACTAACAATGTTCACATTAGAATAATTTGTTGAGAATTTTTAAAGTCTACAGAACATTATCAGACTTCTTCTAAGTTATTCTTTATTAGTATAGCTACTATTTTTATTGAACTAGTTGGTTTTTTTGTGTGTTTCTGTGTAAGTAGTTGCTGTCTAGTTGTACCTTTCAGAGAAGTAAAATGAAAAACTCCTGTGTGGTAAATTTAATAGCAGGTACTTCAGACCCTCAGATCCTGCCAACTGGCAAATTTCTTTGGCATTGGTTCCTATAAAATAATTATTTATTCTGCTACTGTAATACTGAGCATTCATCCCTCTTTAAGTTATATAGATCATATGCCTGTATCTCTGCCAGGATGTCTGAACTTATTTTTCACCAACAGGATGAAAAGAATGAACTGAAAATTATTCTATTAGTTAGTATTGCAGGCAAACACACATAGTAAGTAAATTTCTGTGTACCATTGCCTTGTGTTTGATATTGTACCATCAAAGGTTAATTAACTTATAGTTGAGGTAAAAAGCATCTATTAGATGACACAAAGCAATAGAAAATGTACAAATCTGTAATGACAGCAATGTGAGCCATTCACTTGACACATCTTCTCTGTCTCTGTCTTTTAAAAGTAATCTTTCTTCACGGGGGATGGGAAGGGTGAGAAAGTGCTTTTCTAGAAATTGTGTAGCTTTTCTCTTCTTTCAACTTGAACACAGGGAAAAGAAAAAAATCTCCACAAAATGTTTGCATGTTGTCCCTCCAGTGTATGTATAGTTATGTATATATATATTTATACATACACACACACTTATACAAATATGAGGCATCCAGTCAGTTCCTTTGGAGATAATGTGTTTATTCTAGGGGCTGAGAATAGGAAAGTATCTTGTGCTACTGCTATGCACACATTTCAAAGACTTGATTGTTGGGATGATTGTGCTGTCCATTTATCTTATTGCCAACAGTCTAGTCTTCATAACATTCTAAACTGTTAAGCACACTGGCCAGTTTCACAGGAGTTGGTAAGAAGTCTCATATTTCTTCAAAATGAGACACTGGATAGAGGATGAAGATGCTGCCAGTGAGGAAAAGGCAGGAGGAACTCAGACATTCAGTACTTTGCTAGGAAGTGACTAGTCACAGTTTCTTTCTTGCCTGCAGTGTTTCATAAGGAGAACTTGGTTATATACCCTTTCTACTGGAATATAGTAGGTAAGGCTTCAGGGAAAAAGAAAGCATCTGGAATAAGACTTCATTAGTTCCACTGTCCCATCACCTGGTCACATTTGACTTACCTACTTTGAAAAACATTCTGTAGGTGAACTCCTGTAACCAGTGAAGAACACATTGTGTTCAAATCATATTTCATTTTGGTTTAAATTATGTTGCTCTATTCCTCAGAGAAAACTCTAAAAACTTTTGTTTTCATCAATCTTCTAGGTCATGACATAGCATAGTTACAGTATACATAGGGTCAAGGACAGTATAGTAGCACGGCACATAAAAAATTTCCTTTTACCATCGGATATAAAATATAAGAAGGCAGTATGATGAAGTTTAATTCAAAGACTATCTCTATGAACAAATAATCTATTTTGTAACAAAGGGCAGCTGTATGAACCAGCTTAGCCTTCAACAATTTTAAAAGCCCAATGTACAGAACACAGTAGCCAATAGCAATAGAAGCAACAGAAACCTCAGCAAGTTACAAAGCTGACTCCTCCTGCTGTGAACTGAAGATAAGAACATCAGCATGACAAAATGTGCAACACAAGGCACTGATGGAGGTGTTTGAGACTTTTTGAAAAATTCCCACTAGTTTCAGTTCTGCCACTGATTTGCTTTCTTTTGTTCTCAAATGTTTGTCTATCAGTTCCTAACACAGCCAGATTACCAAAGTAATCAGCTATAGAGCAAGAGTCTGTCACTTGTAGGACTTAAAGTCCTAACAGAAACAAAACTCAGGCCAGAAGTGGCTGTGGCTGTAGACCTTTTGCCCACAGTCTTAATTACTGACTCCCTTAAACTTTTTTTTCCTACTGTTAGTTCCCTTCCCTCCTGACTTATCAAATCAATAAACTGGCTCAAGCATTTCATAAAGTAGTTTTAAGGAATACCTATACATTTTCCTGCTCTGAGAACCTAACTAAATAAGCTGTCTGCTCTGTAATGCAGAACATTCCTTTGTCTTTTCAAACACTTCTTCCTGTATCCTCAGAATAAGTCACTTTTAGATAGCTTTATTTAAAAAAAACAACCAAACAAACACAAAACCCAAAAAACCTGCAGGGTTCTTTTTCAACAGCTTATCTTTCTTTAAATCCTTTCTTCTGTGATACACATTTTATCTATTTTTTATTTTTTGTTTTGTTTTATTCCTGACATGGTTTAGTGCTTTTATTATTTACCAATCAAAGTGTTTACTAAATCTGCTTCAGATATGACTGTAGTCTATGTCTCTTGGTAGTGCAAATAATTCTGTGATATTTGGCTGGATCCAATACAGAAATAAAAAGGATGTAAAGTTCAGTGGAATTAGGACTGACCTAAGGAGATAAATACCTTTTTAAGTACTGTGTGCACCTAATTATTGTATTGCGTATTAGACAATGTCAGTACCCTATAAAAGAAATCTTTAAGGGAAGAATTAAGAATTTATTTTCTTATTTATGAAGTAAAAAAATTGTTGAGGTAAATGTGAAAACCTTTCCTTATTCTAAGGAAAAGTGCAATGTCTCATTTATTCATTAATTCAAAAAGACATGCCTCAAACTCAACATCAGACTAAATTTTTCACCAATCCAGTCTTGTTCAATCACTTGAAAAGTGAACACCTGATAATCAGCACCTTGCTATTTGTCTGTCTGTTCCTCATGATGCCAGTCAATCTGCAGGCTGGGACAGAAGAAACCCTCCCATGGCAATTTACGTTGTATGCACCTTTTAAAGTTGCTTCAAGAGTAGGAACCTGTCTCTGAAATAAAAAAAAAAAATCTCAAATGAAATTCCAAGACGATTTTAATATAATTCTGAGCTGTAGCTGCATGGGAGTAAAGAAGGCTGGAAAATTATCTAAAAGTAGTTTAAAGCTGATGAGACAAGGACTTGAGTTGTAACACATAATTTGGTGTTTTGAAATTGCCCAAAGCTCGGGAATATTTGGTTGAGGAGTACTGCTAAGACCTGTCTACATTTAGACTTGATTTAAAGCTACCATACAAATCGAGCTGAAGAGCTGCTGATGAATACCCCCATTGAGACATGTCACAGAGCAACTGACTCTATTGTTTTGCTTCTGTAAGTTCATTTATCTTTTCTGTCTTACAACCAGCATATCCAAATGAGCTATTGTTTGAAAATGATCTGTCACTGAAAAGCATTTCTTTGTGCAGATGTGAAATTACAGCAATCACACTATTTTTTTCTATTCATTGTCATCTGAAATATTGATACCAACACATTGTATTTTATTTGGTGCTCCGCCAAGGCCAAGGTCCAGGCTGTCAGATTTTAGCAAATGACATAAGGTCTGCAGCTAATTTCCTGTGTTGACAAAACTGAGTTGAGAACTCTTTAAAAATGTACCAGGACTCTAACAATGTTAATGTTTTGTTCCAGGAAATAACATATGAGAGAAGATAAGAATTATCATACTGGGATGAGTCAATCACCCACTACAGCAATAGCCTACAACCAAGAACGTCTATTCTCGTACGTTTTACATGAAATTAGAAAAATGTTATGCTTAACCAAGTGGCACGAGGAAGGAAATATGTTCTTAAGGGTAAACAGGCCTACTGGAAACCTTCTGTGATTGATCCACATATCTGATAAATAGTTCTGAAATGGGATTGATATTTCTGAATGTTACAAAGTTTTACTCAAAACACTAGGACTCCAACTAAGAATAAAGTATGTGTTAATGAATTGAATAAGTTGTAGACTAAAATTTGTAAATTTAGTACCCCATTAACAGAGATATTTCATAGTCACTTTCATTTCAGTCTAGGAAAAAGAAAGTGAGATGGAGAAACTGTTGGAAAAAAATAGACTTTGTAGAAATACACATTTCTTCCCTACACAAAAAACATATTATTTTTTTTGTTGTGACTTTTGAATAAGATAAAACTGAATAGTGCATTTTAGACAGACTATCTATGATTTTTATTGATATTTCTCTTTTAAAACTCTGTAAATCTGCTCTTGTGTAATTTTTCTATAGATTATGAAATTTAGAAATTAGAGAAGGAAAGTTACAAGGTGTAAATTTTTTACTGTCCTCATTCTCTATCTTTTTTAAATTTGTAGAAGTTTCCACCCAGTTGTTATAAAATGTATCAGAGGAAAACAAAAAATGAAACCAAATCAGGAACCAACCAGCCAAAAAGAAACCTACCAAATAAAATACATGGGATTATATTCTTTAGAGAATCTGGGTAGCTGTATATCCAAATCTTGATACATACACAGAGAAAATTAACCCTATTTTTAATTCACTTGTAAGTCGTAGAAATGCAGAACAGGAAGTGATCATGAGAGGCTGTGGTCTATGTAGTCTGTTCCAGTGCAGATCCAATTACGCTATCAACCTTCATAACAGGTTTTTCTCACTTGTTTTAAAATTTTCACGTGACAGAGATACTATAGGCTTTCTAGGTATTCCATCAAAGTGTGTCATTACCTTTAGCATTAGACTTTTTTTCCTGCTGCCTAGACTAATTCTGCATTGTTCCATTTCAAATCCATTATTCTATCACAGTGAGTGTTGAGAAGAGAAGATACTTTTTTGCTTTACAGCTATCTTTTATGTATTTGGAGATTTAACATTTCCCTTCCATCTTCTCCTCTAAATAGTCTACATTAGTTTTCATATTCCTTACATTTTCTAAATGTCTGATCAATCCCATTGTTTTCCTCCGGACTTCTTACAATTCACCTACATATTTCAAATATTTATTGGCTGACCTTTTACCACAGCCTCATGAGTGCAGGAAATGCATGCAAACATGATTTTCATTGTGGAAATGTGCTTTTACTGCAAGAAAAAACATAATTGTAAATTCTCCAGTTGTATAAACTAAGCAGATTAGTTTATACCTCCGTAGCTCTTGTTTTCCCTTATTTTTCTCATTTCCCAGTTCTGGATTTTTCCATATCCACAATGAGTTCCTCTTCTCCTCCTTACTAAAAGACAACAGAAGGTGAGTTGAAGCTGCTGGATGGGAGGTGGCTTCTTGTAAAACTTCACAGAATAAGGAAGTAAAAGTACTGCATAAAGTGGCTAAAGGAAGGCTGGGAAGAAAGAATTTCAGGAGTATTAATTGGTTCTTCCTTGTTGCCAGGACGATGATGGAGCCCAAGCTGGCCTCCAGTGGACCACTAGTTCCATGTTAATCCCTTATTATTGTCATAAACCTCACTGGTGTCTTACCTGTTGTCCTGGGTTCAGCCAGGACAGGGTGAACTTTCACAAGAAGCCAGGAGGGGACACAGCTGGGCTGGCTAACACAAACTGGCCAAACAGAACAGGGTATTCGGTACCATGTGCCATCATGCTGGGTTCTGGGGGGGGTGGGGAGCTGGCTGGGGGGAAGTCAATAGCAGCTCGGGAGCGCATGGGGCATTGGGCGGTGAGGGTTGCTCTGTCCATTTCGCTGTTTGTTTTGTATATTCTTCTTATCAGTATTACTGTTGTTACTGTTCACTTCATTTGCTGTTTCTGTTAAACTGCCCTTTTCTAGACCCATGAGTTTTTGCGTTTCTTTCTCCACTCTTCTTCCCACCCCAGTAGGGTGAGGGGCGATAGAAGGATCGTGTGGCCCTTTGTTGCTGGTCACGGCCAAACTGCAACACCTGTCTATCAGGTTCCCATGTGTATGATTTTGCTTGTCCTCCATTCTCATCTCAGCTCTTCATCTGTTTCCCAGGTTGTCCTGGCAGATAAGACTGTTAACTCCTTTGAGGGAGCTGGTCCTCTGCCTAGCCTTACTTTGGCACAGATATCTATGGTGGACATCAGAATATCCAACTATTTCATAAGTGAAAATAGTTGAAAATATTTGTCCATTCCCTCGTCTCTACTTCTACATCAAGTAAATCCAAATTTAATTTTGTAGTATTTATTTATTTGTTTAGATTGGTTTTACTCCTGCAGATGGCAGCATAGAGGAAGAAAGAGGAGAGGGGTCTAGAGTGTACTAATGTTTTTCCTGTAGTAGCTATGTTACGTGTGACAGTTTGGGTAACTTGGCTAGAAAAGCTCAGAAATATCCAAAACTTCTTAATTTGTTAACTAGACAAACTGAATAGCTGCTGATAAAGCTGTATTGCATGACCTTTTTGATTTTAAGCAAGCCATCTACGAGGACTCACACGCTCCCCTTGTGGCTGCTGAGATAATCTGACTTCTGAATGAGAGTGAGAAGCTTATTAGTAAGCAATAAGAAACATTTATTTATTTAAACAGTGATGGACAGAGGGTCAAGAGATAGATCTGATGTGATTTAGATCATCTGTTATTTACCAACATCAGCCAAAGAGGCCTCTCAGTGATCATCCGAAGGTCTGCATTACTAAAGCTGTAAGGACCCCAGATTTGATGGCAAAGTTTGCAACATGAAATAGCAACACTTCTTTGCGTCTGGAGAATCCCAGAAACGTTCAATATTTCTTCTGTCTACCTTTCATACAACTTCTGCAACATAAGTTAGGAAAGGATGTGCTTGTGTGCTCCTGTGCAGAAAATATAAATGTGGAAACCTCATACAGAAACCGTACAGTTTAATATAACCAAGACGAACAGAAAGCAGGAGCTTTTACAGTGATCAGCAGCTTTGCTGCTTCAATATTTTTTTCTTTCAAGTTACTGAGAAAGATTCCCAGAGCTGGCTCAAGACCTCTTGGCAACACAGAAAAAATTAAATTGTGCAGCTCCATAGGTGAGAAGCTGAGAAGGGCTGGAGCAGGAGCACAAAGCCACAGGGGAGCTGCAATGAGCTCAACTGCTTGCTCTTGCTCCTGCTGTCTGGCAGATGGGAGGATGTGAGCAACAACTGCTCTCACACCAGCAGCCTCCACCGCCGCCTGCCCACTTTCCAGAACTCTGGCACAGATAAATCATGTACTGGGGTCATGGACACTGTTCTTATATCCACTTTACCTATGCCAACAGCCATTGTTTTCCATGCATTTTTGTTACATATTTGTTTTCTGCACAGAATTGTAATTCTAACGTGAATGATCTTAAGAAGAACAATTTATGGAACATGTTATCATGAAGTAAAGTATCAGTTGTGAACTTTCGTATGTTAATACAAAGTGCTGCTAACACTAATAGCTTTCTATTAGTCCTTTCAGTTTGTATCAGCTCTGTATTCTGCCTTTGAAGTTGAATGAAGAAAAAATGAACAAAGTACTTTATTCCATTTGTTTTCTAAAAAAAATCCAGAATGAATAAACACTGCCTTTTGTTTCAGCAAGTTGCTAAATTTAAATACAATGCACACCTACCAAGACCCATGAAAGTTCACAAGCACTGAACATTTTTGTGCCCCGAGGGTACGTTCTTGAGGAAGTTCTGATGATAAATTGAGTTCACTTCCACATGATGAAGAATTTCATATATTTGTATTTTAGATCCTTAGTCATGTTTTAAATTTACATTTACCTGAATACTTTGTAGCAGCTGACATGTCTATTACATTTTAGAACACTGTTTTCAGTGCATATGGTACTGCTGATATGAAACGTTCCAAAAGACTTTTCAAATATGTAGGTGCATTTCCACTTTACTTAGAGTTGCTACCTCTTTTAGTACTTCTCCCCATTGAATCGATCTTTCCACAGATCTATTGCTGTTTGCTTTGCCATCTTCTTCCCTAACCATGTTTAACTGAGTTTAGGGCCAAGGCTTTTTAAGTATGGCTTTTATGTAGGAAAAATCTCATCTTCCTTGAATCTAGTTTTCATTAATAAGGTTTCAAATAGTCACCATGAGGTTTCCTTGATCAGAAACCAAACAATTTCTGCATTCTGGCTCTTAATTGCACGTATTGTTAGAAAACTCTTTCATATGAATAGATTGCTTTTGATAGTTACAGGAAAGAGGAACAAGTGTTGTTTTCAAAGACTTTTTAAAAATTCTGATGAATTATTCCTTAATCCATCACTGACAGTTTAATACTGTTTTTTTTCTTATTGCACAGCCTCTTCCATTTTAATTAGATATATCTCTATATATATGATGTTCTTTGTGGACCCATTTATTTTTCCTAGAAATTAGACTTGGAACAGAGAACAGAAAAAAATGTTCCCCCAGTCATGCCTATTCAAGAGTGATTTACTCATTCAAATCTTTAAAGCCAGACATCACTTTTAAAGGATTATGGGGTTATTCAAACAAGAACATGTTTCACCCATTGTTTAATCATCTATAAAAAACTGCTGGTAGCAGAATTTAAAATTGTTATTTCTTTTCAAAGCAGTACCCGGTGGAGAATAACATGGGCAGTCACAATGTAAGTTTAGTGTTTTGGAATGACCCAATGTCCTCCAGAAGTACTGGGCTATTTCCAGTTTCCTTCTGAATCCTTACCTTTACCGGAGAATGTATGTTTGAGAAAGCTGGATGATGAATAATGCACATATCAGTGTACTGGAAAGAAGAAAGTGAAAGACTTCATGAGTTAGGCACACAATCAGGAGAAGAATATTTCAAAATGTATGTTTTACATATATCATAGAAACCTATTGGAATACGCAAAATAGTTATATGAAGTTTACGTGTGTCTAAATTCAGTGTTTCTTTTGCTCTTATTGTTTTCCTGTAGCCTCCCCCCCCCCTCCCCCGCCCACCAACTGGATCCTGCATATATATTTGCTTTGTTAAGGATTAATGGTATTAGTATTCTACAGCTAGGAGAGGTTTTCATTTGCTGTCATTCACTGTAGTCTGTCATTTCTTCTGCTATCTGTGACCTCATTATAAACCATAACTAACCATGACATCTTATGCTGTAGCTAGAAGAGTGGAACAGGTCCCTTTTATTTAGTTCTTTATTTCTTCTTTTCAGCATAGACAAAGTATCAGCGCACTAATCATTATTCGGAGACATATGGTTAGATTCTAGCCAATAAAACTTTGCCCATAGTTTCCCAGCAGGAAAGAGCTGCATCTTTTGGGTTTTTTTAGCTTTGTCTCCCTTGTCATATGCAGACTAGCTTTTAGGGCATACCGATGGATTTAGATACAGAACTCCTACAGCAAAGTTCTGAAAGCCTGAACTACGAGCAGGATGATTTAAAATTTGTTTCTGAAAAGCACATTAATGTATCTTTAAATACATATAATATTTTGTACATAGCAAAAGTCATAAAAGAAGAGGATCGATCACTGGAAATCCAGGAACATTTAAGTGAGCTGAACAAATGTCTTGCAATCTAAATGACTGTTGTTAAACTGAAAAAAATTTGAGTGATTTTGTAAGACCAAAGAGGAAAAATCAACTTCTGAACAATTCTACTTACATAAGAAATACCAGAACAAGTAAGAAAAGATCAAATTAATTAAAAAAAATAACTCAAAGCTGAATATTTATTACTAGCTGAAATATACAAATTTTTATTTCTTAATGGTCATCTAACACACAGGCAATTTGTTTTCTTTCTCACAGAATAAATAATGTTTTATAATGCATTACTTTCCACAAAGGACATTTCAGCAGAGGAATTTCAGGTGTGCAGATCTCCCTTTGACCTACATACTTCAGATTTTGGTTGAGAAGACCTTTAGCAGCAGCTAATACATGTATTCTGCTACTAGTCAAATACATTACTTGAGAAATGAATGTAAGGGATTGACTTATTCTTACAGGTTAGCAGATCGTGACTGATGATACAACTCATGAAGAGAATGGACCTCTGTTTTCTTGTGTAGCTAACAAAAAATTAATATGTCCAAAGCTTATCTGGTGTTCAGTATAGGAACTCTATTAGACTGCTGAAGAGTAGATCAATGTATTTATGTGCACATATGTAAATCAATGTATTAATGGAACTTTACCGTCCAAATAGCTATCACATTTTGATATATGACTTGATTATTCCCATAGGTGATAAGCATATGCTTACATGGAAATTGTAAGGCAAAAGCATAAATTCTCACTTTTTCAGGTACTGTTTTACCTATGATGCAGAATAAGGGATAATTAAAGGTAAAAATTTGTTACAGATTGATGATGTTAACAAAGCAACTGTGAAAATCAAAGAACCCCAGAGATATGAGAAAACGTCTCCTAAGACTTATGGAGAGTAGATTTTGATTCATGTTAAAGAGAGTGATTGTTACAACTTTCTGCATCTCTTGGTGACAGGGAGCTAAGTAGATCAGGCAGGTGGAGCGAGCCTCCATCATGTTGGTCTCCCTCTTCCTTGCAGACCCTGGGATATGAAGCTTACCAGTCCTGTATCATACTGTTTGTTTTCCTGATTCTGAAACAAGGCAAACTGCATATGGAAAGGTAACTCCTTTACCATAACATCAACTCCTGTATCAAGATCATCACAGCATTTACACTATGACTAAACCAGTAGCTCTTAAAACATATTGCTGTTTTCCTTCCTCCATCTTACTTACTTTTTTCTACTTTAAAAAAATGCAATTACTTATTTGTGTCCTGTGAAACATAAGCACTAATTAACTAGCAAGGACAATTCCACTCATGCAATATAGGCATGAGTCTGTGAGCAGAAAGAGGAGATAAAAGCAAGAGCCTTAAACAGATGGAGCTTTATAAAAATTAGTGAGCAACTGACATGCCTGTAGTTTTCCAGAAGCTAGCTGCAAGTAAGAAAATATCAGAAACAGAAGCTGTAATTTCTTTAATTTCATTCTTGTATTTTATTCTCCTTTGTGCAAAAATGTTTTATTTTTCTTGAAGGCAACAAGATTAAACTCCATCACCAACAAGAACAGAAGAAATCTATTTGACTTTCTCCAAAAAAACCACTTTTTTTTTCTATTGTCTAAGATTGGAAATATATTTCCTCCTGTAAAAGTGTCTACGAGACTAAAAAAATAGGAGATACAAGAAAACATGCATTGAAAGTCTTAATTAATCAAGCTTCAAGTGATATAACAACTTTTTTACCTTTCTCTGTAAACTTAATAAAAGGTTTGTTTTATGGCAGACTGTTATAGTAGAAGTAAACTACTAACCTAAGACAAAACCTTAGGTCACACTTTTAATTTTACAGTAACTAACAGTAAAACTAACAATAGATATTTTAAAATAGTGTTCAAGAACTTTGACATATTTCCTTCTTCACTTGTCTGAAGATTAAATATTCACACATAAGAAAGTAATTTTAATACTCTAGATATGAGAGCAAAATCTGGAAGATTTTCTTCAGACAAATTCTTTACTATTATGAAGCCAATGCTTTCCTTCTTCTGGGAAAAAATAGAGACAATCATCCTCTGCAGCTTTCCACGCTTCCCAAAGTCCACAGTTCTGAGTGGCCAGCAAGCCTTACACTTCTACCTTGTGCCCAGTAGCTCTCTGACTGTGTAAGATCAACATTGGCCAAAGGCAAGGTGTACTAGCAAGCAGTTCTCCCACTACATTCCCATTGCTGTAGGGCTCTTTATAACAAATACATAAAATGATAAAAATTGTTTCCAGCCAAGCAAAACAAGTTGTAACCATTGTGGTGCTGTAGGCTTAACTGAGCCCGTTCACCACCTAACTGTATCAATAAACAGAAATACAAGTTCTGCCAGATTACAGCATGAACACTGATCTACACTATCTTTGCCAATGAAAGCAAAGACAGACTTCCTGTTACCAGCTTGCAACTCCTGTGCCATGCGAAGGACAAAGTACATAACTCACAGTATCTATTTAATGGCAGTCGTGGAAATCATGCAGATTAAAGCTTGCTTTCCTTTAAAAAAGAACAGTCCCAGCACAGTTGTGACAGGGACAAATTGCAGAAATGTAGAACATACTGTAACCAAAAAAACATCAACATCAGTGCTAAGAACACCTTTTGCAAATCCTTTCCCATTTAATTCTCCAACATAGTAAACACACAAAAATCTGAAGATAGAAACATGTGTGACTCACAAAAGAGAAAGAATTGCACATCATCAGTGGCACAAGTGCGACATAGTGTTCAGGATTTAATTTATGAACCGATTCTAACAACTTTAAACTCTGTTCAGCAATAATAGTCTACATTTTTCATACAAATACAGTCTGTGACCAGTGTTTTTCTTATCAAGTTATTTTTAGGTATAAAGCTAGTAAATGAAGGAACTACTTCAGCTCTTATGGTTTATTCAGTTACTTCTATGCTGTTCATTTTGACATCTTTTAGAAACAGTGAGAACAGAATGTCCCAATTTCAATGAAAGTTAACAATGGTAAAACAGTGAAGTTGCCTCCAGCTGGCTCTTTTTAAACACAGACTGCCCTTGATGTTCGTGTCTAGTGGTTTGCTACCAGCGGAACAGCTGATGATACGTGGTAGCTAGCATTATGGCACATCGAATTATTTCCTCTTGCCTTGGCTGACTCTGAAGAGTTTTACACTCTTAAATTGCTACGCTGAAGTGAAGTATTATCAGTCATTAAAGTTGTCTTGCGTTTTAAGATACAGAGTGGAAAAACACTGGGATTTAGCAAGTAATTAATACTCAGTCAATTAGTAAAAAAAAAATGTAGAGGTTCTTTTTTCCTCCTCGTGATATGTGTATGAAAAGACTATAAATTCTTTGAATGTGTGTACGAATATCTTGCACAAATATTTGTCCAAGTCTGTCTTGCATGTAAGTCACACTATTCTGCAAGTGTTCAGTGCACATTGTGCTAAATGAAAATTATGCCAGTACCTCTGTAAATGATCACAAGTCAGAGGTTCTTTGTCTGCTCTGTAGCTGGAGGAATGTGTTGCTTTTGAAAGGACATAAACTTGGAAATATACTTGAGATTTTCAGTCACCATCTTCTAATTATTTTATTATTTCTTTTGTAATTTTTCCTGCTGAGACTACTATCTCAAAAGTTTAGATGAATTTAGTTTTCATCTGGTTTTGGAAAAAAAAGAAAACCTAACAGATGCTGTCCAGAAACGTGAAAGCAGAAATGATTTGGTTTTGAAAGAGGAATAAACCCCTGCATAATAATTAGAATTTAAATATTAGTGTCTTCCATTCTGAAGAATTCTTGTGTTTGGAAATAGGAGATCGTTATATCTGAGAAAATGGAATCACAGAGTTAAAAAATTTAGTACTTTTTCAGAAACACAAAGTCTTTCCTTTTCCACTGCATTTGATGCTGTGTGAACTTTACACAGCTCTTTGAAACACTTGAACTTTTGAGTGGAAGGTTTAAATTTACCACTTTGTAGTCACAAAAATAGGCCACAACTGAAATATATCACCAATTCCAATTGTGATTTGTCTTCGTTCAATGACAGTATTATGTTTGTAACAAGATATTATGCTAGTTAGTTACATTCACTGTTTTACTCTAAAGAGATAAGATGAGAGAATGGTCTAGATTTGAAAAGAATTTATAAGAATAATTGATACCTGCAGAGTGATATGAGTGAAAAATTGTTCTATAGCAGTAGGGTCCAAAGTATGGAAATAGCATCTTTAAGTCCATTTTGCTAGAGTAATCATATTTGAAGATATGCACATACAGAAATGTATAGATGAAGGGAGCGGGTTATTTTCCTCTACAAACAGTAGAGGAAATAAAATCAGAGGAAAAACAAAATAAAAATTTTTATGGACTCACCATTAAAAACAAAAATTATTTTTTAATATGGTTCTGTCTTAGTCACAGTAAGCACCTGGGTCCAGTGATGATTGAAGTCTGAAGGGAACTAGTCACTAGACATTAGCTGTGGTTAAGTAAGTCAAGTATATGATATAGTATGAAAAGTCATATGTTAGGTATCCAACAGACATGGGTCAAGATTACACCTCAGCCTTACATATCTAACATAGAACTCATTCTATTCACTTGAGAAAAGCAGAAATTTGCCTTAGTGGGCCAAAGTGAAAACAGTGGCTATTCTATTAATGTTTCAAGCAAGTAGTCACTAAATTAAATCAGGGTGATCCACGTAGTCCAAATGCTTATTATGGATGCTGTACTGAAGGTATTCAGCCAAGTGGTTAGTGAGACAGAGTCTAACCACTTAGTCTGAATATTAGTTAATAGATTTCCTTGAAGGTTGAGTTAAATCACTATCACCAGGTTAGATAAGAAACTGGGAGACATTAAGCTTTTTATGGCAACAATGTGAAGTCATTTAACAATGTTGCTCAACATTTCCAAACTTATATGGTGGCCTGAAATAGTTCTATGTTGTTACACGTCCTTTGCAGACCAAGAAGAATCACCTAACGTGCCAGAGTTGGGGGCAGTTTGTCTGACACCTGAGAAGCATGAAGTCTGCTATCTTGTCATGGTTTAGCCCCAGCCAGCAACAAAGAAATACACCACCGCTCACTCACTCTTCCTTCCCAGTGGGATGGGGAGGAAAATCAGAAGAAAAGGGCCAAACTCATGGATTGGGGTATAGACAGTTTAACAAAACCGCAAAGAAAGAGGATAATAACAATAATATTGACAAAAGGAATATACAAAGCAAGGCATACACAGTCTAGGAGGTTCCTGGAGTGTGTGGAAGATAACTTTCTGACACACCTGGTAAGTGAGTCTGCTAGGGGAGGTGCCTCACTAGACCTGCTGTTAACTAACAGAGAAGGACTAGTGGGAGATGTGGTGGTTGGAGGCCGTCTTGGGCTTAGTAACCATGAAATGATAGAATTCTCAGTTCTTGGTGAGATAAAGAGGGGGGCCAGCAAAACCACCACCATTGACTTTCGGAGGGCAGACTTTGGCCTGTTCAGGACGTTAGTTGAGAGGATCCCTTGGGAAGGATTCTTGAAGGGCAAAGGGGTCCAGGCAGGCTGGACATTCTTCAAGGAGGTAGTCTTAAAGGCACACGAGCAGGCTACTCCCATATGCGCAAGACGAACCAATGGGGAAGACAACAAACATGGCTAAACAGGGAGCTCTTGCTAGGAGGAGCTCTTGCTAGGACTCAGGAAAAAAGGAAGGGTCTACCCCCTATGGAAGAAAGGGCAGGCGACTCAAGAGGAGTACAGAGGTCTCATTAGATCATGCAGAGAGGAAATTAGAACGGCAAAAGCCCAGCTAGATCTCAGGCTGGCCACTGTTGTAAGGGACAACAAAAAATGTTTTTATAAATACCTTAACAACAAAAAGAGGGCCAAGGAGAATCTCCATGTCTTATTGCACGTGGGGGGGGACATTGCCAACAAGGATGAGGAACAGGCTGAGGTGCTTAATGCCTTCTTCGCCTGACTCTTTAATAGTCAGACTGGTTATTCTCAGGGTAGTCAGCTGCCAGTGCTGGAAGATAGGGAAGGAGAGCAGAATAAAACTCTCATAATCCAGGAAGCAGCAGTTAGCAATCTGCTATTCTACCTGGACACCTATAAGTCTATAGGGCCTGATGGGATCCACCCAAGAGTGCTGAGGGAACTGGTGGAGCAGCTGACCAATCCACTCTCCATTATCTGTCAGCAGTCCTGGCAAACAGGGGAGATCCCAGATGACTGGAGGATCACCAGTGTAATACCCATCTACAAGAAGGGCTGGAAGGAGGATCCTGGGAACTACAGGCCTGCCAGCCTGACCTCAGTGCCAGGGAAGGTTATGGAGCAGTTCATCTTGAGTGTGCTCACCGGGCATGTGAAGGACAACCAGGGGATCAGGCCCAGCCAGCATGGGTTCATGAAAGGTAGGTCCTGCTTGAGAAACCTTATCTCCTGCTATGACCAGGTGGCCCACCTAGTCGATGAGGGAAAGGCTGCGGAAGTTGTCTGTCTGGACTGTAGAAAGGCCTTTGACACTGTTCCCCACAACACCCTCCTGGAGAAACTAGCTGCCCATGCTTTGGATGAGTGTACTCTCTGCTGGATAAAGAACTGGCTGAACGGCTGAACGCAGAGAGTGGTGGTGAATGGAGCTGAATCCAACTGACGGCCGGTCACAAGTGGTGTTCCCAGGGCTCCGTTTTGGGTCCGGTCTTGTTTAACATCTTTATCAATGATCTGGATGGGGGGATTGAGTGCTACCTCAGTAAGTTTATAGTTACACTGAGCTAATGGTAGGAAAGGAACGCAGAAAACAGCCTCTGTTCATTACTATAGCAGCCAAGGTCATCGACAGATCTCTTAGGTCCTGCAAGTGAGTAGTTGGAAGGGGTCATACTTGCAGGGAGGGGCAGACAGGACAGGTGACCTGGTATTGACCTACAAGGTATTCCATGCCATGCACATCATACTCAGCTGAAAGCTGAGGGATCATGAGAGTCTCACTCTCTTCATCCATGGCTGCCTTCTGAAGAGGACCCTGCTCGTTGTCCTCTCTGTGATCCTAATCCAGATTTCACTACGTGCATTCCTGAGTCCAGTTCCTGTCTGCTACCGAGGCCAGTCTGGGATGTCCTGGTGCTGCCTGGCAGCTGCTGGTGGGACATCAGTGCCCGGCACCCAACTCTGAAAAACCCCGTATAGGTTTTTTATATATTGCATTATTTCTCGTATTATTAATATTATTAGTGTTATTAGTAAAGCTGTTTTAATATTCAGTTTGTAACTTGCTCCCTTTTTCTCCTTTTTCCCTTCCTCTGGTGGGAGGCTGGGGGTTAACAGAGAGCATCTGTCACAGTTTATTGACACCCTGCTTTAAATCTTGACAGTGGAATGAAGAAAGCATTTACTAAGGAAATTTCAAAAATATACTTGATTTATTTAAATAAAATCTTTTCCAAATTAAGAGGAAAATTTTAGTTTTAATTTATTTGAAACACCAATTTCTCCAAGAATTCTTCCCTGAGCTCCGTGGAGGAGCAAGCATTTCTCTGCAGCCCCTGGAGGGATCACGGTGGAGCAGGTACTTCCATGCAGACCATGGGAAGGCCCCATGCTGGAGCACAGAAAAATGTGAGGAGGCACGAGTGGCATAAAGGAGCTGTTGTGGACTGACTACAGCCCCCCCATTCCCCATTCCCCTGTGCTGTTCAGGGAAGAAGGTCGTGGAGCTGGGAGTGAAGGAATGAAGTTAAGCCTGGTTTAAATAAAAGGAGGAGGCATGGGATGTTGCTATTTTAATTTTGTCTTGTTTCTCACTACACAACTCTATTTTAATTTGCAATAAATTAAACTAATTTTCCCCAAGCCAAGTCGAGTCCATTTTGCCCAGGATGGTTATTGGTATGTCATCTCCCTGCCATGTCTCAACCCACGAGTGTTTTAATCTAATTTTATCCTCTGTCCTGCTGAGGAGGAAGAATTGGAGAATGGATGGGTGGTGGTTTGGCATCTGACTGAGGTCAGCCCACTGTATTCCTGCACAAGTAGGAGCAAGAAGTCTTCTAGGGGGATCAAGGCATAACAGTAAAACAAACAACAAACCCCACCACTCACAGCAAAAGAGACCACAACATAGGAGTGACATCAGTTCTGTTTGAACAGATTTTTTACACATTGCAGGAGAAAGTAAGATTTCAACGTTATTATTTTTTTTGTAAGAGACTCGTTAGAGGAGATACTTTGAGTTTGAAAATGTTCTGAAGCTATGCAAGATGAACTGTAATAGGCTGGTAGAACCAAACAGTGTTCTCCCAGGAATCTCAGAACTCAGAAACGAAAGAAGTGAATTAGTAGCACTGATTAACTTAAAATTGCATTGGAACCTGAGGATAGTGTGTCAAGAAATGTGATGTTGATTTTTTGAAAGTGTTCCAAAAGAGATATGGTCTGTAAGCCTGATACAGGTCTGTAAACCTGATATCCATAGCCAGAAAGGTAATAGGAACTATAATAAAACTTAAAATTGATGGTCACCTGAATCCATATGATGTATTAGAGAAGTGTTACTGTTCTTAAAATAAAAATCTTTCCTTGGAATTATTTGGGCCATCCAAAATGTGAGTAAACTTTATTTCTATTTCCAAAAGATTTTCTAAATTCTGCTAACAAATGTTTAAATAAAAGTGGTAGTGGTGTAAGAGGGGAGATCTTTGTGAATGAGTTGTGGTTTTAAATAATGGAAACAGAAGGTTAGAGGAAATTATTATTTTTTCACAAAGAAGAGCTTTTACCTGTTAAACTCTTCAGTGACTTATGTTGGAATTTGTACAGTTCAGTGACTGAATGACCCCAGAAGTCATCTGGAATGGGAGTGAATAATGAGATGACACATTTTCCTGATTATATTGAGTTGTTCAGGGAGAATTTTAAAGAATTACTGAAGGCATTTTTGAAATTATTGACAGGGTAACAGAACAGCAGATGAAATCCTATGTAAATTAATATAAAACTAAGGAAATACGGGAGAAAACATCGGAAATTTCCTGTATGGAATGATTGGTTCTTACCTGACATTTGCGAGCAGAAGGTTGAATCTTTCATAAATACTTCAACTACTAGTGCTGAAAGCAAGAGAGTGACTTTGCACAAGGGCATGTAGTGATAGAACAAAGGGTAATGGTTTTAGACTAAAAGGGGGTAAATTTAGATTAGCTGTAAGGAATGCTTTGCTATGAGGATGGTGAGGCACTGGGAGAGGTTGACCAGAGAAGCTGTGGATGCCCCATCCCCGTAAGCGTTCAAGGCCAGGTTGAATGGGGCTTTGAGTAACCTGGTTTAGTGGAAGGTGTCCCTGCGCATGGCAGGGTGGTCGGAACTAGATGAACTATAAGGTCCTTTCCAACCTAAACCATTCTATGATTCTGTGATTCTATGAACAATGCTATCTCAGTGTTCAGTAACAGAGTAATAGGCTAAATATTAAAAATCAGTATAAAAGGAGTAGAGAAAAATGTTCTGCTTGTGTATAAATTCATATGTCACTCATATTGGCTAATGTGTGCTGTTCTAGACAAAACAAAGCATTCCAATATGGGCAATAAGCATAATGAGAAGTTTGAAATTACTTCTGTATGAAAAATGATTCTGTAACCCAGCCTCTTCAGCTTGTAAAGACTGAAGAAGACATAATGGAGGTGTATAATCTTATGAGAGGCATGGGTAAGGTGTATAAATGTCACCTTCACTCTTTTCTCTACAAGAATTAGGAGGCATGAAATAAACCTGTTCAAACCAAAACTGAATGGTACTTCATTGATGGGGTAAACATTCTGTAGAACTTATTAGCAAAGGATATCATGGATGCTAAGATTTTATATGGGCCCAAACACGGCAATTGCCTGAAAGAAAATCCATCATGGATTATTATAGACAGCATACCTGACTCAGGAGGTTCCTGAACTGAGAGAAGGTGACTGTTGAAAGAATATTAATAATACTCTTTTCCTGTCTTATACTCTTCAGGCATCTGCTTTTGGCTACTGTTGGAGACAGAAAACTGGACTCGACAGACCTTTAGTGTAACCCCAGCTAGATGATCTTAAATGCTGTCAAGAAAGCACAAATGAACTAAAAACTACCCCCACAAGGCTTCTAGGTTCACAAACATACCAGGTGTCTTCTTTGAAACAAAGATCTTATACGATTCCTATAGTCTTACTAGCATAGAAAAAGGCATAAAGAATAAAAAATATTACGGGATATTTGTCTGCCTATTTTAGAGTCTAATCTAATGCCAAGTGACGCCACAAAGGATCCCTCCATTCATTTCAGTAAATACAGATCTTTTCAGTGGGAAGGTAAGTCCAGATAGTGAACATAAATATGTATACAGAATGTAGTACTATAGAGATGCATTCACTTGCAGAAGTTAACAACAGCCTGTACTCGTAGTATTCTCCAAGTATAACAAATGCGTTAATGTGTTAATGATTTACACTGAGTACATAAATTTAGAAGGAGCTGCAATAAAAATATCCTTTTGTGATCCTGTTCCTCGGCAATATATGGCAAACATGGCAGGTAACTCTCTGCACGCTACTTACTGTAGTCATCTGGTACTTGATTTTCAGCTTACAACTAAATTAAGCCATTAGCAGCTATCAGTGCTTGAAATGTAGCTGTATCTGTGTGTACATTTGTACAGCACTGAGGAGTTAGCAGTTCCTAATAAAAATATTTGCATTTCTTGTATGATCATATGACTGATCTTATCCTATAAATTCACTTAGTATTAGCTGACATAAAAGCACTGAAAGATTATCAAAGCCAAAGTACATCATACACAAATTAAAAACAAGAAGCAAACCCACTTATTTCAAATACAGATTTCAGTATATAGTTCTCCGGTTTTAGATAACGATGCAGAAGAGATTTATGTAGTCTTAGCAAAATACTATGCCAAATGCCAACAGAAAATTTGATTATTGGTTTTAAAATATCTTTAAAAATCAAGTGCTTGAACATAACATTAACAAAGCAGCAGAGAGACAGGTGATCTGGATGAGAGCATTGAGTGCTCCCTCAGTAAGTTTGCAGATGACACCAAGCTGCATGGGAGTGTCGATCTGCTTGAGGGTAGGAGGGCTCTGCAGAGGGATCTAGACAGACTGGATTGATGGGCCGAGACCAACTGTATGAGGTTCAACAAGGCCACATACCAGGTCCTGCACTTGGGTCACAACAATCCCATGCAATGCTACAGGTTTGGGGAGGAGCGGCTGGAAAGCTGCCCAGAGGAAAAGGACCTTGTGGTGTTGCTCGACAGCTGGCTGAACATGAGCCAGCAGTGTGCCCAGGTGGCCAAGAAGGCCAACGGCATCTTGGCTTGTATCAGGAACAGTGTGGCCAGCAGGAGTAGGGAGGTGATCGTGCCCCTGTGCTTGGCACTGGTGAGGCCACACCTGGAGCACTGTGTTCAGTTTTGGGCCCCTCACTACAAGAAGGACATTGAGGTGCTGGAGCATGTCCAGAGAAGGGCAACGAGGCTGGTGAGGGGTCTAGAGAACAAATCTTATAAGGAGCGACTGAAGGAACTGGGGCTGTTCAGTCTGGAGAAGAGGAGGCTGAGGGGGAACCTTATTGCTCTCTACAACTACCTAAAAGGAGGTTGTAGTGAGGCAGGTGTTGGTCTCTTCTCCCATGTAACTAGTGATAGGATGAGAGGAAATGGCCTCAAGTTGCATCAGGGGAGGCTGAGATTAGATATTAGGAAAAATTTCTTTACTGAAGGAGTGGTCAGGCATTGGAATAGTCTGCCCAGGGAGGTGGTGGAGTCCCCATCCCTGGAGGTGTTTAAAAATCGTGTAGATGTGACACTTCAGGATATGGTTTATTGGGAATGGTGTTGTTGGGCAGATGGTTGGACTTGATGATCTTAGAGGTCTTTTCCAACCTATGATTCTATAATGCTATGATTCTAGGAATGGCAAATACGAGAATTCCTCTCATAGCTCAATATATCTTGTCATATACTTCTAAAGTCACAGCAAAAAGAAGAATATTTTTAGGCATTTTTGATGGATGCTGATTCTACGTAGGATTTCTCTGCAGACAGAAGTAAAGTATGCTTTCGGATATTTTTTAAGATACTTGCTCAGGTCTTAATGCATGGGTTTAAAGAATAGCTGAAGGATTAGCAGTGCTTCTCCTAAGAAATACAAATTCATCATCCTGAGTCCATTTGTGCTTTTTTCTGCTTCCATCTTAAGCCCTGAATTTGAGCTTCTTAACATGTTTTTTAGCTTAATACTTATTCTAATATACAGGACTCTCAGTTCCCTTATGTTTTCCAGTACCAAATCTAATTATAGAAAAAAGAATCTGCAGAAGGAGAAAATAAGTTGCTGTTTATATGGCAGGTTCATTATATACACGAGTATTTTCCACTGGAAAAAAACCAAACCAAACCAAACAAAACAAAACATGGGAGCTGATGCTTCTGAGAGAATCACTAGCTGTCTCCTCTATCTCTTTTGTGCATTGACTGAACTGACAGTGCTGCTGGGGTAATCTACAAGCTGCAAATAGATCTCCCACACAGGGGCTGCCATTTTTTCTTCTATGCCTTTAGTAAATAAAACTAATACACTTAATATCAGAACAAATATTGACCACTTTCAACATGGTATGCACCAAAGTGCACCAGATTTACCCAAAATACCAAAATCCCATCTGGGTTTTAAAGAAGTGCTCTAGTTTGCAAAAAGTTTTCCGACAGAATAAAAGAAACATTAAAAACACCTCCCCCCCACACACACAGTTAATACTCTATTGGAACATGTTTTCTTTTGTGTCTATTTGATATTTTAAAAAATGAGTATTTATTGCTGCAATAACTAAATATTTTTAGTTTAATGAAATCATTTTATGTGGATTGACTATACACAGATTTCTAAGACAATATCCTCCCTTTTTGGAAGCACTACTCACCTTAGCCTTGACAATGTTACAGATGTGAATCAACGTATCTCCTAGGTTTCCTTGGACAAAAATACATCTATGGTGGTGAAAATAGCATCTATATTGTAGGTGTTAATAGTGTTTATGCTTTTAAT
The DNA here is from genome assembly GCF_030867145.1 of Opisthocomus hoazin. NCBI lineage: Eukaryota > Metazoa > Chordata > Aves > Opisthocomiformes > Opisthocomidae > Opisthocomus > Opisthocomus hoazin. Next base: position 102,369,545 of record NC_134416.1, read on the forward strand.
TATCAAGTGTATTAGTAAAATTATCTTATTTGATTAGGTGCTGAGGTCATCTGCTGTGACATTGCCTAGCTAAATACATAAGGTGGTCAAAAACTTTGAAGTGCAAATGTGGGCTTTAATTGTACAGGGAAGCTTCTAAATAAAAATGAATTCACTTCCAAAGTACTCAGTGATTACAATCCAATTAATTTCCATAGAAATCAGCTGTGCCAAGGACTTCTGAAAATTTGACTTTTTTTTTTTTTTTTAGTCCAATGGCATTAGGGATTCAGATGTTTAAACATTAAATAAAGACATTGACAATAATCTACAATATTTTCCAGCCTTTCATAAACCAACCACCTTCTTCTCACCTGTTCTTTTATAGTGACAAAATATCTATGTGTGCAAGTATGAATACAATAAAGGAGAAGCAGAGGAAGAAATTGGTCTGTAAATCTCATCAACTCAGTGATTAGCACCAGAAGAAATTATGCACATGCTGAAGCATAAAAATATTCTCTTACAGAAGGACAGAAAGGATGAGATGGTGTTTGGTATGCAGTGTCTTAAGTCCATTTCAGTAAGTGAAGTGTGTAACATATCTCAAAATTTCTTCTGTGGAAAAGATCTACAGTATGCTGCATTACTCACCTTTTATGTTGTTCAGCTCACAGACACTGACACACCAGCTATCCCACCTTCTGTTTTTTTGCTATATGCAAAATAATGGAAAAAAAATTAGTATTCCAGCAATAAGCTTAAGATCTTTCTTGTAGAATGCAATTTGAAATGGCCAAGTAGTTACTGTTTAAGATAAATGTCAGTAAATCCACTATTCACAACCCTCCTTTGGATTGTTTCCAAAGCATTTAGCAGAAAAGACTGACAGTGTTAGAGGTGTGAATCCTTGAAAACATACCTTAAATGAAAGCAGAGATATGCAGGGTTAATTGCCAGTGTTTTTATAGAGGTTTTTTATCAGTCCATTTTTATTTGCTGATATCAGTCATATTTTATGTTTATTTCAACTATTGCAATTTCAAAGCACCTTGAGCTGATCTTCTGAGGATTAAATAAGCCTTAGCAACATGTTTCCAGAAGTGATATAGAGCTAATCATCTGGTGGTCTAGGAGGAATATTTGACGGGTCTATGCACAAGATGTGGGTAGGGCTGTCCAAACCCATTCTTTTCCTAATTGAGGGCCCAAGTGAGAACGGATTGAGAAAACAGGAAGACTTATGAACAAAGACTGTTGACAGTGATTGCCAAGATTTCCCTAGTTGCTATACTGGCAGAAGTGGGCTGCAAGTTCAGTCTAAGTACTGCAGGGAACCTAGAGCTGCTTTCCTGGCAGGGACAGTGAGGCAGAGCATACTGGCATCCATGTCTTTATATGGGAACACATCAGGGATCCCAGGAGCAGATGTCTCTGCTGGGAATGGCTGCCACAGCCGTGAAAGCCAAAATTCCCAGATGGCCATGTGAAGACCAGGGAAATCATGATGCATACTGGCAGTGGTATTTTGAGTGGTGATCACAATACCCTGCTCCATGTAGCTGTAAGGCATGGGGTCATTTGCTGCAAGTGCCATGAAAAGATACACATGAGTCAAGGTAGCAGCTGCACTGGCATGGGCAGCAGAATCCAAAGCAAAGATCTGACAGGGACAAAGTTTTGACATCTACTGTGTTCAGGGAATGGTGTAATGAGTAAGAGAGTGATGCTCTTCGGTTTAGCAGCCACTTCAGTGGCAGCAGCAATACCTTCACTATGTGAAGCTGATGCAATTATAAAGCTTGCTCACTGTTGCATGGTTAGTAGAAGATAACTGTCACTTACTAATGATTAATGGTCTTTACATGTGGGTGTTAATACATAGCAGATCCAATGGGAATGAGCTGTGGCCACTACCAATCATTGTCCCACTGAGAAAATCGTACCTTAGTAAGTATTTCTAAATATTTCAAATTGTATATGGCAGAGTATTTATAGTATACTAACATAAGAAACCTGAAGTCAACAGGAGAGGTGGAAGTGCATGAGACTGCAGGGACAAAGTGATTACAGCAATTAACAAATGGGAGGCTGAAAATCTTCCCTCTGAAGCTGATACTTGCAGAGTGAATCAGGTGATTCTCACTTGAAACCTTTTTGACTCACCCTCTTCCCACTCACCTTCCTCCCACTGAACAACTCTGTGATTTGGCTTGCAAACTACAGCATTTAATCTTCATTTGTGTTACTAGAGAACAGTTTTTATTTTAATATTGAAGACCTTAATCTAAACAGAAACTACTTCTATAACAAGAATTAGGCAACAGACTATGCCAGAATAGGCCATGACATAGATAGGAAAGTTGTCCCAATGGACTCACTATTTCATTGAATCCCTGTTGGCTGCAGAACAGAGGACTGACAAAATGAAATAATCTCTTAGCTCCTGAATGGAAGTAACAGGTGGGGAAGTGACACTGGAAATTCTTTTAGGAGAGGAAGAAGTTGAAGTTTCACAGAGAAACATATGTATATACAAGTCAAGCTTCCCAATAAGCTATAGAACTTTGGGACTTTGATCTTAGAAACTGAGGTGGAGAGACAACAGCTCTCAGCAGGGAGCAGGACACCACGGGCACTCGGGCTGGATATGTGGAATAAATTTCAAAAGAAATGTTCAGAGCTGTTGCGAAGAAGAAAGTGTTACAAGTTACAGGAATTATCCACAGGTAGTTAAGAACATGGACTTTATAAAGGTATACAAATTTCTTGGAAAAAAATAGGTGTTGGGATGAGTTAATTAGCACTTGGAATTTTATTATGTATAATACATGAGCAACAGGCAGAAAATTAAAATGGAAAGCCTCACCAGATTGTAAGTTAGCAAAGATTTTCAGGTCTCACTCTTTGTGTTGCAGTGTTGCATATGTACAAAATTAGACTGGCAGAGCAGATACTGAATCTGGTTTTCAGGAAGAGCAATTCAAGAAACTTGGCTCCCTGTTGAACTCAACTTTTTTTAAGGTCAAAAGTGGAATACATCTTATATTTGGAATCAAGAATTTGCTGTTATTCCAGTTTTGGCTATATCAGTCTATGAGCTTTAGCTATCTAATTACTACAGAAAAGCTTCATTAAGAATAGAGCTTTTTTTTTTTGCCTTTTTTTTTTTTTTTAGTTGCCAGACTACACATCCCATCACCAATGATTTCAAGGCAAGGCTATGGAACTTAAGATGACATTAATGTCAGTAAGGGTGCAGATGTTGTTTATACTGAAGATTTTCTTACTTGAAAGAGTTCCTGAAACCTTGAGAACAAGAAGGGCTGTGATCCAGGTGAAATCCTATTCTAACTGAAGGTGATATAAGGTGCAACAAAAGGGGCAGTAAAACAAGTAAGCTGATGGCCTTCAAGTTTTAGATGTTTCTTTCACTTTCCAGATCCCCAGCGGGTAGCACTCTTAGGGAGAACATAAGAAAGCTGGTGTAGGTGCCCAGTCTCATTAAATCCCCTGATGCAGATGTTCAGGTTATTGTTGATGCTTACAGCTTTAGAAGAGACATAGTCTTTCACTCAGTGTTTCTAACAGTCCTGGCAACAAGATGTCAGTCCTCACTGTAGCAGGCATTGAGAACAGATGGCATCATTTTGCCATTACATAAAAACTTAGCATGCCCACATCTTGAGTTCTACATACAGTTTTGGTCTCTGCATCTCAGGAAGCTGCAGCTACTCCTGAAAAGCAAGGACAATAGTAATTGCTCTGCTCACACTGCAAAGGTATTGCATGCTTTTCCTCATTCATAAACATGTTTAGTCAATACAGACAGTACCTATGTGTGAGAGAAGTTTGCATAATGCCAGTCTCTCTCTTGACACTACTTGCATTTCGGTTCTGCTTAAGAGACGAGAACTTTTACTTATACTAATGTTAGGTGTAAAACTAAGTGGTAAATTATTTTCTACAAGAAATAGTATTGAGTTTGTTTTTAAAGAGAAATTCTGGAAGATTGTTAATTGATGTTACCAGAATTCAGGCATCTCTCTTATTACCTGATGAAAGTCTAAACATGATAAAACAAATAAAATAATCAAGAAAAGTATTTCAGAGGACTGATAAACAGCAACTAGTTTATCAACTGTCACTTAGATAAATGAAAATTATTTTCCTTTTATTATTATTTAATGAGATCCTACAACTGGGTGCCTGCCATCACTTCTTTTATCTCTTTCTAGAGATTTATGCCTCTTCAGTTAGAGCCTGGGCACATAAAGTTTTCAATTCGTGTTTGGCATAACCTAGATGTGAAACCTTCAGGCAGAAAATGACAAGTAAGGCAGAAATAAACTAGTCAGGTCAGTGGTACGCAGCAAACTTCTAAATATAGTGGAATAAATAAACTTTTTTAGATACAACAATTTTAGCAATTCTATTCTTCTGTCTGAACAGTTGAATAGAAAGCCAGTATCTATCTCCAGTGCAGGAATATGGACATTCTTTGGAAAAGCACGCAAAAAAAGATGCCTTATAGATTCTACGTGTCCATCAACTACTTACCTGAATCTTAAATAATGTAATATTCTTCCTCTATTTCAGCTTTCCCATTTATCAGGAATATATTTTGAGGATTATTTGATGTTTATCAATTTAAATACTTGCTGTTGAATAATAATTATTTGCTTTTCTGAATAAACATCTATTTCACCTATCTCAGAATCCCAGAATTGCTGAGGCTGGAAAGCACCTCTGGTGGTCATCAGGTCCAACTGCCCCCTGATCAAAGCAGGGCCAGATAAAGCAAGCTACCAAGAACTGTGTCTAGTTCAGATTTTAATATCTCCAAAGACAGAGACACTACACACTCTCTAGGCAACCTATTCTAGCGTTTGATCACGCTCATGTTAAAAAAAAAAAAAATCATATGTGTAAATGCAATTTCCTGTCTTTCAGTCAGTGCACATTGCCTCTTCTCCTGTCATTGGGCACCAGTGAAAATGACCTGTCTCCATTTTCTTTGGTCCTCCCTTCATATGTTTACACACATTGACAATATGCTCCTGAGCTTTCTTTTCTGCAGGCTAGTTAGTCCAGTCCTAGCTTTCTCAGCCTCTTCTCATATGACAGATTTGCTTAATCTTATTGGTGGTCCTTTGCTGGACTTGTTCCAGTAAGTCCATGTCTCTCTTGTACTGGGGAGCCCAGATCCGGTACTCTAGATGTGTCTCATCAGGGCTAAGGAGGGGGGAAGATTCATCTCCCCTCATCGGCTGACAACACTCTTCCCAATGCAGCCCAGGATGCTGTTGGCTTTCTTTGCCAGAAGGGTGCATTGCTAGCTCATAGTCGGTTTGTTGTCTACTAGGACCCCAGGTCTCTCTCTGCCAAGGTGATTTCCAGCTGGTCATTCCCCAGCGTTTACCAGTGCCTGGGTTATTCCTCCCCAGGTGCAGGACTTGACATTCCCCTTTGCTGAACAAGATGAGATTCCTTTCAGCCCATTTCTACAGCTTGTCAAGGTCCCTTTGAATGGTATCAAATCCATCTGGTCTATCATCCACCCTTCCCAGTTTTGCATTATTTACACTACTGCTGTGGGTGTGCTCTGTCCCATTGTTCAGGTTGTTAATGAAGATGTTAAACAGTATGGGCGTCAGTGTTGCCCTCTGTGGTACTGTATTGGGTTTGCATGGCAAGGTTTTTGTAGAGGGGAACGCTAGATGGGTGACTTCTGTGACAAGCTGCTAGAAGCTTCCCCTGTGTCCGACAGAGCCAATGCCAGCTGGCTCCTAGACAGGCCCACCACTGGCCAAGGCTGAGCTAGTCAGCAATCATGGTAGCACTGTGTTAACATATTTAAGAAGCAGGGGAAAAAACCCTATTGTGGAACAGCATCCAGGAGAGAGGAGTGAGAATATGTGAGAGAAATAACTCTGCAGACACCCAGGTCAGCGAAGAGGGAAGGGGAGGAGGTGACCGACGTGCTGGAGCAGAGATTCTCCTGCAGCTTGCGGGAAGACCTTGGTGAGGCAGGCTGTCCCCCTGCAGCCCATGGAGTTCCGGGATGGAGCAGACATCCACCTGCAGCCTCTGGAGGACCGCACACTGAAGCAGGTGGATGTACCTGAAGGACACTGAGACCCCAAAGGAAGCCTGTGCTGGAGCAGGCTCCTGGCAGTACCTGTGGACTGGTGAAGAGAGAGGAACCCACGCTGGAGCAGCTTTGCTGGCAGACTTGTGACCCATGCTGGAGCAGTCTGTACCTGAGGGACTGCACCCCATGGGAAGGAATCATGCTGGAGCAGTTCATGAAGAACTGCAGCCAGTGTGAAGGACTCGCATTGGAGAAGTTCATGGACAACTGTGTCCCACGGGTGGGACCTCAGACTGGGGCAGGGAAAGTGAGGAGGAAGGAGTCACAGAGACAACGTGTGGTGAATTGACAACAACTCCCATTCCCTGTCCCCATACGCTGCTTACGGGGGAGGAGGTGGAGAATATGGGAGTGAAGCTGCGCCCAGGAAGAAGGAAGGGGTGGTGAGATTTGGTTTCCTTTCTCATTATCCTGCTGTGATTTGATTAGTGATAAATTAAACTATTTTCCTGGAGTCAGGTTTGTTTTGCCTGTGGTGGTAGTTGGTGTTTGATCTCTCCCTGTCCCTATCTTAACCTACAAGCCTTTCATCGTATTTTTTTCTCTGCTGTCCAGTTGAGGAGGGTGAGTGACTTTTGTGGGCACCTGGCATCCAGACAGCCTAAACCATGACAGGTGCTGCACCAGAGACTAGCCTTCAGCTGGACTTTTTGCTGCTGATCACAGTCCTCTGAGCCCAGCAGTTCAGCCTGTTTTCAGTCCACCTCTCTCTTCACTTATCTAGACCTTATTTCATTACTTTGTGTGTTAGGACTTTATGGGAGACAATGTCAAAAGCCTTATGAAAGTCAAGAGAAACAACATCCAGTGCTCTCCACTCATCCACCACGTCAGTCATCTCACTGTAGACAGCTGTCAGGGTGATCAGCTCTTGACAGTGTCAATAAACCAGTGTATATGTTAGTCAGATAAGCTCATGGAAAGACTAACTTCATTGACAGAATTCTTGCATACCACCTGAAAAAAATCCTGTGCAGAGTCAAATGTGATTAGCCATACATTCAAAAGTAGATTTTATCTTATAAATATACATATAAAGAATTTATCCACAGTTGTGATATAAAAAAAGAAAAGAAAAATGAAAAAAACCCAAATCACACACACATCCCTCTGTCCCCCCTGCCTCCCTGCCTGTTATTTATTCAATCTGAAGTTTATTTGTGAAACTTGTTTACTGTGAAGCCAGAAGCAGTAATTCCCAGAATGATTATAAACTCACTAAACACCCTGCCACTAATGGGTTGACTCCAATAAATAAGTTAGGATGGCAGTATCAGATCCTTTGGGAACTCAGCAATTAAGCCAGGTTGTGCAGTTTACTAGACCCAAGTACTTAATCGAAATCCTATCCATAAAAAGGATTTTCCCAGTTTTTCACTTCAGACTTCCAGAAGATCTTATTGAATCCTGAGAAGGTCCTGATACCCATAAATGTAAAATTTCCACTTACTAGAGTGATTGTAATTAAACTAAAGGAAATCCTTCAATTCCGGCTTTTCACGGCATCAGTCCCAACAGCTCATTTTTTCATGCAATTCTGGGTCACCTAACCCACAGCGCGTTGTTGAAGTGTAGGAAGTAAAGTGCTTTCCAGAATTCGGTAAGTAACTTCTCCAGCAGTAAACTTTAATATACCTTAGAGCATTTGCTTAACAAAATATGACAACAGTTTAGCTTCATAATAGTCTTTTTTCTCCAAATATAGTTTTTGCACTATAACTCATATAACTACATAGTCCCACAGTTGTTATATTTACCTTTATCAGTCTAATAGCACGATTGTTTTTCCCTTTAAACTGCATGATGACATAGAGCACTGTTGAATTGCAGGGGGATAGAATTCCTTGAATATTTTTTGTGTTCTTAATTAAATAATATGATAACTGGAAATGTTCTAATTAATTTTAGATTTTGGTTTCTTATATCATCATTAATGCTTTTGGCTTATATTCTGAATCTAGAAAAAGTCATATTATACCAGCATAGGTTGTATCAGCAATTGGCCTAACTCGTAATTATTCTATGTCTACAAACATAACAGAAAGATACAGCACTTACCAGAGACCACTAGCCTGCTTGTGACTGATTCAACTTGGACACTGAAAAGAGAGAGAAATTTACCTTCCACGCATGTGAGATTCATTTACAACAAGAGAGAATCAGATTAGAGATCAAAAAAGGAAAATAAGAAAAAAAAAAGAGGGGAAAAAAAAGAAAAAGACTTCTTAATCATAAGGATGGGAAAGCACTATCCAGAAAGGCAAAGATATCTCCATCATAAGGGGTCCTTAAAAACAGACTGGATAAAAATTTATCAGGAATTACTTGATTGTAAGTGAATGTGTTTTTGTCTGGGGGGTGAACAGGCAGACTCCCAAACCTCCGAACACTGCCAGGAGGCAGGGTTCAGAATCTCGGTCACCCACGGGAAGTTTTGTTAGGTTAGTCAAAACCATCAAAGATATCATCCAGAAATGGCCATGAGATATAGAGCACAGTAAGAGCAGAGCTTCTCCAAAGTGTAACAAGTTGAGTAGGAATTCCTGCGTCAAATTTGTCACAGACCCAGTTAATATGTAATTCTAATTCTCTTGAGGTATCAGCAAGTTGAAAATGTTGTTAATATATGTGTTTCAATAGTGTTGGAATGAATTTGCTTTTATCTTTCTGTTATACTATAAAAATTAATTATATTTAGAATGTTACATGATGTGTTAATGCTGGGAATCCGGATTGTATTTTTTAATTATTCAGAAAGCTACAATGGATGTAGGCCAGGGCTGCGCATCTCTTGTACGCTAGCAAAACCTGGAATAAGCCAAATCAAGTGGACATAACTAACATTTACAAATAGTGATGTTTCACACTGCATTTAACTTATTTTTCCTATATATTTTAATGCATTAAATAGCAAAGGAGACTTAACTATGGCTTTTATAACATTTTTCTTATTATTTCAGACTTCCTGTGCTTGAATAACAGTTTATTCCAGACCAGTTCAGCTTCCTTTGCTTGATCCTGCAGCAAAGTCATAATAATCCTATTGGTAACATTACAGGCTGTCGCTATGGGAATTAACGCATTATCTCAGAAAAATGACAGATGGGTTGAAGAGGGAACAAGCCCATACTTAAACACTGATCCTTACATGACTATCTAATCCCTAAACGGAAGTCACTTAGGGACTAGCTAATTTCAAAGACTTTAATGAAACCGTACAAGTAACCAGAAATGCAGAGGACAGAGGGTATGTTAGCTATGTTGCTTAGAAAGAGCTAAATTCTCTCTACTTCATTTCCACTTGTGGCCCACATTGCTTTTCTCTCTACACATTCCAGACAACCTGTAGTAGGTTAGGAATGGTCATGAGGTAGCAGGAGTTCAGCACTATTGTGTGTGCAGCTTAATAATAGCTTTTCTTCATCCCCTACTCTGTGTGAATTATGTCATTAAAGAGAGAAGTGATTTCCAGGACAAGGCAGCAGCAATAAACTAGCTATCATTTGCTGGCAGACTTCAGTTTAAAAACCAGAAAACAAACAAAGTTGACATGTATTACTTTGCCATCACACAAAGGGTTACTTTGCACATCTCAGTCTTTAATATTAGAGGTTTCTACTTTCTCTTAAATTTAAAGAAAAACATCAGTTTTTTTCCTCCTGACAGTGTAAATCAGGCTAAATTATGGAGAACTCAGCATACAGAAAGTGGAATTTGCTGAAGAAAGCCATGTAAGAGTGTGGGTTAGAGACTCTTCTGGGATACAAGTGCCAACAGGGAAATGGATTAGGGAAGTAGAATGAGACTTGGACCTTTAAAGGAGAAAAGAATCATTGTTGTATGGAAATACTGTTTAAGACTGACAAAAGATTCAATACAGAAAATCTTTTTCTTTCTGAGGAGACAGAAGGAAAAATACAACAGAAAAATTGTTGTCCTATTAAGCAATACTACATTTGTCCTTTTTGGTTATTTTGCCTTCAGATTCATTTGACTGCTTTTTATGAATCACATAACAACACATTCTTCTTTGATGGTGATTTTTTTTATATATCTGAGCTATGAATAACAATGTGGCAAGAACTGTCAAAAATATATTATTGGTAAATACTTAGGAAAACAAAGAATGATCGCCTGGCTGTGATGCTGGCAAAATGCGGAGAATTAGAAGTAGCTTCCCACGATGCTTTGAATAGCAGTGAGAATCACTACATATGAAACTGTATAAAAATAAATCTGAGTCACATCAGTAAATAAGATATTATTATTTCATGATTCTAATGAAACCTTGTGGCAGAAAAAGGATTTAATTTAAAATCTTCAGAACTGAAAGCCAATGGCCTAAATTATGCCACAATTTTATTCCCCCAAAACAGCAATTTCACACGGGTAAGCTATTATTTGAATTATTTGGGGAAAAAAAAATACTGCTGCTAAGAAAGTTGGAGGTATCCTTTGCAGGTTATAGCAATAACACCTGCACTGATCCAAAAATTTGACCTAAAATTCAATGAAATAAACAAGCAAAAACCCCCACCATCCACATCCCAGAGAAAATCTGTGCAGTAATAATAAGCAGGATTAGAAAACATGGGTTGATGGGTCATGCCAGACATCTGTCGTGTATCCACACACATCATGCTTTTTTGCTGCTTTGTGTTTTATTTTCTATTTTTATGTATAGTTAATCAACTGGATATAAGAGACATTACATTCCACAGTTTTATTTAAGCATCTGCTAGGGACACAAGTGAATATAAGAGAATGAGTCCCAATGGACTACTCTTGTTGCTGTTAGGTGAAAGTTACAGACAGGTCACAGCCATTAGGAACAGATAATAATGTTGTAATTGAGTAAAAAACAAAGCTGATGTACAAAGAACAGTGTAATGGGGAAGGCGGTGTAAAGTGGATCTGGCCTGTCTTTGATGCATTCCCTATGAATAGAGAATTTCTGTGATTTGCTTCTTATATAAAGGTTGAAGTATTGTTATGTGGGTCAAGGATAATATTAGTAATAATACTTCGATCGGGTTTGTAATCTCTTTCAAAAGAAAAGGTAATATTTGTTCCTGACAAGGCAGTTATAATGATTAAATATTTATGATATCATCAGGAGCTGATTATATACTCTTCTTCCAGAAAGACCTCACGCAGATCATTTGAAAAAGGGGTAATATTTTTGATAAGTTAACTTCTAAGACAAGGAGCACCAACAAATGTATTCACAGAAAGAAACAAAGAGAGGCAGAAGGAATTTAGTATCACATGCATTTATCATGCTAAAGGTAGAGTGGAGTCTTCTGCAAGTCTTACTGTAAAACTGCCCTGTATTTCTGAACAGCATTGCCTGGATACTTTTGAAACTGAGAAAAGAGTGCAAAAGATATCTCATGCCTTAAGTATATTTACAGGATACCACAGAAAAATTGTAAATTTTCTAACCTGTATTTATATCTCACAAGCAAATAGAGAGCAAACAGAAAGTGTTCAAGTATTTGATTCAACCATTTATGTTGATTCTCAATGCATTTGCAATGCATCTGTATTTCAAATATTTTGTTGTTAAGCCAAATATTCTATAATTATGTTTTCACTGCAGTACTCTAAGGTTGTAAGGATGATTCATATCAATTCATGGAGGTTTAAGTCAGAAAAGCTACATGATTTTTTCATACTAGGTTTCATTGCAGAAGAGTTTAAGGAGATCTTCATGTCTTTTCCTGTTTTACAAGTCAGAAATTTGATAAAATATCTTACATTGAAGTGTCAGTAGAATAGATTTCAGAAAAAAAGCAATGAAATGAACAAAAAAAGAGAAAAATTATAATACATAGAAACAAAGTACTATTAATCCCCAAATTCTAAAGAAGCTCAAATATAGAACTATCAGATTACTTCTCATCATGCATAACTCATTATTTGAAGGGGAATAGAATGCATAAAATAATAGAAACTACAGACCAGTAGCACTGATTTCTGTACTGGACATGTCAGTAGAAACTAGCTAAGAATAGACCTGTGTACATTAATAACACCCCGGGAAAGATTCAACACAACTTTTACTGAAGGAAGTAATGAATCACAATTTGTTCAAGTTTTATGCAAAATCTTTAGGATAAGACTGATCAGGATGATATAGAGTGCTTGGATTTCCAATAAACTTTTATAAATTACCTTAACAAATATTCTTAAAGAGACTAAATTGTCATTGAAAGAGGGGGATAACTGTCTCATAGATTTGTAACACAAGGTTTTCAGGAAGAAACGGGGAAAAAACAGGAAATCAAAGTTGTTAGGAAACACGTCTTTTTTTATAATGGAGATTTCCCATAGAGCTTTCCAGGCATCTGTGCTGTGCACAATACTATTCAAACTACTCACAAATAATGTGGGAAAGGGGAAATAGGGAGGTGATAACAGCCTGCTGACAACATAAAATTAGAACCCACTAAAAAGATCCTCAGGAGGATAATACAGGTGTGAATGTCTGGGTGATAAAAACAGCAGATGGGACCCAGCGTTGATAAATGTAAAGTAGTACACACAGGGGGAAAACAATCATAATTACTCATATATAGTGATAAGCTCTAAATAACTATTAACATTCAGGAAAGAGAGCTTAGCATCATTATGGATGGTTCTATGAAAATATCAGCTCACTGTTCTGAAGTAGTCAAAAAGTCAAGCAAAATGTTATGGATTATTCAAAAAAAAGAAGAAAACACAGTATTTTGTCAAGTCATCATTTTAATCGCTGTCGGGTCTACAACTTGGATATTAGCTATAGCTATAGCCACCTCCCTCTCAAAATCATGTAGAAGATCCAGAAATTGTGCAGTGACAGAACAGATCAGTATGGGGAGTTCTTACTTGACAAAAATTAAATATTCCTTGCTCTTTAGTTTAGATAAACTATGAGGAATGGATCATATATGAAGCATACAGGATGTTACACATGCCTTGCAGAAAACGAATAGGCAACTTTTCTTCTCCGTTTTTACTCAGTTTATTGTACAGCTGGTGTAAAATGGGCAAAAATGCACATGTGGAGCACTCTTCCACATGTGTATAGTTGAACTATGGAACTTGTTGTTACAGGAACAGAAGAGTTCAAAACTTACTAAGCAAATTCAGGAAACACCTATGCATTAAACATGGTGCTGTGGATGCATCCTCAGGAGTGGAAGTGTCAGAATCACCATCAACCAGACACCGGAGCCGGGGAAAAGGTGTTCACTGCTTCCCATACTCTTTTTCTAATCATCTGTCACAAGTCACAGAGAGGAGACCTTTGCTCTGGGCTAGTATGACTGTTTTTACATAATGGACAAGCTGTGAAAAGGGTTAGCTAGGGAGGCATGAAAGTCCTGATCTCAAATACACAGACGTCAACAGCAGAAATCCCGTCAATGCCAGTAGCTTTGGCACAGATCTTTGCCTTCCTCTCCACACCTGCATCGCCATACCCTGTCTGGAGGCACAGGAGAAGCAGCAGCTCTGTACATTGTTAAGTTACACTGAAGACTGTGAAAGAGGCTTAAGATACTCGTGGACCTTCCACAGGTCATTCATGCTGAAATGAATTTCAGCTAACAGGACAAGTCTGCTTGCCAGCTGTGCTCAGCACACATGGGATGGAACATTAAGGCGTGCAACCGTCAGGAGACAGGCTGCCAAAACAGTTCTCTTCTATGCACTTCCTAAGCATTATGCTTTTTCAGCATCTTTGAAGAGAGAAGTGAAAGCAGGCTTCAATATTCAAAGTTTAGCAGTGTGGGGCAGATAACTTTCTCTGTCTGATCATTTTCCAGTTGGCTTTCTGATGTTCTTCAGTTCTAGTCTTTGTGACTGCATCTAAGGTATTAACTCTGCGGCTGTATCAGACAGACATTACACACATTTTGTTTAAACAGGTTGAGGAACACAGCCTTCTAAGCCTTTTCTCCTGTACTTACACATAGCATAATAAACATCCAGAGCTATCATACGAAAAATGATACTGCATTTTTTGTTTCATTTACCTCCATCTGCTTTAAGTATCTCTAATAAACATCTTGCCATAATACGTGAGTGCTAATACGTATAAACTAATTTTCACTCAGAAAGAGCTGAGCTGTTTCACTACAAAGACCAGTGTAAAGAGCTCCTCTGCTTTTAAACATTTTTTTTTTAAGTTATCCATTGAGCACAACTCTTTTATGAACAAATTTTAAAGCTGAAAGCTTCCTTCTATAGAAAAACTCAAGATCCTTGAAATTTGCTAAAGATAGAAGTGCTATAGCTTTAAGGTAAACGTCAACTCTTTCATAATTTAGAAAGAAAAATCAAAATTTTCCCCCTACACACTCTGTGAACAGTTTTCTGTTTCTAAACCAATCAGAACATTAACCTCTTTTTATAGAACGGAGCATTGCTGAGCACCACGCAGCCATGCCTTGGAGCAAAGGCAATGTCTGATGTCGTTACCTGTACCATGAAATAAGCTCCTCTCTACAAATGAGCAGGCAAGGAATGACAGCTACTTTTTGAAAATAACTAAAGACTTCACAAGGGATTTTATAAGACCTAGAAATGTCCAATACTTTTTCTTCTTGGAGGGTCAAAAGCTGGATTATACCTAATTCGTAATTTATGTTACCATATACTGAATTTTCGTATGCTGACATATGCTTAGGAAAAGCTTTCTTCTGCTTGAACCCTTGCCCAAGATTTTGTGTTTTACTAAACAGAACAGAGTCAAGGCTGTTCAGCCCACATGCTCTGACCATTACAACTCCTCCATCTATACTCAGAGAGAACTGGAAAGTGTATTAATATAGTGATAGCAGGATTTGCAGTCAGCAGATGCACACCTGAGCCTGGATGCCACAGCTGCAGCAGCTCATGCTCCCCTCTCACTCACAGTCACGCCTGTGTCTGTTCGTGCATTGCTCAGGCATGGTCTCCAGCCCCATACGTCTCAGGCTTTCCATCACTCACAAGCAGCCATGCTGCTCTGTATCTCCCTTTTCTTCTCCACTCCCTCCCTCCATATGCTGTGGAATCATTTTTCTTTTTGATCATCAGGAATATGATAACCCTGGTAGAAATCACTTTTATGATACTTTTCCTTAGGAAAAAAAAAAGGCAGTCATCTTGTCAGAGATGATTGTGAGGTTTTCATTTATGCTTTAGTGACACTTCAAACAAAAGTTTTATGAGAAATTTCTGACAAAGTCAATGCAAGCAGTTTTTCAAAAGATCTTTTCTTTGGGAAAAAATAAAAACAGAACAAAAATACAATGCATAAAAACATTCATATTTATCTGACTGGTTTTCATAATCAAGCTCATTTCAGGAAAAAGGTAACATCATTTAATTTCCTTTAAACCTGGAAAGATTTGAGTTTAAATTCTTTAAAAACAGCAGGTTTAATAGGAAATCTAAATGTGTAATTTCATTTACAGAACAGTTTAACAACCGTAATGGTTAATAAAAAATGTTATTATTTTGTGGGATTTGTTGTTGGGGTTTTTTATTAGCCAGATATATGTTTGCTTTCTGTGTGAAAAGGAATAGGATTTTTTGGTCTTCAGTCTCTTTTCCGACATTAAAGAGAGCTGTTTGATTTTCTTTTGTTTATTTACATCAGATCAGTTGTATCACCCTCCCCCCCCAGCAAAAACACCCCAAAGATTTTCAGTTGCATCTCTTTGGCATGCTGGGAGGGATTCCAGTGGTGGGGTTTTTCCCCAACCTGAGTCATTCAGGGAAAATAAAATATAGACCAATCGTTTTCTGTTTTCCTTCCGAACAGACTATAACCACAAATGACTGAACAAATTAAAACTGTTTATTTCCTGTTAGTAAAGTTATATTCTCACACATCAGTTTATAGAAGTCCTAAGAGTCATAAACTGTGAGGAGCTCCTCCTGCAAAGATCCTACTTACATGCGTATAGTATCATGGTGTTAAAAAAAAGTCTGGGAGAAGTGAAACAGATGATATGTGCAAGCAAAGTTTCAGAACTGAGATCGCAAAAGTCTTGATGCAGCAGATTATTTTTAAATTTAAAATTAGTTGCCTCCACCTATGGATTCAAACAGATTATACCTGCGTGAAGCAGAGTGTCAAAAAGGGGTTTTGAAATGCTTCCTACTTTGGAAACTGGGTGTATATCTTCAGTGCTTTGGGCATAGTTACTTTAATTTTTGTTCAGGTACAGTAACTACAAAAAATTGTTCCTCCTGCAACACAGCATTTTCATTTATTAACTAATAGAAATGCTTATAACAGAATAATGGGTTCCTTTTTTCAATAAAATATATATTGAATTTAGAGTTACACTCTTTGTGCCCATCCAACTTTTTTTTAATATTTATGCACATTTTTCTATAGGCAAGATAATTATGAGCTGGAAATGAATATCATTAATTTGGTCTTCTACATTTCTTAGAAAGCTAATTCCCCAACTTGTCTTAACTTATCGAAATTACTGTACCATTAAACAATGAAAACCGAAGTTCTTTGACCGACGTGAAAAGAAAAGAAGGGTAGGACAAAACATCTGAAGAAATTATTAGATTTGGATTAATAAGTAAATGTTTCCTTCTTCCATCTTGGTAATAGCAGACTAACGGAAATGATTCACTAGTTCTTATTCAAAGGAATATGTATCACCGCGATACTACTACTCCTGATTTGGTAAACCCAGTTATGATGATTATACCCACTGATTTTTTCAGAAAATATTTTGAAAAGCTGAAGCTATACTATTAACAGAATTATTTATACAGAAACGTAAAATGATGATCAACTATAATATTTAATTTAAGTCAGACTTGATTGTAGCACTAAATTCCTGGGGTTTTCTCATTAGAACTGTGCATTGCATCTCTTTCGTATGCACCAGCTCTGTTTTTTTTAAAATATGTTGTCTCTCTCCTGCAAAATCTTTAACATTTCCTTTTTTAAATGCTACCCACCATATAATCTTCCTTCCTTTTTTCATTTGAGGTTTCAGTTTTGCTGCTCAGTGTCTCTCAAATCTATATGAGACTCCTATGGCATCGTTTCATTTTATATTAAAGCAATGTGCAAAAAGCATAAACTGTTTTACACTACAAAAAAAATATCATTCCATCTTTGCTGTAGAGATATATCATTCTGGTTTTATTTAAGACACTTCAAAACACAAAAATGTAAGGGCACAACTTATGACCTGTGAGTTACTGTTGAGTTCTTGAGGCACATGGTAGGCTTGACTTGAGAACTACCCTTTTCTCATGAAGTGTAAGAGCAGAAGTTTCACTGGTCGTCACTGACACAGACTCGAGCTTTTGCAACTTCAGTGTCACTTTTCCTTAATTCAGACTCTGTTTATTTAGTACTGTCAGGCACGAATCAAAGGTCAGGCATAGTTAATGTCCCATTATAACACACAGCTCAATGGGATACGTCTAAGAATAAAAATAAAATCCATTGATTTCTATGCTTTTATATAGCTATCGCCTCTAAATAAATCTAGTAGACAAATTTATGAAAACAAGCCCTTCTCAATTCTCTACTCATCATTTACACTTTAAACAAAAAATAGCAGGAAATGCTAATTAGTTTTTGTAATTGATGGAATATTTTGAAAGACTTTAAATGAAGAGAGGTAATCATTATTATTGCATCATTCTGTGTTGAATGATCCTTCCTTTTTAAAAGTCCTTACAGCAGTTATTATCTTTGTCTGTAGCCAAGAACTGTACCCACATAGTCCAGGTGTCATCCATGTCACTTTAATATTTATAAAGACATTTTTTTCCTAGCAGGTGCTGGAAGCCGTATTGGGAAAAGGACTTCTGTGCCAGTGGGAACAGTCAGAAGGTAGGGTTAAAATTAGACTCCAAGTGAAGTTTTGCAACTTCTGGATGAGAGACGGAGGAATAGAAGTCCTCTTAAAAAACAAATTTTAGTTTTTTATTTATCTCATTCACTTTCCACAGTGAAACTCGCTTTGCTGTATGGTTGTGCTTTATTTCAGAGAAGAGAGAAGACAAATGTGTCACTCAGAAAGACAGGTGAGATTTCCTGATGTTAAAAGTAAGCATAATGTTAGTTAATGTTGATTGCTTCTTGTCCTTTCCATTCTGCAACTCTGTTTATTCTTTTAAAGAAATAGCTTTCGATCAAATCCTCCTCTGTTGCCCTCCCATGACCCTAGTCTCCAAGGATATAGATATATGAAAAATAAAAAGGACAAAAAGAGAAAGACATATTAAACCACCCCACACCACCCAGTACAATATGAAGTTATATGGAAACTGACACACTGAGACAGTTGTATTTCTTCTTATGAAGCTACTGTAGAACTCAGTTAAGCATTAAAAAAGAAAGGACACCTGCACTAAGAAGTAAGGAGGGTCCTTTACAACTTGTAAAAATTATTTCTACCTTCCACAAGGACTGAATTTCAGTGTATTTTATATCCTGAGCTGAGAAAAAAAGACCTTATCCTTGAGTTCTTGTAATTCACTTTTGTACTGCTGTGGTGGAAAAAAAGACTTTATCTTGCCTTAAGGCAATAGCTATCATAAGGGAATCCTCAGAGGGTGCATGGCTGCTTTACCCAGTAGCACAAAGGACAGAAAGGCCAATAGGATTTAGCTGTAAATACCTGACATGAAATTCTCCTTTTCCCATCACTAATACAACCTTATCTTTCTGCCTCTGCCACTTTCAGCCAGTTGGGTGGGAAAGGAGAACTCGGAGAGTTCTGCTCCTAGAGACTTTGATGGTATGTTGTTTTAAATTATTGTTGCTGGTCAAGACACAAATTTCACAAATTTGTTCTCATTTGCACCAGTGTGTGACTTTTTCCAGAACAGCTTTAGAGATTTTAGGATTTCCTTTCTAAATCTTGATGCTGTTCTGGACCTGTTTTCTTCTTTATCAATTCTCAGTTACAATAGAATCCATTCCTCCACCTAGTGTGTTTAGAAGTTTCTCTTCATCTGCTCTCAGTCATTTCTTGTCCCTAACTGCTATCTAATCTTCCTGCTCCTTTACTACAGACACTAGGAAAGGGATTACTTTCCATGTAATTTGCTGACCCTTAAAAGGTGAAAAAGTAACATTGCTTAAGTAAAGTTATAAACACTTTCAGACATTATAGTTCAGTGCAAAAAGGCATCAAAACACTATTAAAAGGATGTTTTGATAGTGTTTTGATTACTTCATGGAAATAATTCACTATGTACTTAAAACTAGAAGTGAGTTAACTTGTTCAGATATAACAAAAAAGCTCTAGTCACCTCAGGAAATTTTTCATCAAACTAGAAGGAAATAAAATTTGTGATAGTGTTCAATTTTCATACAGGATTCTTTTGGCAATTAGAAAAGTGGAACAATAAAGCAAGCTGTTGCATAAAAGGAAGAAGACCATTTGTACACAAGCACAGAAATAGAAATATCCATGTAAACTAGGGTATGATTGGATTAGATTGATGTTACTTTTGCAAATTAATCTACAGGACCACTTTGGCTAATGCTTGCAAGTTCTCAAGAGGTGCTTATTTTAACCTCACCCACTGTGATTGCTGTGTTAATGACTAGCCCTTGGCATACATCATTCTCAGATCAAACTCAAGACTATCACTTCAGCAATACTAGTATGATACTTACAGATATTAACATAACTGG
This sequence comes from Opisthocomus hoazin, assembly GCF_030867145.1. Taxonomy (NCBI): domain Eukaryota; kingdom Metazoa; phylum Chordata; class Aves; order Opisthocomiformes; family Opisthocomidae; genus Opisthocomus; species Opisthocomus hoazin. The sequence goes on from NC_134416.1 coordinate 102,389,350, forward strand.
AACAGTGATACACAGAAAGGGAATTCTAGTAAATGGGAGAATGCACCTACAACTTATTGCCTAAAATAGGAAAACAAAACCATTAACATCAAATGTCTCTGTTTCTCAGTCACAAAACACTGCATAGGAAGACTATCATGAAGGATAAAAATATATGTTCATCTTTTTTCTGTATTGAGGTTTTGAGAGTGACTGTTTTCAAACACTCTACAGGTTAACTGTCAATTGATACAAATCACCTGATATTTTATATCAGCTGAGGACCATGAAAAATCATTGCAAATCCTTATGCCAAATTGAAAGAACAAAGTAGGCAGCTTCTTATTGTTGTCTCCTCACCATTTTCACGTATCGTGTGTTTTATGCGTGTGTCCTTTGAGTGAGGAATCTTGATGCAGTGTCCTGTGCTGCCAGGGTTTTGAAAGAATTTCATTATTGCAAGCCTCCCAGCCATTCTTGTTACATGGTACATAATGAAAACACCTGTAAAAGAAAGTGTCATCAGAAAGGCAAGTCATGTGAAGTACATCTTTGCGTAGGTTCATGGACTTCAAGGTGATTGTGCCCTGCTTCAGTGACACAAAAGCAGCTCTATTAAAATAATTTCTGACCCAGCGCTATCTTAAACACATTGGTCCAGGAGAAAAAGTATCCCTTAGACATTTCTCAGGAACCAAAAACAAGAAAGGAAAATGTCCCCAAAAGGCCAAAGAAGAGCAATATTCAAGCAAGAAAAACGCAGAAAGATGATCCACCGAACAGAATTTCAGGACTTGACAGCAATCCAATTCTTGTATTTTATAACACTGATATGAAAAGAACAGTGTGTATGCAGTCAGATCAATGACCATTAATCATAAAATCGAAGAATTTAAAGGTGGAAAAGCCCCGCTGGATCAGTCAGCCTGTCCTCTGCCCACACAGGCTCTGTCTTTGAAAAATATACTTCAATTCACTTTGTAGTGTATAGAATACACCTCTGCTGACATGAACTCCACCGCTTCAGCTTTTACAGTACAAAATGGAATTACTTCTGTTGATGGAAGTTGTTTAGGTTTTTGTAAAACCTGTCCTCATCTAGTTTTTGTCTGTATCTTTTGAGACCTTCTGTTAACCTCATCTCCCAGAGATGGTGGCAACAGATGTGTTAACCATTTTTTTAAATGACTTTGAATTTGTTGACTTTCAGTTATGCGATAAATGAAAAAGGGAACATCCCTTTTTTCACCAATTGTTTATTTTGGCAGTACTGTTTCAGAAATAATATTTCATAATTTTAATGACACCTATTTCTACCTTAATTTCTGCATAAGATTTCTACTTATCAGTATAAAGAGGAAGAAGACATAATGTAATATTGTAAGTAATATTGTGAGAAGGCAATCCCCTTTTAACATACTAGTCTACTCATTTCAGTTTCTAACTCACTACTTCATTGATACACAAATTCGGTATCTCACAAATTCACTCTCATGCTTATGAGCAAGATAGTTACCTAGCCAAGGCTGACAGTGTCATAGGCACAAATATGCTTTTTGTGGATCATACAGCATATATCTATGTGGTATTGCAGGAATATTGTAAGGTCCATCTAAACATGTTTTGAGACTTTGCTACTGGAAGATAAAGTATGAAATTTCACTGCATCACTGGATTACCATGGAAGCGCAGCTTCTGGCCACTTCTGAGCCTTTTAAAGTTCATGTACTTCTGCTTGCAAAAGATATGCAGAGACATACACATAAAACACAATATATTTCCTACAGTTTCTGGATATTTTTAAGTTAGTGTTTACGTATTTAGAGGTATTCTGTTTATAAGCACATATAAAAATCTAGCTTTATTTATTTGGAAAAGAATATGAGTCCTCTCACACTTTGGACTTACTGAAACATAAACACATGAGTAAAATGTTCCCTGTAGTTTAAGAAGGAAAAAAAAAAACTCAAAAAAACTGAGAACAACTGTACTGGATCAACAGGATCATCTGCCTCCAGTAAAGGCCACAGCAGGGAAACCAGGGAAAACATTTCCTGAATGTCCTCCTAACCTCCAACAAGTTGCATGTTAGGGCACTCCAGAGCCAGACGCAACTGCTGTAAGCTTTGATGGACTCCTCTTCCATGAAACTACCCAGTCTCCTCTTCAGCCTGTGTAAGCTGTCATAGTGAATAATATGCCATGGCAAAGGGTTGCACAACTTAACTTGCATGGGAGAGCAACACCCTTTGTTTCTAGCCTGCCTCCTACTACTTTTGTTAGATTTCTCTGTATTGCCATGTGGAAGAGACAGTAGGTTAACGCCTATTCACTGTCTCCTGACACTTGTGATTCTTTAGATCTTTATGAAATGCCCCCCCCACCAAGTGATGTTATTCACAGAATGAAACTCCCTAGCTAAAGGAATCACTGCTGGTACAGGAGCTGCTTCTTTGGTCACTTTTCTTTCCTTACTTTGAGGTTTTTCATGTTCTGCTTTTTATGTCCTCTGCAGACGTAGACACATGCACTGTCCACAATATTAAAAACATGGCTGGATTATGTATTTATACAGTGGCATAACACAGTGATCTGTTTTGTTTTCTGCTCCTTTCATCATTAGTGCCTAACACCTAATTTGTGCTTTGCCCACTACTGAGTGCCGAGCTGGTGTTTTTGAGGACCAATAGGTCATAACACCAAGATTTCACTCCTAAGGACAAGGGTCAGTTCAGAGCCCATCAGCTTTAGGTTAAGTTTTCCCAAGTTTATCTGGGTTTTATATGCCAAATGATTATACAGTTGGTCCTGTAATCTTTCATGATGGGATTTCCTTTTTACTGTATTGAATTACTACCAGAATTACTACCACCTTATTATTCCAAGCAATTTTGAGATTACTTACAAATCTGTTGAACATTGTGTATCCAAGCAAAGATCTCTTTACCTTCTTCCATTTTGAAAAATGTCTTTTCACTCCTCACCTCTGATTCTAAGCTTTTAACCAATTATTTACCCACTCAAGTAATTATTTTTTTTGGTCTCCCCATATTGTAATATAATTCCTGCATAATTTCTTTAAGAAATTTTTGTAAACAGACGTTGCAGATACTCTACCAGCAAGATCACATTTATCTGCATATTTACTGATGTATTCAAAGAACCCCAAAATATCTAAGGCATGACTTTTTTTTACAAACTTTCTGTTAAGCCTGCTGCAATCTATCCTTCTAATGCATGCCCACTAATGACATTCATTATTGCAATGTTTGATTAATTTCCCATGTATATTTCTGAGGCTTACCCAGTAGCAGTGTTCTGAAATACTCCTTAATCCTTTCTTTAGAGCAGGTATGATATTTGTCATATTTCAGTCCTCAGAACAAATGCTGTTTTAAATATGAAATTTCATAGCACAATTAACATTTAATGTAGAATTTCTTTAGAGTTCTTGGGTAATATGTAACATATATCAGCAACATGTTAGTGTTCAGTTGGGTCGATTTGCTTCATAATCTCTTGTATAAAAAGGCGAGGCGAGGCGAGGCGAGGCGAGGCGAGGCGAGGCGAGGAGGTAAATGTAATTTGGTTTGGTTTCCTAAATTCCTGTAAGGACTACTGAGACTAGTGACTCTCTGGATAATTTTGTGGTTGTGAAATTTTAATAGTGGTTTATCCTTTTTATTCATTCTTTTGTCAGGATCATCTTGTATATTGCTTATTGTATTTACCATTTAATATCACAGAGTTCATGATACTATTTTCTTCACTTGGAAATTTTTGAAGAGTGGTTTCTTACTTGTAATCCATTCACTTACCTCATTCTTCCAAAATTATGATTTCTTTTGACCTTTGTTAGACTTTTTTGAGAGGTAGAAGTCATTCTCTCTAGGCTTCTAGTATGGCTTTTAAATAATTTTATGTCAACTGAAACACTTAAGTCTCCTAGCAGCTTAATTTTAAGAAATGTCTTCATCTTTCATATAGTTAGTCCTTTCAAATATAAGCACAAGTGCAATGGATTTGGGAGGAGTCTCTTGCTCAAGAAAAGAATTACTCAAAATAAGGCTTTTTGTAACATTGAGAATTGCCTCTTGGATACAATGCATAACCAAGGTAAGGTTATCTTCTCCTGTCACGAACACTCTAATCAACTGCTACATGGTGCTGTCATAGATTGCATTTTAAAATGTCATCTTGGCACCACACCTTGCTGTGATATTTGCCAGCCCTGTAGAACAGTAGTTAAAGTTTCCTATTACTGTAACATTTCCTGCTTTTATGATCTTTTCAGTCTCCCTTATTATGTTACAGTCATTGCCAACTTCTTGGCCAGAAAGTTGTTGATGATAAAACCAATACGGTAGTATATTTCCTTTATAAGTCTATTATTATATGTGGATTTCATGTTATTCATTGATAGCATTACATCACTAAACTGATTAATTTCTATTCTTTCTTTACACACAGCACAACTCCATCACTGGCACAACCTACTCTATTTTTCCTGTCCTGTTTCTTTAACAGTTAACTGATGTTAAGCTTGGTCTTTCTACGAAATTCCCAATATGTCTGTATCCTTTAATTCATAATGGTAATTTTATTTTAAAATATGAACTCTTTGCAGTGCAGTATGATCTACATTTTGTCAAGATAAAAAAAATAGTATAAAATTAAAACATAGATCAGGATCTTTATTTTAAATACAGATAAAGTTTTCTGTTAGGATATTAATTCCATGAATTATAAAATCAACATCTATTTTTGGTTTTCAAATGCCTTACTCTGTTCATTCAAGTCACATTATGACAAGATTTACCACCTGTTTACTGTTTTCTGAAAGTATGTACTGCTTCCTCACACTCAAGAGATCTGTGGATTTCAGCACATTAGAGAAGAAGACCAGAATTCTCTCTTGCGCATCTAAACACTGTCCCTGGTAGACATATTCTGAAAGTCTTTTTCATGCAGTTTGATGCCACTGAGAATGTGATAAGCCAGAAATAAAACGTTATGAAGGCTACCTCATTATCCAGCACCCAAAGTCACAAACCTTCGTCTTCACTCCAAATACAGTATTGCATATATTATTCTTAACAATGTATGTATATGAACTAATACTTCTAAATTTCACAATGTTCTTCTGCATTATTTTATGCATACTTTTTCACAGTATACAATGATGCTGGTACACACTAATTATCTAATTAGCCAGGACAGATAATCCAATTGTAAATCCTACCTTCATTCTAAGTGTATAATTATCTTTTTAGGACATGAATTTGGCTTTACACCTTTGACTCCAGGTTGAAGGTCCTATACTAATTATTTTTTCTCTCTAAATTGCTGAATTTGACCTTCATTAGTGGCTTAAATTCTTGTATCAGTTAGTGTTCGTTTATTGAATAAGGGAAGAAAAGCTTTAGCATATGGTGTTTTGATCTCTGTAGAGTTAACTTGGACTTGCTCTTGAGAGTTGCCTCTACTCCAATTGCAAGTGACATGCAAAAACCTTTGGTTTAGCTGCAGTGACCCTTTTTAAGAAGGTTAATTAAATCACCCTGAGATACAAGCTGAAGTGCAAACAAGGCTTCTATTGCACTTCTCATCCGCTCACTTTCCAAAAAGACTAACAACAAACTGCTTGAGCTACCAAGTTCTTCAACATCTTTGCATTATTTTCAGTCACTCCTTAAGGACGAAATTCACTTAATGTGCACGGAATAATCAAAGAGCAAAGCTCTCATATGCAATGGACTGTGATGGAGGTGATGGAGTGGCTATCAATATGTTTCATTTGGAGCTGATGTATCTACATAGTACTGTGCAGCAACACTACCTCAGTTTTGAAATGCTCACAGCATAGTTTACTACTGCCTTGGATGTTCGCACTATAATAACATGACTTCCAGTCAAAAATACATGTGACATTAGCCCTGGTAGACAGCTAGGTGCCACATGGCCGCTCATGCATTCCCCAAATTGTTGGATGGGGGAAAGAGTCAGAGGGGCAAAAAATTTGGGTCAAAATAATAGTTTACTACTGCCTTGGATGTTCGCACTATAATAACATGACTTCCAGTCAAAAATACATGTGACATTAGCCCTGGTAGACAGCTAGGTGCCACATGGCCGCTCATGCATTCCCCAAATTGTTGGATGGGGGAAAGAGTCAGAGGGGCAAAAAATTTGGGTCAAAATAAAGACAGCTTGATAGATTAAGCAAAAAAAATAAAACCACAAATAATGCAAAAATCGTGCAAAAATCACTACCAGAAGTTACCCAACCAATCTGCAAGCAATGGCTACTTTGCAAAAGCTCCCTCGTATTTTTTTTGTCAAGCATGACATTATGTAGTGTGTAATATCTCTTTAGTCAGTTTGGGCCAGCTGTCCCAGCTGTGTCCTTCCCAGCCTCTTGCCCACCCCAAGCCTACTTGCTGAGAATCCAGAGGGAGAAACAGAGAAGACCTTTATGCTGTGCATACCCTGTTCAGCAATAGCCAAAATATGGGTGTGTTATCACCAGTTGGTCACCAGTCTAAAACACAGCATAATATGGGCTGCTGCAAAGAAAATTAACTCCATCTCAGCTAGACCCAGTACACAGTCTCAGATCTGCTTCTAACACCTATGTTTGGCATAGCAGTTGAGTTCATAAATACACAGAACACAGCTCTCATCAGTTAGGGATAAGTACCTAGGCTATGCTCTGAATCCTCAAAACCTTCATCAATAAACACAAAAGTACACCTCATTAGCAAGGTAAAATAGCAATCTTTAGTATGGGACAGAGGGTGGTTAAAGTTCTGGGTCTGCTACCAGGATTAAATTCCATGAAAACACATCTTTGCTGAAAGTCACTCCCCACCTCACCCCCCGCAAAGACCATTTGACTGCTTTAGGTACACAAAATATATGTGACATAAGCTATTGGGAATTCTGACAAATCTGGACTTCCGAATGCTTCATAGATGAAAATAAAAGCAACAACCATTTTTATCCATTGTTGAAAATGACCTTTAGTTTCAAGCATATGAAGATCCTGTTTGATATTTATGTATTTCTCTGGAAAAGCTATAGATTGGTTGAGGACATTAAAGTTATTTGTGCTACAGGTTTCCAAAGTGGTTTCTTTTTTCAAATGTCAGAATCCGCTGTATGTATATCGTTTTTTTTTTCCCCCTCACACTCCTTTCATCCTTTTAAGCCTTCATGGGAAGTACAAAAATCTCTGTAAAGTAATATTTTGCAAGACAGAGGTTTGAATTAGAATAACGCATCTCAGGGACCTGGTTTTGTTCTAGAAAGAATGTCTTTTAAACTAGAAGGTAACCATAAAAACACGTTATTTCCTCTATCCAAAATACAGACTTAAAAAAATATATTCCAGAAAAATGCATCATAAATACACTTGATATCACTAATGTTATTTCCTAGTGGTATTGATATTCTCATTTATATTTATAACTTTAAAAAGTGCACCATCTGTCTCACTAGCTGTAGGAAAGCAGATTACTGTAGCCATAATACAATTCATTTTTAATATAAATCACTACTGGTTAATTAAAATGTGAAGTATCTACTGGAAATGGAGCAATTATTTCACTAGCACTTTTAATGCTGGCAAGCCTGACAGTTTCAATGTTGGTTTTTTTTTGGTAGCTGAGCTACACAGTCAAAAGTAGCTCTCCTCATTAAAACATAGAACAAACAAGCACACAATTCCTCACTAATTCTGCTTCTCAAAAGACAAGTTTCTTTCCATACCAATTGGTCCTTCTACTTCCTTAAAGAAAAATCTTTACAGATGACTTCCAAATCTACTTGTCCTTTGTGACTTCTCCTCCTCTACATTTCTTCTCTTTAATAAATTATAACGTAGGTGCCCTGCTGACATGATAAAACATGTGTCCTAATAATGCAATTTCAGAATTTTATTCCTAGTCCCTCTTTGTCTCTACTAGTTATCTCACTTCTCTGATTTATGATGGATGAAAGCTCAAGTTATGTGCCTTGCCCATGTCTGAGGCACTAGTCTAAAGTCTTGTCTGCATAGAGCTTCTCTGAAGGCAAAACACAACATATAGCTTCAAGCCAGCTGAATTCAACAGGTTCAGAACCAAATATTATCCTTATTTCAATTTCTACTGGCTCTAGCCAGTATAATTTCTACAAATCTGGAACAAATTAATTTAAATGAAGTATGAATTTAAGAATGTCTACTCTGTGTTAAACTGATTCCAAATATAGTTGGTGATCACATCTCTAGTCTGTGTGCAAGACTCAGATTAATAAAGTGAAAGAAAACAAAAAGATAAAATAAAGAAAATAAGGATGATAGTTGCATATCTCTTTATATGTTTTCGTAGATGGAAGGAAAAGGGGCAGAATAGTGAAAAGAGAAAGAGGAATAAAGACAGAATGAAAGGGAATTGAGAGAAAAGGTTTCCTGTGATGGCATTAGTAGAAAAAGAAATGGAAGATAAAAGCAGTTAAGAAAGCAACAAAAGAGTAGTTTTTATATTGTGAGTGACACCTCTAGAAACAGGGATGAGGAAAGTTAACACGGCAGCCCTAGGGAGAATACAGATGATATTCTTTGTGCTCGTTGATTTCAGGTTTGTGACATGATGTTAATTAACATTTTTTTCTTGCTACTGTTCAGGATTTTTCCTTCTAGACCATGAACCAAGAACTTGAATGTGTTTTCTTATCAGCTTCACAATATTTTACTTTACTCTTCTTCATGCAAGATTCAAGGTATCTCAACGTTTCTCTGTAACACAATTTCATTAACAGGTAGTCTATATTAATTCTATTTTTTTTTTCAAAGAAATGATAAATGACAGAGAAAGAATACGTGATTTATAATGCGTATTAGTGGTAGAAGAATGGCTCAGCATGACTCTTTCATGCTTGAAAGAATTAACTTTTTAATAAAAGTGGCCTTAACCATGCAGAAACACTTGCAATATCTGTAGTTGGCTATTATTAGATATTTTCTTTTAGTTATGTTGTATTATATGCATCTATTTCTAAGTTCTTCTCCTTTGAAGACAACCTGTAACCACTCTTAGTAGGAAGTGTCAGTTTTCAGTCTTAGCTGTTTTTGAAGTACTTTAGCTGCTTTTGAAGCCAAGGGCATTATGGAAGATTTCTTACAAATCTGAAAATTGTTATTCCTATTAAAAAATTTAGCACATATATTTTTAATTTTTAATGGCCTATTGGTGGTATGGATGACCAAACCAGGAGACAAAAAACCAGGAGACAAACTAGAAGATGGTGGAAATAATATTAATAGGAAAAAAGACTCAGTTTTTACCTGAGAGAACAACTTAACTTCTTTCCTAGGGCAGCTTTCACTAGTAAATGATGCCCTGATGGAGTTCAATTAATTTATCAACTGATAATCTTTTTCTAGGATGTTGTTCTCATATTATTGGGAAGCCCTACATAGTTTTTGAAAGAAAAAAATGCATGCTATAGAAGTCTTTATGCAATTTGTTATGCATGCTACATAAACATGTGTTTACATGTATACATAAAAACATTTGTGTGTGTGTGTATATATACACCCATCCCTCTCCATTACAAATTTCATTTCCAGAAGCACTATGCAAGAAACTCTAAAGCCATTTATGAAATAACATACGATAATGCAGAAGTGTCAAGCACTTAAGGATATCTGATCATGAGTACCTTTAAGCACTGATGTGCTGTTCAGCGGCTGTGTAAAGACATGATGAACTAGTAGCAGGAACCACCCATCTCCATCCAAAGTGGTGCTTGCCTGAATGCTGAAAGAAGCAGAAGAATTATTTTCTTCAAATCATAACAAGTCCTGGGCCCTCCTCACAAACAAGAAAATGACAGTTGTTTAATTGCCCTTATAAGAGGCCTGAAAGTACGGGAAGCAAATAGGGAAATGTTTCACCACTACTATTTCTTAAAATGGCCCAATGAAATGAGATTGAGAAGAACATATGTTGTTGCATTTTCTTCAGTGGTTGAACCAGTTCTCCCATTCTGATTAAGTCACTGAATTTCTGGACAAGACATACTCTGTCATGCTTCATTTGTTCCCTGCTGGCATCCCAATTCAGCAAAACATCTTCTCTGTGGAAATGTATTCACTGAAAGCTATCACGCTTTGCTAGATCAAAGATACTAAATCTTCTTGTTTGAAATTTATTTCATCGATTTGTACTTGAAAGGGGATTGGCCTTCCAAAACGTTCTACACCAGATCAGAGCTTTCACTGTTTTCCTCTTTACTCTGCTGTCCCTAGTCTTACTCCTTATATGCTGATCAGTTTCATGACCTTCACTCCTTCGTTTAACAGCAGGCATTATAGTGTTTAGTACATGGAGTACAAGCTAGACTTTTATATTTGTATTTACAAGGGAGATAAACGGAAATCTTTGTAAGGACATAACAATTTATTTTCCTTCTTATCATTTTGGCCTCATTGACTCATGCTTTAAAGAATGTTTTTTTGTTGTTTATTTGTGCTTTTTTTCCCTCCTGAAGGAGGGTACTTATTAACCAAAATACTTTGAAAGCTTTTGGAAATTTTTGTGATCACTGAATTAGTCATTAGTATATCATCAGAGTATTATTGCTGTGGGACTATATTTCACATCAAAGTGCTATTATTTCAACGATGTTTGTTTACCACAGTAAAACCACTCATTCTGATACATTTTCACATCCTTTCATAGAATCAGAAAATCTTCAAATTCTGAGAGAGTCGAAAACATTTAATATCTTTTGCACCTGAACATCTGTAGTGCTAATGGCTACAAGCCAAACACAAAAAACGAAGCACAACATTTAGCTTAGTTTATCGTGCCAAATAGATCAACATCATAAAGCAGATAATAGCATTTGCTTCCTTAAAATTGTTCTTGCTTTCACAGAATCTTGACAGCAACCATGAAGGGGAAGGTAAGCTGAGCTGTCGGGTGCTGTTCTGAGGTTTGGGAGTCTGTGCAAGGGAACAGCAAAAAGACTACAGTCTAGGTTTGATGTATTTTCCAGTTGTGTGGCTCATGTTCTCTCTTCTAGAATTTGAAATCTAAGCAGTTATTGATCTTTAGCAGGTACTGCACTTAACAGGAGATGTGCATACATGTGTGTACATGAGAGTAACTTATGGATTTTCATGTTAGACAAAGCATCTGGAACGCTAGCAAGTGAATACTATCCCTTTTATTAGTTCAGTGAAAGGATTACTGTCCACCAGCTAAACATGAAAAGCAGAAGCTGATGTTGAAGTCCATTATACGTTATCTGTTATCTAAGTTATCTATGTACAACTCATCTAAATAAGTATTTCAGACAAGTTTCATATGCAACTAAGTGGCAATGATTAAACTGCTCTGTGACATTACTCAAAAGCAAAAAAAAATTAACTCCCAGAAACCTAAGTTTAAGGTAGAATCAAATCAAAAGAACGTTTGTAGGAACACTGTAAAACCCAGGAGACTTTTACGTAACAAATCTTTTCTTGCAATGTAGTGCTTGTTAGTAGCCATGGAGTTTCCTATGTGAAAATCTGCTTCAATTAGAAACACATCATGTGACTAACAAATGTTGTATTGCTTCCTTCACAATAAACTCTAGAATTTTCTGAAACATTGTCATATGCCAAAAAGCATAATTAAGGTTATAGATTTATACCGAAATGCAGTATGCACAATTAATAAAAGTGCAGGCCTAGTGACTCTATCAACAAAGATGTCATAGGACCCGTTCTCTCACTTCTGCTATTCAGCATTGGAAGTACATTTTGGAGAAGAAAGATAAAGTGATACAATTTATGCAAGTCAAGACTCAGGAAGGGAATACTAAATAATTGAAATCCTAGTGATGCCATAGCACATCGAAGCAACTACTGAAGTAAAATATGGTGAAAGCTAAAGTTTTTCTGAATGAGACAAGGAACAAAGAGTTAATAACAACAACAACAACAACAAACCACCCTGCAATCCCTAATTTAATTATTTCTTTCAAAAACTAAGCCAAAAAGCTAACAAATTTTTAGTGATTGATTGGTATATTTTGGCAGTACTCTGCAAGCTAAGGGAGATGTCAAAAGGCTATTGCACTGATTTTTTAGAAAGACTGTAATCTTCTGTAAACCATAGCTTAAAGACCAAAAATTTAACTTTAAAAATTAACCTGTTGCCTTCTAATCACATGCACACAAAAGTTAGAGATACTACTAGAACTCCACAGAGACATCTAAAAAACATAAAAAGTAGATGGCTATATATTATGTGTTATTTTCCAATAATTATACAGGGTTAATATTTTAGAAATCTTGATTTTCTTTTGAATGCCAAGCAATCTTCTACTCTCTAAATTAGTGAGAAAAGATACCGGAAATATTTTAGATATCTGAGGAATGAAGCAAACACATTTGGCAGAGCAGGTATATTATCCAGCAAATGAAGAATTTCTGAATGTGATTACTGAACGAATTATTTGTCTCATTTATTCAGGTCAGGAAAATGTATGAGATTTCACAATCTGAAAGGAAGATGAGCAGATAAAGATGTCTGTGCCTTGTTTGGAAGAAGCTAGATTTAGATTCAGTGTAAGTAAAAGTGTTGAACCACATAAAGTACTGGCAAAATCTGCAACAACCATATGAGTTTCCTAAAAATTTTTTAATGTTACACAAAGCTGATGGGATATCACTTATATTGCCCTTGTGTCTGCTATGAAACACTTGTATGAATTTTTTTTTAGTTGAGCTTCACTGAAGTAAAACTTTTACCTCCTTGAACATATATGATGTTACTTTAATAATTATCAGATTATAGACTGTTCACTGCAATCTTTATTTGAATTCCAGATTTGTAAAATACAAATTACTAGCCTATACACCAGTAGAAATCAAAAAAAGGTCGAATCCCCTACTAGCTAATCCTGCACTAACTAGGACCATAATCTGTGCAGTGACAGACTTTCGCTCTGCAAATCCTTAAAGTCTCTGCTGTGCTACAGATTTCACATCATCTCTAATGAGTATAACATGGATTTCGCAGCTATTAACCTAACTGCATCTTCACCAGTTTCCTAGTAAACTATCAAGAAAATGCTTCCATTTAATGATGGATCTATCCCCTTATGGATATTATGATCTTGTATGAGATCTGAAATCACTTTAGATCCTTTGAAAAAATAGTCAGTTATTAGAAGTAACTGGACACGATTAGAACAATTTGAGAAGTTTTGTCAAATCCTAACCTTAGTTGCCTCAGTGTAAACGTACAGTAATTTTGTTGAACTGCATGAATTTACCTTAGATTTACACTTACAGAACATAAATTGCATTTGGCATAACTACAACAGTCTGCTTCCTTGACCTCACAGGAAGGGTTGAACAGGAGGGTCAACACTTTGCCAAGTCCAATATGGACAATTCTGCTCTCTGATGCACATGGGATAGCTGATGGGTAGTTAATAATATTTACCATACATAAGTTTAGCTCTTAGTGATTTCAGCTTTCATCAGATTGCTGAACTGAGGTGAACTGATTACTGCATGCACTTCTAAACAGTCCTGACTTAGTAGATCCCATGTGCAGTGAAAGTGAATTCTGAGCTCTGTCCTAAACTAAACCTGCTATGTAACACCAAAAAAATAAATATTAGCATCCTGATTTTGTGAAAATGCAGTTGATTTGTAACAATAACAACAATGAAGCTTTCCACTTATCTTTAAACAAAAGAATTTTTTCAACTGTTTGATTTGCAGCCATGCACAAATGACTTGGTTATAAAACAGGTTCCACATATTAGTATGCACTGTCTAATATAAAAGAAGAAACTTTGAAGAGACACAAAAAGCACATATTGTGTTGGTATCTTCTCAAATATTGATCTTTTTTCTGTCCAACATTTTCACACAGCTTTAATCTCTAGTTAACATGATTGTCCCCTCACAAGAGACTTGCTATGTTTCAAAAGTGGCAATATTTTACTCCACTCTGTCTTTAATCATACTGGGACAACTGTAGCTGTTGTAGGACCACAATTAACATTGATACAAAAACCTATTATCGTCTCACATAAACTGAAGATATGCAATTAGGGTTTTTACTGTTGGGCAGGATTAAATACACAACAGGCCCTTCAAGACATAACTCTACAGACAGCAAAGTATAATTTGGTTGGTCAGGAAGCATATTTTCAATTGACATTGACAGTGCTCATTAAGCTTTGAAAGGTTGCACACATAGAAAACTCAGTGGGATTGTAGTGTATTATTAATAGAAATTTTTATTTGAAAGTGCCAGGCAATTGAGTTAATAACTTTAATACACAAACTGAGAGGTCCACTTTGGACAAAACTGTAAGGCATAGTTAGTTTGCATGCTTTATTCGTGACCTAGCAGATATGTTCCTTGCTTGTTATGTTCAGAGATGGGTTTCCTTGGGATAAACTGTATGTGTTTATGCAGCTGTGGAATCTTAAACTGATTTCAAAATCAAAAAAGTGGTTATACCATTCTAGGTCAAACTTAGATAAATCTCAAAAGTATTATAAGGGAGGCTGTCCTTACATGTTCCAATCCTGATTAATTTATAGAGAAATAACTTAGCTATTGCTGCAATTTAGAATTGTATTGATAATCTTAAGGAAACAGTTTTCGGAAAGCCCTCAAAGATGTATGCTGTAATGGCTAGTAAAAAAACTTTTTTTTCTTACAGTGTAATTTGCAAACTTCTGTTTCCTTTCTTTGTCTTCTTTCCTTGAATCATAGAATCGTAGAATCATAGAAAGTTTTGGGTTGGAAGGGACCCCTAGAGGTCATCTAGTCCAACCCCCCCCGCAGCAAGCAGGGACACCGCTAACGAGATCAGGTTGCTCAGAGCCCTGTCCAACATGGTCTTGAATGTTCCCAGGGATGGGGCCTCCACTGCCTCTCTGGGCAACCCATTCCAGTGTTTCACAACCCTCATTGTAAAGAATTTCTTCCTTATATCTAGCCTAAACCTACCCTGTCTTAGTTTAAAACCATTACCCCTCATCCTGTCACTGCTGTCTCTACTAAAAAGATTGTCCCCATCTTTTCTATAGGCTCCCTTTAAGTACTGAAAGGCTCCAATCAGGTCATCCCTCAGCCTTCTCTTCTCCAGGCAGAACAAGCCCAACTCTCTCAGCCTGTCCTCATAGGAGAGGTGCTCCAGCCCTCAGATCATTTTTGTAGCCCTCCTTTGGACTCACTCCAACAGTTCCATGTCCTTCTTGTGCTGAGGGCTCCAGAGCTGAATGCAGTACTCCAGGTGAGGTCTCACCAGAGCAGAGTAGAGGGGCAGAATCACCTCTCTCGACCTGCTGGCCACGCTTCTCTTGATGCAGCCCAGGACACGGTTGGCCCTCTGGGCTGCCAGCACACATTGCGGGCTCATGTCCAGCCTTTCGTCTATCAGTACCCCCAAGTCCCTCTCAGCAGAGCTGCTCTTGATCCTTTCCTCCCTCAGCCTGTATTGATAGCGGGGATTACCCCGACCCAGGTGTAGGACCTTGCATATATCAACAGGTATCTCAATAGATACCCTTAGCAAAGTATCAATAACTGCTGAGATAGGCAAGAAACAGTGCTCTGCGACTGGCCAGGGAATGTTCTTTTTACCATATGTAGGTCAATGAAACTCTGGTTAAAATTAGGTTTTCTCTAACTATTTACTTCATTTGTCAGTATATACCAGTGTAGTTTTACCATTTTTGAAGAAAATCCCTTGACCTGTAAAAAGTAAGGCGTGGTTCTACTGATAAGAAAATCAGAATTTAAAATATTATAATAGTAGCTAAACACAACTTTCCTGTAATTTTAACACTGTGAAGATTAAAATGGTAGATTCCATATCGTAGTAGAACCCATCTTATAGATTACTAGAGCTGCATTTTAACGGAACATGAAAGCAACAAAACTGTATGGTACAAATACTAGCATGACATTTGACCTCAGCACAAAAGAAAGATGTTATGTTTCACAAATGCAAGTGAAAAGCAAAATATGTTACACTTCAATGCAAAAACACAATTGTGAGTAGTAACAATACCTATCACAGTACCCATAATGTTAAGAGATTAACTGAGAACAAAAATAAAGTACTGTGTATTACAAGGATACCGGAAATCTTCTTGTTTTTGCACTAAAGAAAATCTGACACCATGTTATGGTTTTTTAAAGCAATGTGTTTGACTCCCAGTCAACCACTATTTTATCTCCATGATGCTCCATGCTGTAAAACATTTAAACAAAGTACCTTTTCCCATGTTTCAGCATTTTTGGCTCTTTCCACATTTCTATTTCTTTTTTTTTCTCAAGATTGATTTTTTTTAAAAAATATGCTTTACATAAGCTAAAAGTCTGCAAGAAATGTGCTGACAGAAGGTTTGATGCCAAGACAACACTGAAAAAAACAAGAGAACACAAAGCTGGCCTTTTTGTCAGACCAGTACAAGTAATGATCTGGTGGAAATTTGGTCACAAGGTCGTAAGCTCTTATTTTGAACTCCCTTGCTTTGGCACTGGCCACACACAGAATCCCTATAGGCTCTGCAGTGCCAAACTCTGCTGTTGTCAGCAGACATAATGCACTGAGCTCCTTGTGTCACATCTAGTGAAAGGAAACAGGGAAGAGAAAGAAATGTTCTGAGCTTTATAATTCAGATCAGATAGGGGTTAGAGCCACTTTACTCTCCCAGTCTGATTTCAAAAATCTTCAAAACACAGTACAGAATCATAGAATCATAGAATGGTTTGGGTTGGAAAGGGCCTTTAATGGTCATCTGGTTCCACTCCTACTGCCATGGGCAGGGATACCTTCGACTAGACCAGGTTGCTCAAAGCCCCATTCCACCTGGTCTTGAATACTTCCAGAGAGGGGGCACCTACCACGTCTCTGCGCAACCTCTTCCAGTGTTTCATCACCCTCGTTCTGAAAAAATGTCTTCCTCATACCCAGTCTACATCTACCCTCTTTTCGTTTAAAACCTTTACCACTTGTCCTGTTGCTACAGGTCCTTGTAAAAAGTTTGTGCCCCATCTTCTTAGAAGCCCCCTTCGAGTACTGAAAGGCTGCAATCGGATCTCCCCAGAGCATTCTCTTCTCCAGGATAAACAGCCCCATGTCTCAGCCTTTCTTCACGGCAGAGTTGCTCTTTCCATCTGATCATTTTTGTGGCCCTCCTCTGGACCCGCTCCAACAGGCCCATGATTCTTTCCTGTGCTGAGGGCTCCACAGCTGGACACAGGACTTCAGGTGGAGTCTCACCAGAGTGGAGCAGAGGGGCAGAATCACCTCCCTCAACCTGCTGGCCACGCTTCTTTTGATGCAGCCCAGCATACGGTTGGCCTTCTGGGCTGAGAGTGCACGGTGGCTCATCATGTCGAGCTTTTCGTCCACCAGTACACCCAAGTCCTTCTGGGCAGGACTGCTCTCAATCCCCTCATGCCCCAGCCTGTACTGATACTGGGGGTTGCCCTGACCCTGGTGCAGGAACCTGCACTTGGCCTTTTTGAACCTCATGCAGTTCACACGGGCCCACTTCTCCAGCTTCTCCAGCTCCCTCTGGTCGCATCCCATCCATCAGGCATAACGACCGTGCCGCTCAGCTTGGTGTCATCTGCAACCTTGCTGAGGGTGCACTCGATCCCACTGCCTATGTCATTGATGAAGATATTAAACAGTACTGGTCCCAACACACACTGCTGAGGGACACCACTTGTCACCCATCTCCATCTGGACACTGAGCCACTGACCACTACCCTCTGGATGGGACCATTCAATCAGTTCCTCTGTCCACCCATCAAATCCATCTCTGTCCAATTTAGAGAGAAAGACGTTGTGGGGGACCGTGTCAAAGGCCTTACAGAAGTCCAGCTAGACAACATCCATAGCTCTTCACTTGTCCACTGATGTAGTCACTCCATCATAGAAATGGTCGGGAAGCCAAAGAACAAAACAAGTATCTTCCCTCATTTTCATTTCATTTCATTCTTTCCTCTATTCCTAGTTATGCAATGAGTCATGATCAAAATATCAGAGATGAATGATTTTCTTATTAAATACATTAGTTAAGAAGAAGTATGTTTAAATAATTTTATTCTTAGATTTGGATGAATTTCAGTGGTGCTGTTCATCTGAACAACACACAGCTTCAGGCCTTCAGAATGTAGCAAGTTTTTATGTTCTAGCAGATGAAAAGATCTGATTTTTCCGAAAAATGGAAAAACTCTTTCCAATTTGTGAAATAGGAAAATGCTAGAAACTTACCAATCTACTTTTTTTTGTTTTTTCATTTCTTTATATATATTTGATTATCGTACAGTTACCCAAAGTAGAGCAAATTTCTTGGTTTTATTAGCTATTCACTTCTAGGGCTGTGCAAACACTGACTTATTTGATTGTTTACATTTTTAGTTCTTACTTAAATAATGATGAGGAACTCCCATTTTTTGACTGTTTTTTATTGCACATGTATTTCCTAGCACTGGGATGCAGCATAATGGTGTTTAAAGCTTTTGCACCCAGAATGTCCTCCAATAAATTCTCTAACACTCAGAAATCAGTTGCACTTTAAATACCGTGTGATCCCATAAAGCAATGTCATTAGGTTGGCTGGAGCATACTTGCAATACATATAGCTCCCTTGCTGACGATTACGTGCCTTGGACCTGATGGTCTCAGAGTTCTATCGGTGACATGGGAGCTTTTTATTTCTATATCTATGAATCTCAACCAAATGTTATAGATTCATTAGGCAGAAAGTTTAAGAAGAACTGTGTCATTCTGTTTAGGAAATATCACAAAATATGGGATTAGGCATTGACTCATTGGTAAAGTGCATATGGCATTTGCTAGCCCTTGAAGAACAACAAAAAAAGTATCTTTGGCCTGGAAAGGGAAAGGGAAAAACATTCTTTCTAGATTTTCAAAACTGTGCTTTCAAAAAAGACAGAGAGATGAGGGGCCAGACTCATCAGGTTGGATAGTGCCCTCCATGCCTTGGGAATCTGAGAAGCTGATACATATTGCTTATAATGAGGGCACAACAACCACTAAAAAAGTTCATTTCAGTTTTGAAAACTGAGAAAGCAGGAAGGTGGTAGTCCCTGAAATCTTACTTGAGGGGCAGGGCATGACAATTTGTGTACAGTGTTAAAATGAAACCGTACTGTGGTCTAAGAGCTAAGTAACTTTTTTTCTGAAATCCAAAGGGCTCAATGGGACTCAAAGATGTTTTTAAAGAAGATAATCAGAAAGGGGCTATATCTTTAGAGAAGTATACATCTCTTACACACAATTTTTCAAAATTTAAATCTGACAGAATTCATGCCAAATGTTCAATTAGTCTCTTAATTATTAGAATACATTCTATGAAGTTGTAATAAATATTTTGTATCTCTTAAGTGATCTTTATTATTGAAAATGAACTAGTAGTCTGTACGATTTGCTCAGAG
Source organism: Opisthocomus hoazin (assembly GCF_030867145.1). Taxonomy (NCBI): domain Eukaryota; kingdom Metazoa; phylum Chordata; class Aves; order Opisthocomiformes; family Opisthocomidae; genus Opisthocomus; species Opisthocomus hoazin. The sequence continues at coordinate 102,408,822 of NC_134416.1, forward strand.
CTGCTTCAACGCTCTGCATATGTTTTTTCTAATGAGTTTTTTTCCTACTGCAAAATTGAACTAGATTTTTTAAATGTTAATATTACTTCTGTCCATCAAAAAATTACACTTTAAAAAATACCAAAGATACACTCTTTTTCATATTGTCAAACAGTACTAAAGAGCAAATGAATCTGAGGAATCTATTCTGACATATTGCCAACAGTTTTATATGTTTTTCTGATGTTACGTCTTAAAGATCACACATGATTAGTCTTCTACTCTGTCCTTTATTATTTCTACTGTAAGTTTTTATTCTCTATTATTTCATGTTCATTTGCTAACATTAGGCATTCCACAACTGTGAAACACCTGGCGTAATAATTTAATATTCTTTATGAGACACAGAAAGTTCATCCCATACTTCCTCGGAATTTTGACAGTAACCATTTTGCTCAAATGTGAACAAAAATATCGGTAAATAAAAATGACCTTTTCTGCTCAGCTAAGATGTAATCAAAGCAAAATATTCAGTCTACAGACATTCAGGAAAAAATCCTGTGATCCAGAGTATGCCTTTCATTTGTAATTTTCATGACAATTGATTTGTTATGAGACTTTTTATATATGTAAAGAGGAAACTTATTTCTCAGAAGCCATCTACTCCTCTATCTCATTTGTAAAAATATGCTAAGTTCCCAGTAATTCAGACAGACAACAGATTTCATGGGTTAGGCAGGGTGAAAATGGCAATTTTAACACTTTATTGTAAATTAATGATTTTGACACAAAAAAAACTATATGTACTGAAAGCTCCTCAATGTCTACTGGAAGTAAATTAATAAGGAATATTAAGAGTAGTAATGAAATTCTGCCTAACAACAATAGTGTCAATTCTGTTTTAAAATGTAATGGCAATTCAAGATAACCTTAAAACTGTCTTTTTATAAGCAAGAAATACATGCATGAAGGTCTGCTTCTGTAGTGGATGCAAGAGTATTACCATATTTAATCAGATACTACTGTCTCAGGAAAGAACATGTTAGTGTTATCTATGACTTTTTAAACTATGTGACAACCTGATTTACAGGGTATAAAGCTTTATAGTAGTTCCAGTTTAGTTAGGACCTTATCCCGTTTCCATTAAAAGCAGGTTAATCTCTTATGGGAAGCTTAAAGGAATCTGCATGAAATTTCAAGTAGTAGGATAAAGCTACAAGGTAAAAAAAATCTTTATTCAGAACAAATCTGAAGCACATGATTAGCTCTCTAATGAAGTCTCAGTGCATAGTCATATATAGTGTGTATTTATTTGTGATAAGGCACTATGATGAGTTTTCACATATGTCCTTTAAAAATGACATGAAAAAAATACAAACTAAGAAGGAAATCTGTAACAATTTAAAATAATGGACTATATAGATATTAAGATGAAAGAAATGATGAAGACAGACATTTTAAGAACTGTCCTGTTCCTGGTGGTGAAGGTTACTGAAGTATCACTGCATTCTAAAGACTCTGTCTTTCTTAATTCTCCCCTGAGGTAAAGTTTTTGCACACAAAAACTTAAAGTACTACCTTGATCCTTCTCAAAAGATTTTTGCTGGCTTAAATGTTTCTGACCAAGTTATAGACATGCAGAGTCATAACGTTGCAAAGTTGAAAAAGAGACTCTGAAATCCACCTAAGTGTCTTAGCTAGGTGGTTTAGATAATGTTGGTGAAGAGGAGAACAGGAAAGGGGAAGTTTTAAAAAGTTACACTGCTCACCGTGGTCAGCAAATATAGCTCTAGATCTACCAGCAGCAAACTCCGAATGCTTTTCACAGCAAATGACAATCTTCCTGTGGCAACGATGAAATTTACAAGATTATGAGATTTGTCTGCATGAAGGCTTGAAATTCACTGTAACACCTGAAAGAGCTCCCACGTCACTGACGGTTTTAAAGCTCATTTATGTTCCGAAACAGTAACCAGCACAATAAAATATTCAATATTAGTTTGCAAGGAAGGACGTAAGGGTATCACCATACTGTTTCACTAATGAGTGTGCACCATGAGCAATTCTATAAAAATAGAATGGGGACTAGGAGTCTGTATTTAGCCTGTCTGCAGCCTGATGCAGAAAGAACAGGAAGTGTGGTCGGGTCTTGTCTTCTGGTACTGAATTAAGGGTTTTCCCCACACTCTCTGTACAATACATAAGCAAGAAATTGATTGTTATACTATTGCTATAGGTCACTCCAGCTTTACATGGGTAGAATGAATTTCGTCTTTTACACGTGTGGGTAATTCATTCAATTACTTTACTGTTTCCTCAATCCTGGATTTTTTTTTTCATTTTCCCTCTTTCAGTCTTTTCCATCCACTCTTGCTTCCACTTCCCTCACTCCAGGAGTTGTCTGTGTCTGGATGAGACAATTAGGAATCCTTCCATGAGCCTGGTAGGAATAGCCAACAGTCTCTAAACAACTACCATCTCTGCATTGTTATAAATCTGTGAAGTTCCCCATGTCTTCCCTGAAACTTTTCCAAAAAAAGTGATATCACATTTGCCACTCTCCACTTGTGTTAAGGAATTTTTAAGGAGGAGATGGCACACAACTGCTGTGACTCAGCTTGGAAGCCTTGAATAAATACCATTCAGTCCTGATGTTTGCTAGCGTTTGTTCTATTTGAACCACAATCTTTTTCATGACTTCTATTTCAGACTGATCCCCTGACAAGTTGCCCACTGAGAAAAATTCAAGCATGGGAATCTTTTCATTTGCTTTGTGAATGCTAATGCAAAAGGTTTATTTTTCTTCTGTGTTGTAGTTTTGTCTCCTCTGAGTGTTTTTTTAATACTTGATTCATCATTTAGTTCTACAGACTGCTGGAAGGCTGAATGCTACCGACGTGGTTAAAGAAGAATTATTAACAGTTTTTTCCTTTAATTAGCTGTACCTCAAACTCTTTTTGGCCTCCTTGAATGCATTGTTTTTACACCTGATCTGTCAGTGTTTCTTGTCCTTTGATTTCATTTTTCATTTTTTTCTTCGGACTTGACCTCAGTTTTCTAAAGGAACACTTCTTCTGTGTAGCAGCACCTGTTTTCCTTCCATTTCCTTCTCTCCCCTCTGAAAACTTTCTGTGTAAGTGGTGTTGTTTGCCCTGTGTTTCCAGTACTGCATTCTCCAGTAGTGTCCATGATGTCAGTAAGGGTCTGATTTTCTCATCTGCTTCTTAACAAGCTCTCTCATTTTTATGTAGTCTCCCTTTAGCCTAGTTAACACTGAGGCAGTATCAGCATCCCAGGTGTATAATCAGTAATGCAGATCAAATATAACATTTTTTTCTACTTAGGTCTGTGATTTCATTTCATTTAGATAACTGGTTAATTAGTATGATATGATTTTAAAATCTCTTGACATCTAATAAACACTCTTCCATCACCACTATGGCCAGTGTTGTCACCCTGATGTTCCAGAGTCACGCTGACTGACAGCATTCCACCAAGTTTCCAATATGCCTGCTATGCCATTGTCTTCATCTGGGAGTAAACAATCAAGCTTGCCCACCTAATTAACTCAAAAATCTAGCATTCATGAAGAAGTATGCATACTGTGGTGTTCGTTCTCCTTTCACAAAGTATATAACCAGGACTATCTTTTTACATAATTTATTATTTCCATTCTCCAACACATATTTCATTTAAGCATACCAAATCTCCATGTCTTCATCAATAAGAAAAGCACCATCCCAAGGCATCCAGTCTGTATCTGCTTACTGTTCCCCAATCTTCATGTAACATTTGGGAACAAAGTATTTGTAAAATAGAATAGAAATAAAAGAATAAAATAGAAAAAAGTACAGAATGTCTTCAGTGTTTAAGAAAATACAGAAAATCAGAAACATCTCTGAAGACTCTATTTTAATTTTCAAGCATTTCTGAAACTATTATAATTATCTGTGTGCATGCATGTGTGTGTATATCAGTATTTTGATAGCTTTACAGTCATTACTCTTTTCATAAAGCATCATGTGCAGATTATTTGGTAGCAGTGGACCAAAATAAGAAAATTCATTTTCCAGTAGCTCTGCCTAACTCTACTGATACCTGTGAACGTAGCAAATGTAGCAGATTTAAAGGATGTAGATAAAAGTTATCACTTGAAGTCATGAGAACCATTGCACAACAGATTAAATAAAACCAAAGAAAGTCTTGGTTCTCTGTGAATAATTGGGAAGGTTGTAAAATAAGAGACTCCTGAATAATCCCATGTAGACAGCTCTGCCTTGGGAGAGCAGATGTGCAGAACCATGGGGATATAAGGTGGCTACAAGATGACCATAAGACTGGAACTAAGCAACCTTGAAGGGCATGATATACATGATCTTAGAACTGAGTTTGCGCAGAAACAAAAGTCAACCAGCGGACACCATGATGAAGAGTATGAGCCTTCATCTGAAGACCCTTGACGACCACCCGGAAGCAGCAACAGACATGCGAGAAGGATATTAACATATGTTAATGAGTTCATGGAAAAACCATGAATATGATAAGCATTTCTCGGAAATATAATGAATATGTATACTAACATAGCATCAATACCCAGTAATTGTGTCTTTTTGGCATGCACATCTAGGCGAAGCTATCCCCTGTGCATCCAGCGCTGCAATAAAGAACGCCTGCTTTCTAAAACTCCAAGTTCAGAGAGTGAATTGTTTTGCCACTTTCTGGTAACACTATCAAAAGAAATAAAGACCTTAAAAGTAAATCCTGTGAATACTAATATTTCTGCTTTCCTCCGTTCTGCTTATGAGTACTCAAGCCAATTCTACAGAAAATATAAGAGGAATTCACTTCCCTAGCCCTTTTCCAAAAAAGAAATAATGGTGTTGGAAAAATTTCTAATGGAAAGAGGCCTACTTTACTTTCCTGAAATCTGTGAGTAACATGACAGACTTGTCCTAATTAAAGAAAAACTATAAAGGCAAAAGTTATGAAACCTTTTTCAAAACTGCATTTGTTGCTTGGTCTTAAATGGCAAGCAAGTGACTTGGCTAACGACCTTGAACCGTTGTTATAATTTATAATACTATACCTGTATTGGTCACACTGGAATGCTGCCAGTCATCTGCGTCTTATTTTCTAATTCATTTTTATAATAAAACTAATATGTGAGAACCCACAGATGCTAAAGCAATTTTAAAAAATGTTCATGTATTTATAGTGGAAATTTCGTATAGGCTGTCAAATTATGCATTCCATGAGGAGTTTTTTTTTTTTAATAAAATGTCTGTCTTTATTAAAAGTATATTAAAATAAATGCGGGTAAAAGATGATGTTCACTGAGCAGTTAGGCTGATTTAAGTGTATCTGACAAGGTTCTTGAAAAAAAAATGCCAGCTACTCAGTATGGTATTGTGTACACATATCATAACAGATTTAAATACACACTAAAATGCATTTAGAAAACAGCTACATGTACTGAAAGAAACAACAGTTCGTATCAGTTCATATCCTTTAATTAATATTGAAAAGAAGTGAACAAAACCTTTTTAGCATAAGTTAAGCTGTGTCTCTGTTAAATGTCGTGCTATAACACGTGATTTTTTGAAATGAACATCCTACATCTGTAAAGGCAATTATTCTACTGCATAAAGGCACAAAATGAAATTGTAAAATATTATTACAATTGTAAATGGTACTACTGTCAGTACTATGCCACTAATTATGTCCAAATCACAATGATTATTTTACCTGTGCAATTAGAGTGTTTCTAGTATGCTAATAAGTTAAACCATTAGTTATGAAAATCTAGACATAAAATTATGAAGTGAAGAATTAGCCCACGTTTTAATCATATTCTAGAATTGCCTTGGGTTTTGGAACATGTTGTCCACTAGTACAGTGGTAGATTCTCCTTCTGTTGGATTGCTAACTATATCACTGATTTGGGGTATACCAAGCAAGAGAACTCATGCAAAATAATTGCAACAGAATGACTTTGCTAATACTCTAATATTGACTTTAAGTCTTTACACATGGGACACATATCCTGCAATAAACTGTTTCAAATTTCTGAGTAGAGACACAATTGTGTCATTAATAGAGTATTTTAGCATTGCCTTGTCCAATTTGCATTTGAAACGCTCACTAAATATTTTGTATTTGCTGTGAAGAAAGATAGCTTACCAGATTTCAAGTTCTGTGTTGCCTGTAGCTGAGAAGATCAATATAAGAGACAAATTTTCTTCTCTGTTTTATACTCCTGCATAACATATTGGATACATTACACATTTGAGAAATAGATGAATACCTTACTTATTTTTAAGCACATGATTATTATTATTAAGTGCACTTTCTTTTTAAGTAGATAGCATTCTGAAGTGAGAATATTAAGGACGTTTACGAAATATTCTATTGATGGGCTTCTGATTAATTATAATATCTGAAATCAGTTTTACTCTCATTGCTGGCATAGGATTAAACTATGCAAACACATGGTGATATGGTTAGATCTATCTGCAACTCTGCGGATTTTTGCCTGTTCATTTCATAAATCTAAGGACTTCTAAAGTATGTCTGTGGGTAAGCTTGCCTTAAAAATATTGGGTCAAAAAACAAATGTTATTAGGGTATTGTATAAAAGTGCTAAACTTGATTTACTCTAAGAAAGTTAGAACATAATTAATGTTTATTGAATTTATTTTATAAGTAACGAAATTTTCCATCCATTATAGGCTCATGTAACATAAAATCTTGCTATGGACTTAAAAATAAAAAGGATTTAATCAGAACCCTTGAATGAAGCAAATATTACCTAGGGATTTAAATCCTCCTTCTTGCAGGCAATTCTTCCAAGACCTTCTGTAATATTCTTTAGAGGATTATAAATATTTGCCCAATCACGGTGCACAGGTGCCGGCCAACTGAATGCTCAGATGAAAAACTTCAGTCTGTTGTTACTGCGACTCTGCTAGAATAATAATGTAACTTCACCTTTTTATTTGCATAAGCTAATCAGAGAAAGACTTGTTACTGCAGTTTTTCTTCACCCAACTCAGACATGTCTATATGATATCCAGTTTATTAAGGGATTATTAGCGAATCTACCTCTGGTGTTTATGAATAGCCTTCCATCTTCTCACACTCTTGTTCCTCTACTAACTCCATCTGTGAATCATTATTAGCGGGCTTACATTGCACTGAAAGCTTTTTCAGATCCTTTGCATTTGTATGTGTTTCACGTCTAGTTTTTTAATTGTAAATAAGGTAATGCACTGGGCTCCAAAGTAAAACTGGTTAGTAATTTTAGCCAAGAATTTTCAAGGTTGATGACACCATAATTAGTTGTTTTTAAAGCAAGGATAGATTTTTGCTTTTCTTTTTCTTTTGTTAATTGAGAAGATGATTATGTACAAATTTCCATTGTCACTACCAAGCAATACTGTTTTGCAGATCTTTTCTCTCTCTCTCATTTCATAGGTCTCAAGTTATCTAATGCTTTTCTTGCTTTCACAGAAAAATTGTTAGGATTCACCAAGAGAGATATAATTTTTAAAACCAACAGTATGATAGATCAGCTTGACTGAATGGTTTTACTTATGGTATTCATTGGTTCAACATGAAGCACAACACAACACTTAAGTTCTATTCATTAAAAAGTCTGCACATAAAATATTTCAAGTGAGAACAGAAAGATGTCAACAGAAGTTACACAGCACTAGGGGAGAGGAATTGTTGCTCAAAACTAGTGAGCCTGTCAATCTTAGAAATATCAACACCACAGAAGAATTCGGTGTGTCTGTCAGATGAAATTCCATAAAGGTACATTAAAAAGCAAAACAATTGCAGTTTTTGATTCTTTAACACTGATAGCATCTTTAAAAAAGAAAAAAAAAATTAATAGGAAATACACATTTCTAGTTCTTCCATTCTTTGCCCTGCCCTGCCCTACCCTCTCACTGCATTCGCACATAGCATTTCTTATTACAAGAACATGTTTTCCTCCCTCGTAGTTTTCACTTCTAATTTCTTAAGAATGCTGATCAACAAATACACTTTTCAGACAGTCATAGACTAATCATTAGTTCCATCTGTTCACTGTCTAAATATTTTCTATCAGTAAGTTACTTGAAAAGAGTTGATGGAGACCTGTTATTTTTGCTTCTACTTGCTTCTAAAGCATGGAGATTCCATAGGAAAGCAAAACTTGGAAAGATCGGGAAACACAGGCACTGTAAATACTATATTATTAATAAAGAAAATACATAATTTGAATTAGCGCAAATAAAACCTATGCACATTAATAAAAATTGAAAGTATTATTCTTTATCATTATGTTTTAATTTAGTTTTATTTTAATTGTCCATTTTTTCAACTGCTGAGCAATATCCATAGGAAAATTATAGCTAAATTTTTCTGTATACAACCCTTACTGTCTAAATTAAAGCATATAGGAAGTGCTTTGCTAATAGGATTATAAAGGTGTTTTGTTGGTTTGGCAAGACATTTCTTGAGAGCAGAATTTTAATTCAAATGAATAAAGTAGGGCTAATTTTGTGTCAGAATCATACACAAAATATAAATCATAATAAAAAAACCCTTTGTCAAATATATTTGGTATGTCAGTATACAAAATTTTAGAAAGAGTATTTCCTTTTATAGTCTAGGAGAGAGTGGTAGAACTAGAGACTGAAACAAATACAGAAAAGAGTAAGATTAAGTTTTCACCTTTACTGACGTACACTAGAGGTAACTTCACTGAACTTAAAACCACTTAGTGGCAAAACAGATTTCAATAAGAAGACTGTAAAAAGAGCAAATTTGCAAAAAATATTGGAGAAATGAAGAGCTTTTCTTACCCGATTTTCAAAATCCTAGTAGATAGGTTTAGCTATATCCTGAGAAAAACTAGGACTTATCAACCCAAAATCATAGAATCATATAGTAGAATAGTTAGAGTTGGAAAGGACTTTACAGATCATCTGGTTCCACTCCTACTGCCATGGACAGGGATACCTTCGACTAGACCAGGTTGCTCAAAGCCCCATTCCACCTGGTCTTGAATACTTCCAGAGAGGGGGCACCTACCACATCTCTGCGCAACCTCTTCCAGTGTTTCACCACCCTCGTTCTGAAAAAATGTCTTCCTCATACCCAGTCTACATCTACCCTCTTTTCGTTTAAAACCTTTACCGCTTGTCCTATTGCTACAGGTCCTTGTAAAAAGTTTGAGTCCCATCTTCTTAGAAGCCACCTTCAAGTACTGAAAGGCTGCAATCGGATCTCCCCAGAGCATTTTCTTCTCCAGACTGAACAGCCCCATGTCTCTCAGCCTTTTTTCATGGCAGAGTTGTTCTTTCCCTCTGATCATTTTTGTGGCCCTCCTCTGGACCCGCTCCAACAGGCCCATGATTCTTTCCTGTGCTGAGGGCTCCACAGCTGGACACAGGACTTCAGGTGGAGTCTCACCAGAGTGGAGCAGAGGGGCAGAATCACCTCCCTCAACCTGCTGGCCACGCTTCTTTTGATGCAGCCCAGCATACGGTTGGCCTTCTGGGCTGAGAGTGCACGGTGGCTCATCATGTCGAGCTTTTCGTCCACCAGTACACCCAAGTCCTTCTGGGCAGGGCTGCTCTCAATCCCCTCATGCCCCAGCCTGTACTGATATGGGGGGTTGCCCTGACCCTGGTGCAGGAACCTGCACTTGGCCTTTTTGAACCTCATGCAGTTCACACGGGCCCACTTCTCCAGCTTCTCCAGCTCCCTCTGGTCGCATCCCATCCATCAGGCATAACGACCGTGCCGCTCAGCTTGGTGTCATCTGCAACCTTGCTGAGGGTGCACTTGATCCCACTGCCTATGTCATTGATGAAGATATTAAACAGTACTGGTCCTAACACAGACCCCTGAGGGACACCACTTGTCACCCATGTCCATCTGGACACTGAGCCATTGACCACTACCCTCTGGATGGGACCGTCCAACCAGTTCCTCATCCACCGAACAGTCCACCCATCAAATCCATCTCTGTCCAATTTAGAGAGAAGGACGTTGTGGGGACCGTGTCAAAGGCCTTACAGAAGTGCAGCTAGATGACATCTGTAGCTCTTCACTTGTCCACTGATGTAGTCACTCCGTCATAGAAGGCTCCTGTTTTGGTCAGTCAAGACTTGTCCTTGGTGACGGACTTCACCTGAGTGCCATGAATTGTGAAATATGAAGGAGAGTGTTTGGCAACTACATCAGCCGATTCCCTCAGGAGTCTGGGATGCACCTCCTCATGTCCCATAGAGTTATGTATGTTCAAGTTCCTCAGGTGGTCACAAACCTGAGCTTCTCTTATGGTGGGATGGACTTTGCTCCCCCAGTCCCTGTCTTGTGGTCTGTCCACTTGAGAGGTGTGGGAAGAGAGGTTGCCAGTGAAGACAAAGGCACAAAAGTTGTTGAGTACCTTAGCCTTCTCCTTGTCCATTGTTACCAGTTTGTCATCTTGCTCATCAAGGGGCTACGCTTTCTTAGAACTTCCTTTTCTAGCTGACATACTCGCAGAAGCCCGTATTATTTGCAACATTCCATGCCAAGATCAGCTCCAGCCACATTTTGGCCTTCCTGATCCCATCCATACACAACCAGGCTGTGTGCCTATATTCTTCCCAGGTTACCTGTCCCTACTTCCACTGTCTGTGCATTTCCTTCTTGCCCATTAGTTTGACCATCAAGTCTTGACTCAGCCATGCCAGTCTCTTGCTTGTCTTTCCTGATTTCTTAGACCTGGCAATTGAGAGCTCTTGTGCTTTACGCAAAGCATCCTGAAAGTTATGCCAGCTCTGTTCTGCTTCCTTGTCCCTGAGGGTGGTTTCCCAGGTGGTCTTATTGACTAACTTCTTGGAGAGACCGAATTTTGCTTTCCTAAAATTCGGGGTCCTGACTTTACTCTTCGCCTGACCCATATCCCTCAGGACAGCGAACACCACCAGTGCATGAGCACTGCACCACAGGCTGCCTCCAATCTTGATGTCACCAATTATCTCCGTTTTATTGATGACCAACAGGTCCAGTATCATATCTCCTCTGATAGGGCTGTCTACTATCTGGCTTAATAAATTATCTTCAAAATACTAGTGTATTTCCAAGCATTAATAATGCAGGACCTCAGAAATAAAATGGGTGACCTATCTTTTGAGTACAATATTTTCAAAAGTTGTGCCTATTGCTGTTTATTTTCGTTGTAAAATGAAACAAAATCCTTAACCAGGATCTGATTAACAAAGTCTGAAGAGGCCCTGCAAACTCCACAGATGGGCCTTTCAAAGCTGAAGATATGGATCTCCAACTGTCCCCAACTTCTTCCCCACGAGTGTTTCTCACACTGAAAAAGTGTGTTCCGTCTTTGCTGGATAAAAAACTGGCTGAATGGCCAAGCACAGAGAGTGGTAGTCAATGGAGTTAAATCCAGCTTGTGGCCAGTCACAGCTTGTGTTCCCCAGGACTCAGCTTTGGGTCTGGTCTTGTTTAACATCTTTATAACGATCTGGATGAGGGAACTGAGTACTCGCAGAGTAAGCTTGCAGAAGACACCAAGCTGGGAAGAAGTGTCTATCTGCTCGAGGGCAGGAAGGCTCTGCAGAGGGATCTGGACAGACTGGATCGATGGGCCAAGACCAACTGTATGAGGTTCAACAAGGCCACATGCCGGGTCCTGCACTTGGGTCACAACAACCCCATGCAATGCTACAGACTTGGGGAGGAGTGGCTGGAAAGCTGCCCAGAGGAAAAGGACCTGGGAGTGGTGGTCAACAGCTGACTGAACATGAGCCAGCAGTGTGCCCAGGTGGTCAAGCAGGCCAACGGCATCCTGGCTTGTCTCAGGAATAGTGTGGCCAGCAGCAGTAAGGAAGTGATTGTGCCCCTACACTTGGCACTGGTGAGGCTGCACCCGGAGTACAGTGTTCAGTTTTGGGCCCCTCACTACAAGAAAGACATTGAGGTGCTGGAGCGTGTCCAGAGAAGGGCAACAAGGCTGGTGAGGGGTCTAGAGAACAAGTCTTATGAGGAGCGACTGAGGGAGCTGGGGCTGTTTAGTCTGGAGAAGAGGAGGCTGAGGGGGCACCTTATTGCCCTCTACAACTACCTGAAAGGAGGTTGTAGTGAGGCAGCTGTTGGTCTCTTCTCCCAGGTAACTAGCAATAGGACAATAGGCAATGGCCTCAAGTCGTGTCAGGGGAAGCTGATATTAGATATTAGGAAAAATTTCTTTACTGAAAGAGTGGTCAGGCATTGGAATAGTCTGCCCAGGGAGGTGGTGGAGTCCCCATCCCTGGAGGTGTTTAAAAAACATGTAGATGTGGCACTTCAGGATATGGTTTAGTAGGTTGGACTTAATGATCTTAGAGGTCTTTTCCAACCTAGGATTCTATGATTCTATGAGCTTCACATCAGGCTGAGTAAAGGAAAGGAGAAGCATGTTTTCTGAAAGTACTTTCAGAAAGGAAGTGATTACAGAGTAATGACAGTTAGTTATAAGAACCCATTTTTGTCACAACCCACTGAATACCACTATGAAGTGGCCGAAAAAGAGTGTTGCTCTAAGGGAATCTAGGTATCTGTATAATGTGAACACAGACATGTGTGAATATAGTGTGAGAAAATAAACTAACTGCTCTGCTTGGAGGACTAAATGTTTGCACAGGTTGCTACTTTATGCCTACATATGCGATCTGATAGCATCGCTGTTTATCCCATACAGCTATTCTATGTTGTAAGAAATCTTTTACTTTGCTTACCTGGGGGAAAAAAATCTTTTGTGATTTCATCTCAGTGTGTTTTATTGTCTTGCAAGTTCACAAAAATTTGTGGCACAAGTAACATCCTTAAAGAAGTCCCATTTCCACCCTTGATCCCAGGACCCCAAACCCCCTGCCCTTTTACGTCACCTACACATTTTCAACATTCATATCGTTCTCATGACAACACTACTCATATCCTCCATTGCATTGTTTTTACCAGTTCTTAAAAAGTCATTTTTCTATGTATGTCATCTATTTTCTGCCTTACTGTGCTGCTTCAATAAACATTCCCGTATCTCATCTCCTCATGCCGCAGCAGAAACAAATGTAGCTTCTTTCTTTCTCCTGTGTAAGAAAAAGGATGACAGCATTTATCTCAAGTAATGAAAAATGGTGTTGTTTTTAAAGGCTGTGTAGACTTCATCTCATCTCAGATGCAGTCCGGGCAATCCCTACATCTTTTAAGTACCAAACTTGAAGCAATCTTTCTTCGTATTTCTCTTCTTTGCCTAACACAATGTAAAAAGATGCACACAATATTTTGATGTCATGTACAGTTCTACCGCTGTTGGTACAAATAATTCTTCTCTGTAATGGGTTTATTATATTTATTTATGAAACTAATTCCTAGTCTTTTAAATTATTCAGAAGAGCAACAGTCTTGGTCTGTAACTGCACAGTATGATTTATATAGGCTCTTTATGATTCTTATATCTTAAATGCATGAGCCTGATATACCTCTTAATAACTATTTCATATCCTGTGTCATCCTTTTGTTCAATAGAATATTGTCACATGCATTTTGCTAAACTTCCATTACTTTTTCAATAAAAGCTTTTTGATAAAAGTTCCTATTAAAATTTCGAAAAATCTTGTTTGCCCTTTTTCTGTGAAAACAGAATTTGATATAAATTTTTTGAAATGGAAATAATGTTGAGAAGTAATGAATTATTTTTGAACCAACTTTGCTAGCAAATTTATAACAAAAGAAATTTCTTTTTTTCTATAATAATGTTTTCTTATTTTTCTTGGGTTTTAATTTAAATGTATAGACCTACATATGTACACATAGCTTTCCAAATGGTTTTCTCTACTTCAGTGTTAAAATCTGAGGTATGTTAAACTCCTTGGGAAACCATGAAAAATTACACGTATAAGTCTATCTGTTTCATAAAAATGAAAATAACTGTCACATAACATCTCCCATTCTACTCAGCACTTGTCAGGCTGCACATGTAATACTGTGTCCTGTTCTGGTCCCCACAATTCAAAAAAGACACAGACAGACTAGATAGGGTCTAAAAGAGGACCATGAAGATGACCGAAGGGCTACAGAACCCGTGCTATGAAGAAAGACTGAAGGAGTTAGGGAGAAAACATGGCTTAGGGGGACCTCATCACAGTATTCAGCTACTTAAATGGTAGCTATTAAGAGGACAGAGGCTCTATTTTCACAAGTAGCCACATGGACAAGACAAAGGGCAATGGGTACAAGTTGTACCTAGAGAGGTTTCATCTCAATATAAGAAAGAAATTTTTTGCAGTGAGAGCTATCAATCACTGGAACCACCTCCTCGGGGATCTGGTAGAGTCCCCATCAGTAGAGGTTTTCAAGATGTGATTGGACAGGGTGCTAGACGATCTCATCTAGGCTATATTTCCAACAGATGATCTTTTGAGGTTCCTTCCAAACTGGGCTGTTCTACGATTCTATGATTCTATGGTTTTATAAGAAAGTAATCGGTATTTTATTTTAGGTTAGAACAAATGTTTTAAAGGAACAATTAGAACAATTGTTAGTAAAGTGAACTGTATACACACCATAAAATTGCATTGTAACAAAACCCATTTTTTATATCTGGTGAAGGAACAAGATGGCTTAACTGGCCATTCTTTGCAAATACACAAACATGAACATTAATATACTCACCAAAATCAAGAGGTCCTGAGAACAGACAAGCTTTGGCAATCTATCCTGTGTATCTGCTTATGAGGGAGTGGTTAGTAGAGAAATGGATATTACCTTTCCTACTGTCGGACATCATTCAGCTTCTTTTTCATTAGGCCTCAGGAAGTAACATATTAGGCAAAAGAATGAATTGTATTCCAAGCACGGAGTAGGAAGTCAATAGTAAGAAGGTCATATTTTGGGTTAGTATCAAAGGAGAAAACTAAGTCCTGTGTTAACAAACATTTATGAAATGAATAGTACTTATATCCAATAATATATGAATGTGAGCTTAGACAAGTATGATAGATCAATCCCCAAATGTAATCAACAGTTGAAGACGTAGTTAACTCTGCTCATTAAGAAGCACGTTCACTAGAACACCAGTAAGGTTTAGTTCTGGTGAGTCTGTATTAGGTTTTCCTTTTCTGTTGTATTTCCCCAGTTTCCCCGACAGATGGAATCTGAAACATCAGATACTGTGAACTGCATGATAGTTTATAAAACCTCCAGTGTCTGTCAAACCTGTAGTTATTTATTCAATTTATAAATTGGTCCTGTTCTAAAATTGCCAAGGATAAAAATCCTTGATGTATCAAAGGTTGTTTAAAAAACTGTATGCTGAATTTAGAAAAATATTGGCATTATATAGAATATCTATTATGAAGTTTATTTCAATACTATGTTGAGATAATGTGACCTGTTTGCTAAGTCATATACGATAAAATTATGTATTTTCTAACATGTTCTTAGTAAAAAAAAAATAAAATCTTACCATGTTGGACAGAAAAGCTATATAGGTTAAAAATAAGAAGTGGGTAATGATATGTACATTGTGAAGAAAAAATTGTCAGGAGTTAGCGCATTAGAATGCCAGTAAACAGAAAGGTAGTGTTCAAGCAAATATATATTATTTTTGTAGATTATTCCTGAAAGACAAAGTCTTTCCAATGTCCTGGAAAACGATGTATGTGATCAGATTTTTTGCAACTGAAGTCGTTGTAATACATTCCTCTGCTTTTTCATCTGTGATTACCCCCAGCCTCACAGAGATTTCCAGCCATGCAATCCTTTGTATTACTTTAATCTTCTTTTCTATCTCCCAGTTCACAATTGTTTTTTAGATCTTGTCTTTTTTCCTTCCACATCCCCATAACCTACTTGTCTACTCCAAAACCAAAACTCTGTCCAAGCACTTTTAATCTTTTTGTGCTGGATGGTTGTAGTCTTATCGTAGCTGAACTCCCTGATACGTCTTCCCTTCTTTCAGTCTGTTAAAAAAGCCACCAGCAAAGTCACTCTCTGACTGCTGTTTTGATCAGATTTGGCTTTTTCCCATATTTTCACCAACACTCCCGCACCGAGTACGTCATGTCCAGGCTTCTCATTTTCTGTTTTTCGAGTAATTTATAGCTTTGGCCTAATTCTTCAGTGTTGTCTCTTTTTACCTCTTCTGTAACTAGGTACACTGGTTCTAACCCTTTGTCTTTTTATTCTAGGTCTTCACCTTCTCCTTTGCTGATTGTTCCGCCTTGAGTTCATCTGCTAAGGTTTGATTTTTTTTTTAAAGGGAAATTCTTTCAAATACAATGTACAAATGTAAAACCTTCTTTCAGAGAAATGCTGATCGTTACTAAGAAAATATACCAAAGGATGACCAACCTGACAGTTGTCTACTATGAGATGACTAGTGGATGACAAGAGAGTAGTGGATGTTGTTTATCTTGAATTTAGTATGGCTTTTGACACAGTCTGACATAAATTCCTCATAGACAAAGTAATGAAATACGGTCTAGACAAGTGGAAAGGGATGTGGCTTGAAAACTGTCTGAGCTGCTGGCCTCAGAGGACTGTGATGAGTGACAGAAAGTCCTGCTGGAGGCTAGTCTCTAGTGGAGTACCCTAGAGGCCAATATCGAAGCCTATACTGTTTAACATCTTTGTTAATGACTTGGACAATGAGACAGGGCACACCCTCAGCAAGAGTGCAAATGATACCAAACTGGGAGGAGAGAATGACAGACCAAATGGATGTGCTGCCATTCAGAGAGATCTTGACAAGCTGGAGAAATGGCCTGAAAGGAACTTCATCGCGTTCAGCAAGGGGGTTGTCAAGTCCTGCACCTGGGGAGGAATAACCCTGGCACTGGTACACATTGGGGGATGACCAGCTGGAAAGCTCCTTGGTAGAGGTGGGTCCTGATGGACCCCAAGCTGACCAAGTGCCCTTGTTGCAAAGGCCTGCGGCTGCATTACACAGATGTAGTGGTTTGACCTTAGCTGGCTACCAGGTGCCCACCAAGCCTCTCTGTCACTCCCTTTTCTCAAGAGAACAGGAGGAGGAAATACAGGAGGAAATGAAAAAGCTCATGGGTTGAGACAAGGACAGGGAGATCACTCACTGATTTCCATCATGGCAAAACAGGCTTGACTTGGGGAAATTAATTTAATTTATTGCCAATTAACTGTAAAAAATAGGATAGTATGAAATTAAAAAAGCTAAAACACCTTGTCCCTACCCCTCTCTTTTTTCCTAGACTCATCTTCACTCCTAACTCTTTTACCTCCTTCCCCCAAGTGGCGCAAGTGTATGAGGAATTGGGGTTGTGGTCAGTCCATAAAGTCTTGTCTCTGTTGCTCCTTCCTCCTCACGCTTTTCTTCTCCTGCTCCAGCATAGGTCCCTCCTACAGAATAGAGTATTTAGGGAACTTCTCCAATGTTGTTCCTTCCCACCAGCTGCAGTTCTTCACGAACTGCTCCAGCACGAGTCCTTTCCATCAGGTACAGTCCTTCAGGAATGGACTGCTCCACCATGGGGTCCTCCACAGGCTGCAGGCTGTATATCTGCTCCACTATGGTCCTCCATGGGCTGCAAGGAGACAATCTGCATCACCATGGTCTTCACCATGGGCTGCAGAGAAATTTGCTCTAGTGCCTTGCACACCTCCTTCCTCTCCTTCTTCACTGCCCTTGGTTGGGGGTTGTTTCTCTCACACTTTCTCATTCCTCTCTCCTAGATGATTTTCCTCCGACTTAAATATGTTATCACAGTAGTGCTGTCAATGTTGCCAATTAGCTCAGCTTTGGCCAGCAGTGAGTCTGTTTTGGAGCCGGTTGAAACTGGCTGAATCCAGCATGGGGGCAGCTTCTGGTGCCTTCTCACAGACCGCAGTTCCTCAGAAAACCTTGCCGTGCAAATCTAATACAGCAGAGCACTGACAACAAGTAAAGGGAGATGATTTTTCTTCTTTGCTCCGCCTTAGTGACACACATCTGGAGTCCAGGTCTGGGATCCCCAGTACAAGAGAAACTTGGACTTACCAGAAAGAGTCCAGTGACAGGCCATGAAAGTGATGAAGTGACTGGAGAATCATAGAGGAAAAATGGAGAAAGTTGGGACTATTAAGCCGGCCAAAGAAAAGGCTCAGGGGCAGCCTTACGAATGTGTTCGAATACCTGATGGGAAAGAGTAAAGAAGGTGAAACCAGACTATTCTCAGTGGTGTCCAGTGACAAGAAAAGAGACAATGGGCACAAACTGAAAGACAAGGCAATTCTATTTAAATATACAAAAAAAACATTACTGTTGGTGTGATCAAACACTGGAGCAGGTTGCCCAGACAGGTTGTGAAGTCTCCATCTTTGCAGATATGTAGCATCCGACTGGGAATGGCCCTGTGCAATCTGCTCTAGTTGATTTCCATACGCACCTTCCAGCCTCAACCATTCTGTGTGGTTCTGTGAAATTTGCTCCCATATTTGTTTCCACACTGGCTTCATGTTGCTTTTTGTTTAATTTGCTACTCTTTCTCTCCTCATCTGCCTGCTATCTATTGAGTTTACAGGTTGTTTTGCAAGAAGAATTAATACGAACTAGATTCCTAGGTAGATGATATTGAAATAATTGCCTCGTAGCTTTAAAATCTAAACTCTCAGTGTCTTGTGATTGCTATATCAGTTAATAATAACAGGAATTCTTGCTGGCAAGAGCAAACAAGCCATAATGTTGGCTTCTGTTTCTTTCGTACGTTTTTCTGGCACGACAGGGGCTTCTAAGATCCAAGCAATCAGGCATTAGTAAAACAGTTGGGCACTTGTTAAACTTTAGGCCCTTTGCCATTATATTTGCTTATTTGCAAATCTTTGGTGGTTTTGCCAATAAGAGCAGCTAAGTTGCTGCAGGTTTAGATAAACAGTCCTCAGGTCTGATTCTGCTTTAACTGAAACATGAAATCTTTCTGAGTAACTTCAGGCTGGCCTGAGCTGCCTGATGCTATGACCTACAGGGAAAAAAATTATGTCTTGAAAAGTACAACAGGCTAGATCCAATAGCAGAAACCTCTGCAAAAGTTAAAATAAAAGAGGAAAAGAATTATAACTTTCACATAGGCTGGAAAAAAATGTTGAACAGTATGGAGATTACTCACAGTTCTTTTTCATTCAGCCTTGCAGTGATAAGCACAAAACAAGAAGGTGAAAGAAGTGTTCTTAACACCACTTCACCCCCTAGCTCCTAGCCTTTTAGACCATCTGTAATTTGTAGTTCTGACACATTCAACCCAGTGTATTCAAAAGCCACCTGTACTGTAAAATCAAGCACTGATATTGAGTGAGGTAATATATTTCAAATTTTTCTTGAAATGTTCAGTAGCAATAAGTAAGGAGGAGGTGTTTACTGAGCTAGTACTGTAACAGAGTAATAGATAATAATAAATTGTATATATGTAGGTAGCCAGGAAATATATATGTAAGTTTACTGCTCACTTTGTAATATCTTAATTCCTATTTGGACTAAGACCTATTTGGAGTCTCTCCCTTATCCAGCTGATTATATCTGTCAGCAACGAAACCACAGAGCCAGATTTTCCTTGCAAACTATTAGTACAACTACAGATTAAATGACCTGATTTCTTCTGTCTTTAACATCTAATTATTATATATCTTTTTAGAAGCATTAGTTAGACTACCCGTACTTAAATAGGCGTGGTAACTTCTTTCACAATGCCCTATACACCTTGCAAGTGAAAATTTTAATTGGGTTTCTTAACACAAGTTTTCTACTCTTTACTTCACAAAAAGATTACAGTCATAATTATGAAGAACTATTCCAAAGATGTAGAAATTTTTATGTGTGCATCTCAATTGTATTAAGTCCCTTTAACTGGGAAACACAGCACTTCATTTTTATATATACCAGTCTTACAACAGATGTGTAATATTTCCTCCAGCGCAAAGAAAGACCAAAGGAAATGGCAATAGTATGTTAAAATCTGTGGGTCCTATGCAGAATAAGGCAGTTAAGTTTACATTATAGCATGAAAGGACCTTAGTTTTATGAAACCTATGAGGAATTATAAAAAGTTACAAAGCCTCCAGCTCAAAATCTTTGATTTCTATGATTTGTTATGAAAAACTACAGTTAAGTATAGGATGAGCTGTATTTTCACACAAAACCCCAAAAGTGTAAAATAATTTCAAGTATAACAATAAATATTATAATATTCTTCTAAAAAAAGACTCAGCCAATCATTTGGAAATAAAGACTGTTTTTCAAACATACATTTGGCAGATATAGTTAGTGTCTGATATATTTTGATCTCATGACAATAAATGCAGAAAGGAAGAATGACAACCTTACAAGCACAGAGACAATCTCTTGAGAACTGCTTTACCATGGATTAAGATTTTTCTTTAATCGCATAATGGAAGTATCAACAGGTCCACATATGCAGGATCATTTGCTGTACAAAGGCAGGCCTGTATAAAAGCAAACAAACAAAACCTCACCATGCAGGCCAGATATATACACAGTGGCCTCATTTTTACAGGTCCTGAGCATTTGCTTCTTCCTCTGAAATCTGGCAGTGCCGATTTATGACTTTACAGAAGTCATACTGGGTGGTGCCTAATTTTAGGCACATATGTGAGAACATTGGCTTTCATATTTTTCAAGTAACAGAACGCAGGCTGAACTTCTAATCTCCTTTTTTGCTGTAGCAGCTACAATGAGCATACATACAACACTGTGATACTTGAGCGCCGACACAGGCATCATCTGTGAACATTGGGTTTATTTGTTAGGGTTAGGATGCAAGACAAAGAAAGCTAAAATAGAATTATGCGTTGGTCTAGTGCTCACATTTAAAGTTGATATTTGTTCCTCTGTTCGCTCAGAGCAATTTTGCAAAAGCAGGACAAAGGCCTGAAACAGATTCAGGAACGCAGTGCATGTTTTTCTAAAACAGGACTGCAAAAGCAGACAAGAATAGTAACACTTTCCATTTCTTTAGATTTATTTGGGATATTTTTAGGCAGTAAGATAAAAATTCATATTTTTAGAAAAACAATGCTTTGTAGGAATGTTATCTTATGTTACTGTGAAGAAAAAAAGGAGTACAATTTAAGAGCTTCCACATAATATTTTGAAGTAAGGAGGGGACATTCATACTCTAAACAAAGAGTTTAAAACCCAGAAGGAACACAAGGTTTAATTTTTGCAGTTTAAGGAAAAGGTACTTAATTCAGCACAGAGTACTGCAAAAGATTTCTCAGGATGCCACTCAAAAATCACTTCTCATTAACGCAGTATTACACTTGTAAATCATGTGTTGAAAATAATTGGGAAGAGGATAATTTTTGGTTTTATTTTCTTGTTTTCCACCTTTTCTTACTCAAAGACTCTATTAGGTCACCCTTTTGAATCTTCTGTTTTTTGAAAAAAATGTTTTTTTTATTTGTTTGACTGGTACCTCTTACAGAATATGTTGACGACAGTCTGTTTTTGTCAGGCATTTATTACATGTGATATGTTTTTGTGCCCCAGGTAGATTAGAATCATACTCATCACGCAGTTTCAGGATTGTGGTGTTTACAATTACAAGTGCAGCATCAATTTTACTCAACATACCAGGAGTTTTACGTACAGCATTCATGAAATTAATCTTCACAAAAATATGTGTGGAAAATATTATGCAGAAATCCAGCAGTAGAAACTTTAAAATCAGATTTGCTAACATACTCACATAGAAAAAGAAATATGGAATTATCACATATTCTGCTGGTTATTTTTAGCTTTCCTAATTAACTGGTAATGATTTATAGACATTTTAACATGTTTTTTTTAAGCCAAATAAATATTTCAAAAGAGTTATTATCACACAGAGATCACTTATCCAACTAATAATAAAAAGTTTGTATTCACTTGGGTTCACATTGGCATCTTTTCAAAAGTCTTTGTGAAATCAAAACTGGATGAAATTAGAGAGAGCTGTCGGCTATTAAGAACCATCATGTTGAAGCTACTTGCATTGTTTATTCTTACACAGGGGAAAAAATCATCTTTTATCAAAATCAGTTCAGAATAAACCAATGTCTGTAGGAAAAGAGGGGCTAGCATCTGTAACCCACAGCAGACATAGTACTGCTGAGTACTAAGGGAGTGAAAAATGCTCAGACAATGTTAATTTTGTAGGACATCAAGATTTTTCATCTTGCCTCAGGTAGTGAAAAGCCCTTCCATGGCAGAATTTTTTTTTTTTTTTATTCTGTCTTAAAAGAGAAAAAATAGCTTTCCACTGCATTTATATTCACTTTCCGTAGTGCAGAGGTGACTATTTAATTTTTATTGTTGTTTTAGCAAGCTCTATGAGAATATTAAAAATTCTATCATGCACCTAAGTCCTCTTAACAGGAATATTTTAAAAAATATATTCCTGCAGAGAATAAGGCAATACCTGCATATATAGTATTACCTAATTTCATTAAAATATAATATAGAATATATATATATAGAATTTTTAAGATACACTTTTAATAAATTTATTATTAAAGTGAAATGCACAAAAAGTAAGCTGTTAATACGGTATGTCCCTGAAGCTAAAATAGCTTCTTCAGTCACAGCATGTGTCATTCTTGGAGATAACAGACATAATAAATTGTCATGTTTGTAACCTGTTACTGCGCAAGTCGTCAGCCCATCAAACAGAAAGTAGGGGCTTTCAGGGAACACTCAAGAGGTGGTGGGTATTAGTTTCTTTTTAGGTGTTCATGCTAGGTGTGTCACCCTCATTAATGACTAGGTGGTAAAACACTTCTTTATGCTGAATAGTGGCTCTGGTGAGTGCTGTGGAATTTAAGGACCTTGTTCAAAACCCAAGATGATGTGCCTGTATGAAGAGAGTTGCATATATGCATGCAGATGTTAAGAATGTCCTGCTTTCAAACATTTTTAATACAAATGATATTTTCTAACACCCAGCATGGATTTAGACTGCACCATCTACATTCAAATAGTGCATTATAACACATTCTGCAAATGACCTATTGGAGCTGTTCAATACCCCCAAAAAATTGCAAGACTGACTCAGTAAATTGAAACAGGTTAATCCAAATGTAATTTATACCTACAAGACCAAATTCTAAGCATACATTTTGATGGCCTTTTTCTTTGCCAGTGTTCTTGTTTGTCAAGCCCTCAGCCACTGCACTGCTAAGGAAAATACATCTTTTTGTGTTTGGTTATGCTAAGAAAAAAATAACAGTAAAACCCTACACTAAAAGAGGTTTTGCTGTTGTTTTGATTTTTTTTACGTTTATTTTCTTCTCAGCATGTACCAAATTTATAGGAGCTATTACTAGTTCTTCTAGGCTCACCTGTAAAAAGATTGTTGGAAATAGCTTGACATTTATGCATTTCCTTTTGACATTATCAGGGTTAATTAAATGATAACCACTCCATTTGTGGAACATATGAGAGGCAATAATGTCACCTGGGCTCATAACTGCTGAAGCTGCACAGGGTAATGTTTACCGCTATGTGAAACACTCCAGCACCTATTCTGCAAGTAATTTAGAAAGAGAAAGAAAACTGGAAAATGAGTCTTATATCATATGACAGCAGACCATGGAACAAGAGGGATAAGAAATATACGGGTATAGCTGTCTTCAACAGCAACATAACTTTAGGCAGCACAGTTCAGTAGCTAGGGTCAAAGGCTGAGTTTAGCATTGCCATCCTCAAAAGAGAGGCACATCTCGTGTGAGTAATCCCTTTCTAATGGACAAGAAGATGTCACTTATTCCACTTTCGGAAAGCTTTCTATTCAAGAATGAAAATGTTTCAAGTATTAAGCTTCATAATGGTTAAGTCAGCACTAAGATAAGGCAGGTAAGTTAAGAACAGATTTAATAATTTAAGTAGCTGGATATTGAGGAATGGTTCTTTACTGGAACAGCTACATTGCACAGTATCATATGATGTGATGACAGAACCAAAAAAATCAGGAATTTACATCCCCAAGTAACTTCTCTGAGCCCTGGGGAGGGGGGGGTGTTCAGAAAAAAATCCAAACAAAACAAACTATGCTACAGCGTGATTTAAGTGTTTTATCAAAGATAGGTGATATGTTCTAATATTTATGCTCAAAAGAGACTTAGAAAGGAGGGCAAATGAGGTAGTGAGAAATATGGTAGAGAACAGACATAATACAAAATGAGGGAAGTTTTATTAAATTCAGATTTTGGAAAGAAATATGAAAGTGTGATGAAAATGAGCAAGGAAAAATATGGCTGCCAAGAGGGGTCATTTTGTGAGGGAGAAGTGTTAGCTGGAAGGGGAAAGCGCAAAACAAAGTCGCTATCACAACTCTAGCTGGAGCTTTCTAAAGGAGTTGGAAAGCAGTTACCATCTGCAGCTGAAGGAGTGGCTGAAGACAGTCAGTCTGTGCAGACAGAATTTATAAGAGTGGTCAAAATGGGGCCCAGATTTTTAACACAGGAAATATTGCAAAAATGTTGAGAATGCGTAAGGAATTCAAGCATCTCCCAAAGTACCTGGATGGCTACAATTTTAAACTCTTGTACCTCAAATCCCTCTTGTAATACAGAGTACTGTGAACTTTTATTTAGAGATGTTATTAATAGGCCTACAGAAGAGTAAAGCTTTCTGTGTGCAGGAAAATAATACACAGGAGAGAACATGATTCCTCAGAGGACTCCCAGGGCACAGATGATTTTCACAGCACTCTAAACACCAGCTTAATCTGCTTAATTGATAGGGTGGGTACAGGCTGCTCTAAGAGAGCTTGGTCCATAAGGAGACTGGTGGAGATTTCCACGTGTGAAGGAAATTGGATGCGAAGATATAATTAAGAGCCATTCATAAACATTACAATACAATGAAAGTGATCTTAAATGTACCAGAGTAACTTTAGTTTTACACATTTATAATGAAAATAAAGACTACCAATTCAAGCACGTAGCTTTTGTTGTTGCTGTTTTGCCTTCTATTCCACCGACAACGTTTATTCTTTTTTAATTCTTTTTTTCGTTGTTAAATTTTATTTTTAAGCAGCCTGCTTTACTGATCTTAGAAAACAATGTACAAGTCCTCCTTTTACTTTAAGAAAGAAAATGTTGACAAATATGTTAATATACTTTTTTTAGGAGACCTACAAGCAAATCAGAATTTTATGTTTTCTTGTTATTACGCACAAAAATGGTGGGCAACATCAACAGATTTTGAAGTTTGCTTTGCTTTTTGATCCTGAAATCTGGTAGCTTTTCTAAACCTTATTTGTGCCATTATACATGATGTTTTAATGGACATATCTCCATTTCCTATCAATCACAGTAAAATGTAGATACAAAATGTATGTAATCCTAAGTGCTACTTTACAATATTCAGATAATAGCATGTCAGTGAGTGACTTGGGAATTGAATGTCCTTTTACTCATTTTACTGAACCTTGTCAATACTTCTGTGACTCCTTTAGGTTCTGAGCTCTGAGCTCTTTCTGAAGATTTCTTAAGTGCATACTTGTTTACCATAACTATCTGTGTAACCACTTGACACTGTCTAGAGCAGGGAGGCAATAAACTGAGTGGCAGATGCTCTCTATTAACCCCCACCCCCCTCAACACCACAGAAAGGGAAAAAGGAGGAAAAGGGAGAGAGACTTACAAACTAAATATACAAACTGTTGCTAATGACACTAATAATACTAATAATAAAAGAAACAAAACAACATATACAAAACCGATACTGAGTTTCCTGGAGTTGGGTGCTGGGTGCTGGCGTCCCACCAGCAGCTGCCAGGCAGCACCATGAAGTCCCAGACTGGCCTTGGCAGCAGCCAGGAACTGGACTCAGGGATGCACAGAGCGGAATCTGGATCAGGATTGCAGACAAGACAAGGAGCAGGGTCCTCTTTAGCAAGAGGCCATGGACAAAGAGAGCGAGACCCTCGTGATCCCTCAGCTTTCAACTATGATGTGCATGGCATGGAATACCTCGTTGGTCAGTATTGGGTCACCTGTCCTGTCCGCCCCTCCCTGCAAGTGCGACCCTTTCCGACTCCTCACTTGGGGGACCTCAGAGGTTTATCAGTGATCTCAGCTGCTATAGTAATAATCATACACAGGAGCCTTTTTCTGCATTCCTTTCCTACCATTAGCTCAGTGTAACTATAAACATCAGGTGTTACCAGCTTTGGAGTGGACAGTGTCTGTAAAATATGCAGCCAGCTTCAGAAAAATGCAGTTACTTGGAAGAATTTAGCTGTAAGGAAGATTCACTAAAAGAGAATTGGTTCTGTTTTAACCAAAACCAGGACAACACCTGAGGTATTGGCTTTCAAATTTTCTTAGATATCTCAACTGGTCTTGTCATACACACTAATCCAGAAACTGTTTCCTTTCAGATCAATTTCCTTTTCCCCCCAACTCCCTGCCCCAAATACTGCCTGCAATTACGTTCTGATAGCAAAAGATATAAATGCAAGAAACCATCCAGCTCTGTCGAAGAAGGAATTAATTAATTAAACCTTGACTATTTCATCTGCACTTAAGAAAAAAGTCCTTACATCCTCTACGTAGAAAAAAATAACACAAGCTTTATTAATCTGCAGAGTTATCAGCCTACCTGTACTATTCTGAGCAACAGCAGAAGATCAGGGCCAGAGAATGAGCAAACAGAGAATATTTGTTTCTTTCTGTTTCACTCTTTTCTGAGTATTTTTATGCAAGTTATTTGCAAATTTTATCCTTCCAGTGATCTCCTATTTTATCTTTTCCTTGTAAGTTTCTTATGTGAGCATATTGAATGATATTTAAGTGGAGTTGTAATGATGGTCCGGCAAGCATGGCATGCATCCTGACCACTGGGCTTCATGGAGGGACAATCCAGGTAGGGTGCCCTTAAGCACTGATTTCGGGAAGAGTGGCAGCACGCAGCTCCCAGCAGGCTGGCCAGGGATGATGGCTGGAAGGAGGCCAGCAAGCTATCATCTGTCAAGTCTTAAAACATCCAGCACTGGATTTAGCTCAAGGTACACAAAGAAAGGTGGGACTGGGTTCCTATGTGTCTCAAAGGATAGTTCTGGAAACACATACTTTCGTATATTAAATATTCCTCCAAGAATTAAAGCTCTGACCTGTGCCTCTGTAGCTGTGTCTACATTTGCAAGTAAATGCCAGTTCTGGAACCAGTGCAGATCAGCATGTTAAAGGAGGTAGTACTGATCCCCTAGCTCTTGTGCAACTACTGTTCTTATATTGGGTTAAACTTTACCTGACCTTCTGAACAGATGTCCCCACCATGTGAGTGGCTCTGGAAGCTGTTCAGACAGAGCTGATTGTTTGATATTGTTGTGTGGCCATTGAGGGTTGCGACTTACTGGTATACACCTGGAGTGAAACTTCCAGTCTGCTTTCCTCCACAAGGAATCTAGTTTTGTTAGGACCAGAACTTCTGATACAGGAAAAATAATAATGAAATTTGTAGACCAATCTACAAATGCTTTAGTATTGCAAAGCAAATTTCTGTTGTAGAGGCAAACAATTATCTCAGGTACTAGACAGAGAAATTTGCCATGACAAACCCAGTGTTGCTGGCAATTCTACCGAGTAGTGAAAAAATTGAAATGGGTGTGTATAAATAGCAGAGTTTAAGTATGATGAAGACAGAGGAAAGAAGATAATGCAGTTAAGATTCAAGAGGTCAGAAGGTGACATGATTGGAGGGCAAGACAGGGAAACTGTTCCTGATATGGCATACTAGCCAGGAAGGCAGGCACTGTCATTTGCATCCATGGTTGTGCATCCCTTAAGGGCATTTATGTAAGTGGGTTCCTCATTGTCTTGGTTTCTAAACAGTTGAGGAGTCTCACAGCAACTATATTAAAAGGCTTGTTCATTTGTCCTCTACCACCTGCAGCGGCTTATCTGAATGAATGCTAACACATTAGAGCCAAAATATACCAGGTTAGGTTAAATAGCTAAAGATTAAAAGTATAAGTCATTGCAAAAATGAATATATTCGTGAAAATGGGGCGGAGGGGGGTGGGCAGTTATAAAAGCAGCAGAAAGGGAGATCTGAAAAGGTGATAATCTCTAGCAAAGATGCTGATAGCGAACAACCGGACGCAGGCTGGAAAAGGAACCCTACCACTGTGGAAATAAGCTACATGAATACACCCCAAGCATTAAGTTTATCACAAAAAATAAAGACCACTAAGTTCATTGTTCTGAACAAGTTTTCACAGGTGCACCTTTTGATCCTTTTATTCTAAATATCTTACCAGATTTTTCAGTATGTGTCTCTAAGTAATCATGTAATCACTGCGAATTACATCTTTTTTAAGTTATCCATGATATAACTGAACAACACAGAGATGCATAAAAATTCCAATACAGTTATCCACCTTTCTGTAGTATTAGAAGAGTTGCTTGAGCATTTTGATGCTTTCCTAACTAAAAGAAGTTTGTACATGTCCTGATGCAAAAAAAAAATATTCCTGTAGAAAGAGAATAGTGAATTTTATATCACAGGTGACTATTTCCACGTCTTTATTTGAGACCTCTGCTTATTGAGAAATTTAGTAAAATTCTGAAGTACAAACACTTGGGAAATAAAGCCTTGTTTTATACCTTTTTATATTTTTTTTCCTTCCACATTCATTGAACTTTCTATCATTCTTCTCCTTCCTCATTCCATGTAATTACTTAATAATTGCTGCAGAAATATTTAATTCATGAGTTGCTCCTTCCTTCCACACATTTCAAAACTGCATGCCTGAGCTTTCACTTTCTCAATACACACTACAATGCAGTTTCAAATCTCCTCTCCAATTAATCTGCACAGGGTCACATGTAAAATACAAAGTTGGGACTGTTGCAATTTCTGAGTTGTTACTACAGTGTCAAGGCTGTCAGCCCAAGTTTTTTGCATTAGTTGGCCCCAGCAGTATCACTCAAAATCCGTTGTTTTGAAACTAACAGGTTACAGAAACTAGACTCAGAATTTTAGATCTTCAGGGAAAACATACATAGTGATGAACTGCTTTGTTAAGAAGTGATTCAAAAGTAAAAATAATAAAATAAACACCTATGGAAATTTTCCTTCAGCTGTACAAAAATGGTTGCATAGCCTCAGATTGACAATATACAGTAAGATAGTGTATATATTTTCCCTAAAAGTTGCAAAAGGAAACAGATGGGGTAATAACTAAACAGCCATTAGTCATTCTACTTCCTGTTGTCAAATATTATACAATATACAATATAATTTTCTTCTCTGAAAAAAAAAATCTTTAGCCAAATTCCTTTTTCCTTTGTATTATGAAAAATACTGACACAACAAAAGTGTTAAAATCTTGGAAAGACACCCAAAATGAGATAACACTGAAAAGCGTCTTCAAACACTGTTAATTCTGTTTCCCTTACTTGTGTGTTTCACGAACTGGAGGCATTTCATCAAGTAACAGAGTAATGAAAGTCCTTTTGATAGCAACCAGGAAGAAAATGCTGTTGAATTTTTCTTCACTGTTCTAGGACCATTACTAAAAAATTCTTCAAATCTGAGAAGGATGTTGATGCAATTCATAACAAACAAAGCAAGAAAATGGAAATTTTATTATGCACAACCATGTTTGTCAAACACTGTACATCTAATGGACCTTTTAGAAAATAATGAGCTTAATACTTCCTTTGGTAACAAAATCATAAATCAGTTCTAATTTAATTCACTTAATTCAGTTGAATCCCTTCAGGCAAAATCCAGAAAACTGAAGCAGTGTTTGGCTCACAGTTGCCACCTCCAGCTTCAAAGTCTATTTCTGGTTCCTTGTTTCACCTAAAAATGACACCTGCACTAGCATAACACAAGCACTAGCAGAGAATGTACTCTACCTCCTCCCCCAAAATCTGACCTGGAGTTATTACTCTTACTAAAATCAAGATAAAACACTTAAAGGTCTTTGTGACTCCAGGTCAATGTGCCATTAGCAGGGCCTCTCTGTGTTTATCACAGAAACTACTTTAATTGTATCCTTATAACTCACAATAACTTATGTGAATTTAAATTTAAGGATATGTTAAAAATCATGAAAGGGAAACTACTAGATTGGCACTTCCCAGAGTTCTGATTACAAACATACTTATGGAAAATTTATCTTTGTGGGGGAAGAACTACTTACTGTTGATAGGAATTAGGTCATGAGTAAGAAATGATTTGTTTCAGCTCACTTAGCCTCATAAAAGCACTGATTTGGCTCTTGGTAGTTCCAGGTGGTGCCTTTCCAGACACTAGGAAAACAATCAGAGCATGACTGAGGTTGGAAGCGACCTCTGGAGGACATCCTCTTCAATCCCTCTGCTCAACCGGGGTCATCAAGTGGGAAAACACAGCCTACTAGAACGGTGGTATGGAGTCCCAAATATTTAATCCAGATTTGACAGTGCAGACATAACCACACAGGAGAGTATCTTCTTGGAGTGAAAATAGTAACAAGACTTTTTGTCTATTTACTTGAAAATGTTTGTACGTGGATAGACCAATGCTATGGAAAACACTTTTAAGCTCCTTTTGTGGCTGTGGATATATCTAGCTGCCATTTGGGACAAAATGAAAGAAAACCAATAACAAACTATGATTACTCTTTCTTTTTTAATCAAAATTACAGAATGGGTTTAAATAAAAAGTATTTAGAAACTTCCACGAATTTAGTTTATATTAAGAATAAAACAGATAAAAATTCTATTCCACTACAATAATTTATGCAAAGCCTCTTCCACAACTAATATCAAATACTTTCTTGCTAAGCAACTTGTTTCCTTCGCTCTCTAGTCCAATTGCTAAGGCACCAGTCTTCAGAAAATACCCAGTTTTATAGAACATTTGAAAGAACTATGTTTTCCTCAGACAATGTGCACACTAACACGGAAAAAGAACTAGTGCCTTTCCACATTTTGTAAGAAATAGTGGAGGGAGAATTGCATTTTAAAATCATCCCTCTCTAAACAATAAAGTAATGAACTGTAATTAGACTGAGTTCTTCAAAGCTTTACCAGTGTACTATTTTCTAAGACTTTCTTTAAATCTAGCTACATCTAAGGACAATGCAGAGAGTTACTGCTTTTTTTTCTGAATAATAGACACTTCTTTTGGACAGTAAAGAATCGGTGTTGACAATCACCTATTTATCAGAGCCTTCAAGGGCTTTACAAAGCCCTGTTGGCTGTTTTTTTTACAGCTAATTGCAGCTGTGCCTTCCCCTTTTCTGTTTTGTTTTTTCTTTCAACGTGGTGAAAAGAACTGTCATAAAGTTATCTAGGACCCTAGTGAAGGAGTCACATCCTTGAGAAGCAACATAATCTGGAGAAGTGAAGTAAAAGACAAAATTAGCTGTGCCGAGTTCCTAACTGCATCTACCATTTGCTCATCTCACAGTCTTGGCTGAGCTTTTTTCACCCTTCTACTTCAAGATTTTGCTGCTGTAAAATATGTATAACATTTCTCCGTTGCTGTTTCTGGGACACAGAATGCTTATGTCGTGATGCCTACACAGTGCTTTGAGTATGCAGTATGCTATGTAAATGACACATATTTTTAGAGTTTCAAAGAACTTCCGTAGTTAGAACATTTTGAACATAACTCTGAATTATAAGAGCTTCCTAGTGACAGGCTCATGAGCTGAACTTGTCACTTATGAAACTGCACCTCTGTAGATTTAGGAAATGAAGGAAACTGTTAAGGTTCCTGCAGTACTCAAAGAAAATGGCAGGGAATTTCTTCACTGACTTCAAATGGGGAAAGGGCCAAAACCTCTTCAGATTTAAAAGCCATTGTTTCAAACACTGACTTCTTATCAAGACTTGGTGATTATATGGCATTTTTCTAGAAACACTGGCTAAAAAATTATTTCTGGACAGGCAAATGTGTATGAAATTCTATTTGAATCTGTTTTGCATGTATTTTCATACAAATAGGAAAACTAATCCCTTCTAGGACATTAGCATTATTCTCAAAGACATGATGATTTATGTTAAAGACAACAAGATGGTTAGCAAGCTCAAATCAAACCTATCTGATTATTTAAAACTGCATTTGACAACGGAGTATTATCATCTGGTTCAACCAAACTGAACATAGCAGGCAAGCGAATAAAGCATTTAGATTAGGATAGAATAAAGCTAAAATTTATACTTAGATTTGCCACGGGCCTATTAGGGAATCCTTATTTCACTACTTGTCCTCCTCAGTATAGCAGGACTACAGTTAATTCTATCCATGAAACTAACAAAACTTGTGATATACAAAAATTTATAGTAAGGTATACAGCACATTTAAAAACTATAAACATACCTTCTGCCATGCTTAAAAAAAAGGACCACTTGCAGATTATATTTCTGTTTATTGTGTCATCTTCTCTAGAGGACAGGAAAAGATGAGTAATATTAACAGGCTTCATTATCACAGACAATTAATACCACTCTCAGTTGTTATCAAACTTTTCATCAAAGGGAGGAAGAAGAGGGGAAGGGAAAAGAGAGGAAGGGAAAAGGAGACACCTATTGAATAAGTTCTAAAT
Source organism: Opisthocomus hoazin (assembly GCF_030867145.1). Taxonomy (NCBI): domain Eukaryota; kingdom Metazoa; phylum Chordata; class Aves; order Opisthocomiformes; family Opisthocomidae; genus Opisthocomus; species Opisthocomus hoazin. The sequence goes on from NC_134416.1 coordinate 102,441,395, forward strand.
ATCAGCGTTAAACTAAAACCACAGGCAAAGTACCAGAATACTCTGCAAAAAGCTGATGTGCAGCACAATTATTTTGGAAAAGAAAATTGCAGGAGATAAGCACAAACTTGTGAATTCTCTTACAGGAGGAAAAATGGAATTTTAAAGTATTGTCCTGATTTTGGTTAAAACAGAACCGATTGTCTTTTAGTGAATCTTCTTTACAGCTAAGCTCCTCTAAGTAGCTGCATTTTTCTGAAGCTGGCTGCATATTTCACAGACACTGTCCACTCCAAAGCTGATAACACCTGATGTTTATAGTTACACTGAGCTAGTGGTAGGAATGGAATGCAGAAAAAGGCCCCTGTTTATAATTATCACTATAGCAGCCAAGGTCACCAATACACCTGTTGGGTCCCACAAGTGAGGAGTCGTAATGGGTCACACTTGCAGGGAGGGGCGGACAGGACAGGTGACCCGATACTGACCAACGAGGTATTCCATGCCATGCACATCATAGTTGAAAGCTGAGGGATCACGAGGGTCTCGCTCTCTTTGTCCATGGCCTCCTGCTGAAGATGACCCTGCTCGTTGTCTTGTCTGCAATCCTGATCTAGATTTCGCTCTATGCATTCCTGAGTCCAGTTCCTGTCTACTTCTGAGGCCAGTCCGGGACTGCCTGGTGCTGCCTGGCAGCTGCTGGCAGGACACCAGTGTCCGCGGCACCCATCTCTGGGAAACTCAGTATCTGTTTTGTGTATTTTGCCTTACTTCTGTTATTATTAATATGAATAGTATTATTAGTGTTATTGGTAAAGCTGGTTTAATATTTAGTTTTAAGTCTCTCTCCCTTTTCCTCCTTTTTCCCTTCCCGTGGTGTCGGGGGCGCAGGGGTTAATAGAGAGCATCTGTCACTCTTTTTATTGCCTCCCTGCTCTAAATGGTGACAAGCATTTACCAAAGAAAGAACTTCTGAGTTCCAACACGGGAAAGCTTCCGAAATATTAACTAAATCTACACTGCAGTAAGAAAGGGTTGTGTCATCACTGGATGGACTTCCTTATTCTATTCTTTAGAAGTCAGTGCTCTCTGGCATCCAAGTAGAAAGCAAAGCTCAAAAAAAATGTTAGCTAAGTGCGCATTGTGTTCACTTGTCTTCTGGTGTGTAAGTTTAACTCCTCTCATTTAACAGTTGTGCTTATGAACCAAAGGGAATTGAGTGTATTTACAGGTGATTTGCTAATGCTTATGCATTAAATTCAGCTTCTTCATCAACTATGACAAGATTTAAAAAAAAATAAATCCTTATTTGCCTTTGAAACCCTTCCTCTCTCTTCTTCCTCTGTCTGTTAGTGTCGGTAATGTCACCATCCTGACCATTGTGGTAGTTGCAGGAAAGGTATGTATATCTATGATAAATTTCTTCCTAAATGCTTCTTACTTGTGTTCCAGTTGCAAGATATGCAACAAATATATAAAAAAAAAGTAAGTGTTATTAAGTAATATTGTCAACATAAATTATTCTTATACATAGTAGTAAGTATTTACACAAGTGTTTCAAAAAATAGGTTTGTGACTGTAAACAAGTTATGGGGGAATCTGTCTATGTCTGCAGTACAACAGGCACATGGTTGACAAAATAAATGTATGCTTAATGACATATATATATAAGGACAGTAACACATTCTTCCTGTTTTTTATATGTTTCTATCCTAAAAAACCTGCATCCTTTGGAAGTGTCATGCAGAATAAAAATAATACTTCTGAAAATAAAATCCCAAAGTGTGAGGCATTTCCTTTTCAAGGTAATTAATATTTTCACTTTTACTACCCACAAAAACCTTGTCATTACCCAAGAAAATAAGCAAGAAAACAAAACCATTTTTTCATGAGACATTTTTACGTTCAAATTTCACTGTCCTAAGAACTGAAACAAATTTCAGTCTGTGGAAAGGCTATCACAGGCTTTCAAAAGGCAGACACTTTGCGGTGTGAAACCTGATTCTTTTCAGCATACCAATGTGCATATTGTAAAAGTGTATACTGATCATCTCTTCTGGTAAGGAAAAGTAAGTATGATGTTAAATACTGAGCTGGCCAATTGGACGACATCAGGCTTTATGACATTATAAATTCACGTTTGTAAACTTGAAAGGTTTTCATATTTAATTTGTGAAAGAGGACATTAGTCTACTACCAGTCTTTTACACAAGACTTCTGCACAAGAAAGTATAATTTCAAAGGCTGTTCCTGCATTTGGGGTAACACTTTTTCTCTCTCCTTCTGTGATTAAAATTTTTGAAAGTCAGTAATATAGCAGTCTATTTCCATAAATGTTACTGGTCAGGATGATGTATATTAAATTTACAGCTTGTGTTTTTTTCCTGAGGCTTCTTTTTAAGTCTGTTTATCCTCCTTCCCCATCGCTTCAAATCAGTAGAAAAAAAATAATCTAATTGCACATTGGTATTCTGTCCACACCTAAATTCTGTAAAGTTCAGATATCCTATAAAAAGTGATTAGAAACAATGCAGTAAATAATGATCCAATATAGCACTTTAAAGAATAAGTAAAGCAAATAGATAAATAAATTTTAAAAAGCATACAAACAAATGTAGTTTTCCCAGTTTTACCTTGAAAAATTCCCAAAATTTGCAGTGCAGAAAAACTGAGGCAACATTAAACTTCTTAAGATAGGCTTTGAGAAGAGTTTGACTCACTCACTCTTTCCTGTATTCAGGGTTGACTTCTACAGGGAACAGTATAGAAGACAACAATGACCTTTAGGACTGTATTTAACGAATCAATATTTCAAAAGTTTGTTAAGTGCCTGAATGCTTTGGGAGTCTGTTGGGATGCTTAGAATTTGCTTTCCAGATACAGAAAAATAATTATATTTAGCCATCTGATACAGCCTGCACTGGTCTTCATCTTCTTGCAGGTCCCTGTAGTAGGCTTCAAAATCGGTTCTGACTGACCACCATTTGGTCCAAAAAGTGCTCAGGAAGATTGGTCATTTGGTGACACTGAATGTGAAGTTATGTTCATGCATGAAATCTACTGGTCTCCATGAGGGGAAGCAGACTAAATTTACAAGTGTCTTACTCAGAAGTACAGAGATCATATGAAGTACGAGTTGTAGTTGAGGTCTGACTGTGGAGGTAGCATTTCGCCACTTCTGCATGAGCACACCAAAGATGCAAAATGTTTCCTGTCTTTAAAATAAGGTTTTACAAAAATGTAAAGTTAAATAGCTAGAAAGTGACAACTCTCCATTTGCAGAAATTCAGATTTTCATTATGAGGAGTTAAAAAAAAAAAAATAAAAAGAAATATTCTGCTTGATTACTGTGTTCTGGCAGAATAGGTCCTATCTACTAGGACTCCTTCATAATATGGCATCTTTTGTAGCAGCCTCTTAAATCAGACTCTCTACAATCTCCCTTGCGTGCTGAGGGAAAGTTTCCTCATTTCCAGCACCTTTGAGACTTCATCCCAGAAACCAGCTGCTCGCTGCTTACAGAAACTCCTCTTCTGAAGGTCTTCAGACAGAATGTAGCTAAATGCCCTCTGGGAACACCCTATCTGTCCACCCACTGGAAGATGCTGCTCAACCCAAAATACCAAAGGTAGGACAGCAACATGGAAGACAACGTCCCTTCTCTTTAATCCACCAGACCCTCTTCAAATAGACTATACAAGATTCAATATTTATACAAGCTGTAAACCTGCATCATCCATCACTTGCAGCTGCAGCATCCATCACTAGCCTTGGTTTAGCATTCCTTATAGAAAAGGAATACTTGTAATACACCTCAATAACAGAAGTTTGAGATGGTGTTTGGTTACACTGCGACCTCATCTCATAATGGGTCAGGTTTCCTTCGAGATGAGGAAATTCGCAATAAAGTGTTTCCTTGGAGTAAGAGGAAGAAGTAAGTCCAGACCATCCATTTACTCAGATGCAGCTGATAAAAGTGAGGTAGTTGCCAAGGCACTGTTCACAGCGTGCCCTAGAGAAAGACTTCTAGCCAAATGAGGTGAAGGACAAACCCCGCTGTAGAAAGGAGTAGTACTAAAAGAGTATAAAGGAGTGTCATTTTCTATTCTGCATGGGATGTGGTAGCTAAACAGGAAGTAACTGTTTTGTTTTGGTTCGTTTTGGGTTTTTTTCTTGAACAAATGCAGACAGATAGAGTGGCCTGTCATACTCTGTGCAGTCTTCTTGTATCTCTCCCCAGGCAAAAAAGCAGGATTCATCCCAGGTAGGTGTGCCCAGGGTATGCAGCACCTGGAAAATTATTGATTTCATGAAGAAATTCTGCGTTACTGCCATCTGCATGGGGGGCTGTTTTGACACTCAGGTAACCAATCCTGTTTCTTCCCTCTCTCATCTTACCCGACACATGGCAAAGCACCTTTGTCAGTCACTGCCAGCAGTAGAAGGAATAGCTATTCCAGTACCTATTCTGCCTGTCCGGTTCCTGGCCTTTCTTTCCCACAACAGAGTTACCGTCATCTGTTGATCTGCTAGTGATCAGTTTTAATAACACAGGCAGGAAACGCTGCTCAGCATGCCTGGCAAAACATGTTCATTTATCTGTATACCCTTCCCTGTGCAGAACTTCTCTGGTACCTATAGTGAGTAGACGCAGGTTGCTGCCTACGCAATGATGAACCAGTTCAAACACTTTCTGCTCCATTACAGTGACAGCATGAATTAAACATAGACACAAGACAGCGATTTGCTGCCTAGTGCAACTCTGTGTGCTCACTGCCTTCTGTGCCTGGGTTTAGTACTGGAGGCACATTCAGAGTACTGCAAGGGTTGCTTTGAGTAACCATGCTTGAGAACAACCCGGTCTAACGGAATACTGCTGCTGGACTGGAGCTGGAGTTTTTCAGTCTCTTTGCCATCTACTGAACATCTAAAAATTTTTCACCAAACAAGCAGCGCTCCTCAGTCAGTGAAATCAGTATTCACAGTATTTGTCCTAAGCTAGTTCACAAGTCAGAGTAGACTTTCCACTCACTTCTAATATGGAACTGTGTTTTCAATGGGACATTTCAAAATATTACTGTATTTGAGCAGGCTGTAAAGCCCAAGAAGGAGTTCAAAAGCAGTTTACTTACACAGGCTTTTTCACATTTGGAAAATTCTATGTTTCTGTACCCATAGGTCAGCCTTACCCCAGCTTTGGTCTTGTTTGAAAACTTTAGAGCAAGTTTTAGGTAAGATGAAAGTAGGCAACCCTTTGAAGATCAGATTTAAAACAAGCATTTAATAGATTGGAAATTCCTGATATTCTTAATGTATGTACTGTAAGTAATGTATATGTTGCAATGAAGCAAATTGAACTCAACAGTGGCCTTCACTCACACAGCAGGTCTTCAGATGTTGCTAAAACAATGAATCAGCTCATCTGCAGCTAAAGCAACAGAAGCCAGAATTCTTCTCCCTCCCTTCATATTCTTTGTCCATGTTTACACTGAGGACATACAGGCTTACAAAAGCTTACAATGCTTTTGTATTCTAGGGAGTTACCCTTAATAAAATATTCTGTATTTTTTTATAACTGTTCTTGTGCTTATTTTCAACATTTGCGCAGACATACAAAAGAGCAGGGGCAACCCTCTCAGTTAAGGTGAAAAAAATCACAGTGAAGATGGCCACTTTGTAAGATGTATTACATTAAGCATTTAAAGTAATGTGACTACAAAACAGCTTGTCCAAAATAGGAAGTTTTAGTTCTTCATAACCATGGTAAATAGAACTGGAAAAATCTGTAATAGCTCTGTTAACAAAGATAATCAAAATCAAATGAAAACTGTTCAGGAACCACCTGCAACCGCTGTGACAATGAAATTTCTTCAACTGACTGAACACAAAATAAGACTTCCAGCTACCATGATACAACTTTGTCTCCCCAACTCCAACAACCTCATGTTTGTTTACATCAGGATTAACTTACAGCAGTCTATTATAAGATCCCCAAGGGAGAAATGTAACATATTCTTCTGGAAACATCCTGATATGCTATAACTACTTTGACATCACGTACATATCCAAAGCCTGGAAAATATATTTCAGACACCAAATGTACACAGTAAAACCAGAGAGCACCAAGTAAAACAATAAAAAGTAACATTGCTTGTCAATGCAGGAGAAAATGAAAGTATCTCCAGAGTCGGAAATATCCTTTCCTTCTGCAGGTTATTGCAGTCAGTAAGGATGTGAGAGCACAACTTCTTCAGCATCACAAAAATATTTGTTTTCCCACTTCAACGCTGTCCTCAAGAACTAACTAAGAACAAGTCTGACTCCGAAAAAAATTGCTGTTAGTGTTCTGTACTATCTATAAATTGTGCTTGCTTTAAGTTGCAGCATATGTTCTGATAAACACAGACTATTGGAAATCTATATTTAAAATTAATACTTGCAGAAACAAAATAAAACTTTTCATGGTTTTGGCAATTTAATTTTAAACTACATACTGACAATGGTAATGAATTTTTCTGTGTATTATTTGCAGTGTTGAAGTTTGTGTTAAAACTGTTTAGAACTTGAAGCTTTACAAACTTAAAGGAAAAACCCCTTCTAACTAATGTTGACCTGACTGAAATTGGCACGACTGTAGAGAGATATTGTAACTGTTATCCTGATTTTCAGCATTCGGGAACTGTTTTTACTTTACGCACATAACCATCTAAAAATATACTTTATTCATACACTTTGTTATAAAGTACCATTAAGAATACTTCTTACCTCCAGAAATTTTCAAGAGAAAAGATTTTATGGAAAAAGTTCATTTCACATGATATCTAAATTTATCACTGTGTTTATCATTAAATCACTTTTTTTTAATATTCATGCATGCAATGTTATTGTATATAAACTGCAGTATAGATATTTTGTCTTACATTCCGTTACAGAGCTGCATAAACAGACATTGCAAGTATATTTTCAAGTCAGGTTTCCATAAAAGTATTGGTAATAACTAAAATACATGCTCTATTGCATACTACCAACTCTATTGTATATCAAGTCATCATAACTGCTAGAAACTATGCTAAGGCACGTGGAAAATAAAGAGGTGATTGGTGACAGCCATTATGACTTCACTAAGGGCAAACCATGCCTGACAAATTTAGTGACATTCTATGACAAGATTACAGCACTGGTGGATAGGGGAAGAGCAACTGATGTCATCTACCTGGACTTGTGTAAATCTTTTGACACTGTCCCACATGACTTCCTTGTCTCTAAATTGGAGAGACACGGATTTGATGGATGGACCAGTGGTGGATGAGGAACTGGCTGGATAGTCACACTCAGAGTTGTGGTCAACAGCTTGATGTCCAAGTGGAGACCAGTGACAAGTGGCTTTCCTCAGGGGCTGGTATTGGGACCAGCGCTGTTTAACAAATTTGTTGGCAACATGGACAGTAGGATTGAGTGCACCCTCAACAAATCTGCCAACAACACCAAGATGTGTGGTGCGGTTGACATGCTGGAGGGAAGGGATGCCACCCCGAGTGACTTTGGCAGGCTTGAGAGCTGCGCCCGTGCAAACCGCATGAAGTTCAGCAAGGCCAACTGCAAGGTCCTGCACATGGGTCAGGGCAATCCCAAGAACATATACAGGTTTGGTGGAGGATGGATTGAGAGCAGCCCTGAGGAAAAGTACTTGGGAGCACTGGTATCAATAACCTGGCAGTGTGCACTTTCAGACCGAACGGCCAACCACATCCTGGGCTGCATCAAGAGATGAATAAAATACAGGGGCCTATATCCTACTGCTTTATTCTGCAGACTTCATGGTATGATGGATCAAGATGCCTCTTTCACCTGAGACTTCATTATTTGCCTGCTGCCTAATATGCTGTTTCTGTCTTAGAGATATTTACAGCATGAAAATATTTACCCTGCCTTTTCTTACATATACAAGTGGGAAAACGCTTTTGAGGATGTGGGATATTTCAAAGTTGCTTTCATCTGTAACTCTTATTGACAGACACATAAAACCTTCAGTTACACAGCTATTGTTCAGCCCTCACAGAAATCTTTAAAACAACTATCTACGTAAGAAATCAGTTATTAAAATGAGAAATTATCTTTTATTTCATTCATTTACTGGAATAAAATTTTATTGATAAGAAGTATCTGATGCTGACAGCTTGCAGCATTACTTTCACATGTTCTTGTCCCAGAGGCTGCAAAATGCCAGCTCTCCTGTTGACTTACTCTATGTCTCACAATAGTTCAAAACAGTCAGAAATACCTGAGCACTGCCTTAAATCCAGGTAAAGGTTAATCTTGCAGCTGTAGAGACAGCATTACCGAGAACAGAACAGTGCCTATAAAGGGCAACTTGATTCAATAGTTATTAGCCTGAATACAGATGAAAAATAATTGTTAGTGACTATGCAGCTGTATTAATTTGGAAATATCAGTCATATAAACTCTTTTTTCAGGCTTTTCTCTACCACCACTTTGACCAGAATTTCGGCCCACCTGTGCATTTCCACTCCTGGGAAACCTTTTGCATGTGTTTGAATTCTCAAAAAAGGGAAGGTTTTTGGTGTTTGAATGACAAAAAGCTAATCTTGACAAGCCATCTGAATAATCAACTAATGAAGAATTTCTGTGTTTGATAAGTGTAGGCAGATAACAGAAAAGCCCACCTCTGCATTTTCTTGATAGCTAGAAATGGAAAACCAAGTGTGGTGCAGAGATATGATATGAGAGGAAGAAGATCTGTAAGAAATGTGAAATTTCATCCATACAAGTACTGATGAAACTTGCACACTCTGAAGATAATGGTTATGCTCCCATTCAGTTGTGCATAGCGGCTTTCTGCTTTGCTTAGTGTCCTTGAAGCAAAGGTAATTGGTTTTTTACTCTCCTGTGACCATAATGTGGGATATGATTGCTCTCACCCCATAGGGAGACTGCATCACATACTAATTGTATTGGCAAATCAGAATCAAATTGTGTTAATACATCCATGGCTAGTAACAGGCTTCATCTATTTAAAAAGCTCTGTCACTCTTTTCTGTCCAAACACAGAATTTTCCTTGACCTGGAATGTCATGTTAATAATTCAAATATAACAGTCAGATGATTAATGGAGTTTATATAGCATTTTAGTGATCTCATAAAAAAGAAGGATGTACATTTTCAGGACCTGTTGTGACCTCTTTGATGGGGGCAATTTCTGTTTCACTGTTGTATCTGGCAAGTTTGGTTTCATGACTGTCTATTGTAAGGGTTACATTCTTTCTGAAAATAATGTCATGTGAGTTATTTTATAACTTGATTGTTCATTGGTAATGTTGCAATTACTGGCTTACCTTTTGTTGTTGTTTTGGGTTTTTTTTTTTTCTCAATTGTTTATTTATTTCTTTTTCTTTTCCTAATTCTGTTGTGCGTGTAACATACTGCAGAGAAGTGGGGTAAAACAAAATACTTCTATGGTCTCTTTGACTTTCTAAATGTAAAAGTACTAGCTTTTACTGAATCCCTGACTTCATGAATAAATAATAGGATATTATTTATTTAATTATTTCTTTTTAAAGCATTTTTCGGGGTTCATTGTGGATGGGATAAAGAAAGATCTCATTTCTAAAGCTATCTAGGTTCAGAAATGCATGTTGTAAGAACACATGCCTAATAAGAAATAGAATGAGTACTAGTATTGCTGCAGTACACAGCACAAACTCCCAGTTTGGGTCAAAGGTAGGATATAGGTATACATTATTGCCAGAAGTGAAAGTAGAGGAACGTCATCTCAGAGTGGTGAAAGAGATTCTGGAAGTTACTCAGATGCACATGAAAAAATCCTCAACAATCTCTTTCAAATTTAACATTTAAAGTTTGTTTTTGATGTTAGTCATAGGGTGCTGGACACAGTTTATAGCTCTCATGAAAAACTTACTTCTGAAAAATGCTCAACAGATCTCCAGGAACATGCTGTTCAGATTCTGATCCTACCACACTGAGTGAGAAACTGCATTGCTCAGTACAAGTCAAGTTAAAAATCTAAATACAGAGCATATTCCTTTAAGGCAAAACATAAACTAAGTGCTTTGTGCGTGCACTTCTAAAACTATTCTTCTTTGAGTTACTTGTACTAAGCATGTATCTACATCCCCCTTCAAAAGGAATACGAAGACTTTTTTCAATCAGAATTTTTCTATGTAATTGCATCTGAGACATTCTGAATTGTCATATATACAAAAATAAAATAGAACCTAAATCTTTTACCACCATAATATTCTGCCTCAAGTAAATTACACTACAATGAATTCAACACACTGTCATTTTTGTTTAGTAGCACTTCATGTACATTCTATCAATTCATCTAACTGCACAAAGAGTAGAGATGCAGTATTTTAATTTTGGCCTATGTTTCTTCCAGACAGTGAATCTACTGTAGATTAATTCTTCCATATCACGTGATAATAAGTCAAATACCATGAATCTTCTAATTTTGTGATCCTGTAAGCTGTATGGGGAACACAAGTTATTAAAGAACAACAAACAAGTTATTTCCATCATGAGGACTATAATATAACCTTTAGCAGTGCCACAAAAGAGTGAGAAAATTAATAATAAGATAGATCACTGAAGTCTTTCACTTGGACAGGGACAGATATCCTTTGATTATACTCTCTTGAGGATACTGAGAAACTTTAATCAAGTCAAGCCTCTCTCCAAGTTAAAAAAAAAAGAAAATCGTTTCTCTGTTAAGAGTCTCTGAAGATTTCCAACCTCTTTGGTCGTGTAACTCAAAGCTTAAATATCTTTGACTTATTTCAGAACAAATGTACAACTGATAAAGGAATACTTGAAAGATAACTCTCTTTAATGAAAGATAGATACCTGCAACTACTGTATTAGCTGATTTAATTATAGATGATGTAGAACGATCATATCCCAAGAATAGTAATAGAATGTCAATTAGAAATCAAAGTTGTTTTGAACTCTTGAGAGTAGGAAGGGAACAAACCCAGCCTAATACATTTTAAAAAAAGAAAGCTTCCAAATAGTCCTCAGAGTGTACTCCTCAAAGAAGGTGTGTACTCTTGACAAAACTTGCTGTACAAAAATGCAAGTGACCTCAGGTGTCTAAATATGGTGTGGGGGGGGAAGGGTTTGTCAGGAATGGTCCAAATCAGAGGGGAAGTCAGGGGATTTTTGAGTGCTCAGATACCTGATCTTTCTCTGAATGAAAGGACAGCATTGTCTTGCTAGTGTGACATAGGCTAGCTTCTTGGGACTAATCTGGTATCTCAGTAAAGGTCTGCAATGTCCTATACAGCCACCATCCTAGCTGAAAAATAAAGGTGATAAAGTCCTTGCATGTGGATTCTATTTCCAGACCATCTCAAAATACCTGTGTAACACAAAACAAATGATTAGTTCTTTAAGCCTTAGCTTCTTTGTAAAAGTACTGATAGACTGAAAAAGTTGTTATAGAGGGAGATAAAGCAAAGATTTCAAAGACAGCTAAATTTTTCACTGCCACCACAAAAAAAAAAACACTCACTGAAGAGCTGAGTGTAAATGTTAGGCAGACTGCTTGATAATGTTGACTAATCTAGTGCCAATATCCAACAGACACCTTACTTTCTGCAGACCAAGAATCTCCAGACTATCTGAAGTTCCCACCTTCTGAGGAATAAATGAATTTAGGAAGTCAAAGCAAAGTATCCAGCAACTTCGTTGCATTTATTTCCATTTGGGAACATCCTCACAGGGCCCTACAAGGAATGGGCTGTTTTTTAATGTTTCCCCAAAGCAAAGTGTTTTCGCTGTAGCCTATTTTACACAGCCTACTTGCCATGCAAACACAGCGAAATAGAAGCACTGCCTCCCTCCTCCACTGCAATCACTAGCCAAGTAACTGCAGGTATCAGTGTGTCAGGCATGTACACACTGCTTCTGTCATGGCTGAAGTCTGCTAAAAGCAAAATCACTGCGCTTTCTGACTCTTTGGTAAGGGAGGCATTGCACCTCTCCTTGCTTGCAGGTGTGTCAGCCAAGTTTCATGAAAAAATCCTGGTTTTACTTTTTATGCTAATCTTGTGTTCCCTGCCTTCCTTCTTCTCTGTATCCAAACAATCTCACTCTGATGTTCATGAGTGTTAATTCTTTAAAAGGGCAGAATGTTGGTTTTGGTATTGAGATACATTTAATATAAAATAAAAAAATCAGCATGGACCTCCCCTTGCTCTTTGTTGCACATAACTAGGAACAAATCTATCCTGCTGTGTTAGTCTCTCAAGCCTGAAGGAGTTATATGACAACATACTTGTTCTCTTCACACTTCTGCCTTAAAATTCTTGAGCACCAGTACAGCTCAACATTGTTAGCTTAGAAACATAAAACCTGAAACGAATTAGGATTTTTGTCCTGATCCGAGAACTCTGTGTGAAAAAAACTATAGAGCATAACATTTATAGACCAAATCCCAGATGTAATTACCATGCTGCCAAAATGCATCTTTTATTTTTCTTATTCAGTCCAGTTGAAATTAAACTATTGACAGAAACAATTTCTGCCAGGAAAGTGTAAAAGTTAATAAGGGATGATATTGAATCTTTTCATTTTTGCTGGGTAATCGACATCTTACATTCTCTAAAATGTTGTTGAAACTGAATAGGAAAAATAAACCAAAATTAAATGCCAGATGTTTCTGCTGCTTTCTTTTACTTTTGTATATGTAGAATAAAGCTAGAGATAGAGGTTGAAGTGCCGAGCAGTGTATTTTTTTGCAATAAATTTCAAGTGTGTTGCACAGCCTGAGGGGAACACAAAAGCATTAAGATGCATTTATACTGAAAAAAGAGTGATTTTTGTAAGATTGAGAAAGAAATACACTACAGTCTACATACCGCATCAAAGGATGGTTATGACGTTACTAGAGTAAATTCCCCAAAAAGTGCACCCAGGATAGCTGACATTTGCCACAGTGCCATTCTTTGTCAGTCAAAGTAGTAGCACAATTTTCCTCTATGAAGACAAAAACCAAACAAAAAAAACACAGCCTCAATTGATTCTTGCGAAAGACAAAATGGAAAATCTTACTACAGGAAACAGAAGAACAACCTAGTGGGGCAAAATGATGGATATCTTTCCCCAGTTATTACATGCAGTCAGTCATTTTTGCTACAAGGAATATACAAACAACAACTGAAATGTCATTTTCCCTTTCCTCCCATATTATATAACATGAAGCTATATTGTACTTAAAAATCATGAAGTGCTATATTTTTAACTAGCTGGCCAATGCTGAACTCCTTATAAACCGATTATCTGTAAGTGTGTTACCCAGCTCCTTACGAAGTCACCCTATAAGTAAATTTGTGTTTTTCCTTACACAATACTGTCAGAAATGTTACTTAGTCTAAAAAGTCTACTTCTACATGTATTAGATCACGAGAATAAAATGCTGCTTTACTAGAATTTGTAAAGCTTCTTTTTCCGCAAAAGAAAATATCTGTCACCTTTTCCTTTATAGGTCAAATTCAGGTAAGATAAACTGTTCTGGAGACAAAAATTGTATGAGTAATACCACCTTCATGACGAAAAAAGCAGGAGAGTAAAATATAAGGAAGAAAAGAAAAAGAGAAACGAGAAAACTACAGAAGATACATAACTGTGTTTTGCTTTATTACAAATCTGTGGCTATTCTTATTCATGGCTATTCTTGATTTGCCTACCTCACTTCTACAGTAGCTAACACAGTGTAGTTTCTACATGAAATAAATGGAGCATCCTTCATTTGAATAGGAAAGTTATGAATTAATATTGACAGCTTTTAAATAGCCAGCACAGCAGTACATAACTTCAAAGTCAAAGTCATCTCTTCACTTGTTGCTGTTAGTATTCTTCTTTGAAATGTCCCATTGGACATAAGGTGATAAGAAGGGTTATATTTCATTTCTATTTCTGTTTGATTTACAGTATTTTCAGTGAAAATACTGCAATCTGTATTATAGCTAGGACAACCTATTTCTGAGAGTTGTATATTCAAGATCTTTTACAGAATTATACAATATTGAAAGACCACAGTTTAAACTTTACTGTGATTTTGTGGGTAAAATTGTGTGCCTCTACTCAGTTGTTCCTGTAGTTCTGTACATATGCAGTATTTATTTTCTACCTATCTGGGGAAGTTCCTAAGGTCATAGACCACTGGACCAAAGCCAGTTTACATTGGTTGAAGAAGCGACCTTCACTGAAAGGAAAAATTGGTAGTACTCAGTTGTGGAAATAAAAATGAAAAGACTAAATAAAGGAGCATAGTTTCAGGATGATGAAACTGCAAGAAAGATAAAGTGATGTTGACTAAGATTCCAACTGAGATTAAAAGATGTAGGAAAGCATTTCAGACTCTGAAGAGTAGTGCTAGCTGAAAAATAAACCTAAATCTTCCATCTTACAACTTATTACAAATATTTTGTACTTGTTTTTATCATAAATCTGGAGAAAAAATAAAAATATCAGCATTTATAAAATAAAAAGCTCTAGATAAATTTGAATGAGTTACAGATAAATGCAAGAGATCTTTGTATCAGCCTTTTAAATGAACTTTTTTTTCCTTTCTTGAACTTCAATTCATGATTTCAATTTGCCAGCCCAAAAGTGTGTGTTCTATGATGCATACTAATCTTTACCTGCCAGCGAAAAACCATTCAGTGCCTTAAGAAGCTTATTTCAGCCTTGTAACAACTCCAGTAGAAGAGTTCCTTCAGAAAGGAACCCTGAGAGGTTTGGACTAGAATTCCCTAGTTATCTATGAAGTCTAATAGAGAAATCATCTTTCAGGAAAATACTTTGATTCAGGAGTTTTGAAATATTTTGTTTCTGATAAAAATTCAGAATAATTCAGATGCAGAATAATCTCATGACAGACAGGAGAACTCGTTTTAGTTATTCAAAGAAAAAAGCCACTGAATCCACCTACTATAGATCATTATAAATTTTTCAAAAATTTTGTTTATAATCATAGAATCATAGAATCATAGAACAGTAGGGTTTGGAAGGGACCTTAAAGATCATCTGGTTCCAAACCCCCTGCCATGAGCAGGGACATCTTCCACTAGATCAGGTTGCTCAGAGCTCCATCCAACCTGGCCTTGAACACTGCCAGGGATGGGGCAGCCACAGCTTCTCCGGGCAGCCTGTTCCAGTGTTTCACCACCCTCATGGTGAAGAATTTCTTCCTAATATCTAACCTAAATCTGCCCTCTTTTAGTTTAGAGCCATTCTCTCTTGTCCTGTCACTACACACTCTTATGAAAAGTCCCTCTCCATCCTTCCTGTAGGCCCCCTTCAGGTACTGGAAGGCTGCCGTAAGGTCATCCCGGAGCCTTCTCTTCTCCAGGCTGAACAGCCCCAACTCTCTTAGCCTGTCCTCACAGGAGAGGTACTCCAGATCATCTTCGTGTCCCTCCTCTGGACCCGCTCCCACACACCTATGTCCTTCCTGTGCTGGGGGCTCCAGAGCTGGATGCAGTACTCCAAGTGGGGTCTCACGAGAGTGGAGTAAAGGGGCAGAATCACCTCCCTCAATCTGCTGGCCAAGCTTCCCTTGATGCAGCCCAGGATACAGTTGGCTTTCTGAGCTGCAAGAACACATTGCTGGCTCATGTTGAGCTTTTCATCCACCAGTACCCCCAAGTCCTTCTCCTCAGGGCTGCTCTCAAGCCACTCTATGACCAGCCTGCACTTGTGTTTGGATTTGGCCCGACCCACGTGCAGGACCCTGCACTTGGCCTTGCTGAACTTCATGCGGTTCTCACGGGCACATCTCTCCAGCCTGTCAAGGTCCCTCTGAATGGCATCCCTTCCCTCCAGCGTGTCAACCACACCACACAGCTTGGTGTCATCAGCAAACTTGATGAGGGTGCACTCAGTCCCACTGTCTGTGTCACTGACAAAGATATTAAGCAGCACCGGCCCACTACCAACCCCTGAGGCACACCACTCGTCACTGGTCTCCACCTGGACATTGAGCCATTGACTGCAACTCTTTGAGTGCATCCATCAACCCAGTTCCTTGTCCAAAGAGTGGTCCATCTGTCAAATCCATGTCCTTCCAACTTAGAGACAAGGAGATCGTGCGGGACAGTGCCGAATGCCTTGCACAAGTCGAGGTAGATAATGCCAGTTGCCCGCCCTTTGTCCACCAACGCTGTAACCCCATCATAGAAGGATACCAAGTTGGTCAGGCACGATTTGCCCTTGGTGAAGCCATGTTGGCTGTCCCCAGTCACCTCCCTGTTATCCATGTGCCTTAGCATGGTTTCAAGGAGGATCTGCTCCATCATCTTGCCAGGCACAGAGGTGAGACTGACTGGCCTATAGTTCCCTGGGTCTTCCTTTTTTCCCTTTTTAAAAATGGGGGTGATGTTGCCCCTTCTTCAGTTGGTGGGGACCTCCCCAGACCACCACGACCTCTCAAATATGATGGAGAGTGGTTTGGCAACTTCGTCCGCCAGTTCCCTCAGGACCTGAGGATGCATCTCATCAGGCCCCATGGACTTGTGCACCTTCAGGTTTCTTAGGCAGTCTCGAGCCTGGTCTTCTTCTACAGTGGGTGGTTCTTCATTCTCCCAGTTGCTGCCTTTGCCTTCTGCAACTTGAGCGGTGTGGCTGGAACACTTTTTGAAGACTGAGGCAAAAAAGTCGTTAAGCACTGAGGCAAAAATTCGTTAAGCACCTCAGCTTTCTCCACATCCTGGGTAACCATATCTCCAGCTTCCTTCCAGAGGGGGCCCACATTATCCCTAGCCTTCCTTTCATCACTGACATACCTATAAAAGGCTTTCTTGTTCCCTTTGACATTCCTGGCCAGATTTAATTCTGTCAGGGCTTTAGCTTTCCTAACTTGCTCCCTGGTTACTCAGATGATTTCTCTGTGTTCCTCCCAAGCTACCTGCCCTTGCTTCCATCCTCTGTAGGCCTCCTATTTCTGCTTGAGTTTGGCCAGGAGCTCCTTGTTCATCCGTGTAGGTCTCCTGGAGTTTCTGCCTGACTTCCTCTTGGTTGGGATGCATCGCTCCTGACCTTGGAGGAGGTGATCCTTGAATACTGACTAGCTTTCTTGGGCCCCTCTTCCTTCTAGGGCTTTATTCCATGGTATTCTACGAAGCAGATCCCTGAGGAGGCCAGAGTCTGCTCTCCTGAAGTCCAGGGTAGCTAGCTTGCTCCACACCCTCCTCGCTGCCCTAAGGATCTTAAACTCCACCATTTTCTGGTCACTGCAGCCAAGGCTGCCCTTGACTTTCACATTCCCCACCAGCCCCTCCTTGTTGGTGAGAACAAGGTCCAGCATCGCACCTCTCCTCGTGGGCTCCTCTGTCACTTGGCAGAGGAAGTTGTCATCAACACATTCCTGGATTCCAGCAACTTCCTGGATTGCCTGTGTTGACTACAATATCATACATATACATACACATATCTGTATATATACATATCTGTATATATACATATATGTACACAGATATATATAGATACATATATTAAAAGGCTACAGCTAATCAAATGGAGGGACTGCAAATGAATTGGATGAAATTATTAACAGTCAGTGGAAGCTGATTTGAAATTGGACCTGTACCAAGAAAGGATGGTTCTCCTCCATTCTCCTTCTCCTTGTCTCCCCTCTCTCCCGTGTGTCAGGTCTAGGAATTATGTGGCCAGATGGCAGTTAAAACAGTTTTCTGATCAGACTGAGGACTAATTTATTCCGCATATTCCCAGTCAGATCAATGACACAATGTTCCTCAGCCAGTGGCCACACAGTTGCTAGAACTGACTCAGGCGAATTACTAGGAATCTGGCTGAGGATGGAATGGGACCACTGGTCTCGAAGGCAGCACGACTTCTGAGAGGCATAAACCAATGGTGGAATTGTACCTCAGACACAAAAGACCCCAGTAAAACCTCTGCAAATTTTATTATATGAAAAAAAGTGACCGTGATTCTAATTCAGGAATGCTGTTCGAATTTAGACAGTGAGTCATTTGAGATAACCCACTCACAATGAAATTATTACCAAATTGACAATTTGACATAGCTCCACACATCTTAGTGAGATGGTTCCTTCTCTTGACATTGGAGTTTGCCACTTTCTTCTAATTCTGCTTGTGAGACATCCCTTCAGTTACATCTAACAAAACTGCTATTTATGGAGCATTAGTGGTTAGGGAGTAATCGTAGTTACAAAATGCATTACAAGACATATACTTTTGTATTTTAAATGAAAGGTGAAACTCTGTTTTCAAAGAAAAGCAAGTTTGAATTTAGATATTTGAGAAAAAATAGAATTTAAAATGTATATGATGAATATCATTGAAGTCCATCTGCCACCATTCACAAATCAACGTTTGCTTTTAAAATGTTAAGATAAAAGGGTTAGAAAAGGTGTTGTCATTCAGCTATGACATTTCAAGTAGGGTTAGTTAATTAAAAGACACTGCTGTGTTTTTTTGGTTCAAAGGCAGCAAAAGTTTTTCTCGCTCTACAGTGACACAAATGCCATAGTTCTATAGCTTCTTGTTACAAATTGCTGACCATCATCATAGAAGTGCCATCCACATCAAATCAACTGTTTTAGACAAGCTATTCCAGGACACCCAGAGTATTTATAAAGTACTTCCTCAGGGAAGTGTTTTGAAAAACAACTTCCCGGAAAAGAGGTTGCTTAGTAAAATTCTTCTTACAGCAAATCACAGGGTTTACATACTTATCAAAAATCATTGCAAGCTCAGACATGTCTGCATGAAGTATTGAGCTGACATGTGATAGATAATCTGACAGCTATATGTATGAAATTGGATGACTTAGGAGGAACAAGAAAAATAAACCACACTGGTTTGGTGTTTGCTCTCACTAGTTTCCAGGAGTTTTCTTTTGCTACACCAGGACTGTCAACCTCAAACTATTTATTTATGGGCACTCTTTCACGGAAATGCTCTTCAACTCAGTTGGCACAGCTCAGCTCTTGCCTTCAATTGATTTTCCCAGGAAAAAACTGTTTCTTTATGGGTTGAAGTTAATAGCATAATTGAAACAACAGCATCATATCTCTATTTGGGATTTTGAAGGGAAGTTTTTCATCAGTAACAGCATTTCACTAGGAATGATTACATGAGTGAGAGAAGGAAAGTCTTCCCAGCTTTCTGCATAAGTCAGAAGTAACGGCAACTGGAGCCAAACTAGAATCTCATAGTTCCTCATATCTATTCCTTCTCTTGCCCTAAGCACACCCTATGTACAAGAAGCCAAATGGATAGCATAAAGCAGAGATTCTGTCCTTTTTGCCTTCTTCTGATTAAACACCCAAAGCTTTCAGCAGGAGATAATGACATGTGCAAGACAAGAAAAGCAGTGGCTTTTACAGGCATATTACATCAAATTTGTTGTTGCCCAAACTTCATGGGACATAATTTTGTCTTCATGAGTCTACAGAAGACCTACAACATGCTTACAAGAAACTTTCAAGATAGTCAAGAATTTATCAAGACTAGATTTCTTTTTTTGAACTACAGCTTAACTTGACATAGAAGTTATTCAATGTGTAGGTCCAGCCTAAATGACTGTTAGAGTCTCATCTGACCTTAAAGCCTCACACTCTTAATACAAACTTTCAATTTAAAATGCTGGCTATTGATCTTTAGCTAGCTAGTAGTTCCTTCTACTCCACAGCTTCTCAAATGATTCATATGAAATTTCCATGGTTTCATTAACCCTATTACATTCTGTGGTAAAAGAACAGGGGTGCAACTGATACCGATGGTTGCTATCAGTGGTCCAGGTCTTTCCTGAAAGACCTTTCTCTGCAAGAATCCAAAGTTAGTCCCTTATATTGTTATGTAATAGAAGAGCCTTAATTCCCTTGATACGACTTATATACATATATCTATATGTCATGATTGTAACTTTTTTCAATCACTGAATAGCTGAAGAACATGGATGCTTCTAACTTTCAGTTTTAGACTTTTACATGTTGTCTTCTCCTGCATATATTTCAAAAAGCTAAGTAACTGTAAGAATTACCCCAAGAACTGAACTCATTAGATGTCATGTTAAGATCAAAATATCTCTGTAAACCAAGAGTTTCTGTTTACATTTGTATAACAATGATGTCCATGCTGCATTTAGGTGTGAGATAGTATAAAATATAGAAGTTCCCATTTTCATTGTATTATTACTACCTCAGGGCCACTAAAGGTGAACATTTTTGCTTGCTTCACTACAAGATTTACAAGCTTGCTTTGTATTCTTCAGGAGCTGTAAACTATACTGTAAAATCTCAGCAGATACTACCAAGTATGAATTCCAGGTGATCACCTGGATCCACATACTCTTCAAGGCTCTTGTGGACTCTCCCCACTAAGTAGCTCACAATATGTCAGATAATCCAAAGTAATGGCACTGAATCCACACACTGAGGGTACTATATACCAGTTGAGATACGTTGACCTATTATCTCAGAGTGATGAGGATGAGACTTGCAGTTCCTGCACTTGTCTTCCTGCATGATCTTCAGTTCTGGAGAAAGCACTAGGAGCCTTTCCGTCTAGTTAAAAGATATAAGAGTGGGGTGGTTTTCTCCTAGACTCCCAACTCACAAGACACTACGTATAGATGGGAGGGGGTTCATGGAGGCTGGAAAGACAGAGAAGAGAGTGATGTGAGGTCAGAAATATGGGTTCTAGCATAGGAATTGGCGGGATGGGGGCACAGAGCTGAAATTGGAGCAATTCATTTAGTCATCAGGAATGATTTCTCAGAATACAAGAGCTGCAAGCATTCTTTCTAAAGATCCATTTCTAAGTCACAGAATCACAGAACTGAAGGGATTGGAAGTGTCCTCTGGGGATCATCTAGTCCAACTCCCCTGTCAAAGCAGGGTCTCCTAGAGCAGATTGCACAGGACCTTGTCCAGGCGGGTTTTGAATATCTCCAGAGAAGGAGAATCCACAACCCCTCTGGGCAAAGAAGTTCTTCCTCGTGTTCAGTTGGAACTTGCTATGCTTCAGTTTGTGCCTGTTGCCCCTTGTCCTGTCGCTAGGCACCAATGAAAAGAGTCTGGCCCCATCCTCTTGACACCCACCCTTAAGATGTTTATGAGCATTTACAAGATTCCGTCTCAGTCATCTCTTCTTCAGGCTAAACAAGCCCAGCTCCCTCAGCCTTTCCTTGTAGGACAGATGCTCCAGTCCCCTAATCGTCTCTGTGGCCCTCTGCTGGACTCTCTCCAGTAGTTCCTCATCTTTCTTGAACTGGGGAGCCCAGAACTGGAGCCAATACCCCAGATGGGGTCTCACTAGGGCAGAGTAGAGGGGGAGGAGAACCTCCCTCGACCTGCTGGCCACACTCTTCTTAATGCACCCCAGGTTCTCATTGGCCTTCTTGGCAACCAGGGCACACTGCTGGCTCATACATGTTAGGGCTTCACTTTGCATTCAGTTAAACTCAGATTAGACAGGATAGGCAATAAGAGAGCTCATGTTGATCTGCACTATGTCCTACACAGTAGCACACTGCACGTATGCAAAATGATTCATGTGACATATGTTGAAATATGTTAGAATCGAGATTTAAGTCCAAATGATAGTAACACTGTAATGCATACTGACTGTACAAAACCCACTGTTACCTGCTGTATGCTGACTAGAGTGGTCCTTCCAGTTTACCAGTAGCAGTAATAGCTGACCGATGGCTTTGAATATAAGCACCAAAGGGACAGGGCATATCTCAGTTTGGGTTCAATTTGATGTATTTCTATATCAGGAAAACTATTTGATTGTATATTAACTCAGGATATCAGTTAGTGAATGCTAGTCCTGATCTGACCTTTTTTAAAATGTATGTTTTTTCTTTAGTCGAGTTTTCAAAATTACAATATTATGCAGATACATCTGAAGGATATTCACTTTGCACTTCTCTCTTTCATATTCTCCTTTGTTTGCTGTTAATTCTAATTTAGTTGTATTTAATAGCATTTTATACTGCTCAGCATAGAAAGGCTACATACAATTAAATTTTCTTATTCTCTTTAGTGCAATAATTTCTTATAAAATTTTGAAGAAATATCCATAAAGAGTAAAAAAAGGTATCTCCCAGACTAACATTGTTGCAAGTTAAGGTCAGACAAAGTAAGTGAGGATTAGTGTACAGATTGTGACTCCACAAACATCTTTGCAAATCAGGAAGATTTTATCTTCTATCCTGGCAGACGACTTACAATTTACTACAGTAAATTATATACATTTATTACTATAGTATTATATGACTACTGTAAGATCACACCTTGTTCTGCTATTATTCCACAGTCTAAGGGAAGGACTCCTTCACTTTCATAGTCTATGAAGAATTAATTAGCAAAATTCACCTGTGCAAAATAAAGAGCACACTCATCCTCCAGTTTTAGATCCTTATTTTAAAAGTGGTAAGAGTTGAAGGTTACATACATTTGCATATCTGGGCTCAAATCCAGAATTTGCTCATTTAAGTGACTCATTGGAGATCTTTTATAAATCGCCTTGTGATTTTCGAAAGCTATTTAAGTTTGAGTATCTATAAACTGTTTCAAGACTTACGATTCCAATACTGATTTTTAAAAATTTTTAGTAGATATTTAAGAAGAAATTGTAATAATTTAAGACTCCAGAAGGCGCCTCTGTTTAGTGTTAATAAATTCACTATGGTTAACAATAAAAATATTTTGGGTGCTTTTTTTTGTTCTTATTTTCAGGTCACATTAAAAAAAAGTATATAATACACTATTGCATGTATGCATTGCAGTTTTACAACAGCTTAATTTACAATTCAATCAACGTGAGCCACACTAGAGGCTGTACTAAGTATAGCCTTTCTGGATTCATTAGAGTGGCTGCTCATTCAACAATAAGGCTTCACTTGCCAGTAGTCATTCTCTCCTAATCCTTGCAAGTCTACTGAGAATGCAGCTCTGCTCATAAACTGCAATGGGGCCTTGTGCTTACAGCTATAGCCTTTATTGTACATTATCCACCTCAAACATTGCCTAACTGTTTAGTTTTTAAGTGAATAGTTGAGCAAATGACACATATTCACACTGAACGTATCAGTATCTCAGATGGGAAAAGTGAGTGTCACATATATCCCAGGAAGGGGGAATAACATGGTTGTCTATACAGCTGGTTGCTGATCCTTCATCTCTGTGTTGATTTTTCCATTTCTCAGTGTAAAAGAAGATCCATCTCTTATCCTGAGCATAACATAATCTTCTCAGTTTTGTGTGTGATTCTTTCAAAGCCTCTGCTATATGCAGCCATTAAAAATCATTTAATTCAGCATTATGCCTGAATTAAACATCACACTGAAAGTATAACTGGGAAAAAAGATACTGACTGAAAAAAAGGCAACTACTTCTATTTCTCACTATTCCTGTATCAAAGACAGATGAAAACAGACCTGAGTGCCACAGCTTTTTGACTTACACAGATGGTGATGGCTTCTCCTCCATATCAACTTCTAACTGGAAGGCAAATTCATATATTCAGTTCAAAGCCTGCCTGCAGCACCAAAATCTCAAGAAACTACTTCCCCAGTTGTAGCCATAAAACATGCTATTTGTGGTTCTGTACGTACTGGTTGATTTGCTTTGCCCCTCAGAAAAGAAATGCTATTTCTCGAATAAAAAAGTCAACAGAACAACCAGCCATCATTGTACTTGTTGCAGTAACACCCAGCAATCCCAGGATAACGCACCAACCTGATTTTTGAGGTAGATCTGCAACTTTTTTCTTAAACCAAGGATAATAAAAAAGGTGCAAAATATAAACAAAAAAAGTTAGAAGAAGAATCTTTTTCAAAAGGGAAAAACTCACTTGTAATGGACAAAACAAAACAGATAAACACAAGTCTTCTTTTATGGTTTCTATCACTTTATCACTGTAATGGGGGTCTTTTCCTTCAGTCTCAGTCTCAGTATAGCGACACTCAGTCTATTGTTCAGCAGCAAGAAACCCTTCACAGGCACTTCTAAGAAACGGCATTTTTGTAAGCTGTGAGTCCTGTCTTCCCTCTCCTCTTCAAGGATTTTCAGGCTTTCTGAACTGCAGGCTCCCATGTTTGCCACATCAGTCCTTCTCTGCCTGCCGAAACGGCATGCTCAGTTGCCATCAGAGAGGTAACCCTTTCTTCTCCCTGCAAAGGCTTCCACTCTGCCCACACTTCAAGTGACAGGAAAGGACAAAGCAAGCAAATTCCTCCCTTTGTCAAGTTACAATCTTTTAACAGAAGACAATATACTGAAGCAAGCAAAACAGACACAATCTGTTACAGAGAGGGCATTGGGAGGAGCAGCCATTTCGACCTTTTAGATGAACTCCCTTATGCCTCTGTTTATGTACTTGTGGTCCTGCTACAGAATCAGTCTAACTGAAACACAACTGTTTTTGCCAAGCTCTACTTACAGGAAATAAAAGTAACACAATCACAGAAACATCCCACAGAGAACAGTGGGAATGTTTGGTCTATAAACTAAACACATCAGACTTGAAAACCCAGCTACTTACACATAGATGTAGTAGCCAAATTAAAGCTATTTATTTTGATAATAGACACATGAGGCTGAGTTATGTTTGGAAGACTGCGTTCTTCCTTACATTGGACATAGAATTTCTCCATGAGGATCTCAAACATTTTTGTTGCGATGGATTTTCCCCTTAAAAAAAAAAGACCTGTTGCTGGTCAAAATATATCCAGCTAATTGACAGACCTTTATTCTGGTAAGCTATTTCAAATCTTAATTGCCTTGCAGTTAGACATATACTTTCTTTCAATGCTTGAAGAGTTTCGTCCCTTAATTGCACTTTTCTGCCAGATTTGACAGGTCCCTATCATCTGAAATCACATACAGGTTTATATACTTGTAAACCATGATATAGTCTACTAAAATTTCTCTTTAACAAACTTGATTGAGACCCATTATTTTATGCAGATATTAATTTAATTTTATCAATTTTACAGCTTCATTTCTATTTTCATCTTACTAAATTTAAAATACAGGTTTTAAATTACAATACAGTGCTCGCATAAGAAACCAACCTCTCTTAGCAGTATACATAGGAACTGTTGGTCCTCTGCTTAGATACCTGACAGACTTCTCTCAGACACAACACACCATTGAAAGATTAAGTTCAAGTGGTTATTGTCTTGGTTTTGAGTAAAACAGAACCAATTCTCTTTTAGTGACTTTTCCTTACAGCTAAATTCTTCTATGCAACTGCATTTTACCGCAGTTGGCTGCATATTTTACAGAGAGTTTCCAGTCCAAAGCTGGTAACACCTAATGTTTGTAGTCTTACTGAGCTAATGGTAGGAAAGGAATGCAGAAAAAGGCCCCTGTTTATAATTATTACTAGAGCAGCCAAGGTCACTGATAGACCTCTTAGGTCCCGCAAGTGAGGAGTCATAAAGGGTCACCCTCGCAGGGAGGGGTGCACAGGACAGGTGACCCGATACTGACCAGCGAGGTATTCCATGCCATGCACGTCATACTCAGTTTAAAGCTGGGGGATCACGAGGGTCTCGTTTTCTTTGTCCATGGCCGCCTGCTGAAGAGGACCCTGCTAGTTGTTCTACCTGTGATCCTGATCCGTGCATCCCTGAGTCCAGTTCCTGCCTGCTCTCGAGGCCAGTCTGGGACTGCCTGGTGCTGCCTGGCAGCTGCTGGTGGGATGCCAGCTCCCCGGCATCCATCTGTGGGAAACTCAGTATCAGTTTTGTATATTTTGTTTTATTCCTCTTATTATCAATATTAGTGGTATTATTGGTGTCATTAGTAAAAGTTTGTATATTCAATTTTTCAGTCTTTCTCCCTTTTCCTCCTTTTCCGTTCCTCTAGTGGGGAGGAGGGGGTTAATAGAGAGCATCTGTCACTCAGTTTATTGCCACCCTGCTTTAACTGTGACAGTTATTCATCATTATTAATTTCAGCTTTATCACTTCCAACTATACAGCTTCTCACAATGTAATTATTATGAATACTACTTTTTGCTATAGCAAGCCTTTGATTTTTGCTGAATTTCTATTGCTTTCTGCCATTGGAAATATTGTAAGTCATATGAAAACTTTATTAGCAATGATTTTCCATTTTTTCCCCTCCAAGCTACTGATAAAGTTACTAAACCATACTGGGCTAAGAACAAATCTCCTCTGGCTTACTATTTCTCATTTAACTTGACTTTTGATAACTAATAGCTAGAATGGTTTTAAATCTTTCTATATGTAGTATATAGATTTTGCATAACATTCGAGATAAAGTAGAGAGAGGAAAGGAGTGATGAAAATATTGTACTATATAATATCAGATATTTCCAGAAACATGGAAATCAAAAAGAAATTATCTTTTGACCTGTGAAGTCAAAATTCACCCATGAAGTTTTTTATACTCTTGAAACATATAATACATTGGACGAACTTACTTCCAGGCAGCTATCTTAGTAGATATTATTTCTTCCTTATTAGCCTGTCCATGCATTCTGAAATCAATTGAAGCTGTCTACTTTATCAGTCCTTTTACTGAATTAAAATATTTGCACACTTATACATTTGGTCAACCCAAATGTCTGTACTATTTCAAAGTATCTATAGTAGGAAAAGCTTATCAAAACCCTATTTGAGAACTCTGGAAGGAAAAAAAAAAGTATTAAAGCTTAGAGACAAAGAAGAAGAGGATTTCTGACTCTTTCTCTCTCCATGCATGTTTACTACTTTCTATAGGAATACTTCCTGTAACACTGTTGTTACATAAGAATCTACTTTCGCTTTTAAATTGTATTATGTTTTTACTGATGTTACCCATTTTTTTCCCTGTACATACATATAGAATACCAAAGCTGTGAATTGTAAATACATTTCAGCTGTTGTGGCTGTGTATCTTCTGTAGCATTTTTCTGTTAAAACCCAAATTCAAGGAATTTATTACCTCACACTTTTGTTTTGCATTGCTTTGTACAATGGGCAAAAATATTCAGATATTCCCTATATACTTTCCCTTTTTACAGTTCAGGGAAGGTGTCTTAATGTCTTCTCTGCTGTGGTTGGGTTTTACTTATAAAGCAACACCTTTTCCATTTCCTCCTGAACTTCTGTCAATACGGTGGCTGAGGCTGGAGGGGGTAGTTTAATACAGCTGACATCCACTACTGCCAGGGAATTAATTTGTGTATATTCCACTACAGCACATAGCACCCGATAAAACAATAATCTCTGTTACTTTTTCCTTAGACTTGTTATCACTTGGTTTATACTCAACTGTTGTTTGCATCAGTGAGTGTTTCTATATAATTATGAACTTGAAAAGACTCTTGGCTGAATATGAGTTTGGTTGTCTATCACAATTTTCTCTAGCAGAAAGCAGCAAATAATCAAAACACAAAGAGATCATTGCATGGAAGGACAAGCAATAAAGGTTTCCTCAGCCAATGTGCAATATGCTTCCACAATTCAATTAATTCTACATGATTTTCTTACAATGGAAAATGATACTTTGTGTTAGTTTCCATGATACACAGAAGCTAAGAAAGGATACTTCTTTTACCCACTTTAGAAACATGAAGTGGTGGGTAAAGCTTCATATCATATAAATACACACACATAAACACATTCACAAGCACAAACATATTTTAGGGAGATGAGGAGTGATAGAGCTGCACAAATCTCTGGTATATACAGATAAAACAGAAAATCTAAGAGTTTTTCTGACATATATCTAATCAAGTAATTGACATTCTTTGATACTAAACGAATAGGTCCTTGCTTCAGTTCTTTGAATGACTGAATGGCATACCAGGTGAAATAATTTGTGTATTTCAACTCTAAGGGTCAAAACTGACCTAGCATGATGTTCAATTTTATACAACCAACAGAAGATATTCTGTAAGAATAGAAGAAACATAAGATTGTGGTGATCTTCTGCATAAAAACTGACAGAGGTGAATGATTTACTGATCGTGATTAATGAGTGTCTCAATCTGTGTACGAAAAGGAAGAAAAAAATTACTGATATTGACAAAATGTGTTATTGCTATTCAGGCAATACTCCATACCACAAGAGCAGAGTCTTCAGACTTCACAGTTAAGCTTGCAGCCTTGGTCACATTTTGTGATGAACACAGCAGGGGAACACACAGTCATCACTGGTGACGAATACAAAGTTTATGGAACTATGAAAAGACTGGGACATACCACAATAAAATAGAAGCGTCACTGATTCTTACAGAAAGATGTAAACTTGAAGGTGAAAGGTTTTTTCTCAATAGGGTACAATTTTCTCCAAAAATCTTTGTGTACCTTGGACTGATTTAGCAGACATACACTGGGGTGAAGTACAACCTAATCCCTCTCTACGGGGAATCTGGACTGTTCTACACATGTTGCTAGTATCCAAAATATAGACTTCATTCCTGTGCAGTTGTGGCAGGTCATTTTAAGGGGGTTATGAGGCATTTATGCAGAGCATTCAGCTTTTCAGGTAACTCACAATCTTCCTGTGTATTCTTACAAAGTCAGCTAAATCCATGCTGGTTTATGCTCTGGTAAACATGAATATTGATATTTCAGTAATGAATCTTAAAGCCACGACTTTGTTCAAGAATCATACAGGTTGCTTGGTAGATAACACATATTAATTCTTTTGACAAACAATGCAGAAGTATAAGCCATTACTACTATTTCAATAAATATATCTATATTACAATAATAAGAATACATATAAAATTTGAAAGTCCATAAGCATATGTGTGTGTATATATAAGTATATCTAGGATACACATCCCAAGTCAGTCTTCCACATGTCAACTTTCTGTAGAGATGCTATATATGTTCCATTAATTGGTGTTATTTATTCTTACCATATTGAAAGAGAAGAAAGAAAAAGAAATGCAAAAGTATTCTGCTCAAGTTCACAGAAGGCAAGTTGCTGAACAGAGCTCTCCTGGTGTTTCTTTCACAAAATGTAATGATACAAAATTGCAGTGCTGCAGACACTGTTACTTAGTATTCATATCACAGAAGCAACAAAAGTCTCACAATTTTTGAGAACTACCTGAGTGATCAAGTTTTTGTAATTAATCTTTCCTGCCTGATTGGATTTCAGTTCCACACCTTCCATTTTCAGTCATCAAGAGGCAGTGAACAGAACTTCTACTTACCTCCCAAGTACAATCATAACATAGTAGAGTGAAACAATGATATAGACTCAAATCTAGGTTGTATTGTCATAAACAGTTAAAATTATGAAATGTTTCATATACTCAGTCAGTTCTTGATATACAAGAATGACTATTTATTATTTGATTTACTATGACAGCTGAAAAATATAGATACTTGAAAGTATGAAAAAACTTTGAGATTTCGGGGAAGAAATTGGCTCAAACCACATAACACAAGATATCTAAACAGAAGTCAATATAGCAGTGGATAGCAAAGAGTAGGAGAATTCCTGCATATGGGAAGAGAACGGACGAAGTCTTACACATCTCACTTTGTTTCTGTTTATCAACTAAAGTGATCTTTAAGTGTATTTTTCTTGGGATTACATTTCATTTGGCAGTTTATTACTGAGTGAGAAACTAAACAGTCATTCTGACAGTGTAAAGAGCATAAACATCCATCATCATTCATGTTTTAAGAAATCTATTACTCAACAGTGGATTTACAAAAACCAGATGTGTCCAGTACGGAATAAACATTTACCAAATCCTTCGTAGTTGACGATGCCTAAATTACTGAAATGATTAAATGTTTCATTAGAACAGCTAATGCTAAGCATCTGAAAAATACTGTAGTTGAGCAAATTCAGTTTGGCTTACTTATTGTCTTTCAATAGAAGAAAACCTCCATTATTTCTGCTCATTACTTTCTGCATATATACACATATACACACATGCATTCACACATATGTATAATTATACAGGCACAACAAATATATTCCACAATCCTATATTCCTGCTTGAAGAAATGGGCTGCTTTAAATACTAAATTTCCACAATCACTTAGTGCTAGTTTACACAAGAAACAACCTCGCTCACTCTCTCTTATACATCAGAAATTTTCTGCAGAGGAATGTTAAAGCATTTACTGTTGCTTTATACAAAAAACAGAGAACCAGATCTATGTGCAACCTTCCCTTTGTACTGTCTGTTCTCTCAAGCTGTGCTTGAATATTCTTTGAAATGATTCCAGCATGCCTCAAATCTGAAAAGTCATTAGCAGATGCTTAGTACCTATTTAAGCTTAAATTACATGTTCACAAAATATCTTCTATAATGTTTGAAAAATTCAGTGTTTCCTGCTCCTTTGATTTTATCTTCACAATAGGTAATGTTTTTCTTTTTCCTGGTTTAGCTAGACTTAACTCCTGGAGTCACATTCTTACATGAACGTCTTGATTTTTTTTATTATTAGAATCATAGAATCATAGGTTGGAAAAGATCTCTAAGATCACTAAGTCCAACCATCCACCCAACAACACCATGTCTACTAAACCATATCCTGAAGTGCCACATCTACACGATTTTTGAACACCTCCAGGGATGGGAACTCAACCACCTCCCTGGGCAGCCTATTCCAATGCCTAACCACTCCTTCAGTAAAGAAATTTTTCCTAATATCTAATCTAAACCTCCCCTGACACAACTTGAGGCCATTTCCTCTTGTCCTATTGCTAGTTACCTGGGAGAAGAGACCAACACCTTCCTCACTACAACCTCCTTTCAGGTAGTTGTAGAGAACAATAAGGTCCGCCCTCCGCCTCCTCCTCTCCAGACTAAACAGCCCCAGCTCCCTCAGTCGCTCCTCATAAGACTTGTGTTCTAGACCCCTCACCAGCCCTTCTCTGGACATGCTCCAGCACCTCAATGTCTTTCTTGTAGTGAGGGGCCCAAAACTGAACACAGTGCTCCAGGTGTGGCCTCACCAGTACCGAGTACAGGGGCACAATCACCTCCCTACTCCTGCTGGCCACACTATTCCTGATACAAGCCAGGATGCTGCCGGCCTTCTTGGTCACCTGGGCACACTGCTGGCAAATGTTCAGCCAGCTGTCGACCATCACCCCCAGGTCCTTTTCCTCTGGGCAGCTTTCCAGCCACTCCTCCCCAAGCCTGTAGCATTGCATGGGATTGTTGTAACTGAAGTGCAGGAGCCAGCATGTGGTCTTGTTGAACTTCATACAGTTGGTCTCGGCCCATCAATCCAGTCTGTCCAGATCCCTCTGCAGAGCCTTCCTACCCTTGAGCAGATCAACACTCCTGCCCAGCTAGGTGTCTTCTGAAAACTTACTGAGGGAGCACTCGATCCCCTCTTCCAGATCATTGATAAAGACGTTAAACAAGACCAGACCCAAAACGGAGCCCTGGGGAACACCACTCACGACCATCTGCCACCTGGATTCAGCTCCATTCACCACCACTCTCTGCACTTGGCCATTCAGCCAGTTTTTATCCAGCAGAGAGTATACCCATCCAAAGCATGGGCAGCTAGTTTCTCCAGGAGGATACTGTAGTGAACAGTGTCAAAGGCCTTTCTACAGTCCAGGTAGATGACATCCATAGCCTTTCCCTCATCCACTAAGCGTGTCACCTGGTCATAGAAGAAGATAAGGTTTCTCAAGCAGGACCTGCCTTTCATGAACGCATGCTGGCTGGGCCTGATCCCCTGGGTGTCCTTCACATGCCCGGTGAGTGCACTCAGGGTGAACTGCTCCATAATCTTCCCCAGCACCGAGGTCAGGCTGACAGGCCTGTAGTTCCCAGTATTCTCCTTCTAGCCCTTCTTGTAGATGGGTGTTACACTGGTGATCCTCCAGTCATCTGGGACCTCCCCTGTTAGCCAGGACTGCTGATAGATGGTGGAGTGGCTTGGCCAGCTCCTCCACCAGTTCCCTCAGCACTCTTGGGTGGATCCCGTCTCGCCCTATAGACTTATAAGTGTCCAGGTGAAAAAGCAGGTCATTAGCTGCTTCCTCCTGTATTATGGGAGGTTTGTTCTGCTCTCCTTCCCTATCTTCCAGCCCTGAGGGCTGACTACACTGGGAGTAACCAGCCTGACTATTAAAGATGGAGACAAAGAAGGCATTAAGTACCTCAGCCTTTTCCTCATCCCTGTTGGCAATATACCCCCTTGCATCCAATAAGGCATTTGTTGTTGATGTATTTGTAAACACATTTTTTGTTGTCCCTTACAATGGTGGCCAGCCTGAGTTCTAGCTGGGCTTTTGCCTTTCTAATTTCCTCTCTGCATGACCTAACGAGATCCCTGTACTCCTCTTGAGTCACCTGCCCCTTTTTCCGTAGGTGGTAAACTCTCCCTTTTTTCCTGAGTTCGAACAAAAGCTCCTTATTCAGTCAGGCTGGTCGTCTTCCCCGCCAGTTCGTCTTGTGGCACACGGGAACAGCCTGCTCCTGTGCCTTTAAGACTACCTCCTCGAAGAATGTCCAGACTTCCTGGACCCCTTTTCCCTTCAGGACTCCCTCCCAAGGGACCCTCTCAACCAGTGTCCTGAACAGGCCAAAGTCTGCCTTCCAAAAGTCCATGGTGGTGGTTTTGCTGGCCCCCCTCTTAACTTCACCTCAAACCGAAAACTCTATCATTTCATGGTCGCTAAGCCCAAGACAGCCTCTGACCACCATATCTCCCACCAGTCCTTCTCTGTTAGTAAACAGCAGGTCTAGCGAGACACCTCCCCTGGCAGGCTCACTTACCAGCTGTGTCAGGAAGTTATTTTCCACACTCTCCAGGAACCCCTTAGATTGCTTCCTCTCTGCTGTGTTGTATTTTCAGCAGATGTCCAGTAAGTAAAGTCCCCCACTAGAACAAGGGCTAGCAATTGTGACGCTTCTGGCAGTCTCTTGTAGAAAACTTCATCTGCCTCTTCATCCTGCTTGGGTGGTTGATAACAGACCCCCAGCAGGATGTCTGTCTTGCTGTCTTTCGCCCTCGTCTTTATCCATAAGAATTCAACCTCGTCGTCACAATCATTGAACTCTATACAATTGAAGCAGTTCCTAACATATAGAGCCACCCCATCACCTCTCTTTCCACGCCTAGCCCTTCTAAAGAGTTTGTAGCCATTCATTGCAGCACTCCAGTCATGAGAGTCATCCCACCATGTTTCTGTGATTGTGGCCAAGTCATAGCTGTCCTGCTGTACAATGGCTTCCAGCTCCTCCTGTTTATTGCTCATGCTACGTACGTTGGTGTAGATGCACTTGAGCTGGGCTGTTGATCTCACCTCTGACCCTAGCATGCCACGCGTATGCTCATCTTTAGTGAGCCAGGTTATGTCCCCTTCCCCATTTGAACCTAGTTTAAAGTCCTCTCAATGAGCCCCACCAGCTCGTGGGCAAGAATCCTTTTTCCCTTTTGAGACAGCTGGACTCCATCTGTCGCCAGCAAGCCCGGTGCCATGTAAACCTCCCCATGATCAAAGAAACCAAAATTCCACTGATGGCACCAGTCTCTGAGCCACCTGTTAATCAGGTGAGTTTTCCTGCCCCTTTCAGTGCTCTTCCCTGCCACTGATGGGATTGAAGAAAACACCACCTGTGCCCCTGACCCCTCAAACCAGTCACCCCAGTGCCCTGAAGTCCCTTTTGATGGCCTTGGGACTTCTCTCCATGATCTCATCACCACCAACCTGCATTACTAACAGCGGGTAATAATCAGAGACCAGGGAGCTTCGCAGCAACATCCCTAACCCGGGCCCCAGGGAGGCAGCAGGCTTCCCTGTGGGATGGGTCCGGTCGGCAGATCGGGTCCTCTGTTCCCTTTAGAAGGGAATCGCCTATGACAATGACCCTCCTTTTTTTCTTAACAGGGGCAGTCACAATATGTGGGGCTGACTGACTCGTCCTAGGCAACCCCCTGGATGGACCTTCACCCACATCCTCATTTGCCTGGCCCTCACATTCCAGAGCCCCATATCTGTTGCTGAAGGGAAAATGGGGAGGTGAGGGAGGCCGGGAGGGGATTCACCTGCCGACTTGAGTAGGAACCTGTTTCCATTCCCCCTTGTCTCTTAGGTCCCCTCTTTCTGCTTGGTGGAAAGAGGGTAGGGGGTCCTCTGCTTCTTGTGGAGCCGCCTCCTGCTGCCTTGGCCTCAGTGACGGCAGGGTACAGCTCCACCAGTCGATCTCCCTCTCGCTTTCCCTGACGTTCCTTAACCTCTCCACTTCCTCCTTCAGCTCTGCCACCAGGCTGAGATCAACTACCTGGTCACACCGAACACAGCTGTTGTCTCTGCTGTCCTCCGGTACGAGCGCCAGGCTCAGGCACTCCCTGCAGCCAGAGACCTGGACAGCTGTGTGTTTCTGTGGGACCTCTATCTGGGTCCCCACACTCCTTCTGGCAATGGCTTTCCCGCAGGTGGAAACCGTAGCTAGAATGTCCCCTGGGAGGGCAATGTCCACTAGATGGGTTGCCAGGAGGGGGACTGCACCCAGCCTGCGCACCTTTCCTGCACGGTCTGCCTGCGCCAACTGCCACGCAAACGGCTGCGCCGCACCCCGGCTGATGCACTGCAGCTTGGTTGCCAGCCCTGTTCGCCTGCGCTCCTGTTTGCAATTGTGTGACTCTACTGCATTAATGATGCAGTAGAAAATATATTTTCACTTCCTATTGATATGAAGCGAAACCTGAAATTTGAGAAGTAAATACTCAAAAATCTCTATAATTGAATGCTTGGGATTAATAGTGCAGACGCAGTTTTCAAGCTGTAGGTTCTGATTTTAGCTTCTATCTGTAAAGTGTCAAAACTCTCTAAAAAAAACAAACAACAAGATGAAATTGGCCAGTTTATAAGCAAATGGTAGCAGGTTAAGAAGTGCTCAGTAGGTACTTCGTTCAATGTAGATTAGGGAAAGGGAAAAAACCCAGAATAATCCCAGATATGTATTGCATTTCAGACCTGTCTTTCTACTAGGAACTTCATTCCTATGCTGTTAAGAAGACGAAATCATCTTGAAGTAGCACTAAACCAGGGAAAAAGGGACGCTTACTGACTTCTATAGGGATTTAAGACAGTTGTATCGTGTCATGGTTTAACCCGGCAGCTGGCAACTAGGACCTGTCAGCCACTTTCTCACCCCTCCCCTTCCCGCCACAGAGGGATTGGGAGGAGAAATAGCATCCTCGGTTCAGTCAGGACAGGGTTGATTTTTACCAGAAGCCAGGAGGGGACACAGCCGGGCCGGCTGACCCAAACTGGCCAAACAGAGCTGGGTATTCGGTACCATGTGCCGCCATGCTGGGTTCTGGTGGGGGAGCTGGGAGGGGGGAAGTGAATTGCGGCTCAGGACTGCGCAGGGCACCGGGCAGTGGGAGTTGCTCTGTTCCTTTCACTGTTTGTTTTGTATATTCTCCTTATCAGTATTACTGTGGTTCCTGTTCACTTCATTTGCTGTTCTGTTAAACTGCCCTTAACCCGACTCATGAGTTTTTTTCCTTTTTCTTTCCATTCTCCTCCCCATCCCCATGGGGCTAGGGGCGACAGAGCGACCGCGTGTTCCTTTGTGGCTGTCCACAGCCAAATTGCAACAGTATCCCAGACCCTGAGGGTATTGATACGGGGGAAATTATTCCAAATTTATGGTAACCATTTTCTTTTAAAAACCTATACCTTACATATAAAGTATTTTTTATGAAGAGTGAATAAATCCTATCTGTGTGTATTGCTAATTTTACTGTTGGTGATTTATCATCTTGTTTTATCCTTAAATCGTAGGAACAACCTGTTGGCTTATTTGACACATCTTTGTGTAGCAGGATTGCACTTACAATTTTTTTCATAGGTTCCCCCAGTATTTGTCTCTGTGGTATGCCTTGAATTTTTTCAGTGATAATAGCGGTTTTGGCAGGTTATTCCATTATTTAATTGACCTCATTTTTATACAGTGCTTTTTTACTTTTTGGCCTCCGTTTTCTTAATTTCAGGCC
Organism: Opisthocomus hoazin; assembly: GCF_030867145.1. Lineage (NCBI taxonomy): Eukaryota > Metazoa > Chordata > Aves > Opisthocomiformes > Opisthocomidae > Opisthocomus > Opisthocomus hoazin. Next base: position 102,477,380 of record NC_134416.1, read on the forward strand.
ATTACTTCCTCTTGTACCCACAATGACAAATTAAACTAAAACTTCTTTTTTTTTTTCTTTTTGGTTAGTCCTGGAAGGTACTTACAGATATTTCTTTTGTCATCTCCTGCTGATCTTCTCTGTAGGCTGTAAAAGTTTCTTGCTCTTAACCTCTCTTCATAGGTCATGTTTTCTAAACCTTTCAGCACTTTCATTGCTTTTGTCTCTACCATAATGATATCATTTTTTTACAGCACATAGATGAGAATTTCACAGTGCTCCAAAGGCACCCTCATCAGGTTTGTGTTATAATTATATAACAAAAAAAAAAATTTACAATGATTGTCCTGCATTAGGGCAAGATTTAAATCCATCTAAAAAGTACTAGAAAGTGATCAATTCAAAATCTGTTGAAGACCTATGTATGTTGTTACCCTATCTTTATTAGGATAGAAATTGAAGCAATAGAGAATAGGTGTCTTGGTTTCACCAGTATTTTGGTATCTAACCTATAGTTCCTTTGATGCAGCATATTTTTTCTCACACATATCTAACACATAAACCTGCTTATTCACTACAGCATGCAAGGCCTTTGCATAAAAATACCCAACTTCACTGTAACAAATCTGTATTATTATAGCCTTCTATTTATAACAATCAAACAGCCAATAACTGTTTTTATTGTTATTTAGACTCACTGATATTAACCCATATATGTCTGTTTTTTTAGATACCTGCTGTATTACACAGCAACATAGATGAACTTTTTACTTTTTCTATACTGTTTCTTTTTAAAACACCACTTAAATATTCATCAATGTAAGGGACTGAAACGAAAGTGATAGATCCTGATGTTCAATTTGAATTATTTTTTTTCTTCAGTGTTCTTACATGGCACATCCCTAACCTCTATGGAAATGAATTTTATTTTATATTTAATGAGCCCTTTTCTGCCAAGCTGATTTTCAGCTGAGTGGCCTCCAGTATATATTGGTGCAAGGGGCTGTTCCTCCCCAGGTGCAAGACTTTGCTCTTCTCCTTGTTAAACTTCATGAGGTTCCTGTTGGGCCATTTCTCCAGCCTGTTGAGGTCCCTCTGGATGACAGCACGACTCTCTGGCATATCAGCCACTCCTTCCAGTTTTGTGTCATCAGCAAACTTACTGAGGGTACAATTTACCTCATCATCCAGACCATTAACGAAGATGTTAAACAGGACTGGATCCAGTATAGACTCCTGGGGTACATTGTTAGTTACTGGCCTCCAACCGTGCAACTGATCACCACCCTCTGGTCCCGGCCATTCAGCCATCTTTCAAACAACCTCACTCCAATGTAGGACTACTGTGAACAGGGATCTGAAATATAGTCTTGGATCTCTGTCTAGAAATTCTTGCAGACAAACATAAATATGTTATCATCTTAATAGCAAGTGACTGTTCTTACCATCTGAAAGCATTATGTTTTTTGGTTGAAAATTCTCCTTTTTTGTTAAGGCCATTTAGTCAGGTAACAGAGAATTTTAAAAAAATAATTTTGTGATACCTTGTTTACAAAATCAAAATACATAGTGTTGCATATAAGAACAGAAAGTAAATATATTCATTAGAGGATGAAATTGGGCACTTGCAGCCCAGAAGACCAACTGTTCTGCATCCAGCTCTGGAGCCCTCAGCACAAGAAGGACATAGATCTGTTGGAGGGGGTCCAGAGGAGGCCACAAAAATGAAGGGATGGAACATATCCGCTGTGAGGAAAGGCTGAGAGAGTTGGGGCTGTTCAGCCTGGGGAAGAGAAGGCTGCGGGGGGACCTTATTGCGGCCCTCCAGTACTTAGAGGGGGCCTGTAGGAGAGATGGAAAGACTTTTTAATAGGGCCTGTAGTGACAGGGTAAGGGGTAATGATTTAAAACTACAAGGTAGATTTAGATTGGACATAAGAAATTTTTTATGATGAGGGTGGTGAGCCACTGGACCAGGTTGCCCAGAGAGGTGGTGGATGCCCCATCCATGGAAACATTCAAGGTCATGTTGGATAGGGCTCTGAGCAACCAGATCTAGTTGAAGATGGCCATGCCCACAGCAGGGGTGTTGGACTAGATGACCTATAAGGTCCCTTCCATCCCAAAGCGTTCCATGATTCTATGAAAAAAAGAATAATGTATAATTTTGGATTTGAAGTTAATTGTGTGAAAACATAGTTTCTTTCCAACATGACTGAGTTCAGGAGAAGACTTATCTTGAAATAAGACTCAAAACTTTGACAGTATTTCTCACCAACTATTTTTATACTTTAGGCTTCTTGCAGTGTTTCCATCAGTCTAATGTCTCAGTGTCTGGTACTTTTTACTTGTGACCACAGAGAGATGCTGGCTCTTTGTCATATTTTTTCCCACACTCACCCTATTTTCATCTTTGCCAATCTCTCCTGTTATTGCTAGTCCTTTCCATTTCTTTCTTCAGTATACAATTTCACAAGCAACTATAAGTCTTGGTGACAGTAAAGATTGCCTCCTTTAACAGTAACCCATTCTGCTCTCTAGGAAAAATTGAATGAATTTTAGAAGATCTTTCCAAAGCTTGCCATAACACAAAATCCGTGTAGCAGTGGCCAAGAGCTGATGTGGCCTATGTGTAATGAAAGACAGTTCTGAGCTACCTTTAAAAGTCCTACACTGAAGGCTGTTTTGACGTAGTGGAAGAAGAGACTGAAAGAATGGCTGAAGAGACAGATATTACTGCACGTACATGTCTGTATCAGGAAGATCTGTTTTTAACACTTAATAAAGACAATTCTTCTAATGCTATCTGACAGTGGGTTTATGTGTTAAATTCCCCCTAATTACATCTTTATGCCACTAGCAGCATAAAATTTATATTACTAAGTATTATGTGCTGACAGTGAGGGAAAGGGATAAATAAACTTACTCTGCTTTAATAGGTAACTTCTGCTAGGCTTTCTGGAAGCCTGAGATGCAAAATTCAGGATGCATATATGCTACATTCCCCTTGTAATTGTTACAATTGCAACTGCTTATCCAATAACTGAACATGATAATGATTGATTATGTGTCCAAGTACAGATTTTCTTCCTCTGTAAATCAACTTACCCCATTCCAGTAATTAATTGCATGGGCTAGTGAATATGAACTGGATGCAAAATGCTATAATTTTTTGTTTGGTCACAGTTTGCAAGATGTATAAATGCCTGAGACAAAGGCCTGAGTGTGAGTACCTGATATAAGTTAAGTAGTCTTGAAATATTTGGAATAAGTACTGTATGGTCATTTTCATGTGGCCAAGCTAAACACATTAAATAACCTTTGCATAAGTGTTATTCTCATTTGTTAGATTTTTAGCCATTTGGCAATAGATTAAACATAACAGGTGCAAGACAATACAGCATCAGGCATATATACACCTTCAAAAGATTTGATGATGAGATAATTTTGGAGAATTGTAACTGATGTGTCCATAGTGTGAATCTGAGAAAAGTAAAATTTCAGCTGTGTCTCCAAGGGGAATATTATTTTACTTTAACGTAAAGATTTTTTTCTGCCAGCTGAACAAGGACTCTGTCACAGAACTGAGATTTATGTATTTCTCTTCCATTTTTTCTGCAGTGCAGACTTAGTTAAAAAATTATCAAAAAGATTTTTTTAAAAAGTCATTGAACTTGTGCAATCAAAGGGGCTCATTTTAGAAATTCTTTTTAATTTTCTTTCTTTTTGTCTCTCCCCACTCCCACTTCTCTTGCTCTTTTTTTCTATGAATTTTGAGCCTGAAACAACATTACAAAATGTAAACAAATCTCCTTTTCTCTCTTCTGGCATTTGTGGAAAATCCCAAAACGATTTTCAGTGATTTCCATTAACTAGACACTGTAACTCTTTGTCTGAAAATCATCTAACATTTAGAAGCCAGATCTCCCCAATGTGTATATTTTTGATTCCTTATCAGCTTTTTTCACTCTATCAGATCATAGGACTGTAAGAGACCTCCAGGGTCACCAAATTCAGTATCATGCTACCACAGACAACAACATTATACTAACCCATATATGAGTCATTGAGCTGGATTTTAAAATTAACTAGCTGGGATTTGGGGAGCTTTTTCTTTTCCTTCCCTTCCTCCCCCCTTTTTTTTTCTTCTAGTTAACCAGTTAAGATACAGCAGTAGGAACTGTTTCTGCTTGACAATGATCTGCTAATTGTTACAGATTTGTGATTTGGTCCTAAAATACTAGCCTACTCAACAGAAAGAATGTCAGAGTATCTCTGCATCACTACATTGCAGTTTTGCATGGTTAAATAAGGTGCAAAATAAAAACCTCTGTGTGAATAATAGAGCAGTAGCAAGTAGCTTAACACTGATGGTACTGTAACTGTGGCAACACAAAGCTTAAATTTACTGGTAAAAAAATCAATGTAACTGTTGCCTCCCTGTTTTTTAAAATAAGTTGATTGATTGCATACCCCAGATGCTGCAGCTTTCAGTGGATTTTATCTAGGTATAGTATGAGGGAAAAAATTTTGTCTGTTATACACCTGAAAAACAATCAGACAGAAGCTGGCATCTGTTTTATTAAATATTAATGGTGTTGTGGAAGCTGGGCATTCATTTCACAAGCTTGTGTTGAGTAACATTTAATGCACAAAATGCCCCCAAAACCAGAAGGAATTTTTTGTGGTACCAGAAGCTACATAACAGAAACAAAAGTTGCGTATCACTTTCATTACCCAAAGCACTCAGGGGAACATCAGTATCTGCTCCATTTGTGGCATGTTTTCCTACCTTTCTACCATAAAATATGGCTTCCTTGACAATGGCTGCTCTCTTTATGAGTCAAGCCTCATTTAAGTCAAACCACAGTAGCTATAAGGTGATTCTGCTGTGTAGTGGTGGTGTATTTATCTCCTATTTTCTCTTTCTTGAATAGAGAAATCCACAACCTCAAAGAAGGTGTCAAGACCTTCTAAAAAACACACACAAATAAGAACAGAAGTGAAAATCACACTATTCTAGGTGAGGAGCTACCACAGATACGTCTGATAGGAGTCTGTGTCAGCCAGAGCATGGAGTTGGATTTGTCTAGGCTTGTGTATTGTCTTGTAAAGACAGTTTTTAGCAGAATGTAAACAAGACAATTCATCTTTTTAAGGCTAGAAAATTCACTCACTGAGCCAGAGAGAATAGAAATATAAACAGTTCATGTGAGAAAATCTATCCTTTCTCTTGAAATCCTTGCAGGAAGGTTTCAGTATGCTCAGTAGCTTTCAAGGTTATAGTAAGCCTTATGCTGCTCTTTTAGTTCCTACATAGCTTCAGTCTCCTTTGAGACCTAGCTGCCTATTACCTGCTCCTTAGTGTCTTGTTATGACAATGTCTTCTGTGTCTACTTCAAAGTCCTATCTTTCAAGACTGTGTCCCAGGTGAGAGACCACTTTCTTCTCCTTATAGACCCATTCCACTCATTCAGATGAAATTATGGAACCAGCTATACTTCTGCAAAAGATAAAACTGGAAGCACTATGAAAAACTGCTACACAATACAGCTCTCCTTCTACTAAAGTCCATGCCACTAATTGATTTTTACCTCAAGATCAGTATCTACAATGAATAACCTCCTATTCTACTGCGAGATTTAGATTAAGATGTAAGAAGTAAGAATTGAATACTTTCTTGCTTTCTTGGCCAAGGCACTTTTCTTTCTTACGTCATCTGCAATACGCTAACAAAGCATGTGCAAAGGAAAAAGTTCTTCTTTATGTTAGACAAACCTTCATAAAAGCCAATGAAAGTAGTCCTCAGAGGAAGGAATATCTTCTAAAAGATAACTCTAACCAATAACAATGATGTATTTTCTGAAACTGGCAGTATTCTGATCACTAGCCTCTTGCTAGTATTATCTTCACTCTTCCTTTTCCTTCATCACCTCTTGCTGCCAATAATCTGATAAAAATATTTAATCTTTTTTGGAGATCAATATAGCAATTGTCCATTATAATCAAGTTGCTATATTTTTTTCACTGTGCCATTAAAAAAAAATGAAAGAAAAGATAGAAAAGAAAGAACAAAAGAATGAACGAATGAGAAAGAATGAAAGAATAAGAAAGTGTGAATGAATGAAAGAATGAAAAAGAAAGAAAGAAAGAAAGAAAGAAAGAAAGAAAGAAAGAAAGAAAGAAAGAAAGAAAGAAAGAAAGAAAGAAAGAAAAGAAAGAAAGAAAGAAAAGAAAGAAAGAAAGAAAGAAAGAAAGAAAGAAAGAAAGAAAGAAAGAAAGAAAGAAAGAAAGAAAGAAAGAAAGAAAGAAAGAAAGAAAGAAAGAAAGAAAGAAAGAAAGAAAGAAAGAAAGAAAGAAAGAAAGAAAGAAAGAAAGAAAGAAAGAAAGAAAGAAAGAAAGAAAGAGAAAGAAAGAAACAAGCAAACAAACAAACAAAAGAAATATATAACTCCTAGCCGTGGAGTTTAATCTGGTTTGGAAGATAATTACAAAGGGAAAGAATTCTAGTTCTAGACAGTAACTGTGTCCATACACTCTGGCATCCACACCTTCTATGTGCTTCCAAAGAGGGCAAGTTTAGTGACAGGGGGTGCCTTTCATCTAAGAAGATAAAAAAGGAAAAATTTAAGGTTCTTAAAAGTTTTGTATGTTTCTAAACATACAAAGCACGCTGCTTTTTCCTATTTCCTTTTTCTAAGTTTCGCTTCAGTCAGTGATTCCTAGAGTCAGTAACAAGAGTTCTCTGCTCAAGTTTTTCTTAGATACATACACATTTTAGGATAGAAAATTACTGTGCTTTGCTTTGTTCACACTGGAAGAAAAAGAACTGAATATGTGGTGGGTATCTTAAGGAACTATTATCTGGTGTTGATGAAAGCTAGATTCTAGTTTAAGGCTTCTCAGAAGTTTAGGGAGAGTAAAGAAGTGTGTATGCATTCTCAGTGCAGTGGCAAGACCAGGACTGGACAATAGATAAATTCCTAGTCATCCATCAACCCAAAATCAAAATTTTTCCATAATTTTCACTGAAGTACTTAGTTTGAATCAACACATACCTAATGTTCTTTAAATCAGCTCCATTTTCAGGTGATTTTTAAGTCAGGGAAACCAGTGTTTCAAAGGAAGAATTACTTGTCAATCAAAAGCTAAAAGAGAGTAGTGTAGCTTTCCTTCCTCATCAAGTTCCCCAAACCAACAGTTAGGGCAATTGTTCAGACCACAGAATACAGTTAAAAATCTAACCTAATTGTAATTCAAAGCAGGGATTTGAACCAAAGCCTCCCTGCCACTGAAAAGAGAGTGCCTTATCCAGAGAGCCCCTTATCCAGGCACTGTTGTTTTGTCCAGCCAGCACAATGTTTTCTTTCACAGATAAGCTGTCTGTCTATGGCCAGTTGTCTGATGACAGCACTGTCTGTGCTTTGCCAAGTGGAAACCAAATGTTGCAGCCATTATGGCCAATTATCTTTACTTCCTCTATGAATGTGCTGTAGTCTTAGCAATCCCTTCTAAGTTATACTTCTAGATAAATAAGCCACGGAGATCAATTAGAAATTATCTATCTTACTATCTGTTAGAAAAAAAATTTTCTAAGTTGTTCCTGTGCACAGGAAGCCCAGCCCCCAGGAGTGGGGAAGATGTGCCCAGAACCTGACAGTCTCAATGCCTCTGTGTATCCTGTGTCCTCAGCACGCAGCCCTCCATTATCTGGGGACAGAGTGGACCTGTCCTTCATGAGGCCTCTGAAGGTACAACACCCCGCTTCCCCATGCACTCAGGTGAAAATTAATTGCCACACTGGAAGATCCCAAATCTAGTCCTACTGGAAATGATATGGCTAATTGTTTCGGACTTTGTAGTACCTTACAAATTTTACATTGATTCCTCACAAAAAAAGGAATGTCTCTGCCAGAAGCTGTGGCTCTGCACTCACTTCTTCACGTAAAACCCCTTTCACTCTTTCCTTCTGGACTAATACCCACTCTGGAGCCTTTTACAATGCAGGTACTTCTAAGAGTATTTTTCAGGGTATTTTCTACTATTTTGCATTCTTAGGGTTCTAATTTCACTATTCCATCTTCTTTTTTTAATCTTGATCCCTGTACTTTTCCAGATAAAGATGACGTATAGTAAGGGACAGTCCAGACAGATCTGTCTGTTTTTGTGTTGATTATATATTTCATCCTGCAAAAACAGAGTAGTAAGGAACGAAGTCTGAGCTGGGGTATTTCTCAAACTCTGTGCCAGTTGCTCAAGAAGATGACTTGAGAAAGAGTTTTCAGAAGTTTCTATCTTAATTCTTTAGAAAATTTACAAGCATTTATCTAAAAGCTTTAGGTTCAGTCGTACATGTCTGCTGGTTATTGAAATGTGAGTTTGAAGAAATCTGGGCGTTTCTTTTTACTTGCTCCTTTGGCTCCAAAGCCTCAGAATTATTGAAATTAACAGCAATGGTAAACAATTGCTTACAGTATCTCAAGGAAAGGAAATGATGTTAGAAAAAAAGCATGAGATTAATCTAAAAAGTATCAAAACTCATAACAGCACCTTGTGTCTATGCTGTCTAACACTGCACAATGAAGTTTGACTTAACTAATATTGTCAATATTTTAGTGAATTTTGTATTCTTATATGGACTTTACTGCATTTTTGAAATATTTTAATGAATGCCACAAAAAGAAAAATAGCTAAATTTATGCATATTGATCAAACTCCTCCAAACTATTTCCCCTCTATGTGATAAGTAGTCACCTCTTAGCTTCCCTTAGCTTCCCTAGTTATAGTCGTGTAGCAAGCTGCGTTTTATCTAGCTAAAAATAATTAAGTGCAACCATTAAAAAGAAAACAAACCTAACAAAACTATCGTTATGATACATGCAAGATTGTGGAAGTATTACAAATGTCTGAAAAGTGCATTAATTTCTTTGAATACTGAATGTAAAACAAATGTGGTGTCACTGATCATTTGCAATTTGGTTTAACTGGGATCTATTGAATCTTAGCTTATTAGTATGCTATGTATGTAAAGAACTATCTGGATACATTTGTTATTTTGTCAGAGAAGCTTACACATGCACAGAGTGAAACAGATAGGCTGCAAGAGCACATGGCTGTTTGCTAAACAGAAAAATTAAGAACCCACAGGCTCCCAAACGAATGCAAGGATTATGTTTAGGACTATCTTCCTTAAGAAACAAAATGTGGGTGGGGTTTTTTTGCATTTTGATTATACGAATGTAATCTACTTTAAAAGCTGATGTTTTAGAAAGAAATATTATCAGGTTTTGTGAAGTAAAACATTTCATCATAATAGGAAGGGACAGAATTATTTTAGTAAGTACAACCCTGTTTCTGATATTTGTGATTTTCCGTATTTGTAATCTCAATTTCATGTATTTAGCAGCTGGGTTCTCACAGGCACTGTCTCAGATTTAAATACATACATCCTGTTTTTTTGTGGAATTATATTTATGCCTCTCCTCAGTCATCACTGTCTGCATCTGAAGAGTGGACTTTCAGCTTTGTAGCATAAATCTCTTCCACTAGAACTAGACTGATATAATTATCACAGATGGCAACAGAAATAAGTGGTTATCTCGGTGGACCAGGTGCTTGAGAAAGATACACAGCACAATACACCAGTGGATTACATATTTATGAGTAAACACATTTCACAGAGAACAGAGACGACTACTTAAATGAAGGAGTCCCTTTCTTGAAGGCACTGTATCTAACAGTCTGAGAGGTGAATTATGGATCCACCATGTTACTGATTACAGCAGCCTCTATTTTAAGAGGAAGGAGATCTAGCTTATAGAGGCAGGGAAATATACAATGAACAAAAATTACCTGGGAAATGTGATCCTTAATTTTTGTCCTTTAATGCTGCAAGCTTTTAAATTACTTGTTGGCTTTCCCTGGTTGATAGGTTTGTTCCCTTCCTCCTACCTCCACTCTGTCTACGTACAACAAAGTACATGCATAAAGGATCCACATATGTTTGTAGTGACACAGCTGTTTGAGCAGGAGTTCTGCCTCTTTCTCACGAAAAGAGATTCAGTCAGAAAAATAGACTAGACATGTTCTTATATGCATGTGAAATACTCTTAATACTTCCCTTCTATCATTTCTCAACTCTTGCCAGGCAAAAAAGAAGATAAATATGATTTCACAAAACAGATTTCACAAAAAGTATTTCCCAAGAAACATGACTACATAAACAAAACTCGAATGCTTGCTCCTTTTATTTCTGTGCTAAACAGTGATAAGCATACTGTGTAATGCATCTTTTAATCTAAAACCTAAATTCGTAAGAAAGGAAATTCCAAATGGAAATGTGCATGCAAAAGAGGCTTTATTTGGTTATTAATACTCAAATTACAGCTGATAACATCTCCCGCAAGTATCTCAATATAGAAATACAGTATCATTTGGTAAGTTATTGTGCCTATTTTACCTAATATATTTCCCCTGAAAGAAAATAACAACACTTTATCTTTTTCTCTAAGTATGAGAAGTTACAAGAACAGTTTGCCAGAGAAACAACATGTAAAAGGTTGTTTTGGTCCTGATCTCCCTAAAATCATGAGTCAAAGAAGATCAATATTTTATGTAGCTAGAACCTAGAAACTGATCACCCAGTATTGTTTGCCGAGTTCTTCAAGTAGTTTACGTTATTGTGTAACAGTTATCTTTAAATAATGTGGAACCCTGTGCTGTGTTTCCTTGTTAAGGGTTCAAGTCTTAATAACAGAACTGGAGTTCCTTGTCAAGTATTGGGAAGACAGGTCTAATAATGACTGCATCACCTTTTCATAATTTTCTATTCCCACATGTTGCCTCACGTCTAGCCACACGTGGGGTGGATTTTGGTATCTGCTTCTTAGCAAAATGATGCAGTGGAAGGCTTTAGGGTCTGTGGAAGTGTAACGCAAGATTGGAGCCTTGCACTTGCATATTTCTTTTGTTTCCTCCCCTCCACACAAAGGCAAAGAGAGAATATAGATCTATCATTACTGGCTCCTCACGGGCCTGTTGAGAGCAGCAAAGACATTCTTGTGCTGCTCTGGTTAAGTAACTCTGTGTGTCAGGATTTGGGCTCCCATCTTCTTCACCATACTCCAGATAGTTTTATAGTAGCTTAGTAAGGATTTACATGTGTCACTTGAAGTCGAATTTCTAAATTACTGTAAACCATATGACACCTACCTGGTTTTAGTGTGAAATGAGCAGGTTTAGTCTCACAGGAAAACTAGCAAAACAGAGTATTCTACTATCCCTTGAAGCATCCTCTTTGTTTCTGTGCTAAAAGTATATCTGAACTTACTTTTGTTGATTTTCCATTGGGAACACCACTACATTTTTTTTAATTATTTATTTTCTTTCTCTCAGCACAAGACTTCCAGATATTCTGCTTTCATTCAGTTTTTCTTAAGTTTGCCACAGATTACAGGATTAACACTTCACTCTACTGCAGAAACTTTAAACTAGTCAAATACTCCTGACAGGGTATACATTTGAGAAGAACAAACTCTGACAATCCAAATCTTAAAAAAACACCTCAAGCCAAGAATAAACCAGTGTAACAGATCATAGACTTAATGAAGATGATGGAGATGCACTGTTTTGTAACACCTCAGAATCTTGTTTTCTGCTGCACTGCAGCCTGTGGAAGGTAAATATACTCTAAAGGAACCTGCAGCCTGTGGAAAAGACTCACACTGGAGCAGAGGAAAAGTGTGAGGAAGAAGAAGCAGCAGAGATGAACAGTTATGGCTGACCGCAACCTCGAATTTCCCGTCCCCCTGCACTTCTGGCAGGACCAGGAGGGAGGTGGAGAGGTTGGGAATGAAGGAGTGAAATTGAGCCTGGGAAGGATGTGGGGCCGAATGGAGAGAAAGTGTTTTAATTTTTGCCTTTGTTCCCCAATTCAAATTGGGAATACAATAAGTTCATTTTACCTAAGTGGGGCCCGTTTTCCTGTTATGTTAATTGGTAAGTGATCTCCCTGCCTATATCTTGACCCACGAGCTTCTCCATCTGATTTTCTCCCAGTTATTTTCTTCTGTTGAGGAGGAGGAGGAGGAGGAGGAGTGGAGAGCAGCTGGGTGGATGTCTGTCCCCCAGCCAGAGTGAACCCACCATGGTTCCTATACGCTGTGTCTTCTAGATCCCAGTATGTTAATCCTATTATTTGTGTTTGAAATTAAGAAAAGGTTTTATTTAAGGAACACTTGAAAATTAGCAAAATGTTCTAAATTAGCCTTATCATAATTCAATATATTGTCTGTTACACTTTGTTATCCATAACTAGAGAGAGTAATATTTTCCTGAATTAAATCTTAAAGGAAAAAATAGCTAAACAATCGAGTTCAGATGCTTGTTGTTCGTCTAGGAAGAAAGTAGACCTAGTTAACTTAAAAAAAGAAAAAAGAAAAAAAATTGCAATGACAATGCTAGAATAACTAGTCTGCCATTAAAAGCAGTGTTTAGTAGGCAGGAAAAAACTACAACCAACAAAAAACCAAAGCCCCAAGAAAATACATACAGCCAAAAAAAGAATCTTCAGTCCAATTAAGCTGAGTTATTTCAAGATATTGTCTGGCATCCAGGAGTTAATTACTGACAGATTTGCTTATATACTGCAAGGAAACTGTTCGTTTAGGGGCAGGAAAATGAGTTTTTTGTTATCTGCACTTCAAGGATAGCTGCTTTCAAGATGCTGATGAATATTTGTGTGCCAATGAATAAATACAAAAGAATAGTCAACAACAACAAAACAAAAAAATAAACCAAGGGAAATAAAAAAGGTATCATAATGTAAGGAGCAAAAACCTGTAAAGCATGATACCATGTGCTTAGGTAGCATGTGGTGCTTCATCTTCAGCGTAATCAAGCAACCTTGAGCTATACAGAAAATGAAAAGCACAAAGACAATCAAGCAGGAGTTAAAAATGCATAGTATTGTTCTATTTTTTCTCAGTATTTTTATCATTATGGTTATAAAAATATGTATGTAAACTATCTCTATCTGGAGACTCCTTTAATCATGTCTTCCAATAGATCATCAGTAACGTGATGCTTACATTCATTTACCTTTGATTCTTTCTCTCTATTGCCAGTAAAATCAATTTTGGAATTTACTTTTATTCTAATTTCCCACTAAAAGATACATTTTTTTCTCTCTTCACAAGAATTCTTGGCCACATTGCTGCTATTAAACCTTCTTTTGCTTCAAAGAAACAAATAAAATGACCATTACTTCAGCTAAAAGCATAGAATATCATCTCAACAATATAAACCTTAAGAAAACCTTGATGAATGCCAACTAAGCAAGAAAAATACACTTTTTGCTGCATTTAAAAGAAGTAGAATCCAAAGGCCTGGGGCCCAATATGTCTCTGAGAGCTTCTTTATAATAAGATAAAGAATCAGAACAATGATCACAGTAATTCAGATAAAAATACTTTCCAGGATCCCAGGAAGTTTACGTAAACTGCATTAGCAGTAGCAATTAAAATTCAGAATGCTACCATCCACTATTCAGTTCTATCATATTTGGCCCCACTCAAAACTCTTACAAAAATAAAACATACTCTGCAAGTGCTTAGTGTCTATCCTATTCTCCTTTAGATTTAACAGACATTGAAACAATAGCGTTCTGCCTTCCTGTCTTTGCAGCATAAATAAATGTAATATTTTGGGGTCTGAAAGTCCCAAAATGTCCCACAGCAAGAGTTCATCAACATCGATTACCTCACGAGTCTGTGTGCATGATACGGATGGATGCCACTTGTTCACTCTCATTTTCTTTCTCTCCATCTCTCTGTACTCTAAGTTAGCCAGCTGTGCCTCAGTACAGCAAGACAATGTAGCATAGATTGTCAGGTTTTGGTGTGACTTGAACCACTGGCATTGGTCTGCAGATGACTTTTTTCTGAGTTGGATATGCCTGAAGGTAGCCAGTTATAATTTCAGGTAGCAGTCTGCTGCTGAAAGAGGACAATAAGCAACAACTTTATGTTATTGCTCTTTGGAACTTTTACTGCAAAGCAAAACAATCATGAAGCTGCAATTGCTTGCGAGTCTCAGCAAATATCTGTTTTCTTAGAGGGTGTTTTTCCTGCTTCTTCAAAATAACTTCTGGATACTATAGGAAAAAAAAAATGTTCCTGAATAACAAAATTGCTGAGATTTATAGAAATACACCAAACTGAATGTGTGCAAAAAGTGTTACTTGAAATTTATTTTTTGCAACAAAGTGATATAGCTATTCAGTGACAAAAAATTACTCTTATAATACAAAGCATAATATTATATCATCAACCCTCAGTCAAAAATTTAGGTTTTCTTTTTGTTTTCTTTTCAAACAGCAACTCCTTCTTTAAACTATCCAGAATGGCAACCAGCTTCAGGTATAACTTATGATTCACATTTTCCAAGTCACTTTCTTCCAAAAGACAAAGTTCATTAATACTGAAAAAAAAATAAGGAAATCTCTTTCAGAGAAATAAGGCTCTCTCACAATGTTTCTCCTTTCTATTTTAAACTGTCTCTTCACATATGTTTAAAAAACGACACAAAACACAGCATCGTATTGCTGTTGTGCACTAAGTCTTTCACAGAATCACAGAATCACAGAATGGTACGTCTTTTTCTCCAACCCAAACGAAACTACTGAAACTAAGTGAGACCTCACTCTTCCTAAATTCTGTAACCCAAAAAGGAGCAAAAAAAAAGGTCCAACAAAAATAACCAGAAAAATCCACAGATAGTACAAGCTTGCTTAATCCTTTGTTTAAGGACAAAGACTCATAAATATATTTCTCTAACTCACTTTCTTCATAACTGTGATCTTCTCCAGTACATTTTATTCAGGTTATGAGTTAGTACTATCAGACCTTACTGGTTAGGAATTGTAGGCGAAATACTTTCTTATCCCATCTTTCATTTCTTATTGAATAAAAAACCATATGTTGGAAGAGAGACATGTTCTATATGTCTGTGTATTGTGTAGCTTTAGGAATTCTGAAGAAAACCCAAATGCCAGCTGCAATATAAGACCTGTTTCTTAATGGTAATTAGTACAAATATAAATAGAAGTGCATGTTTTTGTTTCTCAGTATGTTTTCTGTATCTTGCCTTCCTTTTCTTTCTGCTGTATTTTCTTTAAGATACTCTCCTTCTCTCGCTCCCTCACTGACTGAGGTAGAATCCTTTTTTCTATGTAGGCTTCCTTGGTTTGATTGCTCTTATCTTCACTCCTGTCTGGGATTGTTGCCTTTCCTCCCTGAGCCAATGCAGAGCATGCTCAGACAGCAGTTTCTGTTTATGAGCCTTTTCCCGTAATCTCCAGTCTCTAATTTCAACTAGTACCTTCTCAAGCATCAGATGAAGAAATGATTGTAAGAGGGGGAACAGTATTTTACTCCTCCCTGGGGCATGACTGCTATGATTAGCTAGGTCTGCTCTAATGTTCAAGTGCATGATGCATCTGTTGCCTGAAAAAAAGAAACAAAAAAAAATCACAGAAAGCTGTTCAACCCTGGGTGCCCCTTGGCACAGCAGCAAAAATTGTGAACAGCTTTGTAAATGTCAACCTGAGGTGTGGAGGTGTCTCGTTCTTTATTCACTTACCACTACATGAGGCTTAAAAACAGGTGCAGAAGAGAATTATTACAACCAAGTGTGTGTATGGGGGAAGGGTGCGTGGGGGGGTGTGGTGTGTGTGAGCTTCTATTTCTGTCTGAGATGATTTATAAAGTAGTACTTTGTAAAGCAGATTTTCTAGGTGTTCTATAGGCATTGGTCAACTAGATATAGCTGCAGCCAACACTGTGTTTGAATGGCTAAACAATCAATATTACAACTGGGTTATCAATAAACAAATAGTATTATATAGGTTTTCTTTAGTATTGGAAACAGAAAGCTAGTAACTCTAAGCACAGATTTGTACTAATACATATTTTTTAACTAAATTCATAGATTACATTTCTCTATACAATATATAAAGGAGCAGCACCAGCTAGTGCTGGTATCAATCATCGATGGCATGAAATTTGACAAGAGCAAATGCCAGATTCTGCATCTGGGCAGTAATATAAATTGGGAGAGGAATGGCTGGAGAGCAGCCCTGCAGAAAGGGGTCTGTGGGTGCTGGTCGACAGCAGGCTCAATATGAGCCAGCAGTGTGCCCTGGCAGCTATGAGGGCAAACTGCATCCTGGGGTGCTTCAAACACAGCATAACCAGCTGGTCAAAAGAGCTGATTATCTTGCTGTATTTAGCGTTGGTGCAGGCTCTGAATACTGTGTGCAGTTCTGGGCCCTAAAATTTAAGAAAGAAGATAAGGTACTTGAATGAAACCAAAAGGCCAAATCATAAATGTCCTTATCTTGTTCATAGAATCATAGAATAGTAAGGGTTGGAAGGGACCTTAAAGATCATCTGGTTCCAAACCCCCTGCCATGAGCAGGGACATCTTCCACTAGATCAGAGCTCCATCCAACCTGGCCTTGAACACTGCCAGGGAGGGGGCAGCCACATCTTTGCTTCTCTGGGCAACCTGTTCCAGTGTTCCACCACCCTCATGGTGAAGAATTTCTTCCTAATATCTAATCTAAATCTGCCCTCTTTTAGTTTAGAGCTGTTCCCCCTTGTCCTGTCACTACACACTCTTATGAAAAGTCCCTCTCCATCCTTCCTGTAGGCCCCCTTCAGGTACTGGAAGGCTGCCGTAAGGTCACCCCAGAGCCTTCTCTTCTCCAGGCTGAACAGCCCCAACTGTCTCAGCCTGTCCTCACAGGAGAGGTACTCCAGCCCTCTGATCATCATTGTGTCCCTCCTCTGGACCCGCTCCCACACACCTATGTCCTTCCTGTGCTGGGGACTCCAGAGCTGGATGCAGTACTCCAGGTGGGGTCTCACAAGAAAGGAGTAAAGGGGCAGAATTGTTGCCCCAATGCACTTAATTAGGCACATAAAAAAATGCAACTGAAAATTTTATTGGCAAAAAAACTGACACAAGTCCATTACGTCGTGATTATCTAGGTTCCAAAATATAGAGAACATTCTTCAAAGAGATTCAAGTATGTTGTTCATTCCAAGCAGCATGGAATTGCTTTTCATCTCATTAAATTCTGACATGATCTTAATATCCACCTTTTTCCTCTGAGATTAAACTTTTTCTTCCGAATGATTCTCAGTTACTAATCTGCTCAAGGTTGACCTGGGTTTGACCAGGACAGGGTTAATTTTCTCCAGAAGCCAGGAGGGGACACAGCTGGGCTGGCTGACCCAAACTGGCCAAACAAACAGGGTATTCGATACCATGTGCTGTCATGCTGGGTTCCAGTGGGGGAGCTGGTCAGGGGGAAGTGAGTCGCAGCTTGGGACTGTGCTGGGCATTGGGCGGTGAGAGTTGCTCTGTGCATTCTGCTGTTTTATATATTTTTCTTATCAGTATTTTTATTGTTACTGTTTGCTTCGTTTGCTGTTCTGTTAAACTGCCCTCATCCTGACCCACGAGTTTTTTGCCTGCTTCTTCCCATTCTCCTCCCCACCCCAGCAAGGGGAGGGGCGATAGACCGACCTCGTGGTCCTTTATTGCCGGCCAAAGCCAAACTGAGACAAAGGTTATAAATCATTTTGGCTCCTTTGGCACAAATGAACAAATTCAGGCAGAAAGCTGAAAAGTGCTGCTCTTTCTAAACGGACCTTTGATGAGGAAAATATGATTTTATTTTTAGTGAGTTTAATCATGATTAAATAATGCTGGACCACCAGAATATTTGTTTAATTGAATAGAGACATAGAATGTAGCAGAGGTAATTTGTCAGGCTAAGGAAATTCAGGTGTGATTCAATTTTCTTCACACACAAATATCTACCCTCCATCCTCTGCAGACAATGTTAGGCACATTATTTATCCTCTTGGCAGTAGTGTTAGGTATATTATCATGTGAACTAAGTCAATAAAATGTGTTGTTTAGATCATTTCACAGGAAGAAATTGGGCTCTGCAAGAACGATGATGATTCTTATTTTTACTTTTCTTCGCCTTTCATGGATACCACCCTACTAGAGGCAAAATTCACTTTCATTTGTTAGACTACTATTGAACTTATTTAACGAAAGTCTAACCTTTGTAAAGTGTGAAAGTACCAGTGATGGAATCTAAAGCTAAAATCCTTGAAAGAAGTTTAATATAAATTTAAAACTCCAGATTTTTGATAGAATGAAACTGGATTATCTTCCTAACCTGGTCTGAAAAGGTGATTAAAGTGTTTCTGAGTTCCAAATAGGTTCTCACTCTCTAAATTTTTTCCAAAAAGATCATAAATAATGCTAAAATCTGTCAGTAACGGAAAGATCATTTTGGAATACCCTGTTAAGAGATTAAAAACCAAAAACCAACTAAATTACTTTTTGAGCATTAACAAAGGAGCAGCACATAAGAAAGTTTTTTCGATTACTAAATGCATGATTTTATAACTTCTCACTTATAAGGTTTATCACAGATTCCATACATAAAAAGCTTTCATGAATCATCTTATTTCTTTATCCTTTTTAATCCAGTTCAGCTTAAGAGTAAGGGTACTGATTCAGCAGCAGGATGCCGCCTTTACCTTTGCTGTCTTTACAGTCCCCTCAGCAGTTCTGCAAAATCTATGTTACAGAACGGTTTTCATTCTACAGGTATTCATGCAAATATTTTCCTCTTTTGATCAGTGTAAAGCTTTGAAGACAACACAGCTATGCTAAATCTGTGTGAACATAGTAAAGAATATAATTTAGCCCATTGTCTGGACATATTTTGTGCTTTTTGCAGTGCCTAGTAAAGGTATCCTAATACCCCAGGGACATCCTAAACAGACTGACAAAACAAGGCTTCCACTAAATAAAGTACACGGGAAGGATGATTACAAATGGAAACTGTTGAACTTGTAATAAACATTAGACTTATCTATTATATTGTTTTACTCCTAATTTTAGTGCTAAAATAGCCAATGCTTCTAGTAACTAACAAACAGCAGGAACAAAAAAAAAAAAGACCTGAAAAATACACAGATAAAAGGTGAGGAAAAAAGAATGGCATGCATGTTTTAAATATTGTACTTTGTTTTCATTGTTTAAAGGATTGTGAAGATAAGGAGTTCTGTCTGAAAAAGCACAAGGTGTTGTTCTGTAAAGGACTGGGATTGAATTCTCGGGTTTAGGGAGAAGCCTAGAACATGACACCAAAGTGCTTTTATAAGGAATTGAATATTTAAGTAGTAACTGGCTTATACTGGCCACAGAAGAAGAAAGCCTTCAGAGCAGGGGGTAAGGAATTACGAACGGGAAAGGAACGTGAACTGGAGACAAAGAAGGGAGTAGCTGAGGGAAAGGAAGGTGAACTGGAGACAAAGAAGGGAGTAGCTGAAGTGTTAAGAGGAAAGGAGTGAAGTACATGATAGACATGTCAATGTCCTTGTTATGCCTCAGTTATTTCGTGAATGACTACTCCTTCCTGAAAACACAAATTAAATCGAAAGGCTAGATTTTGGAGATGTTCTAAAGAGAAAATGGCAGGATTTAGTAACAGCCTGAATGTGAGCGATAAAGGACAGAAAAGTGTCTAGTATAATAATAAGTTGCCTGTTTAGGGGATGAGAGGGATTACAGGCTTATGTGCAATGATGGGAAAGGATGCCAAGGTGAGGACACATTTGAAATGGTTATTATGTGCTTCCATCCCTCTAAAAGGTCTGCATTTCTGCTATGGAGGCATGAAAAATCCACAGTAGTTTTCAGAACTGAAATTCAAGATGTGTCAAGCATTGAACAAATACAGAATTTTAAGGTGAGATATGATGTCCAAAGTTTACATACAGACTTTGTATTTTGCCTGCCTATGTGTAATCTACAGTGTGCCCCGGCTGCCAAGAAGGCCACTGGTATCCTGGGGTGCACGAAGAAGAGTGTGACCAGCAGGTAGAGGGAGGTTCTCATACCAGTTTACTCTGCCCTAGTGAGGCCCCATCTGGAGTACTGGCTCCACTTCTGGGCTCTCCAGTTCAAGAAAGATGAGAAACTACTGGAGAGAGTCCAGAGGAGGGCTACAAGGATGGTGAGGGGACTGGAGCATCTGTCCTACAAGAAAAGGCTAAGGGAGCTGGGCTTGTTCAGCCTGAAGAAGAGAAGGCTGCAAGGGGACCTTATAAATGCTTATAAACATCTTAAGGGTGGGTGTCAAGTGGATGGGGCCAGACTCTTTTCAGTGGTGCTGAGTGACAGGACAAGGGGCAACGGGCACAAACTGCAGCATAAGAAGTTCCATCTGAACATGTGGAAGAATTTCTTTACTGTGAGGATGACGGAGCACTGGAACAGGTTGCCCAGGGAGATTGTGGATTCTCCTTCTCTGGAGATATTCAAAAACCACCTGGACAAGGTCCTGTGCAGCCTGCTGTAGGTGACCCTGCTTCAGCAGGGGGGTTGGACTAGATGATCTCCAGAGGTCCCTTCCAACCCCTACCATTCTGTGATTCTGTGATTCTGTGATTCTGTGATTCTGTGAAACTGTCTTGCATGAGATTAGGAGAGATTAAAATACCTGATTATAGATACTAATAGATGTCAGACAACTTTCCTTTACATTACAGACTCAGTTGCAAAGTGTTGGTTGAAACAACATAAATGTGTTTAAAAACAAACTCGAACAACGGTGAAACAGTGGAAGAAGAGTGCGGCTATTTTAAAAACAATGTATGTAGAATCCTTTTCTTTCTCTGATTTCAGGTTCATAATCTTCTACTCTTTCCATGTAACAAATATGGTCAAATCATACCAGTGATTACAGGAGCGAACTCTGGATCTTAGAAGAGAAAGCAAGTACTTGCAGCACTGTACCATCATCTTCATTCCATGATAGGTCTAAATCTTAATTGCAATGTATCATATCAGTTATCGCAGATAATGGAAAAATTCCATAGCTCTTCTGAAAGGTTTTTCTTTTTTCTTTTTTTTTTATTTCCATGGTTCCTGTTCTGTGTTTTTAAATCCCTCTGAAAACTTCAGTTGCTTTTCTAAATGGCAGATTCTCTTTCCAGAGGTCCTCACCCTGTAAAATGTGTGCTGGGTTTTGATCCAAGGTGTGGTTTTGCCTTCTGTAAATTATTATGCATGTATGGTAGTTGGATGCATGTGTAAAACCATTCTTGCAGGGAGAGGGAGATTCCACTAATGATCATATGGAAAATAATCACCAATCCCAGGTTTTTCAGCCTCCTAACAAACAAAAACTGTTGAAACTCCAGAGCGATATTAATTCATTTCAACATTTCGTTAAAGACAATGATCATCTTTCAAGATATTTTTTGTTTTCAAAGGCAGTTCAGAATTAAAAATAAATAAAATTATAGTTAAATACACAATTCATCTTGAAGTAGACAACGATGCATTTCTGGCCCATTCTTACGTGAGAATAAGTCTTTATCATAGCACTAGAAAAACATTGGTGTCAAAATTTGCATTTGTGTTTAGGGAAAAAAGGGTTTGTGCTTCATTGCAATTCATTCATGCTGCTTGTTATTGCTGCCGTCAGTTTGAGAATATTAATTCCTAAGATACCATTGGTTAGAAGAAGCTTTATTTCTGTCGTATTTCTGGTTTCTACTGGAGTACACTGTGTGCTTCATATGCTAAGCCAGTTTGAGATTGGTCTTTCCATCTGTTGCTGTAAATGTACCCATTCAAAAATGAGTTAAAAGAGTCACTGAAGACAAAATGTGGGCTTGAAAAAGAAGGCCAAAGTAGTGCTGTGCCTTATTTTATGTCTGCAGTCCTTTAAAGTGCTACCTCAAGAACTGGAAGTAATTTATTTTGCACTGAAAACACTACAATGTTTTCCCGTAGTTTATCCAAACAGTAAATTAGTTCATGTATTATTTTTGATTGCTGTGTTTAAACTATTTCTGATATCCAAGATACAGCAAAGATAAACTTGCTGGTAGAGAGAGTACCTCTTTTCTTTTGACTGTAGAACATCTACTTTGTTTCTTGATGACTATAAATCTATATAGGTTTCTCTAAATCTGTACAGAAGTCAATAAAATGCATATGCTTCTGTATGCATAGGCGTGTATTTTTTTACGTAAATATATTTGTACAGGTATTGAGTGCTTGCATATCTATATACATACTCATATAAAATCCCCTAATTTTTATTCCAAAATGCATTTGGAAATACCTACGTGTTTAGGTTATTATTCATAATTTTCTTTTTGCTTACCAGGAATAAGAACTTCCATTCTAAAAAGAAAAAAACTATGTTGTGCTTATTTTTCCATTTTGAATGAGAGTAGAAGGCCAAAGTTACCATCAAAGAGCTGCAAGAAATTCTTATCATTGAGGAGGATCAGAACCATTCTTTTTTTTAGTCTTGTTTATGTATTTGTTCTTTTAATCACTTGGCATTTATGCACAACTATGCTTATAACCTGAATAGTTATTTTATATTTGAGGGAAATGAAGCACAACTAGATAAGAACTGGCTGACTTCAAAGCCATCAAAACAATTTTCCCTTTACAGTCAAATTTATTCAAAATGGAGATATCTCCATGAAATGTTTCAAATTGCAAACTTTCTGTTTAATATATCTGTGAGATTCTGTTATCTGTCGAGAAATGGACAATCTGATAAGCTAATATCTTATTAAAATAAAATAGACCTTAGCAAAATCAGTTTTACTTAATACTGTGAAGATTCTCAGTTGAAGGTACATCAGTCTTAGGTAAAACGTAAGGATTTTTTTTTTTTCTTTAACATGAATGTTTTTGGTTTAATTGCTTTTTAGAAAGACATTTAAGGTTTTGACTTTCATTCTATATGTAAAGTTTTTTTATAACTTTGAGTACTAACTTCTGATTTATGTCTTAATATAGCTACCTCATTGGAAATCATGCCTACATCTAATTTTTTGTCCATAAGTTCAAATCTCATTAAATGAGAAGTTGTTTGGTGTGTTAATTTCCTGTAGTAAAGACATAAAACTAAACACAAAATGTTAAATGGAAGGAAGCAAGGGAGAAACTGTGAGAGGAATGTACGCCTTTTGGTCAGAATTTTTGCTGCTCAGTTTCAGGGCATAGCATGGGCTGGACATCAGGCATGGGGCTGGGACCAGGCCAAGGCTGGCCTGGGATGTAGTCGTGCCAGTGGGGGTCAGGACTGGGCCTGGTGAAGGTCAGACACGGCCCCAAGGTGGCTGGGCAGGGCAATGGGGATGGGTAGAGAGGACGCTAGGTAGAACCTGTAAGGCCTGTCAGTTCCCTCAGGGCCATGGATTCTGTTCTGTGATAATAATTCGAGCTGACAAAAGAAATTACAATAATATTGAAAATTTCATTAGGTTTTCGAAAGTTTCCTCCCACTGCATCTAATTTTATTCTCCTTGTAAGCCTGAATGTTGCTGATTGCATGGGCATACTATAATTTAGTCTGTAAAATTGTCATAGCCGACAAAATCTGCTGTAGTTTTAACCTCTAAATGTCAGGACAAACCATACATTGTTCACTTTGGTAAAACTTTCTAGAACATTGAGCTTTTCTACAGCATATAATAATTTTTTTCTCTAGACACTACCCATGTCTCCTGTGTCTACTTAAGCAACATACAATATCTGAACAGCATCCCTTCTGCGTGTTTCAACATCTCTTGTTTACGTTCAGTTGGAAACAGGAAGCTGAGCATTGTGGGAAAGTAACACAAGATGACAGGATTTTAAAATACGTAAATAAATCTTATTCCTTCTTGAATTTAAGATTTATTTCTTTTCCACCACCAGTCATCTCTCTCCAGCTTTTTTTATTACATTCATATTGAGTAGGTCTTCTGCTGGATCTTACTTTTTCTTAGGCCCAGAATAATGGGCTAAGATAGTAAACACTACATTCACCTCAGTTTTTACAGCCATGTCACAGACCTCAGTAAAAGAACTATCAACAATTTTTTTTTCCAAAAACTTTGAAGACTTTGATTGATCTGTTTCAGGAACATATGTCGTATTTGCCACGGAGTTTTAACTCAGATTAAAAAAAAACCAAACAAACAGAGTTTTGAGCTTTTTTATATTAATAAATGACAACTGATTCACTTTTATTTTTCAATCAAATAAAATAAACAATGTTCAACATTGGGTTGACCAAATAATTTTGTTCAAAGTTTGGTCTTGACTTCTTGGTTTGGGAAGGTATTTGATATCAATTTAAAAGGAAAATGTTTCTTTAACATTACCATTAGGAACAAACCGGAAAAACAGTGACTTGGAAAGATTATGTTTTGACATACATGCTGAATGCAGCATTACAGCTAGAGGAACTTATTTTGCTGAAATAATATTTGTAATTTTCTATGTGGCCTCCTTTACAGTATATTTCTAATTTTTTTTCTGCCCCTTTTCTGTAATTCTTTGGAAGAGGTGGAAATATACCTTAAATATTCAAAATAAAAATTATTTTTAAATAGCCTTCTCATAGATGAGTTTTCTTCATTAAGCACTAAACAGAGCTTATCAGATTAAAATTTGGACTAGAAATTTAATGGTTGTTATATTTACTGCATAATTCTGTTGTTTTTGTCTATACACATGATCCTTCTCAAAAGTGAATAGAAAAATGAATGCATGGAAAACTGATAAGAAGTCAAGTAAAAAACATTACTGTATGACTGTGTGAATTGTCAGAGCAGAAACAGATGTGATTTTTGGAAGAAGAAAGTGAGCAGTGACTGCTTAACTGTTGGGTGTCTCCTCAGATACAAGTGACCCCCTGAAAACAAGCATAATATTTGAACAGATAATATTTTTGAAATCACAGTTCATGCTCACTTGAATTTGATCAGCTTTTCTGCTGGTTCAGGAGGGGTGTTTGCCCAATTCATGTCTTTCAATCAAAGAAGGAATGTAGTAAAATAAAACCAGATTGGATCCTTGTCCCTCAACCTCACTTCAAAAAATTTAGTAATTTTCTTGAAAGAGCAGCCTTCTGTTTCTTTAAGCACAGTTTGAAAGGATCTTTCTGGATAATAACCTGTTAGCAGACAAGAAATGACTTTTACTGTCTGTTACTATTGTAACCTTCCCGCTAATCATTTATCATACCTCCCATGGTAAGCAGGTAAATCTGGCAACTATGGGGATGGGGGAGTTAACTGCCAAAATTAGTGTTGATATTAAGATTATAAAGCTTATTATGATGTTTTAAGTCTGAGGTTCTATAATACATAAGTGCTTGCCATGTTCATAACTCCTGAGCTGAGAAAGACCAATAGGATAAATACTCTTCACATCTGGAAAGATTTGACCCTGGGCACATCTAAAAGTGAATAAAAGCTTTTCTCCTACTGTCTCTCTCTTTTCACGCGTGAGTTATCTTGCTAATCCAATGTTAACTAGATTAATGTGGTAGAAATAAGGCATTTCTTCCCGCACTATACAAAGACTGTAGCTGAGCACAGTGTATAACCTGCTTAGTACTGTGTGCCTGTTGAGAACCTAATGAGCTCATACCTCCTTTGTGAAAGAGAGAAAAAAAGTATGGTCTAATGATTGCTTTTACAGCCAGTAATAGCAGTGCAGTTAATATATTGCTATGTGGAAATTGCTTCTAGCAGCTGTCACAGTATACTTCCACCGTTAAGTGCTGGGGTGTAGACATTACTCTTGCTCTTGATTAACTAGGGGATAATCAGGGAGAGAAAGGTGCAAGCAACGCAAAGGGTGATTTGAAAGAAAAGCTTGTCTCCCAGCATAGTGACTGCACTCCCTCCTAAGATTTTTCTCCTAGGCAAAGGGGACTTGCTAGAGCTGCTAAAGCTGCGCTGGCTAATGGACCTTTAATTGCTGTCATAGTTCAGATCCTTTGCTGTAACAGTCTTTTCTCTTTTCATAAAATTCTCCTGAAACTTCTGAGAACCGAGTTATATTTCCAATTTGAATAAGACATTTTTCCTATAAGAAAACAATATTTCTGTGATAATTAGATTATCTTTCAATATCAATAGCTTTGTTTTGGGAAGGTGAAAACCAGCATGGAAGAGATCTATGCCTAGAGTTTAAAAGTAGAGCATGAGACCTCCTGAAACTCTTTTTTCTACTCTCTAGAAGATGAAAGCTTTTGTGATGCTTCTCTTAAATCTACTTTGATACAAACAGAAAAAAGGTTTTACAAAAAGCACTAGTGAAAGTGTTTAATATTTTAAACTAATCAAACTCCATGACCTAGAAAGATCTGGTTTTACTGACTTTCAGGACTCAATGAATATATTGCTTTTTTTTGTTCTGCAAGCATTTTTAAAAGGCATGACTAGAGACCTTTGGTAGAAGGATGAGTGCTAATAGCTTACTCCAATAATATTATTCTATAAATTTCGGGAATCTAAATAGTAACTGGTTTTGGGTTTGGATTTTGCCTCTGCTGCCAGTAATAATTTGCCACAGTAAATTTTATGTATTGACTTACAGTTTTTAAGAGTATTTAGATGTGTTTAAGAGTATTTAGGTGTTTAAGAAACAAAAATTATTTTTAATATTACAAAAGCACATGTATTTATATTGTGTGGATCTTTTTCAAAGAAATATAAAAATGTTGTGCACAGATGCATTCACCTGCATTTCTGCAAATACATTCATGCAAATATGAGCCTTACATATTTCCTAAACTGCTATATATAAGATTCATTATGATTCACAGGGATGGTTATGTTATTAAATTCTCACGTTAAAAAAAAACAAAGCACTTTATAATAATAGTTGGTCTACAAACTGTACATCTGTTGAAGTGGCTGTAACAGCAACATGGCTTCAGTGAATGGACGTATGGTTATATTCAATTAATTACTAGAGCATTGGACTGTGCTGTATACATGTAGAGAGTTCAGAACATGTTGTCACTGCAGACAAAAGTGGTGAGTTTACTTTAGGGAAGTATATTGCTGATTTAAGAGTGTAATGGCCCCTGACAAACTCATTCATAAATGTTATATATTGTTGACATGATAGCACAAGTTGAGGAATATTTTCCTTAATTGCCTTTTCTGATTGTTGACAGATTTTGTTTTCTCAAACAAAATCAAGAAGAAAGTCTATTCTCCCAAAATAAGGCAGATAGAAAGCTTTTACTAATTTTGTAGAACATCCTGCTTTTATTCAGATATGCTTGTACTGGTAGGTAAGACAATTGATTTTAGAATTGCTATCAAGGGAGTTAGTGGGCTGTCAAGCTCTAGGAGGTTGATGATATAGTCTCTAGAAATGGCTGAATTGTTTTCCTGTGAAAATAAATTATCTAAGCAATTACACCTTCTTTATTCTGTTAGACAATCATTTATCAAATGAGCTTCATTCCTTAAATGTGATTTTTATGCATAAATGTAATCTGAATAGCTTGGATAGCAGTTTGCAATCTAGGGGGTATATGTGAATTTTCCACTTTGACTATATTTTATCCATTATTTGTGTTATGTAATTGGTTTCATCTGATGTTTGTTATTGATTATTTGGCTGTTTAGGAGAACTATGTAACTGTCAGTTTTTAAATAGAGGAGTAACAAATTAGAAGTGATAATAATGATAGCACTTTTAGAAACAGTATCCAGTTGTCATGATTTCCAGAACTGATGCAACTTTCAGAAACAAATAAAGTGTAAATCTTCCTGTCAGAAACTTCTGATGCATGTGATTGTCTGTAAAATGTTATTACTTAATTTGGTTTCCTTTAATCTCCTCTCCGATCAAACTAGAGAACACCAGTTTAAGAGACATTGCCTTGGTCTGCCTAGTTTCTTCCTGAAATTCTTTAAAGTGAGACAGCATGAACAGATGATGGGAAAAGGCACGTTTTCTCCCTCAATGTCTCTTTCTGCCTTGTTTGGGGATAACATTTGCTCAGGATTTCCTTGTCTGATGATGATCCAGGAATGAACAGGCCAATGCTTTCAGATATGGCAATTTTATGTTACCAGTACAGGAGACCTTTGTGAAAAGCAGATGATTCTGCCATAAGGCCATTTAAATTTTGCATTTTTATAAAGTCTGTTTAAATATTGCAAGTGTTTTTCAACATAGCAGCTGATGGGACTAATAGGCCTTTGTTCCCCCCTCTGGATTTACTTTAAATATTGTGTCATGCAGTGACAAATACTTTATTTGAAATGGTTTTGTCATGAAACTGTTAATAAGGATGAGGCATAAGTAGTTTGGGACATATCAAATCTTTCATTAGAATGACACTAGAATTTCCAAAGGAAATTTTTCATCTCCTCTCAGAAGTTCTCTTGTTTGTTTAGCTTGTAAGTACATCGGAGAAAAGATCATCCCCTATATGCTGCATTCTCTAAACATTGAAGTAACAGGATTTATACTCCTATTGTTCTATATAGATAGTCACATACATAGATATACAGCAGGGGAAGATCAGTCTCAGTCTTCACTGGCAAGTGCTCCAGCCACACCACGCAAGTTGCAGAAGGCAAAGGCAGGGACTGGGAGAATGAAGAACGACCCACTATAGGAGAATATCAGGTTTGAGACCACCTGAAGGTGTACAAGCCCATGGGACCTGATGATGGGCATCCGTGGGTCCTGAGGGAAATGGCAGATGAGGTCGCTAAGCCATTATCCATCAAATTTGAGAAGCTGTGGCAGTCCAGTGAAGTTCCCACTGATTAGAAAAGGGGAAACATAACCCCCATTTTTAAAAAGGGCACAAAGGAAGACCTGGAGAAGGTCTTCCTTTTTACCCTTTCTAAAGGGGTCTGACTACAGGCCAGTCAGTCTCACCTCTGTGCCCGGCAAGATCATGGAGCAGATCCTCCTGGAAACTATGCTAAGGCACGTGAAATATAAGGAGGACATTGGTGACAGCCAACATAGCTTCCCTGGGGCAAATTGTGCCTGACAAATTTGGTGGCCTTCCATGATGGGGTTACTGCATTGGTGGATAAGGGAAGAGCAGCTGATGTCATCTGCCTGGAACTGAGCAAAACATTTGACACTCTCCCTCATGACATCCTTGTCTCTAAATTGGAGAGATATGGAACTGATGGATGGACCACTCAGTGGATAAGGCATTGGCTGGATAGTTGCACTCAAAGAGTTGTGGTCAATGGCTCGATGTCCAAGTGGAGACGAGTGACAAGTGGCACTCCTTAGGGGTCAGTACTGGGACTCGTGCTGTTTAACACCTTTGTCGGTGACATGGACAGTGGGATTAAGTGCATCCTCAGCAAGTCTGCTGCTGACACGAAGATGTGTGGTGGGGGTTGAGACACTGGAGGGAAGGGATGCCATCCAGAGGGACCTTGACAAGTCTGATATATATCAGACTTCTTAATGCCAAATCAAATACCTTCATGTTTATGTAAATACTATATCATATTATCATACAAATTTTAATAATTTATATTGCAGCACATTTGTCTTTTAATCTTTACCATTATATCATCATGATAAATAAATTATTCTTCTTGAGGATTCTTTGACAAATTGCAATGTCACTTTTACTTCAGTACTCTTCATGGAAGGGAAGGGAAAAAGTGAAGTTCAATGCATTATTAAGCTTAGGTAATTTTGGATAATGCAGTTTAAGATGGGAATTCCTGTTCTAAAAATCCAACTAGAGAAATGCAATACTAAATGGCCAATCAGGTGACAGAGCTGTAATAGAATGTGTCAGATAAACTTGATTTTATATCCTTTAGGATGTTAAGCACTGTAATACTAAACTAAGAAACTTATAGAAAACCATCACATTCTGTTGGATCCTCACACGACTTACCTACTGAAAAAAAGTTAAGCTCTAAGAAGTGCTTTCTACATAGGCATCAGCTGATGCAATGGGGATTACTGTTTGTGGTTTGTATAGCCTCACAACTCCTGAATTTCATTTTTTATCTGTAACAGAAGCAAAATTAGTCTCTGAAAGCCTAAGAAATAAGTAATAAATCATACAGCTCCTCCTCTAGACTGAAATAACAGAAATATGCAGGTGAAAAGCTAAACTGTTAGTCCACTTAAACCTTCAACACAGAAGAACAATTCAGCAGTGTGTTTGTGTAGAGCTGTCTTGTTCGTTTTGAAAACTGTAGCATAGAGTTGTAAGTGCAAGTCAGGCAGATTGACCAGTCAGGCAGATAAACTGTAGATCTTGAACAGTAATATGAGCCTTGATCTTATTCATGTTTGAAACCACCAGAAAACATTAAGCAACTAGTAAACTTCTACCCAGGACATTGAAGATGTTGCGATTAAAAAAAAAAAAAAATCTAAAAGGTCTAAAAGTCATGCAATTTTCAGTACCAAAAAGAGGAGACTGAAAAGTTTCTCTCCTTCATGTATAGAGCAATGAGCACCGTAAGGAAAAGTGAGGGGTATTTTGCCATTTAAAGTGGGGGAAAAAAAGAATCGCTGATTAAAAAGGACTTGAAATCTATAGATGACATGCAGTTAAACATTATTACTCTACAGCTAACCACAATAAGAAAACCAAATGTAATATGCTGTGGGGTCATAAGCAAATTAGAACCTATTATTTTCCACGTGACTTGTACAATCAGGCTTTTTATTTCTTTATCTGGTCTCATGATTAATAAATTGTCAGTACGTTTTACCTAAATTAAACTAGTGGGAAAGAGAAAACTAAATTGTTTCACCTGATTTATTAGTCACATAATGCACTCAAATATCATTGAATTTGATTTACAAAGGCATCCAGGCAGCTTTTTTTAAATGTATCTCTAAGACTGCATATATTTATACAAAATTTATACAAATCACTATCAGTCAAGTTTTCTTAATGAAAAATATGAAGTGATAATAGGAAGGATTTATGTGACCAGTATTCAGTGTGGGAGTAGTTGATTTGACTAGATCAATGATTACTAAACATTCATAGCGCTCTTTCCTTCTTTTTTATTTTTTTAGTGCAGATTTAATATTATGCTTTATACTTTTAAAGGAGTAGAAGTTTATTTTTTCTATTTATTTAAGATAAATGAAAAATATGAATTGTCAGGACAAGGCCTTGACATCACTTTTGTTATCCTCCTTTTTGGCTGCTCAGTATGATCCTATTAATTTCATGAAAATTGTCTCATCAAAGAGATTCAGTGCTTGAAGTGTATTTACGTACAATTATACTGGCATACTCAAAATCACTCTTTACTTGTAGTTCTGCATCTAAGTGGTCCTTGCTTTGCTTTGGAAGAAGCAGGATTTATTCAAATAAGATGAATGTGTTAGAGTCTATTTATGTCGGGATTTAATTGGTTCTGGTGCGGAGCCACTCAGCAGGACTGTGCATACTGCTTGCAGGTTTTTTACACCTTATTTTTTCCTCTATAGCAGTTAAGAGTTGACCAGTTTATCATTGACCAAGAAATAAAATTGGCAATCACCTGGACAGACTGGATCTGTGGGCTCAGGCCACCCGACTGTATGAGGTTCAACAAGGCCAAATGCCAGGTCCTGCACTTCGGTCACAGCAACCCCATGCTATGCTACAGGCTTGGGAAGGAATGGCTGGAAAGCTGCCCAGAGGAAAAAGGTCTTCAGATAATGGTCGACAGCTGGCTGAACACGAGCCAGCCAACGGCATCCTGGCTTGTATCAGGAATAGCAGGAGTAGGGAGGTGATTGTGCCCCTGTACTCGGCACTGGTGAGGCTGCACCTGGAGTACTGTGTTCAGTTTTGGGCCCCTCACTACAAGCAGGACATTGAGGTGCTGGAGCATGTCCAGAGACGGGCAACGAGGCTGGTGAGGGGTCTAAAGAACAAGTCTTATGAGGAGCAACTGAGGGAACTGGGGCTGTTTATTCTGGAGAAGAGGAGGCTGAGGGGGGACCTTGTTGCTCTCTACAACTACCTGAAAGGAGGTTGTAGTGAGGCAGGTGTTGGTCTCTTCTCCCAGGTAACTAGTGACAGGATGCGAGGCAATGGCCTCAAGTTGCATCAGGGGAGGTTTAGATTGGATATTAGGAATAATTTCTTTACTGAAAGAGTGGTCAGGCATTGGAACAGGCTGCCGAGGGAGGTGGTTGAGTCCCCATCCCTGGAGGTGTTCAAAAAACGTGTAGATGTGGCACTTCGGTATATGGTTTAGTAGGCATGGTAGTCTTGGATGGATGGTTGGACTTGGTGATCTTCGAGGTATTTTCCAACCTATTATTCTATGATTCTATGACTCTTATTCCAAGGACAATGTGATTACTATATAACTTAGGAGTAGGTTTTCTAGTAAATCATGTAACAAACAGAAGAAAGGGATTCTTTCATATTTACTGCCTCTCTTTTGCCTTTGTTGACTAAACTTAACAGAGAGTGAAGTTTACTACTTTAGGTAATTTTCACCAGTATGATGGGTAATCTGACCTGCTTCTGTGTGATCTTGACACAAAAAAACACCCGTCAGAGCCATGTAAAATCAAACTTTGGATAGGGCACAATGTCTAAAAGAGTTCTGATATGACTATAAGAGTGTTATTCCATTTATTTGTGGCGAAGAGGAAGTGGAAAATGGAAATATTTTTAGAAATTCAGAGGTAAATGGCAAGGTCTGAAATGTTCTGAAACAATATCCAAAAAAGGCCAAGATCTATGTTTCAATAATTAGATGAAACTGCTAATAATATAAACCAAGTTAAAGTATTAAAAACTGGTACTTTTTGCTCATTAATAAATGACTAAGAAATGATTGATTTTAGTAGAGGAATTTGACAGGAACTCTCTAAGGGATGAGCAACAGAGAACATTCAGAACTATTTCTACTACTGATTGTACCTTACAATTTCTGCCTACAGGTATCTTTTTCTTTCTGCTAACTTGGGGGAAAAAAAGAGATAACAGAGCTATGATTCATTAAATACTTCCAAAATCTGTGCTATATCCTGTGGTTTTGTGGTACCTATATACAATAAAATATTGATGGTCTTGAGGTAGCCTGATTCTTTAGCACAACTGGAAGAACAATATTCTGGTGAAACATTGAATAGTTATAGAATAGTCATATGAATAGTTATAACACCTATGATAAATCTTGTTTAAAAAATATATATAATTTCTTTCATGAAAAATTGGTTTGTTTTATTTTTGTATATTCTTGCTGGCAAGGGATATGTGAAAGACTATAAAATAAACGATTCAGAAGCACAACTACATATCATCTTAAAAAAGCAGGGCATTCAGGACCAATTTCAGTTTCTAACACTGGATATTTGGAGTACAATCATGTTTTATCTTTTCTGTATTTTCTGAAGACTTTTGGAAAAATTTCTAAGATATTACCCAAGCCACCAATTGAATAATCTCAAGAAAATAGAACTGAAATAAATGAATTTGAATAAATTATAGGGGTGGTGGTGGGGGAGAGAGATGTTCTGGACTGAGTTATCAGATAAGTATTATACATCTGAATATTTGTCCAAGGTTAGCATGGATGCCCACAGGCTGACTGCACCACAAGAAGCCGAGTGTAGGCAAGTTGGGCAAGGCCAGGCCAGGGCCCTGGGGTGGTCATGTGCTGTCAATTGGCAGCACAAGCTGTGGTAATAAGACAAGTGCCAGGGCAGGATCGGAGAGCTGTAAGGACCTTTGTAAGAGGACCTTCCATTGCCATGTATACAGTAACTGACCATTGTGTTCAAGAAATTTGACTTCATATGCAGGTGTTTCCTTATGACAATATCCAATCCCCTTTTTTTTCCCCTGTTAGCAAGCACCCTGTCCTGAGTGTCTAAGCAACATAGAAAAAAAAATGTTTTACACCATGAAGGTCATCAAACACTGGCACAGGTGATGAGAGAGGCTGTGAGATTTGCATCCTTGGAGATATTCAAAACCCAACTGGACATGGCACTAAACACTGTTCTATGACTTTGAAGTTCATTCTGATTCAAACGAGGGATTGTTGATCTCCAAAAATCCATTCCAATCTACATTTTTCTATGTTTTCTATTTTAAAATCTCAGCTGTTTGGGAAAGGCACTATTTTTCATTCATATGTGTTCTTTTCTTAATGTAAGAAAAAAACACACCACCTAACTGGTGTCTCGAGGAACTATGCTACTACGCAACCATGATAGTGACAATAGCAGAAGTTACCTGCCAAGTTTCTCACTGTAGCTTTTCTTGAATCTTTAATAACTGATTTTCAGAAAGACTACACTTGATGATTTGATTTTAATGGCTTTGTAAATGTGGTGAGTTGACCCTGGTTGGACACCAGATGCCCACCAAAGCCACTCTGTTACTCGCCTCCTAAACTGGACAGAGGAGAGAAAGTACAACAAAATCTTGTGAGTCGAGGTGAAGACAGGGAGAGATCATTCACTAATTACCTTCATGGGCAAAACAGACTTCACTTGGGGAAATTATTACCAGTCAAATCAGAGTAGAGTAATAAGAAATACACCCCAATCTTAAAAACACCTACCCGCCCTGCCCTTCCTGCCGGGCTTAACTTTGTTCCCAATTCTCTCTACCTCCTCCCCTCCAGAGGCACATGGGGACAGCGAATGGGGGTTGCGGTCAGTTCATCACATTTTGTTTCTGCCACTCCTTCCTCCTCAAGGGGAGGACCCCTCACAGTCTTCCCCTGCTCCAGCATCGGGTGTCTCCCACAGGACACAGTCCTGCATTAACTTCTCCAACGTGAATCCTTCCCACGGGCTGCAGTTCTTCATGAACTGCTGCAGCATGGGTCCCTTCCATGGGGTGCAATCCTTCAGCAACAGAATGCTCCAGTGTGAGTCCCCCACAGCGTCCTGCTGGGAGCCTGCTCCAGTGCAGGCTTCCCTTGGCGTCACAGCCTCCTTTTGAGCATCCACCTACTCTGGTGTGGGGTCCTCCTTAGGCTGCAGGTGGATATCTGCTCCACCATTGTTATGGGTTTGCTTGGCAAGGTTTTGGTAGCGAGAAGCTTCCCCCATGTCTGATAAAGTCTGTGTGATAGAAGGGATTATCTGATCAAACAACAACTGCAAAGATTAGTCAGGAGGCAAATCTGTCTTGGAACAAATCCTTACATTTGGCTTTACTAAGAATCAGAGTAAAGCCCAAGAACAAAGAAGGCATCAGTCCATTTGAAATTTTGTTCAGAAGACCTTATCAATTGTCATATCATAGGGAGGACATGGTGTAAATGGGGGAGGGATACTTACATGAACATTTCATAGCTTTAGGAAAACAGATAAGTAATATTCAAAAATTAGTTTTAAGAACCAGGGGTAGGGGTCTAGACCAACCAATATACATGATCAAACCTGGAGACTGAGTTTTTGTTAAGACCCTTTCAGGTGGCCCCCTTGGAGAGAAGTGGAACGGACCTTATCAAGTGCTGCTAACCACTTTTACTGCAATGAAGATTCAAGAACAAACAGCTTGGATTCATTATCCAAGTGTCAAGAGAACCTCTGCTCCCTGGACTGTAGAACAACAATCACCTCTCAAGATAAAAATAACAAGACAACTGTGACTAATTTAATTCCGTGTGTAATAATGGTAGCCATGATTCCAGCTATTTGGAGACGTGGAATAAGCTCACCTCATGACTACCAAATTTATCTTGGTTGAAGAACCTGTTTTTCTCAGTTCTTGTGATAATAAGTGTATGTGTCTTGGCTTGCATAACGATTCAATGCTGCAATTGCTGTAATCGATTATGTTGGGAATGTAAGAATGGACTAATCTAATGGTTATTAAGACTTTTGACCTAAAAGGAACAAAAGTCTTAAAGAAAAGGGGGGATCGATAGAAGGAATTGTAAGAAACATGAAACTATGACAAAGAAGCTTTAAAATTTTCTAGTTTTTAGTAGTCTTTATTATTGCAATTTGTATTCCTGCATACATAGTAACCTAATGATGTAACTGTTATACTAATCCCTGTTACTATTAAGGAATGTAGTGGATGAATGTAGACAAGTTATCACTTAGCTGTTAGACAAAATAATTAAGTCAAACAAAAGCGGTCTTGATCCTCAGCAAATAATTAGGATAACTGTAGGATAAAAGAGACTCCTAAATAATTCTGCTCCAGACAGCTCAGCCCTGGGAGGGCAGATGCACCAAGCTACAGAGATAAGGAGGCACCATGAGGACAGCAAGACCAGAGCTAAACAACCTGAAGGACACGATATACATGATCTTAGAACTGAATTTGCACAGAAACAAAGGTCAACCAGCAAACACCATGATGAAGAGGATGGGCCTTCATCTTAGGACCCCCAAAGACCACCCAAGGATGCTAACAGACATGCATGAAAGATATTAACATATGCTAATTAGTTCTCGGAAAAGTAATGAATATGTTAAGCATTTCTCAGAAATATAATGAATATTTCTATTGTGGTTGTATTTAACCTAAATTACACGGTGTTTGGCACGCATATTTGGAGCAGAGATCCCCCGTGTGCCTGGCGCCGTAATAAAGAATACCTGCTTAAAAATATAGATTGTACTGTTAGGTTTTTCTATCAGATCTTCAAATCAAGTTCTAGTTGGCTCTAAGATGGACCCGCCACTGGCCAAGGCCAAGCCAATCAGCAGTGGTGGTAGTGCCTCTGTGATAACATATTTAAGGGGAAAAAAAAAAACCTGCAGTGAAATGGCAGTGAAGAGAGAGAATTGAGATGGTGTGAAAGAAATAACTCTGCAGACACCAAGGTCAGTGAAGAAGGAAGGGGGAGGAGGTGCTCAAGACACTGGAGCAGAGAGTCTTTCCTTGAAGGTCATGATGAAAGACCATGGTGAGGCAGGTTGTCCCCCTGCAGTCCATGGAGGTACACGGTGGAGTAGATATCCACTTGCAGCCCGTGGAAGGGACACCACGCTGGAGCAGGTAGATGCCTGAAGGAAGCTGTGACCCTGTGGGGACCCTGTGCTGGAGCAGACTCCTGCCAGGGCTTGCGGACCCATGGAGAGAGGAGCCCATGCCGGAGCAGGTTTGCTGGCTGGGCTTGTGACTCCATGGGGGACACATGCTGGAGCAGCCTGTTCCTGAAGGACTGCACCCCATGGGAATGACCCACACTGGGCCAGTTTGTGGAGAGCTGCAGCCCATGGCAAGGACTCACATTGGAGAAGTTTGTGGAGAACTGTCTCCCATGAGAGGGACCTCACAGTGGAGCAGGGGAAGAGTGAGGGGTCCTCCCCCTGCGGGAGATATTTGTGCCTCACCAGCAGATGTGTGTGCAATGTTTGTAGTCTCCCAAATTGTTCAGCCTATTGAGATTGTCATGCAGTTGAGAAGCATTACGCTTTGATTTATAAACACAATAATAGTCTGTTTTGAGATAGCAGAAACAAATTAAGCAAAGTAGAGGGAGATTGGGGGTTATTTACTCTTCTGTCAAAAAAGCATAGCTGTGGAAATGCAGTGCATCTATCAATGTGTACTATTATTGTTGACAAAATGTAGAATGTCTTCAAGATGAAAATGAATAGATCTAAAACCTCTTGGAGACAGAGGAGTTACAGATGGGCATTGCTCACCTCATCCCCTTCTTATGAGCAACATTTGAACAATTGCTATCATTTTCTGAACTCAAGAAGATTTTGTACTTAAGTTCTGTTGTCTTTACCAAAATGCAGCAACAGAGAACAGTATAGCTAGAAGAGCTATCTACCTGCTTTCTGTGGATTTTACAACTAAAGAAACCTTTTCTTGCCTATTGCCCCAACCTATCCAAAGCACACATCCAAGACAATAAAATATGGAACTTATTGAAGTAATTTGGTCTAAATCCTCAGCTTCTGGCCCAGAATGTAGTAGATCAAATTATCAAGGCTTATTTGTAACCGTATGAAAATTTTGAACTCCAGAATAGAGTGGAACCTTACTCATTAAAATGTTTCTGAAGATTGTCTATCATTCTTCAGGTTAGTGAAAGTCTCTATTGGTGTGATGCAATACTTGCTAACATTAAGAAGATATTTCTCATATAGATTACTGAGTTGTTCCTTTTACTGAATGTTGGTAGGAGATAAAATAAAGGAAATAGTAACTTTTTAGCCTGTCTAGAAAAGAAATTCTCACAGAAGCGACACCCGGTTAGTATTTATCTCAGCTGTTCAGATTACTGAGTTCTGAGTAGGAGGTTCTGCTGCGCTCTGTCCCTTGTGGGAAAAGCTTCCTGCATACACACACCTTTTGTTAGCATTTCAGACTTTATAAAAGAACATACACTAAACTAATCACTGGAAAATCTAAGTGGAATCCAGTTGTTGATTTATTTGTATACCATTAACTGAACCTCCTCATTACGAATGTCACTGTGCTGCCCCACCAACGATTTTTTAAAAAGTACCAACCCTACCAATACTTTGAACGTATATTATTGTTGTGATCGTCCTCTGTACATCACCTACTTTTTTCCACACAGATCATTAGTCTTAAGCATAGATTCCACAGTTATATGGCAATCAGTGGGACTGATCACATATGTGACATGCTTTTATTTTCATGCTTTTTGTTTTTATAATGTGGCTGCATTGTTAGCTTATCTGGCGTGGTCTATCAAGAGGGTGTAGTCTAACAGCTGTTCAGCTGTTAACATGATTATTTTATGCAGCAATTCAGTAACCGTGCAGCTTGGCTTCTCCTTAAAACCTAGGCTAAGTCTTCAAGAGTTCAGCTGAGAATAGGTTACTGAAATTGACACTGCGCTATGGATTCTCCGAAGTCTCGGGGCTTTAGACACTAAGATGCATGTTTGTGGATGATAAAGATCTAGAAAGTAATGTGACTAGAGGAGTGCCAGAAGGATCAAGACCGTGAGGATCAATGAGATGAACAGGAGATAGGATGTTGAAATCTGTGAAAAAGAGCTATTAACAAGATAAGATGACCTAATTCCGGATAGCTCCAAGGCTGTCAGCTCATAGACCTTGTGTGCTATGTACTTTAAAGTATGAAGATGAAAAGCAATGAGACTATGATGACAAAAGCAATAAAAATGACTAGTACCTCATCTTTGCCTCCCCACTATGAGGTTTTGATCTAGAGAAGGATCATGACATTTGAAGGTCTGGGACTAAGTGAACTGGTGTGTTACAGTCCACACTTTCAAAAAAATTGTCACATTAAATTACAATTTCAGTAAGATCTCCATACACTAAAGTGTAGTGTAAGAGAAGCACTCACTGGTGCCAATTTTGCTTTGGGTATTTAGAAATGAAAAAAAATGATGAAGAAAAAATTTTTTTTCCTCAGAATAAAAATTATCAAACTTTAGATAAATTAAAATGTTTATACCACTTTTTTTTTAATTATTCTGACTGCTTGGATTCTCATTTTTAATATAGCATTTCTGTTTTTCAAGAAATATGATTAGATTTTTTTCTGGAACTTCTTCTTGAACAGTATTTTTTCTCCTTTATATATTCTGTCTCCTTTTCCCATCTTTCTTTCACCCCAGATAAAAAAAAAAAATTGAAAACTTTGGAATGTACAAGGGAAGAATGGCAGGCTGACTGTGACAAGAAAAGCAAAAAAAATCTACAGATCTTTCTCAGAAATGTATTGAGCAAGTAACAGATCTACATATTTAAGTCTCTGTATTCAAAGAAGGCTGAACTATGGCTTTACAAAATTTTCTATCTGTAGGTTAGGCATTTAAGCACTCTAGACAACATAAATTCATTCATTTGCAAGCAGGCTGTAGAGAAATTAATCGTTTTTAATTCACATCTAAAATGCCAGTGCTGGTTGTGTGGCTTATGGATGACTGTCACAAAATGAACGTGAGGCCTTTCTGATGTTTGTGGGAGTTTTGCCATTGACTGCAGCACAACCAAAAGGTTGCTCACAGCTGTTACTATGGTGATTGGAACTTATTTTTGTCTGACATTGTCAGAGAGTCTTTGGAAGTCTTGTTCCAGTTGATTTCCCATATACAATTTGTGATGTTGTTGTGGTAATTAATGATGACAATATTGCTGATCAGCATTGCACCTATAGTGGGTACTCTCATGGCTCTTTTGTGTGTTGTATGACTTAAATCCACTATAAACATAGTGAATAATCTTGAAAGTGATAATCAGCACTAAGCAAAAGAATATATTTTGAGAATATCAGATCTACAAAGTTTTCTCTATCTAATACTCATAAGGCTAGGTCAGCTTAAAAACTTATTTTAAAATCTTATTGGAAGGTTTTTCTCTGCTTTTATCAAGGAGAATCTTCCCATTGAAACAAACAAAATCTTCCTTTAAAGAGTGGTTCACTTCTGTTGATGCTGTTAATCTTCTTAAGAAAACAATAACGAGGGAATTCAGGTTGAATGTATTGCCCATATTCTACCCAAATATCTCATATTCCCTAATCACTAAGATGCCTAGTTTATTATT
Source organism: Opisthocomus hoazin (assembly GCF_030867145.1). NCBI lineage: Eukaryota > Metazoa > Chordata > Aves > Opisthocomiformes > Opisthocomidae > Opisthocomus > Opisthocomus hoazin. Next base: position 102,517,742 of record NC_134416.1, read on the forward strand.
TGTGAATGAGGCAGAGCTCCCACAAATAAACCCAATAAGTAATAAATGAGTTAAAAGAATAAGTGGAATATTGTAGGAGATGAAGTTCCAATGACAGCGACATTTTCAGACTATTCTCTGGTTACTTGTCTGATTTATTTTTTTCCTGTGCAATATTGAGAGATGCTTGTACAGATCTGGCAAAAGTTGTATGGATTTCCAACAAGAACAGACACATCCTTTATGCATGTAGTAAAAACTGTATGACACATTTACATGTTACTTGAAAATACCATGTTATGCTGACCAGATTGTATTATGGAACCTGTGTAGAGGGACATCATTAAGGTTAGCTTTTGTAATTTTAACCAGATATTGACTCCGTTAGAAACACTGATCAATAAACTACTCTCATACCCTACTGTTGTAATTTTTATATGCTAATAATTTCCATTGGGTGGAGTGTCAGAACTGCTCTATATGTATGTAACTATGTTGCCCTCTTGTGACCAGCTCTCTAAAATAAGAAGCCATAGAACACTTAAGGAACGGAACTTGATTTAAAATAACAATAAAAATAAGTATTGGTAGACTTACTTATCTTATGTATTTTTTTATACTAAACAGAGCAAAATTTCTATGCTTTCCAAACATGCTGTTAAATCTCTATCATATGTATGTTGTTTCTATTCCTATCTGATCCTAGAGTAAATTTTTTTGTAGTTTTCTCTTGACATCTCACTGTCCTTAGGTGCCCTACTTATATAAAAACAATATTCACAACCATGTAGGAGTATTTTATGTATCAGCTATGATGTTAGGAGATTAATGCTCTTTTATTATGTATGTATGTGTACAAGCCATCAAGCATCAAGTCATTCTGGTGGTGGCTCTTTGTCTACTATGGTTCAGATACTGGCTGTTGCAAGTACGCAAAACCATAGTGAAATTAATCTGTCACTTAGTTTGGATGTAAATCTGATTAGGTTTTCTTTTGGACTTTGTCATTTGTTTTGAGGTTTTTTTCCTTCTTATATGCCAATCATTTTCAAATTGAATCCGGTTTTTTTGATGCGTATATGGCTCACTTGGGTTAGTCAGTAAGTCTTACAAATTTCACTTAGGAAGAAATTTTAAAATGGTAACTACTACCAAGTGTAGTTGACTAGTTAAATGATGGACTAGTAATCATGGATGGACCAGATTGAAAACTGAGTAACAGAGCAATTAATCATAAATTAGGTGTAACGAACACTGGATTATAAATATCCTCTGAGATTAGCTACATCTTCAGAAATCCCAGGTGTTTTTGCACGTTAAGCAAAAGTTAGAAGCAATGTCAAATAATTTTCTGACTTTCTGTAGTATTTTCCAATGATAGGCCTGGCTTATTTGCCTTGCTGTGATTCAGAGTTTCCATGAGAGGATAGACTCTTGTCTTACTATGTGTTATGATGTGAAGTGGTCTTAACTCTTATGTACTTTAAAACATTTCACCTACGTCTATCTAATGTGACTGATCAAAAAATATTGTGGCTAAGACAACTGAATTGGGGGCACAAGGGGAGAACACGCATGTGCATATAAACATATATAATGCTTTGGATGGTATTCACCTCTCCGAAGATACTGGAAATTGAATATATCTTTCTCTTTCAGGCAAATATTTAGGGGATGAAGCCACTGGCCTAGAAAGCTGAAACATTCTAGCAAACTACTCTTTCCCTAAATAAGGAAGGCTCTAAGGGAAATCTGAGCAAAGTAAGACCTGAGACTTAGTTTATCTAAAACAGGGATTAGTTCTCATTAGGCTAGAATTGGTGAAGCCACTCCAGGTTACATTTTAATCAGAATTTTTGTTGCAGCTTTTACACAGAGAATTTTTAATAAAACAATCTACTTTACAAAAGTATAAAATTCTTCTTTGTTGTACTTTCAATCCACTCCTTAAATCGCAAAGATACACACAGACTGGAGAGCTTGTATGTCACCTTTTTCATAGTTGAGAGAAAGACGTCAAGTAAGCATATTTTTTTCCTATAGAAATCGAGGTACAATAATTTCTAAAGAAAAAATTTCACAATTTAGAAGGCCAGAACTGAAGTACCAGATAGCTGCATAACGCTGCTTTTCCAGTCCAGGCTAACAGTATTATTCAATTGCAGCAGGAGCCTCTGGTGAATATGGGTATGTTATCATTTCATCTGCAGTTGCACCCAGCAGCATCACTGCTTGGGTGGACAGAGTATCTCTGTGCCGGCAGCTGAACTGCCCTCTGCGTGTGAGGATCTCTGAGCCATCGTAGGAGAGGGCATCCCTTGAGTAAAGGAAGCCTTCAGGAGCACACTAAGCACAGTAAAAGTGTACATCCATCACTGTCAGCTCCTCCCTTCCTCCTTGACAAATAGTCTAGAGTCTTCAAGGCTTTATTCTTTGAGTTTAGTGCATATGCAGTGAGTTGAAAGGAACTATTTTGCAAAGGCGAAGCCCTGGTCCTACCTTTACTTTGTGAATTACCATTGTAACTGTGGAAATCGTGGCTACTGAAACTATGCATGTCTTGATTTAAACATCTCATTACAATGTTTCAAAAGACCAGAATATCTGGAGCTAAGAGTTTAGACAGATAATCCTAGCTCAGTTCTCTGCTATCCTGACTACTGTACATTTTTGCACAGGCGGGTTATTTGAGAGGAAATCTGGAAATCCAGTAATGCTAAAACACAGTCATCTTTGAGATGGAGGGCAGAAGTTAAATGGCAGAAAGTGTTCCCTGCAAGAGTGTACCTGTTTGGATTCAATTACAGGACAAAATTGTCTGACCTTACAGAGCAACAGGCAGGATACTATTTAAAATATTTCCATAGGAACTGTTGGATAAGAAGCATATATCACTACGTTACCACATTAGGATAATGTAGAAAGAGGTATTTCTTGTTGGAATTTCTCAAACTGACGGAAGCATTGAAATAATTTTTATGGTTAATTTAAATAATTGTAATTTTGACTTTTTTTTTATACTGTTGGGGTATTTTGCACTAAAGCACCTTCAATTTATACAGTGGTTAATGAATGAATATCACTTTCACGTTTCAGGTTCACCCAGTTTGACAGAGCTAGAATCATAGAATGGTTTGGGTTGGAAGGGACCTTATAGATCACCTAGTGCCAACCCCCCTGCCATAAGCAGGGACACCTTCCACCAGACCAGGTTGCTCAGAGCCCCATCCAGCCTGGCTTTGAACACTTCCAGGGAGGGGGCAGCCACAACTTCTTCGGACAACCTGTTCCAGTGCCTCACCATCCTCAGGGTAAAGAATTTAATTTTTTATATCTAATCTCTATCCTCTTTCAGTTTAAAGCCATTACCCCTTGTCCTGTCCCTACCTGCCCTTGTGAAAAGTCCCTCTCCATCTTTCTTGTAGGCCCCCTTCAGGTATTGGAAGGCTGCCATAAGGTCTCCCTGGAGCCTTCACTTCTCCAGGCTGAACAGCCCCAAATTTCTCAGCCTTTCCTCATAAGAGACATGTTCCATTAAGACACTTGTGACCTAGAACAATAAAGCCCAGATACAAAATTAAATTGTCATAGCTCAAAGAAGTCCTCCTACAAACATCTTTATTCTACTTCAGGAATATTACAAAATTTTTCTACAACTATTCATAGTTTAAGCATTTATACCGAATCATGCTGAGAGAATATGAGCCATTGATATTATTTATATTAAATATGGCTACTCATGCTGTCTCTTAATTGGCTTTTATGTGGGTTAGAGATCGTTTACAGTAATTAAGCTGTAAGTAGGAGTTCACATAGGACTTCATGATCTCTAAACAGCTTTTTCACGGCTCAGATATGGAAAATGATGTCATGACTCGAATCTTGAAAAATAAATCATCATTAAAGATACATAAAGAGTGGACAGATTGGAAAAATGTATCCATTAGAAAATCTGAGAGGTTTCTTTCTATTCATTAGCATCCCCTAATTCTTGACTAGAAGTTTTTATTAATGAAACAGTCACTTTAGTACTTATGACACATGGATAGACTAGCCTAATTTTTAAATATTTCATTCTCATAAGAAGAATAAAACTTAAGAAATGTCCATTTTCAGCTCCAAAATTTAAATTGTTGTGTCTGAATTACTACCACTATAGTGCAGGCAGAGTTAAGTTTCACAATTTAATTAACATATTCAGGGGTGTTAACCCATTACAAAATATTGGATTGAAAAGAGTATACTAATCTTCATCTAACTAAGTCAGTTTGGATCAAATTTCCTTTTCTTGATCAAAGCTTTTTGTTCTCTTTTAATAAAATCATTTTATGTTTAGGTTTAGGGAAACAAAATAATTTCAGGAACAGCATAACAGCAATCTTAAAAAACAGGTAAGCCAGGACATAGGTATTTTTTATGACATGCCTACACATTACACTAGCTACTTTTTAAACATTTTACTCATCTGAGTGTAACTTCACAGAAGTGAAGGGATTCAAGTACGAAGAAAAGATACAATAATGAGAAGGATCACATAACAGAGAAATCAAAGCAAATTGAATGTTTTGGAGCATGGCAGAATGGAGGTGTTAAAAGTTGGGAAGAGTGTGACTGAAAAGTATTTAGAAAAAGCAGGTTAGCAAAATGGAATATATGACAAACGAATATGTGAGGTTTTTTTTAATTGTTCTGAGTCACAGAGGAAATAATAAACAACTGTGTAAAAGCAGATACAGGGAAAAGACAGGGATTCTGACAATGGATTTTAAAGTCATTGATGACTCAGATTTCAGAATATGGTATAGGTGATCTAAAGCTCAGACTGGACTTCACCATGTTCCTCTCAACAAATGTACAATTAGACTCACATGCAAGGAACATTTTGCTAAGGGCATATGCTATTGTTATCTAAAGACAGGTCTTCTAGACCTTCAGGACAGCGTAATGTGGAGTAAGAGTTCACAGTTTTCAGCCCTTCAGAAAATTTTATGCTTTCTCAGTCAATCTATATTTGTGCTCTCTATTAGCCCAAAATTTGTGACTGAGGCAGTTGATTTAGAAGATATTTTCTACGAGAGTTCAAAGTACCTGGCACAATTCTGTCGGGATAGTATGATTGCATATATTCTTGCAGATGGTTAATTTGTTCCCTAGTTGAATATCTGGGACTGAACAATGTGAGTTGTGCTATATCCTATTTGAAATGGGGAAGCTGAGATATGACACTTGTCTGATAGGTAAAGTAGATGTTTAACCTGTATAAAATGTGCCAGGCAATTGAGTTTGAAATATGTGCAAAACCTTGGAAAAATAAACTAATAATATTTCTTTGCATACTTTATGTAATTCTTGTCTGCCTGGTAGAGCTGGAGAGTGAGAAGCAAAGATAGTTTATTCCCCTTTTTCCACACTGCCAATGCCATGGTTTCCTGGAGACTAACTTGTACTTCAGCTACAACTTAACTCTAGTCCATTAAACACTTTGTGACTGACTCCAAATTACCCAAGCAGATTTTGCTCTGGAATCTCTTCGTAGTCACGTAAACCAGAAAATGTTAAGTGGGTTATCTGAGCTTTATACTTCGTGAGAGTTTTCTCTTTTAGCATCTGACCTACAATAGATACGCAGAGCCTTTCATCAAATTATCAGTCAAGGGAACATAATGCTCATTATTATACCTATCTTTTTGGTGGCAGCGCTAATGGAAAAAGGAAGCTAAGGAAATTTATCATACAAAATTCCGAACCAGAAAGTGGAGTAGAATTTAAGACTTTTCTGTTCCATGTTAAATTCTGGAGTCTGCTAAAATAACATGCATTTAGGCTTTGAGAGTACAGATATAACTACACACTAGAGAGTAAATTCTTCTTTTCTTATTCAAGCAAATCCTGCCCCCAGACTGAACTGGGAATTTAGACTGAGTGAAGACTGCAGAATTGAGCCCTAAAGGGATATGGCTTACTGCAATAAAAGACACAAGAGAGTTGGAATAAAAATACTGCTAGCAACATGTAACAATAGAAAAACATTACTTAGGGAAACATTCAAATGGGATGAATTAATTAAAAACAACACTTTGATCTAATGCTTATGACAGTATTTACATTCAGTGTAACCTATAATTTGTATTACCTCAATTCTGTCATATCTTTTTTTTTATTTCCTAAATAGTGTTTACCTATTTTTTAATGTTCATGGAAGAAAATGTTTTGCACTGTCAACATACTTGTCTATTGTTCATAAAGATTATAACTAAAAATATAATTATGTGTCAAACGGATATAACCCTCCATAGAAGCTAAACAGATGGAAATAGTGCTGTGAAAATGAATGCATTGTAATTCAAATCATTTGCTTTTCCACAACAAATGATCTTTAAGTCCCACTCAAAACATAGTGATGATGAAGCAGAACTACAGCAAGCTTATGGGTTGATTCTGCTATCCTTTACATTGGTATGAAACCTCTACAACACTGTTTCACACCAACAGAGTTATTTCAGATTTACAATAACATAAATTTGGGCTCAATAAGCAGAACATAAGTAAAGCTAAGTGCTTTAAACCCATCTTAAGCTCAATGAAAGGTCTATTACCTCACTGATGAGCTCCTTCAAGTTCCAGTTTAAAATTTGCTAGCTCTCAGAGAAAGTTATGGATTAAGACTACCTTGAAAACAGTTCCATATTCATTGAAGAGACACTTCTAATTTCCTATTTTAATGTGCATTTTCATATTCACCTTATCTAAATCTTTTACACATTTTTTCTTAAGCATATATTTGTTAAAATACAAAAAATATTTGTGCTCTCTGCCAATTTTTTAAGTATAAGTGTATATGTTGATTTTACAGCAAGCAAGTCTGCACAGTTTATAGTATAGTCTGAAATTAATTCTTCCATGTGAAAACCACCTAAGAATTTTAGTGTTATAAAATAAATTATTTATAATTTCTGCATTTATTACTTATTTGTATTATATATATTTATACTATATATGTTATAGTTATGGTATTTCTTTACAATTGTAGTATTTATGCACAAAATTAAGAAATCAGTTATGCTAAGTCTGCATTAATATGCAGAAGCTAACTGCAACTTCATTTATACCTTTCGTGACTTAAGAAACCTTCACAAAGAAAGGCAACATTTTTTTCCTGGAAACTTAATTCCACATTTCTTTCCAAAGACATCTAAAATCCATTCCTGTGTGAGGCCTTATAAACATGGTCTTTGGTGTTCATGCTGAATTCTAGTGAATGAGGCTCAAGGAGTTATATTTAGCACAGTTTCTTTCAAGAGCTCGTAGATTTCAGTTTTATTGCTTGAAATGTCCATTTGTTCTGACATTTCACCAAGTGCTGCAAAAAGAAACATAATATTTTCTTTAAAACTGCCTTTGTTTCTTTTTCTTCTGGAAGCTTATAGCTCTCTCTCCACATTTCTCATTCCCCTACTTTCTCTCTCATTGACTTTTAATGAAATTCCAAATTGAATTCTGATACTTTCCTCATTGATACTAGGCAGATGTAACTACAAGACTTACTACAGGAAACTTCAGTTTTTATGACACTGCCATGGGGTGCAGCCTATCTAAAAACAATGCTTGTGTAAGTGAGACCTGGACTACATCTGCCCACTATAAAGCTTACTTCAGTATGCAGAGGAAAGAAATAGAGAAAAGGAAAGAAGCAGGAATGAACTTTGTTAAATAATCTTTATCATTGTTACCTTCCTGTAACATCATTGGTATGGGAGGCCAAAGAGTGATAGTAACCCAAGTGAGAACTGCTGGTTGGCCCTAGATATGGGGAAAATCACAAAAATAGTGCTGGCGCTACGTGGATGGTGGGGTCATTTGAGGTTTATGCTGCCAGACAATCTATTTGGAAAAAAAAATAAAGCAATAAATAGTTGAAAAAGCAGCCCCTTAGGGGAGGTGGAATGCATTGCCTGGTGTGGAACTGCCCTGGGCTGCCAGCCAGGACTTGGAAATATTGAAGTGGTCTAAACTGGGCTGGAAGTTCTGGGTTTGATTTTGTGTTGTCTACATTTTTGTTTTTAGAAATCTATGAATGCTGTATGATACAAATCTTAAAATAAAAATTGCTCTCCACCTTTCAAATCTATCCTGCTTAATAAATGAAATCTACATTAAATGTCATGAAATGGTGTGGTTCTGCTCTTGTGCCTGCTCCGTCCAGATTTCTCTGTGTGAGACATTCTGGATAATTTTTAGTTAATATAATTTTCCTGATTGGGAATGGATCCAATCCTTGGTAAGAGAATCACTCATAACTGAGGCAGGGTGTCTACCTACTGCCAGTCTACAGAAAAAGACTTTTAAAAAATTTAAGTTCCCCGTAGACCTACTAAGATAAAAAGCAGGGTCTAGAAATAAGGGCTGAAACATTCCATGGCCCTGATCTCATTCCAATATGCAGTCACTATGGAATCAAAATAGAGTAAATCTTTGTTTACTGCTGAGTAAGATGAGAGCTGGATAAGAGCTTTTTGGATAAAGAGACAACTTGCCTTCCTCTGTAAAGAGGCTAAAGAGAACTTAGGGTTTTTTATTAAAGAGCCTAAGTACAGAGGCATAGCAGTTAATTAATTGGTTTGGATTAATTAATTGATACATTGTTAGAGCTTTATTTATTTTAATATTTTACTGTAAATCTTACTACAAAATTAAAAGTACATATTTTATTAGCCAAACCAAATAACTTTGAATATTATCTCTGCTTCATAATTATTGTCATGAACATATAAATATCCTTATTTTGTTTTCAGTCACTTTTGTTTTCAGGCATTTGTTATTGCCCTTCTTCCAGATGTTGCTGCTCTAGCAGTAGAGTCAGCAGAATGGAGTATGTGGGCGTGCTTCAGCTGTTCAAATTTATTTCAGTAAATTAGCTTTAATCTTTGATTAGGGGACTTTTGCCAAGAATCTGGCCTTAGAATGGGAGTTGCTTCAGGGTTAACATATGTTGAATTCTTCCATAAGATGACAGTTTTTCACATAGATTCAGCATTGTCTTAAATTACCACAAAAAATCACCAGCTCTCTTCTGCCAAAGTTCTCACACTTTAGTGATCAGAGTTTCTGTCAAAATTAGTTTTATCAATTGGGGTTTACTTACTATTTTCTTTTGGCAAAATGATATTGACTTCATTAGACAGAGCTGAAATGGTGCGATTCAAGACTGTTCTTCCTCTCTTCTCAAGTTAAGATATTTTTGTGCTTCAGGTGTGGCCTGCTGCAAAGAAATCTGTAAAATAATTTTCTAAGAGAGTTGTCATCTTTTATGTGGCTGCCTTCTCTTGGTGCTGCTGCCTACTGAGTTTTCCTTATTCATCTGTTCTGCCTCCCAGAAATGTGGTTATCTTACCATGCTTCAGATGACAAATCAACAGAAAGAGTGTAAAAAATGATTTTACGGAGCACTATAGAATTTTTGAAGCAGTTATCAATTCCTCATCATTACATAGCATTTTAGTAAAATGAGAAAGTAAATTACAATTGTTGTTAAAAATATGCAAACTATACTTTACAAATATTTATGTGTAGAATAGGAGTATTGGCTTTTTTGAAAACGTGGGTACAGATTAATGCAGTGGCCATTTAACTCAAACAATTACAGTTGTTTAGAAAAATAACTGAAAGGAGGAAATTAGAGCATCCCTAATGTGAACGATCCAGGGTATGGCCAGAGGCATCTCTTATGTAGCATTTCCTCCCACACCGTACTCTCTGATAACTTTAGGTTTGTACTTACAGTATGACGAGTGAAGGCATCTAGTAACAAAAACATATCTTTAATCAGGGAACAATTATTGTAATGTCCCCAGCCATATAGGGGAACTAACAGCTGGGTCATCTGAGAAAAAGAAATTAAGGAGAATCAGGAAAATATTTATGTGAAAAAATTTTTCTACTGGTAAATTCTACTTCAATGAAACAAAGTGTGGGAACATTTACAGGCATATTCTTGTGGGAACGTGTCAATTGCAATAATATTAATTCTGTGGCACAGGCGAAAAAGGAAACTGGTAAATTTGAAACCATCTATTGCTATATGTCTTACTTGAAGTGTATAGATTTTTCAAGCTTGAGAACACTTTCAAAATATTTCTTTCAATATCTAAAGATGAATCAGTACTATTGTCAAAATTGAGAAGTAACTATATAACTTGCTCTTCAATTCCCATTTTCAAGTGAGAAGACTGAAAATATTTCTTTGAATATCTAACGATGAATCAGTACTATTGTCAAAATTGAGGAGTAACTGTATATAACTTGCTCTTCAATTCCCATTTACAAGCGATATCTAAATTATTCTGTTATATTCTATTGCCTTTGAGAATGGTTGAGCAGGCACAGATTCTGGTTAGACATGGAATTGCCTTATGGTAAGTGATGGACAATCTCTGAAGATCAGCCATTTTGGCTAAGTTCAGATGCCTAAGCCAAGACTTGACATACTTCCTCCTAGACCTGTAAAATAGACCAAAAACTTACAGAAGCAGGCTCTCAAGAGCCATTCAAAATGTAATATTAAAAAACAAATTTGACTTATGGAGGTATAAAGTTATAAAAGGCAAAGACACCATCCAGCAGAAAGTAAAATGGGAATAAAATAGCTAAACCTGAAACTTTATGTATCATACGAAAACCAGTGAAGAACTTCTGAATCCCAAAATAAGCAAGAATCTCAAGAAGCTGAAACATTATTAGGCTTAATATGGAGCACTAATGTTAGTCGATCTCTTGCTTCATAGTAAGAGAACTTTTGATCATAGCATAAATGCATGGATGTTTTAGGGGCATGTGATTTACACACAGAGATCCTGTAAAATCAGAACTACGCTGTCAAGAAAAGACTGTAAAAGCCTTCCTATACTTAAAGACAAAAGGAAAGGAAATATTTGTGAAAGATATGTCTTTTTTATACTTAAAGAGAAAGACTTCCTTAAATTAGGCAAAAGACTATTTGAGAGGAAATAAAGTTGCTTTGAAGGAATGTGACAAAGCCCTTAAGATGTATCAACCCTCACAGATGTTGTATACTGACAGAACCTCCTACCCATGCTTCAGCTTTCTGCACACCAAGGCTCTCAGCAATTGTCACAGAAACAGTCAAGAATGCAGATATTTTCAGCAAGATGACAGAGGTGACATACCAGCACAATGCTAAAAAGGCGGCGGTTCCTAACCACAGTCTATAGAGAATGTTAGCACCAAAAGTGTCATAGTGCTGTTGGAAGAATTTTCTAAATGACCTATAAAATTGAAGCATAGGTTTGAAGCTTTCTGCAAAATAAGGTTATTATTTTTTTATTAGCCAACAAGAAAACTGGAATGGATTATTAAAATATGAAGATGACATTTTGAAGTGAGTTCAGAGAAAAGTGTCAATAAGCAGGAGGCCAGAGATACTGGAAAAAAGATTACAGGAAGAATTTGTGCACATGGTCACGCATCACCGAGAGACTCTTTACACTGGTATCCTTATAAAACAATATTATCTCAAAGCTTCCATTACAATCATGTATAAAGGAAAGGCTTAGCGTACACCCGATCCATGACCCTTTCCAGTACTTCTTTTAAGTAGCTTGAATTTCTTATAAACACTCTGATTTGTCTACGGATTCATGAAACTGAAAAGGAGCCTTTTGTACAACTTGTGATTCCCTGGCATGTCCCTATAGGGCCTTACATAGAAATTATACAGTGGACAACTCTATGGGAGATATGTCCACCAAGTAATGCCAATACAGCAAACCTGCTTGAAGAAGAGCTGTCCTTTCCCTCTCCACTTCATCAGCTACAAAATTTGCACTCTTGCTCAACATTAATTTAAAGACTGGAGTTGTACATATGTGTAAAAAGCTTCTAATAAATATTTCTAGATGAAACATTAATGCTGCCTATGTTAGTACAAAAGTCAAAGAGGCAAAATGAAGCTTTAAAACTGTCTGTACTTCTGCAGTACAAGCAGCATGGGAAAAAAATTGCTTACCTGCTTTCTAACATCCCACTGAAGTAGCCCCAACATGTGGTATCAGGGGTTTTGAAAGGAATGTACAGGCATAAAGATTTCTCAGTAGAGAATCCAAGCAATCTTTCACACCACTTAGAGCCCTGAAAAAGCCTGCATAACATGTATGAACTTTTGGGATTTCTGACGGTGCACTGTCAAGCGAGAAGCAGACTAGACTGATTAAAAGGTATGAACATGGCTTCAAATTTTGCTGGCTCCTATTTCTTGATGCATGTTCAGTTCCAATTAGGCTAGTAAAGAACCCTCCTCACACACTTTTGGAATTCAACATGCATCCAATTTTACATTCGAGGTAACTATTTACCAAGTATCTCTGTGGCCTTGCATTGCAAGGCCCAATGTCAGATATGGCATTACCTATAAATAGGAAACCTCCCTTTCAGACAGGGTCATAAATGTTTAGTTATAAATTTTATTGACAGTTTTATAAATATGACATATAATTGCAGATAAAATTTCGTTTGTAGATTTATGGTTCATTTTTTTCAGCAGAAATGAAAAATATTAAGCTCTTTATTTCATATTCATTTTCCCTCTTCCCTTCTTCAGTCCAGACTCAGAGCATGGACTTCTTTACCAAAGTGAAGTAAAAATATCTGTAAAACTGAAGGACACCTAGCCACCTTTTTTAGATTTATTTATTTTTAATTAAAGAAATCAAAAGTCATAATCTAGCTAGAAATGTAAGTACTTTCTAAGCAGATACAGCTTTCAGAATTCCACTTCCATATGACTGTTTATCTCTAATTGCTTGTAATAAAGTGATTTTTATGGAAATCCACCACGCTTTCATTTTAAGACCTACTCAGTTCATAGGATATGTATGTTTCCTATGTCTGAAAAATCAATGTAAACATATCAGCTCTGTCAGGTTGTTATCAATGTTTCACAGAACCTAATATCAACCTAAAAGATAACCTTCCAAAACTGAAAGGAAAAGATGCACTTTCAAATTTGCCTGTCAGTCTATCTCAAAGGAGACAAAGCCAGAAAAAATGCCTTTAAATGTAATGGTCTCTTATGATCCATTTCTGAAATTGTGTTTCCCATTGGACAGATCGTTTATCAGAACAAGACAAAGCTTTATGCTGTCTTGTCTGACAGTGAAGCACGTACTCTATACAACTTGGTGCAAGGGTTATCTCATTTAAGCTACTCTGTGATCAGTAACCTATTTCTCTCACGGCACTCTTCAAAGGTGATTAGTACCCAAAACATAAAAGGGGAAAATAAAGCATTTGCAACTATTTTTTTTGACACTTCTCTGCATTGCTTCCACCTCTCTTACTTCTCCTGTATGTGGGGATCATAATTTCAAACCACCTAGAATCTAGAAGAGACCAGCCTGTGGTTCAGCACATTCATAATTTGTAGTACATTTTGTACATGTGCATCTTCAGTGTGCACCCAAGGTGAAGCCAGATAAAGATGCTTTGGGATTACATTCTTCAGAATGTTGGATACCAAAGGACATCACACCATAAAGAATCTTTCAAACTATGTATGAACTAGAATTCAATGTATGTCCCTCTTCCATCTCCTAGGAAACTTCTTTAATATAATATTGACTGATAAGAATGCTACTTGTAATTTTAACTTATCAGAGGACCATTAGAGACCTTAATCAAAAAAATAAAGATTTTCCTTTGTTCCTGGGCCACTCTCATGGAATAGATCTGGCTGATTTACTCCAGAGATGGGGGTTCAACAAACGGGGCGGAAGGGTTTGTTGCACTTCCACACTGGTGGGGACAAGGGGAACCAGGTTGTGCCACATGGCTCTTTGTAATACTAGTGCTACAGAAAGCAGAGCCCTCTAATCCTTCTGAACCCTCTGATCCAGAGGCGTTACACGGTAACTTCAAAAGACTATTGGTATTTGTATTAGACATTACAAGTTTTCTTGGCTGCACTGAAATCAAAATTACATCCATCAGCAAAATGCAATAGAATTCAGCGAATTTATTTTGAAAGGGATGATACTTCATTGATTTCATCCTCCTTTTAGTCACAGTGTCCGTTATGGATATTTTCCCTTCTGTATGTCTGACTGCATGGCATCTAGTCAGCTATGCATAGCACTGGGAAAATTAGGGAGTATCTACAAATCTGTGCTTCACGCTCTCGCAGATCTCCTGCAGGACTTTGGAGTGGGAGCTCATGGAAAGACGATTCTGAGGAAGAATGATGGCAGGAGATCAATGCTTAAGAGCTGAGCTGAGTTGAACGCACTTAGGTAATGTGCCCTCATGGAACTGAATCTGAGACTAATGTTGCCAGAAATAGCACGCTTCGACTGATTATGATCAATCTTTAAAAATGACTGTATAATGGGAGGGTATCAGTGGAGTCCCAAGTAATAGGAAATAATTTACAAAACGCTCTGGAAGCATGAAAGAGTCTGAAATGAACGAGAAATACCCATGTGTTAATGACATCAGCTTGAGGCTTTCATTCCATCTGAACCACCTTTAGGACTTTAAAGCTACCTGTGCTATAGGGTACAGGGCTGCATTACAGGATCTTTTGGACATGTTTGACATTCACTGCACTTTCCAGAGTCTAGATGGAGGGTTATAAGAAGCTTTGCAGTGTACCAGATGGTGCACTGAAATAATATCTCCACAGCCTCTGCTCTAATGTGAGTATGGAATTTGCTTCTTTTACATTAGAAAAAGACCAAAATAACTAAAAATTAATCTGACTCAAGGCAATTCAAGAAATCTGCCAAATTTCAAGACTTCTGTTTCTCCTCTCCTCCCCTCTCCTCTCCTCGGCTGCTTGCCATATCATCTCTCCATGCTAGTATCTTCAGTTTTCTGCTCATTTAATTTTTATTGATACAGTGCAAAATTATCAGATTTAAGCACACATTAGCTACTGAACTTTGAAACCAGCTATGGCACAAAGTAAAATAAAGTATCAGAGTCTCAATTTTCTTCTCACTGCTAGTGCTTCTGGCAATCCCATGTGAACTGTTAGTATGATGAATAAACATGCAATGAATTGGCTCATTAGGGTGGAACTACAGATCTCTCCTGATGTTTACTTTATTCTTTGAAAAAAAAGACTTCATTGCGTGTATATATATTTGGCTGTTACAGCTGTGATGTTGCAAAACAAAACAAAATGCCATACGACAAAATGCTTCTGCTTATAGAAAGTGCAAAAATAGGAAGCAGAAAAGATAAACTTGATGCAGATTGGATGTTTTACCTTGCCAATTGCCAGGCATCTTTACTTGGAAGAAAATTCTTCTATAAGTTGTGGAGTTACAATGACTTGTGGGAAATATGTTCTCATCAAAACACAGCTTAATATTGAAGATTAAAGAGAGTGCTACACTTTAGTATTTTTTCTACCCTGGAATCACACACAATAGTATTACTTCTCTATTACATGTATCACTCCCCATCTGAAGCCGTCTGAAATATTTTAGTCAATTAAGTGTCATCGCACATCTACAATGACAAAGTTTGCTCCAGCCGTTGGGCAGATGGAAGAGTGTTACTGACAAACATTAGAATGCCCTTGCCTGAACATTCACTAACAATATCCTCTCTCTTTCAGTGGTCTTTTTCATGAGCAGTGTTCTGTGGCACTGCTTTTCTTTGAAATTCAAGTAACATTTTTATTTCTTTTTACAGTGTTAGTAGATCACTATGAAGTTAATTATTTTGATTTATGTAGTGCCTGGATATCCCAAAAGATGCATGAAAATCGCGCTATTTGCCTGATCCATGCTGAGAGTCACTACCTCAGACAGCTTATTTGTTCAAATTAGACAAAATAAGTTTGTGAAATAGGAGAAGGGAACTTAATAAGAAAAAAAAAAAAACATCCCCTGATAGTTTCATAGACAAGGAAAGCGCATGTCCAAAGCGAGCCAAAAAGTTAGCCCAGTAGCCTAAGTCCAAAGCAGGTCCTGTTATTCCCAGCTCAGGATTCTAACCAGAAGACTACGTGCATGGATTCTAATCCTTTTACTGATGTTTTGAATCAGATGTTTGCTGAGGTATCAAACCAGTCATAGTCTCAAAGCAAGGGGTGCGCAATTTTTGAAACTCATAAGCATAGCCAATATCTGAGGACAATCTGGTATAAGTACCAATGAGGACAAAATGTGTCCCTGTCTCTTTTTCTTTCCCTCAGATAAAAAGGAAGTAAGACCATATTCTGACTTTTCAGTTACCTGTGAGTGGAATTACAGAACACACTATTAACAATGGTATTACCACATAGAACTTTATGTAATCCTTCTGCTCTAAAAAGGAATTTTTGGTTAGATGCCAAAATCCTGTACATATTTCCACAGCAAGGTATATAACATTGCTTCCAGCAATAGATATACTCAGTTAATGTGCTGATGGATGCACGAGGCCCAGTTTCTATATTTCAGTGCTCTTCATATTATTCTGCAGAAAGACATTCCCTAAAATGAACTGAGCAACCTGCTGCAATTCTGTCAGAACTTTGTAAGAGATTCTGTAGCAACAGGCCAACATGAAAGGTCGATAGCGAACAAAGATCCACTCTAACATATGAAGGTACTGTCCTTCACGGAGTTTTTTGTCCTAATGAAAAGCAAAGCTGAAGCCAAGTTGCATTCCCTGTTGATTTTGTAAAAAGTTTTTTTTTATTACAGGAAAGCCTAGCAAATGACTTGCTTCACAAATTCCAGTTAGACAGAATTATCCCACCATTCTACCTAATTTTTCACACATAAATCCTATTGCAAATGAACAGAGGGGTTTACATTTCTTTGCCTTAAATACTGTGTGCTAAATGTTACATCAGTCATTGTGCTTCATTCCAGATATATTTTAGCTGATGAAAGAACACTTATTTACTCTTTGAACAGTGCACCAGGCTGATGCAGTGCTCTGCCATTTTTTTCTGAAATTTTTGGCTGAACATAATAACATTTTTACTTATACTTTTCCTTTAAAAATATTTTCCACAAATGCATAGAGAAAAGAACACAGAGAACTGCTTGCAGAACAAACAAAAACCTACAAGCGTATGTTGATAACAAAGGCTTGAAGGTTTCCATTTCTGAAATTCATATAGCAAATAAGCAACTGAAAAGCAGTAGAAAACATTTTAACATCTCATTGACACTGCAAAACATCAACCGAAGATACTCGTAATATATACATTTGCTATCAGAATTTTTTTCCTCTTGATTATTAAAACCAATGTTTATAATCATGTGACTATAAGCTTATGTATGCAAAAAAAAGTGTCATTGTTCACTGGATTTTGTGAAGGCTCACTGTTCAAGAAAGATGTTCCATTTAATTTCCAAACTGAAAGTCTGACTTTTCTATTTCTAAAATTATAGTGAACTTATGAGAGGACCAAATTAACAACTTAATCGTGATTGTAGTAACTTCATGATAAAAAACTGTCTTCACCAAGTGGCAATGACCTTTAACAGCAAATAAAATACCAGAAAGTATCCTAGTGCCTGATACTGTTTTGCCCATTTCGCCATTGTTTTTATAACCTTTAGAAACTCTTTTGTAAATTGACATTACATGCCTGTGAATTTGGCTCATTAATGATTGTAATTGACTGTTGGAAACCAGAACAATGTAGAATCTTATTATTTCCGGGTACTTTAGTATCTATAGTTTCAGTTCTAAAGAAACTGCACATTCAGTCTTTGCTGCTATTCATACAGGGGGAAGTGAAACAGCTTGATTAAGTATTTCAAGAGAAGGTTTATTCGGATGTGCTTGGACATTGTAAGAAACAAAAGCATTTTAAAAAGAGATTACAGTTTACTAAACAAAGTGCAAAAATGAGCATCATTAATAGGAACAATGATAGAAAAACTTTGCAAGAATTTGTTAAGCACAATGATATGAAGTACACCTGGTTTACAGCTTACACCGTGAATTGCTACAAGCTGCAAATGAAAAATCCTGAGAATCAGAGTGTAAAACTCAAATATGACTATTATGACTACTTAATCAGTGCACAGCGTGTGCTCTAATTAAGCACGCCATTGCTGTGCAAAACCTTAATATCATAAACAATAGCATCCCAAGAGTGTCTAATAAGCACTAAAATAGCGACTGAAAGTTTCTTAACCCCTGCATCTTCTTCATAAAGCTCTTTCCTTCCATGACTTAGACTTGTTTCTGCTTTTCTGACTTTTTAATTTTACTTCAAACACAAGGTAATTCTTGAAACACAGGTAAGGCAATACACCGGGAAACAGGATAATCTAATACTTCTTTTTAACTTGCTTTACAAAGTTGCAGTTAGAGTAGACTTTATCCCTATGCCAGAAAATCAGACATTGTATATATGCTACCTAAGTCCCCCTTATCGAGACAAGAGTTGCACAGTACTTAGGTCTTACTCAGGGCTCATTTTTACTTTGAGTCTGCAGGAATAAATATTTTCACTTTACCGATTCCATGTCATCTCATTATCTTCAGACTAAACAACTAACATCAAAGAAATAACTCTGTCCTGACGTGAATGGAAGGGAAGGGACTGTGAAAGGGATGTTGGCTGCAATGTCTCTGCATGATGCAGAAACACCTGCCCCTGGACATGCAGACATTTTCTGCGCAAGCAGACAAAGGCAGAACGCTCCTGCCTTGGGACCCACAATATTGTGGAAGGTACGGTTTGAGTGACAGCTAGGCAAAAAAACCTACATTTTGTTTCCTACACCCTGTGGCAACTTCTCCAACTTCCTATGCTCGGCGTGTGGGATTGAGCTGGAGGAAAGGTGCGGTGGGCAGGTGTCGCGTTAAAGGGGGGTAAGGGGAGTCTGAGAAGCGGCAAAAGGAGAGCCCTCCCGTTGAGACACGAGGTTCCGAGCAGACCCCTTGTGTTCTAAACTCTCTCTCAGAGGAGAGTGTGGCTGGATCCACTCCCAGTCCCAGACTTAGTCAATGGTTTATGTCTAAAGGGTGAAGTGTGCAGCCACTTCTCAGATTCAGCTTGCCTGTCAGAGCCCTTGCAAGGACTTTCACTGAAACAGTTCCACAAAGTTGAAACCATGGGTAATTTATTCAAGCGACAGGGGTCACAGATTCGGAATTGCCGTTGATAAATGCACTGTCTACAAAAGCTGAGCTCAAAGTAATGGTTTAGCACTTTAGTTAACAATGTGTTCCTGGGGATACGTCCGACAAAGTGAGAGGCGCGACTCTTACCAAAAAGGCGTCCCTTCTTGGGGGGGAGAGAGGTTCAGGCCCGTCGACCTGTCCGTCAGGTGAAGTTCTCGCTCGGCTCCTCCTCCCAAAGAGAGTTTTCAAGTGCCAGTTTTTATACATTTGAAAATCTGTTTGCGAGGTGGGACTAAGTCAATTATTGTGTATCGGTTGGCTGCTGGCATGGGATGTCGTGTGGTCAGAAGCGGGACCCAGCAGTGTGAGACGCCTTCGGAACGGGCAGCTCGGTGTGCGCTCGGAGGGGGCATCCGCTCTTCGTCCGCAGCTGCGCGGCCTCCGCGGCGCCCCGCAGATCACCGGGTGTACGGTGACGGGCCATCCCCCCTTACCTCTGTCTGATAAGATAAGCACCAGCGAATTGCTCCCTTTGTTAGCTCTTTGGCTCTTGACGCCTCAGTCCGAGCATGTCTTTTGTCTTGCATTTGGCAAGTCCAGCAAGGCCATCGACCACAGCAGGGAATGAAGGAGTGAGCTCAGGCACTGTAAGCTGTGCTGGACATCGAGGCTACTGGGAGCTCAAACAGGAAAGAAAAACAGAAACACGAAGCAGCTTCCACCTTTCCCAGGAACTCTGCCAATGTATAACAATCAGTATAAAGTCTAGCACGTGTATACATAATGGAGGATGAAGTACTGTGTGCTTGTGTTCTAGGCTCTCCTTGCCATCTTGGTTTTAGTTTTAACACGGCATGAGTAATCCTTACAGTCATCAGACAGTTATTGCAGCTTGTTCCTAATTATATAATTTTGGCATTGGCTATAGCCAATTTCTTAAATAAATATCCTGCACAGGCCAAGACTTATGGAAATCTCATGAATTTTGTACTTGCTACCAAGCAGAAAAGTATATTCAAACACATTTTATTCTTTTTTACTGTTGCAAAGCTTTCAGAAAAATTGAAAGAGGTCTTCTTTAAATATTTCCTGTCCCACATTGGTGTGTTATTGTTCCTTTTACACAAATTAGTAGGAAGAGAAAACATAAGCAGGCTTTCATGAAAAAAAAAATATTTCTAGGTTGTTTAGACTATGTTTCAATTTCAGAAAATGTTTTTTGAGGTGTAGTAAAACCACAATTGAATTGAAATATTTTTTTCCAGCTATGTAGAACTTATGTCAACAGAAAGGCCATGGCTATTTCAAATTAGTTAATAAGAAAGCAACAAGAATAACAATAAAACTCCCCTCTGTGCCCTTCTGTCTGTAGCATTTTTGTTAAATGCTAGCACAAGGTAACTACTTTTTGCTTGCAGACTTGGGAGAATAGAAGCGATCATAAGGAAAAGAACAATTAAATGAGAACTAAAACGACCAAGCAATATGATAATAATATGTAAGTTATACAAGTTTTAATTAATTACATTCCAATAATAGTATTCTTCTCTGTAGAAATGGAATAAAAGAGGAAGGAGGAATGTGGATAAAGCTCTGGACATAGGCCAGAGCAAAACAGGTTTCCACTTGCATTAGACCAGAAATACTTTCTATATTTTGAATGTTGTCCTCCAATATCTGTCCAGTCAGCTGCCCGCACAGTGCAGTTAACAAAAAAATACAAGTCAGGACGAGATAAAATAAATGGGACTATCATTGAGATCTAAAGCATTAATCAGTACAGGTGAGCACTGGTAAGACCCCTTCCTTTCAAAGCAGAGAGGAGACTTTTTTTATTGTTCTGATGTTGGTTGTGCTGGAAGAGAAATAAGGACAGAGAATCTGAAGAGGTTCTTCTTCAAGAGCTGCTGTCTAATTCTGGAGCATATTTGATTTCAAGACTGCCTTACCAGTAGCTTGAGCAGCCTTAACGTTGTCAGTTTTTCCCTTTCTTCCTGAACAAAAACTCCCTGTCTTCTAATAGGCAGAAAAGGAACTTCTTCTGATTCAACCACTATCTGCCTTGTACGTTGCTAGAACTGAGGAAAAGAGAAAGACTGTAGTAAGTCCTGCCCTTCAATGTCCTTCTGTGTGTGAATAAAGTAGCAAACCACTAGGAAGGATCTCTTGCACAGCATCATCCACAATTACAGATACACCTTTTTGGGAAAAGACTTGCCAAAGGACGGGTGAAGTTCCAGATATATCCATCTTCCTGATCCACTCTACCTTTTATGCCTTTACCCATCTTCAGAGCTGAGCTGAGCCAGCACCGTCTGATAAGCTCAGTGTTAATAATGACACACAGGCAACAGAACAGGTAGTGTACCCCATTATTTTAGTACTACTCAAGTGACTAGTCTATGCTCCTCTACAGTACTTTTTCAGATATGTTAACCAGGTCTAAGAATTGTCTACTGATGACTCAATGTCACCGTTCAGAGCAGAGTGGAAATAAGCTCAGAGTGACAGATGCTCTCTATTATCCCCTGCCCCTCCCCCCCCCCCCCCCCCCCCCCCCCCGGGAAGGGAAAAAGGAGGAAAAGGGAGAGAGACTTACAAACTAAATATTGAAACAGCTTTACCAATAACACTAATAATACTATTAATATTAATAATAACAGAAGTAAGGCAAAATACACAAAACAGATACTGAGTTTCCCAGAGATGGGTGCCGGGCGCTGGTGTCCCACCAGCAGCTGCCAGGCAGCGCCAGGCAGTCCCGGACTGGCCTCGGCAGCAGGCAGGAACTGGACTCAGGGATGCACGATCGGAATCTGGATCAGGATTGCAGACAAGACAAGGAGCAGGGTCCTCTTCAGAAGGTGGCCATGGATGAAGAGAGCAAGACCCTCATGATCCCCCAGCTTTCAACTGAGTGTGACGTGCATGGCATGGAATACCTCGTTGGTCAGTATTGGGTCACCTGTCCTGTCTGCCCCTCCCCGCAAGTGCAACCCTTTCCGACTCCTCACTTGGGGGACCTAAGAGGTCTATCAGTGACCTTGGCTGCTATAGTGATAATTATAAACAGGGGCCTTTTTCTGCATTCCATTCCTACCACTAGCTCAGTAAAGCTATAAACATTAGGTGTTCTCAGCTTTGGAGTGGACAGTGTCTGTAAAATATGCAGCCAGTTTCAGAAAAACGCAGTTACTTGGAAGAGCTTCGCTGTAAGGAAGATTCTCTAAAAGAGAATTGGTTCTGTTTTAACAAAAACCAGGACACTCAAGTGGTCATTAATAATTTTATTCACCGTCCATTGTAATATTTGTGCTATTTTAAATGAAAATGAGCCATTAGATAGCAGAATATGTGAAATGATTATGTCCATAGAATTGGACTATCTGAACTTGTTTTTAGAATAGTAGAACATGAATCTTGAAAAACATTTCAAAAATACACTCTGAGACATTATTGTGAAGTCTAGTGCAAGAATAGTAAGCTTAATTAATGTTTATTTGTAAATAATGTTTAATTTTACTCGTAAATGTCAGTTAATTTGATCATCTTGTGGGACTGAAAGTCAATCAGTTACTTCAAACACAATGTGTTTTATGCTGTTCCTTCATAAATCTAGGATTTGGCTTTCAATTAAAGCAAAAATATTACTGAGACAATGGATTGTTTTCCCTCCAGGAAGAAACTGAGAATATGTGTTCATTAGCAAATGATACATTGCCAACATAACTTTCTCTGGCATCTGTCCACTAACTCAAAAGGAAGAATTAGAATTGTCCTTCTGCTTGGCAAAAGAAATTAATTAGGATCAGAAACTTGGTTGTCTCAACTATTACAGAGCTTGCATAATTACAGAATAGAAAATCACATACACACACAAAAAAAATCCATTAATGAAAACAAAAGCCATGCAATTTTTCATCTCAAAATGCTTGTTTTGTCCAACCTACATAGACAACAGTACTGACCTGTATGCATGCATTATATTACTTTATTATGTTGTGCATGATATCAGGATATTTTGGTCAAAAAGGACAGCAAGCAAAGTGCAGTTGTTGTGGCTCCCTCCAGACTTCCCGCAGGGTGAATATTCACTCTTGACACACAGAGCTCCCCAAAACAGCAATGAACTGAAAGTGATGTCCTCTTTTATCACCCAAAGGTGACGATTCTTACTCTCAGCCAACAAAACAGCAGACTGCTACTCTTTTAACCAAAGAGGATGCAGTGCTGCAAGCTACCTGAGCACCACCCAGCCTACAGGCTGCAATCCTCTTTTGGATATGCTGCTACAAGTGCTGACTTTTACTTTAGGCAGTGTATGGTCTCCAGCTCTGTGCAGTCCCACACTGGTAAGCAGAAAATAGCACCTCTGCTGAGGAGAAGACACTCACAGCTTAGATAAATTTAAATTATGCAGACAATAAAATTTTCATGGGGATTTCTTCTAAAAAAATAGTGTGATGCATTTAGAAAGAAATTATTTGCTGGAATGTCAGATAAAAATGAAGATGACAATTAGAAACTGTACAGAAGGGACAAAAGAATACAATGTATTGAAGAAATTTGAGTTATTTATCTGAGAGAGATTTACATAGGGGGCAAAAGAGTACAGTAGAATGAGCTGCAATATCATCAGGTTTGACCCACTGAAAGCAATTCATATGATACCAGAGTCAGTGGGGTTTATGACAAAATGTAACCCAGGGACGAAAATAATGACCAGAATTTCTGAGGTGGTGTAAGAAGTCAAATGCTGAACACTCTGTGAGGGGCTCTGAAGGTTCAATTCATGTCATAGAGGAAACTGAAGTCATTTAGTCCTAGACACTCAAAGGTACACAAGGGCTTAATATCTCTTCCCCTCTGCCCCCAGCAGCATTAATGCTTTTCTGTATCTGATCATCAAAATCATGTGATATTAGGTTCTCTACCATTAATAACTTGTTATTAGCAAGTAGTAAGCAACAGCTTGACCACTGTTGGATAGGTACTAGGGTACTTATAGTTAGTTGTTGTTGCATGCATTCATCAAAAAATGAAATGTGAGAAATGACCTGTTGGCCAATGTATCATTAAAATGTGTTATGTTTTGTGACTAAGCAGAATTTGTTACAGATACAACCATCGTAGTGACTAAACTATACCATATCCTTGTTCTGAAAATAGCTTATGTTGGGTTTATAATTTCAAAATAGGTGAATATGGGCATTTTAGAATTAGTGTGTTCATACAGAGACAGTATTTTCTGTTCTACCATTGCAGTGCAATGTCTTTCCTTCTCTTTTTCTGTCCTTCAACATGGCCTGTCAAAGAGGAAAGTTGAAAAAAAGTCTGATATAATGAAACCACTGTGTAATTGGCAGCAAGTACACAAGTGGAAGCACTGTGTAGAATCAACGTCAGTCAATTTGGTTTTCTTATTTAGGGAACACAATGGACTGCAGAAGCCCTTTAGCTAAACTTCAGTTTGTCACCTTACTCAAGTGCCTCACTCATTTGCAAGAGCTTTCTGAATGTATTCTGCTTCCAGATTTGTCACTGATAATGTCAAGTAATTTCGTTTTCTTGTCCTTTTGTTTCACTCTAAAAATCAAACTAGTTGCCACAAGGAAGCTTGCAGAGATGATAACACATTTGCAGTTTATTTTGAGACATTTGGAAATAGAATTTGTTTCTCACACTACTTCATATTCTTTCTCTCTATGTACTTTCCATTTGAGATATTCACCCACTTCCATACATTTGCTGGAAAAATCCTCAGGAAAGTCAATGGCGCAAGAGTACTTCTGGGACCAAAATACAAAGCAAATGCCCTAAACCCTATGATTTGATTTCTGCAGTGGTATTTGAAAATCTGGTGAATAAATTCTGTCTGTGGAGTTATTGCTGGTATAAAACCTTAGCAAGACAGGACCTCCCTGGCATAGACGTAACCTCCTCATGCTTAAGCACATACAAATAGGGTAAAGTGAATGAACAAGACTAGTCTAATTATTTTTCTTGTCAAACCAGAGCTCTGCTGTATATCATTTCAATTTTTAAGTGCTAAAATAGCACCTTATATTAAGGAGAGTCAGATGTAACCAAAATAATTCAAATGTACTAGTTAGCTGAACTTATGTTCAAAACGAAACCCAAATACCAAAAATTCCAAATATTCTGAAATGTGCATAGATACATACATGCACAACATCTTAGAGTGATGAAAGACAAAAATACATTTTCACATTGTTCTTGAGCTGATCTTGTGAATCAAGCAGGGTAATCAAAACTCAGCTTTTCTGTAGGCTTCCAGGTCAAAGTTGCTCCCGACACCTAGCTGAGCTTCGGCACACAGATCACTTCTTTGTGGCAGTCTGAAACTGGACGTGCATGCAACAATTCTTTTGTTTTAAAAAGATTTCTTAATCATTAATTTTAGTGCAAGAAACATAGAGGTGATCTTTTCCCTGCAACATGGTCATCAGTACTCCTTAGTTTAGGTAAAAATTTCTCAGGGCATCCAGAATTCCCCTGTGGGGATTTTTCTTTCTTTCTTTCTTTGCCTTGTCAACTACTTCACCTCTTCCTTGACTAGCTCCATAGTTTGCAAAAAAAGTTGTAACGCAGGCAGTCATGTTTCTCAATATATACTTTCATTTCTGCCAAAGGAGAGAACAGAATCTATACTCACAAAATAACCAATAAGAGACCCTCTCTATTATATCTCATGTTTCTGGCAAGTGACTTCTGAACACTCTTACCACCTCATTAAAACTTCTCTTCACAAAATTAGTTTGAAATAAATGGTTTGTCTTAGTAGTCACCTTTTGGTCAAATATGGTCTGTTTAAATGCATGGTCTTCAAAGGTGCTATTCCTAAACCAAGAACAGTAATTTTGTATGATCCCTTTCTCAGTGTCCGGTTCAGTAAGGAGGCAAAAGTCAGTGAAGAGGGCAGATACTGTGATAGAGTTCACAGGTGAACATAAGAGTGTAAACACAAAGAGGACTTAGTTGTAAGGCAATAAGAGTCTGTTCATATTCTTTGATAAACACCCATGATATCAGCATAGAGAAGTGGATATGTTTTGCAGAAAATCTATAGTAAAGGTAATTGATACAACAACATTGTCAGAGACTCTGCTGAATGAATGTTCTGACCTCTGCAGTAAAAATTGTTACCAACATCAAAAAATCTATTTATGTGTGAGTATATATATTAAGGTTTACATTAAATAAAAGTGCACTCAGGTAATTTGTCATGTTTTTTCTAGGTCCATGGATGAACATCTCACATATTTTGCATTTTTAGTGCTACACCACAGGTAAATAACAAGTAAAAAACATTATTTACATTATATTTTTAAACTTTGTTTTTTGCAGAAGAATCAGGTGGCATGTCTCATGTAAATTATACAATCATGTTCACCACAACACACAACTTAGTTTGTGCAAAATAAGGTGCTTATTCAGCTGGCATGAAAGCAGGCAAGCTTATAGAGAAGCAGAAATTAAGGAAGATGGTGGGACGCTGATAGTTACAAACACAAGAAGATCTGGAACTAAGAGTATTGGACGATTACAAGGAGTACTTTCTTTTACACAATCACACTGACACAGTGTTTTAACCACTTGTGTAGGAGTAGCACAAGCCAAAATTCCAGATTTAATATTTCTTCATTGTTGCTATTCCTTCTTGTATATAATTTTTGCCCACCTATTTGAGTGGTAAAGATTCACAGCAAAAACAAAGAGTCTGAAACTGTATTGCCACCGGAAATTACACACCTGGTCTTCTTCTCTGTAATTAACTTTATTGTCAGAAAGACTCCATGAATTCCTTAAACAGGATCCCTGAACTGCTTCAACATACGTTCTTAAAGCTAATCACATTTTACCCTTCATGCCATGTGTTTTGCATATTTATTCTTGAAAGCTCATTATTCCTTCAGAATACTTTATCTGACAAGCAAGTGGAGTTCCAGTTTCACAGATGTTGGCTGCTTCGATCAGATTCCTGATTCCACTTTACTGTCCCCTTTGAAGCCCTTCTACAATGGAAACAAAGAGGAAAACTGGCTGAAATTTCTCTGTCTCCTTTGCTTCCATGATGTAGCCTCAGGATGGTCTATGAGCTGCTGATCTGTGGACACTAGGCTGTTCATGACTATAACCACGGCCATACGCAAAAAGAGGATCAAGAAAAAGTGGAATGGGAAAGCTGAATGTAGAAAACAGAGAATTTGGCCCTGTGTGATTCAAGTGACAGGAAAAGAAAGACTCAAGATGTGAAAAAGTTATGCAGCATTTTGTTTACTTATTTTAATTACTTTGCTTGGTTTTGTTTTTAGTCAAGTATAAGTAGCATCTGGGGTTTTATTTATTTGTTTGTTTGTTTCAATATTCCAATCAGGTTAACTAATGAGCAGAAGAGTGGCTCAAAAAATCAGAATTTAACTACTCTGTAAAATGCCACAGAATCTTTTAAAATTTCATCCTAAGCCAAGGACTTGGCCAAGATTATACAATGAGCTAGTGACAAGAATAAATCCTGTCAATATATGTTTTTCTGTCTTCAGCTTTCTCATAACATATCAAGGACCAAAGGACCTACAAACCACTGCTCTTAGCATTAGTCCCGTTTATTCATAAATTATCCAGTAAGCTAAATGAAGAAATCATAATATTGTAAGAAGAAAAAAAGCCAGCTTTTGTATAAAATCTGTTGTGTCTTTATCATTGCAATTGAGTGATTCTACTTTTTCATTCAAAATTTTATTATTCTGCTAAACATGTATCTTAGAATATAGTGGGGAACAATGGAAATAACTTGTTTTGTTAAAATATTGACAAAATGAGGTAACAATCCATCACTGTAATTGCACTGCCACAACAGAGAATCATAGAATCATAGAATCGTAGGTTGGAAAAGACCTCTAAGATCATCAAGTCCAACCATCACCCCAACACCACTATGCCTACTAAACTATATCCTGAAGTGCCACATCTACAAGTTTTTTTAACACCTCCAGGGGTGGTGACTCAATCACTTCCCTGGGCAGCCTGTTCCAATGCCTGACAAAGTATTATTTATGACATGAAAGCAAATGTAACTCTTTACATTCTCTCCTTTCAAGCATTTTTCATAGATCTAATTCTCTCATTGAGAAAAGCAAAGGTCTTACTTGAGTCAGGAAATTCAGCTGTGACGTTTCCCCTTTTACATAGTGTTTTTTCTATAGTTTGTGTTCAGAGGTGATAACTGCCACACTTTTCAGAATAGGATAGTAGGAAGTAACAAATATTTAAAAAAAAATCTTAGGGAACATACTGCTATTGTGTGTTTTGTGGTCTCTTTTAATGCTCCTGAAGAACATTTGTTCTCTTCAATAATCTAGCCAGAGACTTGACCCTATCATTCCTCCAAAAAGAATGACTTCTTTAATTCTTCGTTTCTGAGCACTGTTGTGTGAGAGCAAACATTTTGGGTATATATGTTGACTGAAAAGGTTCCTGGAACTCTGAGCAAAGGAACTGCTTCTGATTGTTTGCTTTGTGACATGTTCAAGGAAAAAGAACTTTTAATTCTTTGCAGATAGACAGGTTTGAATAAAAAATAATGGACAAAAACAGCTCCCAAAACACTTAACTCCACATTCAATTTCTTCCTTAATGGAAGTAAACTGCAACCTAGTCACAGGTATTTTAAAGAATTCTTCTTCCTGTACTATTCTGCATTGACTCAATTGTGAAATGCTGAAGCAAGGCAAACTAGCACAAGTTGAAAGCTGCTGTAATGTAGATGTGCTGCTTCTATCACCAATCTATTTTGCTTAGAGTTAGCCAAGATACCACTGTATGGCTCTGCATTGTGCATCTTAAGAAATCAGTTAGCTATATTGAAATGTAAAAAAAAAATATTTATCACTAACTGTATTCTTATATCAGAACCTTATCTAAACATGATTTCTATGTTAAAGGTTAAGGTAAACAGTGTCAAATTTGTATGTTAAAATACATGTGTTTAAAAAAGAAAGTTTGATTTCTCATAACAGCCTTTTGTAATCAAATGGGAGAGGCCAAAATTTTGTATCATTGAAACAAAGATACCTATACTTACCTGTTTGTAATATGCATAGCACACGACCTTCTTCAGTAGGTAGAAAGTAGAATTTCCATTAGTTCAGTGTTACACCATTATAAAAAACTCATTTCCTCAACATACTGCTTGTAAACATGAAAGAAACAAATAACTGTGCCTTGAAAATGGTTAGGTGATAACTCTTGTTCTTCTTTTCTCTTAACTTGGGTGGTGTCTTCCTCACTATCAAAAAATCTTATTGTTTAAATGGGATTGTGGGAGCCTTCATCCAGGGAGTCAGGTTAAGAAAAGTCTTTTTTAGAACTAGATATGGGGTTTTATTCTCCTTGTGCACACAGGTAGACTTATTCTGTAATTGAGTATTTACTGACATAAAACCCAGGAAAATTATTTTTGTGCATGTATGTCATACCCACTCAGAGGCAAGCCCATGAATTTCCATTTTGCGTAAGTATTGTCTGAGAAGGTACCATCCTCTATCTAAAAGAATTTTAAATTTTAAATCCATAAAGGCTGCAAAATCAACATCTTACAAGGTAGAACAGAGCTTCCAAATGCATCTGCTGTGGACAAAGCAAAATTTACACTGAAGAATGCTTTTCAACCAAATATGCCTTTGAATGGTTTTGAATAGATCTTGTCCAACTTGCTGCTGAACCTTCCTAAGGGCAGGGATGCTATAAACCATGAGTTCCGAACTCTAAACAATCTATTTGTAGATCCGCTCCTGAGTCAAGTACCCATGAAGATACAGCCTTGCTCCTGGGGCAAATATCTACCACGGATCTGTCTCTAGATGGATTTTGCAAGGTACCTGACCCTAGAGTGGCTGCACCTCACAGACCTTCCCTACGCGTGGTTGCTCTTACAGCATTTCTGTACTCCTATAGTGGCCTGGTGGATGTGATCAGCCTAATGTCTATTATTAGCTTCAGAACTGTCATGATCTTAAATTTTACCCAGCACTTACAGTATCCAAGGTTTTTCTAGTTCACTGAAAAATGACTTCTGTCCCATTTAAATTGAAACTAAATTAAAACCCAGGACAAAATAAAACACACTCTAAGCAATGAAATTTCTATCAAAGTAAATAAACTTTTTAGATGAGTTGATCATAGGAAACACTGTTCATATGATTACTTTTTTTTTTCAGAGTACTCTTACCTCATTCAGCAGCTTTATTGCTTCGATGTTCTTATTTTTTAACTTTCCCTTCAATAAGTCATGTCAAACTTCATTTAATGCTCTAAACTGGAGTGATACGGATTTTATGGATGGACTGTTCGGTGGATGAGGAATTGGTTGGATGGTTGCTTCCAGAGAGTAGCGGTCAACGGCTCAATGTCCAGATGGAGATCCTTAACAAGTGGTGTCCCTCAGGGGTCCGTACTGGGACAAGTACTCTTTAATATCTTCATCAGTGACATAGGCAGTGGGATCGAGTGCACCCTCAGCAAGTTTACCGATGACACCAAGCTGAGTGGTGCAGTTGACATGCCTGAGTGATGAGATGCCATCCAGAGGGAGCTGGACAAGCTTGAGAAGTGGGCCCATGTGAACCTCATGAGGTTCAACAAGGCCAAGTGCAGGGTCCTGCACAAGGGTGGGGCAACCCCCAGTAACAATACAGGCTGGGGGATGAGGGGAATGAGAGCAACCTTGCTGAGAATGACCTGGGTGTACTGGTGGATGAAATGCTGGACATGAGCCACCAATGTGCGCTCTCAGCCCAGAAAGCCAACCTTATCCTGGGCTGCATCAAAAGAAGCAGAGCCAACAGGTCAAGAGAGGTGATTCTACCCCTCTGCTCCGCTGTGGTGAGACCCTACCTCGAGTACTGAATCCAGCTCCAGAGTCCTCAGCACGGAAAAGACCTGGACCTGTTGGATTCGGTTCAGAGGAAGGCCACAAAGATGATCTGAGGGCTGGAGCACCTTTCCTATGAGGAAAGGCGGAGAGAGTTGGGGCTGTTCAGCCTGGAGAAGAGAAGGCTCTGGGAGACCTTAGAGCAGCCTTTCAGTACTTACAGGCAGCTTAGAAGAAAGATACGGACAGGATTTTACCAGGGCCTGTTGCAATAGGACAAGGGGTAATGGTTTAGAATTAAAAGAGGGTAGATCCAGACTGGATATAAGGAAGAAGTTTTTTACAATGAGAGTGGTGAAACACTGGAAGAGGTTGCCCAGAGAGGTGGTAGATGTCTCATCCCTGGAAATATTCAAGGTCCAGTTGGACGATGCTCTGAGCAATCTGATCTAGTTCAAGATGTTTCTGTTCACTGCAAGGGGGGTGGAACTAGATGACTTATAAGGTCCCTTCTAAACCAAACTATTCTATGGTTCTATGGTTCTACCCAATCTTTGCACTGAATAAAAATATATATATTTTCTGCTAGCAGTTTCTGTGGTGATCTCACTGAAAATTTTATAAAAATTAATGACTGTTTTGTTTTAATGTCCACATAGTATGGGTTGGCATTATTATTATTTCAAAATAATTCCTAGGAAACTGGAGATTCAAGACAACTGATGTCAAAGTCACTGATTTGTTTTGGTTTCCCAATATAAGGTATCCATCTAGAATCTGATTTCTTTAAAGTTCCTGCAGTTGGTACTGCACAGAAACAGCACCAAGGATATTAATGTATGGAAGATAAGTCTAACATCTAGTTTAGCTGTCTAAGTTGTCAGCTGAGTTTTCATGTATTGTCATACAATCGTAGAATCATAGAATATCTCCAGTTGGAAAGGACTCATAAGAATCATTGAGTCCAACTCCCTGCTTCTTGCAAGACTACCTAAAACTAAACTGTATGACTAAGAGCATTGTCCAGATGCTCTTTGAACTCTGACAGGCTTGGTGCTGTGACCAGTTCCCTGAGAAGCCTGTTCCAGTGACCAATAACCCTCTCAGTGAAGAACCTTTTCCTAATGTCCCATCTGAACTTCCCATGATGCAGCTTCATTCCATTTCCTCATGTCCTGTTGCTGGTCACAAGAGAGAGATCAACACTTTCCCCTCCGCTGCCCTCTTTGGGGAAGTTGTAGATTGTGATGAAGACACCCCTTGTCAATGCAGACCAAGTAGATCCTTCAAAGAGACAGAAGTCTAAGCATGCCTGTTTTCTTTGTCTGCATAGTTATTCTAAAATGTTTGAGTTTATACCATGCTGACTTTCCGTGATAACACCTTGCTAACTGGTGTTCAGACAAGTCCACCAATTTCTCCAGAATATGTAAGTCAAAATCTAGGTATGTTGAGCTAAGCATCCAGAAAGTAAAAATATATCATTATCAAATCATGCATAAAAGACTACTTAAGTGATTTGGCATGATAACATAAACCAAGCAAGGCTTAAATCTGGATTTTTTTAGGATAGTACCTAATCTTGACACTGAAGGCATTTTTTTCATTCATCTGCTTCACATACCACACACTTTTCAGTGTCTTTAGTAAAGGAGGCACAACTGATCCAACTCCATTCTGTCTACAGTTCTTATTCATCATTGAGTACCCTACATCCAATTCAGAAAATAGGCCAGGAATTTAAAGTGTAATATCAGCCTACAGATAGACTCAAGAAGTGTGATAAAGGAGACAAGCAACTAAAAGACTGTACGTGTCACCTGACCTCTAAAATTTACAAAACTTTCCAAACAACCCCAAAGGCGCAAAGGTCCAGGCCCACACAGGTGACTGCCTCATAAGTGATCCTGAACTTTCTCTTATCTGCTGTAGCTGCAGAATTCCCAGTAGGCCAACAAATTCTTGCCAGGTATCTCTAGGCATACTGAGGTATCATACCATTGGGTTCCTCCCCTTCCAGTCACAGTTCTTCATTTCTGCTTCTTCTATTGGTTTAATCTATTCTTTCATGGTAATTTGAGTCACTCTGCTGATAGGGTCCCAAAGAAGTACAAAACCAATATGGATTTCGTGACTAGCTCTTCTCAATATATGAAAAACTCAAGTTCTTTGACATTTGAAAGCAGTTTCTTTCTTGGTATATTCTAGAAATAGCTGCAAAGAGGATGCTATTTTCCACAGAAGAACAACATTGATCTATTTTTTCCAGTGTATTCCTTATTATTACAATCTCAAGAAAAATCACTGTATCTTCAAATAGATGCAATCTTCTAAACAGAAGCTTTTTTAAATTTCTGCATCTAAACCTGTAAGCATTGTTTTTGTGTACAAAACCAAGATAAGGCTGATTATAATAGAAGGAATTGTTTAGATTTATGGCTGTTGAAGCAGTTCTTCGAGCTATAAGGGCTATCAAAAATGTGTACAGCTGCACATGATTTAGCAATTAGCAGTGTCCAAAGCATCTCTCTCTGGCAGATGTTTCAGAAGCTGCTAATTCTAAATTGCATCAAAAAGAATCTTGAATGTAAGAGGCAGAAAATAACATCAATTTTTTTTATTCAATCTAATTTTCAAATTTTTGACCTGACTTCCCTCTGGATATTAATTTCTGAGTGAGAAAGGAAAAAGGTAGGAAGAATAAAAGACAATTAATTTCAGAAATATTTCAGAGTAGCTTTCCCTTATGATTCAGTAGTATTGGAAAAGTGTTACCTTAGCTCTAGATTGCATCTTTCTGAGGACCTTTAACTGAAAGAATTCAAATAAAGCATATGACTAATTAACCTAACAATGCTATATTGAACATGATTATTATTTTTTTGAAAACTGTCATTTTATATTTTTTTTTCTAGTCAAAATGGGTTTTCTGACCCTATTTCATGGCACTCCAACTATTTGTGTTAAACCTTCACTAGCCATTCTTTTATTAGTTACTTTAAATTCCACATGTAATACGGTGCATAAATCAGGTTTCTTTTCTAACATAGTAGCCTGCCGAAAGGAAAAAAATCCAGTGTAATCCCTTATAGAATCATTATTATCTAGCTGTCTGAAAAGCCAATCAAGTTCACACATAGTATTTGGTCACTGTTGTATTTATTCTAGTTGATATATAATGAAATTAATCACGTTCAAAAGGTAAAATGTATGTTACTTCATATAGTATGTTCATTAAAAATATTACAATGAATATACGGGGCATTTCATTTACATTTTCATAAGTCAGAAGTGATTTAATTTAAAATATATTAATTACACTGCAGTTAACCCAGTCCCTTACTCAGTTCAGAGCAGGGAATTGTACAAAACATATGGAGTATTAACAGCTCTCAACTTTAGTAGAGTCTGCTTGGCTTGCCTATGCAAAATGTTTCATTTTACTTCTGTCTCCTTGGTTTTTGTCCTGAGTTTGCACTTCTATTGTGCCTTGCTGTGTGCTGTCTTTCAATATGGGGAGTGAAAGTGAGAAACACAAATTTAAAGGACCCACATGCACAAGCAGCACAAGCCTTCAGCTGCAGAGTGCGTAACATTAATGGTAATCCTTTGGCTCTGGTAAGAGCTCTCTGCAGATCCACAGAAACCCTAAGATAACCTTAACAAAGAATATCTCTTTCATCTTTCTTTCCTCATGAGTTGCAGAGCTTGTCTAAAGACCTTGCTGTCCTTGGTTATGACCCCTATAGTTTAGCCAGCCTCTCCAGAGAAAAGATGGTAATAGAATTCTCTAAAATATGAACAGGGGATCTATGGAGCTTGCTTTAAAAATACAGAATATAGAGAAAGAGACCTTACATGAGAAAAATCCTAAAGAAATTATGTAATTTTCTTTTAAATTACGTAAATAAAAATATTTAAGTATATTAAGACTTTTAAATAAAGATATCAACTAAACACGCAAGGCTAATTTGAAGACAACATTTTGCATAGACTGTCTAATAGGTCTTTGAAATACCAGAATTTGTATAATTTAAATTCTGCTTTCACCCTCCAGCTTTTCAAAATCTTCTGGGTTTTTCTTGGGGATTTTTCGGTGTGTGCTAGAAGGAATTTGTTCCCTTGTATCTTTTACAGCTTTCATTTTGCCTTAGCTCCAGCAAAATATTTTTTTTTGTTTTGTTTCTTCTCTATTTATATATATATTCTGTTTAAATTTGAATGTTAGACTTAAGAGTATTCAACATCTCAGAAGAAAAAAAAAAACCACACAAAACAAACCTCAGCCAGCCTCCCCAACAAAACTCCTGAGTTTTGTCTGTTTTTATATCATATCAATAAATCTGAAAGACATGGACATATTGTTAAAAATTCTTCTCAGTTTTATGTCATATTTCCACAAACATGTTATCTAGCCTGAATGGTGATGACTGCAACTTGGTAAGCAATGACAGTATATCTAGTACTGTAAAAGACTTAATATGCATATGTTCTCTGTCCCACAAACTCATAGGGATATTTTGCTGAGGTCCTGACTTATAAGGAAACCTGTGAATCTTTCTCTGTTTTCCTGTGAAAATTGAACACACCTTTTGCTATAATCCCTTATAGCAGTGGCATCAAGCACGTTGCAACAGAGATTAACACCGACTAGCTACTGCAGCTACAGCAGTGTGAACTTTATAGCACTCTCATGCAACTGTGTGAACATCTGCTTTTATTACTCTTCTACTTCCCTGCTTTTCAAAATTTGAACAGTTTTTTTCCTATTATGTTCTGTACAGAGCAAAGCCATCAATTTTAAGCATCTTTTTCACATTTGCTGCAGAATGAAATCATTTTCTTTTCTCATCAGACAATCTGTATAATTAGAGTACTTTATAGCTATCTGTATCAAACAATTAGTGTATTAATTGCTGAAGTTGGACTATACTAGTGAGCATGTAAGCAAAATTTTCTAAATGTGATTACATTGTTGAAAGCGTAATGAACAAGAATGGCATTTCTATAGACAACAAATCCATTTCTCCAGAACCCAACAACAAAACTTTCTGATTTTCATTACAGACTGTCAGTTGTTTATCCTCAGGGGATATTTCCCCTTTCTATATCTCAAATTTTCTCTTCAGATTTGAAAGGCCTAATTTGGATCTGGCTTATTTAAGTTTTACTCCAAAGGAAACAAACTGTTTTTGAAAAAGTTGATCTGCATCTATGAAGCTGTAACTGGTAACTTACTGTGGCCCAGAGTGTTTTGAGCAAGCTCTGAGGGTTCATTCAAAGTTAGTCTCCCATCTTTCTGCTGTGGTTTCTTAACAAATAAATACGGGATGCATAGCAGCAATTTATCTGATTTTTTTGAGAAGTACTTAGCATATTATTCTAATCATGAGGGGTTTTAGGACACATTTGATGCATGTCATACTTTTGTACATATATGGCCTGTTAGTCAAGCTGAGAGGGCTGTATTGTGCTTCCAGAGAGTTATTCTAATCTTCCCTTGCAAACTTATTAACAGCTCCATTATCATCCAGAAGTATGAACTTTGCAGTCTCACCTGTGATAGGTCAGGCCCACAAGGAAATACTCTTGAGACAACAGCCTTTGCTCACCATGCTGATAATTTCTTGCAAATTTCTCGGATACTTTAAAGCAGAAATGCCCAGCTACTCTACAGTGATACTGCAACTAGCTCATGAAGAGGAACGAGTATATCTGTCTGTCTTTTACAGTGTCTGTTTTCACTTTTTTAATCTCCAAAAATGAAATTATCTCTTTTGTTTTTAAATATGGAATGCATTAAGCATGCTAATATTTACTTATGTCTTCCTGAGTGAAGCACTGGCAAACTGAAACTCTTTGCCCTGGGGAGTGGAGCTCTGCAAAGGCAGTGTCAGGAAGGAGAGCATAAAGGATATTGAACTCCTCTCTTCTGCCTCTGTTTTGATCTCACAAAGTGTGATGATTCAGCTCTAGAGACAGATAGGTAGTCACATAAGCAATCTTTGCTATGGGACCTAAGCATTATGCAGATCTGGTAGATCCATGTGCCTTAGGGTCTGCACTGAGATGAGGCAGTCATGTCCTATGCTTTCTTGGTCAGTGGGTTCCCATGTAAATGAAATTTGGGTGTGCGAGTTTGACGGGAGTTGCAGAATATTCAGAAAGGTGATTAATTTGAATGAAAAAGAGAACAACACTGTGAAAGATGCAGAGAAACAGACCCAACTCAGAGTGAGCACGGAGTCCCAAGCAGTATTACAAGCACAAGGAAAAGCATCTGATAGCACATAGTGATATTTAAAAAAGGACTGTCTTCACTGCATTTAAAAGGACTGATACAAAACTCCTATGGCAAATGCAAACATCTCAAACTAAGGAGAATCCCAGCATCTGACAGAAGTCATACAGCAAAATAAGCTAAAAGTTAGGTTGGGAGTCATGTTCATAAACAAAAAGTAATCTAGAAGCTTTTGCATCATTTCATGAATCTCTGCAACTAGATCCATCTTTAACATGAGTTTTCCATGTAAGCAACTTGATCCTCAGCAAATCCATAAAACCACTAAGGACACAGTCCAGAAAAGCTATTCCATAAAGATATAGGTCACAGCGAAAACCTTTCTTAACTTTATTTTAGGATGTGAAAATCACGGAGTCACGCAGCCTCTTAATTTACTCAATAACTCAGTAGAAGTCTTTTTTTCCCCCTATTTTTCAGTGAAATAAATGGGACTTGAATATAAAAAAAGTACTGATATGTTCTTGAATGGAGGCTTATATTTCTAACTATTACTACAAAAATAAGAACTATTATCACTGATCATTTTCCATGTAGCCGTTTTATATCATCATTTGGTTTCAGTTTATCACTTTCATGTTGTAAATGTATAATAAAATATCACACTAATATCCAACTTCAGGAAGTAAAATGCGTCCATTTAACATGAAATGTTAGTAGAAATTATTAGGAGATTATACACTAGCAATAATTAGACACCTGACTAATCATCCCTTATTTTTGGAAGTATTTACTGTGCCACTCAACAGAGTACATATATATTTTGTGAAATTAGGAAGCACCTATCTGCTTAAAATTGATAGGGTTTATTTTTCCTTGCTTCGTGTTGTATAATCTAGCATAACCAAAATATACAGTATGACCAAAATATAATACTTAAGATTTCCAGAGGACTATGTCCTGAGGACTAAAACAAGCAATAATCATTCCCATGTTTGGTTTTCCTCTGTATCATTAATCTTTTCATTTTATCTATAATAATAAACAACATTTTAAAATATATTGACATTAACATTAGGAGCCTTAGCAAGGTTATTTATAGAACAATACCGTTTAGATGTGATTTAAACATTTTGATGAAATGTCGAAAATGATTGCCAATCTGTCAGTCAAGGTCATCCTGCAAGAGCACAGCAGAACTAAGTAATCATACAAGGTAACTTCTTGACTGAAGAAGACTTTTAACAGAAAAAATACTTATGAAACTTTTTGCTTGTTTTCAGGCTGCTTTGAAATTAGCCAGTGAACAACGGAGTAGGAAGGCACAATCAGATGGATAGATGGTTTCTTCAGGAGTGATGCTGAAAAGCATTATAATTCTATAGCAAAAAATAGCAACTGAAAGTGAGACAAAACCCATCAGTATTCCGGGAAAACTTTCATCATTTTTAGTTTTTTCAATCATCTGTAATTTTTAATCTCTATGTTAATAGCTTACAGGACAGTGCAGAGCCTGGGGTCTTCTATCCCTAATAGAAAAAAAATCATATTTACAGAACTACCAGCCATTAAAAGATTTCCCTGAGGTACTTCATTCTTGAAGTTACTGTGGCTCACCTGATTAATTATCAATAGCGAGAATTATTTAACATTTTATGTATTGTTCAATATTTTCAATCAAGATAGAATTTATGTACATAACTACATAATGATATGTAGTTTATATTTTTCTGTTTATGTTTATTTCAACTGTTCCACAGGATCTACATAGCTAGGACCACCAAAAATACACGAAGAATTACTCATGAGTTCTTCCATAAATCTTCGAGAACAGCAGACTGTTATTTTCTGTCATATCCACTGTACAGTTAAAAATATTCTCACCATCACTAATACAGACAAAACCATGTGCTCTTAAGAAAGTCATCTATAGCTGAAATTTTAAAAAAGTTAGATTTTTAAATCCATCTCATAACTTCATTGAATGATACTTGGAAATTCGAAGCTAGTTGTACAGCTAGTGATAGAATTTTATAGTCAACATGACTATAAAAGTCTACTATTTGAGACTCATTCAACAGATTTTTAAAGAACTTTTTGTGTACTGCCCAGATCATTCTTAGGTATATTAGCTGTAGTTAAATGTTTTTTGGTCTTTTATTTATTGCATGGTATAACTTTTTAAAATACAATATTTCGTGTTATTCCCTTCGTGTTAATGATGTCAGAACGGTTAATATTTTTGTCTCACTGTTTTTTTTCTTTTGAATTTTATCGGAAAATAATTTTGAGATGCTTTACATTTAGGAAAAGATTCCCATCCCTGAAAATGTGTTTTTTCTTCAAAGTATACAGAATTCGTAGCCCGTGCTTGTTTTTGTTTTGTTTTTTCAACAGGATTTACTGTCCTAAACCACAGTCATAAAAGCACATAATGGCTTAGTAAAAGCACTGCAATTTGTCACAACAGAATTCTGTTTTCTATGCAAGTAAAATTTAATTTCTGCTGAGTTAAGAATTGAGTGCTCCCTACTGTATTTCACTGTTACCTGTCATTCTGTTTAAGGCAAGCTAAATTAGTGTTGTGAAAAGCAGGAGTTGGTAAGTCTCACAACCATAAAAGACAGCTAATGCTACACTGATTCTAAATCTTCCTCACTCCTCTACTCCTTCACAAGAAATATGTTTCTAGACTGTTGGTTTTGCATGGTGTCACAGAAACGTCACGATACAATTTTGTACCTATAGACACTGCAGAAGACAGTACACAAGCAGATAGTTTAAATACTTGCCTAAACTGTTT
Source organism: Opisthocomus hoazin (assembly GCF_030867145.1). Lineage (NCBI taxonomy): Eukaryota > Metazoa > Chordata > Aves > Opisthocomiformes > Opisthocomidae > Opisthocomus > Opisthocomus hoazin. Next base: position 102,557,756 of record NC_134416.1, read on the forward strand.
GCAGACAAAGCACACAAGATGAATATCCTTTTTCTATGGAGAGAGAATGGATGCAGTCAGAGAATAAATGTTTAGTCCAACAATACCTAGGAGTCTGCAGTTAAATTTGGAAACACGATGTCCAATGTTTCAGTCTCATGCCATCATACAAAACATTTTTATTTTCTCCTTTCCTTGACAAATTAGACTTCCTGCAGTTTTACTGTACTGTCCAAATTGCATGAGGTCTTAAGACCTCTTGATGGAAGCTGTAGGGGTCCTTGTTAATAATTTATGTTCTAGGAGATGTTTTATCACATAAAAAGTAGTTGGGGTAAGGGATTCCCACTCTAGATGCTAAAAAGTACCTGTTGGGGGCTTTATACATAAAAGTGCTATCTCTTGCTAAGCACATCCCTGAGCTACAAATTGTTGAAAACTGATTGAGTACTAAGAAATTCTTGCTTTTTCTGTAAGAAGATAAGGAAATTCCTATAGGATTCTGTAAACTGCAAGTGCTGGGCTGAAGAAACTTCTGGTCCGTACCAGGATTATCTTTTTTACATTGTTATTGTACTTGAAAATCCATATGAAATAGTACCATCACTACATTTGGACTTACTAATATCATAATATTGTTCTTTCTGCATAGATTGCAAACTGAGAACAACCATCATTAAAAGTAACCACAATCTGATAAAAATTATTAGCTCTACTCTGCTCTCCTACACAGCTCACAAACCAGCCTGAAGAACATCAACGCTAGAAGAATGGTTGTCCAGAAACAATGTTAGAAGAAACTTCATCATTCATTTGGGCAGCCTGACTCTTATGTATTTTTGTCTTTGTAAAGCAGGAAGGTGAAACAGAAACTTGCATTAATAAAGTTCTCAAACAAGTTCACTATTGTGATACAGAAAATATTATTGGTATGGCTAACTCTCACAAAGTGTCCTTGTGATTTTAAAATGAATAGTTACATATGACAGTAGTGAAAATAAAAGTGCACAAACTGACATTGGTAATGTTTTAACTAAATTTAAATTCATACTTCTTGTGCTTGTCTGCCAGGCCACTTCTTCCAAACCAACTTAAATTATGAATTTACACAATGTTTACTTCTTTTCAATAGCCATATTTTTCAGACAATGCAAGACACACAATAATTGCAAAGTTCCTTTGCTGCTTTGTACATAGAAGTCAGTGTAGTGTAAGTACATATACTAGCCTACAACACTTTAACTTCTTTGTATAGACAATAGATTAAGAAGCATAATGTTCTCAGGGTAGCAGGTTCTGAGTTCCAGTTAAGTTTCAGAAAATGAATATCTTAGTGTCCAGAATAATTCAAAGCTTATTGAGGTGAAATATCACTACAGGTCTAAACCTCAGAAAGTCATGCCTTGATAAATCCGATTCTTGTGTTATAATTGGAGTTACCCCAGCAATCTGAGGGAACATAAAAATATACCATCCTGATTAAGTAACTATAGACCATGCAGGTTTGATATAATTCATCATAATAATCCTGTTACCACTAACTCCAGAATGCTTAGATACAGAAAACTTTCTTCCCTTTTGCAAAAGTCACGTGGATATTTAAAAGGATTTGGACGAAACCAAAACCAATTGACAAACCTTCCTTTAGGATTCCGCAGAATTTAATAGATGAAAGTTTATGTAGAACTTATGGCATTCTATAGATTCATAGATGTCACATCATTAAATTATGCATGAAAACACTCTCACGAACATGTAGCATAAGTATTATTAAAGGTGTTTGCATGAGGGTCTACCTACAGATACCAATAAATAGCTGACTTGAAAATTTCTGATGGTTCAAAACAGAAGGATTTTTAATTTTTCCTTGTTGTTCAATATTACTGTAGCCCAATAAACACAATTTCTACCACTGCAAGTAGAAGATGCAGGGCTCTGTGAAGCACAGGGTCTGGGGTGCAAGGCTGGCCTGGGTGGTGCTGGCTGCCCTGCCTACCTGAGGTTGAGTGAGTCTCACCTCCCTGCGATACGCTGGGGCTGTGTGACACTGTTGGTCGTGTGGGCTGTGCTGAGGAAAGAGCCTCATCACAGGCAGAGAATGCATCTGGGTGAAGTACTTGAGACACTGATGGTTCACTGAGGAACACTGGAGCTGCCAACCATAGGACCCTGAGGGACAAAGGAAGGGTGAACATAATGCCAAAGAACAGGGAGGTGGTGGTAGGACTTTCTGTGTAATAATTTTAAGGCTATTGTTACTACTGAGGTTTTTCATTACCAATGTGAGCCATGAATGTCAATACTAATGCATATTGGATTAATAAAAGCTTTGTCAGCTTTTGATTAGATTGTTAAGATTAATTTGACCAGCTATAAATTCTTGACTCCATTCCATAAAAATATTTTGAGTACAAAATTACATCTGTTTGGTAACGACAAGGCTAATACTACTTTTGTTGCCAAAAACTGGCAATGAAAACAGAAAACGGCTTGGTGACTACAGGGCTAGAAGGAACTGTAAATATGGGATACCTTAAGTGTGCGGACAAAGCGATTTCCAGTGCTTACTCAATACTGCTCTAGTAAAAAAAATAACAGGGAAAGTGAAGGAAAGAACTGCTCCAAACAGCAAATGCTTCTGAAGCAGGAATTTTTAGGCTTTTCAGACTCCTTCAAGATGGAAGAAGTGAATTCATTAAGATGGAATGACTTCATTCTGTTGTTTGGAAGAGAGAGGACAGAAGGTTAGGATGGAGAATCAGATACAAAACAGTCAAAAGGGATGATAGTTCTTTCAAGTTTGCAAGCAATACTGTGAACAGAAAGCAATAAATAAAAAGCTTTTTATTTCTTTGGCACTTCTGTTAATAAATATTCTTATTTTGTCTATTCACATCTACAAATAGATTTTGCATACTCTTAATCTGCTGAAGTAAGACAAATTATTTAGAATGTGTTTCTTTCAGCTCAGAGAAAATATATGGAGCCCATATTAAGAAATATCATGTTGTACAAGGGTATAGGTGGTGGGTTGACCCTGGCTGGAAGACAGGAGCCCATCACAGCCAGTCTATTGCTACTCCTGCTCAGATGGACAGAGGAGAGAAACATAACAAAAGGCTCGTGGGTTGAGATAAGGACAGGGATAGATCACTCACCAATTAGTCACAGACAAAACAGGCTCAACTTAGCGAAATTAATTTAATTCATTACCAATGAAATCAGAGTATAGTAACAAGAAATAAACCCAAATATTACAAACACCTTCCCTCCATGCCTCCCTTCTTCCTGGGCTCAGCTTCATTCCCAATTTCTTCTGCCTCCTCCCCCTCCCAGTAGCACAAGGCTATGGGGAATGGGGGTTGCGGTCAGTTCATCACACGTTGTCTCTGCTACTTCTTCCTCCTTAGGGGGAGGACTCCTCACACTCTTCCCCTGCTCCAGCGTGAGGTCCCTCTCACGAGAGACAGTTCTCCACAAATTTCTCCAACATGAGTCCTTCCCACGGGCTGCAGGTCTTCACAAACTGCCCCAGCATGGTACCTTCCTACAGGGTACAGTCCTTCAGGGACAGACCGCTTCAGTGTGGGTCCCTCAAGGGGTCACAAGTTCTGATAGAAAAGCTGCTCCAGCATGGCCTCCTCTCTCTGCGTGTCCCCAGGTCCTGCCAGAAGCCTGCTCCAACACAGGCTTCCCACGGGGTCATAGCCTCCTTCAGGCATCCACCTACTCCAGCATGGGGTCCTCCACGGGCTGCTTGGTGGATATCTGCTGCACCTCTATGGGCTGCAGGGGGACACCCTGCCTTGCAGTGATCTTCACTACAGGCTGCAGGGGAATCTCTGCTCCAGTGCCTGGAGCAATTCTTCCCCCCCTTCTTCACTGACCTTGGTGTCTGCAGGGTTGTTTCTCTCACATATTCTCACTCTTGTCTCTGGCTGCTGCTGTGCAAGGTTTTTTTTCCCCTTCTTAAATATGTTATCACAGAGGCGCTGTCACCATTGCTGATTGGCTTGGCCTTGCCCAGCAGCAAGTCCGACTTGGAGCCAGCTGGCACTGGTTTTATTGGACACAGGGAAAGCTTCTAGCAGGTTCTCACAGAAGCTACCCCTGTAGCCCCCCCTGCTACCAAAACTTTGCCACAAAACCCCAATACAATATACATGCTAGGTGTTCATTTGTGAAGCTTCTCTGGCAAAATCATGGTAAACTGTTTTGGTTAAACTAAAAAACATCTTAGTTAAAGCCCTGAATTACAGTCTTCAAGAAAGTAATTCAGTCCTTTTTCAATAGGTGAGATTTGTTTCCAGCTACTAGAATTCCTCTTCCAGTGATCTGTAACTCACATTCAGAAATTCCTAACTACTTCCAGTACAACATTTAATTTTACTTTTGCAATGCACTACATCACTTGGAGATTAATATATGTTATTAGAATTCTAGAGTAATTTAGGTTGGGAGGGACTTCTGGTAGGCACGTTGTCCAATCCCCAATTTACAGTGAAGCCACTATCAATAAAGTTGCTTGGAGTATAGTCTAATCAAGTTTGCATCTTCCACAGTCTTTCTGGGCAGCTGTTACAGTGTCTGACCACCCTCACTATCTATGTATTTTCCTAATGTCTGTTCCTTGTTGCAGCCAGTGTCTATTGCCTTTTGCCTAGTTACAGAGAAGTAAACTGAAAGAAATGCAAATTGCAGTCACCCCATTAAAACTGCAGTCCTCTATCACACAAATATATCTAGAGTTCTATATTGTTCTGCGGTTTTATTCACTTTTATAGTTAACAGCTGTCATAATTAAAATCACAGCTCTGCTGGTATTTAATTCACATTAAAATTGGTAGTGAGAGAATTTCAGCACTTTCTAGAGGTGCACCTCTGTCTCTGTTTTTGGTTTCAGTAGTTGTAGATAACAAGAGATGCTGCCTTAATATTCTCTTTTTGAGCCTGGACAAATCCAGTTCTCTCACCCTCTTGTCCCATGTCATGTGCTTGAGCACTGACCATGTTAGTCACCCCGTGCTGGTCTTTCACCAATATTTGTAAATGGAAGCCCAAAACAAGACATAATATTCCACCTGTGGTCTCATAAGGGCCAAAGAGAGAGAAACTTGCTGCTAGGACAGTCCAATATGTACTCAATTTTCTTTGTTGCAGGGGTGCACTGCTGGGGTGAGGCTGACTAGCAGCCTTCCATTCCCTGGATCCTCCCTCTTACACCCCTTGAATACGGTCTTGATGTCTGGCTATTACGAAGGAAACTTCTGTAGGTAGGAAACAGAGGCAGAGAAAGCTTTATTGACTAGGATATGAAAAGTGGTCAAACATTGGCAGCGTTGGGATTATAATCTGTTACTTTTGATTTGTCAGCCTTGGTAGAGATTGTTTGAATAATCGTGGTGGGTTGACCCTGGCAGGCAGGTACGTCTCCACCCAGTCACTTGCCCAATCCCCCTCAGTGGGATGGGGAAGAGAATCAGAAGCGGTTTTCTCACAAAACTGAGAAAAAAACCTGGCAGGCCAAGATAAAGACATTTCAATAAGTGAAGGGAAAAGAACAAGAAGAAACAAGTGATATAAAAGCAATAACTAGCCCCCAGCAGACTGAGGCCCAGCCTGTCCTCCAGCAATGGCAGCTTTGGAAAACCTCCCCCAGTCCCTACCTTTAACTGCTGAGCATGATGTTGTATGGTAGGGCATATCCCTCTAGCCAGTTTGGGTCAGCTGTCCCAGATGTGTCCCTTCCCTAACTCTTGCCCACCCCCAACATGTGGGACAGAGTGAAAAACAGAGAAGGCCTTGACACTGTGTAAGATCTGTTCAGCAATAGCTGAAACACTGGTGTGTTATCAACACTGTTTTGGTCACCAGCCTAAAGCAGGGCACCATCTGAGCTGCTGTGAAGAAAACTGACTTCATCCCAACCGGACCCAGAACAATAATCTTTACCAATGTTTCTGCATTGATGGCTTCCCATCCTCTTTTCTACTTAAACAGTCATACTGGAAACACACTATGCCACTTGCTAGACCAAATTTTATTATATAAGCTTAAAATTTTAACTTTTGTCTGTATATCTCTGTTGATTCTCCAGATGATTACCTATCGTGCCATTCCATAGACTAAAGAAGACAGAAGCTGTCACAGGCTGATAAACAATTTTCTCTCAGCTGTTCTGTCTTGTCGTATTCTGTGTCTCTTTTTTTTCCTCTTCTCAGTATAATCTGGCTGCCAGGCACATAGGTTTAGAAATTTACCAGCGTTCAGGCAGCTAGCTAAAAAACCCTTGGCTAATGTGTGACTTTCACAGTAGAACTGCCTATGTTGAATTGGCAAATTGTGGAGACATAAGCCATCAACACACAGGAAGAAAGGAAAACCTGAGGAAAGTATTGCAGATATGTACCTTACGGAAGAGCAGTAGAAGTCTGATCTTATTTCTGTGCCTGAAACTGGCAAGTAGCCAGTGCAGCAAATGGATAAGAAAAGAAAAGCTAATAGTATAGCAGTTAGAGACTCAAAAGTAGGCATAGAAAGAAAGAAAAAAAAAAATCATTGTACCCAATACAGGTTCCAGAAGGATTCTGGTGGTCACTGCATGTATTCAGCCATACACCCCTTTCAGTAACTTAGCCTGACCGGCAGATTGCAGAGCAAAATTTTGTAATCGAGTTTGGTCTTGACTGCAGCTTCACTAACATGGGTGTGCAGTTTTCTGTTTGGTGTTATTTATTCAGTAACTTTTATTTGCTGTGCTTTATCCTCTTGCTATTAATTTTAATGTGAATCAAATATTAGCCGTGCTGTCATTAGGACAGCTATCTATAACAGTAAATAGAACTTTATACCAATATAGAATTCTAGCTTTACTTGTGTGATAACTGCAGATTTAATGGGGTGACAGCAATTTTCAGTTCTTTCAGCTTTTATCCTTTGCAGTGTGCTTAAAGTCTTTTTTTTTGAAGATTCATATATTCCAAAATAACCTGGAAATTGAAATTCAGGGCATGTCTTTTTGACACAGTGTACCTCTGTCTCAGAGATTCTTGCACAATCTTGTAGCAGGCTGGTACAGTTGCATTGCAGAAGACTTCAGCTGTGACGTAAGTGATGATAGGGTCGTGTCCCTGTTTTGAGTCAAATGAGGGGGTGGAGTTGCAGGATGAATGTTAGTAGGAGTGTAACATAGTTTTCAGTCCCTGCACAGCAGCATAGCTTCATTTTTCTTATAGCTAGCCCATAGATCTGAAGTGTCAGAAACAAAAGCCTCACCTAACCTTCCTGGTAAATCTACACCTAGATTATGTGCTATGTCTGGGCAGCCTTGAGCACAGATACTAGTTTATGCCTTGAATTAAACCATTAAGTGTGTCACTTCAGCAGATAGTTTGATAGAATTGTAAACAAGGATGGGAATGTCTGCACTGTGCTACATCACCACAGATATGCTCTCTGTTTCTGCTACCTGAGAATTTTCTCCTATTTTCATTGCTGTTTTCTACCCCAGTGTCACTAAACGACAAGCAAACAGAAAAATCAGAATTTTGGACAATTACAAATGTTTTGAAGAGATTGTCTTCGAAAGACATAGATCGGATTTTCAGAGGGAACATGTCTTTGGTTTGGTGTATTCAAAACCATTAATACCTTAGAAGGTCAAAATCTTTTCTCAGAAGCTCTCCTGTCACTGAAAATTGACTTGTCACTTGAAGTGTGCCCTCAGATGTAAGGTGCATATTGCTCATCCTTGCCATATTTGCAATATTTGTTCATTTGGTTCATATTTGTGTATAAAATTGTGTATAAATCTACTAACTGGAAGTGAGTAAGATTTTATCTCAAATACAGTGTCTCTTAGACTTCTTTCTGAAAAAAAGATGCTCTGTGAAATATTGAAAAAGTCCTAACGAAATCCTCATTTCTTTTATTTTACAAATATGAGTACACTTGGGGACAGAAACAGAGTTGGCTGGATCAGCCCCAGCTCAGAAAAATAAGGTATGAGGACACTGAAAACATCTGTAAGATCATAATATTGCAAGAAGAAACAAAAACTATGTAAACAATGCCTTGAGAGTACATAATACATCGTGGAAAGTCTTAAACATGGTGTTTATTTTTAATTGAAGAGGGAGCAATGCAGTTCAGCAGCAAAGTTTCTGTCCAGTGGAGGACCAGAACTCTCCAGATGCTAGCATTATTTTCAGTTGGATGAACAAGTGAAATACGAATAAGAAAGAGATTAGCTCCTTATTTTAAGAAATTAATTTTTGAAGAACTCAAAAAACATCTTTGACTCAGTTTTATCTGCTTTATCTACTTAATATTTTCTTACAGTTTTCATTTCTATTGATTTACCTTTCTTTATACAACTTCTGTTAATTGTTCTATTTAGCTTTAAGCTGAGAGAGGTTGTATAACTAATGTACAGAAACAATAATAACAACAAAAGAAAATACCAAGGGAGGAGTAAAGCTGACATGGCTTTTAGTAGGAATATTTTAAATGGAATTGAATTGTAGAATACTGCACGCAAAGTTTAGGAAAAGAGTGTAAGTCAGCAACTTTTGACTCAGTTTCCTATCCTTTTCATCTTTGGATGAAACAAAATATGTTCAAAATATTTTAGCACTAGCAAATCTTTTTAAGTATATCACTAAGGATTTAATGAGGTAAATATTGTGTTTTGTAAGTCTATTGATCTTCTGAAATATGATAATTTTGAGTTCACATAAATCATTATTAAGGAAAAATAACTACTTTAAAGCAAAATTGACATAAATACTTGTTTTTTAACAGAGATACATTAATGTCATAATGGAATCTGCTACCACAGTTTCTATATTTCAGTGATCTCTGCAGAGAACCAACTTTTATGACAATCATCATCAGATTTGACTGAAAACTTAATACATCACTACATAGTGATTTATTTCTGACATATTCTTATGCCACAATCTGGTACTTTAAACAAGTGACTACTTCCTGTTTTCGTACTTTTTTTCTTGTGTAAATACATTATATCTATATTAGGCATCCTTCTGATTTCATAAGAAAGCTCATTTCAACCTGCTGGGACAAAATATTAAAATAAATTATAGGCTGTTTTACTTAATTTTTTCTTATAATCAGAGGATGTGATTTGTGGTAGGTTTTTGTGTTAGAAGTAATGATTTATTTTAGCTTTTATATAGCTGCTTGCAAAGTAAAATTGCTCTAACTTCATTTAGAAATTTATATCCTATTCAATGTTTTTCCTATGGTTCTAGACAGAAGGCAGCTTTTATTTAAGAAGATTGTACTTATCCTTAATGAAAGTCACAATAAAATTGGAAGGTTAACTGTCATGATTTTTGCTACAAAAACAAGACAGTTATTTTATCTAAATTAAATTTTGTGGACTATGGGGTAGAAGCTGCTAATTCAAAATAATTAATAAAGAATAACATGCTTTCAATAGCAGGATAGAGTTTCCATTGGTTTGGCTTTTGTAGAAAACCATCTTTCACCAATGAATTGCTTGTTATAGAACTGTTGTACTCATACTTTACATTTAGGTTTAACAAAATTAAAATGAATAATCCCTGTAGATATTAGTGTAGACCTTCTTGTGTGTAAAAGAAAATATGTGTGCTTTTACAGACAGCAATCCAACATAGCATTTAAATTTATGTTTTAAATATTTGAGCTTTAAATATGCACTTCAGATCAGAGGTTGTGTGGGTAAATGGAGTCTGCGTTATTACTGCAATGGCATATTTATATGCACCTGGAGTCCCAGATGGGAAAGCTATCACACAGGAAAATTCAGAACGCCCCTAGTGGAAGGATTATTATTTTCTGTCACATAGGTTTTTAAGCCATTTTATCAAATCTAACATAACAGCAAAATACGTTTCTGAAGTAGACTTCTCTGGTATGGTTGAAAACAAAACAAAAACCTGTTCAAAACTGGACAAAAGCTATTAATTTTTATTCTATTTCAAGGCTTCCAACATACGTGTTAGTTTAAGTGTTTGTACATGTCTATAAAAAGCTTCGACATGTTGTATCTGGTAAGTTCAGTGCTGTCTTAGTTACTCCTTCTACATGTATGCCTTCATTTTGCTGAGTGGATGTCGATAAAGTAAATAGTATAACACAGAAATTACTAAAAAAAAAAAATATCATATGCCACCTTCTAAATTTTCTGATTCTTAAGTTTAAATATTAGAAAGTTTAATATGTATGAAACCCGTTGAATGCTACAGGCACAAATTTTTAAAAAAACAATAGCTCAGTGTTATTTTTAAACAAAACATATCGTCCTACCAAAGGATTTCATTCCTTTTTCAGTTGCTGTGGAATGACAGCCAATTTTAGCCTCTCTCTAAAACTCTCTATGACAAATCCATTAGAATCACTGCTGAGATGCTTTTAAAGGTGTATTTCTAGTCAACCAATCACTCTGTATCTTCAGATGGAGATTATATCAAAACAACTTGGTTTGAACATGGACTTTCTGCAGTTGATAATACCCATTAGACCTCTTGGACAAGCATATACTTTCATCTTAATGACTGTAGCCGTGGTCCATCTCAACAGCTGGCAGCTGCAAGCACCTGCTCCACCTAAGACAGTGTCTGCAGTGTACTTAGTAAGGCACTGCACATGTGCTAATTAAAAAAAAAAATAACCAACCAGTAAAAATTTTTTATTGTATCCATCTTATGCTGTTCCACTTCTTTAATATAGCCTTCTATGAAAATGAAACATTAATATTAAATATATATATTAAAATTAAAACTGTTAACCCTGCTATTAGAGGAAATATCTCAATATGAAAACATTAGTTTAGGTAGAGAAAATATTGAACATTCAAATTACTGAGAAGCCAAAATTCAATAATGATATCACTAATTCAACCAAGTGTCTTCTCTGCTTTCCTCTTTGCCATTTCATTGTGAGAAAGGCTTTCAGGGGAGTTTATTCTTATAGTGTAGGATTGCATATAAAAATTGTACTGAAAGTATGAGAAGTATGATTAGTAAGGAGTATATTTGGGGTTTGCTTATTTTTGTTTAAAATGTTATCAAGGAGGTTGTTTTCCTATAAAACAACTATATTGATACTTCTGCTTAAAAATTCTTCCATCTAGAAGAAAACTGATACTTGAAGAACCACATTATTTTCTTTCAAAAACCAATGAAATTGTTATAAACATTACCTGGAACTAGTCACATCATATTTTCCACTAGTCCTTCTAGAAGATAATTACTGTTTATTTGCTCTGCTTGAACATTAGTCATCTGCAACCTGTTTCAAGGTCAATTGTTGGAAAGAAACAAAATGAAACAATAACAACATTCAATTATGAGCCTCATGTTTTTCTGTCCTAGAAGGCCAAGTCTAAGAACATCTTATTTTGAACATTCTGAGTTCTGTATTCATACATTTATATACAGAAATACACACACACACACACACACAAATTATAATAATTACATCACATTCTAGTGTTATAGATGTAAAGTGCATTAATAGATATAATTTTGTTTATGCCAGTCAGCAATATATTCATTTAAGAAAAGCATGTCATTATAAATACAGTGTGAGCTAATTACTGTAAGCTATACACATAATGAGAATTATAGTATTTAATAGGTTATACTAAGCAATTGTATTTAATAATAATTTTAACATAGAAATACACTGATTTGTTAAACTGGTTTTCAAAGATGTTAACTTCAGCTTCTGTAAAAAGATTGTGGTAGAAACAAATTTGCAGAATCACACATGAATTGTGATTTATTTTGTAAGAGCCAAAATGTGTTGTATCTACAGTTTGTTGTTAAAGTGTATTTCCATGTTGGTTGTTCGTAGTTTTGCACTTTCACAGCATCGATCTTTATTGTTACTAGCACTTAATTTTGCTATGTAAAATTGAAGTATTTCATCATCGTTGGTAATTCATACATTTGAAAGTTTACATACTTAGATATCTCAGTAAGAAAACGCTTGGGATAAGCAGTTTATATTTGAAGTACAGTTGTTCTTTGTGATCACAATTTTTGTAACACACCTTAAATAAAGGACTTTCATTTGTCAGTCCGATGTAAGCACCTGGTAACATCAAACATATAGGGCAAGATGGATTGGAAGAGGGGTGCACATATCATATTAACACTGTACTAATTTTACTTCATTTTTGCCATCTCCTATACCTGAAACTGTTGCCTTTGTTGGCGTGGCGACCTGGTTCAGGAACGGCACGGCGACCAACCCCAGGCCGCTCGGGCCATCAGCTCGCAGACACCAACGTGGTGGACGGCAAATGGCGTTTATTGACGGGTAGCACAGTATTATATAGCTTAGGTTTACAGCGTCACTTCCGTCTGCTTACACCTATGGGCTAAATGCTACTGGTTATCAGGAGAGGAGGGGGGGGCCTACCTTTCCGTACAGCGCGACATCTTCCGACCGCCAGGCCCTAACTATCCACATTTCCCCCCTCCTTATGCTTAACTAAATAGGTTAATATAAAATATAAAAGTGTTAATACTTAACCTTAAGACTTAAACTTAATATCTGGCCAGACTTAAACTTACTTAACCTTAACTACAATTTTAAAAAATGTAAATATTAAAATCTTACGATTACAAAGATAAGGTACCTTAGAGAAATGCATTTGTAAATTAGCTAAAATATAATCTTAAAAATTCTATTGTTATTCTTATTCTATATTGTACAGTAGTGTTAAAAAGTATATGCTATAAACTTGAATAGAAAACATAAGGCACAGTAAACGGGTAGAAGTTAACTTTTAGGGACGATTGAGGATAACACTGGGTAGGTACATTTTTAAAGCAGTTGTTGGTGTTCTACGAACATGATGTTAACTTTCTCTAGCCGACTCTTGACGAATGACACGATCTTGTTCAGTATACAGGGTCCAAAAATTAGTGTCATTACGATCATCGTGATCGGCCCTATCAAGGTGGATATCAGGGTGGTTAACCATGGCGAATGGTTAAACCACGACTCAAACCATCCTTGTTGGGCTTCTTTGTCTCTTTTTCTTTTTTCTAGACCTTCTCTAAGTTTGGCCATGTTATCTCTGACTACTCCGGTGTGATCAGCATAAAAACAGCACTCTTCCCCTAATGCAGCGCAGAGGCCTCCCTGTCGCAAGAAAAGAATATCCATTCCCCTCCTATTTTGTAACACAACTTCTGATAGTGAGGAACTTCCAGGCTTGGACAGAACGTTTGCTGACTTGTCATCTTTTCTGGTCACCGGGGTATACGGGTTACGGGGGTGTCCGATGATCCGGTCCTGTGAACAAAAACTCACAGTTTTCATTAGTTTTATTCTGGCTAGTATGGTGCGAACAGCCACCTGGATCGGGGTTAGATGCTCTTCCTTCGCAACATGCTTAATCACGTCCGCGATGCTTGACCCCGCTGGTAGTGATCGCAGGATTTCTTTGGTTGTCGAATTACACTGCTGACGTAGACGTTCTGCTACAACCGGGCCTTTTGCCTCTGCAGGCAAGGCCGAAGAATCGACCGCTGCTTGGAGACGATCCATAAATGTTGTGAAACTCTCACTTTCACTTTGCTTAATTGTGGACCATGGCGATGGTTTGGCAATGACTCTAGAGGCTATGCGAATAGCTTCTCTGGCCGCACGAGTAGTTGTAATGACTTCATGGGCCTGCAGGCCCTGGGCTTGTGCCTGGGGAGTAATCATTGTGGGATCTGTGCCCATTAAACGCTGCAGGCTGGAGCCATGCAGTGGATGGTCTGCCCCAGTTACTTGGGCCAATTGCCTCGCACAGATGTCCTCCCATTCTTGTTTAAAAACGATCATCCCTGCCCCATCAAAGATCAATCTACAAGTTTGTTTTATATCGAACGGGAGCATATTGTCTCCCCCGAAGACACCATCTATGAGGGCGGAGACAATGGCAGAATTAAGGCCTTTATCTGCGATTGCCTTAACAATCGCTTGTATATCCTTAGGGTTCATCGGTGTGTGGACCCTCTATCCCCCGTCTGTCACCCGGACCGGGAACGCTAGTGCGGCCGATGGGGTCCAGTCGGCGCACGTAATCTTTATTTTCCTCCAGTCCGTGAGAGGGATTTCTCCCCCTCGCAGTTTCTCTTTAATTTGGATGGGGATATTTTGGCTCTTGACTTTATTTATCTTTGTTTTCTTCTCTTCTAAACTTAAATTAGTTACGAGCCACTCATCCCCGCTAGTGTCTGATTCGGAGTCGGAACTCGACTGACTGGTTACTTCCGGTCTCCAGTACCTTTTTGCCGAGCTCTGGCCCCCTCCCCTATGGGCGGGCCGCTCCTCCCCCCGCCCGGGCCCGCCCCGCCCTCTGCTCGGCGGGGTGCCCACCTCACAGGCGCACATTTTGAAATGCACGCGCCGGTTGGCTCTCTGCCCCCCGCTGGCCCCCCTTTCCCCTTCTAGGTCGCTCCTACCGCTCCTCTCCCCCCTGTTCTCCTCCGCCTCCCCTTTGTGTGCGCTTGATAACTTTAGCGCTTCCTCCCTGTTATCACCAAAGGAATTTTCATCCCGCCTTTCCCCTTTGTGCTCGGTGCCATCTTGGGGCGCATAGGGCGGTGGTGTGGCCCAGACTTTATCAGACTCTGTTTCTTTCGCGGCGCCCCTAGCCTCCTCGGCTAACCCGCCCCAGAAGGATTTAGCTTGTTTCTCTCCCTCCGTAAGCGGATCGGGGTCCGGGAGTTGAGGGGACGTGTCACCCTCTTGCTGATTTTTTGGGCTCAGCAGAACCGTTATCGTCTAGGGGGTGCGAAGTCTGTGTAGCTGCCCCGATTCCCAATTTTGGGGTAGCTAACAAACAGTTCTTTGCCGCCTTCCAGGTCTCCTGCTCTTGTGTAGCTTTTTGCAGGGCCTGCACCACTTTCCCCCACGACTTAAGCTTTTTCCCACAACCCGAGGACATCGTTTCCTCGGCTAACGCTTTAGTGCACTTATCCCACACCTCAGGGTGGAGAATATCCACCGGCTGGTCAATGACCCCAATTTGCAAAAGCCTCGCAACTGCGAGCGTAAAATCTTTGGGCTTACAATCAATTCCCCACTGCTTATGTAATTGCAATACGACCTTCACAAGGGCTTCCATCCTCCTTGTTGGTCCGTGAGCGTCCTCCCTGCCGGGCTGGTCCCGCCGCTCCGGCCGCCGTTCACCCGACTCCAGGCGAGTCTTTCCCGGGTTTCGGCACCACTTGTTGCCTTTGTTGGAGTGGCGACCTGGTTCAGGAACGGCACGGCGACCAACCCCAGGCCGCTCGGGCCATCAGCTCGCAGACACCAACGTGGTGGACGGCAAATGGCGTTTATTGACGGGTAGCACAGTATTATATAGCTTAGGTTTACAGCGTCACTTCCGTCTGCTTACACCTATGGGCTAAACGCTACTGGTTATCAGGAGAGGAGGGGGGGGCCTACCTTTCCGTACAGCGCGACATCTTCCGACCGCCAGGCCCTAACTATCCACATGAAAGAGCATCCTTGCTCTAGTGGTCAGCTACATTGTAGTGCCTCCATCTTTACAATCATCTTATTTTATTTAGCCCTAATGTCGGCCAGTTGTTTATTCCTCCTTTTTAATAATGTGTTCACAGCTTGCTGAAGAAATTAAGGTCAGATACTTATAGACACACTTGAATAGTGATACTTTTGTGATTAATAACACAGATACAGGCTGTAATGATATGTATTAAAATTGGGAGTAATGTAACACATACATGCTGACTGTTGTCCTTGTATTATTGCTTTAAAATCTAATAAATCACATGGATTTTTCTTCCATGTAGGTAAGATAAATGAAAATAATTATGGTACAAAAACCTGCAAAACAAATATATTTTCTTATGATTTGATTCTTATTTGCTTTTCTACTGCAATAACCAAAGACATCGCATTTTGTCAACCCTATTAAAAACAGATGATGAAAATAAACCCCGTATTTAAATACATACACAGACAGTCTGATTTCAAATCCACCAGCAACTACTGATTTTTGTGGGAGGCAATCAGGAAAACCTGCAAAAAACCCCCTGCAATCTCAGTTCTTATTTTTGTCCCATCTTAAAAGAAAAAGTGGTATTCAACTACTAGGAATAAAAAGTTTAAAAATTGCTTTAGAAATTTTGTGAAATTAAGCTATTTGTTTCTGACACATTTTTGTATCCTTCTATCTTTTTTGATAGAGAAACATTAGGGAACATTTAAACAAACTTGATATGCATAAGGCCATGGTGTCTGCTGGGACGCACCACAAGTACACAGTGAGCCAACTACCCCATTGCAAGGGCACTCTCAGTAATGTTTGAAAAGTCATGGTGACTTGAGAAAGTTCCTGACATCTGAAAGCAAGCAGAAATCACTCTTATCTTCAAGATGGGCAAGAAGGAAGATCCAGAGAACTACTTGCTGGTCAATGTTACTGCCATCTCTGGGAAGGTGGTAGAGCAACTGGTCCTTGAAACCATTTCTAAATGTCCCCTGTTTCCCTGGATGAAGCGGAAATCAAGGCCAAGTGCTGTGGGGAGTGAAGGTGGTCAGACTGCTTTGGAGCTGCCTAACCCTGAGCAATGAGGGCACTGGCCAGGTCAAAGTCCTTGCCTGTAGTTCTGCACATGGGCCTCTACCTCCTCACAGGGTATGTAAGTGCTCTTATCTTTTACCTCCTGGATGTACCTGGAGGTATGGTTCTTGCCCCAGTCCTCTGCACCTCCACAGAGCAGGAGCTTCTTGGGAAGAGCTGGAGCTGCAGGTCTTGACATGGGGATACTCATGTTATTTGTCTCCTGGACAAAGTTGAAGGTGGGGCTGATGGCTTGCACTGCTTCATATCCACAGGACAAGGAGCTGCTGTCCTCTCCTGGGGTGGCAGGAAACAAAAGGTTCGAGGCCCTGCTGTTCCTGGAGGGAGAACATCCACCTTATGTCTTGAAGTGGACACAGTACTGTCACGTGACGGGGTTGCAGATGGAATGAAGGGTCTTTCCTCCTGGGGACATCCATAGTGGAAGCAGCCCCAGGTCACACGGCACGAAGCTTCCAGCCTTGGCAGGGTCCTGTTTCCACAGCTGCATCCCAGGACCATTGCCTTCTGGGACCAAATGATGACGACTCCTCCCTGGGAGCTGATCTCTCCCATTTTCCTTCACCAGACCAGGCTTGTCCCCCTGCAGGCTACACACCATCTGCCTCTGACTGTTTAGACATAATTGCTGACATCATCTTCCACCTCATCTTCTCCATCCTGCAGCCAAGGGAAGCAATTGCAAGCCTGGTCTCAGTACAACCTTTCTCCTGTCTCCCTTCAGGCATGCCAAGAAACTGCACACACACAGAGGCACATACAGAGTATCAAGAGCCTGAAGCACAAAACTCAGCTCCAAAAAGGCCATGTTTGGCATCGCACCCAAAAGAAAGAGTGAGGTCCCTGGAAAGGTCACAAAACCCAGCAGAGGAGAGGCCCTACAAGGAAGTTAGAACCAGTCCCCCGGTCACAGAACGACCAGTGTGGGCCGCCTGTTGTCTCCTCCAAAGTCCCTTATGACAACCAGTGCATGACAACCAGTGCCTCTGCAACATCCAGGCAGCTCTGACCCAGCCCCCACAGCCTGCAGACAGCGCATATTGATTTGTATGTGTAGATCCTTCCTGCCAACCAAACAAAACAATGCAGTTCAATATCATATTAAATATTTAGTTTCTGTGAACTGCTTCAAGAATTGCAATTTTTTAGAGGGAACAGTACCCAAATAACATACTTTTATGAAAAGGGGAAAATTGCATTCAATTTAATACCTTAAAAAACAAATGGAAACTCCTACGGTAAATCTGTACCAAGCAGTCTTGAATACTTTTAATAATGCCTTTAAGGATGTAACTATCTACGAGTAACTGAAGTCAGAAATCATACAGGTGTTTTATTCACGAGAGAGGTATTTAGGTGAAAACAAATCAAACTTCAATAAATCTGGAAGCCTTAAGATACAATAGCATCACTTTTGACTTCTTATAAAAGCTTTTCTAGATTCTGCTTCCCTAGCTGATCTTCTCTTTCATTCTGTCAGTATGGATTTAAGGACACAATGGTTAGTAGCTTTTAATTTTCATGGAGGTACATTAGAAATGCCAAGAATGTGTAGTAACTGTAACAGTACACACAAGGATGTTGCTCTGCCCTTCTACATTCACACAATTTATGTTCAGTATTATTTTTAAAGGAAAGATTATGTTACAAGCCAGTTGCATTATAGTGTTTGTAGTCTTCAACACTAGTGTCCTGTTTCAGATGTTTGTAGAAGACTTCCACTATGGACATCATTCAGTTGTGACAATCCCGTAAGTAGCACTCATAACTAAGCTGTCATGCACTATTCAATATTAGAGCCGGAGAGGAAGTTACTTGGTAGCAGGGTTAGTTCCAAACGCTTTGTTAAAGAAGATTGCTACAGGCCATTAGCTGCAAGTAGCTGAGCAGATGAAGAATGGCCTATGCAAAATCACATAACAATTACATAGCTATACATGTATATATGTATTATGTAGGATGTATATAGTTGTATTACTGATAAAGGGTTATAAGATAAGGGAAAATGAAATAGAAAATCATCTTTATGCACAGATGATATTCTATGCTTTATATTCTGCTATTTATAGAGCTGTAGTGTTTAACAAACTTCTATATTAAGATGATTAAAGATGTATTTTTAAAAGTGTTTTCGAATCTGAAGTTAGATGAAATGTTAGCACTGACTGCTAAAATTTCAGAAATTATTTCTTACTTCTGCTTCCCACTCTGAGGAGCCTGAGTGATGCAGGTACAGCAACAGAAGTACACATTTCAATGAGTAATCACAGCATAAGTAATGATTAGCCAAAAGCCATAACAAGCCAGTTGCAAATAGCCTACAGGTCACAGTTGACTTGTCAAATGGTTTAGTATTTATTTAAAGTTAAGAAAAAGGTTGTGATGAATTGGGATTGATTTGCAAAAAAACAGATGAATTAGTTGATTTATTTTGTTGTGAATCATGTGACTACTCCACAGGTGAAAGTCTGCAACAGAACTTTTGCTTCTTCTCCTGTACAGATTATACCTCATACCTTTTCCTTGCCTTAATAACGAGAAGAAGCAAGTAGATAAGTAAGTCTGACTGTATGGAATAAAGGGATAACCTTTTATTTTAACTAACTACATAGATAATAACCTAAGGTAAAATCCTTATGACAATATTAGTCACTATATTTTACAAAAGTTAAAGTCTCTAGGGAGAAAACAGGACGTATTTTGACGTATTTTGACTTTCTGCCTTTTATGATACCTACATATCACAGGTAGAAATAGGATTTTCCTTCATGTTAGTTAAATTAACACAAAAGTACATTTTATACATGTACATCACATGTATACGTGTATATTTGTAGAAATGCGGATGAAAGTTATTTTTGGCTTGTTTCACTTTTGGCTCTGTCTCTAACATGTTTGGTGTCAAAATGACTGTGTTGCCTCAACTAGGTATATATCCTAGCAGTCTTTCAACATCACACAGTTGTTTAACATCTAGACCGAAGAATCAAATTCTGAAACCATGAGGAGATACATTCTAATCAGAATGTTTACTTATTAAATTTGAAGTATTAAACTATTGATCGGCTGTCAAATTAGCATAATTCTAAATATACCTACAAGATGCAGCATTTCATCCCAAGCCCCTGAATATTTCTGCCTCACAACTGAAGTCACTTTTAAGCTACAATCTTTATAACAAATGTCTCTAATTTTTGCACTTGTTTTACGGGTTCTAAATATGCACTAATACTAATGCTAATCATGAGCGCTTAGTGTTGAATATATATGAATACTTATTTATAAGGTCAGTAATAGGACAAAGGGGCACAAAAAATGCAGCTTTTAGGTCACACATGTACGATACTTTATGGTTTCTTAGCTCCAAAGTGAAAACATACATTTTTTAAAAATTTTTTTTTACTTCATGTTATTAACTACTTGTTTAACAAGATTGTTTTAAAGACATGAAAAATGCAGTTAACTTTACACTGTCTCACTTCAGACAAAGACAGTGTGAAGTATCCTCCCCATTCTTGTGGAATTTGATACTAGATCTCTTCTTGGAATAACCATCTTCAAAAATTAAGAGAAGATACTCAACCGCTAGTTCTCAAAATTCCTGAGACATCTGTGGCTGTGAGAAGAGCAAAGGGTGAACAGGACGGTAAATCCTGGCTTAGTTATGCTAAGGTAAAACTGGTCTTTACTTTTGTCTTCAGTATTGTTTAAGTCACAATAATATAAATATTAACTGAATTTCACATAGCGCCTCTTTAGTGAAATTACTTGTTTAAAGTCTCATAGAAAGTACGTGGTGTAATTTGTAGCAGGTCTGATGTCTGACATGCTTTTGAAGTGTCACCCAAGCTGTAACCTGGTGACAAATTCCACTTGTCAAAATCCAAGAAAATTATGATAAGGAAGCCTCAATGCAAACACGACAACAGTTGCTCTTCTTTACAAAACTCTCTGTTTTTCACTCTCAAAGCCCAGAGTTAAAGAAGTTCCTTTGTCTTGTTCCTGTTTGCTTGAACTTATTTCACTTTCTTCCTTTCCACTCTGCCCTCCTCTCTGGTATAATGTACCATGTTAACCCTTTTCGTCCTCCAGCCACATCTATGCTTTATATTGACTCTGCACTCATTCATTTTCTTATTCTTTACTCAGCCTGGTGTATGGTCAGTTCACTGTAGCATCATTAGTTGTGTACTTCCAAGGTCTGTCTTCTTTTAGCTTTCCTACACTCCAACAGGAGTCTACACTTGATCTCCTATTTGTTAAACATTGCTTGGTCCTTCTGGACTGTCAGTGAAGTTCTTTGTGCATTATCCACTGAGTCATCTTTTGAATCACTGATTTTTTTTTTTTTTCAGTAACGTTTTTTAAAAGCTTTTGCTGAGGAAAACAAAAATCAGTTATCATACAATATTTTAACCCAACTTAAAAAGTCACATGATTTCACCTGTAGCTTTTCCTTTTGCTAAAAGATGCCAATGTGGCACTTGTTAAAATGGAAATACTACTCTGAAACCCTGTCCCCTACCCATTTAAGAGATGGTTTTACACAGATTTCCATTGCACTTGGTTTCTCGCTGTTCTTTGGTTTTGATACAGCAGTACTGGTGATTTCTCTTCTTTCAATTCGCTCCTCTCTTCGGCTTTTTTCCATAGATATGGCTCATTCTCTTTGTAATTAACTATGTTTTATGTCTTGACTTTTTTTCTTTTCCTTTAAAGACTCGTTTTGACAAACAGATAATTTCCAATGTCACCTTTCCTTGTACTTACAGAACTCCTTCACATCAAAGACCAGACAACTCAACTGTGAGGAAAAACCCATTCGATATATTTGTTCATACTTCGTTCAGTGTTGCTATTTCAGTGTGTACTATGTTAACTTAATTGAAACTCATATCCTTATCCCTTGCTGGTTTTCCCTGTCCTTTACTTATCTTATCATTTGTTCCTTCATCTGTATCTCTTTATGCATAATTTCTACTTCTTTTTTCTTTTCCAGAATACAGTACGATTCCTCTTTTTCCCTTTTCTCTTTAATCTCTTTCTTTCTCCTTGTTCTCTGTTCCTCAGTGGAAGCCTGCTTTAGCTTTTCCATTTTGCATCGCTTGCTATCAAAACCCTTTCTGCTAGAACAACCTGACCTCATAAATATTTTATTCAAATGTCTTCCAAGTAGAAAGAACATTGTATTCCAATACATTATTCCATACCAAGACTTTATTGTCTTGTTATTCAGCTGACAAATTTGCAAGACCTTCTTTTATTCAAAGAGGAGTCATAATTGTTCTATTCCCCATAAGACAAACCTCTAACAAGTCCATTTTCTTTTTACATGAATTACAAGACTTCCTAAAGTCTTGAAGTGGTCAATGCTGTCTTTCTCTTCCAAAGTTTGCCTTGCCTCTTCTAAAGGAAAATGGAGTTAAAAAATATAAAAATCAACCTTTGAAATGCCAAGTGTTTAAGGAGTACTGAAATAATTACGGAAAGATAATACAACAGCTAAGCAAATCTCAGTGATTTTTTTTTAAAGTGTGAAATTGCGATTTTAGCTTTTTATTTTGATGTAAGTGAAAGATACTGTGTAACGGAACCACTCAGAAATAAAGAACCAAACACAAATTTCTGAAAAAGTAACTCTGAGATTCACACTCCTGAAGAAATCATGCTGTATATTAAAAGAGATTTGGGATAATGGATGGCAAAGCAATTTTGAAAAGTGCAGAAGAACCCAGTTAAAAGCCAGAATACCATAAGTAGCTTGCACCATTTTTACTCCCGTGTAACTTTGTTTTTGAGTGACTGTGTGGATAAGAGAACAACTGAAAGCATATATCTACCCATTCACCCATAAAGTCTACACATCCTCAACATAGTGACTGTAATCTCCTGAGCCACTGGTGCATTATAAAGAATCTGAATGAGAGGAGAGATCATAATTCAGTCTTTGCTCTTCTGACTAATGCTGGCCACAGTTATTATAGTTCTTTCCATATATGATCATGTGTTCGTTGAAGTGGTTGTGGATATTAGATATTCTCTTGGGTATATATCTCCCATTATATTCTTAATTTAATTTTTCTTACATTTAGTGATCAGCTATGCCATCAGTAAATCAGATAACATTTTAGGCAACATTTGTTGCCTGAATGCAAAGTGAATCTGTGTTAAACTGTCTTAACTTACATTTGAATTCTTACTAGCTATAAAGTTTTTAGGACCTTGCCTATCATCAGTCACAAGTAAACCAAAATAGTTCACCATCTTCAATCCAGCCATATAAGCAGGTTAACTGATATCTTTGACTATACTTCCACAACTAAAGAAATTCACTGGTAAGCAGCATAAAATTAAAATACATATCAGAATATCTAGGGTAAGATAAACTTCAGAAGTCTTCGAAACAAATAGAACTGGATGTTGTTGTAGTCTGAAGGCCAAATTTGATGCCTGATACGTTGTGTGAAAGTAAAAATTTGTTCAGTCCAAGTTCTCCAGAATCTTAATGACTAATTTGATCTTGCCTATAGAAATAAAGGCAAAGGACATGAGGGAATGTGTTCCATTTAATGTGCACTTAGCTTCTATTAAAGAGAATTGTAAAAAATGAGATACATCCCCTGTGCAACATTACTTTAACCTGAGAGTTTTTGTGCATTATATTAAGAAAGTGACATTAGAAATGGTTGTTTGCCTCTTCATACCTCAGCGCTGCAGTATATGCTGATCAGAAATAAGTCTGTTTTATAAATCATCTCTCTGAGTAACAGAGCAAAAGAAAGTGAGCAATAATTCAGCTAAAAATAAAAGATATGAGTCAAATGATATCTTCAGAATACTATCTCTACACATGTTTACAATTTACATTTCAAACTTGCTAAGAAGGAGCTAAGTTACTCAAGAAACAAGGAAAATGTGCCTGGGCAGTGCTCAGTGCTTCTAGAGCTAGGCTACTTCTAGTCCTGAGCAGGTTCATTTAGAGTTAACATACATATACCACTCTGCATCTAGGCAGTGTTCCCTGTGGATATACTGTCCTTATCTAAACATTCATCACTGTATGAACTCAGCTTCTCCTAAGTATTTAAAACTAAAAAAAAAATCACAAGTGATATGTTTACCTTCTGCTCCTGTCTCGTGGGTCTTTCGGCTGACAGGCAGGACATTTAGAGGCCATGCAGTGGAGCTGTCATTAATGCATTATCAGTTTTTTCTGTTCTCTCTTCCCTCCTGCAAACCACAACCATATAAGATCAAGCCCTCCATTATTTTTTGGTTACCGATAAATTTCCTAGATCTCTGCTGAAAGCCTCAAGCACTGCAGTTGTTTTGCTTAAAAATGAAAGAATAAAATTGTCTGTGCTGCCATAATTGTAACAAGTCAGAGCCTTAGCTTCCTAAATCAAGTAAGCTACATTCCCTCTCAGTTGTAACACCCAGATGCTTGAAATATGCTTTTTAAAATAATGAACACATAAATTGTAGTTATATTTTACTTTCAGACAGTATTTTTGCTGTGTTGCTGCACAGTCTCTCTACTATCAGATTCCCTAATTCCATCAAGACAGACGTCATTCATAATGCAAATAATATAACATGAACATGAATGGCACCACCAAACCTGAGCTATAGATTGACATAGATAAAAGCTGGGGTTGCTTCTAATTTGAAGCTTAAGGCAAGCTGGCAAGGTGTCTTTCTAAATATGTTAGCAAGGGGTCTTTCAAAATATGTTACTAGTTGTCCAACCCCATAACAAGGGGGGAGCAGTCCAGTAAGATGGAGAAGCAGTTAAAGCATGATGAGTAGTAGTGAAAGGTGAAAGACTGAAGGGAAGTGATCAAGATGCTCAGAGTTCCTTTGGATTTACAGTGCACTCTCTTCTCATCCTGCACCTTCAGGTCTCAACAGCACATAAAGCAACTTATCCTTCAGACTCTCTGCCTTCTTTTTTTATGACTTAGTCCAGGCCTGAATTAAGCTGTTTTAACTCCCCAGTTTCCATAAGATGGTAATGGATTATCAGATGTTGCATTTATTTCTTGCAAATAGGCCAGCTTCTGAGATGACCTGGGACAGCTTAGGTGACCAGCTTCAGAATCTTTTCATTGTAAGGGCTCTTCCCCGGGAAATGCAGGGCAAACCAGTAAATTGCCAATAACTCTTTTGTACAAAAGCCAGTCGGCAGCAGTGGCAGCTGCACAAAAGCTGGTAATGGCTCATTACAGAGTTTGGAGAAAATGGCATTGCTTGACAGCTATGTTGCTGTACATCAATAAGGGCAGACAGAAAACTTTTAATAGGATTATTTTGTTTACTTCAGTAGCAGGTTTGAAAAACTTGGAAACATTTTGTCTGAAAATGTTGTATATGTCCATGACTGTGTTTTAGGGGATGTGATCACAAGGTATTGTCAAGCAGTTTGGCACAAATCTGGGTGACAAATTTGAATGTCTTGCCAGGCTTAGACTAAATAGTTCTCCCAGCCTTCCCTTTCTCCCACCAGCTGCATAGAAATGGGAATATGGCCACTTCAATACCAAAAGTAGTAAGATCTGTTACCAGTAGCATTGCTCCCTTGCGTACCCTCAGCTACAGAAATGTCATGTCTGAATTGTGATACCGTGACTAGTTTCCTTTAACTTTCTGATCCCTGTGGAGCTGAACTCCTAATGTGTATGATGCAGCATCCCTGTATATCAGCAGGAACACCACTTTAATAACGTTCAGGGAAAACCCTTCCAACCACTTTGCCCACATTTCTTTCTCTTGTTCCCTTCGTATTTCTTTCATTCTTTGTTCTCACCGTCTCAGACTACACAATCACCCTTCACTCCTCCTTTTTTCCTTGGCTATATTCTCAAAGGCCCCCCATTCTACCTACTAAGAACTCTCTTGGTCTCAATGACTGGCCAGTACTCAAACAAAATGATGTTTTCTGCATCCTCAGAACTGATGTAGACAGTACTTCAGCGCAGCAGAAATCATCAGCAGGGCACAGGAATTACAGCTGCTCCACATTCGATCCCAGGAATGGGACTAGTTGTACACTTTTCTCTTTTGCATTTTCTTCTTTATCTATTTAGCCTTGTCTTTCAATATTTGCATGGATTCTGGTATTTACCTGCTAGCCTTGGTAGTTCCAACATTGTTTCAGTGTAATTAAAGGCTGGCTTAAGGAGTTTGCAGTAGCATTTTGTGGTGCTCATGGGCAAAACAGTCATGACTTGGGAAAATGTTAATTTAATTTGTTGCCAATTAGAGTTGGATGGTATGAAATCAAAACAAGAACTAAAACACCTTCTCCTCACCCTCTCCTCTTCCCAAGTTCAACTTCATTTCTTCATCCCTGAATCCTCTACCTCCTCCCCTCCACGGAGATGGGGACCGGGGGGGGCTGCGGCCAGCCCAGCCCAGCTCTTCTCTGCCGCCCCGGCCTCCTCCCGCCTCTCCCTGCTCCCGCACGGGCTATGGGGTCCCATCGCTGTCTCCCGGCGGGGGGCCTGGAGCCCCTCCCGCCCTCCTCCCGCTCTCCCCTCCCCGGGGCTCGCAGGGCCGTTCCTCACACGCTTTCCCTCAGCCCCGGCTGCCGGGCAGCGCTTTGCCCTTTCTCCCCCCGGCTTTCCCCGAGGCGCCCGCCCGTGGCTGCGGGGCTGGGCCGGGCCCTGCGCTGGGGCCGCTGGAGCCGGCGGGAACCGGCTGGGGCCGGCCCGGGACAGCCGCGGCCGCCCCTCGCAGGGCCCGGCCCTGCAGACACCCCCCACCAATACCTGGGTACTTGCACCCAGTATACATTCAAACATTCAGGCTAGAATTGGGTAAGAAAAAAAAAAATATTTCTTGTGAAGTATTCTGAATAAGATGCTGAGTTTTTCCTTTCCTGTGGGAATTAATCTAACTACCCAGCACTGAACAGACTGTCAGACAGAAACCATGACCGGCGATATCTGAACACCTCCAGAGTTGGTACTACCACTCAGCTCCTCAAAGAGCCTGATACACTCATTTGTATGCACAAATGTCTGCCACACAATATGCCTCGATATACTTGAATCAGCCTTTTGTTTTTGAGTTCTTAAGAAATCAGTTCTCTAATTATGTGATTAAAATGTACAAGTTTCTCCAGCCCCAGGGACAAGACCATTGCCTCAGGTAGTATGAGCGCACCTGTGAGCCACATTGGGTGAGAAGAATTATGTCAAAATCCTGTGAAGGTGATGGCAGCACACAAGAATATGAAGCAGCCCTGTTCGCAGGAACACATTCCATTGCTGACTGCTTGCTCTCGCTGCTGCAATACTCTCCTTATGATTTTTTTTTAAATCTTTTTGCTTATATTTCTGGATTTGGCCATTGAATTCTGACTGAACCAAGCACGTGCAGTCTTAACCATTTTACAACTCTAGCTGCTCGTTCTATTTTTTACCCAAGGGGGGTAATTACCTGTTTACATTCCCTGTGCCTTAGGAGACAACATACTTTAGCACAGAAACGTACCTTGGTTTCCTGCAGTACTGATGACATTCTTGCCTGCCTGTAAGCATGCTTTTTTGGTTGTTTTAAAAAAAAGGGGAATTTGAATAATTTTAGTCAGTATTGAAAAAGTTACTTGCAGGACAGCATTTTTGTTCATCACATCCTAAGGGATTCTTCTCTTAGGAGTTGTTTTTACCTTCTGGGATTGTTAGCTACAAAAAAAAATGTAGTCCAAGCTGCAGAGATGACAAAGCTTCCCATTTTTAATGTAGAATCCACTTTTACCAAATAGTTTATTCCCTCTGGTTAATTTTACATTCCTCACTGTGAAAATGTGCTCACATTAAACATTTATCTGGGAAGAAAATAAGAAACATAGGAACTACTGTAAGAAGATTGCAGTAACATTCCGGAATGAATGGCCAATAGTTGATACGGATATTCCAGAAGCCTCATGGGTAAGATATATGGAAATGGCAATCCAGAGAAGAGTTTCTTTTCTTGTTTCTTAACATTTCGTTATTTTCTCAATAATGTTTACATATTTGTTTAGGTTCTGCAGCAACACTTCTGTGTGCATAGGACAAGGAAAGGAATTACTATGTTAGTGAGGTGTCCTGCTTCACAAATGAAAGTGAAGGCAAGCATTTTTACTCTGCCCCTGCTTTGGTAACTAACCTGAGTCAGAAACTAATTCCCTTGACTTCTTATTATGAATAGGGTTTTTTTTCTCTTTCAAGTAATAACCAGCTGATAAGAAGTTCCTTTAAAAAGCTACACTCCAGTGCATGTGGCTGTGTTGCAAATAGCACACCTATCAC
Organism: Opisthocomus hoazin; assembly: GCF_030867145.1. NCBI lineage: Eukaryota > Metazoa > Chordata > Aves > Opisthocomiformes > Opisthocomidae > Opisthocomus > Opisthocomus hoazin. The sequence goes on from NC_134416.1 coordinate 102,585,662, forward strand.
TCGCTATATTAAGGGAGAAGCCGCTGCCCGAGCATTCACACACCATTCAGGGAGTCACACACACACTACCCAAGACTTTAACTGCTAGGACTAGAGTCTCTTCACAGTGGGATACTCCAGTGAACCGACGGGTGCCCCTTTCGACTCCTCACACACACACACTCACTCTCAGGTGCTTCCTCATACCTCAGGCTCAACCCCAGGTTTCCCAAAGCAGAGTGTCCAACATGGGGTGTGCCAAATGAATTTATTGAACGGTACAGCGGTGTGAAACAGCTTCAGTTGGGTGCCTCTGGAGAGGGACCCCAAACAAAGAAATCCCTGGGCAATTATACCCTTACAGTCTAAGTTCCCACCCCACACAAGTTCTCCACGTGGTGTCCAAGTGGCAGCTGATCCAACGGTATTATTTGGGTCTGGGATCTTCTGTCCCTCATTGGGGCCCTCCATTGTTTCTGGGCAGCCTGAAGATTCTTCACTTATTTTCAGAGAGGCCCTGCTGCTGTCAATGGATGACTTAACTTCCTTATCTTCTAGCTGCAACTGAGTTCTTGGGGCCCTCCTTCACTTCACAAGGGTTCAATGAAAGCTCACGGTATTAAGGTGGCAGATTCACAGAGCGTGGCCTAAGGCTTCAGTGAAGCTGGCCGCTAATGGAGTGATATGAGGCAAGTAAGGGTAGAAATAGCTGCTTGAAGGTTCTCCCTGGATACTGGGATGAAAAGCAAGCAGAGCTTTCCTTTCTCTGTTGTCTGCTTTGTGCACTCATGAGGGCTCGGATGAACTTCCTTGTCTTCACCCAGCCTAAAATGTATACTCCAAGGATGGCTCTTGGATTGACCTTTTGAGAATATTTTGCATTGACCTTTAACTATATCTTTTTATTTATTTATTTGCAGACCTGTAAGTGCGTGGCTGAAAGTGGGGGAAGTTTTCTGGCAGCTTCCTGCTCATGGTTTTCACTTACTACTTTGTCCATACCTACACCACTAAATTCTACTGAACTTTTCTGATCCTTTTTCTGAGACTGTAGTGTTGTCTTGAATGTAATTTGGAGAAGAGTAGTGAATTTAATGGAAGTCTATATAATTGTTTTGAACAAAGTTAGAAGTTAAATAGTTAAATAACAATGGAAAACAGAGTCAAATGAGACAATCCGACAATTTTTTTTTGAAGTACTTATTTAATCAATTCACAGAATTTGCTTAGTTTTTACCATGTAATTTCTGGGACTTTCAGTAAGATCTGATGCTTAAACAGGTTGAGAGTGTATTTATGGATAACACAAAATAATACATGATATGTTTTTATTGAAACTGTCTTGCTATAAATTTTTGTTCGACAACATATTTGTTACAGAATCTCCACTCAATAAAGTCAGTAAAACACAATCCAACTGGGACTCCAGTTTCACTCAAAATTTATTCTGAAGGCTGACTTCAGTTTTCAGGGTGTGTAGTATCTGCATGCCCAAGTGAGTAACATACCCATCAGCCTTAATGAGATTAATAAACCCTCTTTTAAGCACAGAATGGTTGAAACCTTAATGAAATAACAGGGATAACTGTTTTACTGGTCTACAAGTTGTTTAATCTGTTCAATATTTCATAAGAAACTGTGATTTTAGATATTTTTTCCCTTTCTGGATTTGTTTTGAAACAAGGGGATGCACAATATTGAAATTTCGTGTCCCTCATCGCAAACTCTCATGTTCTGCTCCTTTTATAGCAAGCAAATTCTCAATTTACCCATTAAATTCTTCATAGGAGCTTTTGAGCTGAGCACTTGAGTATTTGAACTAGCATAAAGAAAAGAAGAATAGTGCTAGTAACCCTTCAGTTTATTGTTCAGGGCTAAATAGAAGTGTGGTGGTAATAAATGGTAACTTGATATTAGTGTATGAAAACTTTTATTATGAACTGTGAATCTTGTCTAGAAGAATTTGCCTCATAATATTTCCTCAATTACTGAAGACATACCTGAAGGGAAGATATATAATGAAAAGAAAAAAAAATGTTTATTGTTTAAAAAAAAGGAGAGGCTGTCATATTGTGACCTGTTGTGTCTCTGTAGATCACTCTTAATTCGTATCAATAGTCTGAGAAGTAGTGGATTAGGCGTCACAGTGTAAATTGTATCTAATTTGGGAGAAAATATTACAACATAGCAAACTATTCTCCAAAGGGCATTAACAATGCAGTATTGAAACTATTCAAAAGCACTTCAAATTCTGACAGAGCAAATTGGTTTCAGCTTGTGATCAATGATATTGTGGAGAGTGGGGCTGACAACTATATCGTCGCTTTGTGACCTGACGCAGATTTCTGCCACTTTAGGTTACAGGTCAGGCTTTGCAGAATCAGGTTAGTGTGTTCAGTATTTTGACAGACTTGGGGATAAGTATTCTAGATTCTTTTTTTTTTTTTTCCATGCTGTCATTTTAAAGGAGAAAATCCTAGTGCTCTTCTGGATACTTGATAGAGCTTTCACCGTTGTTAGGTAAGTTTCAAATATATACACACATACAGATTTTTCTTAACTGCAGAGTTACGGTGTGACATTCAGGTTAAGCTTCTGTAGTAAGGAAATATTTTAGAAATCAGTATGCTTCAAAGCTAACCTCCTACTGTCATTATTTGATTTGGAAGGACAGAATAAAGTCATAAAGGATTAAGGCATGAAGGACATTATTATAAAAAAGAGGGTGGGGTAGGAAGGCTATATCTAATATACATGCAGTGAAATCCTGACTGACAGAAGGAGAGAGTCAGATCAGGAATGGTTAGTTCCAATAGTGTCATTGCCAAGCTTTCATTCTGACCTGCAAGTTGGTAGACAGAAATCAACTGCAATATATATTTGGAGAACAATATCACTACTTACAGTCTTCCCTCATTTCTGCATTTTGTGCAGCAGATAACTGCTACTTGTCACTCATTTTACCTGTAGAGTATTGTAGTATTTCTTGGAAATGTTGACGAGAAGGGATCTCAGAGGACATCTTGTCTGACCTCCCTCTCAAAGTGGGCCTATGGCCACCACTAGGTCACGCCAGGCAAGACTTTGTCTAGCCAAATCCTGAAAACCTCCAGTGACCATGATCCTGCAGCTTCTGTGCATAGTCTGTTACAGCACTGCACTTCCTTGCCAGCAGAGAAAGTAGAGCTCTTCTCCTAATGTCCAAGACAAACCTCGTAAGCCAGAATAGTCATTGCCCTTTGTAACACTGTGCCATACTACCAAGAGATGTTTTGTGATGTCATTTTTCTAACCCTCCTTCAATTAGCTTATTATTAAACCACCTTCTTTACCACAAAAAAACAAACAAACAACAACAACAAACAAGCCCAGGTCTTTCAAACTCCCTTTATGTAATGTGAACTGTTAGCTCCTGACCATATTAAAAGCCCTTCCCTCAACTATCTCCATTTTCTCAATATCCTTGTTGAACTGGGGTTGGGTGAAACTGGACACAGTGTTCCAGGTGTGCCCCTAATTGGTGCTCCAAAGAGAGAGATAGTACCTTTCCTTGATCTTCTGATATCTTCTCTTAATGTAGCTCAGCATGTGGTTTGTCTTGCTTGCAAGAAGAGCACCCTGTTTGCAAGCTCTTCATCACAACTTCTAGGCCATTTTTCCACAGCTGTTTCCCAGTCTGTACTAAGGCATGGGGTTACTCTGCCCCAGATGCAGAACTTTTCACTTCTTCATTTTAAACTTCATGAAGTTTATTCTACCTTGACTCACAAGTTTCTCAAGGTCCCTGTGGATTGAAGCTCTACTCTTTAGAGTCATCCAAAGATTTGATGAAAGTGCATTCCGTAGCATCATCCAAGTTATTGATGAAGATGCCAAGCAACATGAGCCCCATTATTGACCCCTGGATTATTCAGCTGATCAATAGCTGATAATCAAGTTATTGTTTCCTCTTCTTTGAGCCCTGCGGTCTAGCCGGTTTTCAGCCCATATAACCACCCCGCCTATACAGTATCAGCTTCCAAATGAGAATGATGTGGGAGAGAGTCAAAAGCCTTAGTAGTGTCAGAATATATTACATTGTCTGCTCTCTCCTCATTCACCCAGCTACTCATTCCATCATGGAAGGCAATCAGATTGATCAGGCATGGTTTCCATCTGGCAAACCCATGCTGACAGTTCCCAATTACCTTTTTGTCCTTTATATTTTTTTAGAAATGGATTCCATGAGGACCTTCTCCATGATCTTTCCAGGTAGTAAAATGAGGCTAATTGATTGATAGTTTCCCAAAATCTTACTTTTTAAATTCTTTGAAGGTGGGCTTAACCTTAGCTCTGTTCTAGAGACCAGCAACCTTGCTCAATTGTCACAAGATTTGGTAGAAAAGAGACAGCAACTTCATTATCACTATCTTTCAGCACACTTCAGTAAGCCTCACCTGGTCCTGTGAATTTTGAGGTACTCACCTTCTCTAAGTAGTTCTAAAGCATTAATTCTCCTACTTTTGGGTGTTCCTTTCCTTTGCAATTCACGCCAGAACTTCATGTGGAAATCTGGAAGCGAGGTTTGGCTGTGAAAACTGAGACAAAAATAAGTAATGAGTACTTTAGCTTTTTATGTAACATTCATCACAGATTACTTCAAGAATTCTGTCTTAGACCTTCCTGCTATCATGCCTAAGTGTCCAGATAATGTTATTAGGGTTCCTCTTTGTGGTCTGTCCACATTTCCACTTTCTTTGTGCTTACTTTCTGCACTTTAGTTCATTAGATAGATAGCTCAAGTAACTGATGTTTGCAGTTCTTTTAAATGTGATAAGAGGGAGACTTTTTGAGAGAGGTTAAGATCAACTCTTGCAGCTAAAGTCATCTATTTATATGCAAAATGAGTGGATCATATTTTTCAGAAGAAATTAGAATACATTCAAGGAGCAGTCCCAAGGAATTTGCAAAATTTTGTTATGTATTAAACAGGGGTCATTTAAACCTGGTGCTGTCATACAATGAGGTGGGTCATTAGAGATAAGCTTATCTGTTGCATCGTTTCCTCAGGAATTGGTATCCTGAAATCCATGCAGCGGTAAAATGAATGACGAAAAGCAGTTAACTTCTTACTTTTAAAAAAATTTACTGGAATAAAAAGAACATGCACATTTCAAACAGAAAGGCCTCATTTTTGTTTTCCTTTTGTTCCCCCTGCTTTTTCATGGAGCTTACAATTGAAAGCATACAATTCCTTCTTACTTCAGTGTCACCTAGATCCAAAGTGTATTTTCAAGGCTCAAGTAAGATTTTTGAATCCCTGACAGATTCTTCAATAGTGCTAAGCACACAAACACTGTTTCCAAATTCAGCTCAGGGTTCCACTGGGAGGATTCTGTGTATTGTGTCTTGTTCTCTCTTGCCCTGCAAATTGTATTGCCACTTGTATGAGCACAAGCTGAGGACAAAGAAGAGATGAACTGTCAGTTATCCTGGTTTTATGTCTGGTTTCCATCTGCTCAGGTCAGGTGCATGAAGACCAATTGGGTAAAGGAGTGCTAGGTACTGCATACATACAGAGTATATATGATACTTTTCTGATTGGCTACTTTTGGCTATGTCAGGTTTTGACACATTAAGGCAACTGTAAGATCTGTGTCCCTTTTAGTTGTCCCATCCTAGGTTTATATATGACTACTGTAACACTTCTCTGAGTCACTCCGTCCAGAAGTTGTTTAACATGAACAAAGTACCTCTGCAAACAGGATATGCACAGTTTAAATTTCAAAGCCATTATTTAATGGCTAAATCAGAGAATAGGTCGTTAGAGCTAATGATCTCTTGTATTAATCGTTAATATTAAAGATGAACCATTGCTGTCCAAGCAACCATCAGAGTGATGGGAAGGGTCAGATTCCACTACTCCTTGTAATGGGCTCATTCTCAGTGTTGCTGAATTGCCGTCTTATGACTCCCTGTTTTTTCCTTAGGATTTTATACCTTTTCATGTCAATGCTTTTCCTCTCGAATCCTTGTGCAGTTAACTATTGCTGTCTCAACAGTCTTACCTCTTTATGCAGTCTTACCTTTCTTGTTTGGGTATATCTGATCTGTAGACTTCACAACTCTTTCTCACAACTTAACATTTCCTCAGAGGACTGAGCCAAACTTACCTAGCTATGCTGTATCAAAACCAGAACTTAGCTCAAATACAGTTGAACCTGTAGGATGAATTGCACCACTGGTTCCTGAAGAGCCTGTAAAAAAAAAAAAACACACTTGCTTCCCCAGGAAGGAGAAATGTTATTTTAGATGTGCTAATGGCTTTTAATATGTGATCTCAGGCACCCATACATTGGTGTTACACAGAATATGACACCAGAATTCCTGCAGTCTTGCACCCACAAACTGAGGTTTGTCTGTGCTGCCACCCATCCATTTCTCAGCCTCTTACTTGCACCGTCTTTCCTTAAGAGGTCAGGGAGAAAATAATATAACTTAGTGCAGCTCAAATCATCAGTAACTTATGAAGCCAACGCCAAAACAGCCTCCTATAAGAAGACAGATAATCACACTTGCCTTAGGTCATACTCCAAGCTCCCTTCCAGGAACTCCTCCTCCCACACATATATGCTCTGCCAAATAGAGGGGTTAATGGGGGCTATGCCGTGGCAGAGGACCTTTACTGAGTGTATAAATGCAGTTGGCTTTTAAAACCATAAAGGAATGTATTCTGTCTGTCCCAGGGAGTCACTTTTCCTTGATAACATAGCACAGTTCTGCATGAATTCTACTTATCTTTCGCTCCCTGCACAGAGCAAGCAAGCAGAGCAAATGAACCATAGAAACTCAGCCAGTTTGGGGAATTTTAAAAATTCTTTTTGAGATGAAGATTTCAGTGCCCACAGCTTCATGTACTAGTAAAGAAGCTTTACTAGAAAATGAGCACTGAAGCATGACCTGCATGTCCCTTTTAGGTCATCAGAGCCAGAATGATCTCAACCCATTTAGCTTTCAGGTTATGCATTGGTCAAGTGAATACTTACTTTGAAGTAATTTCAGCTGAGAAGGTTAAGGGCTGACATTTGCAGTTATGACTTTTTCGTCCCAGCTTTACGATCCTACCAGTATCATAAAGTCAGTTTTCAAGTTTTCACCATAAGCAATTGAACACAGATCTAAAAGTTTGGAAATTATTCTTATTAATGTATTCTTACTCTTCCATCTCATTTTTTTTCCCTTTATTTTTGATCTTCCTTTGTTTTAGTGCTTTTAAACTGATTATGAAATTTTTTTGTAAATAAATAATGATAATGTATTTTAATTTTACCCATTTTAGGGTGATATATCTATTTCCAGCTAAAAGATGCATATACTTTTCAGCTGGTTTTCATATATCTGTAGAAATCCTGTTCTAGTGAAACCTTACCGTTATCAAAATCAGCTTTTTTCTATGCGACAGTTAAGAAAACCAGCTAATAAAACAAAAAGTCTTTCTTCCAATCCCCTTTATCAATTATGTGCTCACATAAAGATCATTCAGACTACTTGGGACCAGTGTGGTGGTAAATGACAAAGGAAATTTTATTGCAGTTTTTCACTGGTGCATGTTAAACAGACTAATACAGAAGCAGTAATATTCTCTGTTGCATTACAGTTAATTCACTGCCAACTCTTTTAGTAAGCATTTTTTTTTTTTTAATTCAGACAAGATGAATTACTCACTCTTTATTGAAGGAATAAAAAACATTACAGTCATTGACAAACTATGATACTTTTTATGTTTATTCCTTTCTTTGCAACTCATAAAAAAGTTATTTAATTTACTTTTCAAATTAGGGAAGTATTTTTTCGGGCTGAGATGTGGGTAGTTCTGTAATTTCAGATTCCTGAAACATTTTTATACATACTATATATGTTTCAGGAAATTTATAACTTCCTTAAATGAAGCACTAACAAAGCTCTGTTCATGTACCTTAGAATAAACAATAAGAAGAGATTACAAAAAAAGTAGTAAAGTATAGTAGAGTATTATGTTTGGTGAGAAATAAAAAAATACTTAAACATAACAAAAACCACTTAACAGGATTTTATATTGTTACTTGACACTTGAGACAAAGCAAAGACTGGAAGAGCCTTCTAGCTGTCTCCCATTTGTCTTCGAAATTCATAAAAAAGAAAGAAAAATCCTAAGCATTTTCCTTAGGCCTCTGTCTACTCAATTTGTGTGTACATTTGCCTCTGTGTGTGTGTACAAAATAGTGTATAAACACTTTGACTTGACTGACTTTTCCAGAAAGAGAAATAATTTTTGGAATACTGGATAGATATTTACAGGAAACATTGTGTAGCTATTTATTATTGCTATAGAATAAGCAATTTTCTTTCAAATTTTGAAAGTTAAAAGATGAAAGCCAGGAAGCCAGATTACCAGCTATCCCTCTGCTGCTGAAGAGTGTGATGGGAGGTAAGATCTACTTGCCTCCAGGTCATTAAGTTTGAATATAGGTTGTACTGGTGATGATCTATGCCATGCTGCTGGTGTTTTTCATCAGACAACCAAAAAATGGTTTATTTCAAAATCAGGAACTGTACCTGTGAGCATACACTTGAAGCTTAAATGGACATGAGTCCAGCTATCCTTTAATTTTGGAAGCTTGTCCTTCCAGGTTAGGTTTTGAGGTACGTTGACTTTGTGGACATGGCTTTACACTAATTATTACCTATGTTTGCAATTACTTTTTTTCTTTCTGTTTTTCTCCCCTAATGAAAAAAGAGGGACAGCTAAATGTTTTTTTTTCCACCCTCCGTCTTCTTATTAGCTTTCTTTTCCTCCTCTGCCCCAGTATAGCAGCAAAATTCTCTAAAAAAGATGATGACCTCTGTTCAAACATAATGACCAGTTACTCTACACCAGAAAATTAGTATTACTGATGGTATTACCTCTGACTTGCTCTGCAGAACTCTTTGTAAAGAGGTTTGCTTCAATATCTGACTATGTTTTCACTCCTATATCTCAGCTAAGGACCGTTAACAGAGCAGTGTCAGGAGGTTTGCACTTCGAATAATCATACATATCTTCATGTTCTGTTACCTTTATAGAAACCATCCAACTGGATGCAATCCAGTGGGAGCAACGTTTGAACTTCCAGGAAAGTTTAAAAGCCATGTGGTTTATGTTGCTAAGCTACTTTAAGTCAATCCTTGTTTGTTGTCCTTTGTTGCTCTCTGTCAAATATTTCTATGCCTTAGGACTGGAGTACAACTTGATTATGCCCCCCTCTTCATAATGGACTGTAGAAAAAAAATTCAGGAATTTGTATTGGATGCTACTAATATACAAGTTCTACCTGACACATGCAAATGCTAATTCAACCAGCCATATGTCATTCCAAAACAACAGAGTGTGATTTTATTCAGAACTCATAAAACTTCACGTCCTAAGGGTGCAGAAAAATAAATGCAAATAAACAGGTGGAAAAAAAGCATCCCTGACTGTAAACAAAAGTCTGATCATGTTTTCTGCAGCAGAACATGAACACAGATTAATCTAGTGCACCTATGCTGTTAATTAACATTCTTTTGTGAAGATGAGTAGTCCTAAAGACTTTCTGTAGTGGAGCAAAATTAACTCTTGGCAGACAGTATCAGGTCACACATAGTAAATGGAATGGTGATGAGGCACTGTAATGAAAGAAGAGGAGAATCATCTTTATCACCACTGTTGACAGCCGATCTATACACATTTTTAACAGATGTGAAGTTATAATCACCATATAGGTGACTGAAGATTTTACCTCAGTAACATTTTCATATTCTGAAACAGTTACAATGCCTGTTTTATTGTGCTTGGTTTTGTTTTTTTCTGCATCTTCATCTCATATTCATTAACTCAGATTAGCACTGGCCTTTAGCTTGTTCAGGGATGGGGGGTGACTGCTTCAGGAAACTGGCCATTTAAAGCTAGAGTTGGAAGAACGGTTTTCATCTTAGATGTGCAACTCAATTTTGAAATAGACTTTGCTAAGATAGGGAACAAAGAATTGCCCAAACCTCTTGGAGTCCTGCACAAAAGTCAGCAATGATTTATATGATACTCAACATCTGCAGTTACAATTACTTAGTATAATATTCAAGACAGCTACCTTATTCTGGAGGACTACCTATAGAAAAAGTGTACAAAAAGTACAATGGATGCCACCTCTGACTACTGTAATATTTCTAGTTTAGAATGACTGAAAACATTTCTTTCTCAAGCCAATCCTGAAATTTAGAAATCTTGTGTTTTGTTATTCCAAAAAAAGTTTGGTTTTTTTCTAAAATTTTAGATATGCAACATGAGGCAATTATCCAGTGTACCTTTTGTCACTGACACAGGATTTTCCCTGTCATCTTTTAAGGTGTGGCTTTGGAAGATTTCTGTTCCTAACCCCATTGAAAAAAAGCAGAACTAGGGAGTCCAACACCAGCAGGTAGTCTTACATCGGTTAATGCAACGTGGGAGCCCAGGCATGGCAACTTTTGATTGTTACACAGCTTGAATAGACTGGGTACAAGGCTACTTGCGGATGTACTTATAGAAGGCGACTTTTTTTTTAAACATTTTAAAGCTAGATCAGGTCTGTTAAACAGGACCTGAAGTAGGAATCAGTGTAAAACTGTACCAATCTAAGCTTGTGAGAGAGAAACAATATTTCAAGGAAACGTAAACTGAAGGAAACTAAATCTTCAATAGCAAGCAGTTTGCCATGGCAGTCGCCTCTGAAGAAATCATCAGGGATATTATGTTTACCTATGTGCTCCATGGGGAGAAATCCTTTAATCAGATAATTTATACTTCCACTCTCAGCTCTGTGGCTTCCAGACCACTAGCAGTGCAATGTGACTGTGTTCAGAGGACATTCTTGATTGCCAGTTTTGTTTTACAGAAAATGGTCACTGCTGTGATGGAGGAATGCGAATTTATTTCTAAAATACTCTGAAGCATAGAAGACTTTTCTTAGAAATATTTTTTTTTTCTTCCTAGAGGTGATGTGTAATGTCCAGCACACAAGTATTCAAGCTCAGCTGTGGGAAATACCAACGCAATAGCCTCTTCGTGAAACAACAGAAGCAGAATTCTGTTTTACAGTTGACTAAATTCCCAGATGTCACAATGAAAATATACAGGCCCAGAAAGCATAACGTGCATTTTATTTCAGGTAAGTCTTGTACAAAGTGTGACATTTATGAAGAAGTAGCTGTGATACATTTTACTGTTCATAAAATCTTGCAAACTACATTACAATGTCAGAAACTTGTAATTTTAATATTTTAACCTTACTGAAAAATAATGTGCAAAGTACCTTTCAAAGACTAGCAGCAAATCTATGAGAGTATTACTTATGTAAACAAAGAGACTGACCCAAAACACACTCAAATTAATGGGTGTCTTTTGGTTAACTTTATTGGGTTTTTGATCAGGCCTGTACTGTTAGAGATATAAATAATTTTTACTTCAATGTTAGTTCACAAAGCTGTGTTGTTAGTGCACAGAAACTAGTTTTGCTCCATGAGCAACTCTACTTTACCTCAGACTGTTGATTTTCATTCTACGTTTATTATATTTGTTGTTCTAGAAGATGTTTATGCAAGTGTCTGTATATAAAACTGCTAGCTTTTTTGTTTTTCATACGGGTGAAACCATATAACAAAGAACTTCCTCCTGGAAAATAAGAATGATTTGCATCATTGTGGATCTTGGATTCGAGCTACATTCATGTTCTTATTATTAACATTGTAAGGGTTACTGTGTCTGTAATAGGTCAGAATACATCAAAAAATTGTGTTCTCAGTGTTCAAGATCTGCACTGGAGATTTTCACTTTTATTTGTTATCTGCCCCTGAGTGCTAATAATGAAGAAACTAGGGCAATATTCAAGACGTTGAATCAAGGCCAAAAGTTTGGATACATGCCATCACAGTAATGCATAAATTTAATATATCTACTGTTTCTCAGAGATGTTAGTACAGACCAAAAGTCTATATGTACATCATATTTGTGTTTTTCTTGCAAGAAAAAGCAATAAAAAAAAGGCTGAAGCCAGGTCTGTTCTTGATTTTCTGCCTGTAAGTGACCTTACAACATTCCTTCTCTCTCTGTCTTGATGGTACTTCAGATTTGCTTTGATTCTACCTGAGCAAATTATTTTTCTGGTTCCTGAACTCTTCGTGTGTTGGCTTTATTTTGAAGACAAAGTATTTGAGTCAGGGATCAAATTTTACTGTGTGTACATACTTAGTACATTAGAGTATCTCTAATAGCAAGTTTCTTCCACGCCCTTTTTGTATAAAGAAAAATACAAGTGTAAGGAACCAGAAGGTGCTTGTTACTTAGGTTTCAGTTTCCATCAGAGACTGAAAGACTTCCTTGCACAATGCACATTTCCAGAGTGTATCTTAGCCCTCCTTTCTTTTGACCATGGTGTGGCAGCCTTTTTTGTACCATAGCTAAGGTACTATGACGTGAACATATGCAGGCAATCTGGCAAAATAATAATAATAAATTTTTCTTTAAGCTTTAAACTAAACAAACACATATAGTTCGCATTTTTACCCATATCTATCATACATGTAATGTAGGAAAATATGTGAGGAAGACAGAAGATACACAAGTTGATTCCTGAAGGAAACCTTAAGCAGGAATTTCTAAACCAGCTGAAGATGACACAACTGAGAAATCTCAGCAAAAATCCTATTTGAAGAAATCTGTGACTGCTAGAGAGTGGCATGGATTGTTTATATAAAGGTCATGTAGTTTCCTAACTCGAAAGCATTTCTCTAAATGCTTTGCAGTCTTAGTTGCTTTAGTTCAAACTGAAAAAGACTTTACGATTTCATGCTTTTTGGTTGAAGATAGTCTGCAGAACAGCTTAACAAATGATGTTAAGAGTTTTTAGAAACAGTACTGCTGTCAATAAAATTTGGTTGAACATGGTTAGGCCATTGATGTGTAGCATAATTCAAAGACTCAACCTCTGTCAGTAAGGAAGGAAGGCGAACATGAATCTGTTTTATTTTAAAGAGTATATCTATCAAAATCTTAGACAAAAAGTAATACAGTAGTAATAGTACAAAAGAGCTGTTCTCTATTTTTCAAGATTAGAACTGAACAGATATAATTGAGCAGATCTAGGTTGGGAGAAATTTAAGAAATTTTTGCATAGATAGTAAGGTATTTTGAAGGCTTGTGAAATGCTGTTGGCCTTCTAGTTTGTGATCATAACAAAAACTGAGATCCCTCTCAGTCTGAGGAATGCTGAACATCCCATTTGTAAAGTTCTTTCGGTATTTGCTTGGAGAAGGCATTATGTGAAGAAAACATAAGGGAAATTTTCCTTGTGCTTGTCTAATTCTCCACTGAATTCCACTTAGGATGTCAAATACATTGGGATTTTTGAAGGAGCTTATATTATTATTTTATTTTATAGTATTAATTTTTAATCTTCTGGTTCAGTCTCGAGGTAAAAATGTCAGCATTGATCTGTGTTAGATTCTTGTCCTAATAGAAATCACCAAATATTTCAAAGTCAGCAATGAATCTGAATATATCAACTTGCAGAAATTATAAGGCAAATGATTTTTCTGTAAAATAAATTTTCTGTAGCCCTAAATTCATCACAGATATGGAATAAAATACTGAATAATACTTCTGGAGAAAACATTTCTTCTCTGTGTTTTGGTCTTTGCAACAAACTTAGAATTCTGGGCCATTCCTTCGTCTCTACTCAAAGACTTAGAAACTTATCACCTCTCTTCAGGGCACCTGAGCCCGTGGCTCCCGATTTCTAGGGAAAGTGCGCTAAACACATACAACAAGGTATTCTGGATGAGGTATTGTATTCATGCCTGTTGATGTTCTCTGTTTGGAATGAATTGTTATTGCATCACAATCTGGAATTGAAATATCCTATCTTCAAACTACTGTCCTAATTCTGAGGCTATGATTCTCTATCCTTATCTCACCTGTATGGAAGTACTTTAGGTAATATAACATAGCTCCAGCAGAAGAGGCTGATGGAGACTCTGTTCTGAATACTCAAAGTATGCTAAGATACTCTTGTGGAATTATTGCCTCCTGATCTGGGAAGAAAATTAATCTGAAAAGTTCTTACGGTTAATAGAAGATATGTCATTGTTTTCAGTCAGGAAAACAAACAAATAAGTAAACAGAAGAGTGAAACTGAATTTGTTTATGTTTAATATTATTTTGACTATTTTTGGATGTAGCAGCTAGATCCCAAAAAAACAATTATTTAAATAATTTTGAAAAATAGTAGTTCTTTTTCTCTAGCTCTGTTTACAGTTGTATGTTTTTGTTTTCCATTGCAGTCTTTCTCCCATGATGCCTGATTTCTCCTCGATAATGTATTTTGCTGTTAAATGCACATAATTATTTTCATTCTTTCTTAAGGGTGAATTAGATTTGTCAGAAGTGTCAGACGTGTAAAAATAGTCATTGACTCCTTCATTGTTCCTGAGAACTACCTAAACCAATTCTCACTAAGCTCAGAATCTGAAGTGTGAAATACCACATCCTTTTACACATTATTCATTTTCTTTTCTAACCTTGTATTTTACTCTCTGTGTGGAAATATTGGTTTATTATGCAGTAATGCAGAGAATCATATGCATATAATACTAGACAAATAGGATCATGAATGGAGCTTTTTTCGCTGTAGCACCTCCTTATCATAAAAAGCCCTCTTGAACTGCATTATAACAGGATCATAAACCATTTTAGGACCCAGATAACCTATTCCATTACATGTTGTTGTGAAAAAAAACCGCTGAAATTCTTCAGGTGAAGTAACATTCTAACAGAAAGTGGAAACTCTCAGGCATTTCAGGTAATGACCACTCATGCATAAGCCTTAGGAGGTGGTCAGAAAGATGACAAAATCCTTCACCCTTTAGACAAAAGCTTATCAACACTATGGTTTTGACCACGTCTCTCAAATCTGTTAAATGAAATAAATAAAAAGACTTGTCATCTACCAGTATGCACAGAACTCAGTATGCCACACTGTCTGATTCAATATCAGGAGGGTTTCAATGCGATTCCAGGGGACGAGATTGAAACACAAGTGAGGTCAAATGCTGTACAACCCTGCAAGCTTTATTCCAACAAACTATAAACTGAAGATGGGACAAGGAGATAACAGAGAGAGGACAGAAGGAGGAAGTGAGAGAGAGAGAAGAAAAGGAAAAGGGAAAAGAAAAATGGAGTCAGATAACCTGAATCAGCGAGGAACGGGGGCGGGGTATAGAGAACTACCAGCTACCACCGCAAGTCCTGTGAGGTTGAGTAGATGGAGTCCTTCTTCCTCGATGTCGAGACGTCGTGCGGGTGAGTTCCAGCAGGCGCGCAGGAGGGAAGAAAAGCCGCTTTTGAAAAGCACGCGCAATCCCTTTTATACTGGCCCACACCCATGTGTAGTGAGCCCGTGTGTAGGTACGGTCCATGATGTCCTCAGGCAGGCTCCCCCTACCTTTTCACACCTCGGTCCCTGCGCAGGCACACCGGGATAGCTGTCTGCAGCTCGGTGTGGTAGCTTCTCCAGAGACAGGATATCCAAGTCAGGAAGTGATGGCTGTGGTAAAACGGCAGTGTCGAGACAAGTCTAATGTCATAACGGTCTGCTACACGAACACAAGACAAACTGAGTTTGACATTAGGAAAAATTGAGTGTGACAGCTGCAGCGGTTACGTCTTGTAGAAGGATATGTGTGCTTGCAAAGACTTTACATCAGGTCCTGGTTGGGAGGTGGCATTTTCAAAGGTCATGAAGCTCCTTAGCACTGTTCAATTACTGCATAAAGGGTACAACTGACAGTTTTAACACGGTGGTTAAATTAGCTGGGCACTAGCTGAGACAATCAAACTTTTGACAGGAATGGTTGGATAATATCTGTATACCACAAAAAATTTCAAATATCATATCCACGTTACCCTGCCTCCATCCACCCATCTTTATGTTGAAAGGCAAGAAAAATACCAGAGAACCATTTTGTTGTCTTGTATTTTGTGAAGGCATTAACACTCTCAGCCTGACAATTTTTATCATCACTTTGCACAAATACAGATATTGTATGAGGTATAAGGCAAAATCTTTGGTGTTAACTAGTTTTGATTTGTTCTTTATTTTAGATGTTTTCTTCTGCATGAGTAATTTGAATCAGTACCATACTGTTCAAACTGTATTAACATAGTCATACTTCTCAAAACACAAAAGAACCAACATTGTTCTACTGTTTACAAATGCACCTAGTTTCTTGTGGCTTGTCCTGCAAAGAGTTTAGATGAAATTAGAAGAATAGAAGAATAGAATCATAGAATCGTTTAGGTTGGAAAAGACCCTTGAGATTGTTAAGTCCAACTGTTAACCTAACGCTGCTAAGTTCACTGCTAAACCATGTCCTCAAGCATCACATCTACATGTCTTTTACATATCTCCAGGTATGGTGCCTCAACCACTTCTCCAGGCAGCCTGTTCCGATGGTTGACAACCTTTTCCATGAAGAAATTTTCCCTAATCCCTAATCTAAACCTCCTCTGGTGCAACTTGAAGCTATTTCCTCTTGTCCTATCACTTGCTACTGGGGAAAAGGGACTGACACCCACCTCACTACAACCTCCTTTCAGGTAGTTGTAGTGAGCAAGAAGGCCCCCCCTCAGCCTCCTTTTCTCCAGACTAAACAATCCCAGTGCCGTCAGCCACTCCTCAGGAGACTTGTGTTCTAGACCCATCACCAGCTTCGTTGCCCTTCTCTGGACATGCTCCAGCACCTCAAAGTGTTTCCCGTAGTGAGGGGCCCAAAACTGAACACAGTATCTGAGGTGCAGCCTCCCCAGTGCCAAGACAGTCACTTCCCTCATCCTTCTGGCCACACTATTCCTGATACAAGCCAGGATACTGTTGGCTTTCTTAGCCACATGGGCACACTGCTGGCTCATGTTCAGTTGGCTGTTGACCAACATCCCCAATTCTTTTCCACTGGGCAGCTTTCCAGCCACTCTTCCCCAAGCCCGTAGTGTTTCATGGGGTTGTTGTGACCAAAGTCCAGGACACAGCACTTGGACCTGTTGAACCTCATATAGTTGGCCTCAGCCCATCGATCCAGCCTGTCCAGATTCCTCTGCAGAGCCTTTCTACCCTCAGGCAGATCAACACTCTCTATCAACTTGGTGTTGTCTGCGAACTTACTGAGGGAGCACTAGATCCTCTTGTCCAAATCACTGATAAAGATGTTAAACAGAATTGACCCCAATACTGGGCCTTATGAAACACCACTTGTGACCAGCCACCAGCTGGATATAACCCCATTCACCACCACTCGTTGGGGCTCTCTATCCAGCCAGTTTTTAACCCAGTGAAGAGGACACCCTTCCAAACCATAAGCAGACAGTTTCTCCAGGAGAATGCCGTGAGAAATGATGTCAAAGGCTTTACTAAAGTCTTGGTAGACAACATCCACAGCCTTTCCTGCGTCTACTAAGTAGATCACCTTGTCATAGAAGGAGATCAGGTTAGTCAAGCAGGACCTGCCTTTGATGAACTGATGATGACTGAGCTTGATCACCTGATTGAGCTTGATCACCTGACTGTCCTGTACGTGCCACGTAATGGCACTCAGAGTGATCTGCTCCATAACCTTTCCTAGCACTGAGGTCAGACTGACAGGCCTGTAGTTCCCCGGACCCTCCTTCCAACACTTCTTTTAAATGGGCGTCACATTTGATAACCTCTAGTCAACTGGCACCTCCCTGTTTAGCCATGACTGCTGATAAAGATTTGAACCTGGCTTGGTGACCACTTCTGCCAGCTCCCTACATACCCTTGGGCAGATCCCATCCAGCCCCATAGACTTGTATGTGCCTAAGGAGTGTAGCAGGTCCCTAACCAATTCATCCTGGATTATGGGATCTTCGTTCTGCTTCCTACCGCTGCCTTCTGGTTCAGGGGGCTAGTCACGGAGGAGACACAACTGCTGCGCTGGGCAGGAACGTGTCACCATTGCTCCCTATACCTTAAGTCACTGTGTTAAGCAAGGCAGAGAGAGGACAGGGAATCCTCTGCATCATGTGTGCTGTCTGCCTGACAGGCCTGTCCCAAGGACGGTAGGGTATGATTCCAGTAGTCTATTTCTGTCTTTCACTCCCTGGTACTCCTCAACCTACTCACCTCCTCCCAGAGCTCTGTCACTAAGCGGAGGAGTTCCCTGCCTGGGTGCACTGCCCACCGGGGTACTCACTGCTGCCATCCCGTACTGGCAGAAGATCAGGGCACATCCTACAGCCTGCACCTGGGTGGGAGCGTGTTGCCACCAGAGCTCTGTCTGGGAAGTTGCGTCAGTTGTGGTAGGTGCAGAATTTAGAAAGGCCATGGCTTTCTGCTGGGTGGACACCATTGCTCCCTGGTTGAGCTGGCAGGGTTTCAGCTCCCTTCCTGCATGTCCTTCTGTGTGAAGTGCTGCACAAATGGCCATGCCACACCCTTGCTGACACATCACGCCCTGTTTGCCCACCCTGGTTGTGGTGCTTCTCTTAACTAGTGCTCCCCAGGGGCTTCTTTTATACTTGTGGTGGGCTTGGCCATGGTTGCTCCTGGCCCTGTCCAGGCCTCATCAGCCACTGTTGCATGAGCTGCAGGCTCCTGGAGCATCTTTGCTCTGCTGAGGTTCCCCTGGTCCAGGCAGCCCCCCTGTGCACCACGCTAGAATGCTTTTCTGCGGATAATGCTGGCAGGGGAGCTGCTCGCCTTGGCACGTTAGTCTCTAATACTGTTTATATGTGCGTACATTCTTGCACAGTGCATTGAAGCGACATATGGAAGCCTAAATGAATCTTTTAACGTAGATGGTAAATATAACAGCATAACTCAATTAGAGATGGAAGGAAATACACAATTCAGAAACAACAATTCTAATCCAGTGTGCCAGGAAAAGCTGCCTATTGCTATGCTCAAATAGTCAAATTTTCTAGCCTTCTCCACCCATTTTTCTAACAAATGGAATTGCAAGATCAGAGGAACTGGGTTTTTGAACAGTAATGCTGCTGATAAGATCAATTGGCAGTCAATCACAGTACACTTAGGTTCTTATGCACAAGTAGTCGAAAGATAACATAAATTCGTGTTCCTTATCTCCTAACAGTGAACTCAAACTTCAACTTATGTATATAGTTCTGGACAGTTTACTGTTACCAAAGATAAATAGTCTGATAAATAACTCACCTTTTAGGAGCATTCTAAAAGTTCTGAGTTTATACAGATATGTTCACTCACAATTGGATTAGGTATGATTTGAGTACCAGGAAGAATCATAAATCTTAGTTGTGGAAAATCAGACAAACATCTTAAGAATTTTGGATGTCCTGGGCACAGCATTGAGACTTCTGTACTCTGCACAGGATGAATGAACTATATGTCATGTGAAAAGTAAGAAAGTACGCTCAGATTCATTGTATGTTCTGCACATGCTCGGGACTGTTAGGAAAATATGCTCAGTGGTTGTTTTCGTGGAAGTCTGAAAATCCGCTCTGCTAGATATTTGGAATAATGCCCAGTTAAAGCAAAATATGCAGAAAAAAACCTGTGTCCCGTAAGACTGTCTTAAGGGGTATGGAGTCTAGTGATATACAAGAAATCTCATTATATGGGAGAAGTAGCAGTGGTGACTGGCCAAGAAGTCTTCAAGGACTTTTCAGGCGGTATGGGATTGGGGCTGGTTGCTTAAAATTCACAATATCTGGAGTACATAAAGGATTAAGGATTTTGTACCGGGTTTCAGACACCTTCCTTAGTTTCTAAAGGATGTTTTTCTACAAAAAGATCTGGTTTATAGGAGAAAAACTCCACATCTCTTTATGTGGGAACAAAAAAAAATACAGTATTATCAGATTTCAGAGGTATTTTGGGAAAGTTACCATAAAGTGTGTCACTGTCTCAGTGATGAAAAGGCATTAGCTTTCAGTGCATCCACTCGCAGCTCTTCACATCTCCTCAGAGAATCAGCTGGCCACAAAGGTATCGATAATAGTTAAGAAAGCAACTATAACCTTGAAATCTCTGAAGACAATTGGCTGGTCTAAACAATATGAGCAGGTATGAAGGTAGTGATTCACAGAACTATTGCAGTGTTCCAGCTAGAAGCCCCTGCCACATGGGGTGTTTGGGAAGCGAACAGGTATTGAAGTGCCTCATAGCGGGGTGCCTCCTCCATTGGGATTAAGTCTTGGGAATCTATTTGCTGTTTAAATCTTCCAGAGAAAATTATTACATGATATTACCACTATTAACAATACCTTTTCTTCCTGCCTTCAAATAGCTAATCTGAAGAAAAGACCCACAAAACTGCTGCAATCTGTAAAAAAAAAAAAAAATCTCTGCCATCTTCTTTTCATTTTCTTTTCCCCCTCTTCCTCCCCAGCACCTTGGTAATAGATGTGGTCAGTAAAGGGGAAACAAAATCCAGAAATGACTGACATCAAACATAACTCAAAGTTCAATCAGTGACATACCATGCATATTGTGTTAACACAGATTGTAATTACTTTCTCACCAAATGCTATGCCAGATCTTTTCACTGAATAAATCTATGCATGTGATGTGCCATCATTCTGTCACTGCCAATTTAATTGGCATCTCTTCTGAAGAGAAGTGAATGTATTTAACTCATTTCTTTGAATTTGCACATTCAGTATTGAACAGCTATGTTTGCTAGGGAACACGAAATTTTGTATTAAAAACTTACACAGAATTAACATCTAAAATGATGACGAATAGGAAGGAAAAAGAAAAACCCTGAACTGTAAGAACCTCTGCAGTACTGGGACGTTCAATTCTGTTCGCTAGGAAAACACAAGAAAAAAGAATAACACAGATGGGATGAGCTTTTTCGTTCTCTACCCATCTTTTTCTTCAAAAAGAAAAAAAAGTTAACACTTCATCTCAGCTCAGTACTCAATTATTGGTGTAGACTGTTGCATACCCGGCTTGTCTGGAATCCCTTCTCAGCTGAGTAAGTTTCATACTTGCATTTCATTGTATGTTCTTCTTGTGAAGTAATGGGCAGAAACCTGTGAAGATAAAATAATATTCTAATGCTTGTTTGTGTGATCTTAGAGTTGACACAGCATTAGTCTGTACTACTGCACATTAAAAAACGTTGTGTCGACAGCCGTGTAGATTGAACTGTAAAAGAAACGTGACACTGCAGCATGAGAGGGCAGTAAGGAAGTGAAAATGAAACAGAGAAACAGACAAAATGGCAAGTATAACATGTTAAGTCATGTTTGACATGCTATAAGGTAGCAAAGAACAAAATCAAGCAAACTTGGAGACAAAGCAGAAGTAATCAGTAAAACAATTTCACTTTGACAGTTTCTGAACAGCTACGAAACTGCTCTCACTTCTGGTGCCTCTAACTAGGATTAAGGGATGGATATGAGTTTTTGAGTCTATGAGCTGAAGGGAAGAAAATGGGCAGGAAGGGAGTGCCCCTGCTGAAATGGACACATATATAAATAAGCTTCATACTGAAAACAGGTTTTATTTAACATGAAACAAGTCTTGTGCATTTTATTTCAGGCACTTTCACAGAAGAAAAGACAGTGGAAATGAAGAGTCTAGATTTTGTTTGCGCTAGACCAATTTCTGGCTTTTGTCTTTTAGTGTGGTAGTTTGAGAACTCGTCCAGGTTGTGGGAGACATCTCTGAAATCCATTCTCTATCTGAATCCCACAAAGGCTTAAATTAGAATGCTTTAGGATATTTTGGAACAGGGATGCTCTCACTTTATTTCGTTGAAATTGCATTAGTGCAACTGCATCTAGGAAAAGGGAATTGTAGTGTCCCATACACCAAACCTCAGTTTAGACACATGACATTACTTGTGAAGGTGCAATTTGGATTCATATCTCAAAAATCTCCAATAATTGAGTAAACTAGCTGCATAATGTTCACAACTGCTTATTCTGCAAAGTAGTTTATTTCCTAAAAACAATTTGCATTTGTCTCACCTAGACTGTTCTGAAAGAGAGGTGCCACTTTGGGGTTCAGTCTTCTTAAGGCTTGAACTACAGGAAATAGGTGAGATTGATGGCTTTTAAAAAATACATCTTTGCACGAGTTTTTTAAGAAGTCTAAGTGTTTTGTTTGAGCCATTCTTTTTTGACATATAAGGAAAACCTTTGTGGAAATTATCTGTTGTTTTGTCTTTCTTTTCAAAGACAAGATTGGGATACATTATGGGAAACAAAATGTGGTTAAGAATGGAGTTTTATGAAGTCAGGAGAGACCCTAGTTTTGCTTCCTACAAGGGACCACATATAACTTCTAAGCAGTATTTCCAAATTTCACTGTCTTGTAATGTTATTCCTTTTCATAGAAAAGCAAAAATTTGCAAGTAGGAAACCTTGGGAAATCTTAAAAAGGAAACTATAAATTTTCCATTTAAGTATTGCAAAGGTTGCTTTGGCATACTCGGGGTTTTGAGCCTTCATAGTTTCAGGCACCGTAGTGCCTGAAGAGCTTTCACGGTTTCTTCACTTTCCTGGCATTAATTCCTCAGAAAGGTGAGGATATTGGCAAAAAACTCTTCTTCATTAGTTCTTCTCTAAGACTACAGCATTTTTAAGGATTTGACCCAGAAATATTTATTCAGTATAAGGATTTCTAAACATATATTTTTTTAAGAATAGAGCATTCTACATTGAAGGAAGGCCACAAGAAATGAAAAAAAATAACTCATCAGCAATGAATCAGCATAAGAGCAACAGATAAACAGACATCAGCCGCACTAGAAAAACACACTCCAACCATAAATTAAAGCATAAACATAAATTAAAAAAAAATCATATGCAATTATAAACCAATATATTGAAGAGTTATATTTCAGAAAGCAGGAAGATGCTCTAAATGCAAAAAAATATACCCGACCTTATTAATCAGACACACATTTATATGGAAAAGACTGAAATCAAAGCAGGAATGAAAAGGAAGACCAAAATCAGACAAAAGCTTTTAGATATTATTAACACTGACTTTGACTAGATGATTTTCTTTTTTCAATTTGCCCACTCAGAATATGTCACAGTTACTTGGGATAACTGGTACTGTGCTTTTTATTTTCTCTGTCATTTTTAGCATAAGCCATTTTTAAGCTGATTTTTATTTCTCATTAGTCTGTAATTCTTTTTTTCCATATTCTGCTTCTTTTTTAAGTGAACTATGTTGTTCTATTTATATTCTTTAAGGAAAAACCTGATACAAGTTAGTGTGACTCCTTCACCTGAGCCATATGCGAGTAAAGAAGAAAAAACAAATAACCTTTTACTCCACATTTTTGTCTGTTATTTATGTAAGTGCAATGAAAGGATGAAGTTTGTAACTGGATAAAATTAGTTCTTACAGTGTATGGTCATTTACCTTAGAAGCACTTAGTACCTACTGATTAAGGCTAAAAACAAAAACCCATGAAAATTCCCAGAAAAATATGAAAACTACAATGTACACCTAACAGTAATAATCCAAAAATCATGAAATAAACTTGTGATACATCTTTTAAGTTAGTCTACAACACTTAAACTTATGCCCTGAATGATTCAATGTAAATACATACAAGTTAAATTGAGACTGAGAACACCTTTATTCTTTTAGTTCTCTAATTCGTCTTGCTGCTCAGCTATGAAACCAGATTTGCAGTCTTTTTTCAACTTTTCTGTGGGTTTTTCTTTTTTTTCTTTTTTTCTTTTTTTGGTATAAGGAAGCCTTAAAGATTTCTGAACTCCTGGTAATTGATAAAATAATATTTATATGCAAATGAATACTGCATGTAAAAACTTCGGAAGAATTGTGAAGCCTGAGTAATTTTTCTCTTTGTACTTCATATCAGTAAATGCCAACAGAAATTTTTAAACTGCAGAACCAAGCAGTGTAACATCCAGGATTAAGGTCCAACTATATCTAGAGAAAAAAAGTGACTTTGAACATCGTTTCTTTTGATACAGTCTGGTATGTGAGGGACAACATTCTGCACAGCCTTCCAAGAGGAAGGAGAAGGGTGAACTACTTGCTTTCTTGTTCCTTAATATTGTTTTATTATTGCTTTCTTTGATTGCTTTATTCAATACAATAGGTATTTAATATTCACCTCTCATACACCTGTCAACCCACACAACTGACGCAAATTTGTCTCAGAAGGTCCCTTAGCTGTTTCTTTAATGTTGTGGGGTCTTGGGGCTTTTGTCTGATATTGGTTGCATAAGCCTTCCTGAAACTTTGTATTTCTCCATAGGTTTTTATGCTTTAGTCTACCTCTTTTTCCTCTGCTCAGGTTTCTTACCTTTATTGGTCTTCAACATTAGTTTGAAGTCTATTTAGAACCCTTACAGCAAATCAATTAGTTGAATAGTAAATAAGCTAGTCTTGTGATCTCTGGAAATGTTTTAAGATTTGAAGCATGCCCACCATTTGCTTTTCACAAAAGGCAATCTCAATTGTTCAAAAACAAGACTACAGATACACTGCTTTTCTCTGTGATACTGTCAGGGCTGATAATAAATGTCTGTGCTACGTTCAGTAGTTCTCATGAAAGTTAAGAGCCTAGGTTCATGTTTCCTTTAGGAACAAAGTCAGCATTCTTGCTATATTTAGGGGTTTTTTCAACATGAATTTCATGTTGGTGAAAAGTTCTTGATTAATAGTTCCTGAGAATGAAATCCTCCAATGCAGTTATTACACTAATAATGGCAATAATGTCATTAATACTATTGTAAGCTTAGCTGTGTTTCCGGCAGTTTATGTGTTCGGTTATTCTAATAATTTGCTTCTAATAAGAAGCAAACAGTCAACCGATAAGAGGAGGATACTATCCTTCTTATTTGCTGATGAAAAACTGTTGAACAGATAGAATGAAACTACTTCCTTAGTTTCTCAAAAGAAATTAATGGAAAACCCAAGACTTGAACCTGTATCTTGATTTTCAACCCAGTTGGGATTGATCCAGGTGACAAAATCTTCCTGGTATACTGAGGTATTATTTAGGCAGCTGAGCTCATGTTGTTCCTACACTGCCAGTGCTGAGTTAACTTCTGGAGAGGTAGCTTGCTGCACTGATTCAAAGTACAGTTCCTGAAACCAAAGATAAAGGATGGTCTTCATAGAATCAGTAGTAAAATATAACAATGGATGTTGATCAAAATCCATTACTGATTACTGAAGCCAATATTCACCAATGAAGAAAACAAAAATCCAAAGACTGTGTAACCAGCACTTCATGATTTTTTAAGAGGATGTTCAGAGGTCCTAGAGGGAGAAGACAAGTCACAGCAATGCCCTGGTCAGACTCATGACTGCATGGCAATGAAACTCTTGATTTTGTGGCTGGACTACAGGTGGTGTTCTCAAAGATAAAGTAAATAAGCTAGGTATGTATTCCTCCTGACTTGCCTTTGGAATGGACTAAGTCTTGTGGACCTTTTGAAAAAAACATAGCCACTGGTTTCTTTTTCAGCATCATACATTTGAATCTGTCCATTTATAGCAATCTTATTGTAAATGTGTAATTCTAAAAACAAAAATATATCGTATACATTAAAATTATCATGACCTTTTCTGTATTACAAAGCAAGCAAACTCGCTCCCTCAGCGTTATTTTGTCTTCCCGTACTTTTGATCTCCTTGACCTAAACTATTGCCCAAGACACTGTCAGAATTGTCTGTTGTATGATACTAAATTGGTTGTCACACTTCAACAATAAGAAATACAGCAACTCTAAGCTCATACAAGGGATTATTATGGCAGAATTAACAAAAATGTTTGACAAACATTATTCAGCCAGGCTTTATGATAAGCAACACTCATTGCTTGAGTCCTAATTATTTCAAAGGTATAGGAACCTGAGTTTCCCACAGCAACATGGGAACAATTGCACAGGTGTCATATAACGAAGCATCTGTTTCGGAGTTTAGGACATTTTATAATCAGGAGCAAAGAAAATGTTTCCCAGTGATGGGTAAAAGAAGATGCATCTTGCTACTAATTAGGCACAAATAGAAAGTTTAGGCTTTTACTTGGTTCAAAGAACGAATTGGACTAATATAGTAAGAAAAAAGGAGCAGGATGCTGTCACTAAGAGCGATGCAGTCTCAAATTTTGTATTAAGCAAAAGTAATCAAAAGACAGTTACGCAGAAATAAACATAGCTGTGAGCAATCTATTTCCATGCAGTGTGCTTACACCTTAAACCTCGATCCACTGAAACTGGTTTCATGTGATAAGTGATTTTAGAGCAAACACACAGCAGGTGCTTACCATTGAAGCTGACTTTTAAGCTTCCTCCCAAAGGAGTAGTAGATTGTGGTTCTGCTCTCTGTAGGTTCATGGGAGGTAAAGAAAGCAAGCATGATGGATTTGCTTCATTTTCAGATGTCCTGCACAAGGGCTAACTTTGGATGTGCAAGCCTTTTCAAGGGCTGCTCATGCAAGTTCTATTTGAGGTGAGCATTGCCTAGGAGGAGTCAAAAGCTGTGGCCTTTGCTGCTTGTGTACAGGCCCAGCTGGGTGAAACGACAATCTGCAGAGAAGGGCTTTGCTCCAGGACCTCGGGTGCCAGGGTAGCTTCTCACTAATTTTGTTTTTTCCTCATCTCACTTTCAATCTTCTTCTTTGCTCTACTGTTTAGGTTGTCCCTTTCTAGAATAAAGTGCGCCAAAATCAGAGTGGAGATATTCTTAGGTGCCTCGTTATGCTGTATTTTACCTAAAATCAGTTATGCCAGCCAGAAAGTTGTATCAAATTCTCAGCCATTTCCAGGGTAGGTATCACTGATACCATTTTAAAAATCTAAAAGCATTCTTATTTTTTAAGGCTTAAATCTTTAACATGAGAAAACATTCATATAAAATAAATAGGAAAACATTGAAATTTTCAGTCAAACCTTTTCTTTCAGAAGAAATCTGGATTTTCTACTAAATTGGTTTTGGTAGGAAGTATGCACTTCATTGGAAAGCCATTGAAGTGTCTGCAAAAAGAATTTTCTAAGTGAGAAAGAGGTTAACTTTTTTACTCTTCAGATATATTCATTCTCTGTCACACTGAATTACAGAAGAGCTAAACAAAGTAATACATTTTCTCTGTGTGTCTTAAAACAGAGGGATTATTAGTGATATTTTTAACAGTTACAAGGCTGAAAATTATCAATAAAAGTCTAAGTTTTATCTGAGAGTCAGTGAAGAGACAGGTTAGTATTCAGTGTCATGGACAGGATACTGAAATATCCCAGATTACATAGGAAGCTAAGTGATGTGCTGCATTTTGAACCACTTGCAGATTTTTTTAGTCCTGTTCTCATTCTTGAAAACAGTGTTGCAACAGCCATATCATGTGTCTCCTGACCACAAGTAGATGGAGGATGTGTTGCTGACTGAATGCAGTACTGCAATGCAGAATTTAAAAAAAAATCTAGGATTATGAGCTCTGATTAACAAAAGGCAGCCTCCCTTAATTTAAGCTATTTTCTAATTATTTTTATTCTTCCCTGATACCAGAGAGAAGTTTTTACCATCTTTTTTTCAGTTTCATTTAGCAGCCTTTTTGGACCCTATATATACAGAGCAGTTCATGCAGCATTTGTGGGTGTTGATGGTTGATACCCACGTACAAAATTGGCTGCCTTTGATCTGCTCTTGATCTCTTTAAAAACTCCAGTCTTCCTGTATGTTCCCTTTATACATTGAAGACTAAGGAAAAGAAGGCAGGTATATGAGAGAAGCTGGATGTATGGTAAAGTAGTAGGTTCTCTGTCTTACAGAATATTTTTAAGGACACTTCCGTAAGAGTTTTGGAGCCATGTGGATAAAACATATTTTCATAAAGCTTTTGTTGTAAAGCTTGTATGTGTGAAGTTTCACTTCTCATTTGTCATTCTGTGGGCTTTACTTTAAAATTCCACCTACTTGCTTGTCTTGCTATTTGGTAAGGCAGATAACTAGTTTGCTAGAGATCTAGGAGGGTGCTTACCAGTGGCTATAAAGATTTGAATCCTCTCTTAATCTGGCCCAGTGGTATAGCAAAGTTTTGCAGTTCTGTGCCCTAGTTCCCTAGCTGTAAAATAGAAATAATATCACTGCCTTACTTTAGAGTGGTGTTGTGAAGACAAACATACTAAAATCTGTGAGTTATTTAGTCATTATTATAATGAGGATTCAGAAATCTATGGAAAAATAAGACAGATCTCTCCCCTTTCAATAGCATGCCTTTTTTTGTTTGTGATTTTTTGTTTTTATTTTGAAAATCATTGAGATGAAAGTATATTATTCTCTCTGAAAATGTTAGCAATATTCACAGAGATGTGTTTGAGCATATGTACAGACAGATGAAAAAGGAGGATCACCAAAGAATAACATCAGGCTGTATGAACCTAAAATAAAGCGATACCATATGACCTGTGGGACACAGACAGAGATATTTTAATGATACTATGTTAATTGCCAGTAAAGCCATTAACCCCACAACAGTACTAGAAGTGCTTTAGTAGTAGGAGAAGCAATTTTAAAACTCAGTGGTTCCTTAAGGAGCTGACTATCAACGTAACAGTCCAAACTTACTTAAACTGTGCTGAATAGGATGGACTCTAATTGTTTTATGTCAGTTATTCTTGGTTGCAAAGGTGTATAACATACTTCAGTTGATGTCTTCCTAATATAGCAAGACAGGTATAGTATAACATGCTTTATGAGATATTTATCTTCAGGAGGTGCCTAGTCCGTCTTACTTATGTGATAAGGAATTAATGATGTAACATAAAGCACATAACTGCCTTGCCTTAGATAAAGTATGTGTCCATACATTAGCATGCACTTACAGGAAATTATGCTTGGGTGATTGTTAAATAAAACATGTTACATTTAGAAGAACAAGAAGAAAGAGGCGCAAGAGGAGCTCAAGGGCACTAGTACAGGGAAAGGTGGGAGGTGAAGGAAGAGGATTGGCAAATATGATTTTGCTTTTGCTTTTTATTGTCTTTACCAAACCTAACCCAGCAATACAATGCAATATTGAAAATGTGCCTCTGGAATAGAGAAAAATAATTTGGGGAATGTGGCCCTAACAGCTTCTGTCTAGGTGGAAAAAAAAAAAAAACAAACCCTCAGTCAATTTGTGTTGTAAAAAGAATGGTTATCCCTCGAAAACAAGAATACAGAAAAGAAGCAGAACATCGGTCTTGTCTGACTTTTTCTCATTTTGCGGTAAAAATGTACTGTTCTGTGTTGAGGAGAGTCACAGCCAGCTTCCAGTATTCCCTGCACTATCTGTGTAGCTGGAGTGGCCCACCAGCCGCTTGGTCATCTACCTCAGATAAAAAAGGAGGAGAGCCAAGGCAAGTACAGGGCAACAACAGATGAACAGGTTGGGTTGGGTTGGTGTGGTTTGACCAGGGGGCAGTTGTGGTGTTTTGTCTGTGTAAAACTGCACCGCTGTTATTTTCTTCCTTTTTATTCACTCATTAAAATTGAGTGCCACCACAGGAAAGTGCAAATTTCTTTGGGTCAGATATTGGGAACCCTCATTTTGCTCTTGCATCTGATTTTTGAACTATTTGCTTTGAGGCAAGGTAGTGCTCTGTATTTGTATGTCGTTTCTTAATTCTTGTCAACGCTACTACCACATAAGTCTGTTCATCAGCTTTTTTGATATACTGAGCTATTTTAAGTAAAATGGTATTCCAGGTGTTATATAAATAGCTATATTAAAGCTGATGTGTAATCATGTTTATACTATGTAATTCTTTAGAGCATATTTTGAATAATACAATATGTGTAAATTAGTGTAGAATGTCTCTTTTCCCTTAGGAGATGTTACAAGTTGATGTGATGCATATTCTCTATATAGGAGAACTGTGTTCAGGATCCCATTAAGTGAGAAAATGTTTCATACTTCTGTCTTCATCAAGACACCAGTAGTCAGCAAAAAACAGTAAGCTATGCTTCAAAATGTCAGATTAATTTGTGGAAGGGGCAATTTTACTGTGTTATAGGCTATCACTTTGGAAATTGAATCTCTGCCTTGCCCTTTTTACTTCACAAAGTTTACTTCTTCAGGCTTTTTCTTACAAGCTCTTTTAGATTTTCTACTATGTACCTTACAGAGTACTCATATGTGCGTCTCTTAAATTCATTGCTTTGTATGCTAAGGGAGCCTTTTGAATAGATTATTTTTTGTTGCTATTCAAACTTCAGAAAAGTGTTTAGAGATATTTGTGCAACTTCAGTGAACATTTATGAGGAATTTCTTTAACATGCTACAACACTGTTGAGATTCAAAAATAGTTTTCCTCAGGATGAAATCAGTGATGTTTAGTCAAGAAAATCCAGATAAAGTTAATGAAATAGGTTTCATTCATTCTTGTGTGAAGCTTCTTTCTTCAGTGTATCTTGATACTTTTGCATTAAAGTGTCCTTAACCAGCTCCTTTGAGGATGGTAGTGGCCCTAGAAAAAGGAGACATAATACACTTTACTGAGTAGCATGAGTATGATAAACTTTGTCTAGTGAGCCAAATACCTCTAGATTGTAACTCTGAAATAGCTAAGAGTTGCACGTTAATAGCGGATGTCACAAGCATCCCAGGGAGTACTCCTAAGGAGTTTTCATAAGCAGTTGGCTGCTCTTGGAGTTGAGTGAAAGCCTTCTTAGTTTTCTTGTTGCTGACAGCTTTTCACTTGTAAAGAAGCATTAAGAAGTCCCTTCTGAAGAAACATTTAGGGCTTTTTTTGTTTGCTTTACCATAGTAGAATAGGGGTGAGATGGCAAAGGAGAAACATGTCTGTCATGGAAATGTTTAGTTCTTCTCCTCTTGATCTGATATACATCTTTAAAGATGGCTACTGCCTCCTCTCTTGCTGTTATCAAAGGCTGTAATACTTGGACTATTCTGGCTGACAACTGTACTGAAAAGCAGAGGGAATTCTCTATTCTGCTCGTTAGATACTTGTTGTGAATGAGTGTTTAGGTCTCTTAAAGAACCACCGTCAAAGGTATTTACAAGAAATTATTTTAATAAGAATTTATAAAATGTGATTTAACAAAGTTCATTGGCAAGGTTCACTCTATTACTTATTAAATGAATGGAATACAAAATCGAAGCAGGATTGAGGTAGAATGGTTTATACAGAAATTGAAGAAAGATGTAAGGGAGATGCTCCTATTGAGTCACAGGTTTCGGAATGGAGCCCGTTGCTTTCTGAACTCCTTCTCACTGAGAAGGTTAAGTGCAGCTGGGTACGGACTTCACCTCAAACCATGACAGTTTGTCTTCTACCAGCTACTTCTACCAGAAGCTTATTTTTTCAAGAAACTAGTGCACTAGCTTTTACATACTGTTTTTACAAGGGATGTTAAGCCATTACTGTGTTTTTCTGAGAGCTTGTAACTGTGGAAGGCCTTTATCCTGGGGGTAGCAGCCAATTGTATGTGACTGATGAAAAATCCAAAGTGATAGTCTATAACAAATTGCATTATGGTGTTTGTCATTTTACAAGTGCATAGATTTTATAAGAAATTATAAGTTTTGCCTTATATGCAAAACAATCTCATTGTAAATGTTTCATTTTAATTCAGTCATAAGAGATTGAATGCCAGCTCAATGACTATGTAAATTTCTTGGAGTCAGAAGTTGGAAGCACTAATTACTGGCCTTTGTGCTTACAACTGATTTCCGAATAGTTCAAGTCATCATGCTGCTTTCACAATAAACACCCATTAGCAAAGATATTACTAAGAGGCTTATAATTCAAAATGGCTTTGGGCATTTTGTCTTGATTAAGACGAGGAGTCAAGAAAGCTGACCCAACAACGAATCTCTGACACCCTCTGTTTTTAGAGGTCCTGGCAGTCCTCTGCTGATTAAATCCTTCTGTAGAAGCATGTATAATGTAAGAGTGTGATTCTGTAAGATTTCCAATATCTTAATTCCCCTTGGTTTCTACAAAGTTCCAGTTTTACAGTAGTGACTCCCTGTAAAAAGGAGGTGGTGGATCAAATTGCTCACTGTGTGGCCAGTCTCACATCTTGAATGCTGTTAATAAATCTGTGCCTTTTGCTAACAGAAGTATAAGGCACCTTTTCCTACATCTTTTGCAGTATCAGATTTCCATTACCAGAGAGTGGCCGTGGTATTGGTGATTTTCCCCCATAAATAAGATATGAATCTGTAAAATAATAGCAATGCTTGTGATTTCTTTGAATTCCACCACCACCCCCCACCCTGCTAAATTCTAAATGTCTGATGAATGATAATACACTACATCTTTCAGGCTCTTTCCTGCTCCTGGCCACTGACTTCTTCAATGAAAATACCACAATCATCTTTATTGTTACTAGGTTCTGCACACTTGGGAGAAAACAAATCTGACAAATGGAAAAGTCCCTATAAAAATAAAAAATCAAAATGGATAAGACAAAGTATCTAGATTATTAATTTTTAATGTCGACTACTGTTGCACTAAATTTGAAGAGTAGTCAACATATGTAGTGACTTGAAAGTAAGTAGGGTAAGATAAAATCTCAAGGTATATTTAAAGAAAACATTTTTAATTTTGGCTTTTGAGAGTTTTTTAAACTTATTTTGAAGTTTTATCATAGCTTCTAATAATGTTTTGAAGCTTTTCTCTGCAACCATAAGGACTAAATGATATTTTCATGCAAACACTTTATTTCAGTGAGCTGAGTTTTTCGGAGGTATAGAAAATATTTTGAGAGGTACAGTATGGTTATCACAATAGTTGATAGTGTAATCAGGTCCAAATGTAGCCCTCAGCTGCTGTTAAGTATGCAGCAAGTATACAGCATACATTTAATCAGCGATGACAATTTCACAATGAACTTCAGTGTTGAAGAATGAGGAGTTTTCTGCAAGTGGAAGTAATTGTATTTTAAAAGCTACTTGTTACCACATAGAAGAGTTTCCTTCCCAGTCCCTCTCCACTCCCCCCACTTGAGACTTGTGACAGATCTAAAGAAGCAGCATATATATCCTTCTAACTTGCAATTTAAAAGAGAGTAAGAGAATTTAGAAGAAAAAAAAAAAAGATAGTGAAGGTGTTGTGAGACAGAGCAGAAGACAGAATAATAAATTGTGTTGTGGGAATTAAAGTCATTGTCTTATGATAGTAAGAGACATCACTTTCCTCTTTCTTTTTTTTAATTATCTTTAGCACATTTCAAATGCCATGAAACTTCTATTTAACTTTTTGACTCTGTGCCAAACATTTGCTTTTTAACTGTAACATTATCAGCTTTCTAGTTAAATATGATCATAAACAGAAATATCACCAACTGTTGCAATGTCATTCATGACAAAGATATTGTCAGAAAGCATGTGGAAAGATTCACTCACTCTCTTGTAATAATCTAGTAGTATGGGGGCTAAGTCATGCACCAGGGTGGAAAAAACAGTTCCTAAACAGCCCTGAAAGTGTGTTTGATGCAGATTTTATTGGTGTTTCTTTCCCATATCTGTTTTGCAAGCAGAGAAGAAAAAAGAAAAAGAAAAAAAATGTCAAGTTGTGGATACTTTTCTTCATAATCAAATTTCTGTTTTCCAGTTAATCATATTCCATTGTCCTTCATATAACTTACAGGATTAAATAGTTCTTGCAAGACACACTTCATTTAAAACAGAGAAGTGCTTTATTTATTTATTTATGGTAGTGTTCACCCTCTTCAATCAGATATATATGCAACCATTCTTTAACTGAAACCACAGTTTATGCACCATTGACACCTTCTCTGAGTTTGTGGCCACTGATCTGTGTAGTTTGAGGTCACACTCGATGGTCCTCTGGTTTCTCCTCTGAACTTGCTCCCGGGGTGGGGTTGCCTATGGCTCTTGGTGGGTACAGTGTGTCAGCCTGCAACACATCTGTTGTTCCTCTTTCTGTGCACTGGATTCATATTCATAACTTGAGAAACAAGCTGAAGGATGACAGTTCATTGTCAAGGAGCAACTGCAAAAGTGTTCAGTTCAAAGGATACTGTTAAACACAACTGCAATTCCTTTTCAGTCTTGTTAAAGCTCTTCTCTTTTTACTCCAGTTCAATGTATGTCATATGAAGGATTACCAGCTGTGCAGTATTGATTTGAAGTGTAATAATGTGCTTGAAGATTCACTTCTAAAACTAAGATGAAAGTGAATATTTTTGCTGGTGTCAAAGGCAGCAGTTGTTGAAATTGTCCAGGGTGAGTGGTTCAATTCTCTTATCTCCTGAATCTCTACCAAAACTTTTGTCAACTGTGCAGAATCATGGTGTCCTTTCTTCCTTCCCTTCAGAAATGCTGTGCAATTCCTGCATGCTTTTGTGTGTGTGCAGTCTATGACATACCTCAGAAGAGCAGCTAGTTTATGAATTAGGATTAAATGCAGCATTCATTTTACTGTAAAGTCATTAGCTGTAGGTGAGTTACACCACGAGTTCTCTTTGCACACTGAAACGTTGCTTGGAAAGGTCATTGCAATGCAATGCATGTTTTTTTCTGCTCTACCCTTATCCTCATTATTTCCAGTATCACCATTCCAGAAAGAGTGGCTAAGTATATTTTAGCTGGTATTTTTAAAAAATATACTGTTATTGTACATAAGAGAGTGTTTGCTTACAAGTTGGCTATTTCTGTAATATCTCTGGGCTGAAGAGTCCAGCTGTACTCTGAAGACAGAGCTCCACCTATCTCAGTATTACTCTTGCAAGAAGATTGAAATCTCACTTGCCCTCAAAGGAAATTATGTTTGGGCCTTTACATGAAGGATGTCAGACTGATTTTTTTTTTTTTTTTTTTTTTGCCTTGATATCGATCACATGAAGGTGTCAGAAAAGATGGGTGGGAGTATGTGATCAGGCATTCCGGAAGCCTACCTAGATGGCAGGTAACAGAATGCACTTTAAAATGCGGGGCATGCTCTGGGTTTTTCCTTTGTGCATACCGATTGATTCACACTGGGTCTTAGCTTTGTGTTTCTGAGGGTAAATAGCAATGCACTTAACATAAACCTTGACCTCAAGGTCGCTTATATAATGCCATGTAGATTCAGTCCATATTTGGGATGTGTTATGAGCCCATTCTGACACTGCTGAATAAATATAGTTTGATAGCTGTGCATTAAACTGTTTGGAATTTCTATTCCATGAGAAAATTGTCAGCAGCAAAGCTTAGTTGTAGTTCAAAAAAAGTAGAAGCAAAACTAAAGCTGTTTAATTCTAGTCTGTTTCAGAATGAAAAATTCATTTTTCAGAGCAGCTGTAATAAGTAGTGGTGTTAGTTTAGTTTATGCGACAGATTTATTTATTTTAAAAAGCTTTAGTGCATATAGGGTAGGTCTTTTGGTCAAGGTAGTGTGCAACGCAGCATAACACAGAACTAGAACTGAAGTGTTTACTTCTTTTTGTGGTCTGCAAGACAGCCTTATATAGGTTCAAACCATGCTGCCTCAGTTTCCCTGTCTGCCAAAAGGAAATGAGATCTATTGGGAAGAAATATCAAAAAAACTTGATAATGATTTGAAGATGAGCATCCAGTGTAAGTACATGACAGAAGCTTTGAGGAAGATACAGCAATAGAAAGAGCAATTTGTAAAGATAATTTCCATACAGCCTTGCATACTCCCCATAATCTCTGAAGTAATTCTGTTTATATTTCCTGACCTTCTCATGGATTTTGTTCTTTTTTTTCATCCTTCTCAAAGTACCTTTAAAAAATCTGGTTTTAGATTTCTGCAAGACATAAATGGTACTGATTATAAACTCTTAAGCATTTTACTTGTTTATATTCTACTTATGCCAGGCTGATCACTTCAGCTGCACTGCACAATTTAAGGTCTTTGTGCATGATAAATGTTTTGTTTTCTTCTACAAGGGGCTTTAGGTTTGGTTTCCTAAGACACTAAGGTTATCTACTCATAGTTCATCTGTTAGCAATTTCTGAGCTCTTCTTTAATTGTAATCAAATTTCAGGTATGATTAGAAGACAGAGCGTCCCCTCCCCTGATCAGTTAGCTCTGCTTGTGAGAAAGAGGCAAGCAGCAATAGAAAGCAGCTATTAATTTTGGCAATTAACTGTTGCTAAACACTCAGCTTCTTTGACATGCTGAGTGACAACTCTATGCTTCCCACAAGCCATCGTATGCTTACCTGTGGCACCAGTGTTCCTCGTCTCTGGGGACTAAGAATTAAAGTTAAAGCAATGGGAAGGAAGACTAAGGAAGGAGATACTTATAGGTAAACAAGCTTCATCAGCTGGATGGGTTTTTTTTGTCATTTCTGTCAAATATTTCTACTCTCTCTATCTTTCTTTGCTATAGATTCTAAATCCTTCCTTTCCTTTAGATCTTTATTTTTTTACAGTTTTTACTTCTAAAAGCCCTCCGTTCCCAGCCCCAATATTTCCCAATTTCTCATCACTTTCCATAGCTCCACTTCCATCTAGTATCTGGTAATTTTCTTCTGTCATTTTGTGAAAATTAAAGTTGTATTGATTGTGCAGTCTTACAAATGATGTTGTGTAAATTGATCATGTCCCCAACTATTCCTAAAATGCCCTTGCATTTTTAGGCAAAGAAACTCATGATAGCATACAGGCTTCATTGGAAATTTTATTTCTTTGCTGGAAATCTTAAATTCAATGAGTTTTGAATGAGCCTGAAATTTTTTCAGCCAACAGTTGAGTCAGGTGAAACCTCACTAACAATTTCTGCCAGGCTTGTAAAGCATTTGCATGGACTTTGAAAACAGATAAAAGAGTATTCTGTACAATTTGCAAAGTATGCAAATGTTGCCTTTAAGGAATATACACATGAAGAAAATAATTTTCTTGACATAAATGAGTATTTCCTATGTTTCACTCTTCTCTACAAATCATTGACTGAAAATCTTCTTATATTCTCCCACAGTAGGCTCAGAATTCATTTTTGTTTCCCTTTGTCCTTTTCTTTCCTATGTCTTCCCCTCTACACAGAAATTTCTCTCCTCCCTTATTGTATTCCACCTCTGCTGAGGCAGAGGGAGATAAACAGTCTTAAATATATTCAATTCTTATTGCAAATGGCCACAAGGAAATAGAAATTAATGCAGGAATTGAGCTAGAGAAATAACAAACAAAATTCAAGGAATGCAAAACCCTTTCTAAATTAATAAACATGAACTTCAAGTTCTGTCACCCCTGTTTTCCATCATTAGATCTAAAAAGGAAATCTGGATTAATAGTAGGAGAAAAAATAGGTAAATTATGGACTTCTAATATCAAAGAAGGGAAGACCTGTTATGTCACCGATTCCTTTTAATTTTTCATGTTGCATAGGTCCTTATGGTATATCATCCAGTAGCGTTTAAATAACTTCATGAGGGTTCTTTGAGTAAGAATATTGCTAATCTAAATGGGGCAAGGTAATTCCTCCAGAGATCAAACTAATTTATTTTTGCTTCATGTCATGTAGTTTCTTTTTTTCTTTAATTTTAAAAACAAAAATTATTTATTTGTTTTTAAATACATGCTAGTCATCTCAAAGCTGTTTAATAGAGACAAGACTGAAAAGAAAAGCAATAAGTAATGCTGTTAATAGCTATTTCTGATGTTTTTTACTATATAAGTCCACACAAATTAATTTGTAAATTCAGCATTTTGGGTCAAGGTCAATGCAAACACTTCATTAAGAATTGTTGTAAGAAATCAACACAAATATAACCACTTATTCCATGGACCAGTTAAGAAACAGTACTGGTGCTCCACAGGGCTCAGCTTTGGGACCAGTCTTGTTTAACATCTTCATAAAAAATCTGGATGAGGGGACTGAGTGCTCCCTCAGCAAGTTTGCAGATGACACAAAGCTGGGAGGGAGTGTTGATCTGCTCAAGGGTAGGAAGGCTCTGCAGAGGGATCTGGACAGACTGGATTGATTTGCCGAGACCAACTGTATGAGTCTTAACAAGGCCAAATGACAAGTCCTGCACTTGGGTCACAACAACCCCATGCAACATTACAGGCTTGAGGAGGAGTGGCTGGAAAGCTGCCCAGTGGAAAAAGATCTTGGGGTGTTGGTCGACAGCTGGCTGAACATGAGCCAGCAGTGTGCCCAGGTGGCCAAGAAGGGCAACGGCATCCTGGCTCGTACCAGGAATAGTGTGGACAGGAGTAGTAGGGAGGTGATCATGCCCCTGTACTCGGCACTGGTGAGGTTGCACCCGGACTACTGTGTTCAGCTTTGGGCCCCTCACTACAAGAAGGACATGGAGTTGCTGGAGCATGTCCAGAGAAGGGCAATGAGACTGATGAGGGGTCTAGAGAACAAGTCTTATGAGGAGCGGCTGAGGGAGCTGGGGCTGTTCAGTCTGGAGAAGAGGAGGCTGAGGGGAGACCTTATTGCTCTCTACAACTACCTGCAAGGAGGTTGTAGTGAGGCAGGTGTTGGTCTCTTCTCCCAGGTAACTAGCGATAGGATGAGAGGCAATGGCCTCAAGTTGCGTCAGGGGGGTTCAAACTGGATATTAGGAATAATTTCTTTACTGAAAGAGTGATCAGGCATTGGAATAGTCTGCCCAGGGAGGTGGTGGAGTCCCCATCCCTGGAGGTGTTTAAAAAAACGTGTAGATATGGCACTTTGGGATATGGTTTAGCAGGCATGGTGGTGTTGGGTTGCCGGTTGGACTTGATGGTCTTAGAGGTCTTTTTCAATCTTAGTGATTCTCCGATTCTGTGTTTTTTTTAAGGAAATCCCGGGGCTCGGCTTATGCTTATTGATTTTTAGTGGGAGTTGCAGGAACTATTGAAAGGAAAAGAGATACCTTTCAATGTTTGTCAGCAAAGAAACAGCTCTTATCTCTGTGTTAGCCTAGTGACAAATGCTGGTTGGCTTCTCAGCACAAATGAAAAGACCTCTTTGAACAGACAGAGCTCATACTTGCAATTCTGATGCTGCCAAGCTTGATAAGGAAAATCCTACCACCTCCACTTTCCTTCTTGCTGGTGTTAGTGTAGCTTGTAGGTGATGAAGCAATGGATACATTGTGAATCTCTGTGTACAGAGGCAAAAATGTCAGGACTCGGCTTACGAAGACAGACAACAATTCATAAAAGCAGAGTGATGGGAATCACTATGATATAAAACATTTCAGACAAATCCCATGGAAATAAGAAAGTACTGTTCCTAGTGTTCCTCTGTGGTAACAGCATCAAGATCCTTATAAATTTGCTAGTTCAATATGGAGGAGTTTCTCAAACCCATGAGGAACATGTGGATTTCTTATAAGTAGTAGAAAGTGTAACAAATATCATAGGAATTGCTGGATTAAGGCATAGTGATGATTTACTTGATCTGTTAGGCATTAAATCATCATTGGGCAGTGTAGTAATAATAACACTGGCAAAGTTAGGCAACAGGACAAAGCAGAGATATCTACCCTGGTTGCTGACTACTGGGACTGTAATCCTGCAGCACCATATTTGCATGCAGCCTCTCAAAACTTCTGATGGGATAAGAGTAGGAAGAAGCTGCTGGTAAAGGCCGAGTTGGTACCCTCTGCTGAAAACCTAGAGAAGATGGAGTGAAGTCACAAGCAGTCTCAGAGCAGATGATTACGAGAACAAGGGGACACCCCTGACTTTGATGGCAAATGTGATGAGAGTGTACAAAATTAATACTAGCACAGTCCTGCAAACCACTCGTGGTTTTCGTTTTGGGTGGGGTTATTCATTCTTTTTAATAAGTGAAATAGGCTGTTGTGTAGCTCTAGTGTCATATGTTGTATAACGTAAAAAAAGTAAAGTTGGTCTCTAGTTATTTTGGTGTTGACCTTAACACGTAATGGGATGCTATTGAACCTAATAATCTGTAGATGACCTAAAGTGCAGTTTGGAGGAAGAAGCATTCACTGATAGAGGTGGCTACTATGATGGAGAGCTATCTCACCCCGGTTACTTCTCTACCAGTTATCCATGTTCGCCTTTGAAAGCTGATGTTCC
Organism: Opisthocomus hoazin; assembly: GCF_030867145.1. NCBI lineage: Eukaryota > Metazoa > Chordata > Aves > Opisthocomiformes > Opisthocomidae > Opisthocomus > Opisthocomus hoazin. Next base: position 102,625,667 of record NC_134416.1, read on the forward strand.
ATTTCCAACTAGAAAGGAATACCCAAGCATTTTGTGCTGTGCTGCTTTTGAATATTAAATTATATTTACATCAGCAGATTTTAAAAAATTCTTTAAAATGCATTATTTTCTTCCTCCATGTACATACATTTAACTTTCTGTTCAAGTTCCTTTATCTCTATGACACTTCAGTTTAAGCATAGAAAAGCTGCTGTTCACGAACAAGTTTCCTTCATGTAGCTTTTTTATGTGCTTATACTAAACAACTAAATGACCCTAATAGGACTTTCTTAACAGAAATAGGAAATCAAGTTTTCATACTTCTGTAATAGCTTTTAATTTCTTCATTACATAGTGGTTTTTTTTAACTTTTAAATTCAATTTCTGTTATAGTAAAATCTCCTTACAGAATAATGAAATATAAAAACATAGCACATGATCTATAAAAGCCTCAATTGGTTCAGTCCTATAGAGCTATACAAGTCCACTGAATTGCAGTCTATTGCATACATGTGACTACTTATATGTAAATCAGTTTGCTGGAACGATGTTGCAGAAGACAACATTGCTGGGGAAAAAAAAAAATCACGTCTATTGTGATCATTGCAGCTTTCATTTACATCTGTCCCCTTAGCCACAGAGCAGAGGAGTAACATCATTGTGCTCTTGGGTGGGTTGTGAATGTCAGACTGCAAACCATTGCTTTTATCAGATGCATGTCTGATACATTTTTAAAGTATTATGGCAAATTTTATTTGGCAAATCTGCATGAATTCTGAAAGATGTGTAATTTCAATTTGCCAGTTCCCTAACACCAGTTCCTCTGTCTTGTGTATTACATCAAAAAGCCACCAAGGATATTTCTAGATTTTAAGATTGTCCCTTTTAGTGGCACATCTGTTGGACATGGTGATCTTAAGGGTCTTTTCCAGCCTAAATGATTTTATGAGTCTCTGTGAATATATTGTTCCGTTAACTAAAAGCACTTAAGTATATAATTCAAACTCAAAAGGATAGCTAAACTAGGAGCAGGACTAGCGCGATTATTCTTTGTGACATTGTCTCTAAGCTTTTAGTACTTCCAGGAATTTTCTCAATTCCAGCTACTCATTAACACCTTCATAGAAGTGATACTTTTTTTAAGAATAGGGAAAAAAAAGATTCTTGTAAAACCATGAAATTGCTATCATAAAAATAGAAAAAACACACCCATTTCTTGATGCTTTCTGAAATCAGAGTGATGATCCATTACAGAGACATATTTCCTAGCAGGAAATAATCAAGGTGTTCCTTACTAAATTTGTATGATTGTTCATGCACAGAGCCATGAAATGCCGGGAGGAGAACACAAAGAACAAGGGCATTTGGCATGGTTGTCACAGCATTCTTGAAGACAGACAGGAGAGGATGGGCCGTGTGAATGTTCAATTTTAAAAGCTCCTTATACTTCAGGAAGCCTTTAAAACTATAAAAATATTAAAAGAATTTATAAGAACTACATATATACAGTCTTCAAAAGAGCTTGAAATATCTTTGGAAAGATCAAAGAGGGAATATCTTACATTATCATATGTTGGGGAAGGAGGAGAGAGGACAAGTGTCTTAAGTTTGGTGTTGCAGATGAAGAACAGAATTGAGGATAAAGGTCTGATTTTCAGTCTTATCTGCCACACATCATTTGCTGTCTTCACTTTTTATATCTATCTCAGGGCTACTTGGATAATTGTAGAAGGAGGTGGGGTGGTGAAAAGTCTGAATAACCCATGATATTCTGTGGAAAAGAAATGTGTCACTTTTAGTGCTTGAATGGCTCTAATTACCATGTTGTGGGCGAGAGTGATGAAAGCTTAACATTTCAGTGAAGTATGGTGGGATTATACAATGCAAGATGTTGATATGTACCTATAGCTTGCATATGATACAGTGTGACATTAAAAGCAACAACAGAACACCCGTTGCCTTTAGGCTAAAACCGTATGTGAAGTTTAGGTCTTTTCTAAAGGGCCCTTTATAAATGTTGCATACAGTGTGTTGCAAGAGGCTTACACAGTGGCACTTGACAGTTCAAAGAGTTCCTTCAGTTTTACTATGGTGAGCATACTTTCAAACTTGAGATTCCTGTTTTCCTTCCTAAACAGCTACATCTTTCAGGATATTGAAGGAGCTCTTCATTAAGCTTACGTCTTTCTCTCCATTTTTCTCTCTTCTTTCCCCCTCCCCCCCCATTTTAAGAGTTGTTGTCAGGTTAAATTTAGTTCAAATTTGAAGTTTATGGAGCTTTTCTTAAAACAAAACAAAACACCCTACAAAAAAACCATCATTCAACCCCCAGTGCCAATTAATGTGAAACAGTACAATATGTTATCACAGAAGCACTGCCACCATTGCTGATGGGCTCAGCCTTGGCCAGTGGCAGATCTGTCTTAGTGCTGGCTGGCATTGGCTATATGAGACATGGGGGAAGCTTCTCGCAGCTTCTCACAGAAGCCACCCCTACAGCCCCTCTGCTACCAAAGCCTTGCCACGCAAACCCACAACAAGTTGTTGCTGAAGTTCTTGTGTGTTTGCAACTAAAATATTACCCTGTTAGTTTAGTGTTGGAGAGAAACTAAAATCAACAACGATTTAAATACAAAAGAAATAAATAATCGACCTTCATTGTCCAGGCAGGTGGATGTAACTGTCCCTCCTCAAAACCCACAGTCGATTTCTTACTGTAACTCACTTCCGTCTACTGTTTCACTTTTGTCTTATTACTCTTCATGGATTTTTCCATAAGCATTAGTGGTTTGTGCTCAGATAGGTCACAATTATTTTGTCTCCAGATTATCTTCTCCAGAGAGAGAATGAATTTTATTGGTTCAGAATTTGTCTCAAACACTCACAATCAGTGCCAATTGCTGCTACTCTATGCTGCTAAAATAGTTGTTGCCTCAGAAACTGACACAGTTCCTGCTTCTTAGTGTTTTCCATGTTGCCACTGTAAAGTATTCTGTTCCTGCTTACTGTTTTTTTATCTTGTCAGGTCTGGAGTCTTCCTATAAAACATAGAGGGGCCATTAGTGGGGTGCCTCTTCTCCCATTGCTTTCTACACCTGAACTCACATAATAGCTGTTACCATGTACTGTACTGTGAGGGTGACAGATCTTCTAACATGGCTGTGGTAGCTGCATTTAAGTGAGACTCCTTTGGTGGCCTGCAATGGGAATCCAGAAACAGCGTAAAAACCTTTCTGAGCTTGTTTTAGAGATGATAACTGTGTGAGCTAAAGGGCTGCTTGACTAATTTTTTTTTTTTTATTTTTATGAAATTGTAAGTAAACACTTAAGGAAAATAATCTAGTTGCTTCCACTGTCTGTTTGAAACTCGTATATATCAAAATTAATTTACCTTCAAGAGACATATTTTGAGATTTTAACATTATCAGAGCATGGAAATAAGTAACTATGCTTCCTAAATGTGTTTAGGTGCCCTATATACTTAACATGCCTATGAGGCCTTCCATGACCTACAGAACTTTGCCAAGAGAGGTGCCTTGCCTTTTCATTATAAATAATTTCTATCATCTCTTTTATCTTTTGTCTCTTTTTGTGTTTAATGTTATCTTACATACAACTACAGTATTTTTCCCCAAGAATGTTCCCCACATATTTTACAGACTGAATACCTCGAATTTGTTTAGACTCAGTGTAATCTTGTATAATAATATGTAGCCTCTGAAAATAGGTATGTGCATGCAGAGTTCTGTATTTCTGTCTGCCCTGTGAAGCACACAGAAGTGCTGCACATCATATTTATAAGCTCTATCTTGAATTCTTTCTGCAAGTAAGACTCCCACTGAAGCCATCAAGCAAGTTGCTTTCACAAGGAATGCAGACACCTACTCAAAGGGAATATTTCTAGTTACAGACCAAGCCAGGGGATGCTGAGGGAATACTTAGTGTTGCCTTTAAAAGTTACAATAAAGTTTTGAGTCTCTAAGCAAGTGTTACAGGAGAAGAGTAAAGGTGTGCAATGAACAACAAAGTAGTGTTTTTCTGCACAAACAAGTCAATTCATTTATCATCAAATTCCTCAAAAACATGAGGAGGATGATTTCTGGCACAAAAAGGTGGTGATACTTGTAAACAAATAGACAGAACAGAGGAAGAAAATAATATACTCCCCGTGTCAAGGCATGGTTTCAACTCTTTAGTTTGACCACTCTTGCTTACCAGGCTTACATGCTAGGTGTGCTCAGTTGTGTTTGGTTTAGGCAAATGCTTTTCCTTTCCGAATGCCCTAACTACCGACACAGACTTATCAGAGTCTCTGGAGATCTTCCTGTCCCAAGTTACCATTTGCCTATTTAATGTGTCCACATAGCGTTCTGGCCTAAATATTCACTCATTTTGAAACTTGTGAAGTAAAAGTGGTCTATTGAAATAAAACCTACTGAAATATTTTGAAATTTGAAAGCAATTTTGGCTTTACCAGGTCAGAATGATTAGTTGCTATAGTAACAGCATCATGCAAGGGGGAATTAAACATCATTACAATAATTCGCAAGTATGGAATAGCTGTTCAAACCTTTTCCTCTTGGCATATGGCAAATCAAAATGTTCATAACTTTGTTGTAGCAAGAAGACAACCCAAATGGCTTTTTTTTTTTTTCTCCCTGCTCTACTCTGAGGGACAGCAGATTAGCATACTTCCCCCCAGTAACACCCAGAATAATAAACTGTAATTCAGTGGAAGGTAGTCTAGCCATTAGGAAAGGTAAGGAGACTTTGGCTTTTACTCATGAAACATTTATCAAGACTAGTTCCTGTAAGTAATATCCTTTAACTGCATATGGAGAGTGAAAGATAATGGAGAATATCTTAACTCTATTAGCACAATAAATTGCATGACATTTTGTGGAGTTATATAACACTAGCTAGTGTTAGTATGACACCAGTTAATGCTAATCAGTTTAAAGAAAATACCCATCCACTCCTCCCCCCCTCCAAAAAAATAAGAGCATGCCTACATTTGAATAGAATAACAAAGATTCTATTCTTTGTTAGCTTTAGAATATGTACGTAACAGAAAAGAGAGCACTGCTTTCTTAGAAACATGTTATTGATGACTGCTGTTCAGCAAAAACATTAATTTGGTTAAACGTCAACAACAAATTTCTACCAGATTAGTGTTTTTATACACAACCTGAGAAGACTTAATATTCACAGGGACAATCAAAACTGCATATTGATTATGACAAAATTGGTTCCCAGGTATTGATAGGTTTTCAAAAATCTGTAGATTTGAAGTTGTATGAAGCCTGAACGTACCGACTGTGTTCAGTAAAATGGTGGAATACATCTTAGCGCAAGTATGAAAATCAGATAAAAGTATGATGCTATTTTCATTTTTTTCCCTTGATTGTTAAAGCAGAGAAGATTAATTCATTAAAAAAAAACTAAAAATAAAGTGTAACAGTAATGTTTTTATCTTCTACAGCTGTCAGCAGTACTGGTCATAGTTTAATCAAAATATCAGTAAAGTTGCTGCCACTTAAGTAAATAGCCCAGAAAACTAGATCCTGTTTTGCCGTGTATATTTATGCTAGTCTTTTTTAATGTGTTACTTAACAGAGGAAGCAACAGCTTAGTAAGTCTTTTATCCACGGTTTCAGAAGTGTAGCACATTTTCTTTCATCTTTTTTACTGCTTTTTTTTTAATTCTAGCCAATACTAACATTAATGATAATGAAACAAAAATTTGTATTGTGATTCATCTTAGTAAATATAGACTGTGCCCTTCAACTGTAAAAAGTAATTGAAGCTTTCACAATATTAGAGAATATTCCCATGGTGCTTTACCAATAAACCAGAATTTCCTATATGCTACTCCCTTGCTTAGTGCACAGAAGAATTTGCTGGTGTGTGAAGCCAAAGGCGTTTTTTGACACATCAACTCTAAACTTTCCCAGTCTTTTAAAAAATGAATATTAAATGGTATATAAAAATTGTGCAACTTCACTGTAATTATGAAGTCAGGTGGCAATTATTTTCCTTATGTTCTGTATCATGCTTCACAAATGGGTAATAAACATTTAATGTGGTTAATGTGTATGGCTTCTGTGACCTTTAGTTTTTGATACTGCCTTGAAATGACTGGCTGCGGAGAGTAATATGAGACTTTTTTTATCAAAATCTCCCAAAGGTAAATCCTATGAACTACAAAATCTAATTTACGAGTCTTTGAAAAAGACAAAGAAATGAAGTAGTCTGTCTTCCTGTGACTGAGTTCTTCACCACCTTTTCTCCATAGCTACATCTTCCAGAAAGATACGTATTTTACTCCCCACCCCACTTCTCATTCTTACCTCTTTTTCCCTTACTTTAATTTATTTTTTAACTTACTGTCTTGCATATACTCCTGATTCTGGACAAGACAAAAAGGTCAAAAAAACCCCCAACATAACATGGAAGTAAGCTCTCTGTCACCCTATCTCACTTGTACTGTGATGTTCTAGGTGCTTAGCATATTATAGTACCATGAATCTCTCTAATGTTGAAGTCTAGATTTTTTTTTTAATTTTTTTTTTACAGGGGTAATTTATTTGTACAAATTCAGTAATGGTTCTGCTGTGGCTTCCAAAGAAACCACTATCCCTGAAGCAGTTAGTGTCCTCGTAGTCTTTGCTGATGAAGAGTCCTCAACCATATTTCGGTACTTGACATTGTTGATAATACCATCTTCCTGCACTATCCCCATACCAATCCTAGTTATCTGACCAATCTAATCCATTATTGTCTTTCAAATTTGGGGTGCTTCTTTGTGTTGATAAACCTTCTGCTTATAATGTAACAAGGTTAGACTTATGATCTTCCATTTTCTGTGTTCAGCTGTACAGTTTTGCTCTGTTTCCTTGTCTATACTTAGTAGGTTCCCAATATTATTTTACAATAATAAATTCTAAACGGTTTGTCACATAATTTAAGGAGAGGCATACCAGGTTACATATTTAATTGCGGGAATTAGAACTATTAATAAGACTTGATTTCACAAAAAGTTTGGAATGAGAAACAGCTATATAAAAGGTAGTTACTTAATTCTTTAACAATTTGAAAGATAAATAATGATTTTAGCATAGCTATGTTTAAACAATTGTTGCAAACCAAGATGCTGTGCTTTCTATTTTTATCTAGGTGCATTGATTTGCTGTGATAGGATATAACTATTGGTCATATTGCCCTTTAAAATTAACTCTCTGGCAGTAACATTTATGGTAGCATAGGGTTAGTAAATTTAGTGGTTGAGTGAACAAATTTTAGCAGTAGTAAAAAATCACCAGGGAGGCTGAAGGAATTATTGCTGAACCAGTAAGGACTAACAAAATTATTAATACATCCTTACATCTACAGTCTTTCCCTGGTGTACAGGGAGATGTTATCGTTTTCAATAGAGAATAAAATTTAATTTTCTCTAAGAGTAAAGTTAGTCTAAACCTATATTGAATAAAATTTTAGGGGGATTAGTCCATATGATGCATATGTGGAAGGACTTTGCTCTTTTCCTGAGATGACTGTAGAAAGATTTCACAGGAAAACAGAACATAGTATCAGCCTTCACTTAAGGACTTTTTGAGGTTTTTTTTTTACTTCAGAAGAGTCAATGAATTATGTGGCACAATTAATTATGTCTGAATTTTGACAAAATATTAACTATGGCTTTGTAAAAATTCAGAGCATGCCTACATTTTTCATATGTATATTTGCATTTCAATATCCTTTGACATTGTTTCTAAATTATTACCTATTCTGTGTGCATAGCTGATTAATTAGCTGGAACTCTAATGACACAACAGCATATTCTAATACAGATATATGAAGTAGGAGGTTTGATTAACAATGGAAATTGAGAAGTATCATCTTTCATTGGAAACATGGACACAGTTGACCTTTGAAATGAGGGAAAAAAAGACAGTCATTTCAGTTTGCCAGTGCTGATGTAAACAAAATATATATACTGATGTATCATTATTGGCCTGGGGAAAAAAAATTCCACTTGAGGAAAGATGCTAAAACCTATAACTTGGATTAATGCAGAATAAGCTGCAATTTATTTTTAAATACATTTGCTGTAAAATAATGTATCATATAGAGAGCATTGTGAAAAGTTCAGTTCTCTGCATCTAAGTAATTTGTGAATGTTTAGCTGTGATTTCATATTTTTGTTTCAAAATAAACTGTTCTACCCATATACTGGAAAATTCTGGTGTCTTGTAGACCATGAGCACAAAGAGTTTGTCTATCCCACTTGTGCCAGGCTTCCTATAGTTATTCAGCTTTAAAATCTTCTCTTGAACTGATCTAAGGATCCCAGAGATAGGGTACAGTATTGAATTAACACTCTGGAAACAATTCTGTGCTCATTTCCAGCAGTGAAATGATTTTGGCTCCATTGCATTTTCACTTGGATAATTCATATCCTGTCAATCATAGGTAAGCACCAATTAACAAAGGGGACTTTAGACACTTCGCCACTTCAAGATGTCGTTTGAGTCAATACTTGCGTTTAAACATTTTTAAAGGCACCCACAACAGTATGTTGCATTAGCATGGTGAGAAGGTTCATTATATTCAGTTAATACACTTCTCCCTGTGTCAGGTTTCCTCTCTAACCATGAAGTTCAGCTACCAGACTGAAGCTAACAGAATCTGTGCTGATCACCTGAAGGAGACTGTGGAAAAGAGAAGTGAGATATAAAGCTTATATGGTAAATAAAAATATCCATTTTCCAGGAAAAGACATTAGTTTAGGAAAGACATAAAGATAGTGTCTGCTGAGGGATTGTTTGTGTTTTCAGAGGTGTAACTTCTGACTATGAGGTAACCACACTGCAAACTGGCCATGTATTTTCTGTTTGCCCCGGTGCGTGGTGTTATCCAGTGTTCGGCTTGTAGCCTCATGCTCACGCAAGCTGCTCCGGTTGGGCAGAACAGCCCTACCAAGTGCAACTACATCCTGCTTCACCAAGGCGGGGAGCTGGCCGAGTAGAAATTCATATCCTGCCCAATGTCTCTGAGGAGCACAGCAGGCACAGTGGGTTCTGCAGTGTATTTCTGAGGTTGCCTGCTTATCTAAATATTCATTCAATTGGAAAGCTGTATTGGGAGAAAGTATCACAGATTCCAGTATGGACTCTGTTAAGAAGTGTGTGTCGGAAAAAAAAATTACAGAAATAGTGCAAAAAGGTAAGGAAAGTGACAGTCTTGACTTGAGACTAGGTTTAAAACACAGCAACTTGTTAAATCTAAATCTAAATACATTCAATATAGCTCAAATATAATGTTTGTTCTGCATGGCAGTTTCATTGATGTATTTGACAGTGGCAAGTTTGCAAGCATGCAGTGCGCAGTTCAAGACTTATTTTTCTTTAAACATAAGTGTCTATGGAAAGCGTTCTGTCATTCAGTGACGTCCTTTGATAGATAACTGCTCTAGAGTTTTCTCCATGACCATTTGACTAGTATTAAAAAATCTATAGTGGTAAGGCTTAAGTTTAGAAGTATGTATTGCTGTTAAATTAATTATGTCTCTTGTCTGGAGAGCTTTCTACAGGGCAAGGTTAACAAAGCATAGTATTAAGGAAACCTTGTCTTCTTCATTATACTTTAAAAATTATTAAAAAATAAGTAAGAGGTGACAGTAAATACCTAAAAATATTTATCTGTAGTGATATTTTTTCCTGTTCTTTACCAAAAGTAACTTTTGAAGAAACATGTGTTTTAACACAATTTTGCAGTATTTTCTGTAGAGGAAGTTTCCAACTTGCTATACAAATATGGCACAGACATCAAGTAGTATGTTTATGTTCCAGAAGAAGTTCTGATATTCCTTTAGGTAAGAAAACAATAATGAAAAGTACGTTTCAAAATTTCATAAGAAAACATTTATTAATAATTAAAACTCTGTATGTAATAGGTAAAACTTCATTTTAATAATATAGCCTAATTTTAGAAGTTTGCCATGTTGGTTTCTCTGAATCTTCTTCTAGGCAGAATAAAATTATATGAAAGTTAATGCATTCCATGTGCTCAAACTGTAAATAACCTGATGGGCCCTGGCTCTCTTCCTCTGCATGCAGAAGGTCATCCTTTCTTGTTGTGAGGGTTAGCAGTTGCGCCTGTGTGTGGTACTTTTGGTAGCCTTCTGGGTGGCAGAGGAAGGGGAACAGAAACAGTAGAAGCCAGTCAGAGAACCCTACAGCTACTAGCATTTTCCTACAGAAAACAATGAAGTACTCTTCCTCTTTTTTGGGGGGAGGAGTGGGGTGGGGTTGTTTTTTTCATTCTATTCTGTATATATCCCAGTATGATAATGGTAGTAGATCAAATACACTTTAGCATTGTACTATACAAAAAATGGGAAAAAGTAAAGAAAAGGTCCATGTGGGAATGATAATATTTACACACGAAAGTAGCATACAAAATGTGTGTATGCTACTGAGATTCAAATTTCAGTATTTGACATATTGGTCATTTGTTTTTCTTTGATTACATCCTGAGAAGCAGCACAAGAAATGTATGCTGTTAACAGCTGATACATTGAATGTCATGTTTAATAATTTTCAAATATAATAAAAATATTTAATATTTTCTTGTGGTTTCTTTTGCATAATGCTGAAATCAATGCCAATGAAAGCCATGTATTTTTTATATTCCTTAGACATTCAAGAGAACATAAAAATGACACACACGGGGCTGATTCAAACATTTTGCTGTATTAGCATAAACATTTCTTTCTGAAAACATGCATAAGAAGCACAGCAGGATTATACGTTTGGCATTACCATGCCCCAGAGGGCTTATGCTTATGTAGCAGTGCTAGGAAATGAGAACTTTCTTCCAAAAAATAGAATTTTGCTTTATGAAGGTAATTTGATAGGGGTATTTTGCAGGTATACAAAGGTTTGCCAGTGGAGCAGCTCTGCAGTACCAGGTTCTGCATCTTAATATTATGTAATAAAAAATGGAATCTATGTACAATTATTTAATATTGCAGATGCTACTGCTGTAAAAGCGTGATATTGTCTTAGTAATTACCCCTTCATTCTCGTTCCATCCCTTATGCCTTAGCAGAATGATTCTCTACTATGTTATTATTTGCTCTTCTCTTGGTTAATTTAAATTATAGCAAGTAAATGAGCTTGTACATTTTTCTTGGGGAGATTATTCTCCAGTTTAACAAATATCAGTGCTCGGATATTGAATTTCCTCATAGTCTCTCTATACATATCTATTCCTAATTTTAAGTGGAATACTTTATATTTTTGAAGAGAAATGTCTTGTAGACCACACCTGGTATTTAGACTTTTCCATTGGTTTTCTCATATTTGAATGGTGCATTTCTACTGTGGAAAGCTGCTTGGTTTTAAAGGACACTTCTTGCGTATCTTTGTGTGCTTTTTTTTTTTTTTTAACATCCTGTAGTCTACATATGACCCATTGGCTGGATTATTTTTTAACCTGTGTAGTATCAGAGGAAACTTTACTTATTTTTTCATACCAAAAATTTTCTTCTTCCTTCTGTTTCCTTTTTTATTCTGTAAGCTCTAATTGCAGAACTATGAGGGCTGCACGAGCAGAAAAGGGGCACAGCTTGACTTCCTGCTTCCATGCTGCATTTGGGCCATGACTAAGAAGGAAAACAGTATTTTTACTGGGAGACTCAGTAAATATGATCTTGAAGTCACTGGCAGTTAATAAATTTGGAAACCCTATTTTTTTGCTGAGTTATTTACTTGACTAGGACTGTATTGTCTGTCAGCAATCACAATATATACATAAGTTCACATCTTAGAAGGAAAAATATTTTCAAGATACTACACGAAGTTCTTAAAATAATAATGAGCTAATTTAAAAAATAAAATTCAGGTTTGGGAATTACTTATCTTTTGAACACAAATCATAAATTATTTATAGGATTGGTGGCTGAAAGAGGTTTAAAGGGGATCACAGTTTATCCAATGATCAACAAAACCAATTTACAAATGTAACATTTTCCAGTTTTGTAACTCTCCCCACTACTAAAACCTATATCGTAATGCAGACACATAACCAGAGTGCTGATTAGTCAATTTCTGTTCCATTATCTTTCATCCTCCCACATGTCTATCCTTTTTCATGTTATCGTTACAATATCTGTGTATCTTTCTTTTATGATATATTTTGATGTTTCCTGGACCGTAGTCTGAGATCTGTCATCCACAATAATTAGTAAAGAACTTGTGTAAAAGTATTCTCTTGTTCTGCTCTTTCTCCAAAGATCTGTTTATTGTAGGAAAGTAAAAAAAAAAATAAAAAAAAAAAAAAATCTATTTTCTTTTAATTTTTCATCCTTAAGAAAGGATGCTTTATAGCCTATAATGAGCATACTTAGTATTTTAGGAAACTGAAACAACATTAATCATCTGCGAATGACACTATATCCTTCTAAACCTCAGTAAGTTGCTAATGCCATTTAGCCTCCAGGGTTTTTTTTGCCAAATTAACTATTCAAAATCTATTTATGCATTAAAAATTAATTTAGTAACTGTAAAACTTGATCTCATAGTTTTTTGAGAAAATCAGGTAGCAAGCTTAAAGCAAGTGTAAGCCCAGATCATAATTAAATAGAAGCTATTTAAAGCATAAAAGGAATCATAAGAGATTTTAAAGCTTCATGGAAGATGGATGTATTAGTAGCTGTTAAAATGGTAGTCCAGAACAGGGCAGGAACAATACTGAACCAAGCTCATCTCTTTTATTTATAGAGGCTGCTTGTCAGAGCTTACTGGTGTTACTGTTAGACAGAGCAAAAAACACATGTCATTTTGCTGGGGTGGGGGAAGCAATAACATAGGTCTCTTGTATTCCTGAAATAAGAATCAACCAATCTTTCATAAATGAATTTAGAGAAACGGAAACATTAAGATAATCTAATTATTGTTCTACAATGTATCTCTTAGGAAAAATAATAGTGCTCCAATATTTAAACCAGTCTGAAAGAGCTGAACTCCTGGAGGAATCTCTTTGTGTGTCAGCAGGAAGCGGGGAAAGAACATTAGTTCCCTCAGTTTATTCTGTTTACAGTCTGCAGGTTTGGGTGCTTGTGTAAACAAAAGATTAGCAGTAAGTCATCATCAGCAACAATATTCTGGAGAGCAAAACCACATTCACAGTTGCCTCTGTAGTTATACTCAATGAGGAAATTAATACTACAAAATTAGAAGGCAGCAGAACACAGATGTCTGTGGATGCACAAGGTATTATATAACAGTGAATAATTTCCTATATACTCAGAGACTACAGGTGAAAGTCCTGGGGTTCATTGCAAAAGATGGGGAGAAAACAATGGAAAAAAAGAAATTCTAGGAAAAATGATTTTGTTCTTGAACTAGGTAGAACATATCAGTGTTGTTCAGACCTGCTTATAGGCACTATATAGGTTGAATGACTAATGTATTATACATCTAGGCAGCATGAATCTATGTATTTTTAGTCAGTGTATACTCTCTATTAAAGGAATTTTGTACAAGTTCATCGTGACATCATTCACTTACATCATACTCCATAAGGAAAGGATGTGATGCTATGGGACAGATGGCTAAATACTCCATCCAAATCCAAATTAATTTCATCTGGAGAGAACAGAAAATTAAATCTGGAGCTGCTAAGTGTAATGCAATAATTACTTTACCACGTTCTGCTCAAAGCTGGAAACCATTAAAGATCTATCAATGAACTTGCATTTTCATAGCTGTATTGACCCTTGTCTGCAGTGTTCTGGTTGACCAAGATATTTAGAACAATACTGTCACTAACAGAACTGCAGGAATCCACATAGTCATTCAGGCCTGATTCCATGATGATGTTGCAACTTGAGAGAGTAGCCTGTAACAGTATGCGACATCTGAACATTTCTTGGAAGCAAGACTTGGATTTAGCTGAGACCTTTATTGAATCAGAAATGTAACTGACTTTGGAAGAATGAAGGTTCAGAGCCAAATGTTATGTTCTTGCTCTTTATTTTTGCCATCCAGGGCTGCAGCCTGACAGTTGAGAGTTCCTGTCTTTGGCAGGATAACCAAGATGTGGCAGGAATCTTCTTATAATCCAATGTTTGGCTCCTGTGACCCACTGGCTTCAGAATTGTTTGCAATACTTTAAAGAAATGTGTATATTACAAGAGCCACAGGATGAATTACTATTTAATTGCACAGTAAAATTTATTTAGAATATGTATGTGTGGCACATATGAATTATGTATTATTTTGTTACGAAATGGTTTATCTAATAATTTTTAACTAGCTGCTCTGAAATTCTGCTCTTGTGACTCTTTGAGTATGCTGACAATCCTGTCCTACAAAATTCAGTCAGTGTGTTGCTCTACTGGCTGAAAAGTGAGATTAGAAGAATGTTTTCCCATAAACTTCTTTGCTGTATTTATGCACATATAACAAAAATTAATTGAAAAAGTATTATTTGGCAAATGGCCCTAAATGTAGCTATAGGACACATTAGCACATCTATCTTGAAAATGTTGCCTTACCACAATACTCAAAATTTTCAATTTATAAATGATAATTTCTGTTAATAAACAATTAAAAAATTAATTTGGCATTTGGACTTAAAAATCTTATATTTCAGAGAGGCATTAGAGATTTTTCTAGCCTTTGTCAGTCCTGATGAGAAGGGATCCATAAGCCTAAAAATTGGTCTGTTTTTATTAAAGCAGCTAATATAATTGGATGAAATATATTACCTCTCTCCTCAGGCTTTCCTTCTATTACAAGTGTATAAATATTTTTTATTGGAAAGTCTGTATTTACTAGGTAGAACTGTAACACCTTTCTCTTTTTTTCTCTATTGTATATAAGACAGTATAGATTCATAGCTTTTGTAAGCTTATTTAAAAATCTGTACAAAGAGTCTTTCTGCAAGTTACATATACAATATATAATACAGTCTAACACTTTAAAATTTATTTAAACCTGCTTTATAGGATTGTTAGGATCAAGCCTTTAATTTACTTGCAACTATCAGGTTTAAAACATTGAAAGAGATTTCCTTTATCTCACTCAAATATATGTGTAAATTACATCAGATTATTTCACTTGTACAGGCACGTGTTTGTATTAATGATGTAATGCAGAACTGATTTTCATTTAATTTTTAAAGGCTTTTCATAAAATCAAGAGACAGATCATTAATGTGAAGGTTTTGTTTGCTCGAGAAAATTACAGTGCACGATTTTTTATAGTGCTTTCCAATGAGTTTGGTGTTGTGAAGTCCAGCAGCATTTCACTGATTTTGGAAGAAAATTGCAGTGGGTGATATCTGGCCCTTACTGGTAGTGCTGTGCAAAAGCTGGCTGTAAAACAGTGCAGGGTTGGGCGAACATCAGTAACAACAAATATTCTGGCACTATTGCACAAGATGGCTGAAGGCACTCAGGCATGGCACAGAAGAAAGCACACTGCCATTGCTTTGGAAAAGATCAAGCTTCCCCCTTGGTCAGCGAGTTGCAGATGGCAGCATATATGTTAGCAGGTGGGGAAGCTGTTTACTTCCTTTGGCTGTCACCCTGGTTCCCACTGGATGGTGCCATGATGCCTTGTGTCCATTCTGTATCCCAATTTGAGCATCAGTCAAAACAAAGCCCTTCACTTACACAGGGGATGGAGTTGAAGAGCCTCTTCAAGTCTTGTTTTCTCCCTGCGTCGCTGCTGAGTGCTGATCAGGCTTGTTCTTAAAGACTTGTCACTAAATTACCAATCTGACACTGCTGGGGGGAAAAAAAGCATTTTTTTTTCAAAAATCAAAAGAGAATTTCTCATCAAGAAAACAAATGGAAAGGAATGGAAGGAGTTTTTAGAAATAAATCATAATTCATTCTGAAGGAGTGAAGACGAGCTGATGTTTGGTACTACAACCTGATATTCTCCCACTGTCCACCCCTTCTGTTCCACTGTCATCTGCTTTAAATGAAAGATTAACTTTTAGATTAAAGATACTTCTTGGCCAAATCTGGGCATATTCCTGCAGTTTTTAGGGCTTACTCCACATTTCTTTGTCTCCCCTTTTCGCTCTCTGCCTGGACTTAAAAGCCTCTTTTGTTCTCTTTCCTTCAGGAAGCAAGCCCAGAGAGCACCTCAACCTCTTATCTTGCAGCTGCCTTGGACCTGTCTCAGAAACACAGACTTGTCCAAAGCACAACCTTAATTTGGGAAGGATCTTTGACTCATGGTGTCCCATGGAAAGGCACCTTCCTTTAAGATGTCTGAATTTGTGGGGCGGTAAAATCTAATTAAAAGCAAAATTTCTGATAAGTTTAAGCAGTGAAGGTACATAAATTAAGACCTCCTAAATTATTAGCTGTTCTCAAGGCAGTGTGGCCTGTGAAGAGAAGAGCAGGCTTCTGCTTCTGTCTCCACTACTGTCCTGCTGGGTGTTCTTGGGGAAAATAGTGCACAAATAACTGGTTTTCCTACCTGTAAAAAGGTGATAATGATACTGACCTTCTTTGTAAAAAGCTTTAAAATCTAGGGATGAAAAGCATTATATAAAAAGTAAGTAATATTATTGTTGCTCGTAGCAACTAGCAGCCTGCTTCCTGACAGCTGCAAGAGCAATTCTCAAGTAACAAAAATCCCAGCTTTAATTTCCTTCTCTCCGTTTTTGCTAGTGAAACTCCAGCTTTCACCTCTGCTTCCAGTACGAAGTGCCAGATATGTACTTACATGATGCAGTGACTGGGAGGGTCATTCTGCCTTCTTCTGCTGCAGGGAAAGGAAGACTGTAAGGATCCCAGACTTCCAAGATTTTTGATCCTATGCTGCTCTGAAGATATTATTGCACTACTCTAAGAGGTCATAAAGTGTTTCTAATGCTGTCTAAATGTTTACCAATAACTGTAAAGGTAAATTGAAGGACAGAACTATGAGCAGTGAGCAATGTTATTATCATTTTACTCTCACCAAAAATCAAAATCTGTGTTTGTGCAGGCTTACTTTGTACAGCCTGTCATTCCCATGTGAGAAGTGATGGGAGAAATGCTTGGCACACTGACTCTAAAAGCAAATGCTTTTTAAAATTATAGAGTTCATTCGAAGCTTGATGAAGTATATTAATATGTGTTATGACAGGAGCTGTGTCAAATTCCGTGGTAAAATGAACAAAACCAGGAATATGCTCATATTTTATGTCACAAGACGGCTATGAAAATGTATTTCCTGCTAAAATATTGCACACCAGCAAGGGGAACGAAGATGACGAAGTTGTGACAAGACACTGTCACTACTGCTGCTTTTAGTGGTGATCTGAAATTTGCTAAAAAGTATTCCAATGAATTTTACTGGAGTGGGGGAAGGGTGTTGCAGAGTGTTTGCTTTGAATAGGGAAGGTGGGAAGCGGGGAGTAAAAGGAAAGAAGTAAATGTTCCTGGATGTCCTCTGTTGCATGTTGCTCCTTGACAGCCAGTGGGCTGATTCCACGCAGGCACTCGCTTCCCCCATAGAAATGACGCCAACATGGTTTCTTTAGAACACCAGAACAGTGATATTCACAACCCTCTTTTCTGCATTTCCTTTTCTGTGAGATTTTAACGAAGATGTAAAATCCCAAATTTGGAAGTGATTTTTAAACAGAGTTCAGGCCAGATGCCTCCTAGTTTGGACTCTGATTCATGAACTGAAACTGAAGTGTAAAATATACCATCTAACAGCAGGATACTAGAACAATATAAAACAATCTGTAAAATTGGATTGTTTTATGTCCTTTGGTTTGCACATAGTTGAATGTGTCTTGTACTCTGTCATGCTTTTTTCCTTTTAGGTGGACATCTCAGAATAGAAGTAGTACCTAGGTGTTTCTGTTGGTTAACCTTATAGATACTAAAATGGTTTTTTTTATATGTGCATATATATGCACTCACCCATACACATAGACAGATGCCTAAAAACTAATATCCACGTTATATTCCTGAAAATTGCTTCTAGATTTCATCTATCCCCCATTCATCTTCCCATAGCAGAGGCAAAAATTATGGATTTCCCCAGCATGTACTTTTTCTTTTTTTTCTTTGCTTTCTGGAACTGCTCAAGTTCATCTACAAATTAAATTGTAAAATATAAAATTTAACAATATGCAATGGCCCAAACACGTGTTCTAGCTGTCTGCTTAGCACAAGCGCAGAGTGAAGTGTAAATACGACCTTAAAATACAATTTTCAGTGTAAATTAGACTATTAGCAGTTGAAATGACTTTGGCAGAGCAGAAGGTGTTAATGCCTGTTGTCATCAATGCATAAGAAAAGTACTAATGGAAATTTTTATGTATGTTATTTTTGTGTGACTATTCTGTTCTGAAAACAGCTACTTCATGAAATGACTGAAAATTTTAAGCATGCTTCTGCATGGTGGTGGTTGCAGTTAGGTTGCTTAATCTGGCATGATGAGGAGTCTGTTTTGGCATTTCACTAAAAGATGCAACCTTCTGTGGAAAATTGTCTCCAGAATTATTTTTTACTGATAAGAGTGTTTATCAGGATAAGCTTGTAACTCTGTAAAGATTTACAAAATTCAATTAAAGTGAAAAGAAATAGAAACTACATAAACATTACAAAATAAGACCTTCGTCATGTGTTCCTCTTTTTTCCATTTCCTGCTTTCAATATGGAGTAGATTTAATTTTTTTTTTCTTTAAACTTTCATGTGGAATTTTTCTGTATTAATTTTTACTCCTTTTCACTCTTTTTTTCTCAGCTTCTCTGCTCTTAATCCTAGGGAGGCCCCATTCAAAATCGATTTAAGACTTTGGAATAAGTACTAAATCAGGCTCAGCTGCCACAGTATTTCCTCAGGAGTTGGTAAGTTGATCTTGGCCCTCAGCAGTCACAAGTAGTTTTTCTGCAAGAGATCACGAATTAGCCTTGTACATCCTAAGTGTTTCCAGCTACTTCTTCTCCTTTCGAGTGCACCACAACATATCTGAGTGGCAGAAATGTAGATCCATGGTGAGATTAGCATTATAAAAAATGACCTTTCTCCTTCCTATTGAGCCACTTCTAAGATCTCAAGGCCTTGGACTTCCCAATGAGACATGTCTGAGGTTTGAGGCAATCCCATGGATCTGGAACTTTGCTAAGCACAGTTGATTTTACGGAGGATGAAGATGTGCATAAACATGAAATGGACAACATTTCTGTGCCTCAGTTCTTTCACAGAGGGAGGAACATCTGCAGAAGCATTACAGGAAGGAGTTCCTACCTCTCATCCCTCTTTTTCTTTCCTGATGCTTAACCAGTATTGCATATCCCACTGCGCCAATTAGGACTTCTGCTCAGTATTGGACCAATATTGTTTGCCTATCCAGCTGAAACTTGGTCTTTTTTGTTGCACCTTTTGTCAGTGGTATCCATCAATGTCACTAATCTTAAAATGCCGAAGGAAGCTAATAACTTCATCAGTACCAGCTTGTATTGGACAACTCAAATGTTTTTGCTGTATCAGTCAGCTCCTTCAACTGTGCTAGGGTAGTGGTGTCCATGCTGGACCTCCTCCAATTCCTCTAAATATGGACCTGTAAAACCAACAATAGCATCTAAGAGGCCTCTCATGATCTTTTCCTTCCCTGTATCTTTGTGAATCCAAACGTAATGTAATAGTGGGATCCAGGTGTGATGCTCCCTTTAGGACTTAGAGAAATCACATAGCTATTTTTTCACAGACGCTTAAAAGGAGATGGTCTACCAGTAACTGGACTTAAAAATTAGTTGTCCATATATACATATATTATCCAATCTCCTTTCCTTCGCCCTCAAAATTCCTGTTTCTTCATTGAATGGTGAATTTTGTTAATATATATTTCACAAAAATATTGTGTAAATGATCAAAACATTGATGTACAATATTCTATCAATCTGAAGATATTACTGGAAAATGCAAGTTATTCAAAGGGTGATCTGAAGTTTTTGTGCCACCTTTGTAGCCTGACAAGCTAGGTTTCTATATCTGCCAATGCTATGCAAATTCCCATTGGTTTCTATATCTGGCCCTCTGCCTGCTCAAAGGCATAGAAAACCTGGGATTTAATTACACCAACTAGGGCATTAAGAGTGGCTGGCCACGCAGAGGCCTCAGTGAGTCACAGGCCAGAAGCTGCCCCTGGTCATCTCAGAATGTCCTCAGCACTGAAGGTGATACAGCATGGGTTTTGCAGGTATAACCCTCTAGCATTTTGGCTGGGCAAAGTCAGAGGCAGTGCAGCTGCTCTGCTGAATACCCATCACAGCACAAGAGCATGCCTCTGTCATAGACAAAGACAGCAGTGGTACCCCTTGAGGGATATGGCTGTTGATGTGCAAAGGGACTCCTCTGTGGGAAATACCCTGGGAAACAGTCTGACTTATGACAACAGAAGAAGCAACTCATCCTGTTGCATATGGCTGTCACTCATTGATTCTATCATATAAAAAGTCATCAAGAAGCGCCCCCCCCCCCCCAATCCCCATGGAAGTAAACAGATAAAAATGGTATACAACAAAATGAACACATCACAGTAGTTTCCACTGTGAATACAAATTCCTCGTCAGTGCTGTGGTATTTACTGTGTTGTTTCAGATGCAAGAGTAAAAGAAGATCCATTTTTCAAAAAATTATTGTAATAGGAAAAAAGTTTCTGCCACTCGAATGAACACAAGCACATAACTAGCAGTTAGGCATGTCAGGTGATAAACTTGCCAACTAGTTCTAGTAATTTTAAGAATGCTTTAAATGTTCAGCAATTCTGAGAAATTACTTGTTTTCCTGTATCAACTATAGGAGTTTCTGTAAGGTGCAAATCCATGTAGGTCAGCTTTTAAGCAAGTATTACTCTAAGTGGTACAGTGTTCTTGGGCTCACTGAAGTGATGGGAAAGCACGGGAAAGTCTCATTCTCTCGCTGAAAACAAAAGCTAAAGCTGCCTCTCTTTGTTTTAGTGGCAATGACTCATGAGATGAGAAAACCTACAGTGAGAGAAAGGGGGGTTGCCTTTTTTTCATGACCATTTGGAGTTTCTGCTCTTCCCGAAGTACCACAGTGGTACTGGGACCTAATAATACTTAGGATATGTCTCTACCAGAGCATTCTGTGACACAACTTCTACAATACCTTTTTTTCCTTTCTGTCACTACTTTCTGGAAAAAATAAAAGAAGATAAAAACCAATACACAAATAAGATCATTTCTATGTGGAAAATACAATTTCTAAATTAAATTTATACGTCTTCAAGGAAGAAGAATTCCTCACAACCTGTTTCGTTCATCCTGCCTTCACCAGTAGCCTCTCTGACATCAAACTGGTACCCTTTGATGTGTCTTGCATGAACCCTTAACATCTTAAAAACCTATTCCACTGATCTATACCTCGCTTGTATCTGTCCTTACTTGGGGACAGACATCTTTTCATTCTCTTCTCTCCTGCCATTCTACATAACTCAGATTTCTGATGACACCTTATAAGATTGCTAAAAGCTCTTCTCTTAGTCCAGTCTACTGTGTTTATCACTGAAGATGAAGTTTGAGTGTACAATTTCTATAAGTCAATGAAATTTTTCTATATTCTTATTTTGTTTTGTTTTGTTTTTTCTTTTTTCTTTTTTTCCCCCAGTCATTTCTCTTCAGGAACATAGCTGTTTTATAATGTTGTTTTTTTTCTCCTATCCCATCTTAAGGCTAGGGCCTTAAAGTTATGAAAATTGCATTGAAAGAGTAATATATTCCTGTGTACTTTCACTTTGCTAGCAACACGGCTGAGAATATACATTCCCCAAGTCTTTTGCTTTCACCTCCAAAAGACACAAAAAAGAAATATGCATTCTTACGCCATCAAGCTATACACTGATGTCTTGTAACTAGACCACATCCAGGTACATGGCTGACACATGGCTGCAGGTTATTGTGACATTTTTGTGTCATGAAGGTTTTTTTGCCTGCAACACAGTGTTGCAGACCTGACATGCAGCTCACAGTGCTCTGTTCAGGTGCTTGTTTGAACCCCTTAATCCCTTGACACCACCCCCACAGCCCCCAAAAAAAAAAAGTTCAGTGTCAGAAAACTTGAGATGCATCCTTAGGACTGTCAGAAGAATATGGTCGAGGGATAAAATAAATAATAGTAAGGAGATATTTTTTGAGAAATGATCTGAAAGTCAACATAGTAGAAAGGAAAATACTGGGCAGGAGTGTGTTCACATGTCTGAGTGAAGTGACCTTTTGTGTAGCTTTTCTATTATCTTTTTGATAAGAGACGAGCGTCTCAGTAGTCCACATTAAATTTCCAATGCGTATGTTAAGCTTCTCTCTGAAAAGATCTGAAAAATTACTAAGTAATTTAGAGAAAACCTTAAAATATTGTTGTTTTGGATGTCTACATGCATTTGATTTTCCCTAAAGTCAATAATAAAAATGGAAATGTTATGGATAGTGTACATTCTATGTTGTTGATGTCTTCGATTCTTTTTCATATATATGAGATGTTTGTTTGTTTGTTTCTTGAGCAAATGTGGATAAACCTTGCAACTCTCACTTAGATCATATATGATCCAAGTAAATTGCTCCTGTCCTGTGTTGTGAAAAAAATGTGCATTGTATAAAAGCTGATCCAGGAAATAGGTTTTAAACACAAGTATATACTTGAAGATTGTCATTAATGCTTTAGAAAATATGCAAATGTGTACACTTCTTTGAAGGAAGAGAACATGAACTTCTTTAATAAAACATTAGTTGGACTTTGTTTTTATTGCTTAGCTCACTTTGATCTAAAAAGAAGCTATTAGTGACACGTCTGATTTGCCTCATTGCCTCGAAACCCCAAAATAAGATTAGAATACAAAAGCCTTCCTTTCATTATTGATTATTCCTGAATTATTATTATTTTTTAAAAAGCTTATTATAAAATTGTTTTCATACCTACCAGAATAAACCATGGTTCCTCAAATCCCTGGACGTAAATCTGTTAAATCCTCCCACTGGTCACCTGTTCATGAAAGAAGGTATGTGGGGGCGAGTTTCACAATGAAACTACGTTTTTATGCCATATAGCGATACACATTGCGAGTCAGACTGCATTTATTTATAATCACTTTTTCAAATAATTTTTCTTTTTTCTACACTGTGTTCCCATTATACAGAGCAGTCTCTCCATATTGTTCTTGCACAGTACATTTCAACAACTAATCCAAAAAAAGAAAATGCATTCAAGAGTTAACTATTGCACAATATGCAATTCCTTTGTTTAGAAAGATTGGACAATTCCTTATGATTAACAAAGTACATGATTAAGTAGTGTTTATATAAATACTAATTTATTTAATAAAAATACAAAAATATAAATATACATATATAAAAATATCATGATGAATCCACACACAGACATTCTTTAACTCAGTAAATATGACAGTAATATTAATCTTTTTTAAAGTGTATTTTTGTGATGATGCAGCAATGTGGGTGCACACTGTCCCAGATAGTAGGAAAGGTAATGCAAAGCAATTTAAAAAAAATGAAGTTTCATCTCATTATTGAAGGCACAAAAAGCCTTTTATTGTCTTTCCATTGTCAATGAAAACCTTTCAGCAGAGATTTCTAGGAAGAGAGGGTGAATTATAGGTTTTTAAAAATCTAAATCATTCATATTCATTCACGTTGATTGATTGATAAGCAAACCCTTACTAAGACAACATCTATTTTTTGTAAATTTTTTATTCCCAAGTAAGAGAGAGTAGGCCACTTTATCTAGTAACATAGACATGAATTTCACTAACACTGACCAGGTCACAGGTTACTTTCTCAGTCTTGATCACTGTCGTCTCCACCATACATATCTGCCAGTTTTTTAAACCGAGGTCCCCAGTCACTGAGGTAATCATAGTCCTGGTTGCCCTCCGTGGTAAGCGATTCTAGGGAGCTGAGTGAATTTGCTATGGAATCATTTCCTTCATAGGCATATGTTGCTAGTGAATCATAAGGAGGGGCACCTGGGTCTAAATCATTTTCCTTTAACCTTCTATGAATAAAATCTTGGACATCAATGTTTTCCCAAAGAGGTGCAGTCCGTCTTATCTGAAATATAGTTTCTGGGATAACATCTCTTCTCATCTTATTTTCTTCCCTTGCTTCTGGATTTCTCAGTGTGCCAATGTCAAAAGCCTGCGTGTCTTCTTCCCCGCCTCCTTCATCATTGTAGGTCACGATGTTGTCCCGAACATCATCCTTTGAGATGATCAAGGGTTCTTTCTTCCTCTGTCTCTTGAGAGCCGTAAATAAGACAACTAATACTGAAAGGAAACAAAAGATGATTGAAGAAATAGTTAGTTAGAAATTAAATAACTGAGCTAATATTTTGCATGATCTGTTGAACTGATAAAGTTTTAAGGCTGGGATGGCATTTTTAGTAGCAAAATAGTGATTAAAGCTATCTCCAAGGTAAAGTTAGAAAGGAAGCATATTCATGATTTCATAGCAGTCAAACACTTATGCTTATTTCAAACTATCGGAGCAGTGATTAAAATATTATATATTTGAAGTAGATATGCAATTAAGCTGAAGTTGAAAAGAAGACAATGTCTTAAAATGTATCATCCTACTAGGACTGGACTTTCATTTTAGTTTTGTGAAGTACTGCCTTCCTGACAGTCACTAGCGGTGATTTCATCAAATGTAGTTGAATGTCCTCAGCAAAAGTAAATTACACTCTAGAAATCTAGTGATTTAGGTACGACTAAGTGCCAGATTCACTTTTGAAAATGGGATCTAAAGGTACTTCTGAAAATAAGAACCTGAAGATCTTCAGCTATAAATAATATTGACAAAACTATTTTTGGCTTCAATGACTGCAAGAATTGAAATCCAGTCTTTACTACTAAATGTTTCTTTTTAAAATCATGATCCCCCTAGTTTAAGAAGTGTTACTTGAATAACTCTTCTTTTGGAGAGGTAAGGATTGACACAATAATGAACCTCTACAGAGGGAGATGAAAAACTGAAGTTAAGATTTATAAATACATCCTCGTGCCTAAATGACATTCATTTCAGTAGGAATGCAATGCTTATATGTGTTCAAAAATCTGACCCTAGCTCCGAGCAGCTGGAGTAAATAAGAGAGGCCAGTGAGATCATCTGCCAATGAGGCACAATAGTGTTGCTGAACCACAAATTACAGCAGTGCTGAGCACTTCTGTTGAGTCTTAGGAGAAAAGGTTTTACTCTGAATGATTTGAGTACTGGTGAATACAAGGCAAGACTGGACGTGCCGCAGGTGGGGAGAGGGGAACTGAGATCTTCCACATGCCATTGTACAATGCTATGAATGTGAAGGCTGTTCTGTTTTGTTTGCAGTTTTGTATATGTACAGGGGCCATTCTTTGCAAGTTTTGCCAGTGCCAGACAAGTAATAGTGCACTTAAGTAACTTTAAGAATTTCATATACAAGAGCAGGGCAGATCACTAAAAGGTTATAGTGAAGAAGTGTCTTTCATAGCCATGCACTGAACAAGGCTCTCCTATTTTGGACACTATGACACCAGTCCACTATCCTAACACACTACATCTTGTTGAACAATGAAAGAAGGTGCCGAGAACACCACCAGCTGTAGACTAACAATTCTGTTTAGATGCTCTTCAGTCTTGTGCTACTCTGGCTTCAGCTATGTCTGTAGCGCCAAGTAGAGCAGGGTCTCTGCCCCTGGGGAGAAGACACATAAAACAGTCACACTGGTTTTGCACAGCACTGGTCCCTGAGCCTGTTCTGAGTCTCATGTGCTATTGCTGTGGTCCTAAGACATGTTTTGATTTTTGTTTTTGGTTCAATGTTTGGTACTAAAGCATTGCAGCCAATCAAAGTGATCTTTTCATAGTGAGTGAGTAAGAGTATGTGTTTCATGGTACACAAATCATGCTTCATGTTGGCACATGAAGGGTGGCTTTGAAGAGGCAGAGCCTATTGACATGGTGAACTATGCAAAGTGGAGAGCCAGATCTGGCAGAGTTTGAATTATAACTGTCTGCTGGAAGTGGTGTCCTGCAAGTTCTGCTGCTCAGACTATGCCTGGGCAACATTCTGGGGAATCCAAGCTGGCTTACGCCGAAACTAGGCCAGCTGAGATGCTTGAACTTAAGCACTATGGACAATCAGTTTGTCAGAGCTCAAGTACCCTCTCTTCCCTATGCCCAACAGTACAGATATAGTTCCTACACATTGTCCCTCTGCTAACAGCCACTGTGGTCCTCGGAAAACTTACTGGAGGTAGCTTGAAACCAGTCTAAAAACTGAAAAAATGTTATCATCTCCTTTGAATTATATAAAATGACGTCTGTAAGCTTGTCACTGCCATGTTGGCAAGCTGTGTTTTGTAGGACAGGCAGAAAGGCAAAGAGGTTTTCCACAGACTTTGACTGGAAAGTAGAGATAATGGTACTTTTAACGAGGCCTTTCACTGGTAAACAAAACAGGCAAGTTGAAGTTTTGATGTTCTTAACACCAGGTTATGAGCTAGTATTTATTCTCATTTCTTCATACGTTACCTCATCTTTCTAATTCTTCTACTTTCCAGCAACCCATCTAGCTTCTGTGCTTATACTTTATTTAATGAGCTGCTGTTGCTATCACTTGCAATCAATTGAACTGTTCTCTTCTGTGCGTTTGAGCTAAATATTTCCTGAGTATGAAAATTACAAATCATTCATGATTAAATAGCTAGTATAACTGATAATTTTTTAATAACTAAGAAACATCACTCAGCTTCAGGAGTATGACTTTAAAGTCCTGGATCTAAAGAAGATATGTTTATAATGTAAAACATTACTCAAATGAGCATGGTACCTAAAACCAACACTAGATTTTCAAGTTTATTTCAGCTAAATAACATTGATAGATTCATTCTTTTTACATTTTCTTCTGCGTAGTAATGATGACAAACAGCCCGTAGTAGCTCCCTCTCCTACTATCCCATCTCCTTTTCCATCTTAGAAAACTGTTGATTAAAAAAAGTAGACTACATCGAGTATGAAATATTTTACTGCAGGAATATGTGAATAAGGAGTTGAAGAATATCAGGGTTCTAGAAGTGACCAGACCTTTGCCCATTCAATTAAACATTTCATGACAGGTACTTGCCTAGCAGGATAATGATGCAGAGGAGAATGGCAACCAGTGCCCCTGTGCTAAGGCCAGCAGGGAGGAGCAGGGCCTCAGCACTGCAGGACTGCATGTTCCCCCTGCTGTCGCAGGCACACACTCGGATGGTCAGTGTGCCAGTGCTGCTCTGGATCGGGTAGTCATTGTCAAATATTATGACTGGCAGGAGATAGGTACTCATCTTACTACGGCTGTATCCATTTCTTCTAGTCATAATTCCTGCTGTGTTATCTAGAATGGAAAAGTAGAATAAATAAACATTGCTGGATGAAGTTTTAAGTGTTAGGGGGGTGGGGAGGATGGTACTGGTCAGCAGTTACCTTTGTTGTCTACAATGGAGAAGTTCGGATGAACAGCAAATTCTGGCACCAACTCAAAGAAAAATCTGTGTCCTCGCAGAGGCTCATCTTTGTCAATTGCACTCACAGTCTGTATCAGCTAAAAAGAAAACAGTATTTCATGCTATTTTAGAAATCTTGTGTTTGAGATAAGATCTCTGCTTTTCAGGTCCGGTAAAAATCTAATGAATCTCTATCAGAAGACACAAACTGATTTCCTAAGCCAAATGTTCCCCTCATAAGCATAAAAGAGGTTATAGTAAGCAAAATTTTGTTTTATTATTTAAACATTTAAAGGAGGATTGAAAAAAGGGCCAGTTCTCACTGCAAGACAGCCATGCTGTTTGATTTGTACTCAGCATCTTGCTGTGATACAGAAACAATTGTCCATCTGAATAAGCCATAAACCTCCTGTGGCCTCATGTAGCAAAGACAGAAAGTAGCGTGTAAACCAGTTGTCAAGTGGGTCTAATTCCCAGTCTGCCTTGTCTGCTCCTGGTGATAAATTGGAGTACTGCACTCGCAGGATGTTTGGTTCTCCTGAGGTAATACAGAGAGATGCTTTTCTCCTTCCTAAACTGAAACCTCTGGCTGTGAAGCTTGATAGCTGCCCTAGCGAGATGATTCAAGCCCACCTGAGGAGGAGTGATAATAGAGCCAGCATAGGGTCACAGCAGAGTGGACTAAAAAAGAGAGAAGCTTTAGCAGTACCTCTGGATTGCACAGGCTTTCCTGTTGCATCAAAACATGTGCAAATATGTGTAGCCATGCATATATAGACACACATATATACTAGCAATTTGATTCTGTTTCTATCAATGTGCTGCTAGACTGCTAGGCAGAGGCTAAGGAAAACAGCTGCAGAACTGAGGAAGGAAAAGCTACCAAGGAGTAGCTGTGGTTTGTGAAATGAGTTGCGATAGTTAGCACCACGCCGAGTTGCCTGAGTCATAGTAAATCCAGTGAGCCATACGAATGACTGCTATGTCCTTTGCACGCCCTAGTGGATGTCACACTGGAGAGTGACCCATACTCCATCTTGGCTTGCAAGGAAGTGTTTTAGTTCAATCACAAGATGACAAAGCTTGGTGGCATAAGAATGGGAATAGAGGATGCTGCAACTCATTACAGGCAAGTTCCTGTGGCACCTGAACTTAAAGGCAGAAAGACCTCAGCAGTCAGACTTGTTTCTTTCAAAGCTGTGAGGGAGCCAATTCCTGTCTTGAGGTTTTCAAGTGTTTCCAGTGCGTAGGGTGTCCTGAAATTGTACAGACATCAAAGCTGCTTGTTATCAAAGACTTACTTCACAGCTTGTTTTTCTGATATTTCCAGGGAAAGTACAGCATGACTTCATCAAGAAATACAGTAATTGACAAGTAACACTGATAGAATTTTTAAGCTTTGCAGCAATCAAGTAAGGAATGGCTTTTTCTTGTGTACTTTCTCTGAACATCAGCTTGAGTGGGACTTGAGGATACAGAAAGATTTTGGAGGGTTTTTAGAATCTCTCAGGATGGAACACTGTATTAGACAAACATAATTATAGGGCTACCAAAAGTATTAAAATATTTTTTCTTACTGCATTATTCAGAAACCTGCTACTGCTAGTGCTGCACTGCACAATAAGTATTTGGCCCATTTTTCTAGTTAATTTTGAGATACTTTTGTTACAGCTAATAATATTAGGTTATTATAAAAAAAACACAGTAGAGAAGGTCTGAGTTTGGTTCATTCACTTCCTAGCAGCTCTTTCTAAAATAACCACAAGATTTTTTTTAAACAATTCTCTTTTTATTTTTGAGACATATTGAGGAACTTCAAAGGTAGTTTGTGAACATCAGCCTTGTACAAAAGGACATGACTATGCCAAAGGCAGGGTTATGCAGTTTTGCTAGGTGAGATTAGAATGATAACTACATATTAAGGTCTCTTCACTTTTAAAGCATTTAATGATCATTGGTCTTTAGCATTTTTTTTCAGTTTTAGCTGTTTCCCAAGATTAGCCATATTCCTATGTATGGCAAAGTAGCGTGTTCAGTATGTTGGTGAGTCTCTGATGAAGTCAACATTTTTGCAGTGTCCCATTGCTTTTCTCTTTACTTAATCTGCCTTTGAGAGTAACAATACAGACAACAAGATCAGGATGGTCTTTAATTTTAGTTTTGCAATTTTTGATGCAAAAGGGTAATGTTCCTACAAAAAGAAAAATCCTTCTAATAGGACTAAAATACAAAACTGAAATGAGAAACTTTTCCTCTCTTATTTTATAAGTTTGAAAAGACAGAAAAAGTGTTCAAGTACCATAGAGAAGACAATTAGAATAAGTGATAATATTTGCGCAATTACATACTGAAAAGCTGAAGGAGAAAATATCCTGACAAAATAGCTACCAGAAATTGCTCTTGAGTATCTTGCGGTTTTTTGAGATGTAATCAGTAGGATGTTTGTAGGATCTGGATTTGGTTCCCTTCATGTGCAAATCACATGGAGGAGGACAATTGTGCCAGGCATAGAGGAACCTAATTACATTGAAAAATTAGTGTTGAGGGTAAGGCTGAAGATGGGAAAAAACCTAAAACTTATTACCTGCTCTAACTAGTGGCTGCATAAATTGAGAATCAGCAGGTCTTCCACCAGGAAAGATGGGAGAATAAAAGAACAAATAGAAAGGATGATTGCAGGTGAATTTTTCCAAATGATGATTACATGAAAGGAAATAAAAAATGTTGTCTAATTAAGGGTTTTTTTCAGTTACACAGCTGTAAATAAAAGACAAAGATGTTCATTATAATCACTGCAGAAATGAAAGAGATGTGGCTATTTTTAAGTATCACAATTACATGAAAAAATTTAGTAGTCTTTCCTGTACATTTTGTAATTTCATGTTGGAAATGTATTCTTCCATTCTGAAGCAGTTATGGGCATTAAGTTATGATCACTCTTCACCAGGAGTTCAGAGAAAGATCTCTGACACTGTAAGATCTATGAGGGAAGATTTATTTCAAGAAAATGACTTTTACTCATATATGTTTCAAGCATATCAGGATTAGAGAAGATAAAAAGCATTCTTTCTTCCATAGTTTCCCATGCAAAGGAGCACAATATGGAAAATTCAGCATTATTGTTATTGGTTTGAGGGTTTTGTGTGCGTTTGCATGTGCCTTTCTGTGTGTTTAAAGAAACAGTCTCATACTATTGAGTGCATCTTATTAGGTAAATTCAAGTTTTTAGGGGTCATTTGTCTTTGAGGGTACTGAAAATTTAAGCTTGGGCATTCACATAAAGTTTTCTCTTTCACACTCAGCACAAAGTGGTTGTAGCAGCTTGACAATTTCAGGTGAGTTATAAATGAGCAATTGTTACCATTGGAAAGATTTATTGAAGAATTTCTTTCATGATGAAGCCTGAGATTCTGTTAAAGGTTTTGGGCCTATTTCCCGTTGGCATAATTTTTCTATATGTGGGAATGATTCGATTAGAATACTGCTTTGTGGGTATTTTTCCTTCTGGATATCGTGTTTTTAAGGCCATGACTCACACCACAATCGAAATTATGATTATAACTGATGTTCAGGTTATTTTATAGCTATTCATACTCACCTCTGAAAAAATGATTGTGGATGAATAGATTGCCTAGTAACAGATTCCTTACGTATACTTAGTTCATCCCTAGACGTAGCCTGCTCGTCAGTGTTCTTCAAGCTGTTTTAAGGACAGAAAGTGAGTAAAAGCTAGGTGGGGGAATTCTACAATAACAAGGGGCCCTGTGCACTTCCAAGTATGCTCTTACTGTTCTTGAGGCTGCATTTTTGGACACAGACAGCTGCACAAGTAGAAGACTTTAGTCATGGGCTCAGCCTTGGTTCTACCTCTAAAAGGAGTTTAGGAACCATTAAAACAATATTAAGCTACTAGTGCATCTTTAACAGTATAGAGTTCAGCACCAGCTAGCCACTTCTTAGATGGGCTTTTCAGCCTGTGCTGGCTGGGCATGTCATGCAAATAAATTACAGTTACACACTGGCTCCAGGGTACACACTTCAAAACTGCAGCACCATGTTGCGAACAGATTTGTGAAAGGTTCATTGAAAAAAGCTGAACAAGATGAGGTTCATGTCTGGACACATGCAATATATTTTCAGCTTAAAAATTTCTGCTAATAAAACAAAATTTTAGAAAATTAGAATTTCCGCTTCTTATAAAAACAGCAGCACTTTTGTGGTTGCCATTGTATTTTTAAATCTTTGTTGCAAAATTCCTTCTTTTAAAATTCACTGTAAATAAGACAGTGAAAAATAATGCCACTATCACAGGAATTTAAAGATGGTCTACGGTAGTAGACAGTACCTTTCTGAAGTTTTAAATTCTTCTTTTCTGAAGAAGAATTTACATACAATTTTTATGTAATTGTCATGTAGCATGGAATTTGTACTTCCAGTCTCAGAAAAGTAAGACCACAGGAGACAGACTTTGTTAAACTAGAGATACAGTAACTGCTGTTTAATTTTGTTGTCTGTTGTATGGGATTATAGATATGCAGAGGAGCAGGTCTTCAGTCCACTTGAATCATTTTGGCTTTCATTCTTGTTATATTATGATCTTAGTTAAACCTGGGTGTTGTACAACAGAGAAATTTCTCACGTCATTTATCTACTTTCAGCTGCTTCAGAGATAAGACTTTAAAACATCAGTAGGCACTTGAGAAAGAAATGTTTGGGACATATTGCTGTTTGATTTTGTCTGACACTTTTTTCAGAAGTACTACAGGAGAGAACAGAACAAATCCTGGATCTTGGAGCACTGGCTTTGTTATTCTTGAAATTTATTAAGCTTGTTTTTTGCTACAAATGCTTCTCAAAGAATCTGGAATGATCTTGTCGCTTTGCCTGCAATAAATTATGAAAAAACATATTGTGAGAGAGGCTATGCTTTTGACAATCATCAGAACGTAGTAGTGTGCAGATGCTGTGGGGGAATGTTGGAAGAACAACTTTGTGTTTCTCCTGTTCTTTCTTTCTCTTGCCCATTTTCCTACCTGTATGATCTGGTAGGGCCAATCACTACCTAATCTTGAATGTATTAAAAATACAGCACAGTGTAAGTGGATGGGATGAAGATTTTTGTAGATTTTAAAGTGGCTACATTCTCTCTAGGAGTGAAGTAATAATATAGTTTAAGTGTCCCCACACAGAAGTGTTTCAAAATCTGTCCAGATGTCAGTGAATACCCATCTTGACATTTTGTGCCTTGAATGATCACACATGTTCAGCTAGCTGCAGAAAGCAGCCCCCATCACATGTGTGTAAGCTTGAATAGACCTTTGATCTTGATGCTTTATGACTTCAGAAATATTCTAAAATGCCCGCCACTTAGCAAAGGTTCATGTTTGGTAATGTGAAACAGTTTGGTTTTCAAGTTTTGGCTCTGTTCCACAAATATGTTGGCAGTCTTAAAGCAGGACTGAATGTTTATCAGAAGGTGGAAAATTTTCCCTTGAATTCTAATTCTTGCCTCAGAAGAGACAGACTATTAGGATAGATTTCTCACTAAATCACACCAATAAGTGTCTATCTGGAGAAGGTAGCTACATCATATAAACAACTCATGAATGTTAATTGTCAATGGCCACATGAAAAATGTGATCTCTGTATGCTCCATCTGAAAAAGGAAGGGGGGGTATGGAGACTAATGAAAAAAATATCTGCCAGCTTTCTGAAAGAGGAAAGAAGCTCTTTCTCTCTTCTGGTGTCTGAGAGCTCCTGAAAGGCAGGAAAGAATATAGCATCAGTTGAAAAAAAGTGACCCAGGTTATTTTCTTGAGTGTTATTATTGATGAGTGTTGAAATTAGCTAAACAGTTACTAGCAAATTGTGCAGTTAAATCAGTCTCCTTTTCAAGTAAATCTTTCCGGTTTCCATGGAGAAGACTCATCCTCTAATTCAGATAAAAAGACCCAATTAATTCCCGTGACAAGGCCATGAGAGATCTTGTACCAGAGTCGTCCCCACAACAGTCCCTGGGGCTCTAGCACACCATCAAAGGATTAAGGCTTTCTAAATTGTACAAGAGGAAGGCTGCATCATACTTTTCTTTATCCTCTGTATTAACCAGTGGAACAGGACTCGCATGGTGACAAATATGTTCCAGCCTAATGAACATAGCTGTTTATGCACCTCTAGTGATAATGTTTCTCCCCAGTCATACCATTGTTTTTGGGAGACAAAAGAATGGCAGGGGAGGAGGAGAGACTATAAGATTTTCTTCCCTCTGACCCTCCTAAGGCTATGTGAAAAAAACACAATGAATGGAGCCTCAAATATCTGCTGATGTTGAGAATGAGTAATTTCACTTGGCGACAGAGAGCAATATTTGATCATTCTGACTAATTCCTGAAGCAACTGAGATTTAGAGATCAGTGTTATTAATATCTGGGTCCAATTAAAAAAAAAAAGAAAAATTAACTAAATATATTTATCTTCTCAGTCTGGCTTTCCTGCTATGGGCACCAGATGTAGAAGCACTACTATGACGTGTCAGGAAGCAATAATGATTTTAATCAGGCAGCCACTTTAGGTGATCTCTAAAATAAGGTGTAGTAGTAGTAAATGAACACAACAAAATTCTATATCTTTATTGTATTCTAGGGGGACAGCTAAACATAAGCAATACAGGCTATCTAGAACTTAGCATCCTTGACCAAAATATTCAAGCCTGTATACATATATTCGTTGTTATTTGCAGGCGCCAAAATAAAAGTAGTCTCATGTACTGAAGATAGTATGGTCTCTGAAATACTAAGTCAAATATATGTAAATGTCCAGATATGAACTCAGGTGCCTTTCTTGATGAACCCATTTGTTAACAAATTAAAGAACAGTCTGGATCTCTCATTATTCTTCAGCTACACTCGATGCACGCTATCTTTTTAGCATTTTGTGGATTTTTCCAAGTAGAGAAGGTAATTCCTGGCTTTACATTGGTACGCCAAATGGAAGGCAGGTCTGAATAATAGTACCCCTATCTAATGGGACTCTGTCATCTCTGTTGTTAGGAAAACACAGAATTTACCAGAAAGGTAAATGAAATTTTATACATTAATGGATATTTCATCAAGTATGGAAAGTGGGTTAAGGAAACTGACAAGCAGTATGCCTGGATCAAATTTGGTTCAAATATATGACAAAACCTGTGTTTGCTAGTTGATAAAATTCCACATGTTTAATTTCAATGAAATCTTCATTTATATGCTTCGGAACCTTTCATTGTGTTATGCAAATAAAATACATGAGTCATTTTGCTATCAGACATTGTACTGAGATTTAAAGGTTTATTTGTCGCAACTTCACCTTGTGTTTCTTGTACAGACAGAATTTAGGTCATATGCTAGCTGTTTGAAATTAATGGCAAGAATTACTTGAATGTATTTGTCCAAAACCAGGACAGTATTCTACCTGGAAAAACAGCTTATAAATCATAAAACAAAACTATAAGGGTACAACAGACAGAAGTTTAGGGAATTTTCACTCATTGTATAAGGCCTGAACTGTATTCTTATGTGACAATTTATGTCACTGGTTAAGACCAAATGTTCTGATCATAAAACTCAGTTGTTTTGAAAGGTGCTCCTTGTTCATTCCTTCCACTGTTTTAATTTAATTCATGACTGCCTTTGATATGCATATTACTGTATTTGTGTCATTTCCATCAAAAATAGTAAGACTTTCTTGAAAAGTATTAAAATAATGGTCAAGTACCTATTCAAAGCCAAGTGATTTAATTCAAAGTGTCCTCTGTCTTCCTTCTCCACTCACCTAAATTCCAGTATTAGATGCAATGAATGAAAAATAAGCAGAAATTAATGCAAACTCCAGAAATTCCTGTATCCTCTTTTTCTACCTTTTTTGGTCTCTGTTTTTTTATTTTAATTTCTTTTCATTTGTTAAACCATTCATAAAACACCATTTGAATTGCAGCTGGTAAATTGTATGTCTCTATCTAGACATCTCTACTCTGTCTAGAGTTCTGTAGGACCTGAAATTCTACACTCAACTCAGGTATCATCTATGCTGCTGTCACTGCAGCCCCTGTGGCTGTGTTAAACACAACATTGGGCAGTGACCAAGGTAAAACATGAGCACACTTCCCGATGGGTGTCCATATCCCCCAGCCCTGTAAAGCCTTTGAGTGATGTATGGTCACTGCACTCTATGGAAGAACAAATGATGTTATGTTCTGATCCTTTCCACATACTTTCTGTGAAGTTAGGCAGCTTTGGTTGGATGATGTCAGCACAAAACTAGTGAGACAGAAGGACAGACCTAAGCTATGTTTGGGGCTTTACCTGGCCTCTCTCGACTAAAGTAGGAACCCACTCAGGTTTGTTCTAGCAAAAAAAATTATCTCAATTTTTTCTTCCACTCAAAAATGCATTAGTCTAGAGAAGAGGATCATGCATGGACTTAGGCCCATGCTTGAAAGACAATCTCAAGGTAGCCAATAGGCTACTAAATCCATTTTTTTGGTAAATACTTTCACAATTTAAAATCAGCAAAGCATACGTCTTTCTTCACAGGATTTGAAATTGAAAGGCTGACTGGGTTTAGCATAAATAGATGTGGGCTTTAGCGGAAGTAATATTAAAGGATTTCTGTAATATCTTCACTCTGAGTTCCGTCGGTCTGCCTCCTTTCTCAGTTCCCAGTTATCACTGTATTTTCTCTACAAATCTTGTTATTGTCTTTTCAGACTATTACAGAAGTGCTGAGATAGATAGTTTAGAAAGGAATATGGATGAGCTTTGACCAAATTCAACTCAATTCCAAATTGAATTTTAATTTATAATGAAAACAGTTGCATTATCTCTTATTTTTGTAAAAGTTTATTTTTTTGCATCTTCTTTAATGAATCATAATAAAAGATTTTCCTACTTTGTGTACTTAAAGATGTGGCTACATTAACTCAGGCTTTGAAAAAAATCCAGAAAGAAACAGAATTATCAAACAGCACAAAGAATTTTGTAGCATTAAGCATAACTATTTATGAAAAATATTTTCTGATACTAGCAATGAAAAAACACCTTAAAGTACAATTTTGTATTATATGTTATGTTGTTATATTAGAGTAAAATCCTGCATTTTTTTATCTCCTCAAATCTCTTCTGAATCAACTGGTAGTTTCTGTAGAAGGTAGGGAATAGAGGAGTGTTGGTCTGCAGTTGTTCAAATTAAGATACACTGAAGTTTTCATGATGATATTCCAGGATAATCTCATTACAAGTTCTTCAGTAGCATAAGTATTTTTTTACCTGTCCTGCTTTTGCATTTTCGCAAACAAATGTTTCATAGTATTTGGCAAATTCTGGTGCATGATCATTTATGTCTAAAATCCGGATGAAGACAGGTATCTGGCTACTTTGTTTAGGATTATCTGAAACAAAAAAATTATTTAAATTACAATGCAAAGATTTACAGTCTGTGGAAAGACCTGAATTTATTATTTTTTCCAATAGATACTAGAAATTTTCATTTATCTTGATTATATTAAAACAATTGTATTTCATTTTCTAGTGACATATATCCCACATGCATAAAAGCTCTATTTATACTTAAAACAATTTATTCTATTGTAGTATATGTATTTTGAAATAATACAAAGTATACTTAAATCGGTTTGCATTGAAAACAAACCACTGAGTTATTATGGACTTCTATTCCATACATCAGTGCAGTAGATGATTCATTGCAAAATCCGTTTCCTGAGGCTGAGCTGTCAAGAACATTTACTTCTGCAAAGCAGTAAAGCAGTTAAACAAGTGTCAGTTAACAGCAATAACACCACACACACACACAAAAAAAAACAACCAACGAAAATTGTCCTTTCTCCCCAAAATGTAAAATCCAAAACAAAAAAAAACTGAGTAAATGTAGATGTTATCATCAATTGATCTTCACAGACTTGACCTCCAACTTCAAGCTATTGCTAGTGATGATTTTTGCAGTACACATACTGAAAATGGAAATTGTATTTGGGATATAATGGAAAAGCATTTATGAGGAAAAAGAATCAGTCTTTCTGAAAATGGAGATATAATTCATCTCTCCATATTACCCAACTCCCAGACTGTTAAGCATGTAGACTCCTGGGAAATCTATATGGAGAATGAAGGAAGCGAGAAAAATTGTTCCCTAAAATCAGCGTCTTTGTTTCCCCTCTGATGACTGTTATCAGTCGGCTGGAAAGAAAAGGCAGACAAGAGACATCCAGATCTAGAAGGGTCCAACAAAATAGTAAAGAATCCAGGTGAAAGACTTAGGGCTAGGGTTTGCTTCAGACATGGAGCAGAAAGAATTTCCTCAAGTCTTCGCTTTAAATAAAGATGTTTCCTATGATCAGTTAAAGCAGTTGAAGTAAACCATAATTTCTTTCCCTGTTTACAGTGGTCATTCTGACAAAGTATTATTTTCCATCACAGACATCTTTTTTCCCCAAGGATTTTCCTGAAGACTTTGCTTAGTATAAAGCCAGTGTATCCCACCTGCACAAAACTATTTTCTAGGAATTCACAGGGAACCCATTAACTTGTCTAATGTGTACTGTACATGATTTTGTTGAGCCTGAGAATCCCAAATTATGTTTTCAAAAATGGGCAAAGTTAATCCTAAAGTAGTAAATTGAACTTTCAGATGTGCGTTTACAGGTGCTGTCTATTGATAATATCTGAATAAAGGCAAAACTAATGAAACTAGATAAATCAGATACTGGAGAATTTCAGTCTTTTCTCAGTTCTAATGTTCTTCCAAGATAAATGATCTCCAACTTACTGATTTCAGTTGCTATGACAGTGATGTTGTGCCAGGGAGTTTCTTCACGGTCAAGTGGCTTTGAGATGAATAAGGATCCATTTCCTGAATAGATGTTGAATATTCTGTCAAGGTCAGTGTGTCGATCCACAGAATATCTGTAAAGACACAGTACAGCTGAGCATCATATCTCCTGTTACAGTCTCTAGTCTAGCTCACAGCCACCTCAGAATCTTTTCTAATTTTGACTGTGGTTAGTCAAGAATGTTTTCTTTACAATTAACCTAAGCTTTCCTGTAGCTACCTGAGGAGTGCAGCATGTTGCAAATATTGAGAGACCAGTTTTCAAGACTAGAGAGTGGGATGAAGACCAAAGTATTTATGTGGGCAGTTTGTTAGACTGATATTTGAAAATACATTTTAGCTTAAAAGTGAATGCTGGAATAACAACTAAAAGTGAACTTCCTTAGATAATATTTTTGAAAATTAATTGTTTCTTGGAAAACTCAGTCATCAAAGGACACACACTGCAAACGTAATTGATATTGCTGAAATGTCACAACGACCATCAAAATCACTAGTAAAATCTTTAGACTAGTTGTTGTTTAAGAAGAAAGTTCTTAAAAATCGTATTTTATGACTCTTGCTTTTGCTTTGTTATTTCCCAGCAATGAAAATCTTATTTTACAGCTGATTTTTAATTAGTAGTCTAGCAGTTTGCAGCTTAAACTGAGATTTTACACGTAGATTGGTTAAAAAAGATTATATTTTCTTCCTCCTCTTACCCCTCCTGCCCCAAACTGTACTGCTGCAGGACAGAATAAGTCATAAATGCAGAAATCAGGTTTTCTAGTAAGTTACATGGTAAATACAAAAATTTCAGTGCTGTGTCTGTCACTGCAGATAATAATAGCAGATGGCTAACAATTACAGAAGTTTCACAGCACTGAACTCTTCCCTCTAACTGTTGTGAGTTTTTCACAATCATTTCTTATTTAACATAATGTGATCATTAAATACTTAAGCTATGGAACATGGTAGATGGTGCTGTGTTTAGGAGATTACAAAGGTACAGAAGGCTGACCGCCATCAACCAGCAGAAAGTGTAGAAATACACAATGTTGAGTATTTTACATAAATTTGCTGTTGGAAACATAATATAAAAGCATAATCTTACAAAGAGTTTGGTGAAAGTACTAGAATACGATGCCAGTCAAATGCTGGCTTCTCCGTCCTGTTTACCTGGTGCCCATAGGCTGTCCTTCAGAAGCATACCCTGCACAGTTAACTGTGTTTGTCTTCACAAGCTCCCGAAGAAATTTCTGTGCTTGACACTTTCAGTAGCCCTTATGGGCTTCATGAATCAAATGTCATCTATTACATTGCACTCTTATGACACTTTGTGCATGAGACCTGTCCCACATCTAAAGCATTATATATTGTGTAATGTCTTACTTTACTGCATTCTTTGTTATATCCGGATCTTGGGCTACAACCTGCCCAATAATGCTTCCTTCCTTGGCATCTTCGTCTACCTCTATTAAATACCAGGGTCTGCTGAACACTGGAGGTTCATCTATGTCTTCCACAGAAATTTTGACCAAAGCTGTGTCTTTGAATGGCCCCAGCTGAAGAAAACGAGGATCAGGATGAGTGTTTGTTGCTTCCACTCTTAAGGTGTATAACATCTTGTTTTCAAAATCC
Organism: Opisthocomus hoazin; assembly: GCF_030867145.1. Lineage (NCBI taxonomy): Eukaryota > Metazoa > Chordata > Aves > Opisthocomiformes > Opisthocomidae > Opisthocomus > Opisthocomus hoazin. The sequence goes on from NC_134416.1 coordinate 102,665,675, forward strand.
AAACGCTGGGGAGCAAATAACAATTACAAAGAAAATTGTGTCACTTTACAAGATAATGCTGAATTAGAAGTGTAGGCGCTAATTATCTATAAATGTTAAGATTAATCTAAAATTTAATGTATCTTCGAGAAGATGGAGTATATTAGGGCTTATTCTAGGAATAAGAAAAACAGGGAGTATTATAGGGCAATAGGACAACTATGATCCCTCTGCCTACTATTTGTTCAGATTCCTGGAAAACCAGGAGGGTTCAGTCTATGGAAAAATAGAAAGAGAGAAAGAAGCAGGGAAATTGGACTCAATCCACAAGTAGGAATTGCTAAAGGTCTTATTTATCTCATCTTGTTTGTGGGAACAAGAACAATTACCCCAGCTCTAAATGCTCTCTGTCGTATTTTGTTTTTCCTTATTCCTCCCCCATTACCTTTTACCCTTGCCTATCTTGCAGCAGAAGCAACCCCGACCTGTCCCTTGCCTCCATATTCCAGTGAGAAGAAAAACAGTGAAGTCTGGTTTCCAATCTATGTGACATTTATAATAAGTATATCCATATATGCATATATACATTCATATGTGCACACATATGCATGCATGCACCTACATAAATATACATAAGTTTGCAAATATATGTGTAGAGATCTATATTTTTTATATATGTATATATCAATTAAGTGTTACTGATATGTTCTGTAAGGATAGAATAAAAAATAGTGTTCTGAGTTTGACAGTCTGAATGCTAAAATGCAACCACTGAATCTGTCAGACAGGGTATTTTCAATCAAATTTCTGCCCATGTCTTTGCTCTTTGGACTTCCATTGACATAATCTGTAACAATTTAAGTTTCAGCTAGATTGGACTTAAACAAAGACAGAATTTAGGTACCGAAGATACCTGACTGTTGAACAGATTAAAGAGGGACAGTTTAGCCTTGGAGATGTAAACTCATCAAACTTCAAGTGAGCCTCCAACCCTTGTAAACCTTACTGCAGCATTCTCCTGACAAACCCCACTGTGAACCGAACCCCTCCAGGTTTTCACAGCCCTAATTCAAAAGTAGTGTGTGTGAGAGTATATATATTGAAGAGACAGCAACTACTGAAATATTGCTTTATGTGAAGTGACATGCCAGTAAATTTCCCTCGAGACTTGAAAATAACAGATACCTGCCAAAGAAAGAGAAGAACAAAACTAATACAACAACTCCTTGGCAGCCTGACCCCTTGTGAGATCTACCCTTCCCTTCCCTGGAAAAAGAAGAATAACTGTAACACGTGGAGAGCTAAGTACATATAAAACAGAGGAAGAAAAAATAAACCTTTTTGACAGTTATAATCCCTTCCTGTGTGTCCTTGTCAGTGACGATATCAAACATGTCTGATCCATCCCCACTGGAAATGCTATACTCAATCTCTGCATTTTCACCCACATCAGGGTCATTGGCTTTAATTCTGCCAAGAGGAGTCCCAGGCGGTGCAGACTCTGGAAAGCTGAACTGGTAGGTGCCTGGAAGAGTGAAATCAATTTAGTATTTTGAGATGCTTCGTTCTTCTGAATAATAAACATCTTCAATTTTACCTGGATTTTTTAAGTAATCTGAAGGTTGAAACACTTTAAGAAATACGCTGTTCATCATCATACTAAACTTTAAAACAGGGTTTGGGATTGATTGACAAACTCACAAAAATTTCAACTGCTTCTTCAAAGTCATTACTACTGTGCTTTTAATGCTTTTTTTCTTTTCTTTTTTTTTTTTCAGCTATAAGCAACAGAGAAGCTCGACAATAAGGCACAAGTTCTAACCTTGATTATTTAACTATATATATATTTTTTCTCTCAGTTTTCTAGAAAAGTTCCCAGATACATTTTGAAGCAGTAGGGGAATTTCTTTTGTTTTCTCAAGGCACAGGAGTGGTAAAAACCAGTGTTGATTTTGGAAAGAGACTAAAATAGAATAGGCTTATTTTTTATTCTTTTGAAAAATATATTCAAGATCTGTAGGTGTTCTGTGTGAAAGCAATTCATTCATCTGTTATTAGTAATATGTACTAAAGAGTCATGGTAAAAAGGATTTGGAAACATGTTCATGTTAATTGCTACAGTTAATTGAAATGCAGATACATTCAGATTTTCTTTAATTTACTCTACACATACTTTTTGTGCTTTTTCAATTGTTTTCCTTTAATGTTTTTATAATCAGGGTTTGCTAGAAAGAATTCGACTACATAGACACTTTGATCTTGCCTATGTATATGAAAAGTGAGTTTATATGTATTATCTGACAACATTTGCGTTAAAAACCTAATTAACAAGATATGCTGTTGCAGAAAAAGTATTAATCAGATGGTTTTCTTGAACAGTCAGGACGAGACAAAGAAGACCTTTTGTCACTAACGAGGCATAAATGTTTCTAAATCTCTATTTTCTGTTATTTGCTACCAAGAAAATGTAAAAAAAAAATCTGGTGTATGCAATGTTTTACATGTGACATTCCAGAATCTGATGTTTCTTTTGATCTGTTTTCTCATGTAAATTAATATTAATTTACTAAGTGAAGTGGTAGCATTTGAATAATACCTTAAGAGTCTGGACCTGATCAGACTAGCACCTGATAAAATGCACAATCCTTATTTGAAGAATCCGAAAAGAACCTGTATAAATTGTATTGACCTGTACAGTCAAATATCTTTCTTGCAACTAGCCTGTTTTATACATTTGCATGTCCTTTGCTTCTTTTAAAACACTGAAAGGATCCTGAAGATTCCTTTTAAGTACAAGGACTATACCAAACAACCGAGTGCTGAATGAATTTCTGTCCTCAGTTGTCTAGACTAAGCACAAAAGACTGTCACTGCAAATACCTTTTATTTATATACATGTGTAACAAAACGGAAGCTAATGGTTGATGCTAAACTGTATTTGCTGTTACGGGTTCAAGGTGGTAAGAGAAAAATCAGCAGTAAACTGTTTGGCTGCAGTCCACACAGACTAAAATGCATGTTATCACCTTAAACCAGGCTGAAAATGGGATGAAAATTAGGATTCCTGGCAGCTAACCATAAATTTGACAGCTTGCTCAAATTCAAGAGTTTGACAGGTGAGCCAGAAATACTCTAAGTACAGATATAATCATGCTACTTACGACTTTTTTTAAAGTAAATAGCCCCTTGAGAGCTTTCGCATCTTCAAGCATTCCTTATTTTTGTGGTGCTATGTGAGTGCTACACATTTTCGGCATGCAAGATGTCTAATTTGATTTAGAATACAATTGAATTAAAAACATGTGAGATCTTCATTATGGTGCCTTTTAAACTCAGTTTAGGCCTATGTCTTTTAACTGTCTAGGATTCCTTTCAGGAAACAAATTAACCAGAAAATCTGTTCCTTCTTAATGCAGTTTGTATAACCAGTACTCCACAGTGCACTCTGCCATTTTCCTTTCTTCTGTCCCTCTAAGAAATCAATCTTTAGTTCTGCAGTTCCTTGACATTAACTCCTGTTGCTTCCATTTGCAATTCACCCTCTGCTTTGGAAAACATTTTCACATATTGTTGCCTCTCATGAGAGAAAATGAAAGATAACTGTTTTTGGAAGGAGCAGGCTTCCAGAACTGGATAGTTCTTTGAAGGTATGCCCCTCTTTATAACTATCTAAGAAGACATCAAAATCTCCAGGTATTTCTCTATGTTTTATTTTCTACAGAGTGTTGAAAACCACCCTGCTGAGGACAAAGAAAATGAAAGGGAAGGACAATCAGCAAACCAAAAATGGCACCATTGAATAGATCCCACAGCAGGTCTTCTATAGCCTATCCAATGTGTTTCAGTGATGTTCAAAGTAGAAAGCTACAGAGAATATCATATGAGGCGTCAAATTATGTAATTTTCTCAATAATTAAGTACCAAGACCAAAGCTTATTGAAATAATCAGAAGAACTTCCATAGACTCCAGGCTTCAGCTAATCTTGAAAGAATAGCATCATAAGGAACAAAGGCTAAGGAGACTGATAACCCTAAGATATTTTGCAGTTCTATGCATTCTTCATTATATTTTTAACATTTATTTTATTTTAATTTAATTTAATTCAGCAACAATGCTTACAAGGCAATGTGCTACACTGCTCTCTAATTTAGGTTCAAGAACTCATATTTGCTGAAATATTATGGGATATATTATGCTATACATGTTTAAGCAGTATCCCGTCCTGAAGTCAAACAGGAAGGCTGGTTAAAAATTTCTGTTTGAGTTTGCCATATGAAGGTGATACTCAGCAAGTAAACTCTGAATGTGAAATCATATTTTCTTTAAGAGGACTGCAGTACTTCCTCTCCACTCTCTTTTTAAAAAGCTATCTGCTATCATGAATAGAGATAAAAGAGGATGATACATATTTTCAAGAATCCTTTCTCCCACACTGTCCGAGTTTTCTAATACTTTTAAAAATCTGTTTTAGATTGACCTGTTTATACTATTCTGAGTGTACTTATTGCTATAGTACTGAAGTGCTTTTTAAGTTTCTTCAAGTCCAGGAGAGCATTTTCTAAATCAGCTCTGTTTGTTCAGTCCTTGGCGAATCTGCAAAAAGAGCCAGTTAGGTCCCCAATCAGTGCCTACAAGCAATTCAAATTTTACAATGTGGACATTTTTCCACCAAGCACTGAACTGAGGCTGTAAATTTCTTCTCTCTGCAGCCTATCAAACTCTTATCAGATGCTGATTATAACAATTTGGGATTGGATTTAAAGCTGTAGCCTAGGATGAAAGGATCTGTAGTATCTGTGAAGCTTTCTGTATTGTACAGCTTTCTGTCATTTGCCATGTTTTATTCTACAGAAGTACTTTAAAAAAACTTACATGTGTCAAACTGTTCTAGATTATCAAAGTCATTCAAATCAAGAGCTGAACACAAATTACAAGTACCTGAACCAAATGCTTAGACTTGCAACAAAGCATACCACCTGATCAACTCTGCCTGGGCAAGGCGGTACGTTAGAAAATTTGCTGATTTATTTTTCTTGCCTAAACATATGGAACTACAAGTGCCTCCAAAAACTGAACCCTAGATTTTGTAATTAAATTTGTCTAAAGGTTTTCAAGTCCCTGAAGTTAGCCTAAGTTATTGTTACAGCTCACATTCCTGTAAGCAGAGTAAGAACGAGAAGTAAGTTTATCATTCCAAGAAATATTTTACTATAAAAAAATGGGGGCAGAGATTCCCACTTGCCTTAATAATGCTGCAACATAAACAGATACAGAAGTGGGCCAGTATTTATACTAAAAAAAGGGAGAAAAAAAATTCCAGATGTTGACAGTGAAAGAGCTGATTTTAGAGAGGTTCTTTGGAAAACAACAGAACTATTAGATGCTCCATACTCTGGGGGAAGCGAGGCGGATTGTCGTTGACATCAGTCAGCGTGATGTTTACAGTAGTGGTCCCTGATAGTCCTCCCATCTGGCCTCCCATGTCTTTGGCCTGGATGACCACTTGATACTGTTCCCTGTTTTCTCTGCTCATGTCTGGTAAAGCAGTCTTGATTATGCCTTGGAGAAGAGAGAAAAAGACAAAGAGGTGAAGGTGAAGAAGCACCACCAACTTTAATCTCAGAGTTTTTAAATGGATTCATGTAAGATATACTGTGCAGATGTTAATCCATAGCAATCAAAATAATGTATACTGTAATAATTCTTTTAATTTATGGCTGATTTAATTTGATATAAAGAAAAGAGAAATAAATGTAACAGTGATATTATTGTTTGTGATGCACTAAATTAATTTAATTACTCTTTCAATGAAAAAATATATATTTGTTGAATTAATGGAATTTTCCAGCTACTATGCCAGTTATAATTTTACAGCATTATGTAATCTCCATCCCTGATGAAGTTTTCATATTATAGCACAAAGCTGAACTGTGACATTCTCTGGATTCATTCTTTTCGACTGTAATAGATCACAGATTTTAATGCCCAGTGATGGCCACTGTAAGTCAGCCAGGGGTATAGCTAATAAAAGAATCAGACAAGACTGTAAAATTAGTATTGGAAAATCTTTTTTAGGTGCCAGTCTCAAGAATTTCATAAATTTAATTTAAATGTCTCAGATTCTAGTACAGCACACAAAAAGGGTAGGGACCTCCGGTGAGAAAAACTAAAAATCCCTGATTATATCCCTGAAACAGCCTGAACAAAGAAGTTACCTCAGTCCTCTTGGGATCTAGAACCTAAAAGACCTTTTCATTAAAGTGGGCACACATGTTTCCTTTTAGAAAACCAAACAGAACTTTGGCCATGTGACATGACCACGTGACTCTTAGTATACTTTTGATAGTATACTTTTGATATAATGCCCTTGCTTTGTTTTAAAAAGAAATTGTTTCAAAAGGAAGTTATACATCATTTGAGCATGGTCAATGGATTAGGAACTTCAGACATTCTGGGAAAAATTGAACTTCAGTTCTGGATTCTCAAACCAGAACAATTCTGATAACATGCAGGAACAACCTAATGCAATGCCTGCCAAGTCTTATGTGCATTAGAATTAGGTATCTGGAGGCAAATTCTTCTTCTGCAATAATATTATAACAAAAAAGGCATACTTTTATTGTGATTCCAATTTCCATTTAGAAAAGGTGTATCAGCTTGGTGTCAAGTCATATGATGCCATACAACTGTTTTTAATATTTATTTATTTAAATATTTAAATGCAAGTGAAAAGTGTCTTGATTTCTGTCTCCTGTCATTGCAAAAAGTAAGACGGAGTGAATTGCTAACCTGTTTCGGGATCCACTGAGAAATATGGCTGTCCTTGGAGGATGCTGTACACCACTTTAGCACTGTTGCCATAGTTAGCATCATCAGCATCTGTGGCTGTCACTTGAATAACAGATGTACCTAAATGGGTACCAAAGAAGGAATCAGCAGGTTTTAAGAAGGCACCTACTTCTTGTAAACCACATAGGGGGTTTCACTATTGAATACAGTAAAACATCAAACAGCATGCAGTGGACAAATCCAGTGTTATCCTACCCAAGAAGACAGTAAAATAAAGTCTCGTCTTCCTCGTGACTTAAATGAAAAGCATTATCACTTAAGTTTCATACTTCAGTCAAATGTGAGTAAGTGCATTGGCTGCCACATATCTTTGAAATCCAACACAGCATTAGGTTTTTTTAGGTGATCAAACAGGTTTGAAGATTGTTCTCTGGTAATAACATCACCCCAGTTGAGACTTCACATACAAGGTAGGTAGCTGCTGTGTGAAAGGTACCATAATGACTCTTAAGTTTGCCTTAATGAGTAAATTAACCTAAAGCAAATTTCCCCATAATAATTTTCTGCTTAGATGACAACCTCCAAATACCTGGTCAGACTGAATAAATAATTTTGACTCATCCTAACTAATTTTTAAGATGCTTTTAATAAATTAGCTTGATTTTGTAATAATTAATTCTGGGGTGTTTTTCTCTCTTGATCAAAATTATCCACCTATTTGGCAAATAACTGCCATTAAATGATAACTACATTTTTTCAGCATTCATTTATTTTGCATGAAAATATCTTACCCATGTCCTGTGATCGCAATGAAGAGAATATGGGCTATATGCACAGTGAGACAATACATTTGGTGTAGTTTATGGATTAGAAGCAAATGAAAGCTTCTGTAAGGCCTTTCTTGTAAGATATAAACAAAACTGTTCTTCACAAGCTTTTATTTCTAAGCAATTTTCAAGACGTCAAGATACATTTTGCTAACACAATCTAGAGCTGACAAATGTCTGGGTAAATGCAGGCAGTCCAATAGCTGGAAGGGTAAAGGTCTTTAACTCCTTGCCAAGGGCAGAAAGCTTACTGAGAAGTAGCTCTTTACCCGCTTTTTCGCTGGGTATTTTTTATGTATCTCACTTTCCTTAGAAGAAAAATGTCTAGAGAGTGCTATTCACTTAAGTGATATCATTTCCTCTTCCTTTCTTTCTTCACCCTCAGCCTCTCTAGACTGAAGTTCACCAAGATAACTTGCAATCAAGTATCTGTCTTGACTATAAATTTAGAAGATGCTCATTTATCTGTGACTAATGGAGTTGAAGTGAATAATCTCTACTGTCACTCTTCAGTGTATATGAGGGATGGGGGAAAGTCAAAATCCAGAGTAATCAAAACAGATTTATGGGAGCACAAGTTATTATTAGGTCCTGTTAGATGCATGTATTTTCTCGTAGTACGTAGTACCTCTTTACACAGAATGGTTTTACCTACATAATAGTAATAATTCCCACTCTTTCAGGTTATCTGAACAGAATGACAAGAGGGGACTAATATTTCTTTTTCTGCAACAAACGATCAGAACAAAGTTGTAAAAATGCTTTGTCACATTTCATCAAACTCTGAAAAGCATTTTTGCCATCAGCAATCTAGATTACTTTTTGCCTGGTTAAAGAGTTAGAGGTCATCTCTGTGCCAAGCTGAGCTGTAAAGATAATCTTGAAGAACCAAATAAGCACAATTTTAGCACTAACTGTGTCCAGCAGAACTGCTTATCTGGACAAAAAATGAAGACAATTTTTTGAGAAATGTGAATTTCCATGAGTCCTTTTTGTTTTCAGAAAAGCAAATCAGTTAAGTCCCATGCCTCCTCAAGATTAACAGGGAAAGGGGACTCAATATCACTTGGTTGCTTATAAAAAATGTAAAGGTAATCAGTAGAATCATATGCTTATGCTGTGTGCCATTGTAGTGTTTAGAAGTTCAGAATCAGGGGAAATGTATATGTCCATCCTGCCTCCCCCCAAAAAAAACCCAAAATATCTTAATCAAGAAAACTTCTTGCTGTGGCCTTCTGATCTAGGCACTGTCTTGGGACTGACATAGAAGTTTGAGTATGGTCATAACAACTGAATGCACATGAATTTTCTTTTCCTAGCATACGGTTTTGATGAAAAAAGAATGCTGAAGACTGTTTTGAGAATGATTTTTTTTTTTTTTTTTTTTTTTTTAAGAAAGGCATTTCAAAGCTCAGGGCAGTCTTTGGGAAATTTCTGTCTTTGTCTCATTGGAATGTATATCTTTGTTTCATGAGGCTCAAATGCATAGAGTTATGGTTGCTGAGGACAGTACAGAAGCTGTACTTGAATGTAGAATGAGAACTCATCACAGTTTGCAAAATACTGGTGTTTTATTTGTTGAATTCTGTAGAGTGGTGAAAAAATAGTGTTATAAGAGCTGCTGCTTAGTAGTAAACTAATTGTACAATTGTGAAAAATTATTAACAAAAGTATATCCTCAGAAAATTTAGTGTTGGCATGCAGTTCACTCTCTTCTCTGGCAACAGTCTGCTGTGTCATAAAGAAGGATCCTCACAGATGATAGGCAATGCTTGTGCCGCTTCTCTTTAAGAGGAATGAAACTCCTCTTAGTTTTTGGGGTCCAAAATCAAACCCAGAAAGGCAGTGAAATAAAGGAACTCAGCAATAATCACGAAATATTTGGTAATGAGACAAAACTAGTTTGGATCTTTTTAATCAAAGATAACTATGTCCTATCCTCACACCCAACTGAAAGGTACCCACAGAATGTGGCTGTATTTATTCATTTATTTATTTATACTCCAGATTATGTCACAAGCAGCCTTTTGCCCAAATTTTTCAGCAGTAGTCAGCATGATTAAAATATGAATCAGGCTGCTACTTTAGAAATTAGAAGCTTTCTGAGATATTTCCACAGCTGCCAAGAAGAGCAGAAATAAAGGAGTGAAGTAGAGCCTGGGAAGATATGGGGGTGAGGGGAAGGTATTTCAGTTTTTGTCTTTGTTTCTCACTAACCAACTACATTTTTAATAAGCAATAAATTAAATTAATTTTCCCAAGTCAAGTCTGTTTTGCCCCGGATGGTAATTGGTCAGTGACGTCCCTGTCTTTATTTCAGCTCCTGAGCTTTTCCATCATATTTTCTCTCCATGTACCATTGAGGAGGAGGAGTAAGAGAACAGTAGGGTGGGCTTCTGGCAGCAAGCCAAGATCAAACACACCACACAACCAAACTGGTGTGAAAGATGACAGAAAAAATGTGACAATGACTATAACAGCAGTCTAAGGAGTAATAACATCACTTTTCCATAAAACAAAGTGAACTTCAATCCACTCCTACCCAGCAAACCTATCCCTTCTCGGGATGGGAACTGAATCTCAGAGTTTTCAAGAGGTATGTCTGATTTTGTTTTTTCTGTTTTCTTTCTTTTCTTTTCTTTTCTTTTCTTTTCTTTTCTTTTCTTTTCTTTTCTTTTCTTTTCTTTTCTTTTCTTTTCTTTTCTTTTCTTTTCTTTTCTTTTCTTTTCTTTTCTTTTCTTTTCTTTTCTTTTCTTTTCTTTTCTTTTCTTTTCTTTTCTTTTCTTTTTTCTTTTTTCTTCTTTTCCTGATTTTTTTTTGTTTTATTTTGATGAATTCACAATACTTTATTCACACAGTTTGCAGATTGTTTTGTTGGCTTTGTCTCATAAAGATTCTCTCTATGTCCACATGCAGTGAGCATACAAGGAATAACAGTTTGCTGAATGTGTTGAATTAATCAAGCTTTATGAGTGCTGTAGCATCTGCATTATTATTTTTTTGTTTTCTTCTTTGCTTAGATGTACATTTGAGTCTGAAAGCTTAAGTACTTTGACAACACATCCGTGATGAGTGGAGTCTTAATGTAAGAGTGGAAAAATGCAAAAGGATAATTGTGAAGATAACCAGAGAGATGACAAATGTAGACAAAATCTGTGTAAGTAGTGTCTTTATGTGTGTGGGTTTGTGTGTGCATATGCATGCACGTATGTGCATGCAAGAAAGTAGAGTCCAAAAAGGAAAAATAAATTAGATAGGGCATGACTCCATATCCAGGACAGTATAACTCAATGTCGGAAATGAGTCCCACTGACACAGATTTCTAGAACTCATGAAGAGTGAGACGTAAATTTGAAAAAGCTTTTGAAATGAGAATGTTTTTCTGAATTATGTTTTAAAATGCTTTCTCTTTTTTTGTGCTGTTCAGTCTTTGAAAGAGTCCCTCTGGTATAATTCGATTTCCTAGCACAATACCAGAGTGCATTGCAAAGCTGAAGTAAATAGCCTGCAGAGGATTGTTGTAGTGAAGAAGAGGTCTTCCACTAGATGAGACAGGCACACATCTTGATACCTTTTCATGTAAAGTCATAGTCATCAGCACGCCACTTTTGTTCCTATTTGGCTTCATTGATTGACATGAAAACAACTTCTGCCAGTCAGAAGAATTTATCTGCATCTATTTGAAAATATTATTTTTAGTGATAACTTTTCGTATAACCTTCATTTTGAACAATAATATCCAGCTTGGGTGAAGAAAATGAGGAGATTATGTTGTTAGCACAGTGTGTTTCAGGATTGCACCATGAACACTGGATTAAAAATGACATAATGATTTAAATATCATTCAGAACCAGAATTTTTATTTTCCAAAAGAATTTCTGTAACTTCAAATTGCATTTTGAGTTTGATTCTGATATTTTTTATAAAAGTAGGATTTCAGATCAATTCATATCTTTTATTTTAAGAAAAAACAAGATTTTTGGTTTAGACTGTGGCCTTCTAATATAAAGTATTCAAAAAATAATTTGGGCATAAAAAAATATGAAAATACTGACACAAGAGATTTTTTACATTACCAGGCAGCTTTCTTTCCATTTTTTCAAAATTGATGACTATTGAAAAATTCTGATTTTTACAGGGAACTTGTGTGTGTGTGTGTGTGTGTGTGTGTGCGTGTGTGCGTATCTAGCTCTGTTTAAGAGAGAGCTCCATTCAAAGCAGAAAGTCTGTTTCATTTTCAGAAATAGAAGACCAGCTGGGGTAAGTGGAGAAGCAGGAAGGACTTTGTCTCCCTGAAGGAGAACCTCTTATGCTTGCTTCCTATTTTCACGCACAACGGCAGTCTGCTGTTCATCAAGTTTATTCAGGGAGGGGAGATTTGAGAACTGGATTACTTTTACAAGCTGAAAATATTTGGGAGAGCTCTGGAAAATCTCTGGAGGCAAAATTAGGAATTTGGTTTGGCTAAAAGCCTAAAGAAGGTAAGTGGACAGATAGTTTGCTCAGACACCGTGGCTCCAAGGATTATTTTAGTGTCGACATACTATGGAGCTGCCCTTGCTGAAGACATGAACGAAATTTTAAGTAAACTACAGAAATACTGAGAATTATTAAACCACTTTTATTTTTGAGAGCAGGTTGTTGCCTCTGGATAGGACTCTGTGCTTAGGAAATGAACTGCAGAAATGATGAACTAGGAGCAGTCATATGGCACTACCCAAGACTAAAAAGTTTAGGAACACGTAGAACTGACCACCAAGAATGTCATTACCACATCAGTTGGACTACATCACTTTAGACTGCTTTCTATACAAAAGGCAGGGCTAAATAACGTTGAGATATAACTCTTATGTTTTGACTGGAAGACATCTCTATGTAGAAAGCTGAAAGAATAGGGAGCTGCAGAATGAACATGACCATTGTTTACTGGATATTTCACTAGACTGCTTTTTCTTCGATGCAGAAAAGTCCAGAAGGTTGATAGCATGAAAGATTTGAAAGAGCAAAGAAAAAGGAAGAATACAAGCAGAAAAGAAGCAAGTGTCAACAGGTAAACAGATACATGATCCAAGCTACAAGGTGAGTAAATGGGTGTGACTTGGAAAAACAAAGAAAACCAACTTAGAACAAATAAGGAACCTGCAGAAACAGATTCAAAGGAGTAATAATATGACACTGAAAAATTAAGAAGAAACTTAAAATGTATTTCAGCCATATATATAGAGCAGAAATGTATAATACAGAAAAAAAAAGAAGACAAAAAGCTGGCATAGAAGAGGAGATGCAATATTTAATAAATTACATTTTACCAAGTTGATGATTTTTAATACTCCACTATATAAGTATGAGGTGAAATTTAATGTCACTTGAAAACATGCTGTCTCATTTTTGTGCATATGGTCTCACATTATGGCGGATTGAGAAGTCAGTTATGTGCTAACTCCTGTGAAAGGGTGCTGTACATTTGTTTTGGCTACCCACTGATCTCCCATCCAGGAATCACAAATCTGCACCACTGTGATACACATAAATAGTCTCTGTAATCCCTGCTAATGTGACTAAAAATAATGTATAAGAGACACAAGAAAACCAAGCTGTGCTGCATGGTATAGCCTTTCTTCTTCCCTTGCTCTCTATTTTGCATACCAGTAACAACAGATGGACCTCACCACCCATTCTGGAAATATGAGATACTATTTTTACCCAGCTTTACTCCAGAAATAGTTCATTGTATTTTATAAACATAGTGGGGAAATAATTCTCATAGTTTCTCTTGTGTGTTTTGTTTTGATATTTTGGGGTTTTGTTCAATGCTTCCTTTTCTATGACAAAATGAAGTCACATTTTAGATTGTGTTACCAGAACTTGGATTAAAGAAGTACATACATGTTAATAGTTGTCTCACCACAGAGAAAGATGCAATGTGAGAAAACTAGTCTGTCTTTAATATGCCTGAAGTGCCATGTGGGGAAAAGGCTTTTGCCAGTGAATACAACACATACACCACTGTTACATAATGTCTGAAATTGAACTGGAAAAGAATGCCTAAAGCTGAACAAAGCCTGTAGCCCTTGCCCTCCTGATATTCAACACCTTGATACAGTAACTTTAGTGTTTCTTTGGCAGTAATTGTAACTGTGAAGTGCATCAGATGCTCCACATGCGAATTTAAAAAGCGTTACGGATGCAATAACTAATGGGAAACAGTAAGAAGAATGAGAAGTAGTTTGAAGTATAGGTAGGTTAACAACTCTGTGTATCTTTATTCTTCTGGGAAGCTTTTTCCCCTTCTCACCATAAAGACAGTCACTCCTTAAACAGTAATACTGGTGCCATCAAATGGCAGTGATACGGTAGAGTAGCGAGACTCTTTCAAGTCTGTTACATTGCATTTCCCAATGACTAGATAGGTACAGTATAAAGTGGTCTGCCATCCATAAGAGATGGACTGCAGCTTAGAAATCTTTTTTCATTTTGTTCCACATGCTGTACATAATGACAATCAGAAAACACACTTCTTCTAGGCAGAGCAAACATCTGTAGTCGATGTTCAAAAAGAAATTAAAACTAAAAATGAAAAGAATGAATCACAAAATCATCCTCAAAATTTCTATTCAAAATAATGATGAAACTCACCAGTAACATGTTTCTGGGCCTGGAGCTGCGGTGTGTATGGTAAAGTTGTTCCAACTAGAATTAGTTGCTAATGAAACCAATATGTCGAAGGAGCAACAAGTAATGCCATGATATGACAGTTAATTCCCTTGGTTACTCTTCCTCTGAACCAAATGCTTTTACAGAGTATGTGGAAGTAGGCCAGCTTTATGGGTTGACAGCTGCTCGCTATGGCAGGTCAGTCACAGCAACTCAATTGCTGAAGAATCCTCGAAGGCTTATTTCCTTTTTAAAGATGAGAACTGGCAATCTTGGCACTTTGCTTAAAAGAAACAGTTTTAAATAATTGTCACTTTTTGGGACTAAACTTTGAGTTTCTCATGTATATGCCTGAACAGTTTTCTATTTTACAATGCAGCACAGAGAGATTTATGAATTTTTGGGGAAGGAACAAGTTAGCTTTCGGTTCCTATTTTTCATTTGCTCCCTTTTTTTCAGCTCGACTTTTAGATCTCTCTTAGATTTTGGAGAGTATCTTTGTTATAGATTTCTATCTGTGACTGGGAACTAGAACCTCACTCTCTTTTACATCTTCCAAATTCTTCTATAATACAAGTAAATAGAAATCTTTGCAGAGTTTCTGCCTTTTGCCAGCTCTGCAAGAAGGTGCAATTTGAAACCGTGTGTGAATCTTTATTATGACCATAAGAATGTAGTACCTTATCATTGACAACAGGCTGGCCTCATATTTATTTTATTCGGGGGCATTTTCATCATGTGGGAACTCCTGTTTGGGTGGTGATATAGTCTGTTTCTTTAAACATTAAGTCAGCTGTAGAAAATAGTAATTTTCTGTGAAAATGCAGTAAATGAGGATATTATTGGTAAACTCAAATTTACATTTGTTTATAACACATGACTTATGAAAGCCTCTTGCTTCTGTTGTGTTTAGATACTGTGGATGTTGTCTGTGGAAATGAAACAAGACAGGCCTGTAATTTGGAAGAGAAATGGAATCTAAAGCAGAGAAAATGAAACAAATTCCAGGGTTATTTTAGTCATGGGCTTTTTTTAAAATTACATTAGTTAGAGTACTGTTTTTAGACAAAAGCAAAACAGTTCTAAAGTTTGCATGAGTATGTATAAGTAAATACAGATGTAAATATGTGTGTGTGTGTGTGTGTGTGTGTGTATGTACATGTAGACAAACCCCCTAGAATGTTAAGTAGGGTCACTCTAGGGACTTTTCTGTTATTATTTCTAGACATCTCATTTCTCTTCAAAAGTGTTCAAATGTCTTAAATATAATCTGTCAAACAATTCATGTGCAGAAGTGTTCTGCTAAAGACTGTTGAGTTTTCTCTGTGTTTGCAGATTGATCACAAGTGCATTGGCTATTGATTGCAAGATCACAGTCACAGTAAATGACGCATATCATAAGGACAATCTCATTTTGACAGATCTCATAGATTTTTCTGGTTGAAAAAGATTAAAGGTATTTATGCCAAATTGCTTGTTTGGGAAGTACTCTTAGAAATGCCTGAGCTAATTTCCAAGGGTTTAGACAGTGGTGTGTCTAGCTCTCAGTGAAAATTTTTTGGACATATGCTCTTAAAAAAATTGTTTGTCTTCCTCAGGTAGACACACGTTCCTGATAGACAAGGTATTTTTAAAAATCTGATTCATGATGTCAGTAAGTATTAGTCTTCCAGACCATGAAATATGCAACTTTTTCCCCCTGTCCTCTCTCTTAACCACCTCAGTGGGCTGAAGAGCTGGTTATTATTTAAGTGTTTCTTTCACAACTGTCACGTATTTTGACTTTATGAGGAAATAGACTGATTTTTGTTGTTGTTTATGTATCCAATATATTGTGTACGCAGCCTTATTTATCATAGGGTATTTATCATTTGCCTTGGAGCAGAGTGAAGTGATTGTAACTGAGCTGGCTTTCTGACAGGGAGCTTTGACAAGAATTTGCAGTTTATTGACAGCAACTCTATTAAATGCAAGATATTCACACACAGGTACATACTCCAGTGGACAGCAGGTTAGATTTTTTTATTTTGTTTCGTTTAAATTACCATTTAGGTGTGCATAATATGTGTTTTAAATATTAAGATATAAGCAACTTCCTTAAGGAATAAAACTGATACTTGCATGTTCTTTTTTTCCCAGTGTCACATATGCATAATGTTGTAGGAAAAAAACTATTCTGGAAAGGCTTTTGAGGCATCTGGTTAGATAGCAGATAATAAAGTAAATATGAGCATGAGGATTGCTGTCATTGTGAAAACTTGCAGATCTGCATTTTGCTAGCTATTAAGAAAAATACAGCGATTGCCATGAGAAATGCTGTAAGTTATATTATTCCCTGTACTTAGTAAAAGATGAGTATCAGTGGGAATAATATAGAGTAGTTTTCCAATAAGCAGGAGTTAGGCAAGATAGTCCAGGATGAGCCTTTTCTTATCTTCATTTTCTTGACTCTCGGAAGGCTGTGTATGACACAGAAAATTTCCGAAATGACTATATGATTGACAAGAAGGAAAAATGGTGATGTATAATAGAATTCAAGCTCAATTGTGAATTGAAACTCCTATTTCTAGAATTCATCTTCCATATTGCTAGAAACTTACCAATTCTCATACTGATTTACATTATTTAATTGAAAGAAGTATGATGTTTTATTTCTGTAATATATATATACATGCATGTTTATTATATATACATATATATATATTCTCATTTGTTTATTTAACAATACTGTATCCATTATGGACAGACGTTCACAGTTCATCCACCTCAGTAGAGAGCCATTTGATGGTCTCTTTCAGGTAGAATAGTGGATTTCTTTTGGGGAAGTAATGTACCTTTCTTGAGCTTGCTACTTTTAGGCTGGTGGTATGCTGCAGCTAAATCATTTGTAAAAGAAGTTGTCCTAATCATTCAAATTCACATGAGAGAAAGCTTTCATTTCTCTGTAGCTCTACTAAAACTGAGGGTTAGAGGTGGAGGGGGATAGCTCATAAAATGATGTACACAGGATAAATAAAGACGTAGGAGTCTGGACCTTTGTTTTATAACAGATTGATCTATTTGATGAGATGGCTTTGGAAGACTGAAAATTATGTCAAAGCTTCTTTATGTACATTCTGCTGTCTGTGATGCTTAGTTACTTTAATTTATTTTATATTAGATATAAACACAAATATGATCCATTATATCTTCTTTACACATTCTGGAAAGTTATAGAGAAATCTGGTGAAAAAAAACCCACAAATCACCCTTCCTTTGTGTTTTGCTTTCAAAATAGGTTCATGCCTGTGTTAGCATGATTTTAAAAAACAAACCTGACATTTTACATTCAGCTGCACGATGTTAACAACTAAAATGTATATTCAGCCATTCAGAAAGCTGCCTTTGCTTTTAAAAACTTCTAAAAAATCTTCTATGTTCAGAAGATTAGGGTGAGTAAGCATCTCAGATGTGTTTTGATTTAACAGAATAAAAAATTGAAAAAATACTTCTCAATATAATTTTTTGATTTCTTTTATGGCTGTATTTAACCAATTCTCCAACAGATTTAACTCATATTTAGTTAATTACAATTGCTTACTTGGGTCTGTGTATCCAGTCTTCTCAGCCTACTACAGATCCAACATTTGAGAAATTCCATTCTCCAAAATAATTTAAATGAAGAAAAGAATTTTATTTGAGACACCTAAAACTACACAAGTAGCTTAACTACATGGTGTCAGGAAAGAACCTTGTGCATTAGCATGATGTAAATAGAGATATTAATGTTAGCACTTTAAGAGCAAGGCCTGCCCTTAGACAACAGATTACCTCCTCTCCACTATTAGCTTGCTTATTTTAATGTCTGCCATGTTTTAGTTTTAATAAAGAATATAACATGTGTATGCATCTATTTGACATGTTCCTTCTGATAGACACAGGTGTCCCTAATATTAATAATGTTAAATAGTCACAGATATTCTAGTCCTTAATACCAGCAGTTCAGTTGCCACAGGCTCCAGTATGGTCACATAAATGTGAGAAGGAGCTCACTGCACCTATTATACTGTAGTATGTTTTAAAAGAAGCAAAATTATTTGGTGGCTGGTAGCTCCAAGAGCTCATAAGAGAATAAATTAGGTGCCTGTAAACTGTCAGCATGCATTGGAACTCATTATTTACTGTGGCTCTGAAAACAGATTGCACATGGCCGTGAATTTTAACACGTTTATATCAAAGGATGCGTAAAGGATGTACGTTCATATAAAGATGTGTATATGCTGGCTGATGCAACATGGTCGTTCCTTAATATTTTCAGCATGTCAATGAGATTTTTACTTTTTAGATGTGAAGCCATGAAAGATGAAAAGACCTTGGGTTTACATCCTATCTGTAGGACAGGATCTCTAACAATGTAAAACATATCCCATTGTACTGCACTACAGTGTGAGCAAAAGTGCTGATGTAAAGAATTCAAGCCTATTATGCTTTTGTTCAGAGATTAAAGTATTCTAGCTGAAAATCTACTGCAATAAAAAGAAGGAAAATGGACACATCAACAAGTTTTTAATGTAAGTATGATACAGCCACTTACAATCCTACTTTCAGGATCTAATCTAGAGAGGTCCAGACCTCTGGGGTTTTGTTTGTTTGTTTGCTTTTTTCAGTGTACACAAATAATCAGATATAATAAATTTGCTGCAGTAAAGTAGGCGGGCAAACAGTGTTGCATGAATCATTTCAGAGACATATAAAGGGGAGCCACATTTAAAACAGCCTGGGCCTGTAAATTCCGCTTGGTAAGAAGACTGTCACTCCATGGGCTCTGTGATGTCCATTGCCACAGTAGCTGAAGACATTTCGACATATCTATGCAGTAGAGCTGTTCTAGTCTTCCACTAATTGATGGGAAATTGAGACATACAGAGATTAAATGAGTTTGTGGTCACCTTAAAACTACATCTCCAAAGTTTAGGCCAACCAGTTCACAAAGCCTGAAGTCCCATATAGTGCTTTAAAAGTGATCCATCCTGCTTACTAATGGCTGCATTTGAACCACTGTCATCTTCTTTATTCCTACAAGAAATAGTTTAGGTCAGCATGTCATGAAGGATCAGCAGGTAGAGGTTTATGGGAGCTCAAAAGAGGTGGCAAACTTCTAACAATGCGTTGACAGGAGCCCAGGTCCCATGGGATAGAAATGTGGAAATTATTTATACTTTCCTGTGTTTACAGCAAGTGTTAAATACCTTTGCTTGCTGACAGCAATTCTACAAAACCCTGATTTCTTCCAGCAGCAAAAGTGAGTTGTTACTCAAAGGCAGTGAATAGATGGTTCTGGTTTTCCCATTGTGCTGCCTCAGACTTGCAGTGTCTTAATAAGAACCCAAACTTCCCCATCAAAAAAAGATGAGAAAAGTGAGGAGTCCTGTTTAGAAGATATGAGGATTTTGTAGCTGAAGAAAAATTAATATGTCAAGTGATTTTTTAGCTGAAGTTAGCTACTTGTGGATGAGAGAGTCTCTCCAGCTTTTACCTGCTCGATTCTTTCAAGTGTGATATTAATACTTTTTGCATAAACTTTAAAAAGAACTATGGTATACCTGATGACTTATGAGGAATTTCCCAAATTTTATAAACATGATTTATTTATTTAAGTTTCCTCTTTACCTTCATATATATGTATACATAATATATACATACTATTTTTTATGTGATTGCTTATACTATTTTTAAGTGTTTTTTTTCAGTCAGTAAAAAAGAATAATGCACTAACACTAATGGATAAAATGATTTATGTAAAGATAAAATTAACAAAGCTCTGAAGGAGAAAAAATAATATATAAAGTCAATGTTTATTTTTAATTTCATATGTTATGCTTGGATGTTGAACAGAGCTCTACAAGGATAATCATCCCAAAATGTTACTGTCAAAAAAAAGTTAAATGGCTGGTTTGGATCCTAAAAGGAAAATATTGTTTTTCATTTGGATCGGAGTGTTTATTTGTTTGTTTCTTGAGATCACATAATTATTTGGGAGAATTGTAAACTCATAGATTTTTCTCTGAGGATGGTATCATTCTGTTTCTTGAACAGCCATAATGTTTACATTAGATACGATTTTGTTTTCTAACTAAACATAGCAGAAACCTCAGGAAAAAAATAGCAGTTGTATATGCACATCTAAATTTAACAGAAATTATATACATTATGTTGCTATATCATGAAATAAAGTCCATGCAGGGAGATCCTAGCACTTACGTGACATCCAGCTTGAAGTCAATGGAGCTGCACAAATTCAAAATAACCTTTTTAGAGTATAAGAGCTCTGTCAAGTAAATTCCTTGCAAGAGCAGACCTCCTTTTTGCTAGGAAAATGCTATCCATATTATGTACATAACAATACAAATGGTAGAATAATTTAAAAAAAAAATCATGATCTAAATAAATTTCCTTTGGTGTTCCAGTGGTTTTCTATTTTTAACTGGAAATATAAGGTCTTAAGGCACCCCCTCATACTCGAAAAGTTCTGCCTCATGCTGGTGTCACTGACACAACTTTGGCTTTTTTGACAACAGGATAGCCTACACAGCACCAGGCTTGCTGGTATCAGATGGGATCCACCTTTCTCAAAGTGGAAAGAGGGTCTTTGCTCAGGAGCTTGCAGGGCTCATTGAAAGGGCTTTAAACTAGATATGAAGGGGGAGGGGGAACATATCAGGCTTCCTGGTGACAAACTATGGGGTGATACACAATGGTTGGAGGGACGGGGTGCTAGTATGGGCCCTCAGCCAGTTGCCCAGAAGCATGCTGGCGACACTGCAGCACAGTTAAAGTCTTGCAGAAATGAGCTGGGAGCTCCTGAGGCAGTAGGAGCCAACAAGGAAACTTCTGTGAAACACCCCAAGGGAAGGTGACACGGCCAACAACCCAGATGAAATGCCTCTACAAGAAAGCACACAGCATGGGAAACAAACAGGAAGAGCTGGAAGCTACTGTGCTGCTGGAAAGCCATGATCTGGTTGCCCTTACTGAAACTTGATGGGACGAATCCCATGACCGAAGCATGGCTGTCGATGGCTACAGGCCATTCAGAAGGGACGGGTGGAAAAAGAGGTGAGGAGGCGTTGCCCTCTACATCAGGATATCAGTACAGTGTGACGAACTGTCCCTGAAGAATAGCCACGAGCAGGTCGAAAGCCTATGGCTAAGAATCAGAGACAGAGGCAACATAGGAAATCTTGTGGTCGGTGTCTCCTACAGACCACCTGATCAAGGGGAGCCTACTGACAAAGCCTTCTTCCTCCAGCTCCTGGAGGCTTTGAGCTTGCAGTCTCTCATCCTGCTGGAGGACTTCAACCACCCTGAAATCTGCTGGAAAATTATCATGGCAAGCTGTAGGCAACCCAGGAGATTCCTAGAATGCATTGAGGACAACTCTTTAAGCCAGGTAATAGACAACCTTACCTGAGGGGATGCAGTACTGGACCTGATGGTCACCAATGCAAGTGAGCTCATCGGTGACATCAAGATAGGAGGCAGCCTGGGCTGTAGTGATCATGCATTGGTGGAGTTCACAGTCCTGAGGGATATGGGAAAGGCGAGGAGTATAGTCAGGACCCTAAATTTTAGGAAAGCCAACTTCTGGCTCTTCAAGGAGTTAGTCAGTAGGACCCCCTGGGAAACGGTCCTCAGGGACAGGGGGAAGAAGAGATATGGCAGATTTTTAAGGATGCTTTCCATAGAGCGCAGGATCTCTCAGCCCTCAGGTGTAAGAAATCAGGCAAGGAAGAGAAGAGACCAGCACGGCAGAGTCAAGACCTGCTGGTCAAACTAACAAGCAAGAGGGAACTGCACAGGCAGTCCAAGCAGAGACAGGTATCCTGTGAGTAGTATAGAAGGATGCTGCCTGGTTGTGTAGGAGGGTGTCAGGAGGGCCAAGACATGGCTGGAGCAGAACTTGGCAAGAGATGCAAAGAAGAACAAGAAGGGCTTCTACAGGTATGTCAACCAGAAAAGAAAGGTTAAAGAAAGTGTACCCCCCATGATAAACAAGAGTGGCAACCTAGTATCGACAGACGAGGAGTAGGCTGAGGTACGCAACAACTTTTTTGCCTCAGTCTTCACTGGCAGCCTCTCTCCTCACCCCTCCCAAGTCAATGGACTGCAAGATGGGGACCAGAGGGGCAAAGCCTCTCCCACTGTAAGGGAAGACCCGGTTCATGACTACCTGAGGAACCTGAACATACATAACTCTATGGGACCTGAGGAGATGCATCCCAGAGTCCTGAGGGAATTGGCTGATGTAGTTGCCAAACCACTATCCCACATATTTGAAAGATCATGGCAGTCAGGCAAAGTCCCTGGTGACTGGAAGAAGGGAAACATTGTGCCCATTTTTAAAAAGGGTAGAAAGAAGGACCCTGGGAACAACTGACCTGTCAGTCTCACCTCTATGCCTGGGAAGATCATGGAATAGGTCCTCTTAGAAGCTATGCTGGGGCACATGGAGGACAGGGAGATGATTCGAGACAGCCAGCATAGCTTCACCAAGGGCAAGTCCTACCTGATCAGCCTAGTGACTTTCTATGATGGAGTGACTGCATCAGTGGAGATGGGAAGTGCTATGGATGTGATCTATCTAGACTTCTGTGAAGCCTTTGACACAGTCCCTCACAACATCATTCTCTCTAAATTGGAGAGATGTCAATTTCATGGGTGGACTGTTTGGTGGCTAAGCAATTGGTTATAAGGTTGCAGGCAGAGGGTAATGGTCAACGGCTCAATGTCCAAATGGACACTGGAGACAAGTGGTGTCCCTCAGGGGTCTGTACTGGGACTGGTGCTGTTTAACATTTTCATCAATGACGTAGACAGCGAGATCGAGTGCACCCTCAGCAAGTTTGCCGATGACACCAAGCTGAGTGGTGCAGCTGACACACCAGAAGGACAGGGCGCCATCCAGAGGGACCTGGACAAGCTCAAAAAGTGGGCCTGTGGGAATGTCATGAAGTTCAACAAGGCCAAGTGCAAGGTCCTGCACCTGGGTCGGGGCAACCCCCACTATCAATGCAGACTGGGGGATGAAGGGATTGAGAACAGCCCTGCCAAGAAGGACTTGGGTGTACTGGTGGATGAAAAGGTGGACTTCAGCCACCAATGTGCGCTCGCAGCCCAGAAGGCCAGCCATATCCTGGGCTGCATCAAAAGAAGTGTGACCTGCAGGTTGAGGAAGGTGATTCTGCCACCGTACTCCACTCTGGCAAGACGCTACCTGGAGTACTGCGTCCAGCTCTGGAGCCCTCAGCACAGGAAGGACATGGAGCTGTTGGAGCGGGTCCAGAGGAGGGCCACAAAGATGATCCGAGGGATGGAGCACCTCTGCTGTGAAGAACAGCTGAGAGAATTAGGGCTGTTTAGCCTAGAGAAGAGAAGGCTGCGGGGAGACATTATTGTGGCCTTTCAGTACCGGAAGGGGGCTGATAGGAAAGATGGGGAAAATCTTATCAGCAGGCTTGAAGGTAACAGGACAAGGAGTAATGGCTTTAAACTAAGGGAGGGTAGATTTAGACTAGATATAAGGAAGACATGTTTTACAGTGAGGGTGGTGAAACACTGGAACGGGTTGCCCAGAGAGGCAGTGGAGGCCCCATCCCTGGAAACATTCAAGGTCAGGTTGGATGGGGCTCTGAGCAGCCTGGTCTAGTTGAAGACGTCCCTGCTCATTGCAGGGGAGTTGGACTAGATGACCTCTTAAAATGCCTTCCAACCCAAATCCTTCTATGATTCTGTGTTTCTGATTCTATGCCAAACACAAAATATTTATAAAGCTTTCTATAAATTTTCCTAATAAAAATTTAGTGCAAGCCTATTGTGAAGAAAAATGTTATGCATGTATCTAACAGGATTCATGTCCAAAACTGACAAAACACCCAAATACCCCAAATTTCTTGTGAAACTAAATTCATATTTTGAACTGTTTAACCACAAGGCTTTTTTGCCTTTTTCACCTTGCTGGTTGATTATAAGAAAGTGTTATGAGGCATTGAATTTTTATTTTATATTTTCATCTTTCTTCTGTTGAAAGCTATTTTTTTTCATTATAAAGACTAGCATAAAAAATAAAAAAGAAAATAAATTTTAAAAGGATGAAAATACTGCATTTAAAAAAAGAACCTTATGCATATGCTGACAGTTATGGAAGTTTTGAAATTCTTTACTTACAGTGGCAAATGCAAATTGAAATATGTGAAGTATTCTAGATAAGGATTTCTTCCATCATGCTTAATTTGACTGAAAGGAATTCTAATACTGTATTTTAACTGCAGAATGTAAAATATGAACTTATGGATAAAATAATTTTTGAAATATATCTTTGTTTTAAAGCTAACCTAATAATTCTTTTTAAAATAGAGTATATTTTAACAATTAACAGTCTGAAATTTTGCAAGTTAGCAAAGCCGCTATCAGAATCCTGTTGCAAAGTCAAGATAGTCCTTCAGAGCTTTTTTTTATAAGCGTCTGAAACCAGGGAAAATATGCAGCTGAGAAAAGAGAATTATTTCCTGGTGAAATATAAAAGGTGAAAGCTGCTTCCATTTAGTCATTTAGACACATCTGTAGATTAATGCTTAATGACATAAGCAAATTAAAAAATAGAAAATATGATAGTTACTGTATTTGGTTAGTTTCTTTTTCTTTTTTTCTTTACTATAAGGCCTACTTGTTCTTGTAAAAGCTTCCTATACAAAATTAAAAGCTATTCTTGAGAAATAAGTGTCTATGACGAAGTGATGCTGAAAACATGATGTAACTAAAACTAAATCTCAGAATGAAGTCTTATTTAAATCTGGTAGTAGTTGTGGTGCTTATACATTCACAAGAGATGCTACAGAAACAGTGAATAATGATAATGGAACTTCTAACACGGTCATCTTATAATTGATGTTGCAGTATATACTACTGAACTCAGATAGTAGCACGGTAATAAAAATGACTGTATTAACGCATATTACTCTGTGTGTTTTACTGTAATTTCACCTCTTTTTTTCTCTCTTTCTCTTTGTATGTAACTTATATATACAATTTATTTAGTGTAGCTTTTATATACAAAGTGTGTTTCGGCATGCTATAATCGTGTATGTCGGAGTTGAAAAATTTTATTTCATATATGGTGTCCTTCTATCAAACTTTGCTGTTCAGCTAAAGAAAAAATTATTTTATTCTGATTTATTTACAGTAAAAGTAATTTACTAGAAAACTTATAAATTTAAAATTTTAAATTTAAAATATGGCTCCCTATTCTGATGTATTATACAGATCTTATAGTTCTAAAATTCTGAACCAGGATGTGCCTTTGGTTAGGTCTGTATAATCTAGAAAGTGGCAGTGAAGTGCTAAATTAAAATTTATTTGAAGAAATGAGTACTAAATTAAATTAGGCAGTATCCCTTCTCTTAATAGGATCAATTCCAAGATTAAACATATATTGTGACATAATCATCAGCTGCATGTTAAAGATGTTTAATAAGAAATAATTGTAAGTCTCACTCATGAAAATTAGCAAGGCAGGTGCAGGAGGATGTAATAACAGTGACCAAGAAGTCAAAAGGGATGGAACTCCACAGGACTTCTCACTGATAAATTACCTTTTTAAAAATTCTTAATAACTTTATTTATATCCTGAGAAAAGTGGTTTTCACAATGAGGTGTAGGGTTAGTTTTGTTTTTATTTTATTTAGTTTTTTTAGCAATTGTCTTTCACTTGGAAAAATACCTGAATCATAGGTTCTACTCATGTAAGCCTTGAAGAAGAAATGAGTAGATTTTAAGTACGATTAGAGCCGTACTTTTCCTTCTACATGAAAAGGAAATTAAAAGATTATTCTCAAGATGCATAATACGTCTTTAGCTTCTCTGAAGTTTCCTCTAATAGTATTTCTAAAATATAGCCAAATCAGAGTGGGTTATGCTTCAAATCCACGTGCTCTTCATTGTGACCAAGATTGTATCTTACAGATTTGACATTCCATCAGTTTAAAATGTTTAAACATCTTTTATTCCTTTATTTTCTATATTATATTTTGATTAACTTTTATGGGTTTGTCTAGCACCTTTTCCCCTTTTTTTTGAACTATTTTTTATTGAATCAATTTACCTAGGCTGACATAAATCTCAGGATTCTTTCAGTCAGCTCTAGCACTTTTTGAAAATAAAGCTACAGGAGTTACTATTCTCTAGTTCTTCAGTATAGTAGCTGGTTTTAATGAGAAGTTCCATGTTACTGACTTTTAGAACCTCTTAGACTAACTAACTCATTTAATTTTTTAAGTTAATATCACTGTGAGCATTTAGCGTGATCTTTTCCATAAAAGCTATCTGAAATGCCATTGCAGTCAGCTCACTGCAGTGGTTTTGATTACCTCCAATACTAATTTTACTACATAGCATTTTGGTATACCTATAATGCTGTTGGAGATAGAACTGGATCCTGTTTAGGCATAACAAGGTTAATTTATGTATAGTTTAATGGCTGCAGTGTAGATATTACAACACAGGATTAGCACTAGCACATAGTACTGCACAAATAAGCATTCATAGTTCCCCCTCGGCTTGGATAGGTTGTGCTGAAAATCCATGTTATGCTTTCACTGTTTCTACTACCAAACTAGTTAAACATGAATGAGGTTTGCCTATTGGTACTGAAAATCACACATTCGGTCAGAGGTGTTGACTTATCATTTTCCCTGTGTTATCGAGATCTAGTTGTTCCATGAAACAGAGTGAAAAATATGTAGTATGACATGTCATTTGAATAATAAATACACATGCAGCTGGAAACATTGCTAGTAATGATTCCTCTTCAATTTCTCAATCTTAGTGACATTTTCCTGAGCTTTCATAAATATCTGCTGTCATATTTGTTAAACTTGGCAAACATGATAAGTTAAATACTTAAAAAAATTATATATTTTAAGACACAAAATAGGGAGGAAGTGAAGGATAGGAAGAAGTTGAGATTTTCCCACAGATTTTTGACCTGCTCATCATGAGTATATCTGTTTTTCAAATGTGTATACCGTAATTGTACAGTTCTTTCCAGTTAGAAAAGTTATTTGGTTAGGCATCCAAGAATCTGTGTATATATAGTTATAACAAATCATCTTCATCATCTGAAGTATTTGTGCGGTAATGCAGGACTACAGTGACCTTTTCATTTGATGTGTTCTTAGTAAATATTATCACCCTGTCCCAGGGATTCTTGCTTCTATTCAGTTATTCTTACTTTCTTCCATTTCTTATAGAGGAACATATAGAATTAAGATGCACTTAAATGGTTATTCTGAAGTTTTCTGTTTTTCTTGAATGCACTTTTGTGATCTCTGCCTTCTTTCTTTCTTTCTTTTCATTTTCAGTATATTTTCTGTCCTTTTTCGTTCAGATGCACTTACTTTCACAGCAGGAATAACCTGAATATGCATTGCTCACTCAGTAATTCTTCAGTTTGTTCTTCCTTTATGACCTTTTTTACATGACCCTCCAACCTCAAATTCCATTTTAAATTCTATTTTCCAGAACCAGCTAAAAAGTTTCACCCTACTTCATTACCGAATCTAGCTTTTGGACTTCTATTTGACACCTATTTAATCTGTGAACAGCAATATATACCAAAACCACTTAAAAGATTAAGTGTTGACATGTAATGAACCTACCCACATAACTGACGATTTTGTAAATTTGTGATGTTCTGCAATACACATGATGTTCAGGAAAAAATTGTTTGGACTGCACATCCAGACAACAGGAAAGCTAGCAGTTGTTAGTTAAATATCTATCGAATAAAGAATAGTTACAACTGCTTATATGACATTTTCCTAATGCATTGGAGACTTTTTAATGGATATCGTAGCAGCTGTGGAAAGTATGAACCAGGAGCCACTTACACAGTCCATTGCCACACTGTATCAGTCTTGAGTTTAATTTTTGTTATGCTGTCTTTTTTCTTCTTTTCTCTGCACTTTGTGCTAAGTACTGCCTAGTGCATATTTGCTGGCTTACGTTCATGTAGCTTTCTTTTGTATAGATATTTCAAACACTACACTATCTTCATTCTGTATTTTATGTGTTCTTTTGTGTGCTTTATGGGAAGGTTTACAAAAGCACCACTTGCTCACATCCAAGTTGTATTCCACTTATGGCAAGAATCTCACCTTTCTACTCCCAAGTCATTTTCTTCAGTTATGTCATCTGCTTCCTTATCTGGAGAAGGACAAAGGGGCTCCAAGAAGGAGTATATTTGTGTATTCCTCATATATCTATATGTATATATTGACTGTTAAATTAGCATGCTTAGGACTGACTTCAGAAATATAGAATCTCTGCTTCTTGAATGGACTGATCTGAATTTGGGTTCTTATTCTCTGCTACTTTAAGAAATTACAAAACTACTTTCATTCAAATTCAAATGCTAAAAATTGCCATTCCAGTGTAGTTTTTATATCCCCAAAAGCAAATGTCAACTAAACACAGCAAAGAGTAACTCAGATCCTTTTTTTTGCCTTCATATTGAAAGCTAAGGGGCTTTTTTTGCTATTTAAATCCTTTTCCTCTAATTCTTTCTTCACAGTAAAACTCACCTTTACTTGGGTCTTTTATGGACACTTTTCAGGTAAAAGTACCTAATGGTATTTATACTATCAACATCCTCATCAAATATAGACATTTCATGCACTTAAAATTTCAGGAGCAGTGCCAAAGCACTGGATCTTATTCTGTTCTCTTTTATTCATGCTTCTCCATCAAGTCTAATGGAGGTGGACTAAGTGGTAAGGTTAAACATGAACATCATGCTTTATATCCTATCTATTCATATGGAGTACCTTCCTTACAAATATATTTTGAACTAAACATGTCAGGTGCACTGCCAACAATTTTCCTTCACAGATTACCAGCAAAGTAAATTCTGAATGGAAAGAATTTCTCTATTTTCCATAAATCTTTAAAAAAACCATTCTTGTACTCTATTATGCATAGTAGTGTAGTTATTCCCTTCTCATGATTACAGAAGAGAGTTATAAAAGAGTCCTGTTCCGTTGTGCTTCTGCTACTGCTCTGAGAAATAATTATTAACTTCTGGAAATTATTCTGCAAAGATATATATTAGTCATAAATATTGACTGGTATTCTAGCGTCTTTCCTAGCAATGCTGTTATCCAGGACTGGATTTGCAAACCATTACAGTAATTCATGATAATTAAATGACTCTTGAGAATTTATCTGTCAGTTGTTTCCCATAGCCTATGTATTTTATGCTTACTCATCTTATCAGACAGACTGTCTCTGCTGTAAAACAGTGGAGCACTTAGGTAATCATGATCACTTCTGATGAATGTATGTTGGTGAATGTTATCTATCACATTATGTTATTTGAACAGAACTCAGAGAATTATTTTCCTTTGATGCTATATTTCTCACCAGTCTTCTTCTGTCACTCCACATTTTTAGTTTTCAGTTCAGCAGCTGTGAACAGCTGTAACTTTTTATCCATGAAGAAGAACATTTTTTAAACAAAAAGAGTTATTTTTTTGAGGAAGGTTTTCGTACATTTGGTATCTTGAAAAAACACAAACAGACAAGTTTATATTAAAAAAAACCACCGACAACTACTAATATTGATATCAAAGAGAAATAAAATAAATTTTAAAAAACCCCAAATTTTTAGATATTTGCAGGAACATATTTGGCATCATTGTGATACATTAGTTGATTTACATACTTACGTGTTTAAAGGTGTTTGTGTCTAAAGGTACAGAAAGATATGGTACATTAGACTTTGCAAATAATAAGAAGATACATTTTATGCAAGCGATATTCTCAGCTGTGGCAAAACTATGTAGGTACTGATAAGACAACAATATATGATGCATTCCTTGGTGGTTCCGGTGGGCTTAAAAGAGTAAAGAGTAGCTTATAGTATGGAAAAAGGATTAAAAAGTGGACAAAGATGAAACAAATAAATAAAAGCAGGAACCAATCATTTATGATGCATTACTGGCAACAAATAATGTTCCGTGGATATTCACAGAGGCTAGTATTAAGTGCCTCAAATAATAACTTACTTACAAGTTCCATATCAACTCAAATCCGTTTGTATTTTGCATAAAGATAAGTTTTTACCTACCAACTCCAGACATCTCCGGAATATTGGCGGTGTACATGTCCTTGGTGAATTTTGGTTCATTGTCATTGATATCGTGGATTTTAATGATAAATTCAGACTCTGGCTCCACTTGTCTTCCAGTTTTTCTATCTATAGCCTTGGCACGTAGCACATACAGGGACTTTTCTTCTCTGTCCAATTTCTTTGCAGCATGAATATCTCCTGTATTTTCATCTATAATGAACAGACTGCCAGCCCCATCTCCTGTTAATATGTATTTTAAATTTCCATCTCCTTTATCTTGGTCAGTGTGTAGCTTCAGGGAGGTAGAAAAGAAGAATTCTATAAATATATGTATTGTATTACAGACCAACTCATTCAGCATATATGAATAAGTTTGTACAATCTCGACTGTAACTGAGGTCAGCAGCGGTTATCTTCTGTTTCACTGTTGGAAAAAATGCAAATTTGAGACATAATCATATAGAAAAAATAGCTTCAAACAAACTCATAAGAACACAGGAGTATGTATGGAGTAGCATTTAAAATTATCAATGTATAACAAAAAAATGATATTTCTTTGAATAGTTTGTCCGAGAAACTATCAGAAGTCTCCTTTTTGAAGATGACAGGGGGCGTAAAATTCCAGAGTTTCGATGTGCAAAATAACACTTGTCTTTCAATTTAGTAGCTTCTGATGAGGCAACCAGTTACCTTGTCACAACATAGATGAAGTGGCTCTTAAGGATTACACCTTCTGAACTTCCCAAAATCAGCTATGCGTATTCTAATTTAAGGAACTTCTGTTTCTAGTTGTATTCCTTTTTTTTTTTTTTTTCTTTAGGAATATCTTGCCTCAGCCAGTTACTTGCTTCCTGCTAGTCCTCTCCACATAGGAGAAATAGTTTTTAAGAACAGTCGGGGGAAGATTTTCAAAGCATCAATTGGGGTTTAACCGTCATTTTCCTACTACACCTCTTCTTAGGAGTTCAAAACTGTATCCCTGTGAACTTACGGGCACTGATTGGTTTGCCATGTAACACCATTATGAAAAAGTGCCTAAAACCAAAGCCAAAGCAAGCCATTGAAGCTGACCCAGGCACTAGAAATTCTCACATAATACTCTTTTTCAGAAGTCTGTTCCTCTAATTTATTTTACAGTGATCCACAGTTCCTTTTTATGAGCATCTGTAGTATATTTTCCTCAGACATATGCTTACAGTCACATCTGTCCACAGATTGGTGACCTGAGTGTATTTCAAACACGAACAGAAAGAATCTTATCCCAGCATTTTTTTTATTTCTCTGAGTTAAAAAAGTAGTATATCATCCACCTGAGTAAATATTGCTCAATGTCAATAAACATATTACTCTAGTCACTAGAGACAGATGCGTTGATGTATGCCACTTGCTTCCTTGTTTCTGTGTTCCTGCCAGCGTTTATCTCCCTGTTCCATAGTTGAGCCATTGTATCTTTTTATTACATCATCTGTATGAAGGGTGATCTTGTCAGATTTTTTAAAATTTCTTCACTTCGATTTTTTCCCCGAGTTTAACTCTGTAGCCTAACATTAGTCACCAGACATGATCTGATTATTGTTATGGTCTTCTAGAAATAAGACTGGATGAAATGACTATCCAAACAGTTTTAGCACTTCATATATTCAGTATATATTAGCAATAAATATTTGTGAAAATTCTTAAGAATTGCATACAAGGGGTTGAAAGAATTGTATACAATGTAGATACAGCACTTAAAAAATCATCTCTGTCAACTTGCCAACTCTGCAGGTAATATAAACAAAATAAACAAATATTGTATGGATATCTGGACACAGAATGTGGAGAAGTATGTTATCAATATGCAAAGTGCATTAAAATATTTGATTCTTATTTTCATATTTGATCTTATTTTCACATTTGATTCTTATTTTCAGGGAAAAAGATTAGACTTATTTTTCTGTCAAGTACAAAATTTAATGTATTTCTTTCAGTCAGATGTTTTTGCCTTGTGCCACACAGGACAATTTCCTGTCCCTAAGAAACAGTGCACACTTGTTCTTGTTGAGATATTCCTTACCCTGTGGGATAAATGTAACTTTCTTCTTTTTTCCTGAGGTAGAAGCTTTTTCAAAATATGCCAGATAAGAATCAGACCTCAGGACTGATGACTAGCACCTAAACTTAGTTTTCTCATGAAGACAGTCTAGGTTCTTTCTGAGTCTTTAAAAAGTCCAAAGGCCTGTTATGATGCTCTGTGTTGTTATGTGCTCCCTTAACATCCTCAGTAAGCCAGCCAGCACAGCAGCCAGAGCAAGAGCCATGTCTGGAAGTTCAGTCAGGGTTCAGTCCCGTAGGTCAGGAGAAAGGAAATCACTTGACATAATGCATGAGGGAGGCTGAAGCCTCTGTGAGGATAACATACTTTCTCAACACTGAATATAGGGAATTATTTCTTGATTCCTACACTGTAAGTCATCATTGACTGTAATTTATTAAACCATTTATAATACTAACATTAATCATGTAAGTGCTTACATTAATACGTATGTTCTCGAAAGTTGAGTAGCTGCATATTCTGACCTGTATTTACAAAGTTACTTTTTGTAATAATTTTTTAAAATAATTTCTCTCAGTCTCCCTGGGGCTTTTCTTTTTTTCCTGCACATGTAGATACTCCAACTCCGCACATTCTTATTGATAGAAATTTATTTAACTTGCTTATTGTTATATGAATTAATGGACTCTGGCCCACAGCTATTATCTCCATACCAGCCTGCCTGGCAGACTGCAAAGAAAGACACCTAACTTCTAGGAGCCTTGATCTTTAATTGTCAGGACAGCTATGCATGGGAAGAACAGAGTATGTCCAGAGACACTAGAAGTTTCCCACTTTAAAAACAAGCAGCCATTACTGAAACAAAATCTCACATGGTTCTGAACTAGAAAATGAGAGAAAGAAGGGGGTATAATGAGATTTTTATATTGTTCGTCTTGATTTAGAACACAAAACAAAATTCTTAATTTAACTATGCATATAATGTATATGTGAAATTTTATCAGAAATAAGAATTACATAATATACATTTTATTGTTCATTATGTCTGAAATGTTATTTTAATATAATTTTATTCAAAACCATGGTAATAATATAGTTCATATTTGGAAACCTATGAAATGCTTTTCCCAGGCAGTTCTGAACCTAAAAGATCTTTCAGAGACTATAAACTGACTTAAAGTTAGCACTTTACTTACTAAGATTATATATTTTGCTAACTGAAATTTTTTATTCCTACAAACTCTTTCTAGACTTGGAGGGCTGGTCTTCTGCTGAAAAGAGGCCCTTTATACTAAAAGAAGACAGATGCAGATGAGTAGCAGAGATCCAGGCTGTGAATGTAAATAGTGTTAGCTTGCTAACCTCATTTTGATTGTTCATGTGAGCAACTCTGCTGGTAATCCAGGGATGATAACCTCTTGAACAGGGGCGACGATGAGCAAGTAGTGGGAACGGTGATATTTTCTGCACTAACAAGTGGTTGTGGAAAAAAATCACATCTGTCCATTGCCATTCCTTTACCCTGCTCCTCAACTACACATGGATGCTCAGAGAACAGGTTAATTTATTTTATCTGTCTGTTCAAACTGTCTACAAATATGTCAGGCAGCTCAAACCGTGATGGGTATTTTAAGCTTCCTGCTTATGTCATGCTTCTACCAAATGATAAACAGAGTTTTCAGCTATGACAAATTTGGTAGTAGAATACGATTTCCTAGCAATGAAGTGTTCCACCTGCTATTGCCAATTTTCTATTAGCAGATCACTTGAAGTACAGTTGCAAACTATCACTTATTCTACGTGTAGCAGTTTTGAATTCCTGTGTATGTTTTGTTTTGCACTTCACATTTGAAGACTCTTCAATAATCTGTGAAATAATTTTGCAACATCATAATTTGCGGGGAAAAAAATGGGACAATTCTAATATTTAACAATAACTAAGTAAAGCAAAACACTATCTATCATCTTATATAATAAAATTCTAGTTGTGTAAAACAGAACAATCCAAAATTCTCTCACTGTTTTAGAATTATATACTTACATAACATGTTTTTAATTTATGAGACAAAACAACTCCATGTAGGAGTGTAGATGTTTATGCAAAAGAAGTGTAGGGACATATACATTTGTAAAAAGATACTGCAATTTAATTTTTACTAATCTATACTGTGCCTCTTTATGAGTGGTAATCTTTTATAAACTGCTTAGGTGTTTTGAATGTATGATATACGATATAATTTCACCTTTTCAGATTTTAATTGTTCTACAGAGCGCCTACAGAAAAGCACCTACTCAGAATCACATGGAAAAATGTGATGTGTTATAATATGTTTACAAAACACCATACTCTTAATTCATTAAAACCAAGGAACAAGAAAAGAGAAATTTTCTAAATCCTATTTCCAGTTATAGTAAATAATTTTACACACAAAATATTTTGTGATTTTTTTTTTTTAATTAGTAAACTGTTTATGTGTGAAGCAGGCTCATATGTTCAAACCAAAAAAATAGTATTAATAAATTTGATCTGAAGTAATCTTTGACTGCTGTGTTTTCCCTCTGCATTTTACAGACTCAGCAGGTCTGGGTAGGTTTGCCATTTACTAGCATCAGAAAGTCATTCCTGTTGAAATATTTTGTTTTGTTTTACTCTACATGATCTTTTTTCTCTATTTGTCGTGGGGTGGGCTAGCAAGTAAAAACTCTATATGGGTGGAAAATGAACTTGTCAAATGTGTCCTTTCTCATCTCATAAATTATTCATTCTGCATTTTCTGTGAAGAGCTGGCAGGTCAGAGAAGAACCATGAAATACTTTGATAAAGGAAAGTAAACAAACCAACAAAACCAAAACCAGAAAATGTATAAGGTTACTTAATATATAGTGGCCACACTGATAACAAATGCCATCCTCATTCCATTCAATATCCAGCATCAAGTCATCTGAAATATGTTGGAATGAAGACACAACTTAGAAGATGCACTGCTAAATATCTTGATTTCTTCATATAATTTTTCACACATTTCTTTTTCTGTAGTCTTCTGTGTGGCTGGCTAAACATGTTCTCAGCACAACTTTTCCTGTGGATCATGAGAGACAAAGACAGTAGTAATGGTTATGGGAGTGACAATTAGCTATTTCTGTGAAATGTATGTCTTACAAATATGGGCGTATTTGTAAATAAGCTCTCAATCTTTTTTCTTTATTTATATAGGAAAAGTGTGTATCTCAAATTAGCCTATTCAGTTCTCTGAAACTGTATTTTTATGTGGTGTGATAATTGAGATCTTGATTTTCTTAGAAAAACCTTGACATAAATTTACATGGGTCCCTGTTACTGTGATTTCCAGTAAGTAAATGAGCAGGCAAACAACAGATTATCTGAGTTCTGTAGCATAATTCTGCTTCCTCTATATTAAATACCTTGCTTCTTTGGCTTACACTTCATCCTCTTGTAGCACTCAATGTTTATTAGCAAATGATTATAACACCTAACTGCGTGGTTTCAGGAAGTATTTTATTTGAGTATGCATTCTTAGTATGTCCAAGGCTAATCCATAACTTCTTTTAAAACTGCTATTATTGCACACAATAGATAAAATACCAGCATTCTTTGGAAGGAAAAGCCATGTCATAAATTATCAAGTTCAGGATTTAGTATGGAATGGCAAAAGAAAACACAGAGGAAAAAGAAAAAAATTTGTTACCTTAGAAAAGAGTTCCTTAAAGGCCCCGTGTTTACAAGTACTTGATTGTTTCTTATTAATTCAAATTGAATTTACTGAATTTCCTGTAAACTCTGCAGCTGATCTGGGTCTCAGCTGTTTGTGATAGAGGGTAACACCACTAAAGTCAGGCAGACATATAATCAACAGAAGAGGGGAGAACTAATGAACACAGTTAACTAATTATATAACAATATGAATGAGTTTTCCCTATTTAGAAGTAAGAAATTGCCAGACTTCATTTAAATTTCATTTTAATTGCAATTTATTTCTGTACAACTGTTGTTGCAGGTGAAAAAGGGAAAACAGAGAAGATGAGCTAGTTATGACTATTGAGATTATTATGAATAAATACAGTGAAAACATTTATTTGGTTGCCTAAATTCAGAGAAGAGGTATGATCTCTTTTGTGGTGAGGGATGAGCGGAAAGGAAGAATAAAGACATATCAAGGAGAAGGCAGATCCATGTTTACATTGTGGTAGGTACTTTACTAATGCTTACAACTTAGATGGTTCAGGATATGTCTCTGTATCATGGTACTGAAAAAGGGCTATTACTATAGATTTCTTACCTCCATTGCCTCCATCCACACAGTTGTCTCCAGCAGAGGAATCCTGATATCCCATTGTCTTCTGTCTTAGACCCTCTTTGCCTGTAAATGCCTTCTAGAAAGTGTGAGCAATGTTCTTTCCTTACTTTTTAAGCGAAGATACTTGGGGGATTATTGCTGTCAACTGAACTCTTTTTAGTGTCACTATTTTGGGACATTTGCATATTTAGCGGGACATGAAGACCACACTGATTTCCATACCGTTGTGGTGAAACTACTACCAGAACACAAGTGAACCTCTTCAAGGGTGTGCTGAGGGTACAGGGCTGCATGGACCTGCAACCACACCGCGAATGCAGATGCACGTGGGAGAAACAAAAGGCGCAAATACGGAGTTTTAAAGTCAGAAATCTTTTTTTTCGTATGTGTCATAAACTTGCCAGACAGGTAGGCAGGTGATTGATGTCTGACCTGGAGGACAAGTGAATTCATGGGCATGCCTAGTCCCAGGCCCAAACGCCTGAAACTCCAAACTGTTTAACATCCTGGTCACACATCAGAGAAAGCAGAGGTTCCTATCTGTCTCAGCTATTTTTACTTACTTTCCTCAAACCAGCATGGGTAGGAATGGGAGGAAGATGCAAAACTGAGTCTTTTCTTGACATGGGGAAGTAGTTCTGGGTCCCAAAGGTTAGATATAGCTGTGGCATGTTACCTTCCTTCCTGTGTTCACTATCAACAATGTTGCCTTGTGTATCGTGCAATACTGCACTTGGGTGTTCATCCTTACTTGCTATTTACTGTTCTGTGCGTGTAGAAATAAGCAGTTCTTAGAGCAAAAGTCCTACAAATTACATCAGATAATTTTAATGTCCTTACAACATTTTTTTTAAATTCCTCCTGTAGAATTGTGAAGGAATATTCATAATTTCTGTAAATTTGCTACGATAATTGAAAGGGTTTAATTCCACTTTCATATTATAGTTGCGTGAAGCAATTTCTCTATTCTACTGCCGTCTTTTCTGTTATTTCTTTTCACCTTCACCAAGAAAGTTAGATTGCATCTACATTTACAACAACAATGAAAATGCTATGATAATTTTGTGTATGCCTGTATGTGTATTTTAGATGTTTGGAGCTGTAGCTTATTGCATGCTCTTTGTTAATTTTGGCTGCAATATATTTTTGCTTCAATGTGTGTTATTCAAACGTCTTTCCT
Organism: Opisthocomus hoazin; assembly: GCF_030867145.1. Taxonomy (NCBI): domain Eukaryota; kingdom Metazoa; phylum Chordata; class Aves; order Opisthocomiformes; family Opisthocomidae; genus Opisthocomus; species Opisthocomus hoazin. The sequence continues at coordinate 102,703,618 of NC_134416.1, forward strand.
GAAGGAGCACATTAGGGTTTGTTTGCTGTTTTTTTTCTTCCAGTTGCTGGAGGCATAACAATAAAAGTGTAAGGTGTAAATGGTGCTAGTTATTTTAGTTTGAGGCTATTGCAAGTCAACAGGTGAACCCTGGAAAGTGTAAAAGACAAGGATCTCCTCCCCCCCCCCCCCCCCCCCCCCCGTGAGAATGAAAACTGAAGCATGAGTTACACTGATATTGTCTTTTTATACCAAATGTATTTCTGTTTAAGTTTTAGCTAAACCACAATGCAGCTGTACAAATACATCTCTGTTCTATTTCATGTGCAGTTTACGCTTCAGATGGAAAACGTTCCCCCTCACCCCCAAAACACTTTATATTCAACCTCTTAGCTCCTGATACATTTAAGGTGCTTTCCATACACCAGTCACAACTTTGCCTTTGCTACAAAGTCTTTTTCTGGAGTTTACCTTTCATAACGTTTATGGCTTAAGGCAAAAGACTCAAGCCATGTATAACTTCAGATTGAAAAACTTTCCCATAAAATTAACATAATGAAGCATTTTATTAGTGGTTTGACAGCTACAAAAAGTTGAGTTGTGGCTGCAATATATCCAGACCTACTGACTGGAAAATGTATAGGGGAACCATAATAGGCTGTATATGGCATAAACTATCAACTGGACAAAGTGCCATTAACTATCGCATTTAGTATGATTCTTTCAAATATGCTTATGTCTTCTTAAATGTGAAAGCAATAAGCATAAAGAGTAAGCAATGGGAAGGAACAGGGAAACATAAGCTATTCGGGTGTGTCCAAAGTGATCCTTTCAGAAATGAGAGGAAAAAAAGAAAGTTTCTGTACTATTAGGATTCCTCAAACATCTTTAAACACAGTTTCTAGCTAAAGCTCCTGGGCTGAGGGAAGAAACATGCAAAATACGGACTCAAGTGTATGTTACTTTTACAAAGCCACATGCCTATTTACATCAAATTTCTGTTCATATATGATGATTCTACTACTCTATTTACTCTGAAACTGGCACAGAAAGACTGAGTTTTCTAAGTCTGCCCAGTATGTACTAAAGCACAATTTTATTTGACCCCAGAAAACTTGCCTGTAATTGTCACTACTCTAAGCTTACTCCAAATAAAGAAAGATATGCATATACAAGTGGGAAAGAAGACAGTATTTGTGTAGGAGGATATATAAGTATTACCTAAAACAAAATAATTCATACAAAAACTGCAAGAAGTATACTTGAAATAAGAGCTTGTACCATCCCACCCAACCCTAAAATCTCACAGAACATGTGTTGAGTGCTAGTGTTGAGTGCGAGTGACAGGTAGGATATTAACCAGTGCTCCCATTTTGTGGTTTCAGACCTTTGTGAGATTCACAGCAGCTAGGATACAGCACCACCAGCAGCCCAGCCAATGTTCTCCTTCATCAGCATTTTAACTGATTAAAAACTCTGGATATCTTCATAAATGCAGTGTCTTTTTCAGTGTGGATTGTAGCAGCAGTTATCTGCATTGCATTAATTTTCTATTTATGTATTTTTTAATCATAAGTTTTATGTAGGTGCTAAATGGCAATTTATTTACCTGACTTGAATTTGTGACATCAGCATGAACTTCTTAATTAAACAGCCAAACTCTGTGTGATGGTAGCCTAAGTGACTGTATATTAAAGAAGGCAAATGACATTTACTTTTCTTATCTTATGTTTTCCAGCATCTAGTTCTCGTGTTCAGCTGTCTATTGTTACAAACTCTCTGGAGAATGATGTTGTGAAAAACAGTGCTGACATCAGCTGCAGGTGCTGATTTTGACTTAGTAGCAAAGGGTAAATCTGGTTTCATTCAGGAAGGGTTCAGCAGAATTCTCAGTAGTCTTTTAATTCTGCTGATACAAACTGCAAATTCATTCCCTCTGCGTACATCTCCCCATAGCTAGGGGGGAGTCCCGGAAACCAGAACTCTTTTCTCAGGTGCCTTCGTCCCCTGCATACCTTCAACATCTCCTGTGCCTTGTATGCTAGGCTGCAGTCAAATCTGGAAAAGTGGATGTTTTCTCACGTCTGTACAAAGAATTGGATTTCAGAGCACATATAATTTGTTTTCTTCTTCTTCTCTCCCTATTCTTCAAACCAACAACTGAACTGCAGGTTTTCAGCCTGATGAAAAGAGCCAAACTAGTTTTTTTATGGTTTCCCATACCCTGTAACATGAGATACAGGTTTACAGGAAGTGACTATAGCCACCAGTTACGTCCACAGGTCAGAAATTATCACATCACAACATCAAGCACTGTCACTTTAAGCAATCCCTGGAACAGGTAGTAAATCCGTCATTATTTTAAAGGCTTCAATTAAGAGAGGATATTCTTCTCATAGATTTTTCTCTCACCAGAAACTTCTGAGTGAAATCTGCCCACGTGTGTGGTATTTCTTGCTGTTTCAGAGGCACTCAAAATGCACTGTATTTCCAAAATATGTGCATAGACATAGACAGGAATAAAAGCTCTGGCCCTGGAAGCAATATGAGTTTGTCATATGCATGGATTGTCCCTTACTCTCCATGGAACTAGTTGATCTGGCCTCATCTCTACACTAATAAGCATATAAGATATATTCTAGTAGGAGAGACCAACGGTTTGTCTACCCAAGTGCTTTATCTCAGTGGCAATAAGGGATGCTGGTTTGAGAGAACATACAGGTCTGGTCACTGTAATTTTTTCTTCTTCTACACTCCCCGCCCCGGCCCCAGCATCTACAACTGTCAGATTAGACTAGGGGTGTTAAAGGGACCTGTGGGGCAAGGGGGTCTTTTTTGTTTTGGGTGTCCTTGAACTTGTCTAGTTACCCATGCTCTAACTTTGGACAAGTACTGCACTGACTGAAATTATACTGAAGTGACCAATGCTGTACTATTTACAGCTGGAGGTCATCCCAGTGGTCTGAAGAATACATCAATAACAGGAGTATTTTATTACTTCTAATTGCAATTTTATGTGTTTATATACATACATGTATGTATACTTGTAGACAGATCTCTACAGATCAAGACTGAATGTTTTTCAAAAAGTCTTGCATCATAATGCAAGATTAATAGAGTAAGATGTTAAGATATGTGGTAATCAGATCAAAGAGTCTTTTTTGGCCTGAAATATGTAAACAGGCTTCCAGGTTTGCAGCACCAAACAAATAAAACCAGACTATAGGTCTGCTGATTCAAAGGAAGCGGATCTCAAAATGTGCATTTTTCCTAAGTTGTTCAGCTATATGTTGTTTCCAGAAATATTCAAAATATTTTAAGTTATTTACCATCCTTTCAACATATTTAATTTTACTTGAATGCATTTCAAACCTAAAACAAGAATGATTTTGAGTTCAATGCTTATTGATTCACAATCTTCTCTGCCACAAAACTTCAAATCATAATTTAAAAAGATGTGTTTTTCTGAAGATCCTGCTTTGCAAACTTATAAGCTAAATATTTTGTGGAGACTGTACACACCTCAGAAGAAGAAATCTATTTATTCCTCAACATCCATTTCACAATCTGGTTGTTAACTGGTGACTCTTTAAATACTTTAAATATTTATCTAAAACTAAACTTTCAAATGAACAGCAGTAGAAGGTAGGTAAGGTCATTGCTTGACTTAAATTATCACTAAGGTCCTTTGCTACTGCTTATTCACTGGCAAAGTTAACTAACAGAAAAGAAAAACATGCTGAAATTAATTTACAGCACTATACTGTTTCTCTATTCTGCAGATGGTATTGGAAATGTAAGCTGTTATACCAACTGAAGGGCACTCAGTGAAAGTATACTGTAGAGCTGTCTATCTCATACCTTACTCCATCTGAGTGCAATTCTCCTGCCCTGTGCATGCTCCAAGACACATAGATGCATTCCCAACTCTTGGTAAAAACTGAGAAGCAGATTCTCAAAGGTACGTATGTCAAAGCATAAGGTTTGAAATCAGGACAGGGCATAATAAGCACCAAACCTTGAAGCTGTGTTGTGGTAAAGTAACTTCCTAAGTGAAGCTGTTGTTTCAAGAAGAGTAAGCTGAAAACCAGTAGGTAGGAAAAAAATATTTAGAGTCATGGTTTTTTTGCTTTTTCTTATTTGCCATTGATTTTCTATTTATTGCAATTTGCATTACCAACTTGTATAGTTCTTTCAAATCTTATTTCAAGTACTAGCTTTGGAAGGTCTTCACTGTAATGATGGCAAAAATAAGGCAGTGGCTGGAGCAGTTATCAAAACAACTTAATTATTTTCCTGATGCTACAGAATCTGATAAATGTAATGTCTTTTGGAGGGGGTCTGAGATGGGCAACAGGTTTCGCATAAACCACAGGCTGATTGTACCTGTCTGATTAAGCACAAAGACTGTGGCTTAGAGGACAGCCAAAATAAGGCTGGCTGGGGCTTCAGATGAAAACTCCATTAAAAGAAAGTTGTTCTTAGAGAAGCCAAACCATAAGGCTCAAACCAAGCATAAAGCCCTGCAAATCAACAATGTTGCTTCACTGAAGGTATGTTTAATTTAATAGCTAAATCTGCAAGCTGATCCTCTTTAATATCTGTATCAATGATCTGGATGAGGGGATTGAGTGCTCCCTCAGTAAATTTGCAGATGACACCAAATTGGGCAGGAGTGTTGACCTGATCAAGGGTAGGAAGTCGCTGCAGATGCATCTGGACAGGCTGGATCGATGGGCCAAGGCCAACTGTGTGAGGTTGAACAAGGCCAAATGCCAGGTCTGCACTTCAGTCACAGTGCTATGAACTGATAGCTTCCCCATGCAACGCTACAGGTTTGGGGAAGACTGGCTGGAAAGCTCCCCGGCAGAAAAGGACCTGGGGGTGTTGGTTGACATGAGCCAGCAGTGTGTCCAGATGGCCAACAAGGCCAATGGCATACTGGCTTGTATCAGAAATAGTGTGGCCAGTAGGATAAGGGAAGTGGTTGTACCCTTGTACTCAGCAGTGGTGAGACTGCACCTCGAATATTGTGTTCAGTTTTGAGCCGCTCACTACAAGAAAGACTTGGAGTTGCTGGAGCATGTCCAGAGAAGAGCAACAAAGACGGTGAAGGATCTGGAGAAAAAGTCTGATGAGGAGCAGCTGAGGACACTGGGTTTGTTTAGTCTGGAGAAAAGGAGGCAGAGGGGAGACCTTATTGCTCTCTACAACTACCTGAAGGGAGGTTGTAGTGAGGCAGGTGCTGGTCTCTTCTCCCAGGTAACTAGCGATATGACGAGCGGCAATGGCCTCAAGTTGTGTCAGGGGAGGTTTAGATTGGATATTATGAAAAATTCTATACTGAAAGAGTGATCAGGCATTGGAACAGACTGCCCATGGAAGTGTTGGGGTCTCCATCCCTGGAGGTGTTTAAAAAAACGTGTAGATGTGGCACTTCAGGACATGGTTTATTAGGCACGGTTTTGTTGGGTTGACGGTTGGACTTCATGATCTTAGAGGTCTTTTCCAACCTTAGTGATTCTATGATTCTATGATTCTAAGCGAGATTAATATGGAGACATTAGACAATGGGGGAGTTATTTAAGAGGGATTTTTTAATCTTTTTTTTTTCATTTCTCAGAGCAAATATTATTGAAACAGAAGCCCAGAAGGTCATTCATAAAGGATGAATTAAACTAATGTTAGTTTAACAGCATGGATTGTCAAAGCATTTGCATCCATTTAAAACAGATAAAAATCTGAATGTATCAGTGCAAATTTTATGTTAACTTTATGAAAAATTAAGATTTGTGGGGGAGCTGGAGTCTGCAATGCTGACTACATCCTTTGCTGAAATTCATTTTTGTCTAAATTGTTACTCTGCACTTTGGAGAAACACACAGCACACAAAGTAAAACTGATTCTTTTGCTAATCATCCCATGACTTCATCTAAAAAGTAAAATGTTGACCATGGTCTTGTTGACCATTTAGAGATAGTTTTGAAGATAAAACTTGACAGTTTGCTACTATTCAAAATCAGGAATCAGGAGCGCTCGTTTTTCAAGTAGTTTTCACTCTTGAAGTGCTGTCCTTTGTGCCTTGATCTACTCTTCAAATAGATAAGCCTTGTCATTATGCTGAATTTGTCCCTGTGCAGTGGCTATTCAGTTCTACATTTAACTGTTTCCATGGACTGGCTCTGTGACCTCAAATCACTGTTTCAGCAACTCTGCTTCAGTCTTCTCCTCAGAATAACATACATTAGGTCATTGCCTGCCTCATCATAGGTACTGTTCATTTGGAATGAAATACTTTGATAAATGTAATTGAATGGTACTTACGGAAGTGGAAATTGCTATTAATAATCGTAGCAACATCATTATAAGGTTTTATTTATCCTTTTCTCTTTTATCCTCATCAGAGATCAACATAAATGTTTTCTTTATCCTAAAGAGCAAAGTATATACATATATATATATGCACACATTTATATATGCAAATATATATATATTTATATTTCTCATAGCTTTTTGGAAGCACAAAATGGTTTTAAACTGTGGGAGGGTTTATTGTTTCTTTTTCTTTTATACACTTTAAAGTTAGACCAGATTTAGGCACCTGAGGTACAAAGATAATTGATTGCAGTACCTCTAATAGAGTGAAAACAGAATGGGTCATTCCTGTTTACCTCTATTAACAATATTTTTGAAGGGCTAAAGAGTTTCTTCTGAGATAGATAGATTCACATTTTGCCCTTAACTTCATGCCTTTCTGCATGTGATTCTAAATCTTTCCTACGGAATGGGTAGGAATCAGACTGTGTCCTCTTCCACTTCACAATTACTAACCTGTACAGAGAAGAATGTATTTTCATATTCTGTGAAGCTCAGAGAGACAGTTAAAAATGTTTGAATGGCTTATTTTGATTTCGTGCAACAACCCTGCTTCCATTTACTTCAGCGACAGTATGTACAGAAATAGTTGTCTGCATGCCAAATTCCTCTTTTCATTTATTTCATTGTGAACACCATTCATTTATATCTAATTTATATATATTTAAAATTAAAGATAAATATACACAGTTATTTCTTTTAGTCACTTATGTTACACAGAACATAAAGTAACTTTTCCACTTTTTAAATAATTATTGATTTAAAGTATCTTCCTGTGTTTTATATTTAATTTGTTAATTCAGTCCTATCAGTCAGCTAGCTAACCCAGTTATATTTGAACATTTAATGCTCTGTTACCTCCAGGTATTTCACAGTGTTTATTCATCACAAATGGTTTTTAAAAAGAAAAATATGCTTGCTTCCCCAATCCATGTAAGAGTGATCTTTCAGAAAAGCACCATTTTTAAAGCTTGCAATCAGTACTTGCAACATTTTTAAGTGTGATATCACAACGCTAATTCCACTTAAGTTGCACAGAGGTTGTAAACCAGAATTTTTTTATAAGAACTAAATTTGTTCTCAATATTTAGAAACAAAATCTATTTCAGCTCTTAATCAGAAATAAGTAGCAACAGCTAAATGTTCAAGGGCCAAAAATGACTATAGGTTGTGACAACAGTCACAAAGTTTAAGTTAGATAAATGCGATTCATGAACACTTGAGTAGAGATGTAACAATACCCCACTTAACACCTCTGTGTTTGTCATTTTTGTGCATTAGGAAAAGTTAAAGCGATCATTTGTGTAATAAATTCAAGCATTCAAGCACTCACCAGCTAGGTAGCTATTAAATATTTAGGTATTTTTTTCCCTCCTTTTCATAGTGTGCTCTGACATCTTATTCAACCAAATACTTCCAAGTCCTGCTTTCAATCAAGTGGCTGATTCAAGGCTGTTTTCATGATATTTCAGAGCTTTTTTGGTTAAATTGTGTGGGATCACCTCATACACAGACATGTTCTAAGGAGAAGTTTCCTTAGGATAAGTATTGGCAGTTACATTTTACATCAAGAAAAAATAAAGCAAAATGTACATAAAGCAAACATTCAATCAAATTTTATTAATAATCATTTCCAGCATCATCAATTATTTCTATGGCAGGGTTCGGCTAAAACTTTATTCTGGTAGCTGAATCAATCATTCCAAAGAACTCTTTGAGATTTTTTTAAGAGTTCTACAGCTCAGACAGAGGAGAATTAATGTCATTTCTCCTTAGGTTCTTTATGTGGAAAAGGAGAACACATAATAACAATTTCTCTTCAGCAAAGGCTAAAACTCATTTAATATTATCAGCCTGATCGTCATTTGCTCACACTACCAATTTGACAAAATGGTATGATGGCTTCCACCTGAAATGGTCACGCTTGTTGCTCAAATGGTAAGCAAGACAGGCAGGAATTTATAGCTTCTGAAGTGTTCATGGAATCCAGAATGCTTTCTCACTCTTTTTATCACATTCTGCCGTGTAAAAACAGAAAAGAGAGATTTCAGCAGAATGTCTTGACCACAGCTTGAGGTAAGAGGGAGCACAAGTTAGCCCAGTGTGTTTGTGTTGCTACGGCAATACATACAGCAAGGATTTGATCACAGTTATTTATTTCTGTAACAGATTAGATACCACAGATTCCTTTTCTGATTGATATCCAGCATAGTATTAAATTGACTGATTACGTGGGCTAGACTAACATATTTTTCTGTTTCTAGAAGGCTGAAATATGTGATGATTCCTGCAGTGGACAGGATATTTGATGTATCAGACACATACAGGAAGAAAAGTCTTGCTGTTCTTGACACTTGCTTGTTGACAGCTCCTCTGTTTGTCTTCAAGATGACTATTCATAAACCTTTATCCAACAGACAAGATGTTGCACAATAGCATCTTATGATGCAATCAAATTGCCCTTTCTAAGTAGTCACATATTGATTTCCTCTGATGAGTTTTGCACTTGTTTGATCACCAGGCTGGCAAGTACCAGTAAACCACAATATAGTCCCATAATGTAATCAATGTCATAAATATACAACATCATGAAAAGTATATTGTGAAGTACACTTTCCCCACCATCTCACCTTTTCATGCACAAAAAAATGATTGCCTGACAACAGGTAATGATAGGTCTGCAGACTGCCACTAGTCTAATTTCTTCCCACAGGATTAAAGGTGCAAGGCTGAGAAATACCAACCTATAAAGTTGTAGTAAGAAGTTAGGGCTATTATATGAATAACAATTACCTATTGCGGCAGGTTTCTGAGCCAGCCAGGTATTTGAAGCAGATGTCCCTAGGCCTTTTAGCATAAGGACCTTGCCAAGACCAAGAGGCTTTTAAGCTCAGAAAAGCCAGTTTTTGTTAAAACGGAAATGGCATTTTAAATGGCTGCTGGAACTAACCATTGGAGACAGAAGAAAACTCCATTCGCCATGCCCAGTTTGACTTTAAATAAGGTTTTTTTCACTTTAAGCCTTATTTTTTGTTAGTTTGTCAACACCCTCAATCCCAGCAAACTCCATAGGGGGGCGCTCCACTGTTCGAGCTCCAGACCCATGTCACTCTTGTACTGGCCCACCCCACGGGTGATCAGGAGATCCCTGGGGAAGGAGAGCTGTGACTAAGCAAAGAGCAAGCACTGTAGTCAACAATAAACTAGACTCCACATAGTAGCCTTTGCCGCTATGCTGGGTATCAGGTGAGCGTAATTTTTCCACACCTGCGAGGAGGAATGTGGAGGGAGAGAGGGAAAAGGGAAAAGGATGGGGGAATTACTATTGTTTTGCCTTTATTAAATTGTCTTGCGTTGGCTTTGTCTTTAAAAGTAGCTAGGTAATTTTTCGGATGCCTGTATTTATGCTATGGATGAAGTTGTTTCAGCCTTGGTAAATTCTCAAAAATTATCTAGTAAATTCTCCTTTTTCCATTAAGCACAAAGGGTCCATAAAAGCACATAGTTGGTAGTTTTCTGCCTTTTCTTTTTTTTCACTTGAAAATCATTGCATATTGGATGTTCTGTCTTAGGAGAGGAGAGGAGAGGAGAGGAGAGGAGAGGAGAGGAGAGGAGAGGAGAGGAGAGGAGAGGAGAGGAGAGGAGAGGAGAGGAGAGGAGAGGAGAGGAGAGGAACTCAACTTGTTGCCCTGAACATGACAAGAACTTGAGGTAATTTTTTAGCAGTCTTTTGAACAGTTGAAGAAACAGAAACTTGTCAGATCTCGTGACAGCTGCTTTATCTGTACCAAACAATGCCAACTCACCCTTGTTATTCATGTATTTGAAGTCTCTGATTACTGCAGTTGTTTTCAGAAATTATTCTTTCTATTGTGAAATATGATGTCCAAATTTGATAGCAAAATTCTAGCTTAGGCATGTCAGTGCGACATAACAGTCAAGATATTAATATTTAATCTGTGTATACTTGTGTTATGTATGATGTGATTAGATCTCTTCACTATTTTTGAAACTTCAGTTAAAAATGTATTGAGTTTCTCAGAAATCAGCAGCAGTCCTTTCTCCAAAAGAAAACTGTCCTACTGGTTTTGGAAGATCTGGCATTTATCTTTCAATGTTCTTTTCCCTGGACTTCCAGCCTTCTTTTTAAAGGAAGCAATCAATTTTTATTGAAAACTTTGTTATTTACTATTTTTTGACAAAAAATGTTTTACTTCCAGCAATTTTTCAATAATGTTTACATTGGAAGCCTTCAGAAAATAAGTTGTTTTTAAACAAATAAACCTATGGCTCTTCACTGGTATTTGTAGTTAAGATATGCATGTATCTGGAGACAGTGACTTGTTGTGGCAGAAATTTTAACCTTTTTCTCTTGATTTTCCAGTTTCCATTTTAGTTTTATTTTTGGGGATCATCTGCCTAGATATGTGACTGCTTGAAACTAGATCAAATATTTGTTGAATAAAAGTTGCTAACTGAAAGTAAGTGGAGATAATTTATTAATTTATTAATTTTGGAATCACATAGGTTTTAAGATACTGTCAGACTCTTTTTCTCATTTCTTTCATCTTTTCTGTCTTGTGACTTTTTTTCCTTTGTGTTTTGATATATTATTTTAGCAGTATTCATTCAAAGATTAAAACTTCGTGTCTAAGAGGAAAGTAAAGACAAAAGGAGGAGACTCAGGAGACCCCACTAGTTTTTCTGCTTCTGTTTAATCTTAAAATACTGATTTTACTTAGGAAAGATTCTAATGAAAATACGTTATTACATCTTCTTCAGAAGCTGTGTTTTAAAAGATGGCTTTGGGTTATAGCGCATGTTAGATGGAACTTGGTAAGAATGTGATAAAATCTTCCACCAGTTGAATTACACTTCTAAATGATTATATGTCAGAAACATATGATTGTTTACGATTCTGTTGGTTCTTTTGAAACTTATTGTACTGCTAAGTCAAAAGATGGCAAAGAAACATGCTGGATTTAGTGGCATTCAGGTGCTGTACTGAATGCAACAGTTTTTCAAATGAGACAAATGGGATGCATCAGTAGGAGGGCACACTTAAAGCACTGAAAGAATAGTGCACCTGTATGCTCTTTCACCCTAAGAAGGTGGTTCTTAAACTGACTTTATGGAGGGAAAAGAACGAATGCTGTAAATAGATCCCTATAGATTAATTACATAAATTGATTAAAGGCACAAGTTAAAAAGCAAGTTCTCTCACATACTTGAAAGGCAAGATTAATACAGAATTCAATACCTAAATAAAACAGTATTAGGTAATTATTAAAAAAAAATACAGTGGATGAGAACATTATGCTTCAGGAAGGAGAAACTAAGGTTACTGCAGAGTTTGGCACTGCAGCGTTGTCAAGAGCCAGCGCAGTGGGTCACCCATTTCGGCAATCAGCTTCTTCCTCCCAAATTGCACAGAGCAGAGACTGGGAATGGCCAAGGCCTTGGCAATGTGATTGAGAGGTCATGTACAAACTGGCATAAGACTGATGGAGTAAGGGCTTCACTGATCCCATTGTCTGACCTCTCTGCTGCTTCGCGTATTAAGAGGGAGCCTGCTCTGGACTTCTGTTGTGTACCAACAGCAGCCAGCAAAGTAACATGAAATAATATTTCCAGGCCTTAGTGCATTTTCTGTTTATATTTACAAGGAAATAGTATCCAATTCCATTAAATAAGACAAAAAAAAAATACCAGTATAAGTGGGCAATTGTGTAACATTTTGTATTAAATAACTGCAAGCCTGGTGAGGTTGGTAATTCAGTGAGACTTCTTGAACTGTTACAGGAATTTCTTATTGGCCTTCTGTCTCTCTTTTCTTATAAGGCAGACTGCTATAGTAGGCAACCTCACTTGTGGATGTCTGAATATTTGCAAGTGCAGACTACAAAAAATCAATGGTTGCATTTAAATATATGTTTTAGCCTTCCCCCCCCCCGAAAAACAAAACACCCCCCCCAAAACCCAGACTGAATATTTTTCTTTTCGCTTTAAACTTTTTAATAAGACAACAGGCAAATGTCATAAATCAAACTCACTGGTTAACTGGAGATAGAGATTTTTCATCAGTTTGTATCCAATTTAAATGATGACTATGACACGCAAAGCCTAGTTCATATATTTATATAGAGATTATTAAACAGGTTATTCATGAAGCAGCTAATTTTGATCAGTGTCAGTTCTTTCTTATTTGATTTTGTATTTCCCCTCTTAATGTTGCAGGTGGTGTACAAAAGTGTTTTTATTGTTGTTGTTTGTTTATAGTTTTTAAATTCTGGGATATGACAGGTGTTTGTACAGTTTATGGTTGGTCTAACATACATTGCGTGCAACTTCACACATTGTCTTCCCATCAAGATTAGCAGCCTTTGATTAGCAAACTGCCTGTTTGATACAGGAAGATATTCGATTTCATGTAAAATACATAACTGAGTAACTTATAAGAAGAGAAAATCTCTTGTCTCTTGAAATCATTTAAATATACTGTTGCAGAGCAGTGCATTTTCCAAAGTAGTTGATGATTTTGATTAGGCCTGTTTCTTCCTGCCTAGGTATATTTCATGAGGACTGGAGTTAAAGGGATGGGATATTTGGCATTTTGCACAACTGAAGCAGGTATCAGGTAAGCTATTTAGAAACAATATCACACAAAATCGGTATTAGCTTTGGAAAATAAAACTGATTATCCCTAAAGAGCTCTTGGTTAGATCCTTCTGTGTATTTTATTAGCTTTTTCTTTAGTTAGTGAACATCATCCTCCTGAATATTTTAATACTTCCTAAATCACAGGTCGGTTTTTTTTCTATTATTATCATCTAATCAGATTGTTTGTTTAGGAAGTGAGTATATTTGGTAGATCTTTTTCTCATAGAATGTCAATGATTTAGATTCCATTTCTTAGGTTCTGCATGTGGCTTAAAGTTAGTAGTAGCTGAGAAGTTGGGTTTATGGCCCCTCCCTAGTTAAAGAAAAGAAGATCCCAGTAAACAAGGAATGCCTCAGTATAATATAGTCAGGTATCTTTTCTCAATGCCTTCATATTTCACAAAAATTGCCAGTTGTTTCTTTTCCTTTAAAAAGAAACTTCTCTCCTACATTTAACTCTGAACGTTCTATTGGGGTTTTTTTGTGAAATCTTAGTAGGCAGAATGAGTTTTACAGCTGCCCTCTCTACATCCTCTGAAAATTCCTCACACCATGATCTCATTGAGATATTCAGCATTCACACTAGACAACAGGCATATTGAAATAATATAGTCATTTTTATGATTTAGAATTTTTTTTTTTAATTTTAAAAGGGACTCTGTGATACTGCTTACCTTACCTGTGTCTGACTGAATATTTCAGTTACAAACTCTCCCTATGCATTCTTTATACAATACATAGCATTATGGAGCCACTGGTTTCTCTTATTATTTCCTGAATATAACTTAAAGGGATAAGAAATCAAAGGACGTAATAAATTCTGGCATTGTTGGAAGTATGAGTAAGAGGACCTTACAAATTGTAAGACTTCCTATGCACTTATTTTTTATGCATGCACCAGTATATGAGACAGGTGGGTCCTCTGAGTTGGGAGAAAGAAAGAAAGATGTGTGATGGATATACTAGAGGCTGTCTGGATTTACCTTGACTCCCATCACATTCACAAGGCAATTGTTCTGCATATATCCCCATCCCTGAAGGGTGATTGGTGATTTAGGTTTGTTCTTTGAGTAACTTCCTTACTACAGTTATTCTACCCACCAAGCCTTTTTGCAGCTGTTGACTGCTAACTTCCTCTGCTCATCAAACTATATTTTCTATTTCTGCTGAGTGCATTAGATGTACTTACTGGTCTCCATTTTATGTCACTTATCATCACTACCACTGTCTTTGACTAAAAGCTATCTAACTATAATTGGGAACATAAGCTCTGTTCTAGTCCATTAACATCGTGTTACCCTTGTTAACAGTCTGGAAGCCATGTGCCAGGTTTGCACGGAGCTGGGTTTTTCCTCTATCTTACAAGTACACCAGACCTCTTTTTTAGTTACTTCGTGTCACAGGGCGAAGCCTACCCACAAGCACTGCTCAGGTAAATGAGACTGTAATTGCATCTGCCAGCTCTAACTGCTTAGATTAGTCTGGTATATGCAGGAAACAAACAAAAAACAGTGATGAGGGAGTAACTTTTCATTTTTTTCCATTTCCTTTCTTGGAAGATAACTGGGAAGGAGACGAGAGGGAGAAAGTAACCCCAATAACAACTGTTATTTGGCCTTAGACACAGGGAAAGCGATCATCCTGGGGCTACTTGGCAAGTGAGGCCATTGGCTGCCGACAATCTAATTTTAAAAGTGCTACTGCAGACACCTGAGACATAGGGGAGAAACTCATCCTTCCAGGGACCTCTGACACCAAGTGGGACCCGATCCTGAGGCACAAGTGCCCTTGTAGGGGCCAAACTGCCATCCAGGACTTGGACAGTCCAGTGGTCAAAACAAGCGTCCTCTTCCCCTGGGTCCCTGCTTCTGGTCTAAACTGGGCTGGGGGGCTGAACAGTGAAAGAGAGAGGTGTGTGGGTGTCACACAATATCTCTCCGTGCCATGTACCCAACCTTCTTAGTAAATAAATTTTATCCCTTTATTTCATACTGAGTGATCCTACTTCACTGCCAATAACAGAAAGCACTCAAAATAAAGCATCAACAAAATAGGATCACTAACAAAACACAAACAATGACCTGACAGATTTAAATTGTTTGAAAATTGAACTGAGGAGGGGAAAACCAATTTTTTAGTATTACGGCTACGATTCCTTAGAAGTTTGTTTCCTGATAAAGTTTCTTAATTCACTTTATTTAATTTTCAGTTCAATGTTTCTTATTCTACACCAGTAATCCATCTGCCTGTGCATATCCATATTAAAGAGGGACTGGATAAGAATACTTGCGGTGAACTAGTCCCTGTGGGTTGGAATAAAAGTGATCTCTCTTCACACATACCAAATTGCTAATTACAATCACTTTGAGCAGGAGAATACTAAATCTAAGATTTAAGCCTTTCTCAGAATAATATTGTTCAAAAAAAAGTTGTTCCTTTTTTTTTTTTTAAAGAAATTCCTTAGTTGACTTGTTGTAGTAGCTCCCTCTTGGTATTGTATGTCACGTGTACCTACGATAGTTTGAACTAACTCAAATGGATTTACTGTGATTTTGTACCACTGAGAACAGAACTATGATCATTTTGTCATGTCATAAACTGTTCTAAAGTTAATGCAACCATATGGAGCTTATCAATTCAATTCAACTCCATCTCTTTGGAACATGGGTCTGAATTTTGGGTGATGTCCATCTGTTTAGAGAATCAGTAATGTTAACACCTCCTCTGGGACTCTGTACAATATTTTTCAATGAAACGTGAAAAATCTCAACATGTTATCTGAGTTGTAAGAAATTATTCTTCTCAGATCCAATAACTGTACAGCCATTTGGACTTAACTCTAGGGTAATTAGGCCAAATGGCTTTTAATTAGTCTGGAGTAAGTGGAAGGTAAGTCTGCATCTGTTGCAATATACCATGTAGGCATTCCTTGTGTGAAACAGCGATGGTGATGACAGTCTTGATGTAAGCGTAATTTATTTGAGGTTTAGAATGGCATAGAAGGTTTGAAGTCCATCCATCTATAGCAGTGGGACTGAAACTGGAATCATCTCTTATGTTTGATATTTCATTCTCCTCTGTACAGCTTCCTGTTTTTACAAAAATGATATTTCTGTGACTCTAGGTAGAACTTCTAGCTATGGATATCTATATTATTGTGTACCTTATTGCATGTTTTCTTCACAAGTTTACTCATTACTAAAAGATACTTCCAGTAAAATCTTGTTTAGAAATCTCTCTATGCAGTTGGTTCCCTCTTTATTAAAGATTGCTTTGTCTAGAATAAACTTTTCTGTTTTACGCACTGATAAATAGATCTGGCAATAGTTTTATTAGGTCTCATCTTATTTCCGCTACTGCAAGTCAGAAATTATTTCACTGAAAACAGAATATTATGGGTGTAACGTTGGTATAAAGGAGGTCAGAATCAAGTTCGTAGTTATCATGGTTGGCTTCTCTGATATTTGTTTCTTAATAAAGAGAGATGATTTCCATATTTTCCAGATGGTCCTGCCTCACTTGACCAGACATATTAGGAAATGTTCAAAAACAATTTTTGGTCTTTTAATTAAAAATGTCTCAATCTATTTGGTAGTTAGGCACCAGAAAGTGAGAAGCAACCTGACAATCCAAGCTAGTGACAGCATTGTGGATGAATGACAGAAGCTGGAATGGACTTTTATTAACTTAAGATCTTAAAATAAATGTTTCATTAATTTGTAAGTTGTTCTGTGTGGTTGCTGTGTGTATTCTAGGTCTCTACAAAGATTGTTTAGTCATACCAGATCATAAGGCAGACCCGTGGATGATGAGACACCAGACAGGGCTAAAACTCTGGAAATCTTTGAGTTGTGTATTACCAGAAAAGGTGGGACTGCAGACAGATGGAAGTCAGATGTACTGTTGTGGGCAATAGCTGATGTAGATAGGACTCAAAGGATGGAAAGTGTCTCCTGCCATTAAGTAAAGATCTCAGTTTATTGCAGAAATGAAGAAAGCCAGATATTTCTTCTCTTCAAACACTCGATTCATACTTAGACTCATGCATAGACATCAAATTTATTATTAATAAATAGCATTTTATATTTCACTTGAAGAAGTACACATCCCAGTATACTGGAAAATGCCACAAGGTAGATGAATGAAGGCATAACTTCTCTGGTCCCTTATCTAAATTTATGTTTAACAGTTGAAAACTGGAAATGATTCAGTGATAAAACTTGCATGGGCATATATAATAAGAAATTGGAACATTTTAGTCTGAACAGTTTCCTGTTTTTTTCACTAAACTACTTCATTTCTCCCATAACTTTGAATAATCATGGAAGCCTCAGGTGGTCCAGGATGTGCTTTGTTTAACTTAAATGAGAAATTGGGACCATTGCTGTGTAAAATGCAAAACAACTGTGGAGAAGGAGGGAAAATACCAACGATGTCAGATGCATCACCACTGAAGAATTCTTTAAACATAAGGCTTACCTTGCCCACATATTGAATATCTGGACCTGTGTACTCCTCCAGCAAGAAAAACTGATTCCACATCCAACCACGCTTGGTACGGTGCAGTGTTTTTCCACCATTCTCTAACAATCCTCTTATCCTTTCACTGTGTGAGTGCTTGTTAGTCCTTTTTTGAGATGGCATCATATGAATCTCATGAAACACACAGCTCCAAAGCAAAACTGTCAAGGAGTAAGTCCTCATCATTTACAAAGATGTTGTTAGCCTCCACTCCTCTAATAATTCACCAGAACAAATTTTTCAAATGTTATATTCCTCTTGTAAGTAGGACCTAGGGGATGAAGAAAAGTATTTGAGTAAGTTGCAATAATTTCTTTTCCCTAAGGCAATGGTCTTAGGGAAACAGGGATACCAATAGCCTAGTGATCATGACAACAGCCCATGGAAATGATGTGCAACCATATAAAGAAAGACCATGTGTATGTTTGAACATTTTCTTGAGACAATTACATGCAAGAATTACTCAGAGAGTTTTAAGGCAAGTTCTTTAATGTCTCCTTCATATTCTTCTGTTTCACTCTCTCACAATTTATACAGACATTAATTTAAAACACTATCTGAGTAAAACACTTCTTCATCGGAAAACTTCAGCTACCAGCAGTATCCTGACAGAACAAAACAGCCAAAATAGCAAGAAACCTTCCAACCTAATCTCCCAGCTCAGCCTGATGCTATCCTTTCTTACAGTCTGTTCAGAATTGTCTGAAAATCTGATTTTTTCTGTTATTTCATGATTAAAACAATGGCTTCTTCCTCATTGTTAGCCCCTCATTGTCCAGAGGATCCACTTCTGTTTCTGTACAAAGAAACTTCATGTATGATGAAATTTAAAGTATTCTTGATGCCTTCAATAGATTCCTTATTCAAGGAAGAAAAAGTACTTGTCATATGTTTTGGTTCATAGGAATCCTGCTGGGGATAACAAAGTTCTGCATTTGGGACAGAATTCTGCATTTGGAATGTATTTTACTTTTTCCTCTCCTGAATGAATGAGAATTTTCATGATATAGAACCTTCTTGTTATTATTATTTTTCTGAAAATGACACTAAAGTTTTGTGTAGAAGTTGGTAAACAACATTTAATCAAAAGACCTTTTTTTTTAAACCCTTACTCTTTATTTGGCAGTACCTCTGAGGTGCCTAATGTCCCAGTCTTTTCCATGACCTGGGTTTCCTGTCAAGCCTGCTTTTGCTTTAGGATATTGTTAGCTGAGCTGTCATTGTATATTACAGAAACCACAGGAAAAAAATTCAGCTACAAAATTATCGTTTGCTTTGGGAATCCTTGTCCATGAACAGTGATAGTAGCATGAAGCCACAACATTCAGGAATTTCAGAATACTGAAATTTTGAAAATTTAGAAAAAGATGCCAATCTATCCTCCTTTCTCCCGTAACACAACATTATGAGCAGCTACTTTCACTTTGGTTTGTTTAGGGGAGGGGAAGAGAGTCTTTTCCTCTATAGACAGAAATTTTTTGAAATGCTTTTGTGAAAATTATTAGCCAGTTGAAAACCAAAACTATTTAACTGAAAACATGCAGTGAATTGTACTCTAAAGGCCTTAATGATTAAACTGAAGGAATTGTGTTCCTGTGTGATGTTTTCCTTAAAATGATAATATTCTGTATGTTCTCAGGGTCTTAACCAGCAATCCTGAAGGAGGATCAAAGTCTTAGCATTTTAGTAACTTCAAACAGAGTTTTAGCTGGGCAAGAAGAGAAGGCTTGGAATATTTATTGCTTTCTAACATCATGTTGAGGAACAAAAAGAAAACAATTTAATAGGTGTCAAATTTATGCAGAAAATCATGGATATAAAGCAGGAAAACTTATTTTCTTTTACTTCTTTATTTTAATTGAAGACTCAAAGCACAAAGTAAACTAACTATATTTGCATAATGTATATTTTTATTTGGCCATTTGGAGAAGTGTGACTACATGTTCAATTTTGCGATAATTTCAAATGGAAATGAAATCTCAAATTCCAAAATTGGAAGACCGCACTTTTGCATTTTCAAAAGTACACATTTTTGATTTCCTGAAATTGCCCCCATTCCTTTCTGTCCAAACATTATTTGCCATACTCATTCAAATGCATAAGATGTTTATACTATACTTTATACTCAAAGAAATACTTCAAGGTAGTGATTGACCTATCCATCTTGTCTTGCAGTTATTTGTTCAAGTGGGTCAGGAGTTGCATTTGGTAGACTCAGAAGGTGTATTTTAACACTGAAACAAAGGATTCTGGTGTAGTCTGGTGAAGTAAGAGCAGCTGTTCAAGGGATCATAATGCACTGTGCACAGATGTTCTGATCCTGATACATTATTCCTACGCAAACACCAATTTTTTAACAGTTTTATTCTTGGAGGATTCTAGGTTCCTGTACTTTGTCCCAGCCAGTGCAGAACTTAATCTGAGATTGTTTAAAATGTGTGGTTTTCTGTGTAGTGCAGCCCTCCACTTATTTCCTTGTTAAATAACAGAAGGATAAGACTCTGTTATTGGAATGACAAAAAAAGAAAAGAGAAGAAAAAAGATATAAACCATTATTTCCTGCTTTTGATTTTTACAATAATTGGATATATTAGGTGTAAAGAGAAAATTATTAGCTTGAATCAGTCTGGATCTACTGAACATTATGGTAAACATCCAACTTTGTTTTTTATAGGAGGAGCAAAGATCTTAGGTCTGAAACTAGAGAGAAGAATTTTAATGAGTTTTGTTCTAAGTAACCGATCAAAATTATATACGCAATCTCTCTCACTTCATTTCAGCTTCCACTGTTTACTCAGTACAACATTCAGCTTATTCTTGTCAAACAATGGAAAATTATTTTCTTCCTAGTTGCATTGGAAACTTCTTTTAAGGTGAGGTATTGATGTATTAAACATTTCAATGCTCCATACTGTGGAGAGCCTGCATTCTTTCCCCACTTTGCAAATCAGAGGATCTGAGTGGAGGCAATAAATGGTTTTTATTTTTACAGCTTGAGGGATCTGTGGTGGTAGGCTAGAACCATCACAGTCTCTCCTTGCAGTAAGAACTCTAATATCAGAATCCTACAACAGTTCCGGGTAAATGAATTATCTCTGTATGAAAGACTTTATTCTCCCCAGCACATCAGCAAGTGGAAAAAAAGTATCTTTTAAAGTCCTTTTGAATGTAAAATATTCTATTCAGATTCTTCAGGTGTACTGTGAAATAAGCCCCGCTGGGATCAGTAGCAGGGATTTGTTAGCAATGATGCCAATTTAAATGTTTCTATAGCAATTGCCATGGCAATGTTTTTAATTAGTGCAGCACAGTCACTCACAAGCACGACATGAAGAAAGGCTAACCTTCAGCAACTTGATAATATATACCACATTAGTTTATTTCATTTGTTAATAGTGAAATAAAATTCTGTTCCAAAAGAAAAAGGCCATAGTTCTCATGTATAGCTAAAAATAGCAGAGTTAACTGCAGCAGCAGTGCTTCATATTGCACTCACTAATCTTTAAATAGAAAACATGCAACTGATGTTCAGGATGATCCAAACTATCTGTAAAACTAAAATACATATTTTAACAGGGAATAGGAAGTATAAATCTTGTGTAGCCTAAGTGCACGGAACTGGTCTCATTGACTTTGGCTGTGTTTCTTTTGAAAAATATTTATCTGAATGTAGCTTTAATCTGCCTAACCTGGATACTAAGAACAGTGAAGCTGTAGCAACAAAAGACTGTGCTATAAATTGTACACTGCCACCAATAATAACAAGACTTACCTAGAGGCTAGGTCTGTGCCACTGTAGGTTCACTTTTATTATTCCCTAAACTAATTAAAGGTAGCCGAGATATGCATACACATGCTTCCCTCCGACTTCAACGCTCAAATATTCTCTGACTGCAGTCATCTTAGAAACATGAATATAGACTGTGGATGTATCGATGGCTGACTTTCAAAAAGCAAGCTCCTTTTGTTTTCATCTCCATAATTTTTTCCTTCCCTTTTCGTTCTTTATAGGTAAAGATCGGGTTGGGGGTAACATTGAAAGGATAAACAGAAAACAGCCAATATGCATGACTGCCCTCCCCTGCTGAACCTGGAAGAACCAAAAAAGCAGTTTGCATTAATTTCAATGACAGCTGAAATAGCTTTTGAGGGATCCTCAAAACTTAAGGGACAGATTTTTGACTCATGAATACCCTTTTTTCAAGCACAAGTACTCAAATCCCATTCAGGCAAAGAAACACGGGCCACTGAAAAAGAAACACTTCCCCGCTCAGCAGCTCCCACTGGAAACCTTTTGCAACAGATTTTCAGAACCGCTTTTTGCCCTGTGGGTTGCTGATCTCTTCAGCAGTATATACAGTGGAGATGCGCTCAGCTGAAAATTTTGCCAGGAAGCACCTAAGGGCAGTTCTTTATGTCTGGGACACCAGTGCAGGTTCCCTTAGCTACACGAGTCAGGGAGCCACAGGAATATAAATAAAGTTTGAGAGGATGTGAACTAATAGTAATTTGTATTGGAAAGTCTATTGAATTAATGTCTTTAGGCAAACGAATCTATGGTTTGTAGGTGCATTATAAGAAACATTTATCTTGCTGTGACAAGAGAGAGGAAGCTTTTATTTTAGAGTTTTGCCAGCCTCTTGGGCATGTCCATTGGAGACACTGGTCCAAATTCAACTCCACATGGCTTGAGTCGCACTCTCTATAGCACTCACAGTGAGTAACGCCAGTCCCCAAGGTGGTGGATCTAGGAAGCGAATGTGTGATTCGTGTTCGGACAATCCTGCTGGCAAAGTCTCATGCAGAGACACAGCTGTGATTTAAAGCAACCGTCCCTCCCTGGGTGGTGAAAATACTGTCTGCCCTTCTTCAGAGCAAGTCTCTTCTGAGGTGTAGGTGAAACTGCTTCTGGACTCTTTTTCACCCTACCATCCTTCCATCAGCTAGCAAATGAAGCCTGCAGCACTCCCAACCCGTCCTATATAAGGGTCTCTCACTTGTTAGTAATCGTTTTCAGTGAAGATAAAAAGAGACTTTTAAAATATCTACTCCTGAGGCAGCAACTCACTGGATTACAAAAGCAAAATGTGTATTTTCACATTAAAAAAAAAAATAGAAGACCCTTTTCTCCAGTAACGATCCTTTTTACAGGATCTGCTTTTCATCAACATGAGGCGAACTCAGAAATATAGCACTTGTAGACCCTTAACACAAGGCCTTTTGAAGATATTCCTTTGATTTTTAGTATTGATTTTTCTCCACAGGGAACACATTTCACTCTTATCACATAATGAAGCTGCATTATATGTTTTTATATCACACCTTATTTACAAATGCAACACACTCATCACATTCATGGTTTTAAAAGAATAGCTTTCAGAGACAGAAGGGAAAAATAAATGCTGTTATCAAAGCAAAGTTGTTCTCTTTGTTTTTCACTTTAAGATTGTCTCGAGTTCTGTCACTCATAAACTGGTTGGCTCTACTCTACTCTCAATATCTACTTTGATATTGACACTGCAATACTTAAGGCATGTTTTGTTTGACTTTTTTTGGTGGTGATGGTGTTTTTTGTTTGGAGTTTTTTTTCCCCATAAAGAGCATAGCCCTGTATCTGCATGATACGAAACAAAGCAGTATCTGGAGGAGTAGGCCCCTATTTTCCAGACCTGTCTATTCTCCTTAGTCTCTCTGCATGAAGCAGATGAGATTCCCCTGTGGCAGCACTGCTAATGACAGGATATGCTTACCAGTTCTCCTGATAACTGGGACTATGTGCTTTCACCAAATACCTCTTTCTTGCTGTTATATATATATATAATATATATAATGCAGCAGTCCACTATGGTCACATAGCTAGGTCCTTATGAAGCAGTCTGAGATGTCAGGTGCCTCCTACCTCTGCATATCTCCTGAGCGTAGCATGCACCAGGATGTAAGCTTGCTAAACTTTCTGAGTCTACACCTTGTATGATGGCCCAAGAGTGTGTTACAAGACAGAATTTCTCAGAATAAAGGCATCTTCAGCCTAGTAGTTTCCAGATCTTTAAAAATCATTAATCTGTCCCATCCTCCGTTTTTTTTGCTGATGTATGTCTGATTCATGTTCTTGCAGAGAAGTATCATGAAAATTAGACATAATTACTGCCTGCAAACGAAGATGCATTCACTTCTCTGGACTGGAAAAACTCAGTTGCTGACCAATTAAAGGTAGTTAGCAGATTTGGACTGGTAATTGCAGCCCGTTGTTGCTGCTTCCTTCCTGAAGGAACCCAGCAGCTGCTGAATGCTGTCATTTATCGGAGCTCAATCCCTGTTCTGCTGTCTTCAGGGGGATCACAAAATCAAGAAAAGTCTCATCATCAGAGCTGAGTAGTCCCCTTTCCAGCACAGGAATTTGTGCACACAAATATTGCATAGGTTTAACATAATTTTTCGCTATTTGTCACCTCAGTTAATCTGAACGGAGTCTGATGCTGCTAAAGCTTCAACCTTTATTTCCATAACAAACACCCTAAAATACCTACAAGTAGTAATTCTAGAGCTTACAGGAACAATATATATCCCAGAGACATAAAGTATGACTTTACTTTTTCTTATTTCTAGATTTGAATCTCTTCCTTAAATATAAAAACCACCACCCCACCCCAAATAACCAAAAAAGCCCTTTATTTGCATCTCATTTGACTTCATTAATGATAGATAAATGCAAGATATGAACAAATTCTAAATAAATGTAATAAAGTATTGCTTATTCTGTTAGTATCCTGATAGTCCAAGATGAGGGTGTCTTCAACAAGCAAACATCCATTATAGTATATAAGCATGACAAACCGTATAATGATTTTTCACCTGTATGTTTTCTCAGTCTGCAAATACCAGGTATTTAATAAACCCCAATAGATTCTGTTTGTCCTGAGTTTCTCCATTTCTGCTTTGAAACCATGTAAGCTTCTAGGAGCCACCACATTCTGCAAGGAGACCCACAGTTAAACAATCTTGTGAAAAGAATGAACTCTTTTTGTTTGTTTTTGAACATTGTAAAGGACAGAGTCGTTAGACAACTATTACTGTAATTGGAAGCCACAGTAAACAGTTGTTACCTCTTCGCTCTCTTTGCCACAGATGAATGTATAGACTTAAATCAACTTCTGCAGTTGTCTCTTTTCCAAGATGAAAAGTTCTGGAACTGCCTGCTTAATCATTCCTTGTTTGGAAGCTGTGCCATACTTTTGATCGCACCCGTAGCCCTCCTCTAAATCTCTTCCATTTTTTTGGTGTATCTTTTGAGATTGGAGATCACAATTTATCGTGGTATTCGAGCTTCAGGCCTATATAGACAGAAGCTTAATCATACTCCTTACTTAATTTCATCATGATATATGGCATTGTTTGCTTTTTTTTTGACCACTGCAGAGCTCTGGGATAAAGCTTTCCTCTTACTATCTATTGTTACATTATGGTATTATTCCCCAAAGGCATCACTCAGACTTTATTATTTTATATGTAAAATCTGGAGTTTACCATGTATGTTGTTTTACAGAATTTCATAACTATTTCATCATCCACCATTTTGGTGTCCACTCACTGTATTGCATAGACTACCAATGTGTATAGAGCAAACCACTACAGTTATTAAACCATTGTAAGGTAGAGACTGGTTGGCATGGCAAGGCTCAAATCCATATTGCTAAACTTTCTCCTTTTATCCACTTCCTCCCTCCAAACCAAGGTTTTCATATTATCTCATATTATCTGTGAGAATTGAGGCTTGGTCCTCAAACACTTTCAGGAATTTTCTGGGAAAGTGCTGGTCGGTACAGGCTCAACTGATGTTAGGGACCGTAATAACAGCGAAATGGTATGAACAATTACATTGCAAAAGCCAGTTTCCTTGCCAGGTGAAGTATGTTAGTATAATCATAGTCATAAGATCCTTTTGCAAGCTTTTGCAAAGGCCCCTTGGCTTTATTATGTTGCACGTCACTTGCAAGGTTTTTCACCTGGATAATCAAACCTGTTTTCAGTTTATTTATGAGTATGTTGAACAGTACTGGCCCGAGTGCAGATCCCTCTGGAACACTACAACAGACCTTATTTCAACGTGAAAACTTGTTATTCACTTCTTCCTGCTAGGTCCTGTCATTTAATCAATTACTGATATATGCAGGGACATTCACTTCTAGCTCATGACTGCTTAAGCGCCTTTGGTGAGTGACATTGTCAAAAGCCTTCTAGAAGAACAACTAGATCATAGCAAAAGGTCAATGCCATCCACATGCTTGATAACTCTTTTGAATAGGTCTGTGAGGCAGGACTTCCCTTTCCAAAAACTATACTATACATCCCCAGTATGGCATGTGTCCAAAAACTGTGTTCTTTATAAGAGTTACTAGCAATTTCACTGGTTTGGGCGTCAGATTTTGTCCCTACAACTTATGCCTGGTAGAACTGAAACCGTTTTTTAAAAGTTAGCATCACATTTAATGCTTTGAAACCCTCATGTGTCAAGGAAGTTGAAGTGAAAAGTAGAAGAAGAGAATGAATATTTCAGCAATTTCCTTACTAAGATTTTTAACATTCCTGATAGTATGCATGAAGATGCTGCCATTTCCTAGAACCTGAATTCCCACTGTACTGAAATTAGAACTTCTGATGAGTCCCTGATTAAATAAATTAAAGAACAGTAAAATGATCTCACTTTTGATTGTTAAGGTTTAAAACTTTTTCTATTTTCTCCTGAAAACCATGAAAAATGAATCACAGACCAGTGGGGAGCCACAACTATAGCACTGATGGTAAAGTTTTTCATGGGCCTTCCCAAACATGTTTGCAGTTTTTAATTACAGCAGCTTGTTAAAATCAAAATGCTTCCCCAGCCTCTGATGACATGACAGAAAGGGTATCATGCAGATACATGGTACTGGATGTTGCATGTATGTGCTGTTCTAGTGCAGCCCGTTTCTACTATTTGTTTCCTGAGGGTTTATGCTTTCTCCCAAGAGCTAGCAGCCTAGATGTGGTCAGTCAAACTCCTTCTGGTGCCTGACAGTCCTGCAGAGAAGCCCACCAAGAATTCTGATCAGTAGCTCAGTTGGTTTCCATGCTCAATTTCTTATTGAAATTTTGATTACATGTTTTAAAGCACTCTGGGGAAAGAAATCCTCGAATAACTTATCTTTTGTTTGTTTCCCCCCCCCCCAGCCCGCTGAGGTTTCAAGATTTCCTACAGTATTTCCCAATTTTGCCCTCCTCAAATTTCTACCCTTAGTGCAGACTTTACATGTGGTTTATTGTTGCTACCATGATAGGCAACTTCAGAAGACCTCAGACCCATCTGGAAATGAGTCAAAAGACGGGGAAATACATCATCTGCTTACACATTTAACCATTTAACTGTGCTCCAATGAGACTGCAGTTGTTATTGCTGATACCAACTGCTTTATTATTTGGTTCCTTTGTTTCTAGCAACCAGAGACAAAAATAACTACTTTATCTTTCTTAAGATACCAGTTATCTTTCAAATGGCATGTGATGTTTCCTTTAGTAAAATCTGAACCAGACTTCAGACTCTAATAGTCTGTATTTCAGCATAAATTACCAGGGTATGCAGATTTTAGTGTGATTTATTTGGATTAATTCAAAACACACATAATACCTTTCAGATAACAGTCCAGAATTAACCCCTGTATTTTCCTGCCCTTTTCATTAAAACTCAGTAAGTAAAAGATATAACTGCATGAAACCATATACAAGGTTCCAGTTTCAGAGTGAAAAAAAGAGTAGAAATATGCCTGAAAAAAATTTGATATAACAAAGCATTTGTTTTGTCTGCTCTAGTACTTCTGTCTAGCTGTGCCCAACATGGCAGGGCACAATCCAGCTTTAAAACTTTCTCACTTAAACTCAAATGCCTGTGACTGTCTCATTTCCTTCTCACATCCCAAAAAGATGAGGGAGAAGGGTATATGAGGGACCATAGCTGTGTTAGGGCTCCATACTGCTAAGACAACTCATAAAATATCTGGCTTCATAGAAAACAAATTAACTCAATTGCATAACAGGAAAAAGGAAAGAGTATAGTCAATCTGTATGTAGGGATATATAAGTCGCTTTTTTTTTATCTTTTGCTGTTTTATGTAGGAACATATATTTTACATGAAACAAAGTTACACTTCCTACAAATTAATTTCCTACCTTCTTTTTATCTTTGTTATTTTGCAATCATATTTACAGGCAAATTTTTATGTCACTTTTTAGTAGTATGGCTGGGGGTACACAGTATCTGTTAGTGAAATTGTTTCATTACTGTTGTCAATAAAGCATGCTAAATTGCCCTTTTTTTCCTGACTCTCAAGAACAGTCATTATATGAGCTTTGCACAGGCAGTTCTTCACGGAAAAGAATGTACCTTCATCTAAATCTTGTTACTAGAGTGTTGATTTGAAAAGAAACACTTTATAGTAAGAGTTACTAATAAATAGAGTGAATAATAATGATCCAGCATAGTGTAATGCAATTGTCCTATTGCTATTCTGGATGCTGTGAAGGGAAAACATGCTGCAATGGTGTAATTTAGATGGGTATCATGATATAACAATTTTAATTTGGTTGATATAAATCCAACTGGTTTTTTAATTGTACAGCCCAACATCTTAATGAATGTTGAGGAATGGCTATTTTTAGTAATAGAGAGTGCTTAAAAAAGCCTGTAGAACAATTAATTTATATATACCTACCTGACATCCATATTTTATGTAAAGCTAGTAAAAAAGCAACAGGAAGGATTTCTGAGTGAAGACTGTCTTGTAGCTGACGCAGCAGAAGTCATTCAATAATGCTACTGAATTTTGCATTAATATTTTTATCAAAAAAATCTATTTCTAGTTGTCTCACAGCAGCATACATGGAACATGGAGAAAATTGAACCTGTTATGTAATGTGGAATTATGCCTAGTTATTAATGTAGAAGAATGGTATTATGCCTCCAATACTTGGGAAAGCAAAATCCAAATTCAGAATTAAATATATCTATATCTATACAGCCAACATTATTTGATTACTGGTCTTGAACTAGGAAAAAATCTTAAAATACAGGAGTTTAGTCTAAGGCAGAATTCACTATTTTGTATTCATTGATACCTTTTAATACTTTTATTCCTTCCTCACCTTTCCCATCTAATAAATTACTTTTTATTTTACAGGAGTGATTTTTTTCCTTCTAAAAATGCTATATGTCTTTTAATTCTTCAAGTGTACGTTCAAGTATTTCCTGAAGCCACTGTGTATTAAGTCTGTGGACTTTCAGGTAGCCCACATTTATGCAGAAGATTTTAAAAAAGCAGCCCAAATGACTGTTTATTTTATTCTTCACTCACAGTTCCTAATGAAGTACAACAGTGTAGGAACAACATTCATTCCTTTCTAGTCACTTATCCAGAGTATAAGTTAGCATAAATGCTTTCCATCAATCTTCCGTTTGTTGTCCTCCTTCATTTTATAGTAACAGCACTGCTGAAATAAGGACCAATCCATAAGAGAATTTTCAGTTCCAGTTTTTATAGGTACTTGGTAGACTAACTTTTAATGTATTTCAAAAATATTCTAACTACAGCCCTAGCTGAGAAATGCATGTCTATTTTTATAGAATGTTGGGATCTGAATATAATTGCATTTTGCAAGAAACTTTAAAAAAATCTTGGTTTTATTGGCTGCATTTATCACTGTTAAGCAGGATCAGGAGGCAAAACAGAGAGGCTTGTGTTATTCTTTTTTTTGGTGTTAAAGACATGATGAGCTTCTTACTATTGCATACTAGATATGCGCTATCCAAAAGAGGGAGCCATAACATTATACTATATCTTTCCACTTTATAGATAGTGAAACTGCATACATTGTTTTTTTTTTTTTTCTTAGTTGTACTTAAGGATGATGTTTGCTCTGAGTTTTTTGGGGGTTTATATGAATAAACTATCGTTCAGAACTAGGTAACACATGCTAATGATCTTACTTGAGCTGAGTGAAATGGTTGTACTCAAGTCAGATATGATTAAGCTAAAGAAAAACATCCTGTCATAAAAAACAGGTTTAAGTAATTTATCTTGCTCTTGATTCCACCACATGCCTTTTTAAATTTTGAGCAAAGAGTTTGATCTCTCTGTACTCAGTTCCCACCTCATGAAATGGAAAATATACATACAATTATCAAAGAAGAGGAGGTATTTGCTAAACATATTTCAATTGCTTGTCTCTGTAGAAAGTGAGATCAACGTAAAATATCACTCTTAATAACTGATGAAGTGTTCAGTTCTATCAAACTTGCTTTGCTTGGAAGAACACAGTACTCACAAAGGCATTACGCATATTTTGGAAGGCATGGATTGGATTGCCTTCATACCTGAAAGATCAGTGGACTAGGATGTATCTGAAACAGTGGAATAGAAAAGCACAGAGTGGTCAATAACACTTGCTTTATTTTCATAATTTCATTAGAGCATTATCTTTGCCTCTTCCTGGTAGCACTGTGTACCTTATGGGGAGCCTGGCACACCCCAGCAAGCCTAAGTGAGGAGGGGTTTTTGGTATTTTTGGCGTCAGAGGAGCATTGGTAGTTGTTTAATTCCTTTCTAATATTTTTGAACCAAAGTATAGGTTTCGTTTGCCTGTTCCTTCACAAAAAATCACAGAAACACAGAATCACAGAGCCGGAGAATCACTTCTTCCTCACTGGAGGCACATGTAATACGTAGCAGTACGTTCTCCATGTGTTTTAAGAGCCTCTGCTACTTTTTGTGGAACTTCAAAGACACATGTCTGGGAATAAGCATTGTTCACAGAAACCAGTATTTACCCCAGTGGTATCTGAAGTCACCTTTCTAATGCAATATAATATATAGATAAGTTTTAATGTAACACTTTATCTGAACTTCCAGATTGAACCCCCCCTCCCACTTGTGCTATAATGAAAGTGAATAATTTTGCGCAGGAGTTAATTTCATAAAATAAAATTTAAAAAAAATGTTATCAGCTGCCATTAAGTCATCATAAAGAAATTATAAGCATGAAGTTAAGCCTGTTTCTTGATCTTTAGCTTTCCCTTTTGGTATTGATGAATAAATAAGAAAATACATTTGTTAACACCAGCCTGTGACTGTTGAAATTATAAAAGACAATTAATTGGAAAATACACTACGTGTGAAACTTTCCTCATTTGGATGTGAGCCTTGTGAATGTAATTAAAAAGAAAAGTGCTTACTCCAACCATATTTTTACCTTCTGTTTTCCCTGTTGGCATTTGAAAATATGTTCACGTTTTCTCCAATTACGTTCGCTGAAGTTCTTTTACATGCCATCAGGCCTACTTTGAATACTCCATTACCAAGTCAAAAACATTCATACTTTCAAGTCATTTTTTTTGTTTAATCATGTAAGTCCTCTGTCATACAGTGTATTACGATTTATACTGAATTACTGTTTCTTTTTAATGCAGGTCATATCTGCACCTACACTAAAAAGGATGGTCTTAATAAGAATTAAGGTACTTACTTCATAGCTGAAATTCCCAGTTTCTGGTGATTTCTCTATGACACATACTATTATATTTTTCTTTGTCTTTCTGAAAGCAAATGTATTCCAGATTTTACTGATGTGCTTATTTCAGTATAATCTTTACTTTGGCATGCATTACAAGACAAAGGTGTGTTAAGGCACTCTTTGTTTTCATTCTGCTTTCCTCCATCACTTACACAGGACATTGCTTCAATAAGCAATTAATCTTTGCATGGGTGGGGTTTTTTTCTCTTTCTTATATGCACTGTATTTGCTTTGCTCAGGTGTGCATAATACTGTTCATGTATTTTGCTGTTCTAGTCTTTGCAGGAAATTTTAGAACTTTCTTCCAAGTTGTGTAAGTCAGTAAGAAGATTCTACTATCTTCAGTGGCTCACAGTTAGGTTTTTGTTGCACGTCTGTAGTTTTTCGGCTTTTTGTCTGGCATCATTAATTTAATGTCTCTGTCTTTTAAGGAAATTTTCTTTGATGATTTACACATTTTAATGCCTTCTAAAGCAATGGATTCTTCAATATGTGTTACTAACGTATACATTAGGTTTTGATTTTTTAAAACAAAGATTTCTTAGCCCTGTGATTATTTTAAAATCTGTACTGTATGGTTTCTATTGTTCTAATTATGCAGTACTCAAGTATAACTGTGTATTTTATCTAATAAAAGAATTTATTACTTTCATGAGCAGTATGTTCACAGTATTCTATTTATTCTGTTTTAAGTGATTCTGAAATTACATTTCAATCTCATTTTGATAGTTGAACAAGCTATAACGTTCCTTTCTCTCCCAGCCTGTGCAGAAAGAATCCTCTTTACACTATCTGGATTTTCCTCTAACTTTATCCTCTGATGTATCAGAAATCAATATTTGTTGGCATTTTGCAATACTTTTTCCTCTGACATTTACCTTGCAAGGAACATGGACTTATTCCACTTCTCTTTTTGAACATCGCTGACTTCTGTGCACAAGATAACGCATTTAAAAAAATAATTATCCAAATAATTTTTTTTAAATATAGTATGTAAATTGGTTTCGTCATGTAAGTTTATCTATCTATTCATATTATATTTACATGCACATGATACAAATCAATATGGATTCTACACACATACCAACCCCTATGCAGGAAGAAGTGTGTGAAGAGGCTGGAAATAAAAAACTCACCATTTAACATCAGTCCTGATTACACAACAGTTGACCATTTCCCCCCTAGTTTGGTTGCTATTAACCAGCCTGCGGCTCTGGTATGGGTCAGGTACTTCAGGCATTCCTGAACAAGCTGGAGCTCAGCTGCATAGCAAATTGTGCCCTTTCTGTCCCTTTTGCAGCTCTCAGGTCCTCTGCTCTGCCTATTAATGAGCGTGACAGTATTTCCTCCCTTTCAAAAGACTGAATCTAAATGTTACCAATGTCTATGGGAGTATTCAGCTTGACAATGTTGAGTTTTCCATCAGGACTATGTGCACTTCTGTTATTTATCTGGAGCTTATACTTAACTGCTTTCATAGAACACTTTGAAATGCATTGTAATTACTGACTGGTAATTGGTAATTTCTGAGGTGCACCACCTGAAACCCAATTTTCTTGGTCTCTAATACAACAATGACCTGCTTTCAGTTCAGTTCAGTCATACTGAGATAGAATCATATTATTACAAAGACATTACATATGATGCACTAATATTACTTGCATAACTTTCTCAGGTTCTAGTATTTCTTCTTCAGTGTTTAATTTCAGTATTTTATTCTGTGCTTGGTAAGAAAACCTGGTATTCAGTATAGGGTATATTTTTTTTTAATGAACAGTAAGCTATGACTGTTCATACTCTACTTTTGTAATTTAACATTACTTCAAATTTAGTAGCAAAATTATTTATTTATTCAAAGACAAAACTTGAGCTTAAGCAATGCAGACCTACTTCCATGCAAATTTCTGAACTTGTTAATAGCATATTTAAACTAGAATGGTTAAAACTTCTCATTTTTAGATCTGCACTCTCTGTACCTTCCTGTCTACCCCCTACCCTTCAGATTTATTAGTGACATCAAAATCACAACAAAATATTAATAAAAAATTCTCTACTCTCAAGTCCTTTCACAACCTCTGCCTTTGTGTGCCTCTAGTATTTGTAGTATATGAACACAAGATTACTTAGGCCACATATCTTTTTTTATAAATCCTGAATCTGTCGAAAATGCTGTAGAACAATATTGATCGAAGATGTTTCCTTTTTGATTGCTATGGTTTACAGACACTATAAATACTGTCTATTAGGAAAGTGGGATTCTGTACAGCAAATTTAAACCTGCTTGTGATTGGCAGGGTCTCATACAAATAGGCTCTTTAAAAGTCAGCAGAATCACAGGGTGAAAAACACCCACTTAAAACAGTGTATTCCTAGTGAGTTAGGTATTGTTGTGTCATTCTATGAGAACTGGGTTCAGTGTCTTTAGTTTACAAATTATAAATTGTCTTTTACTTAAGTAACACACAATATTTCCCATGTTGGGGGAATGCAGAGATATTATTAATGTTTCTATTAGTTAATTATGACAATTTTTTCCAGGCTGTCACTATCAGTGCAACATAAATATGATAGAAGACCATATAACTCATGGGTTGCCTGATCAGTGACTACCCTAATAGGATGAAAAGCTATGGATGTCCAGTGATGTGGATGCATGTACTTAGGCCAGGTTGAATCATGCTTTAGCGCAGGCCCTGACCTTTCTTGGAGGTCTCTTAATGATGCAGTACGAACATCAGTGATTGTTAAAACCTTCTGAAAATTTCATTGTTTGAATATCAATAAAGTGTTAAGACAAACATGATGGTGACATTAATTCTTCTGGACAAGACAGCAGTGAGACTTGGAGTGAGCAGAAGAATCTTTTCCTCCACTTGCTAAACCAGTTTCATCTCCAGAGCAAAGAGAAAAGACTTTTTCACTGACACATCATCCCATGATGGAGGGTCCCACTTTCTTTCTCCTTGCTTTCAAGTATCAGGACGACTCCAGAATCTCTGCCTTCCACTGACTTTTCATCAAACTGACAAGTCTCTCTGATCCCACAAAAATCAATAATGCTCCAGCTCAAAGCACAGCAAGGAAACAGCAAGGCCAGTTGTTCCAGAAAGCAATGAGGCCAGGTGCTAGGGAGGGGTACAGAGTATGAGAAGAGATAAATGTGGGAAAAGTAATGATACTGCTGTCAGTCTGGCAAATAATAATTTTTGTAATTGGCACCATATAACTTAAGATTCCACTGGGATCTTGAAATATTCCTGCTCATTAGCAGAGGCAGTCCATGAAATTATAATACACCTGACGTTCACTAGTAGGTCAACTCCAACTTTTTAATTACACTTATTTATGCCCATAAGTACATATATAGAATCGTAGAATAGAATCATAGACCCATTGAGGTTGGAGAAAACCTCTAAGATCATTAAGTCCAACAGTCAACCCAACACAACCGTGCTCACTAAACCATGCCCTGAAGTGCCACATCTACACATTTTTTAAACACCTTCAGTGATGGTGACTTCACCACTTATTTCGGCAGCCTATTCCAATGCCTGACCACTATTTCAGTAAAGAAATATTTCCTAATAGACAATCTAAACCTTCCCTGATGCAACTTGCGGCCATTGCCTCTCATCCTGTCACTAGTAACTTGGGAGAAGAGACCAACACCTGCCTCACTACAAGCTCCTTTCAGGTAATTGCGGAGAGCAATAAGGTCCCCCCTCAGCCTCCTCTTCTCCAGACTGAACAGCCCCAGCCCCTTCAGCCACATCTCATAAGACTTGTGTTCTAGACCCTTCACCAACTTCTTTGCCTGTCTTTGGACACGCTCCAGCAACTCAATGTCCTGCTTGTAGCGAGGGGCCCAAAACTGAACACAGTACTCCAGGTGCAGTCTCACCAGCGCCAAGTACAGGGGCATGATCACCTCCCTACTCCTGCTGGCCACACCATTCCTGAGACAAGCCAGGATGCCGTTGGCCTGCTTGGCCACCTGGGCACACGGCTGGCTCATGTTCAGCCGGCTGTCGACCAGCACCACAAGATCTTTTTCCTCTGGGCAGCTTTCCAGCCACTCTTCCCCAAGCTTGTAACGTTACATGCAGTTGTGACATATATACATTGTGATTTATACATAAGCAAAGCATACCTATGTTCTTGTATTTAAATACTGAGGGTCTTTACACTGATTATGTTTAAATGTCTTTCACATGTACTTTCACAGATCTGTGGTCAATAAACCAAATGAGCACTGTCAAATAGTTCTTATTAAATTCTCTGTGAGATAAACATGCTGCCTCCAAAGATGAACAGCATTACATTTCAGGGCAAATAACAATTCTTCATCTTTTGAATGGCATAGGTGCTGTTTGTAAATTGCACCTGAGAAAACAATTGCTTGTAAAAGGAGGTGGTAGCTTTGTCCTATGACTACCTTTTTATTGAAATTTAACATCTATAATTCTCTTTTTTATAAATAGGATAAGAAATTTTGGATGCTCTGTGGCAGTCCTGAAAACCATCAAGTGTGCCTTATAGTTAACCACTACAGACTACCTGGAAAGTAGAGAGAGCATGTCTCTATCTTCCTTGTCCTTTCTGTCCTTCAGATAACTGATAGTGACCACTGGGATGGAAATTTTTGTTTAAAAGGAGCGTGCTCACATCATTTGACCAGTGAATTATTAGGGTAAAGCTAAACTTTGGGATCAACTAGGTAAAGAAGGAAGAAGAATTCAAATTCATATTTGCACTGTAAAGGGGCATTTAAATTAAAGTTATCAGAGGTGTTGCTTTGTCTACGGCTTAGATGACCATCTATCATTTAGATGACCATATAGTAAGACTGAAGATATTCTGAAAATTGCATTGGAGCAGCAAAATTCCAGGTTTCCTGAATCTTCACACCTGGAGATGAGAAACAGTAAGACAACCTGAAATAGTCACTTAAATTTTCTGAAGGTAAGAATTTTGTCAATACATGTAATCAGGTAGAAACGGTATGGGTATTAAAGTAAATACAGATGCTTCACTGGAAGTGATCAATCATGCCATATAATTGTATTAAGGTGGTTTAGTAATTCCTCTCTCAGGGAATTCTTGCCTCAATACAAAGTTAGTGAATGAAGCAGAAATTGTTTCCTGACAAATCTGAAAGAATAAACTGAGGCTGACTGGTTGGTGGAACCTGGGAAATACCAGCCAGTAAGCTTCACCTCTGTGCCTGTTACGGTCATGGAAGAGATCCTCCTGGAAGACATATCAAAACATATGGAAAGCAAGGAGGTGATTAGAGATGGCGAATGTGGCTTCACCATGGGCAAATCCTGCCTGACTAATCTAGTGGCATTCTACAGTGGAGTGACTGCATCAATGGACAAGGACCTATAGATGTTGTCTACCTGGACTTCTGTAAGGCCTGTGAAATTCACAGGCCACAACATTCTTGCTACTAAATTGGAGACATATGGGTTTGAAGGTTATACATATATGTGGCTATATGTATATATGATGTTTATATATATATACATGTGTGCGTGTTTTCACCACAAGCAATGAAATCTCAGGATTTTTTTTATTGCCTACCAAACTCACAGGCTGAATGGTATGAAATTTAATTAGTGCTAATCAACTTCAGGTGAAGGAAGCAGAAAATTAACCTGGCTCATTTATTTTCCATTCTGCAGCAATGTCCCCCTCTTTATGTTCCTTAAAAGCATGATTTTTCAGCTTTCAGTCTGTATGAATTAACAATTCTGATTCTATTTGCACAGAAAGCATAGAGAAAACCTACAACTTCCGTTTTGTTCCCATTGGTATTGCAGGTGCCCACAGTACTGCATTTAAAAGGAGATCAAGTCAAGTAACCCACAATCTTATGCTGGTTTACATAAGAGACAGCAGTGACAGGACGAGGGGTAATGGTTTTAAACTAAAACAGGGTAGGTTTAGGCTGGATATAAGGATGAAATTCTTTGCAATGAGGGTGGTGAAACACTGGAACGGGTTGCCCAGAGACGTAGTGGAGGCCCCATCCCTGGAAACATTCAAGACCAGGTTGGACAGGGCTCTGAGCAACCTGATCTAGTCAGCAGTGTCCCTGCTCGCTGCGGGGGGGTTGGACTAGATGACCTCTAGGGGTCCCTTCCGACCCAAAACTTTCTAGGATTCTATGATTTACACAAATTTTTATGCTGCTTCATCTTTGTGAATCCACTCTTCAAGCTTTGGAGAGGAAGCCAGTTAGCCTGCCTGCCTGCCTGCCTTCTCCAGAGAACTAGTGATTCGTTCTACCAGGTTGGCAAGTTTTCTTCTAGTGGCTCTAGGCATGTGCTTTAACTGTTGCATCAGGTTACTCAGTGTCTGTTTCTGCTCTGGCTTTGTATTGTTTGGGATCCCCATATGTAGGTCTCAGGAAAGTTCTCAGTGACATGCATGGGACATAGCTACTGTTTCAAAGTACCTGCACTTTCAGAAAAATATCACTTGAATAGTTCTCCTCAGTTTATACAATTTTCTGCCAGTTAAAAAGTAGTGAAAATCTTTTTGAATATAGGTTGAGATCCTCTTTATGTCATGAGACCAGGAACTTTAATCCTGTGCTGGTTAATCCTTAAGACATATTTTAGTTATGTTCAGCATTCAAGCTGTGAATATATGATAGTCCTAGGGTGTTATACACACAGATCTGTACACAAACTACAGAAGTACTGTCTAGTCTCATCTGCAATTGTTAGGAAATTTTCAGATGTATGTTTCTCTGAAATCATCATCTATATATTACTTGCCATTGGTGAATACATCTCCTGAGTAATCAAAAGTAACTATGGTCCTGTGTCTGTACACAGCAGTGCAGTTCACGATTTAATTAAACAAATGCTTAATAAATACAATCCTTAAAGTAGTTTAAAAAATGTGTTTATTCTACCTGTAGGCTTTTAGTTTTGAGAAAGCATCATGAACTAGAATCTGAGCACGTTGAGGACAGAAAAAATCATAAAGGACCTTTGCATATTTGAGTTTATTCTTTGTGGATCTATGTTGTAGGGGGGGTTTAGACAAATTTGCTCTAAAAGGTAAAAGTGAACTGGGTGAGCATAAAGTCAAATGACAAATAAACTATTACAGTAAGCACTATTGGCAAGAATGTTAAATCTTTCCTTCTAGCAGTGCTAACGGTTATGTTTCTGAATGTTTAACACTAGATACATTCCTAAACCATTATCTATTAGATTCAGCCTTTTCAGATCTATATCAGACTGTATGACTGAGCATCTTTCATTTTACTGTTTAATTTTTTGCCAAAAACATCAATCTATGGTGCAGTCTAGCCAATTCCTACTGTACTCCCATTTTTTACGCCCCTAGTGCTATTCTTCTGTTTCCTGAATGAAAGCATCAGTGAAAAGTTCTCAGCCAGTAGGTTTTTTGGCCTCTTGTAGCTGAGAGCAGCTGTGTCAACTTTTTGGAGAGTTTCTTCTCTTTAATTGCCTTAAGAAGTAGCTAGGAGTACATTAAACACATGACATGCTTTTCTGTTTTGAAAGGCCTGTTTGCTGTAGAGGTGGTTTACCATTGTGAGTAGTGAGGATTTTTCAGTAGGACCACGACTGGAAGAGCAGGTAGCATCAGAATCTTGGATTTTACTAAAATGTAACAAATCTTTTCAAAACGTTACAAAACCCTTACCTGAAGTCATATGTGGGTTCTCAGCCTTGATAACACTACTACTGCTGCTATTACTGCTACTACTAAGCAAAGAACAGTATGTTCAGTATCATAGATAGAGAAGTTCTATCTCATTGAAGGAAAAAGAGGAGATTAATTAATTTTCATTAGAACACAAGGGGAGTTACTTAGTATCGTACTTCTAGAAAAGATATAAATGCAATCCAAAAATGTGTCTTGATTAGTAAAGGAGGTGTGTATCACACAAAAATAAAATGATTAGGAGTAAGATCTGGTAATCCATGGGATGTAGATTACAGCAAGGAAGAGTCTGCATTAATTTCTAAATATAGTTCCAGTTTTCAACAAGTCTGAATTCTCATTAGAGGTAAAATTTCCTTTTACATTTGGGAAACAAATTTAAGAATTATTGCAAATTTTGCAGGAAATGAGAAAATAGTTTCTGTAACATAATATTTTTATTTTTACTCTGAGGAAAAAATATATTTTCATCAGATAGAATCATTATGAAAACAGAGATTCAGCACTTATTTTTTACTCTGGGTAAGGGAAATGCACAAAAGCAATTTCATTGGTTTCAGTGGGATCAATTTTATTGCAAAATGTTAGTCATTCTGAATAAGAGTTCCAGAATGTGGCACAAGAACAAACAACTCTCTTTAAAAATAATTGAAACAACTGCAAGAATTTACTTTAAAAATAGCTAAGTTTTCCTTATTTTTTTTCTGTTACTACAGTGGCAGAATCATTTCCATGAGATTTCCCACAACCAGCCCCTACACCTTAAAAATCAGAAGAAAGAACATATTTACAATACTTTCTCACTACAAAACTGGATATTTGAATTCATTATGATACAGTATTATGACAAAGAATAATGCAAATCACATGAAAATATTATGATAAATAACAAAGTAAGCAGGCAAACGGTTTCGGCCAGAAAGTAGCACTGCAAACTTAAGCAAACCCATTTTAATCTGTTCCTTTTTAAGATATTTTATAATTCTTCTTACAATTTGCCTGAATTATGCTTGGACTTATGTCTGTATTGAGATATATATATTTTTGCAAAATGTACATGTATGTATACGAAGAATTTTGTCATGAACTGGGGCTTTATATGATTTATTAAACTCAGGTATAGGTAGTTGACCGATACCTTTAATCATATATAAACAATAAATACTGGATTCTAAAATGTTTCATTTGTACTACACCTACTTTTTCTTTCAAAACAGAAGTAATAAAACTAACTTCACCGTTATTGCCAACTCATGTCATTTTGGCTTTACCTCTTCGTCATCTCCTCAGGAGCAAATATTGAACGATGGATTACAGAGCAAATAAAGAACAATTATTTTGGTAAGCTCTTCAGCTGAGGATGTTAGATCATTATGCTTTTTAAGTTTCCTTTAATGGACACTCTTACGCAACCTGGTGGTTTTCTGAATTCTTTTTTAAGAGGTGTCAAAACACAAAAGTCAATTTCTGCACCATTGATTATCAATGTAATTGATCATTTTCTGAAAGTAATGGCTGAATCTGATAATTTCTGTATATATTTCTAGATAGTCTTGCAAATATTAGTTGCCTTCAGTTGAACTATTAAAACTATGCAAATTGACATAATTTCCTTGTGATTGTTGTTGTGCAGTTTGTGTAAAATGATGGAAAGGCCTGCTGTTTCCATCCCCAAACTTTAAAGCATTATCTACAATTTTCTCTATTCATAGAATATTTTCTTGGATATCATATCTAAAAAGCTTGTTTTGAATTTGGAAAGTAATTTAGGAGCTCTTTTTCAACATACTTACATACAACAGGAAATTTCTTTCAGTATTTTTTTGAAAATGGGAGTCTCTAAGCAATGACATGCATGGCCCAACACTGTAATATTCTTCCAGGCAGAATTTCCATGAAGCTAGTGGCTATTTCCCTTGACTGGGGTTTGTGAGGATGAAGCAATCTGAACACCAAGTAGCACCTAGAAAATTTGTACTTACATAAACCTCATCAACATCTGCGTTTTCATATCAGGAGATTCTAAAATGAAAGCTATGGTCATATGAGACGGGAAAAATTGAATCTAATGTGATGTTGTCTTGATGCTGCTATTATTCATACTACTAAAAGGTTTGAAATTTAAATACAGAAATTTGTATTTAACTAGCAAAGAAATACACTGGCCATAACTCATGCATTCCATTTTGCAGTTACAGAAATATATTTCCAGAGAAATATTTGTGGCTTGGTGTTATTCAAGTATTCAAGGCACTTTTATTTTTGTGAACATTGGTGCATTCATATGGACAAACTGGAGGACTGGGAAAGTGGAGGCCTCATTCTAGCCCTGGCTCTGACACAGAGCTACTCCATAACTGAGACCAAGTCAGCTCAACACCCTGTGCAATAACCTCTGCGTATGGGATGAAGGCAAT
This sequence comes from Opisthocomus hoazin, assembly GCF_030867145.1. Classification (NCBI taxonomy): domain Eukaryota; kingdom Metazoa; phylum Chordata; class Aves; order Opisthocomiformes; family Opisthocomidae; genus Opisthocomus; species Opisthocomus hoazin. Next base: position 102,744,873 of record NC_134416.1, read on the forward strand.
GCCACCCATCCCCTTTTGTAATCTTTCCAAGATTGTGGAATGAAGGTTGTAAATAACATACTTTGCTTCCTACTTTTCTATAATTACACTACACACTACGCATTAAAAATAATTTCTTTCTAACACATAATAATTTTGGAGCTTTCTTGTAAGCTGCAGTATATATCCAGTATTTTTACTTTTTCCCTGAAGTCAGTAACACCATTTTCCTTCAAGTAACCAAAGCCAATTTTTTCTAGGATTTTGCACTGCAAGCACATAGTATGATCTGATCAGGATATGTCTCTGCTATTCAGCCATGCTCAGCAAGTAGGCCTCGATGCCACTGGGCTGTTTTATCATGATCAGTTGCTGAAAGTCAGGACAGTAACTTGCCTTTTGTCATTCAGCAATTTCCTATCTGTTGAAAAGCCAAAGTGAGAAAGTTATTAAAATTATGCTGGACTGCTTTTACAAAGATTTTTTTGTTCACAGCTAAGAATCATTTCTCTCTGATTTATTTTCCTTCTCCTCCCATCCCCTTTCAGCAAAATTTTGGATTTATTCCTGCAAGTGACTTTCCATAAACTTTCTCACTCACATGCAGAATGTAGTTAACTTTCACTCAGATATCCCTATTCATGTTCAAATATTTGTGCTTCTGCAGATAGCATTTGCATGTCACACCTGCTGCAAGCCTTAGAAATTCAGAAGGCATTCTGATATGAGTGGGAGAGGAATTTTTATGTAGGCTTTTTGCTCCAGTTGCCTTCTCCATTAAAATAGCACTGACTGCATGAAAGAAACATACAAAATTATATACCTCTATTGTCTTATATCCAGGTCTATAAAGCCCAGTTTTCTTATAAGCACAAGATTTGTGCAGCAATTGCGAGAATTTTTAAACAGTGATCATTACTGAGTTTTTATTTTCATTAAGGTCTTGCTGAACTGATCTCTTTCCAGAACAGTTTGCAAAATTGAGAAAAGAGGGAGGAGGAAGAAGAAAAGGAGAACACTTCTGTGTTTCTGTTCATTTCTGAAAATAGGGGCAATATTCTCTGTGCTGTGTGTTGCCCTAGAATAAATGAAAATTCTGAAGTAATTATTGTTCTTTCACGTGTCCTGTTATCATCAGGCTTTGGACAGCAAACAGGAGACATCAGTCTACCTTGTTTTATCTCTTGAACAAACTGGTCACCTGAGGAAACTGCCAGTCCTGTTACTTTCTAGATCTACTTCTAAACTCTTCTGACTGTAGATGCCCTGCAACCTGTGTTGTGCAGCTTCAGAAACCATGTCCTGATGCCAAGGGCATAAGCGAACATCACAGTTAGGTTGTACAGTTCCTTCTGCAGCATTATGGCTGATAACATCTATCTAGTGGATTTAGGTTATTACATTTTGTTTGGCAGGTAAGTCAGGAATGAAGTCATCCTCATTGGCTGATCCAATGATGAGAGGCTGTCTCTGCCAGTGCCATGCAACTGCCACTGAGATCAGTATCCTTGTGGAGCAGCAGCCAAGTGATAGGATAGCACAGGTCTCTGCAAATGAGCTACTGTCTGGAGGGGAGGACGGCCTTTTTAGAATAAACACTTCTGTAGACAAGTATGAAAATGCTGAAAGCCTGAAGCACTTTTACCATGGAGCTGTACATAGCATACAGCAGAGCTGTTTCTCTCCACTTTTTCCTCTCCAAACTGCATCTCCAAACTGCTTTTTGTGTTTAGGTGAAATGTACTAGCTACTCATGCAACACAATTTTTCACAGTAACAGCTGCAAGACAGCCTCTGAAATGAAATACTTTACTTTGTTCACACGAATAATCATATGACAAACTTTGATTGCTGAAATCACTTGATCAAGTTTGAAAAGAATTGACAACTACTTTAGGTACAAGTTTAGTCTTTAGTACTGGTACATTTCCTCATTTAAAATTAATCTAATTTGAAAAAACAAAACAAGAATAGTTTCTTTCACAGGCATTTAATTGTACAATGTGACCTTGTAAAAGTTTTGTACTTTTGCTAATAGAAAATCACATTAGCTGTAAGCATATTTGATTCTATCTTGAATCTATAGTATTACATAGTGCAGCACAAATGACAGGACAATGTATTTTACCTGTCAAACTGAAATATAGATAACAGCACACCATTTTTAAAACTGGCATGTTTCTTCTATAGAGTTCTTAATAATTGTAGAAAAAATATAACACAAGACTTCTAAATATGTGATTAGACCATTCTCATGTTTTGGAACAGAAATTAACATTCTGGATGTAGAAAATGACTTGGAAACAATGATTTTTAAAGATCTGTCATTAGCAATTCCTACCACTACCACCAAAATTATTTATTAATAATAAGCTTTTGATCCCATTAGCGAAACTATTGCAAGTATCACACTTGCCTTTTTATCCATATTTGTTCTTCCCATGAGAAAACTAATGTTACACTTAGCAAGGAAGCATAATCCTGCTGTGATTTAAGTAAAATATGAGTTTTGTCACTGCCTTTAATCAGAGCAAGACTGATACATGGGTTATAAATTTGTCTATTGAAAATAAATATCATCCTAAGAAAATATAATTCTATTTTCTGACCTACTACTTAAACTTGTGAGAAGGCGAGGGGCTACTCTATGTACATTGCCATACAACTGCAAAGGATATCGATTTCTTCATAGTTCATATGCATGATTCTTTCTTTGAAGCTCATACAGTGAAATAGAATGGATGTGGCTGCACTTTTCTTGCATGTGAAAAGAAAAAGCAAAATGTCATTCACTGGGCAATTGGTTTCTGCTGGTTCTTTCAAAAACAAGTGGTCAGTTTGACCTTTTATGCTTTCTGCCTTGCTTTCTGTGCTGGTCTCTGATTATGCGTATTAGGCTGATCAGGTTGTTTGGTAGCACTTCTGGAAAACCACGTTGCACTTCAAGTCAGTTGACTTTGACTTACTACTATGAATATCCAAAGGGACATCTCCCTCAGCTCTCAATCTTTCTGAATAATGAGCTACCACTTCCCCCTGTCAGATGTATTAAAAAAAATACTAATTTTGCTATTCCCACTAAAGAAAAACAAAACAAAGGCTGGGTACTTCAGTCTTATTAGTAGTAAACACCTCCTCCTTTTTCATCCTTCTTAACTGTGTTTGTTTGGATTAGGCGTTTTCCATAAAAACAAAAAAGGAATAAAGAAAAGGAAGATAGCTTCTATCCGGACAGGCAAAAAAGCATTCTGCACAAAAGTAAAACTAGAATAATATCTAATAGTATTACCAAAAAGCATACACATTGCTAGCTTTCTAATATGCATGAGCAGTTGTCTTATATACAGCAACAGAGTTCAGATTCTAGCAATTTAGTACGATTATTTTCTTGCCAATCCGTATAAACGAAATCTCCCCCTAAGTGGTCTGCTGACCCTGCCCCCACCCCGAAAGTATCTGTAAGGCATCTTTAACGTTTTAGACACTTTTTCAGAAAGCATCTGCTCTTTTGCTGTGAGCAATTTCAGTGCTAAAGAAAGTTCATCTACTCACCGTGGCTGTCGGTGTGAGCTTAGCTCTGCCCGTCCGGTGCTGCTCCTCCACCTGCTTCCTCCCCGCTGCCTGGTACCGTATCTCCAGCGCTGTGTGGGCTTGCGTCTCACTAGGGCTCCCTCCCTCCCAGCATCACTTTTAAGTCAGGCAGGCAGGGAGCTGAAGCCAGAGGGACTCTCCATCTGATTGGTTTCCATGCAGTGCCCCTGCTTAATAACAAACGTCCCTCACTGAGAGATGCTGGCGCTGATGGAGATGCAGTGCTCAACATGAGAAGGTTTGGGGCTGGGGGGGTGGGGAGGAGGGGGGGTGAGGCCGCCTTTGCCAGCCATACAGTGATTTGCAAGTGAATGCAGTGGGAGGGTTCAGAGAGGAGGGCTTTGTTAAGGATCCTCTTATTAACTGAGATTTAAATACAGAGACTCATGCTACCAGCTCAGTTTGATCTGTTTTCAGTTTTAATAATGAGGAGAAAAGCATGCCCATAACCTGTGAATTACGTGAAGAAAAAAATTAATTACCTACACTAGCAACACAGCATCAGTTGTGTGCACATACTCATTGAAGAGCGCAAAATTCTCCTGTAACACTACGGTGACAAAAGATGTAAAGTTGAAAGGGGGAAAGGTGTGGGAGATTTCTGTCTGTACTCAATAGGTTCACAGTGCTAGTGTCACAGCATAGATAATGACAGGCTTGTCACTCTATCTGAAAAAGGGCATAATATAAAGTTGCAAAATTTGTTTCAGGAGTAGTGGCCAATAACGCTCAGGTCATTCACAGTAATGTATGGATTTTCCATCAACTGATGAATTTCCTGTTTCGTGGTGCAGCCCGTGTGGGTACATGTGATCACTGTTCCCTGCTATGCCACCAGATGTGCAACATTACAGAATGTTGTGATTTGCTTGAACTAGCATCATGAACTGAAGATGTTGCCTGTTAAAACAGGAGACCTGGAGTGTCATAAATTCAGGTTTTGGATCTGCTATTTGTGCATTTTTGGGGGTTTCTGGGTACTAATGACTATTTCAGTCACTGACATAAGGTAAACATTTTCAGTGGGACTTCTAGGAACTGGTACTTTGCAATCACTTTCTGTACCAACAAACCCTGAAGATAGTTTGCATCAGATGCCTGTTGTGGGCACCAATAAAATAATATGGAATGCTGCAAAGTGTAGTTTTCTGGGCTTGTAGCATAATTAATTTCGTACCAAGATTTCATCTTAGAAAGATAAATTGCAAGATTAGTTTCTAATTATGATATATCGTTAGGGCTATGGGTTCGGTAGTTGGGGTGAAAGGAGGAACCTGTTTATTCTGGAGGAGAAACTTTACTATAACAAAAAGAATGTTTATATCAAATAGCCAATTGAGAAATCCAAGTAAATTACTCCTTTTTCTTTATACTGTTATTATTGCCTTAATGCTACCATCGATGAGCTCAGCAGGCTCATATTCACAGTACACTGTTTCTAATGAGAACCATTTCACCATTAGATCCCATTTAAAATGATTAAGGGATTGATGCAATTTGTATAGACATCATTCAGAGCATTTCCATTGATTTCAGTGGCAGTTAAATTGAATACTGAACGAAATAAGTCTTCTCTGAGAATGTTACACATCCATTAAAACAATATTTGCATATGTGTAACAGAGTGCAGAACTCGGTCGAAGATTTTGAAATCAAAAATAAAATCCAGACCCAGAACAAAATCAGTTATCGTATCTCAGCTAAAATGTATAAAGCAAAGTTTTAATCAGTATTTTCCTACCACAGGCAGTCCACTTTAGCAGTGGAACTATTGGAAAAAAATATTTAGTATAATAGTTGTCTCAGCCATTACACTGGAGAGTAAAAAGAAAAGCTACTAACAAGTGCATATCTCTGATGCCCTATGGTCCCAGTGCAGCCTTTAATCTTGGGAATCCTAAAAGATATTTTCTTAATAGGAAGATGTCTGGATAATAAAAAGGCATGAGTAATGGCTCTACTTTTCCCACTCTATTGTTTTTTTTTTTCACTCTTTTGGCTGCTCTTTGAGAATATTGTGGCTAGTCTAATCAATATTAGGAGACTATCCAGGTACAGAGGAATCCTTGAAACTGGAGATATATACAAAACATCTTCTCACAATACTTACTTGAGCTTTAGAAAGCATTATTCTGTGGCAGCTGGAGGACTGGCCTCTGCTTTAAGGGCAGGCATAGAACTGTTAAATAACAGGCAGAGGACACTCAGATAAATGGGAATGACTCCATTTCTGTTGATGTCATCTACAAATTTTGTAGTAAAACAAGCAAAATTATTTATACTATACAGCGTAATTACTGCTCTCTTGCATATATTTTTCATGGTGTTGTAAATACGGCACAGTAACTACTACAGGGGAAAAAAATGAAATTACACGCCATACATTCACGAACAAGAGGCACTTTTAATGCAAACAGTGTTGCATGATGGGGGTAAAAACTTTTCCAATATACACTGTAAATGGAATATACATCAAAAGTAGGCCAAAAACGAAAAAGTGTAGGTGTGACAGAAAATAGGGAGAAATGGGTGGAAATTTGAGGCTGTGATCTAACACACAGAAGGCTACTCCACAGAGGGGAGGAAAACAAAATGCTACTTCTGAAAAAGAGTGGGCAGTGGAAACAGATATGGAAAAGCAAAAAGTGTACCGAAAGGATGTGGCAGGATTGTTTTTATTGCAAGACAGGTTGTACATCAGTTTTATGTTTTATGAAGTCTTTTTTGGAATCAGGTCTCTTCTCTTTTGACCTCTATTCATCTTCTTTTCTTTACCTTCCTAAAGATTTGTCTGCTAGCGTCCATGGGAAACAGTGAGTACATACACAATCTTCATTGAAATTCTGAACATTTCCTTATTTCACAGAGGCTAAGATCACTTAGCGGTGCACAGAGTTGGGCTGGTTGCCATGTTAAATCATTTTCAGTTCAATCACTGTTTCCCATCATTTTTTCTTGTCCTGACATGTTTTGACTTGACTTGTTTAGGCAAAACTAAATGCAAATAAAACTTTAGAAGAGGAAAGGAATAATCTATTTTTATCCCTAGTTTTTTCCACCTATATGCAGTCAGGAGATGATGTCTAGAAATCTGCCAGTGGGACTTTAGTATGTCACACAATCTCTTCCTATGCTTCTGATAAGCCAGGGCACGCCTGAATTCTCACAAATCTGCATACCCACAGATGTTCTAGGTTCTGCAAGGAAAAATTGGTCTGGGGCTTTAGGAGTAACAACTTCCTGTTAATATGCCACTTATATGAGCTTTTTCCATTGTCAGAAATGTTAAATACATATTTAATCTTTCTCAAATAAGACACACTCTGTGATGCCATAAAAACCCAGAGCTGAACAGAATGGAGTAATCAAGCGGCACACAAATAGGAAAAGCTCCCCGAGATTCACAAGAACAAAGCTAACAGTTGTGCAACTTCAGCTCTGTTCATTTTCACGGGAGCCTTCAAGGTTCTGAAACATGAAGAAACTGGATCAAAAAATTACCACTAGTTGAAAAGCCAGTTCTAAACACTTCTGTATTTTCACTTAGTGAATCATTTCAAAAGAATGCTATTAGCTTCTTTTCCAGCTTTTCTCCAAGCTTTCTTCTCTCTGTCTAGGAAAGACTTTAAATGATTCATTTGTTAAAGAATATGAAGAAATGAATCACTTTGAAAGACTGTCAGAACATTGCTAAATCAGAACTGACAAGCACTAGATTTTGGCTGCCACCCTTTGATATACATAGGATAGAGCGTAAGCGAGAGATTAAGAAATCTTCTGCTCCTTTCCCACTTTTGAACCTCTTCCTTTGGTACGATTATGGAAGGAACAGCCACTGTGTCTTCTCTGAGGAGAATTACATTTCTGTATATGGCTCCAAGTTCCCAAAGACGACATGAAAGGAGGGAAGACTTGTGTGTGAGAAGCGGGAAGAACGTGTAACAAGACCAAAACATGGTAAGAACAATTAGACATTGCTAAACTTTGAGCTGTTTTAAAAAAAAGCATAGTTAAAACATGTATGTAAGGCAACCCTGTGCCACAAAGACCATTGGATTAGGCTAACACTTCCTGCCTTATTTGTGCTTCCATTTTGAGAAACATAGGAGTAAAAGCTGTGGTTAAGAACATATGCAATAATCAGTTTCATAGCTTAATCTGTATACTCTGTTTACAGCATTTTTAAGTAAATTAAATCCCTAAATTTGATTTTTTCCCAGCTTGATAAAAACCCAGTGAGTTTTTTTAGATAGATGTCACAAAATGACTAGAGTTGTTTGCATACACAAACAAATGCACGCATGTGCATATTTACATATACGCACATCTCCATTTATTTCTGTGACAATATTTATTTATCTCAGTAAGTCAAGATTCAAAAGAAATATTGAATTAACTTGATTTCATGGGTTAAATGGGTACAAAAACATTTTTAGAAATCCCTAGCAGTTTCAAATTTATTTATTTATTTTGAATAATTTTTTTTTTCAATCATAAATTAGTCATATTGATCACTTCTATCTTACTTTCTTCTCTTGGTCTGCAGATACAATTTTTTTGAACACTAAAATACAATAAATCGGATTAGGTTTTGCTGAAGTTAAATTTTAAAACATCAGGCCAGATTTTAAAACAGCAAGGCTTTAATATTCTCTTAATATTGAATCAGTTCAAAGCAGGTGAAGATTTTGAAAGTGCATAGTAACCAATGTAACTAGTTATAAAAATTAAAATACTCAAATTTTCAATCAATTGACCAAAATGATCACCAAGGCACGATTTATTGCACATACAAAAAGTAAAATTCAGTATACTCAAGTAGAAATGACAAATATTGGATGGAAGATGCTAATACATGAAGAGAAAGTGAAGAGAAAGTCATGTACATGAAAGCATGAGTACCAGGTTGAGTTTCAAACAATAACTCTTTCACAAACTGACTTATTTAGCACTTTATTTTTAAGTTCTATATAAAAAAAATTTACATGGATAATTAGACCTGGTCACAATGTTTAACACAGATTTTTTTCTTGGAAATACTGGTTTACTGGCACTGCTGACGAATACCTGTTTCTTTCTGTTTACTTCCTCTAGCAGTTCTTTAGAGAGAAAATTATGAGCATACAATTTCTGCTTGAAAAGAAACCTTTCCATTTGTATGCATTGTTTTGATTGACCTAATTGAAATAGATTTTCTGGAGGATTTTTTTTTTTGGTATCTCAGTCTGTAAAATATTTTGAAACTCTTTTACTTGGGGATAGGACTTCCTATTTCTCAGAAATTTGAAAAATCAAATTGAATGGAAAATTTCTTGTCCCCTTTACAGTAATTATCCAATTAATTGCATGGTAATACACTTTTATATGATGTACTTGCAAAAAAATTAGTTTCATCTGCAGGGGTGAAATAATCAAGTTAAATACTATTTTGGTACAGGAGGTAAAGTAAAGGCTGTAATTTGATTTGGATATCCTGAATCCACTTTCTACTCAAAGCAGCATCAGCCTTACCTCCAAACCTTAAGAAAATAGGGCTTCTTAAATATTAATAAAAGTATACAAGATCCCTGACCAGCCCAACAGACCGTATCTTGGACCATATGTGGACCTCCATATACACTACTTACAGAACAGAAGATCAGATCTAAAATGGTATTTAAGTACCTTCTAGAGAAAATCAGTGTATAAATAAAGCATGTAATTCCTTTTAGAAACTGTGCCACTCCCATGGTCAGACATAACCCACCCTTATTTTCATGGACTAGAAACATCACACTGATGGGCCACAGCAAAGACCTCACACATACACACATACACTACCTACCTAACTGTTTCAAGGCAACAGTGACAGACTTTGTGGCTCAGAGAAACACAAGCCAAGTGCTCTGCAGTGTGAACGCCACCTGCTTGCTACAGAAACAACGAACCCTAGGCAGTGCAGATGCACACATCTATGGTATTTGGACTTACTACTTATTTGTAGGGCCATATCTTAAATTATTAAAATTAATTTGCAAATATGACCCTTAAAATAATAATATTGAAAAATCTAGAAAATAACGAATTTGAGTGGAATTTTAGAATTTCAATAAAAATATCGATTAAAAAAAACCCACTTTATTTTATGAAAATAAAAATAGATATTTTGATGTTTCTGACTTGCTAAGGAGCAGCTAGAAAGTACTTTAGCTTCACATGAAATTTCCATCCTTAATTCCATAGCTAGAGTCCACACAAGCTTTGTAGGTGCATTAAAAAATTTATCAAGATGCACTGTTAACCCTTCAGCTGCCATTGCTTCATAAGCTTGATCACTAAATTCTTAGCTTACAGTGTGTGACTTGTGAAAGTTGTGAAGAGTTACTGAAGAAAGTCGTTGGAGGAGAGTTGTTTTCCTCTAATGTTGAAGAAGAAGCTGGTTTAGAATAAAGAAAATAGCAGAAGAAACAGCTTTTTTTAAAAAGAAATAAAGCTCTGTCAGGTGACATTCTGCACCTTTATCAAAGGTAAAGAATGATCCACAAACTGAATAAACTAACTTTCATTCTTTCTATATTGGGATAATTATACATGCCTAAATATGTCTATTAACAGGGATCTTCGTTTTTCCGTGTAGAATATTCTCAGACCTCTGCCATGTTGCTCTTTGCTGAAGGATGTCAAATAATGCATAAATGCATATTCTTCACAGCACATGTCATTGCTGTCCATCATTCGGCTAATCTCTATTCTTTTTACCTTAGGTTACTTAAATGAACTTGTTCATCTTCTGTGTGGTACTGCTCAAGTTCCCTTCCACTACAGTCCTTGGAGCACAACCAAAATCTGTAATGGTGCCGTAATTGGATCTTGAGATGGAATTAATTTCACCTGTTTTACTGGTCCAGAAGTTAGGCAGTCACTTTAAGCTATTATTTCATCTATAATCATTGGAAGGAGAAGGAGGTCTCCAGAGGAAGGTTCATCCCATTTTAAGATAGCTGTCTAAGATATCTGAAGAAAATTGGAGTTGCTAAGCAACCTCATATGTATTTTTTTTTTATCCTCTCAGCTTACTGTGGAGGGAACCCTGCTGAGAAGCTCAACTGTTTGCCTAATTTCCAGCTGCTGATGATAGGTGAGATGAATCCTGTCCTCAAGTTCCAGCTCATGGAGTTCTGAAATGTCTATGATTCATGTTGTCAAGTATTCAAGATTCCTCTTTCTGCCTAACTTGTTATTAAAGTACGTTTCTAGTCGTCATGAATAGGAGGAAAGAATGAAAGTGCAACTGAAAAATAGGGCAAGAAAGATTTTAGCACATTAACATTTGTTCAAGAATATGATGGCCTCTCACTGTTTCCTCAGAGCTTGGCTTTGCCATGCTGCTCAGTTACAAATAGATATCTATATAGATGTATAGATGTAGCAGTACTGAAAGAATAAGCAATGCTATGGACTAGCTTGACCCGGTCAAACCAATTAGATTAAATGAATTTATAGATAGATTCTGTTAGTCTTGCATGCACAGGAAGTGCACAGATGACTAAAATTTTTCCAATTCAAAATATTTTAGAGTAGAAAAACAAGCAAACAACAATAAGTCCAGTTTGTCAATAGCAGAAGATTTCAAGGAAACATTTTGAATTGTTCAAGACTTTACTGAAGCACAATCAGGAAGTCAATGGGACCTGGTTTGGCCTTTGGGTACTTCTTAAGGCAATCAGAGTTCCTGGGCTTTGGTAGCTGATTCAGATTTGAGGACTCAGCAATAGCCTTGGCGGCAGCAACACCTAAGAACCCCAGTCTGGAGTTGTGGTGCTGAAGGCAGTGTCCATCCCTTGAGCTAGAATATGTGGCTCGAGTGACAAGCAGTATTCTCTGTGGGCAAATCTTCTTGGTGCCTTGTCTAGGCTTCCCCAACAGGAATACAGTTCAAAGTACATGGGGAAACCAGCTGGCTCATGTTTTTTGAAAAAATCAGGCCATTTTGATATTCTGAAGAGCGTGAGATTTTTTTTCTGAATATTTCATCCTCTTGATTTTTTTTTAATTACTAGCATTTTGGTCTTTAATTTTGATTTGAAAAAAACCACACCCTGAACTGCTTAACAAATTCTGTTCCAGTCAACTCTAATAGCATTGCTCTCTCTAATAGGAGGAGTGGAAGAGAGAGCAGTATTATTGTGCTCTTATGTTTATATGCCTCCTATTTTCTTATGTGAACCCTATGCCCTGTTTTATGGAACTATCATCTACAGAGTGTTTAGTCTCCTGGCCCTTATTTTCATAAAGCTGTGATTGGTTTAATGTGAAATCATGTTAACTAGAAAAATTATGTGATTTCAAGTCCCACACAATCATTTTTCTCTAAACTACACACATTTTTGGTAAATATTACTCTAACCACAGCAAGATAATTTAAAATGAAAGGCCCTTATGGGAGGCTCTGTGTAAGATCAACCTTTCTTTTTAAATATTAGAAGCAATGCTGTCTAAATTACATTGAATTCCTGGATATTACCAGGAGGTTAATGGAAAGCCCGCAACCATATTTTCTAAGTGTTCACACAGTGACTCTTGAACTTGTAAAGGTTAGCATAAAAATGCTATACTTGTTATTTACTTATTGTTTTTACATTACCTGAAATCAGTGACTGTTTTCTGCTATTTTCTAAGCACCTGAAGTTAGGTATGGAGATGGGAAAAAATAGCAGGAGGGAGCATATCTCAAAATAAGGATAAAAGAAAGGAAACAAATGAGAGGAAAATGTATCCAAATTTGAGGCCTCATCATCTGTTTATACTGTTGTCTAGTATAGCATTCAAAATTTATTCAGAATCACATTTTATTCAAAATCCAAAAGATACTTGCATGCTGGTGAAAAACTGTATACAGTGCTCTAAAAATGCATTATCCTTTGAGGTACAGAACAGCTCAAGTTTCAAAATATTATCCTGGAGTGTATAGGTATCCTCTTAAGATGAAGGCCAGATGGAGTAGTGGAGTATTTTGTTGCTGAGTTCCCCCTAACAGCAAAATAGTCAGGTTACTCCAGCAGACAGAAAACACAGTGATTTAGATGTGGCCGGCTTTATACACTTGTGTTTGAATGGGTCTCCAACACTATGTTGTGACAGTCGGTCTTTCTTATTATTATCTGTTTCTATTTTTATGGTGAATAGAGGGCTTTTGTAGAACTTGGGAACATAATGTTCTAGATGCTTTGAAAGCATGTTGTAAGACAGTGCTTTTGCATTACAGAGCATACAGTTTAAATAGCAAAAGACCTCTTGATGTGAGTGGAAGGGATGCGAAGGAACAATACATACGAAACTGTGCTGAAATGACTCCTCTCAGTCATATAGCAGCTTAGGAAAGGGATGGGAGGACTCAGCTCTCCACATTCCCCCTTGAGTGCTTTGTCTCCTCTAGACCATAATACTGATTTCACACCACTTTACAGCAACTTGTGCAAAGCTTAATTGAGGCCACATTGCCCATGTTAATGGGAATGGAATATGCACCCTTTGCTCTCAGACACAGCAGTCAGCTCTTCAGTAGTGCACTGCCTGCCAGCCGAGCAGCAGCAGTTTTTGCCATGGATAGCTTTTGGATTTTTCTGTGGTGTTGTTGGTGTTGTTGTTGGGGGGGGGGGGGGGGGTGGTGTAGTGTGTATTTTTGCGGTACAATTCAACGACCACCTGCACCTGGATGAGGGGGCTTTCCTCAAATGGCCATAGGTCTTCAGATCACCAGCTTCAAAAATGTAGCATACCTGTGACAATGTTGAGCTATCTCCTGTCTCGTCAGGAGACATTCAGTATTTCTCAGCTCTAACCATTGCATTTATTGGCCAAATGACTATAGCACATGTTATCCAGGAAGCTAACTTAGGGATGACATGGTTCCATCTGCTTGCACATTTTGGCCAGTTGCAAATCACAGCAACCACATGAATATATACAAATCCTACCAGCTTGCCATTTCTTTCCTTTTGGAGCCCTTCTTTCTTAGAAATAATTATTAGTTATAGAACAAAAAGAGTGCTCAGAAGCACTCCCACCCACCAAGATCAAAGCTCTTGAAGTCAGATACTGGAATTAAAAAAAACCACATCCAAAGTAATCACTCTGAAAAGACGAGCCAGACAAACTAAGTGGTAGTACTTCTGAGCTTCTCTGCTGTGCACATAACTTTTAAAACTTTATTTTGGAGCAAATAAAGAAGAAAAAATTATAGCTATGTCAGCTGTAGCAGTTGGGAAAATTAAAACAAAAAAACCCAAATCAAGCCATCTTTCTTGAAAGTCTGAAGTAAAGTATGGGAATAAACAATGCAAACCCAAAATTATGTATTGCAATAATTAAGCTGCCAGTAATTTTTTTTTCCTCAGTTTTTCCACATTTGCTTAGCAAGTAATTTATTTCTCCTACAAGAGGACATCATTTTCCATTAGCCTTAGTTATTTCTGAGTACTGAGTCTGTAATTTTGATTGTAGAAATGTATTGTGGTCAATTCAAATATTAAGACTCTTGACTAGGAATCATTATGTCTCAAATTTCAGTAAGAATTTTTTTACAAAACTTCAATGTTGTCCAGTTTCTACCAAGAACCGTCTTTATTGTATGCATAAAAATTAATTTATTGCCTTGAGCACAAGCTTAGCTACTCAGTGTATAGGTTGTTATTAACAGTGAATTCTTTTCTATTCTCTCAAGCCACGTCAAGCAGAGCTGAGGCCACTGTAGTAAGGAAATCTGCAGGTTAGAGGCCCTCACAGCTGATCAAATATGTAACAAAGAATGTATGTCTTTGCTATAGTGATGTCATTTTACAGTTTCAATGTAGCATTTGCTAACTTTTCTATTGCAAGTATAATTTTGCAAGCTTACCCAGTTGTTTGGAAAAATGACTCTGAGTAATACTTAGTTTAAGTGCAAGAACTCAGCAGAATAAAAGAAATGCTTATGTTTTAATCTCAGTGCATTCAGCTTCAGCCACAGTGCACCATTAACAATTGTCTTGGTATAAAATCTCCAGATTCAGTCAATGACCTGATCTTACCACATTGCCAGTCACAATTCTTCTCTTCAGGGATGGATATGGGCACTGCTGGGAAGACTGAAACAGAGCAGCCACCCTTCTGTTGGCCCCTGCAGAACAGAGCCCTGGGGCGATCCTGCCTCAACACTTGCTTTCCTGTTACTTCTTTGCTCTTTTCCTCGTTCATCTGAGAAGTAACAGAAGGATTTTCATGCTCTTCCTCAGTATCTGAGCCCTAAGAACCACTTTGCTGCCCTTTAGCTTGAAACTGGATGTTTTACAGCAGACAAAAACAAACAGTTGGAGGGCTGATAAAAAGGGGGCTCTGAAGTAAAAGAATTTCCTCAGCGGTATGACTCTGAAGAGCTTGTATCATAAAATTAATTCTCTCCTGCTAAGCTACAAAACTAGTGCAGCCAAAGGGTCCTTCATGTCAGGGAAGATGCAATGATCTTTTATCTCTCAGACCTGTGGTCAGAATCAATATTGGGACTAGCTTACCAGTGCTGCTGGATTTCCTCAACTGTAAGTTGCATTCTTTTAAAACTACCTCTGGGATTTTTTTCAAGACTCCCTTCTCCTTTATAAATTCTAAATTATTAGTCTTTCAGTTTATATACCTTTTGCCAAGCTTCTTAAAAGATTAAACTGAATTTCCTCCCCTTTCCAGTTAGGGATGCAGTGAGAGTGAGAAAGGAATTTGATTATAGTCTACATGTCACTGATTAGCTTTAAACTATGTATTATCACTGTTATTAACCACCGTGCCATTCATAATCCTAATGACAAAATGAAAAAAAGAAGTACATCTATGTGCAGTTTTCCCCAGGGACAAACACTGTTGTTTGCACTAAGGGGAAGGTAAATCCTAGGGAAATGAGACCACTGCTGAACCCCAGTCTGTCTCAGGCTGCCTAAAACTGTTTGTGGCACTGTAGACCAAAGGGAGGTCTCCTGGGAAATCGCTCGATGTGTCAGAAGAAGCATGTGGTCTGTGTGCACTACTGTTCCGGAGACATTAACAACCTCCATGATAGATTAATTCAGCCCAGATGCTATGCCAGCCTTGCTGTGATAATTCTGACACATTTCCCTTTACCCCAAAGCAGAGCCACTCTCATTTACTCAAATGTAATTTCGCCTCTGACCGACAGCTGTTGTATTTAGAGATTAAAAATGTGTAAAACCTGCAACACTTCAGTTGTTGACTTCTTAGCACAAGCAGTAGGCAATCATAAACCCTCAGACTAATAGGGCTTCAGGGCAAATTTGCTTTTTTCTGACAGTTTCTGCTTCGTTCTGTTGTGTTCGTCTGTTGACAGAAGTTTTGCATTCATTAATTCCTTTTTAATAAATAAATTTTCATGTACAAAATGTAAACAACTAACAAGGGCTAAACATGCAAATAACTGTCAACAGATGTCCACTTTTATAAAAAAATAATATGGTTATGTTTGTCTAAAATACACTTAAGAAACAATTTCTTTAGGATTTATTATTATTACCTTGATCAGTGTTTACTAGTCATGTACTGAATGTATGGTATTGCTCCTTCCATATTTCTCATAATGAGTGTATTTTTTAGAATTACAAACCCAAGGACATAAATGAGTTGCACTTCACAAAAACGTAGAGTCAAAGCAGATTTTTGGTAACCAGACAAGAATTTACTGATCTTTTGATTTTCATTTTTTTGTTACTTTTCAGGGGAATTCTGGTGTCTTTAGCTTGTGTGTGGTGTTTCTTAAATTAAAAAATTGCCTTCAAGCACATTCACAGAAGCAAGCTTATCATCCTCCTACTGAGAAGTCATCAGTTTGCCATGGTTGTTCTCCGTGTAGATTTGGGGATCTAGTAAATAGAGCTGACTCTAATAGAGCTGACTCTAATATTTTAACCATTTTTTTAATGTTAAAAGTATCTTAATTAAAAGGCAATGAATAGTTTAACAGAAAATTTCCGATGTAAACTACTGTACTTTAAAACCACCAGTGCGTTTTTTTGTTTGCAAAACACAATATATGAAGCTAAACTGGGTATGGACTGAAGGATTAATCAGATCTCACTGGTTTGTTCTGGGTATTTTGCCTTTTCTGGCCTCATTTCAAATGGGAAAATATTTAAATATGTCAAAAATTCTCAAAGGACAGGAAAAGCATTTCCTGATATCTGTACTGATATGATCAAGGTTGTTCAGCTTCAGACTATAAATTAAGATATTCTTCCACAACATTGAAACTGATGTATGGCAGAATACGACAGAATATTTTTCAAAGTAGCATGGAAAAAGAATAAGCATATTCACACTAAACAAATATGATATTTTAAATAAAGTATATGTTTAATATTGAACATAAATTTCATGTCATGACAGTGCTATTATTTAAGCCTATGGGATAAGGCAATACAGTAATGTTTTTCTTTGCCACTGAAAGATTAACTCATTCTCTTTCTTACACACACCAGTGCTGCCAGTGTGTCATTATCATTGCTTTCCAAGTAATTACTTGTTCAAGACAATAATAAAACTGGGATTTCACATACAAATATATTATGATTTATTTCCTTTTTACACGCAAAGCAACCTTTTAACACAGCATGAGCTTCAAAAGAGGAATTCAGGCATGCTTGTGAAGACAGACTGAGCCGTGTTCTGCATGGTAAGCAAGCAAATCATACTTTCAGGTCTCGGTGACAAAATTCAGAAGTTTTGGAATATGTGTATATGGTGGATCGCTTGTTTGTTTTTCTGTGTTTTTTCATTCTTCTAGTACTTCAGCAAATCAGGTGGCATGTTTCAAACAGCATTTGGGGAGGTGTCTGAAGATGTGATGATGTTGTGATGTATACTACCCGATTTGGCTTTCTGGATGCTCATGGTAAGAACACCCCTCAAGGATGGCAAGCGTGTATAAAGAAAAGAAGGAAATCGAAGAACTCTGCAAGATCACACTGCAAATACAGCAAATAGAATGAGCAGAGACATGCCAGAAGAGGCCATCCTTCACAGTGGACAAAGAAAGCAGTCCATGCACTTCAAGAACCATTAATTTATTAATAAATCAGTGGAAACTTGATACTTACTGACTAAACTTTTAAAGAGGCAACTTGACACCCAGTTATTTCTTGAATAGTCACTGGTTAATACTTTATTGCCTAAGCACATTAGTACCTTGTAGCACTGCCCTGGATTACAGGGTGATAAGAGAAGTGCATTCCCCATTAAAGAAGTTGGAAACTTTCTCAAAAGCTTTGATGTGTACTCTGACCGCAATGGGCAGAGCAGTTCCAGATTCTTTGAAATAACAGTGTTGGAGCCTGCTCTTTTCCATCAGTAATCACATTCCTGTACTGAATCCATGTTCAAACCACCCTTTCTTTTTGCCAAACACTAGAGGAAATAATCTGTAATATTCCTAATGTTAGCAATATAAAGCCTGATAAACTATAAACCATAATGATAGCAGTTGAAGTGTCATTGTCTGGACTGGAGTGCATGATATTTGTGATAACAGGAAATTTGGTGCCTCTTTGTGGGAGACAGACAGATATCTATGTTTCCTTTACTTAACTTCTGTAGAATCATAGAATGGTTAGGGTTGGAAGGGACCCAACCCCCCTGCTATGGGTAGGGACACCTTCCAATAGACCAGGTTGCTCAAAGACCCATCCAAACTGGCCTTGAACACTTCCAGAGAGGGGGCATCCACAGCTTCTCTGGGTAACCTCTTCCAGTGCCTCACTGCCCTCAGAGTAAATAATTTCTTTCTTATATCTAATCTAAACCTACCCTCTTTCAGTTTAACGGCATTACCGCTTGTCCTGTCACTACATGTCTTTGTAAAAAGTTTCTCTCCAGCTTTCTTGTAGGGCCCCTTCAGATACTGGAAGGCTGCTATAAGGTATTCCTGGAGCTTTTTCTTCTCCAGGCTGAACAACTCCAACTTTCTCAGCCTTTCCTCATAGGAAAGGTTCTCCATCCCTCTGATCATTTTGTGGCCCTCCACTGGAACCACTCCAACACGTCCATGTCTTTCCTATGCTGAGGGCTCCACACCTGCACGCAGGACTCCAGGTGGGGCCTCTCCAGACCAGAGCAGAAGGGTAGAATCACCTCCCTCAACCTGCTGGCCACTTTTCTTTTGATGCAGCCAGTTGGCCTTCTGGGCTGAGCACACATTGCTGGGTCATGTTGAGCTTCTCATCAGCCAACACCCCAAGTCCTTCTCCTCAGGGCTGCCCTCAATCCACTCTCCACCCAGCCTGTATCTGTGCTTGGGATTGCCCTGACCCATGTGCAGGACCTTGCACTTGGCCTTGTGGAACTTCATGAGCTTCACACAGGCCCACCTCTCAAGCCTGTCAAGGTCCTTCTGGATAGCATCCCTTCACTCCAGTACATCAACTGCACCACACAGCTTGGTGTCATCAACAAATTTGCTGAGGGTGCACTCAATCCCACTGTCCATGTCACCAACATAGATGTTAAATGGCACCAGTCTCAGTACTGACCCCTGAGGAATGCCACTTGTTACTGGTCTCCACTTAGGACATTGAGCCATTGACCACAACCATGTGAGTGCGACTCTCCAGCCAATTCCTTATCCTCCGAGTGGTCCATCCATCAAATCCATGTCTCTCCAACTTAGAGACAAGGCTGTCATGCCGGACAGTGTTGATGCTTTGCTCAAGTCCAGGTAGGTGACGTCAATTGCTCTTCCATTATCCACCAATACTGGTTGTTATATAGGGAGCAGCTCGGACTGCCTTACACAGCTCCAGCATCTCTCCTGATGTGATGGCTCTTTCCTCTTCTGTCTGCAGAGTAGTACAGCAGCTTTGAAAGTGCACCTCAGGGTTCAGGGGAAGTCTCTTCCTCCTGCTGGTCCTTGCCTTTGCAAGCTTCCATTCCTATGCACTATTGCCCTCCCTCCCTTGTGTGTGGGCCAGTGGGGGAGTCTTTGGCTTTTTGGCTGTGGCTATGGGTCCACTGCAAACTGCACTTAGGACTAACTATCTGTCTCCTCACCGTCTCCTGCAGCTCAGCTACCTGCTGCAGGAAATCCTCCACCTGGGCACAACTTTTGTAGGCAGGTCTGCCTCCAGTCCCTGCCCCAGGAGGAAGATCTAGGTGCTTTCTGCAGTCTGAGGTCAGCAGTGCAGCCTCTCCCTTCAGCAGCTTCGTCTGGGTGGAGGCATCGGCCACCGCTGGGGTACGTGGTGCAGACCGCCAGCCAGAGCTGCAGCCTTTGCTTTCAGATGAGTGCCCACCGTTCTGCCTTGAGGGCCAGGCAGGATGAGTGCCCTTGGCCTGTGCAGATGGTCACAGAACTGTGCCCAGTTGCTGGTTTACATGTACTTCAGGTCTCCCACTCAGACAGTAGAGTGCCCCTCCATCGGAGAGGTGCCAACCTTTACAAAGTGCCGCACAAACTGCTGCATCATGCCTTGGGTGTCATGCCAAGCTCTGTTTACCCACTCTGGTCACCGCGCTCCCCGGGCTGCTTTCTATAGGCATCAGAGTGGTTGCCGTTGCTCTGGCATCGCCCAGGCCTCGGTGACTTCTCTTGTGAAAGCTGCCGGCTTCTGGTTGGTCTCTCTGCTGCCCTGGCATTCACACGCATTAGTTTGTTCTTAATCACGAACAGAAATATGGAAGACACATTCATTTAGGTACCAGAACATATGTTACTTCTTTCTGCAAAAAATGTACCCAAATAAGTCCTTTTTGAGTGAAAAATAGCATGATCAAAAAGTAATCTGAAAATTACTTATGTTTTGATGGAAGGTTTAAGTGACAAGCCAAATAAGGACTTTTTGCTTTAATTTAAAAATAGAAAACTATTTAACAAAGCAATCCTGTCATATTTCTGAAGGTCCTTTATTTTTTTGTTTCCTAGGTTTTTAATTTCTTTAAATTAAAACTAAAATAAGAATCCAGAAGCCATAACCTCTCCATGGAAACCACTTTTGATTCAAAATAAATTTTATATGTCAGGCAAAACTGATACAAGAATTTCAGCTGTCCATAGCACAAAGACATCGCAGATTGTAAACTAACATAGAACGTTTTCAAGATCCTGATTATATGAACCATCTACCTTTACAATGTCTGAAAGTTTTGGTTAGGTTAGCTAAACAATTCAACAGTTCACCTCTTCACAAACATGTAAATATCTTGTTTACAGAGATGTCAGATTCCCTAACATGCTATCAAATGCCATGATGCCTTTGCAATGATG
Source organism: Opisthocomus hoazin (assembly GCF_030867145.1). Taxonomy (NCBI): domain Eukaryota; kingdom Metazoa; phylum Chordata; class Aves; order Opisthocomiformes; family Opisthocomidae; genus Opisthocomus; species Opisthocomus hoazin. The sequence goes on from NC_134416.1 coordinate 102,765,712, forward strand.
CTGCCCTTCCCTCTGGTTTGACATCCCATTGGCAGATGAATCAAGAGACAGACAGATGGGGCTCTGCTTGCAATAGGACTCTGATTAATCTTGTGATGCGAGAGGCATATATTTTCCCATCTCACCAGCAAACCATTTTTTTTTTCTGATCCTCTCACAGCATCTGTGACACTGCCTTCAGCAACCACTTCATTAGCCCAGTTTCCCTATAATCAATTTGGAAATCAGCTGATGTTCTCTCCATGGAAAACTCCATCTACTCCACATAACAGTTGCTTATAACTGGGATAGAATTGCAGAACTCACAGAACTGAATGTTTTTGTAGAAGAGACCATCTCTTTGTCTGAATTAGATGTAATATCCCAGATTTTAGATAAACAGAGGGAGCTGTTCCCTGTTATATGTGGTTGCAATGTAAATCACCTTGTAATGGCCATATAGTGCAATCTCCATTGTCTGGAGAAATACCCCTTTGTGAGTTTTTTCTAGTACAGTATATTAGATTTTTTAGCCTTGAACTGACAAGGAAATCTAATTTAGATTTCCAATTGTCTAAACTGACAATTGGAAATCTAAATCAGCTGTAAATTTTAATTTGGTCAGGATGCTTCCATTGTTTTTATTTTTCTGAGTTAAACAAAAGATCCAGATGATACATGTAAACTAAAAGCCAAAAGTAGCAAGGCCTTTTCTGATGTTCAGTTTAGCTTCAAGTTTTCTAATGCAAATCCTTAAATTGCCATATTTGAGAGCGACATTTTCTTCCAGAATGTATTTGATTTGTATTTGTCTATGATTAAAACACTTTCATGGGGAGTTCTCAAAGAAAAGTAGGAAAAGTTAGAAGTACACATTTATACTTCCAGAGCAGAAAGGATTATGGTGATATAATTATCATAAAATCAAGCACAACACATTCAGAAAATGTAGTGCTAAAATTTACTTTAAAAGAAATTCAAACTGCTGTTAAAATATACATGTTGAAATTCTAAAACTCTCAAAGATCTTTTGCAACGATGCTAGAGGGCAAAAATTTTAATGGATGTCTCAAGAAAAGACCCCATCAAACATATTCCTTACCCCTAATTTTGTTTCCTGCTGCATAATTTAAAAAATAATGTTGTTTAGTGGCCTTGATTATACATTTATATGTAATAATATGTTTCATTTTTTTAAGATCATAATTAATTCTGAAAATCTTCTGAAGGACATTCAAACTTCCTGACTGAAATCCTTCATCCATTGGAGCTCATGACATTTCATATAATCACTACTACAGAGCCAAGATTTCACCTCTTTCTTCTGTATTAACCTCCAATTTCTAAGGATGTTTTGGAGTTGTTTTCATTTAAATCACAGATTACAGATTAGTGCTTTCAACTTGTTTTAACACTCTTTAAACATGTGGATTATACCACAGAATCATAGGTTGGAAAAGACCTCTAAGATCATCAAGTCCAACCATCCATCCAACAAAACCATACCTGCTAAACCGTATCCTGAAGTGCCACATCTATACATTTTTTAAACACCTCCAGGGATGATGACTCCAGCACTTCCCTGGGCAGCCTGTTCTAATGCCTGACCACTCCTTCAGTAAAGAAATTTTTCCTAATATCCAATCTAAACCCCCCCTGATGCAACTTGAGGCCATTGCCTGTCGTCCTATCGCTAGTTACTTGGGAGAAGAGACCAACACCTGCCTCACTACACCCTCCTTTCAGGTAGTTGTAGAGGGCAATAAGGTCCCCCCCTCAGCCTCCTCTTCTCCAGACTAAACAGCCCCAGCTCCCTCAGTCCCTCCTCATAAGACTTGTGTTCTAGACCCCTCACAAGCTTCATTGCCCTTCTCTGGACACGCTCCAGCACCTCAATGTCCTGCTTGTAGTGAGAGGCTCAAAACTGAACACAGTACTCTGGGTGTGTCCTCACCAGTGCTGAGTACAGGGGCACGATCACCTCCCTGCTCCTGCTGGCCACACTATTCCTGAGACAAGCCAGGATGCCGTTGGCCTTCTTGGCCACCTGGGCACACTGCTGGCTCATCAACCAGCTATCAACCAACACTCCAAGGTCCTTTTCTGCTGGGCAGCTTTCCAGCTACTCCTCCCCAGGCCTGTAGCATTGCATGGCGTTGTGACCGAAGCGCAGAACCCAGCATTTGACCTTGTTGAACTTCGTACAAGTTGGCCTCAGCCCATTAATCCAGTCTGTCCAGATCCCTCTGCAGAGCCTTCCTACCCTCGAGCAGACCGACATTCCCATCCAACTTGGTGACATCTGTATGTCACTACGGGGCACGTGTTCTGGGTTTGGGAAGAAATTTAGTATAGCCTAGTCTCATATGAAAATAACATTTCTTTTGCAAATAATTTTTTCTTTCCTTCTGTGTTTTCTCTGGACTCAATCTTTTGAAGCCAATGGGTTTCACTGGAAGAATTTGGAGGTATTACAGTTTCTACAAAAGCTCCTCCAGAAAATATTTCAGATATTTTGAAATAAATTTTTGAATGAGGAACTACAGGAGGGAAGTTGGCTAAATTGCGTATGACTAACATTTTTAATCTCAAATATTAGGCTTTGACTTTTTGAGATGTCTCAGCTATAGAAAGTTAGTCTCATGTATGCTTGCTAAACTGATAATGCCGAGCTCTTTTTCTCTACTTTATATTCCAAATTCCTCAATAATATTCATTCTTGAAAAGTAATTTTGTGGGAAAAGTCATTGTCTTTATGTATTTGAATAATCAGACCAAATTCTAAATTTCAAAGTCATTTTCAGTAATTGTAATTGAGTTGCATTGTTGAGAAGTATGTGAAAAGTGTTCTGTATTCCTCACCTACATTATATCCAGCTATAAACAACTGTTGCATATGTCACCAGGTCTGGTCCTTCTATTTTTTACTGAATTTGACTGTTACCACTCCAGTAATATCAGGAATTGCATCTCAGGGTGTTCATTCAGCAGAGCCAATTCCTGCAGTCAGTGTCTGATTTGTCATACAAAATATGACTCCAAAGAAATAAAATTAGTTTGGGACTAAGTTTGCATACCAGGTAGATTAATTTGATGCAAGTCTAAATAGCTTCTATGTTATTCTGTTTCTTAAGGGTTGCACATGTTGACATGTTTTCTTGTCTCTCCTTCCTCATTGAAAGTTAAATGCTGGCTTTTGTTGTGTTTTCTTTGGAGCCTGGGATATCTATTTAAACACCTGCCTTAGTGTTTTGAATGAAATTCATAATATGCTTCTGACAGACACTGGGACATTAGAAATGTAGTATTGAACAGAATGCATCTAGTTATATTGTAAAAAAGGAATTTAAAATGTCAGTTTACTCTGTCAGGTGAAAGCAATCCTATTCTAGGAATTAATTAAAAGGGTTTACTGCTATAAGTTGTCTCAGGTCAGGATGATTAGAGAAAGAATCCTACTTACTTAAATAATTATGGGGCATTATTATTATCTGTACTGCCAGGGTTTAAGACTTTGCTGTCAGTTGACAAAAGGGTTTTAAAAAACTACTCTCCTATGCTAAATTATTTTGTATTATTAGAAAAAATGATCTTTGCTTTCATAGAAATTACTTGGTTCTATACAATCCTAGATTGCATTCTATTTGTTCCTATTTTAACCTACTTTTCCCTTGTCCTTCTTATTTCTTCATCTGCTTGAGTTCAAATGTGGCTAAAGGACAGAGCTGGCAAACTGTGTTTTGTAAAGCACCATCTCATAACTGAATATATTCTGTAGTATGATTTTCTGCTCATTTCAGCTGTTATTTGAACAAAGGTGTAATGCTTAACTTAGGGTTATGATAGTTTGGGTGGCAATAAATAACACTTACTATTTCTTTTTTTAAAGAAGGAGATAAATATAGGCTGGAAACACAGTAAAAGTTAAGAAACAAGTGACCCAGGAATACTTTAATCCCTTCAAGACAGCCCTGAAGCTCTCCTCTCAGGTGAAGTCTAACCTTCACACAACTAATATAAAATGCATTGTGCTTCTTTTTTAGTTCTAAGGAATCAAATTACAACAAAAATTCAATGAAAACAAAGTGGTTTATTGTTTTAATCTGAGTTATTAGTGCAAGTTAAAGTCATGAGGGAGACAAGAGTTTACTTTGACATGTTTACTCATGTGAAAATTACAAGTTAGCTTGTCATCCTCACAGTAGTTGAACTGTGTAGTGAAGCTGCATAGTGCTTGCTGGAAGGGAAGCAAGGATGAAGTAAGATCCAATCATTCTTCACATTATACTTTATTCTCATTTGAGAATTATTTAGTGAAATACATTTTTTATTTTGAAAATACTAACAGGTTTGTAGAAATTGTTCACTTCCTTACTTAGATTCTTTCTCCAGTGATGGATGCTTTCACACTGATTGGTGTCTTCTTGGGATATTAATTTTCTATGTGTATGTCAAAAGTGGAAATGCAGTGCTATTGTTCACTCTGTTGTTACTTTATTTTTAATCTGTTTTTATAAGGTAATGCTAAAAGGCTCTGCAAGTGCCTTCTTATTCTGTTATGACTCTTTGTCAAACCATTGATAAATGTCATCTCACTCACTCGTGGATTTCTGTAAAGAAGGTCACTTCCCTGTGTGTTAAAGTTTACCTGTGCCTCATATTACTAATGATTATGCACGGTAATTCCTACACAGTATTCCTCTTTCAGGTACTCTGTGATTCTTAATTCGTCCTCTTCTTGGAGTGGAGGTGTTTTCAGAATATCCTCTTCAACTTGGTGACTACAAGATCAGTTTCATGGGAATAAATCCAAGGAATGTGTTTAAATTTTGGAATGTTAGAAAAAAGGGAAAGCTGGAATCCTATACGGATGTGATTGGTCAACTGACAAACTTGTGGCTTATAAACTTACTGAAATGAGTTCAAATTTTTAAAATATTGTATAGTTTTCTTGATAATTATTTCACTAGAGATATGTGTAGGCTTTGTAGTGCAGCTGTGGTTTCTTCACACATACCAGTTATTGTATCAGCCTTTAAATTTAATCTCTCTATAACTGTATTTAAATACCTGTTCCTTGATATGTGTGATAATGGCAAATTTTCTGGCCATCCATTCTGACATTGCCAAATAACTGTTAATTTTTTGATTAACACTAGTTTATTGAAAAGGTTGCTTTCATTTATATCCAGCTACCTACAGAAGCAGGTTGTTTCAGGAAATAGTAATAGGCAGAGAATAGGGGACTTCTCCTTAACCCAACAGAGAGGGCAAGGAGGTCACAAAATCCCTGCTTCTTCACATGCAGGGAAAGTACTGCAACAATTTAAACCAACTTCCTATCAGGCAATAGACCAGAAAAATACTTACTAGAGGGAGAGAAGTATAAAAGGCAGAGGAAAACATTTTTTAAAAAGGGCGTTTAAGTATCTCTTTGTTGAAGACTTTTCTAATTGTTTTCCTTCTGTCTTTTCTAGTGTAGTCGAAAAACTAGAAGCAAAAAACTGACAAAGCAGAGGAAAGACAACCAAACCATTTTGCCTTTTACTTTTATTGTTTGCTTTATAAAATGTATGAAAAAGAGTCCAAATCTTAATATATCCCACAAAGAAAATTACGATTTTTGACCTCTCTATTAAAAAAAGTTGAGGACTAAGAACTCACAGAATCTTCATCTTGACATGCACCTTTGATCCAATTCCGCTGTAATCAGTACCAGGCTTGCTCTTGACTTCAGTGAAAGCTGAAGTAAGCCTTGACTAGGAACCTGACTAATTAGTCTCATTGTACTTGGACTTTGCCCTCCAGCATTTTCATTTTGCTTTTCTTCAGCAGCAATGCTACTCTATCAAAATGATCTTAAAAGTATGGGTTTGGTCAGCTATGCAGACAGAGTCATCAAATGAATGTTTTGGTACTGTGGGAAGTAGCATTACCCATCACACAATTTCAAAGATCATGAGTCAGAAAATTTTGTAAGACTTCAAAACTGAATAGAGATTTTTATGTTGCCTGTTTGTAGAGAATCAGTTGGAAGGTGTTTTGGGAAAGGTTTGCACTTGAAAAATGCTGTTTCATGTATTGAGTCACCCTCTTACACATTTCATAAGTTTTTTTTAATTTGGGGTTTTTTTTCATTTATCACTTGCTGCAATGTTTGTACAACCTGATTCATCAGCCATCTTCTACTCCTCTGTTCTTCCCTCTAATTCCTCCATTTTCTCCTTTTACATCATCCTCTTTCTTCCCCTGATCTCTCTCATGACAATTCTATTTTGATCTCTAAATCTTCTTGATTGTCAGTTCTTTCCTTGCTCTTTTTTTTGTGATAAATCATGCATTCTTCCCCCTCAAAAAGTCCTCCAGTAACCTTTTTTCTTTTCCAATTCTCCTGTCCATTTGCTCTTCCACCAATAAAGTCAGTGGATAAATAGTATTTTGCAGAGCTTGTCTTATCACATTCCTCTTTATCCAGAAGGTCTTCCTGAACTGTTCTTATCTACTAAGAGTATTCTTATTTTTTGTTGACAACATCATCATTCTGAATGGCACTCAGGTCCATCTGGATATCACCGTTACTACAGAAATTTACAAGGTATTAAGTCTTTCAGTTTGTTCTGTATAATGTCTCTAAGACAACTCCTTTGATGGCTACTCGCAAAGCTAAACTCCCGTTTCAGCTACTACAACATCATACTGCCTATCCTTGATAAATATATAAATAAATAAATCAGAAACCTTTTTTCTGCGATTCATATAAAATCCTGCTGCAAAGTTTATCTATATTCTCTTTTATCAAGGCCATAAATGCTTCCTTGCTTTTGTCTCCTTCCTCTGGCTTACTTTTCTATACCTTATCTAAAAAGACATTGTTTTTAACATCATCAATCACAATTTTTCCCTGTGCTTATCATTCTTTATTCTCTACAGAAAAGTTACCTGGAACCCCTGATAAGACCAAACATTAGCCGCCATTGTTATTTGCTAAACATTGAAATAAACCTCTTCAGAATACTTTATAATGCTTGTCCTCTAACTTAAGAGGAGTACAAGTCCAGGTATTGCGTTACTTGTCAAAACCTTCTTTTTTTTCATTTGTCAAAAATGTCTACAGAAAATTTGACTGTATTTAGGCTGTTAATGTTTCAAAATCACTGCGTGCCAGGGCAATACATCTATAATTTTTGCCTTATTTACCTCATACTTCTTATTTTAGAACTGGAGTGAAAGTTCTGTGGTATACAAATTTTAAACTATTTTATACCTGTGCAGCACTGCGTCCTTTGATGCTGGTTCAGAACTGTGACATTAAAGTAATATAAACATTATAAACAGTCAAGAGAAATCAATGATATTTTTTTCTGCAGCAAATAAAGCAACGTTATACTCACCAATGTCCTCGGTTGGCCTTTATGGTAGCCAACCTGTTACAAAGTCAAAACCCCAGGGATTTTAGTTCCTAGAATAAGAATTTAAGAGCCCTAATAGGTCAGACCAAAAGGTTATCTAATCCAGTATCTTTTCCACAACTGGGGAGATGTCTCACAGGATTCCCTTCAGCCTGAAGAAGGTGAAATGTCCCAAAACTTTAGGTGTTATTTGATTTATATTTGTGATGAAAGCTTTACATCTATCCCTTGTCTTGACACAGCCCCAGAAATGTTCTATTCACATTTACATCTGGGGTTTTCTATTTATTTTTTTTCTACATTGTTTTCAGGAAGATTAGTACAATGTTTTTCTGTAAAATATGAAAGCTATGATTTTCTTTGGTGGGGTACTGTACGATTCTGTGTTTCTGTGTGATTCTGGGAATCCTGTTCCAGTGTTTCATGACCCTAATTGTAAAAAATTTCTTTGTTGTATCTGGTCTAAATCTACCCTCTTCTAGTTTAAAACCATTACCCCTTGTCCTATCGCAACAGGCCCTGCTAAATACTTGTCCCATTCTTTCTAATAATCCCCCTTTAAGTATTGAAAGGCCGCAATGAGGTCTCCCTAGAACTACCTTAAACAAACCTAACTCTGCCAGCCTTTCCTCAATAGGAGAGGTGTTCCATCCCTCTGATCATTTTTGTGGCCCTCCTCTGGACCCACTCCAACAGGTCCATGTCTTTCCTTTGCTGAGGGCTCCAGAGCTGGATGCAGTACTCCAGGTGGAGTCTCACCAGAGGGGAGTAGAGGGGTAGAATCACTTCCATCGAACTGCTGGACACTTTTGGAGCAGCCCAGGACAAGGTTGGCTTTCTGGGCTGTGAGCTCACACTGACAGCTCATGATGAGCTTCTCATCAACCAACACCCACAAGTCCTTCCCCTTGGGGCTGCTCTCAATCCCTTGATCTCCCAGCCAGTATTGCTACCAAGGGTTGCCCTGACCCACGTGAAGGACCCTGCACTTGTAGAACCTCATGGGGTTCACATGGGCACGCTTCTTGAGCTTTTCCAGGTCCCCCAGGTTTTCCCCACACTCCAGCTTCTTACGGCTTCACAGTTTTTTATTCCTAAATCTAGATGTCAATGAGGATTATTTTCAGGCACTTCCCTGGCTATTTTCAGAAGGAGAAGTCCTGCCTGAAACCCACAATGACACCTGCTATCAGGTAAGGTGAAGCCTTCTGATATGATCCTTTCAGCTCAGGAAGTTCTCTTCATTTACACTGTTTTTGCTATTATGACAATGTCCACTTTCAGAAGAGAAGACTTCCCAATATCATCCTAAAAGTCTACTGCTGATATATATGGTCTTTTAAACTGTAATACTTCTCACTTGGACAAGCATTATTCCTCTGTCAGGTGGTATCAGCAAGACCTCTGAATACAGAAAAAATTTGCGGGAGGAATTTCAGCTAGTTTCCCAGAAACTAGCTTTGTCTGTGACCCTAACTAAGGTTAACAATAATGAATGCCAGGCCACAATCATCATCTGTAGATGCATCAACAGATTTCAATTCTAACTAAAATACTGTATATTCCCTCTGTCTTGCATTTCTGTCTCCAGAGTATCCAGAATGTATGATTTCACTGCACTCGTATAGATGTGCATGCAGACCTCACACATACATGCACAAATTGCATAAGCCTGCTGCTACATTGCTATGACAAAACACAGTAACAAGTGTTTTATTTTGTTATTTTTTTGTTTGCTTGTTTTTCCTGTACATGTATATTACTGCACCATATTTGAGTCAGTTGAAAGGCAGATTGACTCTGGCTTTCATAAAGGTTATGATTTTGGCCATATGCATGAAATGGATAATAAAATTTGTGCTTTTTTTAGCCTGTGTTACTTAAATTCTTCTGTTAGTTTGACTTTGTGGTAGTTATTGTTTAATTTATAAAGTTACATATTTTCATAATAAATGATCCAACTTGCTGTTTCGTACCTGGAGTTGTTAAAAGTTAAAATACGACTTTGAAGAAAATTCCCGTTCGTATGAAATATCTCTGAACTCTGATGCTGAATAAACAGGACAATTCAGTGAATTGCCAAATGTGTGCAAATTATGTCGATGAGCATTCAAGTAGATCAGAATTTAAACAGGGAAGAATCTAGTCTGAAGACATATATATATAGTTTATTTGGATACTAAGTTTACAGAAGAATAAATTAGCCTGGATTTACATCAAATCAGTATTTCGTTGGTAAGAAAGATGAACAAGATTACCATGTAAATTCTGTTCTTCTTACTGTTGAAATAAAGGTCAAGCTGTCTTACAAAATTCAGTTGATCTGAAAATGTATTAGAGGGATCTGTCACCTTTTGTGTGATCAACAGCCCTGGAAAACATTCAAAAAGTGTTTTGACTGTTCCATGAGATTTTTAAAATCTCATTTTGAAAGCTCTATAATTTGACCTATCATTAAATTTCAGTCATGTCACTCTGGTCAGGGATGTGAAACTTTAGAGAAAATCTGAACACAAATGCAAAGCAAGACTAAGATTTAGCTGTGGAGAATTGTTCTTATCTGACTTCAACCCTGGCTGACAGCTAGATCCCATGTCAATAGATATCATAAGATTAATTTTCTCCACTAGTGGAAAGCTTATGAAAGCTACTACTTTCATGACATTTCAAACCTCTAAAGTTAAGAACACTTAGAAATGAACATCTCCTCTTCACACACTCTTTCCAAGCTGGAAAATAAATATTTCCATTTCCAATTCAAATGACCATAAAACTATAAAACATCACTTGCTTCAAGTTTAGCCTTATTTTTAAATGTTCTTTCCATTCTCCAGAAGTTGAAAGAAGTTCATAATCAAGGCTTCAACATGTTGATTAATTTTCTATATAGATGGAGTATTTTTTAATATACCTATAAGATACAGAAGTGGAACTCCTATTTGCAGAAATTACTATGGTACTTGGGAGATCAAGAATACCATTTTTCTGACTACATAGGTGACTGAAACTAGTACATAGATACTTGTCATGATTCAGTCTGGCAGCTGGCAACTAGGACCATGCAGCTGCTCGCTCACTTCTCCCCCTGCAGTGGGATGCGGAGGGGAATGCAAAAAAGATAAATCTCATAGGTTAAGATAAAGACAGTTAAATAAGACAACAAAGGAAATTCTAATACTAATAACAACACTAATGAATATGCAAAACAAGCTATACAAAATACGATTTTTCTCACCACCTGACAACCAATTGCATGGCTAGTCCCTGAACAGCAATCACGGAACCCATGGATTTCCCAGATTCATGGAAAACAGACCAAATTCATGGAAAAATTTTGAACTCACAGAAAAGATTGAACTCACAAAAAAAAGATATTTTAAGACTTGGAAAAGAGGTAGATCTCCTGCCCCCTGGCCAACTGTTACTCATAAACTGAGCATGACGTCTATGCTATGGAATATTTCCTTTGGTCAGCTTGGGTTACCTGCTTGGCTGTGCTCCCTCCCAGCTCTTGTACACCTGCTCATTAGCTGAACATGTGAAACTGGAAAAATTCCTTAATTTCTTTAGCAACAACTAAAAACATCAGTGTATTATCAACATTCTTCTCATACTAAATCCTGAACACAGCAGCTACTAGGAGGAAAATTAATCCTATCCGAGCCAAAACCAGGACAATACCTTAGAGAAAACAAAAAATAGTCTCTATGACTATGGAAAAAAAATGACACTATATCTGAAAAATGAAGTAGCATTCAAAATTATCCAGAACAAGTCAAGCTAGCTGCATCATAAAAATTAGTGTGTGGAATGATAACATCTTCTGTTTTGCATATACATCTCATCTTACACAAATAGAACTTGTTCAGTTCCAGAGTGTGGTGGATTGACCCCTTCTAGCAACTGAGCACCTACCACTCATTTTTTCGCTCCCCAGTCCCAGCAGGTTGGGGAAGAGAATCAGAAGGGCAAATGCAAGAAAAACTCATAGGTTGCGGCAAAGACAGTTTAATAATTGAATGAAAAAAAAACCAACAAAGACAAGAAGTGATGCAAAGGTGTCTGAGCTATGTCTATCTCGGATAAACTCCACCCCCCCCAATTTTTATTAGTGAGCATGATGTTATATTGTATGGTATATCCCTTCAGTCAGTTTGAGTCTGCTGTCCCAGCTATGTCCCCTCCTAAACTCTTGCGGATACTTAGCCTTCTTGCTTGAGGGGCAGAGTGGGAAACAGAGAAGGTCTTAATGCTGTGCAAGCACTGTTCAGTAATAGCTAAAACACAAGTCACTTATCAACACTTTTTTATTCACAGATCTAAAACACAGGACCACACAGTCTGCTATGAAGTAAGTTACTTCCATCCCAACCAGACCCAGTACACACAGCCCACATAACAAAAAAACAAACAAATAAATAAAATTAATTTTTAAGAGGTAATGCTCTTTTTATTGTTTTCTTTTGCCTCTGAAATAGTGATGTTCTTAATATCATGAATTCAAGTCAGGAGGAAAGAAATTATAAGTGTAAGTGTTTAGGAAACCTTAAAATATTTCATAAATCAGAGTCACAGTGTAACTCTCAAAAGACATACAGCACCCTATCAGATCTTCGAAGGAAAGAAATTTCAGATGTGTGAATCCTTGAGGAAATTAAATGGAGGGATAATGCAGCTGACGTAGCCAGAATTTCAAAAAGGGAATTTTAGAACATGATTTTCCAGCTGTGTGTGTTTTATAAATATCTTTAATATCTGTTAGAACGAATGTTTCTGCTCACCTCATTGGCAGTAAAAAGCTTCAACCGGGGCGTGCAACCCAGACACAAAAGTAAATTAACTTCAAGACATAAATTTTATACATTAGTTCCAATGTTCATAAAAAAACTTGTTTCAAGGTTGGGGGGGGATATTATCACAGTGTTTCAAACTCATAGGCAATCATGACACTACGTCCTGAACAAGCTGCAAGCAGCAGATGAGTCTTGATAATACTTCAGTGAAGAAGAAATCTTAATAAACCAGCTTTGAGGTCACAGTGGCATATGTTGCTATCAGTATGTCATCACGTAAAATATGTAAGCTGACTCACATCTAAATAAATCTCCTCAAAGCACGAGACACAAAGGAAGGTTTAATTATTCCATGTCTTCCCAGGGTTAAGGGCAACATAACCTGACACTAATGTAGTCATACAGATATTTCTCCAGAACTGAGAGGGTTAAGAGCAATGTGACCTGACACTAATATAGTCATGCAGGTATTTCTCCAAAACTGAGAGGGACTTTACAGGGGAGATTCATCTCAAGTATATGTTGTCAGTTTAGTCGTTTGGTTTCTTCTATGAAACTAGTATAGATAAGAAAGCATTTCTAAAGCATACTCAGCCTGTCCTGCCTTAATCATCTGACAAATACTGTGGCCAGCTTTTTATGGCTTCTTGGATCACCTTCTTCCTTCAGGGGCATAATATCCTCTTTAGGACGTGGAGGAGATATATCTGAAGTATAACCACAATCATGCCCTTCAACAGACATGTCTATTCTCCTTAACACCTATGTCTCAGTTTTGTTTGTCTGCTGAGATGTAGGCTCTCAGTGAAGCCAGGAAAACTGTATTTCCTGTGACTGAATGCAACACCGCTAAAGGAAATGAAGGAAAAAGACCAGTCTGAGAAGAGTGCAGAGAAAATTGAACTACATTGTAGTAAAAAACCTGAGGAGATAAAAATAAATGATGATGACTGGAGGCTCATGAGAAAGGGAAGGAAGCACTGAAATCGTCCATGAAAGTATTACAGTAGATTAGGACTGTGACTGAAAAAGGAAGAAAAAAATGTAGGGACCAAGTGGGAGCTGACTGGGGTATGACAGAAGCTGCCTGGGTGAAAACATCAGCATGAGCCAGTGGAAACAATAAAAAGAGGAAGAGGAGTTTGTGAGACAAATGTCATGAGGCTTTGTAGCAGGAGAGGAGAAATTATCTTGCTGAGCAGAGTAGACTAAAACCAGACAGAGTCCAGAAACTTCATATCTGACACTACTACACATACTGGCCTTTTTCATGTGTTCACTAATTTGCATGTTTTTAATATATAAGATGCATGTTGAATGAGGTTAAAGATGAGAGGAACAAAAACTATCTCAGAGAACAGGTAAATGGAAGTCACGGTGAAAAACCCCTGTTTTTATCTGTGCAGTGTATATCATACATTAGGCTGCACCAGAGATTTAAATGGAAATGTTTTGAGGAATCGCAGGGCACCCTTTTTCTCTACGTGCTGTGCTTAAGACCTTCCAGTCCAGCATGCAAAAAAGCAGAACTCTTTGAACAGCGGCTGATGTCAGTAGGAACATATAAAATGCTGTATTGAGCTACCTGCCCTGAGAAGCTGGGTGTACGCATCTCAGGTTGGGTGCTTTGAAGACTACATTTGGCCTTAGTCTTTCAGTTATCTGTTTGTAAAATGAGCAATCTGATAGGAGTCACAAGAAAATAAATTTTTTTGTGTTCAGAAAGGTCATGATTAATTTTTGTGATGAACTTCAGAGAGAAAGAGGTGTGGCTATTTCTTCCAGCATGGTTTCATTAGCAAACAGATCTAAGGTGACGTACCGATCTATGTGAAGCAGTATCAAATAGCTTGGGAACGAAGCAGGGAAGTTACCTATGGAAAAAAATAATCTGTGAACCAGTCTTAAAAAGTGCATCATAATGCCCAGACAAAAAGAGAGGGAATAAAGTTTTGTCATTGAAGTCACTAAACTTTGAGTGCTTAAAACCAATAAATTCTAGAAAAATTAGTAACTGTTACAAATAAAGTTCTCACTCGATGTTACTTATTAAACAAGGATCTTGAAATCTCTCTCATGAGACCGTTGCTCCTAAGATGAGGTGCCACTGAAATAAATACAATACAAGCTTGCTTTGTTGCCGTGCAGAGGGACCTAGACAAGACGGAGGAAGAGAGCAACAGGAACCTCATGTATTTTGGCCAGGATAAAGCCAAGCAATACCCCTGGGCAGGAAGCACTGCTGCAAGGACACAGACTGGGGACTGCCTGGCTGGGAGCAGCTCTTCAGGAAGGGACCTGGGGGCCTTGGCAAACATAAGCGCAGCATAAGCTAGCTGTGCGTCCTGGCTGCAGAGACAGCAAGCACCCTGGGAGATATTCATAGGGGCACAGCCAGGACATCAGAGGGAGGAATTACTGCCCTCTGCTCCGCACTTATGAGATCCCATCTGAATACTGTGTCTAGTCTCAGCTCTCAAGAAAAATATCATATTAAAAATATATAACATTTCTATATTCAATATCTGTTCAATAAGTTTCCTTCTTTTTTTAAAAAAATTATTTCTGTAATAGTTGAGATGTTCAGTCTTTGATGAATAAAGATGACTATAGAGTATCCACTGGGACATTTGGTTCAAACAATGTGGGTCTCTCAAGCTTCTACATCTGTTTGAAAGGTTTTGCATCTGACGACTTTCTTCCCAGCCTTTAAGGAGGCCTCTGAAGGATTTGTGGCATATTAGTAAATGCAGATCTACACTCTTAACCTAGAGTTTAATGAAATAGACATTTTCCTTAGCACACAAAAAACCCTTATGTCATCAATGAAGAGAGATCCAGGACCCCTTCATTCACCACAAATTAGAAAAATACCTATAAATATGATATTTGTAGTGAACCAGGAGCCCAAGATTTTGACCCGCTTTTGCTACACAAGTAGAGCTAAGTGTCCTTTTGTCACCTCGTTAAAAAACAAAGCATTCATATGTAAGCAAGGGTGTTTGTTACAGGCAGCCAAAGCTTTTTCGCTGAAGAGGCACACATCCTTCATTTCCACATGCCAAATTTTAGAGACATTTGGAACTTGGGTATCTCCATAACATCTTTCCATGTTCTTTAGCTCAATGTCTGTGAATATTTTAGGAAAATATATAACAAAATTGTTGTTTCCTCTTGGCTAACTTCTAAATAGCACCCTCTGCTGCTGTGGAATACTTCTTGTCGCTACGAAACAGGGAGCCTTGCATGGACACATGGGAGGGAAGTTTCTCTCAAAAAACTGGATTCCTCCAGGGTCTGTCACAGATGTACTAGAGTAACTTCATGCAGGGGGATAATTGGCTATTTTTTATCTCTTGCTAATTTTTTCTCCTTTTTGTTTTTCCATGGTAAGGTCAGTCTAAATATCTGTATTAGGAGTAGTTGTCTGTCGCTTTTCTGTAGCAATGTGCATCCTTTCTCCCTCTGTCCCCACTGCAAGCATTTATTCCTTCAAAGAATAACCAGACCAAAATTCCTTTTCTTTGTTGTCTGTATCTACAGAAGAAAGAATGGGAATATTTTCTACTGTTTGTCTCATTATTATTTCACTTGTGTCTGGATAAGAAATGGACTGAGTAACCTTCATTCCTTCTTACCTGATTCAGTCAGTGATGTCTTTTAAGGTGGCCTTCCATGAAGATATTAACTGAATTGGTTGATAATTTTTCAGATAAAGACTGTTTCATTTAAAAAATGTCATTTGTGGAACTTTCTTCTCTTTGAAGAACAGAAACATTTGAAATTAAAAGGACAGACCAGAATATTCTCCTGATTACATGAAGACTCTGGGGAGTTGTCTGGGGTATTTCACAACTCACAGAACTCTTTGTGTATGATGTTATATATTCCATAGCTCATTCTATCACCTTGCAGAGCTGTTACCTCTGCCTTTGTTATCCAAAGTAGCACTACAGTGAATCTCATATTTTAAAGACTTCTACATTATTGGAGTTCTGAAATTTGAAAATTTTCATTACAACACTAAACTTGATATGCTTGGCTTTATGCCAGATGTTCTGAAAATGTTACCGAGGTAGATTTTTAAGGATTAGATGTTTAAAATAAGAGGTTTTAGCAGGTGTCCTATTCATAATTATACACACTTCTAAACCTTCACTGTGCTTCACCTCAGCACTGCAGAAGATTCATTCATTGCGGTCTAAAGAAAGTATCTGAATTGATTCATGCCGTGTTCTTCTTATTTAACTTTCATTAGAAAATTAATTACTATTTATATATGTAAATCCATATAATATAACTTTTGTCTTATGATCCACCCAAGATTCCAAGATACATTTTCTTTCCGCTGGTATTTCATTGTGGAAAAAAATATGTTAGACTTCTTTGTATACCTGCTGATTCAATAGTTTGTTTAACACATTAGAGTGGTGAGTGACACCTGCAAATAGAGAGACAAGTTGTAGCCAGCCTGTGAGTGGGTTGCACTCAGCAGGTAACGAACTTAGAAGTCTTCTGGCACTACTGCATTTTTAGACAGGAAGAGGGACTGGTAGAAGTGCAAAACTGTATCAGGAACAGTACTGTCACTAATACTAAACTTTTCAGACATCTTTAGCTGAGATTATGACATAAATTATCACCATTTATTTCTGTGGTTCAGCAAAAAACATTTATGATTCTACTTACCTAATATGGCCTCATGATTTCCTTATGACACAGACATGTTTTAATGTAATATTTAGTCCACACACTTTAAATACATTAAACATTCTTTAGCAGGCAGATAAAACAATTTCAGGAAATAATTTCACTTCATCCATTTTCAGTTACTCTGTGAATTAAAATTTGTTGTTTTTTGAGGTTCGTTTATTTTTGTTGTTTTAAATTTCTCTGTCTTTCTGTTCTGCCTAACCAGAATTTGGGATGGTTTTTTTTTTCCAGTTTTTCCTTTTGCCTTAAGCTTGTTCTATATCTCACAGCAAAGCTGAAAGAGGTGAAGACAAAACGCACAATTTTGGCATCTCAAAGTGAAAAGGGAGTTGTTTTGACTTATCGTATTTTTTTTTTCTCAGACCATCTGACCCTTCATAAATTATCTCAAGCAGTGAAGATTTCTGTAGAAATAGATTGGTCATTTCTGGTATAAAGTGAACAAACTGAGTCTGGAGAATAACAGTAATAGAAAGAATACATTTACTTTTTAGTAGGCCATCTATGTCTCCCCATATTATTTGTTAACACTATTTTACGAAGTTTCTCACTGCTTATTGCTTGGATTCCTTTTGACCCACCCAAAGCCCTCATACATGAATCTCTGTAATAACATAAGCTATTTACAAGAATCTTTGAAATAACGTAAGATATATTTAGTACCTCTTATTATAACC
Source organism: Opisthocomus hoazin (assembly GCF_030867145.1). Taxonomy (NCBI): domain Eukaryota; kingdom Metazoa; phylum Chordata; class Aves; order Opisthocomiformes; family Opisthocomidae; genus Opisthocomus; species Opisthocomus hoazin. The sequence continues at coordinate 102,783,283 of NC_134416.1, forward strand.
AAATTATACCTTTGTAATCCTCTTTGAACTAATAAAACCCCATCCTACAAAGTGGTGAACATCATCTCTTCCCACTGCAATGAACAGAGTATCAGTGATGCCTTTCTGACTTTGCAATCTGACATGTAAGCTTGGGGAGGTATAGCTGTTTCCATGTGTCCCCCAAATGTCTCGTCCCACCTCGGTGATTTCCTCTGTCAATTTTTCTACTTCACTTTCAGTACAGTAATTCAGCAGCATTCTGAAAATTCAAGTTTGGGGTGTTAAAATGGAAATGAATGCCAAAACTGAATAAGAATTTACTGTGACACCATTTGATAATTTTCAGATGTAGTTCAGCAAAAGTCTTTGGTCCATCCTTCATCTTAAGTGACCAGGACATGCAGAGGATAGTAGTGAAATACTTAACAGAGTCTTGGAGGCTGAACTAGATTTGGGAGCTTAGTCATTATTTTATAGCTGTTGTAGAAAGGCATCAGAGTTTTTTTTTCTGTAATAAGATTGGTTTAGGAAGACAAGATAGGTAAGTAACATGTGCAACAGCATGCCTAAAAAACTCCATTGTGTATGTTCATGCATTCATGTTCATGTACATATGAGACTGTTCTTTATGTATTATTAATGCTATTACTTGCTTGATACATAAAATCTAATTTGTTTCCACTACTGACTTCCTATGAGAGAGAAAAGGTCCTGATTTGCTTTTGTTGAAAATATCTAAAAACTTTCTGAATAGTAGCTGTTAAAAAACTCCTTTGATTTTACATTTTTCCTTTCACAGTGTGTGGCTCTGTATTCTATTTCACAGGGCAATGCTCTGTTGAAAGCTGTCATTCTAAGAAGCAGTGTGATAGTTGTCAGTGATATCCAAAGAAGACTGAATAATATATACATATCTTACTTTCAGTGTGTCCTTAACACTTTGACTTTCCTGGCTCTAGGAGCTGGTAATAAGAGAATCAGCATAAGGTGAAGCGTATCTCCTGATGGGTGGCCAAACTGCATGAAATCTCATGGTTTGTTAATGATGCTTCTCATACCAGCTGGTCAATGGATCATGAAAATGAATCAGAAGTACAATAGGGATTTTTTTTATGGTTGTAACAGTCATAAACAATTATGAACTGCTGGCTCCTACTTTTCCAGTATATAATGGTTTTGTTGCTTTGCTTTAGCCATAAAAGAAACGTGGTACAATGTTTAAAGATAAGGGAGTGGGGAAGACACTAGCAATCTATTTAGTCAACAATTCTCTTACTTTGGTAAGATACTTATCCTGCCTGAGCTTCATTTTCTAATGTAGATGTGACATTCTATATCATAATGCAGCAATAAAATTCTTCCAGTCGTACCCCACCGCGAAGCTTTCACCTGTTCCCCAACTTAAGAGAATGATCTGTCCTCTCTTTCTCTCTCTGATTTTCTAATTTAAGGAAAGGAAATAAAGGCCTTAAATAATCCAGGGTTTTAAAGGACTGTGCTTGCCACCTGCTGAAAATCTGATTTTTCAGGTATCTCAAAGTCATCACCTTGAGGGTCTGGTCCCTCACTGGTTACCTTTGAAGCCTTTGATCTGCACCTCAGAATCTGTTGATAGAATGCTTCATGCAATGAACGGACCTGTTGCAGGTCTTTATTGAAGAATCCGTTTCTCAGCATTGAGGACTCAGTTCCTATGATGTACATACTAAGGCATAACTGCACTCCAGAGCAAGGTTTTCTTGATAGCCCTTAAGTGCCAAAAATCCTCCAGCACTGACAGAAGATGAAAGAAATTTCCTCCTTTGTACTTTACGTGTTCATGTGCAAGCATGTTTGACCATATGTCAGAACTTTATTTAATTACAAAAAACATTTCTCCATCTCCACTTCTTTTGTCATGGGGACGCATGAGCTGCTAAACCACGACAGACCTGTACTGGCTCTATTTGTCTTGAATCTGGACAAAAGTTCTGGAAACTGGGAGGGAAAATATTAAGGAAAATATTAAGATATTAATACAAACGCAGAGGAATATAGGATTTCCTTACATATCTCAAACTTTTCCTTTTATCTTTTCTTCAACTTTTGTTTTATGTTCCTCTGAAACAAGAGAACAATGCCCTTGTCAGCTACCTGTCCCGATTCGAGTAAGCTGTATTCCAATATTGAACTTCTCCCAATGAAAAGAAATTTCTGATCAGTTTGGCTTCTTCAGACAAGAAACATTTGAGAAGATTTGCATCTTTCCTTTGGGGCATCACCTGCTTCTTTTCTACAACTAGTCAAGACAGCCATATATATGACTCTCATCTTTCTGTTGCCTCAGTTGTTCAACTGCAGGAATGACTCTGTGTTTACTTTCTGATGGCACAGCCTGAGCTTTCAGAAAGTAGGAAATTATACCAGATTAAGGCTTTCCCAGTAACAGTGAGCATGTGTTCAGTCCTACAGCGTGAAGCACGGTCTGGAAAAGTGCTGGGAGGTGGACAGTGCATTGTCATGTGTCCTGGCCTACTAGTAGCTTGTTCTGTGAATATCTGTCATTGAAATCTGGTGTTCCATGTAGATCAGTGGGAAAGAAAACAAGTCCTAACATTCAAAGAAGTTGAGTCACTAAAAAAGGTATTTTACAATGTTTGGAAGGAGGTTGTTTTTACTTTCTGGGAAGAGGAGAGTAGAATCAACTTCATTATGTTTTAAACATCAATCAGTTGAACATGAACCAAATTGTCAAGAGGACAGGGCCAGACTCTTTTCAGCGGTGCCCGGCGAAGGGACAAGAAGCAATGGGCACAAACTGAAGCACAAGAAGTTCCAGCTGAACATGAGGAAGAACTTCTTCACTCTGAGGGTGATGGAGCACTGGAACTGGCTGCCCAGAGAGGTTGTGGAGTCTCCTTCTCTGGTGATATTCAAAACCTGCCTGGACAAAGTCCTGTGCAACCTGCTGTAGATGACCCTGCTTTGGCGAGGAGGTTGGACCAGATAACCCACAAAGGTCCCTTCCAACCCCTACCATTCTATGATTCTGTGGTCTGAAATCAGCAAAGAAAATATGCCTGCCACAAAAGAGAGTAGCTTTTACCCATGTTTGCTCTGCTTAACTCCAGCTATGTGTATCTAAAGGTGCTGAACACCATGTAATCTATGCTATTGTTCTTTTTTTCCCTTCTCTGCATCCTTAACCCTAAAATAAAGGTGATATCTTGTCTACTGGGGTTATGTGTTTATCAGTCTACATTGGATTTGTACTAACATATATGTGGCTTTTTTCTTTTTGGTGTGGTTTGGAAAGATATGCAGCCTGCTGTTTGTTTCGATTCTTTCTTTTCCTCTGTTCACTATGAAGGCCTGAATCTTATCATTTACCTTTCATATTAAATTAACAGCTTTTCAGCCTAGCAATCTAATACTTGAATGAACATTCATGTATATTATTCAAGTATAAAAAGCTACATAACTGCAGGGCAAGCATATCTTTTACACTGTTAATTCTTGTCAACATCTATAGATCTTTATAAGGCAGAGTTCTGCACTCGGAATCACATACTGAAAATCAAAGCACTGGTTAATGCACTTTTCTGTTTTTACTGTGAATGAACAAAATAGCAGCCAAGATACTTCAAAGAAACACATTGTCAAAGATCAGTAGACATTTGTGTGTCTAGCTGATAAGGAACAGAAAATCCACCTTTTAACTTTGAAATTATCTTGGAGACCTACATTTTCCCTCTGCTTTTTTTTTACTACCTAAGAATACCATAAAAAAAGAAGAAGTTAAAGAAGAAATTTTGTAATGAAACAGCACCACTAACTTCTTTAGAGGGAGGTGGCATTTTCAAACACATCTAAATGATTTAGAAATTAATTTCCTTAAGAGACCTAAAGGTAAGGGAAGTTTGCAAATGTGATGCAGACATGTAAGAGGGTATGAAATTCTCAAAGGCTCAAGGGATTAAAGCTTCTGAGTCTCTCAATATTCAGATCACTTGTTGGAGTGATTATAAAGAATTTACCCTTTTTTCTTCTAGCATAGTTTAGATATGTATCTAAAATATAGTTTTATATTATTCATTATTTCTGAGAATTGTGTTCTTTTTACTTTTTCCTATCAAATGAAAAGAAAAACATGATTTTAATTTGTTTTCATGAGTGTTTCTTCTCATTAAAACAAAAGTGTTAATGGGAAAATGTTACCAATATTTTACATTTTAAACAGCTGCAATGTTATTTTTAGAACATTGGGACCATGACCAAGTAATTTCTGATTGTTTTGACACTTTGGTGTCAAAGTCTTGGAGATCTGTATGACCAAGGCTTAATTTGGCAAAGAAGTCTGTATTTAACCTATGTGAATGATCTCAGAGTGAAGTTATTGAGCAGTTGCACGTCTTTAATAGGGCTTTAAATGTTTTACACCTTTGCAAATCAACCTATGTTAAAAATTACTAAAACATGGTTATTGAAATCCTGTCAGATGATCCCATGTCATAGTTGAGAGACATTAAATTGAAGATTTTTCTTCTAGAAACACAGTGAGAAATAAGCCAAATAATATTAACTAAATGTTTGCAATTAATCTGTATTGTGTTACCAGTATTTGATCATTGCTTTTTAAACTGACTTTGGAGCGAGTAAACTACGAAATTAATTATGCTGCATCAATAGTCTAAGAAACTGTTATTTCAAAATATGTCACTCCCAGATTAAGATGTTCTGATAATGTCTCTGCCAGTGTTATTGCTAGTTAGAGAAGAACTTGAGTATTTTGACAGTATCAGTATTTTGTCCTGTGACTCTTCTATCACTACTGCCATTCAGTGTGAAGGGTGCTCCACACGACTCATTACTGCCACCTTCATTAAACAATTACATTAATGAACAACAGGCTTTAGGTATTGACCTTTTTGTGCATCTCAGAAAATGATTTTATATGATAAGAGCAGTTCTTAGTGCTTTCTTGCAGCAGGTGGTCCTTGCTGAGTTGCTTTAAAGTGAAATACTGATTTCAAACTTTCAAAAGGTTCTTTTCTCCTTTTCTTGTCAAAATTTATTAACATGTAACTTTAGTCACTCCACATAATCAACATGCTACGATGATAATTTAGTGAATGAGATCATAAGTATTACGGACATATTCTGAGCTGATGTAAGTTAACCTTGCTCCACTCACTTCCACACAGGTAGACCAGTTAAAAACTAACATAAATTTCACATTAGCCTCAGTTTGGAAAAGCCTAAAAGAACTCATTTAAACACTTAGTTGAGTCAGCAAAAAATATTGAATCAAGACATGTGTATAAGCAAAAAAACACTTCAGGAATTATCATTTCAGTACCGGAAGGGGCCTATAGGAAAGAGGGGGACAATCTATTTAGCAGGGCCTGTTGTGACAGGACAAGCAGTAATGGTTTTAAACTAAGGGAGGGTAGATTTAGACTACATATAAGGAAGAATTCTTTTACAATGAGGGTGGTGAAACACTGGCATGAGTTGCCCAGAGAGGTAGTGGAGACCCCATCCCTGGAAACATTCAAGGCCAGGTTGGATGGGGCTCTGAGCAACCTGGTCTAGTTGAAGATGTCCCTGTTCAGTGCAAGGGGGCTGGGCTACATGACCTCTACAAGTCCGTTGCAACCCAATTCATTCTATGATTCTACAGATTTTCCTAACAGGACATGGAGAAGATTTTGAAATAGCTACAAATAGCATAAATAACAAGGTGACCACCCTACACAGCACATCTGTGGATAGAGTACTTAATGAAACTTTGTGATCTGTGCTTGGTTGTGAATTATAGTTGCACTCCCCTTAAAAGAATATTACATTCCCAGACTGGAATAATCAGTCTACAGTCCAGATTTTGAGGTTTACCCATTTGGGGGGAAAAAATGTTAACAATACTAAAAATAATGGTAACTAATTGTAAACAATAATAATTGTACCAATGCGATATATAGTCTGAGAGTACCCAAAGTTTGTCTGAGACTGGTTCAGACAGGTTTCTTCAAAAACATAACCCCTGTAAACACCATAGAAAAAAAATTCCCACTTATATTTGGAATATTTTAATCAAAGTTGGTCCATGCAGTGTACCATACTTTAAAGTGCTATGTTTTAAAGCAAAATGAATGGTGTTGAACAGAGTGTATGCCATAATATAATGGTTAACTTGTCTGATTATCTTTTCTGCAAGCATTCCCCACTTTTTATATTCTTTTCGCATTTAAGTAAGCCAGGATAATTAACATCACATACTTGTTCTTTCTTCATTAGTGACATTTACACCTGCACAGTGAAGAAGTGCTTTTTTTAAAAAAAGCTGTGGGGTTTTTTACTGACTTCTTTATCGCTTTTTTGTCATTCACATTTTAGACAAGACAGACACTAATGAAACAGTTCTATTATTTATATCTGTCATTGGCATAATAGCAAATTTCATGAAAAAAATGATAAAAACTTGGACATTGTTAGTTACTCCAATCACGTTTATCACACAACGCAATATAATTCAGTGCATCTTTGTACTGTGTCCTTCACATATTCACATCACAGTGAGAAATACACAAAGCTGTCACTAAGTATAAGTCAAGCTAAATGAATGGGGTTTTAATTTTGACTGGAAAATGCTGTCAACATACTGTTCATGATCTCACACAGAAGGACATTTCAAAGGCATGTAGTAGTTGAAAGTCTTTGAACTAGTGGAATCAATCTGGTTAGGAGGAAAAGATTTGAAGATGAAGCCACATTATCACTACATAATGAGAACAGGCTATATAAATCTTCAGTACAATATCAACTGATATGACAAAAACCAAGACAAAATAAATCTCCAAGGCCAAGTTAATAAAATAGCTTAAATGCCCAAGATGAAATTTTGAGATGTTTAGGAAAATCTGGATAGCAGCTGGTCACATTAATTAATTTGTGGAAGCTGAATAAGGACAAGAGGATCAAAATGCCAAAGGCTTGAATAATAGAGCTTGTATCTTTATGATGAAAGATAAAAAATTACTGATGTGGGAGGAATAAAGAAAAAACTTTGTTTACAATTGGTTACTAGGCAGGTCCAAATCTTGGTTTTATTTACACCTGCTGTTGACATTATTTGAGTAGAACAGAATTTCTCTGCAGTTGTCAAATCTACATGTTATATATGACTTCCCCAATGTGTAAGGTAGTAACGAATTCCATATTCTTTACTCTTGTGTTCCTTTTATGCACTGTATCTTCTTGCAGGACTGCAGAATTCTAGTATAGGAAACAGACTGTAGCATCATTTTGAACCACCTGCTTTATACAGTGCTGTTATACAACAGATTAATTTCTGGCCCCATTGAAATTAATGATAAATTGGACCCTAATTTCTGAGGGGTGCAGATTTTATCCACAATATTCTCAGCAGTACACATACACAAGCTGAAATTTATTTTTTTCATTAGCAATGGATCAACCACCATAGGCTCAATGATTTGCTTCAGATAAACATCACAAAAATTTGGCCTGTTCTCCAGCTGTCCATATTAATTGGCAAATGTGTAGGAAATCTCAAGAGAACTGATTCTCTAAGGAAATTTCTAGCAATTACTGCATCTGTTTAAGTGAGAGGAGCTACCAGAATTTTGGCAGTTGCATGCCAGTATTTGTCAGAATCCGGAAGAATGGTTGCTAAATAAATATTTATTTCAGAAGGAAAATATTGAGAATACATTTTAAAGGACAAAATTAATCTTTGTATCATTTAGATAGTCAGATAACCACAGTCCAGCAAATGCTGAATATCTACAGTCTAAAACTCATGATACAACTTTTTGCAAACAGTTTGGAGGATGCTTAGCTAGGACAGCACACTGCAAAGAAATACTCATAACTACCAATGTTAGAAACACCTACAGACTAAGTACATCTAAACCCCCCAAAACAGTGAGTTTAAATTGAAAATCACTTTCTATAGGTAAAGACTGTTAAACGCTAGCATGGATAGTCTAGAATTTTTGGGGATCTATATTTGTCAGTGGTGGACTAAGAGTAGTCTGGACAAACTTCTGTCAGGAAATGACATAATCCACAGCAATCATATTTGACAGCAGTGAGATGAACTAGATCACTTCTAGATCAATTTTAAGTTATCCTATAAACAAAATTAATGATCATATTGTATGCAATCTCTGGCTACAGGAATCAGGGTGGTTGTCACTGCTCGTCAAGTAGATGCCACTCAGTATTTCACAAAGATTATGGTACTGCCTCAAAAGATCCCTTCACATATGATAAAGGAGAATCAATAGTAGTTTTTAATACTGGTCAGATTCTGACATAGTAGAGATGAGTACCATACTATAACCATTTATTTACAAGTTTATATTTACACACTGGCCAATTTATTACAATGTATCAGCTTCCAGTTATTGCAACAAAGTATCTTATCTACTGACTGAAACGTCCATCCAAAACTTAAAAAAAAAAAGCATGTCTGAAAAAATACAGGTTCTGCATGTTAAGTCCATCATATAAAATCTTGCAGGCAAGTCACACATATGTAACAAATAGTATTGCTACAAAAAAAACACAAGTAATACTGAGCTTTATCCAACCTCTGACTCCCTGGCGTGAACCTGGTACTGCAATATATAAATAAACAAAGAAAAAAGAAATAGTATTCCACTAGTCACAAACCAAATCACACAACAGAAGAAACAGAGACTCATCCATCAGTTTTCCTCCTGGTATTGCATTACCCTCTAGGAGTGGTGACCCAGTTATACAGAAATTATTAACTAGATATAAGGAAAGTAGAGCTACAGGCCATGCTGGAGTGCTAGGTAACCAACATATTTCTGCTAGTGCAAGTATTTTTTAAAATTTTAAAAGAAAACTTACATTTGTTGCTGCAAGCTCTCTGCTAAAAGTGACCAGATAAGACTGCAAGTAAGTAAGAATTCTCTATACAACCTGTTCAGCATACAGTAATTAAATAAACTTCTTTAAACTTGTATTTCTTATGTGAACTGCCGAGTTCTGGGTTAATTTACATCAGCATTAATTTGTAATAACTCAACTGACTTCCCACGAGATGCTCTAAATTCATATTGATGCAACCAAAATGAGAATCTGACCTAAGGGGTAAGACACCAGGTCAAGTCAAAGGCATACAAAAAAATTCACCATAAGATAATGTTACAGATTGTCACTCAGCTTGATACACAAAAGGCAGTCAAATTATGACACCATTGGCTTAGAAAATTCAATCTTTAGAAGGTAATGACACCACCCATGTCAACAAAAATGAACATTTAGTATCAGGCCCAAAATTGTATGAAGGGCTTGACAATGTAAAAGGAGATATAGGTGGAACTTATATTTAGTTTCCATAAAACACAGACCAGCATTTTGCACTTGGAGTGGGTTGACCTTGGCTAGCTGCCAGCCACCCACCAAATGGATCTGTCACCGCCCCCTCTCAACAAGACAGGGGATATAATAAAAAGATAACAGAAAGCTTGTGAGTCGAGATAAAGACAAGGAGATGACTCAGCAATCACCATTGTAGGCAAAACAGACTTGACTTGGGGAAAATAATTTAATTTATTGCCAAGGAAACAGAGTAAGACAGTAAGAAATAACAGTAAATCTAAAAGCATCTTTCCCCTGCCCCTGCATTCTTCTGAGGCTCAGCTTCACTCCCAACTTCTCTACATCTTTCCCCCTCCAGCAGCGCAGGGGTATGGGGAATGGGGGCTGCAGTCTGTTCATAACACTTTGTCTCTGCTGCTCTTTCTTCCTTATGCTCATTCCCTGCTCCAGTGTGGGGGACGTCCCATGGCAGATAGCCGTTCATGATCTTTGTGGGTCTTTTTCATGGGGTACAGTCCCTCAGGAATCACAGAATCACAGAATGGTAGGGGTTGGAAGGGACCTCTGTGGGTCATCTAGTCCAGCCCTCCTGACGAAGCAGGGTCACCTACAGCAGGCTGCACAGGACCTTGTCCAGGCGGGTCTTGAATATCTCCAGAGAAGGAGACTCCACAACTTCCCTGGGCAGCCTGTTCCAGTGCTCCGTCACCCTCAGAGGGAAGAAGTTCTTCCTCATGTTCAGACGGAACTTCCTGTGCCTCAGTTTGTGCCCATTGCCCCTTGTCCTGTCACTGGGCACCACTGAAAAGAGTTTGGCCCCATCCTCCTGACACCCACTGGACCCCAATGGACTGCTCTAGTGTGGGTCCCCCACAAAGCCACAGCTCCTGCCAAAAAGCCTGCTCCCAGCATGGGCTCCTCTCCATGAGTTTAAAAGTCCTGCCAGGGGCTTGCTCCAATATGGATTCTGCGTGGGCTGCAGCTTCCTTCAGGACACATCCACCTCTGGCATGGGGTCCTCCGTGAGCTGCAGCATGGATATCTGCTCCACTGTGGTCCCCCTTGGGTTGCAGGGGCATAACTTGCATCACCATGGTTTTCACCATAGGATGCAGGGGAATCTCTGCTCCAGCACCTGGAACATCTTCTCCCCTACTTCTTCACAGACCTTAGTGTTTGCATAGCTGTTTCACTCACATTTTTTCACTCTTCTCTCCCAGCTGCTGTTGCACAGTATTTTTTACCCTTTCTTAAATATGTTATCACAGAGGTCCTACAACTGTTGCTGATTGGCTCAGCTTTGGCCAGGGGCTGGTCTGTTTTTGGAACCAGCTGGCACTGGCTCTGTCTGACATGGGGGCACCTCCCAGTGTCTTCTCACAGAAGCTACCCTGCAACCTCCCCACTACCAAAACCTTGTCATGTAAACTCAATGCAGCACCAAAACAGGATTTTTACCTGAGAGATTTTTATACCTGTTGAGCAACGTAATGACAATTTATTTTTCTCAGAAGTACAGACTAGATACATGCTTTCTATATTCATTATCAACATTAGTGATTAATTTCTACTTAATTGTGTTAATAAGAGTGGGCATACTTTTCCTCAAGTTTTTTATAATTTTTACAATACACACTTCAAATAAATCACTCTCTTCATAATCAAGAGGCAAAGAAATTATGTAACCTCTGCAATGTCTTTCACTTATCTTAACTCCAACAGTGACCTGCTGTAGTACAGTCAACTGTATCTTCATAAGAAATATTGTCTTGCAGGTGGAAAAGACACAAAAGCATTTGTAGAAGTACATGTCAGAATCAGGAGCAAAGTGATGTATGTCATCAATACTCTTTAAAATTTCAAAGCAGATGCAGTCATAGAAAAAATAACAAGATTGAAATAAAAGCTGCTAACCACTGGCAGCAGCCTTGAGATCTGATCAGAGTTCATCAGATCAAGGAGACAAAAGTCTCTGAATACAAAAAAAAAAAAGAAAGTAAGTGAACAGAGGTGCAGTCTTAATTCTGTGACTGAGATCAAAAGAAATAAGAAAAAAATTGGAGGGAAAGACAGTTTTATATCTTGGACAATCATGAGTGAGAAAAAGTGCTTGATTAGACTACTTTGTTGGTTTGTGACATTCCTGAAACAAAACTCAAGAATGCTGATGTGCTCATTACTCCTTTGTGGACAGCTAGTTTTTTTGTTTTAAACTACCAGATGTGTTGATCCTTTAATCGGTTAGTTATTACTCCTTACAACAGAGAAAAAGTGTTTTTTCTACCAAAAAGCTGGTAGAGGCAGCCTCTGCATACTTGGGGAGCTGTCAGAGACCCAAGATTGTCTGCAGCTGGAAATAACCCACAGGTATAAAGAAAAGCCTCAAAGTTCAGCTGGGTCAATATACTTTCCCATAGATATCATGTTGTTCCAGCTTTGGGAAATAACAGAAATATCTTCACTGTTGGATCTTGTCAAAAGAAGCTTTTAAGGATGCTTGTAGCAATTTGAACTACTTGGTAATCCAAACATATTGGCACACTTTTCATTCACATTGTCCTACAGCAGCAATAAAAACCGCATTTTTCAATATTAAGATTGCTGTGACAAGGCAGCAAAAAAGTAGCAACTATGATAATACCATATTTGAGACAGGAGCAGTGTTCTCATGTTTAGACCAACACATAATATATCCACTTGCTTGAAAATGAAGTGATTTGTTTAGAGTTAAATGAATATTGTTAGTGAACATGAAACCTTTGTTTTGGGGTTTTTTTTGTTTTCCTGAGAAATCAGAACATTTTTTATGTCAGTGTTTTGGTTCAGCCTGCAAAATAAAAGGAACCAAATTATTAAAACACTTGTAAGTATTTTTTCCTTGAAAATAATTTTAAAAAGTTTTAATATGTTCTAAGCTAATGTTGCTGATAAATGTATGCTTTGTTACCATCTCTTCAGAAGCTATCTTAAGATAACTTTGAAGTAATAAGTTGTGCCAGTTTTTGAAACAGTTTTCAGATTCCTTCTAAAATCTGTGAAATATTGAAGGCTTTTCTGAGTCATATTTTTCAAAGTACTTACAGCAGTAAGGCTCCCACCTCTAATGTCATGCATTTAGCTGCTATCTATTTTTTGTACAGTATCCCACCATGTTTCTAACTTTCTACCTGACATTAAATTTCTGATTAGGATATCTGTTGTCTAAAATTGTGGACAAGAAGTTTCAGTACTGAGTGATTCAGTTGGAGGACCACAGTATCAATGAACAATATGTTCATAGTTCAGAGGTGATTAATCGGTTGTTGCTCTAAATAAAGAGATTATCTCTTTTCTACTATTTGGTGAAATAGAGGTTTGGTCAAATACTTCATTTGGCACTGGATGCTGTACAAGTAGTTGCTCACCTTCTCTAAGGTTGAGTTGTGTGATCTTTTAGTCAGTGCACTGTTTCGTATTAGTATTCTAGTTTTATACTTAGTTTGTCCTGTGATGATACATAAGATTTCAAGGAAAAGTTGTCTGTAGTGCAGTTTTTCAACATGTATGGTGTAGATCAATAGCATCACAAGAATTGACACGCTAACACTGATTTTAATGGTGCCCTGTTTTGAATGTGTTGCTAATGTTTTAGATCTATATATCTTGATCTTTCAGTAATTGCTCAGTCTTTGCATTTAGTGAAACTGGACTTAGGAACAAGAGTTTTGGAAACAGATGACCTTAAAATGGGTAAAAACATGTCTTTGAAAGTGTGAAAAGTTGTGTTCATTGAGATCTCCCGTCTTCCTGCTTCATGTCCCTGGTGTACTCACGTTCTTAATTCCAGCTCGAGATTATCCTTGTAAAAATTCTGATCATCTCTCAGATGGCCCTTTTGGGTCTCCCTGATATGGGCCTGGAAGCCCTCTAGCAAGAGTACACCAGCGGAACTAGCCTTTCCTTTTAAACAAGACCTCCCTCTCTGTCTTTTGTGGTGTTATTGAGGAGCCACAGAGGAACTCTGGCAATCAACACTTCTAGTGAAAGTCTCACAAGTGAACTGCCTCCTTTTATCTGAGGTGAATACATTGCTATTAAAAGATAAAGCTCTCTAAGGGATGAACACCAGTCACAAAATGGGTATCACTTAGTTTAACAATACAAGTGCCTCCTTACCACAATTCAACTCCTGGTTGCTGCATCCCAGCTGACTGAACATTCCTGCTTATTTCTATTTTGAACAGAAGAACAGGAGGTCAGAACCCTGTAGATTTAGGGCTCTGAGGCCTGACTAGGGGCATATGGACAGTCGAACCATAATCTGTGAAAATGACACAGCCAATTTTTCCCTCCACTACCTGCACTGGGGAAACTGGCCTTAGGATTTAGTTGTGTCCTAGAGGAACATTACTTCCAGTGGTTATTAGTTATTCCAAAATCCCTTGCAAGGCCTACTACCGTTGGCTGCAAATTAAAAGCAGCCATTTTCTTACTAATTTAAAAGCAAAAATTGCTTTTGAATCCTTCTCGTCCTAATCCAAATCCATCTAGCTCTAAAACAGGCAAAATCTAGGTAGACCTAAAAAGGTGTCTCTCATTTCAACTGAGGATTTTTTTAAATGTTCTGTGAAACTCTGGAAAACTTAAAATCTAATGATTTGTTTCATTCCTTCTTTCTCAGAGAACAGTTTCATTTGCCCTTGCAGATTGCTATTTCAGATAATATATATATTTATGTGAATTGTACTTGACAAATCCTACAAGTTAAAATAAAAACATTTAGAGCCAAATTCTCCATTGGTATGAATAATAATTTTCAGAAAATATAGTAACACTTATTGGCATAGATTGTGAATCCAGAGAGCTATTTGGAAGACAACTTTCCCCTGGTGTTTATTATCTCAGCAAGCTGAGCATATTTTTCCTTTGATACAACATGAGCAATATTTGTAAGAGAAGATCAAATGGAAATTCTGTATGCTGTGTTGTGGTTTAAGGCTGATGGCTATGATGTTCAACCTTTAGCCTTTGCCTGTGTATAGCTCAGCAGAAGAATAATACAGATACCAAGCCTGTTCCCACTGGTTCTCTGCGTCTCCAGCTCCAGAGGAATAAGCTGAAAAAGGGATGAATTAATCTAGGAGTGATAGCATATGGCAGCTTCCATAGGACCATAGCTTGCAGCCTATCACATGATGGACACAAGTAAGGATCTGGTTGCTACCACCACAGCTCTTCATCCAGATGTGTCGACACTGGAGCAGTCCTCTAGAAAATGTCTCCTGGGCTGGCCAGTGAGAAAAGTTAGATATCAGTAAATGAAACATTTTGTTGGCAACCTGTATGGCCACACAGAAGTCATTTAGTATTTATACTTATGTCTGCATTATGTACTCTGTCTATTTAGACTAGAAATGGTTTTGTGTAGGACCTGGTGCTCTTTCTTTCTACAGTGTAATATCTTCTAAAAATAATAAATATTTTTAAAGATGTTTACATTCTAAATAGTGACAACAATTAAAAAAAATAGCCCATAATATTTTGATGGAGATAATTGGGCACATATACATACGAGCACAAAAATGGGAGCTTAAAATAATTTGTCATCTAAATGGGAGTATTACCAGCTTACTGGACATTGTCTTTTTGGCAGCATGACCTACCTTTCTTTGATGAGCAGTGTTGTAATATGTACAGTTAGCTGCTTGTTTCTCTGAAACATCTAAGCCCAGGCAGAAGGAGTAGCTTCATTAATTCTAAATGGCTTTGTTTCAGAAGTTAGTAGAATCTTCTTGTATTACGGTGACGTTTTGGTGTGAGTACTTCAGAGGCAAGGCAGGTTTAACAAGTAAATATCTTGTCAAATATTGCAGACTTTCACAATATTGGCCAACTTCCTAGAGCAGATATATTAGCAAGATAGCTACTCTGTTTTAATTTCTGTCTTAACATTTTTGTAACAGCTGTTCAAACTCTTAATGAAATAGTCATAGGTAGCTTTAGCAGCTTCCTACTATTGCATTGACATGGAATCTTTCTGCAGTTAGACAATAGTATAAACAAAGCAATCAAGACGAAGGTATCGAATAACTAAAAATTCTGAAAGCCATTACTGGTTACTCCAAGGTAGAATATTTTCTAAGTATTGACAATAATTCTGTACTTTGAAGGACTGTTTGAAAAATACATATCTCAAAAAACATTATCTTGTGACTTCTAAATTCCACTAGCAGGTTTATTTTGCTCAAATTATATGGAAAGGTAACAATATATTACATAAATTTTTTTGACTTTTTTTTGTTGATGATGAAGAGTTATATAGATTAATAGTAGATACCAGAAACAAAGTATTGACGATCTTGTGGAAGACATTGTATTGAGGAGTTAGTGACCCTGAACAGGCCATGTCTGCTCTAATGGACCTTGTACTTGGGGCTTGTGCAGCTCATGTGTTGGCATGAGCAGCCACTCTAGGGAAACCTGCTGGAGTGTCCAGTGCCTGCCAGTGCTGCGCTGGTGAAAGTTACGACAGAGATAACATGCCATCCTGTCAGGAGAAGATTCATGGGTTTTTTTCTTATGCAGGATAAAAGGCACCACAGTATGTGACGGAGGTGGAATCTCTCCATGGGCAGTCTCTGAGCAGCATGCCTTGGGAATAGTCATCTGAGCTCTGCCTGATGCTGCATGAATTCAGGGTGCCCAGCAACTGAACAGAAATAAGATTTACTCAGTCTCTGTATTGCTGGTTTTATTCTGTCTTTCTAAACCAGCTATTCTATTACACGTTTTTTTTCTGTGCCTTTCTTATTGAGATCCAGAAAGAATCCTGCAACACTCCCCCCGGTCCCAGCACTGAACACATGGCAAGTCCTAAGTCAGCATCAGTGAGCACTCTTGATATTTTGCCTGCAACCTCTGCCATCCAAGTCTAGCTAATTCGTTGCATTAAAAGTATTAAATAGAAAGAAAGGAGTCATATATAGATTTGGGAAGAGGGATAAAAATAATCTGTACAGCTTATTTTAACTTATTGCTTTTAAAAAATGAAATCTGTTATAGAATCCAGCAAAAGACCACTTCACTCACAGCTGTCCAGAATAGTTGGTTACCATTTTGCTTTGTTTCTAGAGTTTTACACATATGTGTTTTTTTTAGATTAAGGATTTTTTGAAAAATAAAAGGAAATTTTTCTTTCTGTTGTCCTATTCAGATTTAACTGCTCAGAAGTTACTAGAGTTGAAATTGCTTAAAATACATTATTTTTATACCACTACCATATGTAACTATAATTTTCTGCTGCTGTTGTACTCTTACTCCTCATCAGCACTGCTACAAGGTCTTAATTGATATGAGTCAAAGTATTCCATTGGTATGTCGATGTTGCTGAATAATAGACAGCCCTGACCCTAAGGCCAAGTAGCACAGACATATTAACGTCCACCTGCCTCCTTCTAGAATAGACCAGCTACCTGCTCAATAGGTCTCTTTAGCTGTGGATCCCCCGTAGATCTTATATGGCATCCTTGTAGCATTATTTATCACACATAATTATCACAGGGTTTTGTGGCTTTGCATTCTTTTATTTTTATTTTTATTTTTCATTTCAAGTTGTCTGAAATAATTTAAGGACTGTATTTAGCCTATGAGAATGGTACTTTATAACACAAACGCAGAATTATGTATTGTGAGTTACAGAGTAAGGCATAAGGGTGTGCAGAGGGATGTGCTGGGAAAGTGCAAGAAGACTCTATGACATGAAGGGATCCAAAAATGATGCAGTCCTTTCATGTTGACCTTTAGGAGTAAGGCTATCAGTCCAAACTCTGCCCACATTTTGTCTTACAGGAGACTAATTCACAGCTGATCCAGTAAGAAAAGTAAAAAGGTAAATGATTGGGGGCCAGTGTTCAAATTTAATTCGTGACTTTCTATAGTTTCATAGTCTAGATGTGCCCTTTAGGACAGGATGTGCCCTTTAGGACTTTAGGATGTGCCTTTAGGACAGGTTTGTGGGATCATGGCTTCAGATGGGGCCTGGGTGCTTTTGTATAATTATCATCAGAAGTCACATCTGGATATCAGGTTCTTAAATCAGATATAACCGCTCCCTTTTTTAATATATACTACATTTCTGGATCATCTGAAACAGCTACTCCAGAAAATCTGAGGTGCTGTGTATGCCTGCTTGTTTTTAGTTGTGTAGAGGATTAGTCAAGGTCATTGTTAAGGAAAGAGGTCACAAAACGTACCTTACCAGAAAGGTTTTCAAAAGGGTGTGCTTCTCTATTTTAACAGAAGCATTTGTTATGCTTATTGCAAAATATTTCAGCTGTTCCAGTCACAGATAATTGCTAATTTTCCATAATTTTACATTGTTGATACTTACTACATGAACTCTATCTATTTATATAAATCATTTTGTATAGTTCTAAATTACAGGATTTTTACTGGCTTTCCTGTTATCTTTAATGATGTACCTATAAATATTAACATGTAAGCCCTTTGATTTTTCCCCAGTGTCCCAAAATATGTGTGTTACAAGAGTTTTAAAACCAGCACCAGGCAAGATTAGCCAAAGAGCACACAGAAAGAATGTGCCTTCATTCTACACTTCGAAAGCACAAGGCACCTTTGATACTTGAATCAGAAAAAAAAGAGAAGAATGTGCTTGATGGAAACCAAGAAGCGAAGTGTGTATAATTATCTTGGATAGCATTTAAGGATAAATTTTGTAAAACATCATTTTCTTTCCTATTATGGATGTATTTTGCTGCTTCAGTCCAACTTTCACACAGTGGGTGATTCAGTAGCTCTTTAAAATAAATGAATCATATGTGTTTAACACATAAAAACTTCTCCAAGAAATTCAGTTTGTCTCTAAACATCTAGATATAAATCTCTTAATTGTGACTGACAAAACTCCTAAAAATCTGTGTGATTTAACCATTATATATTAGCAATATAATAAAATCTGTCTTACATTCGGAATTTGCTTTGACTGGGACCAGGAGGAGAATTGATTAGGTAAAAAAAGTAATAGGCATAAGCACTTTCAATCACATGGGGGTCTGCATTGCCTAAAAACCTCTTTGTTGTTTAAAAAACAAGAATTTTAGCTTTTGTTAATTTTTGTTAACAACAGTTTTTTAACAATATTTTTTTTTATTATTTGAAACCCATCAATTTTCATCATGCATGTAGAATGTAAGTTTTTTATCCCTACCTTGTAAATTAGGGGCAGATGTCTGGAGAGATCTTACCTTTATGTATTGGGGTCACTATATGTACTAATACTTCACACTAAGTGAGACTTTGATCAAAATTTTTTACAATGTCCATTAGTTAAAAGAAAACCATATTTCTGGGAAATGTTGATACATTTCTATATTCCACATTCTGAAAGGTAAAATCAAATTAAAATAAAATGTCTCTGCTTATTATTTTTAAATGAAAAAAAAATTTCATCCAGAGTATTCATCAGAGAATTAACTGAATATAACGATCAAAAAGACTGAAATACATATGAAACCATTTTATGATTGAAATTTTGACTGATATGAACAAAAAAAATCATTTTACAAAGACACAAAAGATTTGCACAGTGAAAGACACTTTCTTGGAAAGAGAACACTGATGATACTTAGCTCAGCCTAGAACACCTTATTAACATTTTTCAAATCATCAAAGTACGTTGCAGAGCACATTGTCATTTGCATAAGCCTTCCTTTCAGAACATGTTGGGTATTATGGATTGGTAAAGTCTTTGTCTAGTTAGTGTATCTTTCTGTCAAAGTCTGGATTCTAAGAAGGATTCTACTCTTCATGTCATGAAAGTGATCATTTTGTTGGAGAGAAAAAAGTCTTTGCATCATTTTTGCATTAATTGATATGCTGTTCCTTGAAATTAAGCACAACTTTCAAAAATGGCAGTCATCTCATTTTTAGTGGAAAAGAGAAGAGTGCAGGGACAATTCCATAGCTGCAATGTCGATTATTGTATGCGAACCTCATGTATGTCAGCAAACCTCAGTATTAATCTGGGAAAGAGGTTTCTCGAAACTTGCCTTGCCATCAGATAAGGATTCAGTTTTCCATAATTGTACTGGTAAAACGATTTGGAGAAACCAGCACTACTGCGCACTGGAGCAGTCTGTTCCTGAAGGACTGCACCCTGTGGAAGGGACCCATGCTGCAGTAGTTCGTGAAGAACTGCACCCTGTGGGAAGGACTCACATTGGAGAACTTCATGGAGGACTGTTTCCCATGGGTGGGACCCCACGCTAGAGCAGGGGAAGAGTGTGAAGAGGAAAGAGTGGCAGAGATGTGTGATGAACTGACTGCAACCTCCACTCCCTGTCCTGCTGTGCTGCTGAGGGGGAGGAGGTAAAGAAATGGGGAATTAAATTGAGCCTGGGAAGAAGGGAGGGGTAGGAGGAAAGTGGTTTATGATTTGTTTTTATTTCTCATTATCCTACTCTGATTTGATTGGTCATACATTAGCTAATTTCCCCAATTCAAGTCTGTTTTGCCCATGACAGTAATTGTTGAGTGATGTCCCTGTCCTTATCTTGACCCATGAGCCTTTTGTCTTATTTTTACTTCCCCTATCCAGCTGAGGAGGAGGAGTGATAAGAGTGGCTTGGTGAGCACCTGGCACCCAGCCAAGGTCAACCCTCCACAACAACCTCAGTACTAGGTCAAGTCTGTGGCTAGAGAGCTGCAGGTGTGTGGCCAGAAAAGGCAGACATTGGACGAAAGAAGAAATGAAGTAAAATAACCTAAGATTGAAGATGTGAATATCCCGATTTGTATGCAAAAAAATTCTGTGTCAAAAAGCAAGGAACAAAAAAATGCAGACAGTTGGAGACTGAATGCTTAATTCAACATGCTAGTTTTAGACTGATGTAATGTCTTTTATACGAGTGGTATCATGCTGACATGAAAATGTAATAATGAAGGTTAAAGCTCAAGCATGAATATTGACTGTGACGAAAATGTCCTAGAAAATCCAGCATAAAGCTGGGAAAAATTCTATTCTCAAAAATGCCCAGGTCTTTGAGGAGACCAGTCCTATCTGCTTTCAGAGAAATTTAGGTTGTTTGGAAAATGACTTAGTCTCGAGCTATTTGGACATTTTGAAAACTGTGTGATCTACAATGCATTGCAATTGATGCAAGATGTATTCAAATTATTTTTTTCAGCGGCTAAAGGAACATTTTCTGTGGAATGAGCTCAGCTGTGGAGTTGAATGCTGCTTAATTTGAGGAAAATGTTACAGCAATCTGACTGCAAATTTAAATTAATCTGAAAATGATTGAAATTAACCTGAAAATGACCTGTCATATACACCTATTTTTTTGGAAGTTGAATTAATTAATTGAATTGTATCTTCTATACTTACATTGAAAAAAACCTATTTGTTAAATTACAGTGGAGGAGTAGATAATCAGTGATATCTAAATATCTGTTCATTCTTTTTGAGTGTCAAGCAGGAACATTTACGCATTATCTTCCCATACAAAGACATAAATGTCCATTTGTCTTTCTGTCTTTCCGTCCCTGCAGTTGCCTGTATCCCTCATTCTCACAGTTCTCAGCATCCATGCTAACTCTGAACAGGTCTGAAGGCAGAAAGTCTACAGGATAACCAGATGAGATCTCAGGAATCATTCAAAAACTGTGATTCATGCAAGTCAAAATTTGACTATGGCCTAATGCTGTTACCTTTACACACCAGATTCAAGATAATTTAATCCTATTATTTCTGGAAAGATAAATCAGTTATTTTTACATGATAAATGTAGTGTGTGCTATTGCTTCACATTGGCAAATAAATAAATAAATTCTACATTTTAAAAACATTGCTCATCTTTTTAAATACGGAACGAAAAACACTCCAAAATGTTCTGTGATTATATTGCATCATTGATAGGAAGGTACAATAATTTTGAAACCTTTGTAGACAAGCATTGTCTTAGCTAGATTCCAGTTTTGGTGACTAAAACTGCCTAAAATGGACTTCCAGTTTGACATGGCATGTGTTTTCTCTGGCAAATAGTTATACAGTATGTATGGGTACACTGATAAAATCTATAGTTTAAATGCACAGGTGAAGAGATAGATGAAATTATCAGACAGGATCCCTGGAAGGTGTTGCAATGAAGAAAATTCCAGATACTATAGTATGAATTATATCTGACAAACTTTCAGGTTTCTTTTCCTTGTTTTTGGATACAGCAGCAAAATAACAATCCAGGGCCTTCATTTCTGAAAAAGTTCATCTTTTTCTACTAAGTATTTCACAAGTGCAGATAGAGGTAAGAATCCAATCTTATACCCTTTAACTCATAGATATCATCACTTATACCACTAGAAGAACTAACATACCACTAGAAGAAGCAACATGCACGGTGATAATGAAAAAACTTATGATCGTGTGTTTACATCATGAGTATTACTTCAGAAATTTGAACTGAATTCTCTACCTGTTTCTCATCAGATCTGTTACTTTGGTACTGCTAGAGTGTAGCAAGTGGAATATCTTCATTAATTTGATGTGGAAGACTTAATGTTGTTCAAAGGTTTTGATTACCACATTTCTATTTGTGCAAGGACTAAAAAACTGGAAATGTAAATTAAATATGAGAAAGATATAACTAAATATTCATTGTTATTAGAAACTTATAGCTGTGTTCACAAATGATGACTAATAAGACATAAATCAGAATAATTTGTGCTATCTTGCATTTATGCAACTTGTTTGTTAGGGAGTCTGAGTAATAATTAAATTGTAAGCTGTTAGAAAAAAATTGAATGAAGAGTTTAACACTAGTTTGGTCCCATCCTACATTAAAATTTCTCTTCTTCCTTGTGCAAATTGCATCAACTTTTGCACATAGGTAGATATGTAACACAGTATGTGTGTCCGAATTTCTCATTTACACTTCCTAAAGCCTCATTGCTAAGCTAGTCTCTAAAATATGAAAAAAACATAAACACCATGGAAGAGTTTGTAAAAGGCACAGTAAGCTCAGCAGAGAACAGATGTTTTCCGAATATCAGCAAACAAGACACGTGAAAATCTTCTGCTTGTTTTCAGCTTCATGTTATCAGAAATAATATTCAAGTTAGTTGACATCAAAGAAAGGAGGGAACTGTTGAACTGGCAAAGACGCCAGTGTAGTTTTTGCACATTGGTAGTTACCATTAAACTAACATGTCGAGAAAGAGGGACGTGATAAACTGACATAATGAACATTTGTTTCTAATTAGTATCACTGTTGCTATTCAGAAAAATGAAGGCCTGGAGAGAGTTCAAGAAGTGACAAGCTATCCCACTGTAATTACCACAGCTCCCAGCAGGGTCCTTCTCATGTGATTAGCACCACAGCAGGACAGCTGTCCTGGCACGCATCTATCTGCTAGAGTCATGGAGATAAAGCAAAGGTGCCGACTGATGAAAACAAAGGTGCTGTTAATGTTTACAGTATTTGAAATTTGTAGCTATACTTCATAATTTATATGCATCCTAATTGAAGAGGTGAAGGACTAAAGGAAAGGAAGACAGCAAAAATTAAATTTATACGATAAAAATACAAAAGAATTTTATGGAGAATAATTGTATTCCGCCTAAAAAAGCAGAAGAAATGTACTAAGCGATACAATTACAATGTTTATCTAGATTTTTTTGCACTACAGTGATGTAGTGGTTTTGACTGATCTAGGGCTTATTTTCTTCATAGTAGCTTACATGTTACTAGTTTTTGGATTTGTGTCCAAAACAGTGTTAATAATCCACCAATGTTTTAGCCACTGCTAAGCAGGGCTTACACAGCATCAAGGCTTTTTCTGCTCCTCACGTTGTACTGCCAGCGAGTAGGCTGGGGGTGCACAAGAGGCAGGGAGAGAAGGCAATGAGGATAGCTGACCCGGCTGACCAAAGGGATATTACATACCATACAATGTCATGCTCAGTCATAAAAATGGAGAGAGGGTGAATTTTTCTTGGGCTATTTCTCAGGGACCAGCTGCGCATCAGTGGTGAGCAACTGGGATTTTTATATCACTTTTCATTATTTAGTCTTTTTTTTTTTTTTAAATCCTATTAAACTTTCTTTATCTCACCACACAAATTTTCCCGCTTTTGCCCTTCCAGTTGTCTCCCCCATCCCATTGCGGGGGAGTAAGTGAGCAACTGTGAGGTGCTTAGCTGCCTGCTGGGGTTCAACCACAAGTGGCTTTCTATTTCTGTATTTAAATATGAGGTAAATTTTGTTCATTTGTTACTTGGTATTGGATGGACATTAGACAGTAACAACTTTTTTAGTCACTTATGTAGAGAGCTTAGGAAAACACTATCTTGTCACTGAGTTAGGGAAGGTCAGAAGTTGATATCTCACTCAGTGGTTAATGGGTGAGATTTCCAAAGCTAGTCAATCACTTCCATGGTTTCTTCAGTAAAGGGTAGTTCGCTCTACTTTTACTTTGCTTTTACTTTACTTTCGTCTTACTCTTACTTTACCCTACTTTGGTCTGACCTACTTTCGAGAAAGAGTTTCCTTTGCATCATCTCACTGGAGCTAAAGGAATTTCTTTTCTAGTGGCTTTGCATCCAATTTGATGATGAAGAATGGAGCAATTATCTATCCTGGATATTTCCTGCAACATATGCTCTGCTTGCCAGTCATTAGGTTCCACAATGAGCTATAGTCTCCAATGCAATGTCCTAGTATAACTGCAATGTACCTTCTACTTGAGCATTAATAAATTCATTGCATTACCTGAAGCCATTACAATTTTATTTACATAATTTCAAAAATATTTCTCATAATTTTGTTCTTTCAGAACTTTTCAACAGGCTATTGATTCATCTACAAAGAATTAATTACCTAAGAATTCGTAAACAAGCTGCTGTATTTGTTATTTTCTCAATAAAATTTAATATACTTTAACTTAATTTTGAAATTACAATTAACTTTTTGTGATTGGCACAAACTGTAAGTTTCAGTTCAGCATAATTTGATAGATCGTTATTTCATTAGGACTTTAATTAAAATGCGCTACTGTAACCTCAAGGAGGCTCTTCTGCAAGTCTCTCTCTACTAGGACACAGTTTGAAACAGCTGAGGGGTCAAAAGTATTTGATATATTTTCAGCACTGCAGTTTCATTAGTTGTATCAAGGTAACCGTCCTCCTACCTGGGCTGGGCTGGGCTGATGGATTTTTTAAAAAAGAGAGCCTTTATTTGACAAAATTGTTTGGCTGGGATCTTTCCCTAAGCAAAATAACTGAAAAAAGTCAAGCTGAATAGCCTATTGAGCTCTGTGTTATATTGGTAAGGATAGTAATCTGAGGATGGGTCTGTTGAAAGCTACCTGCCAAATGGCAGGCTGAGGCACAGTATGTTCCTAATCAGAAAAGAGAGTAATCATGTATTCCATTTTTCTTCCACTTTTTTAAACGAATTTTTGCAGATGCCTGTCACCACGATAACTTAACAATGGTAAATCAAGCTGATTTCTTGCTGCAGCCCAGCCACAGCTTCTGCTCTGCATAGTCCTGAGCTATGTCTTGATAAGGAAACAAGCATCCTCTGTAAAATTCATACAGTCAGTTACGCAAATATATGGATGGCTATCCTCTCTCTAAGTGTATTTCTAGCCTGGTGCTGAAGTGTCTTCCTAGCTCCAGAAATCTGTTCATGGGGCTATTTTCTCTCTCAAAATAGAAATAGGGTTGCAATGGTGCAAATAGGTGCGACACCTGAGGAGCAGCTGAAGACAGGAGTCATTTCCGTGGAAAAACCTGGTAAATTCTCAGTTAAGAATTTAATTTATTCATTAGAAAGAAAGAGAGAAACAAGGAGACAGTCTTGGTTCTCTAGGAGGCAATGGGGAATATTTACTAAGTCTGGAAAAGGCAAACATTCATATATTCCTGTGGACACTGGAAAATAATACAGAAGTTGAAATGCGTGTAGCAGCACCTGTCTTTCAGATTGCAGTCTAAAATTCACTGTCAAGAACTGAGGACCCAGTCTCCCTGCATAGCCTACAGAGAAAATTAGTGCATGTTTACATGGATGAGCTTGGTATGAACTCAGGTACCCTCCTGTCCTGGGTTCACCAGGGACAGAGTTGATTTTCACAAGAAGCCAGGAGTGGACACAGCTGGGACAGCTGACCCAACCTGGCCAAACAAACAGGGTATACAATATCAGGAGATGTCACGTTTGGTTCTGAGTGGGGGAGCTGGCCAGGCGGGAGGTTAATCACTGCTCTGGAGCGCACTGAGCAGCAGGCTGTGACAGTTGCTCTGTGTATTCCCTTGTTTTGTATATTCTTCTTATCAGTATTCTATTTGTTACTGTTCACTTCCTTTTCTGTTCTGTTAAACTGCCCTTATCTCAACCTACCCAGGAGTTTTGCCTTTTTCTTCATATTCTCCTCCCCACGCCACTGCAGAGAGGGGCAATGGAGCAGCCACATGGTCCTTTCTTGCCAGCTGGGGCTAAACCATAAC
Organism: Opisthocomus hoazin; assembly: GCF_030867145.1. Classification (NCBI taxonomy): domain Eukaryota; kingdom Metazoa; phylum Chordata; class Aves; order Opisthocomiformes; family Opisthocomidae; genus Opisthocomus; species Opisthocomus hoazin. Next base: position 102,809,126 of record NC_134416.1, read on the forward strand.
ACATCCTCCAAAAGCATAAATTATGGGCTTGATATTGGGTGAGGTTTTTGTTTTAGATATTGAAGAGTTTTGCTTTCAAATGAAAGAAAAATATTTCACGTTATACTTGTTATAAACTTCTAGAAACTGAATATATACCCTGAAAAGAGAAAACATGCTATCAGAGTCAGAAATTAACCACTGATTTTTTTTTCACTTCACCAGAAAATGCCACTGAAATTCTGAATGTCCTTGCCACAGGTGTGCAGCAGATGAAAAACAAACTGATTTTAAACTATGGCACTTCTGTTTCTCTAGTTCATCCAGCCAGCACTGCTCATTTCGCATAATTATTGGAAGATTATTCAAATTTCTACTGACAGATTAGCTACAGAAGCATTTAGGGACAAAACGTACCTTCAATCACCCTTCTGCAGTCTCCTGAAGTCAGTGGGTTTAGCTTTATTGACAAAACAGTGAACAGAATCTGGTCCAGTCTCATTATATCTGGCGTAAGTGATGCAAAATGACTGAAGATTTACAGAGGAAGCTTGAAGCTACGTTTGTGTTCAGCTTCTAATTCAACAATTTGTGTCTGAAATCTTTAGGTGACAGGTTAGTCAAAGCAGAGGGGCAAAATTTTCACCTCATTGAAGAAAATGGCAAAATCTACATGGATTAAAACTGGGCAAAGGTTACATCTCAACATTTAATCGCTTTGCTAAACTAACAATTATACTTTATTAAGAGAAGCAAAACCCAAGTTGTGTAAGCCAGTTATCCTACTGAAATGTTTCCTATATCTGCTTTTATAGGTCAGAGCACAAACTGGGATGTTTGGACACCTAAATTTGTTTACCATATGAAAGGTCACTACAGTTTAAATGATTGTTTAAATGCTTCATTCTGCCTTTCAGAAAATTTTCACAAAGTCTTAGAAGTCCTTTTATTTCTGTATATTCTGCTTGGGACTGCACTAATGAAGCTAAGATAACCAGATCAAAAAATAGAAAAAAAATAAAGTAAAAGGATTAAGAAGGGTCTGAGACCATTTTCTCTGCCCCTTAAGGGCTTTGTGGGAAGATGGAATAATTTGCTGATCTTTCTGCATTTTCAAATCAGCGGTGACGGAATGAACTGTAGATTGATGATCATGTCTTTGAGCAGAACACTTTATATTTAATTCTTTCATCAGTTTGTACTAGCTAATTATGTGTGAGGAGTTTTATTCTTTGCTTTCAAAGACTTGTCAGTGTGTGGGATGACAGTACTGAGGAACAGAAAAGTTCTTTCTAATTGCTCCCAACACTGAACACTCCTTTGGGCATAGCTGGGATTTGTGATAATTTGATTCTTATTGCCCCTGACTATGCACTCACAAGGAGCTGAAAGATCGCAGTCAACCCTGCAGGCCGGTTTGCACATTTGCACAAAACTTTCAAGATACTGGTTCTGTTTTAAAAACAGAGGTAATGATAAATTGCCTGCAATTTCAAAGCTTGTTTGCCTGCTCATGTTGAGCTTCTCATCCACCAGTACCCCCAAGTCCTTCTCCTCAGGGCTGCTCTCAAGCCACTCTCCACCCAGCCTGTACTTGTGTTTGGGATTACCCCAACCCACTTGCAGGACCTTGCACTTGACCATGTTGAACTTCATGCAGTCCACGCAGGCCCACCTCTCAAGCCTGTCAAGGTCCCTCTGAAGAGCATCCCTTTCCCCCCAGCACGTCAGCCACACCACACAGCTTGGTGTTGTCAGCAAACTTGCTGAGGGTGCACTCAGTCCCACTGTCTGTGTCACTGACAAAGATATTGAACAGCGCTGGCCCCAGTACCAACCCCTGAGGCACACGACTCATGACTGGTTTCCACCTGGACATAAAGCCATTGACAGTAACTCTTTGTGTGCGTCCGCTGTAAACTAAAAGAGGGCAGAATTAGATTAGATATTAGGAAGAAATTCTTCACCATGAGGGTGGTGAAACACTGGAACAGGTTGCCCAGAGAAGCTGTGGATGCCTCCTCCCTGGAAGTATTCAAGGCCAGGCTGGATGGAGCTCTGAGCAGCCTGGTCTATTGGAAAATGTTCCTGCTCATGGCAGGGAGGTTGGAACCAGATGATCTTTAAGGTTCCCTTCCAACCCTAACCATTCTATGATTCTATGATTCTATGATCTATGTTGTTGCACATGGCAGTTTGTAGGCAGCCAAGTACTGGAGTACTTTCTGGTATATTCTCTACAGTAAGTTTTATGCAGTGCCTACGCTTCAGGAGCAATTAATGTAAATAGTATTTGGCCTAATTTGCTATGATTGCAAATTCTCCTTTCTGTGAGCCACCTTTAGGAATAGGCAATAAAGTTAGAGAGTAACTGAATCACAGCACTAATAACGTTCAGTCTTATCCTCCTGTTCTCTGGTCATACACTTTAATCCAGGTCCCCCAGGCTTAGAAGCAAGTTAAAAACGTTCGTATTAATTCTAAATATTATTTTAGGATTGCATGATAATAATTTCTGTATGTAATTTACAGTTATTTTGTACCACTCTTGCATGTAATTCGGTTTATTTATCATATGCTGGAAAAAAATTGGCAGCAGCCCATTATGAACTTCAAGGCATCAGATTAGCAATAGAGTTCCTTTTATGTGTTCTGTCTACTGCAGATGTTGGCTTTGACTTGGTGAATTCAGGAGAAGTCTAAAGCTGGAGTACTGTTAAACTGCATGGAAAAGCCTTCAGTTAATACAGTTATATTAAATATCAAAACTGTCAGAAGATGTGCAAGTGTCCAACCTTTTATCTGCAAAGACATTCCTGTTATTTTAACATTGATTTGCTGGCTAAAGAGTATTTAATTCTACCATGCAAAAGGAAATAGATAAAGCAAGTGGGATAGGAGATAATTAAAAGACCGTAGAGTTTGGTAGGTAATGCAGTCTCCTGAAAGACAGCAAATGCAGATTTCAGTTCCTTTGAACAAAAAAGGGATTGCACTTCTTAGCGAGCTACAGGATAAAAAAAAAGGCCAAGGCCACATCACTGCTATCTATGTTTCATCTTGTCTAGGGTCCTACTGGTAGCTTCAAAGGGAGTGGAGTAATCAGTGATGAGACAATTCCCTATGGGGAGAGATATTACTAATTTGTTTGTGAAGAACACAGAAAGTCTGAATTATCTAGTCAGCAGGAGAGACTGAGGAAGGGCTTTAGATGGATTATGGATGCTGAAAAGACCCTTTTAATGGTCTTAAGGATGTATAGCATGTTCAGCAGAAGGGGAAGAAAGAATCAAGTTGTAAAGGTATCTTATATAACTGCCTCTTCAGAATCTTCCTCCAAGTCAGCATTTCTGACAAAAGCTTTTCAACCATCGATGAGAACTTCTGAATCTACTTATTCTAACCTGGAGCATCATGGTGGTGACATGCACCTGGAAACTGCTATTCTGTTATGCTGCAAACTGCTAGCTGTGTATTGAAGAGACTGAGATGTTCTTATTTAAATCTATACCATTGCTTTCTTCCTGAACTTTACCAAAGCTAAGAGAAATTTTATTTGTTCCATACACAACAATTTGCTGAAAATATAATGTTTAAAGTTCATTATACAGACTACTTTGTGTAAGAACAATATTTGCAACAAGAAAATTTCAGGGAAAAAAAGGAAACTGAATGTGGTGGTGGACAAATAAATTAGCAAATAGCAAAAGAGCTCCTTCAAAGAGAAATTATTCCACTTGAATCTGAGGCTAAAAAGACTCTCTGACTCCCTCTTGTATGCTTGATATAGGATAAGGTTCTCATAGCAGTTCGGAGAGTTGAGATGTAAAACAAATTGAAATGCTGTTTGCCCAAGAGCTAGTGTTAAAGTTTATTTAAAATTGCTTTCATTTGTTCCCCTAGGACTTCACTTTTTGTTTGCAACAAATGAGTCTGTATTTGTGTAATTTTAATTTCAGAGCAAATGCTGGCACTGTAAGTACATGTAACTCAAGGGACAAATCTGCAATCTGAAAATATGTCTCTGTGGTATATTGACAGGGATTTATCAGGGCACCATGTGGGCCAGTGGCGCCCCGGGGTTGGGCACCCAGAATGCTGAGGGTTCCCCTCGGTGGGTGACGGCAGGGCCTGGTGGCCAGGGCCCATCCCATCACCCAGTCAGGGGCAGGACAGCTGGGGGAACGGTGAAAGCCCCAGTCCTGGGCATCAGGCACCTCCCTGGGGGTGACACTGAGGACAGGTGCAACAGCAGGTAGGAGGTGCAGGACCAGGCAGGCTGTGACATGGCAGCAGCCACCGCTCACACTGGGCCCTGTGGAAGAGCCTCAGCCAGGAGCAGCTGGCAGGGCAGGGGGCCATTGCTGCCTTGGCACTGAGTCCCGGCAACCAAACCTCCAGGAGAGGAGTATGCTTTGCAAGACATGCAGGTGCCCTTGTGGTGTCCTCGTGGGTTGGTGAGAAGTGATGCTTCAAGTCGCCTATGTAGACTTGATTCCTGGAAAAAGTAAAAGCAAATGTTATTTTAAAAGTGAAACGGTGTTTTATATAAAGACAGTGATAAAAGCTTCATCTTACCCCCTTTTATTTTTAATGAAAGTTACACCTGCAAGATAGATACTTAGTCTCCTGTTTTACTTCCACTGCATTTAGTGTGATTAAAATATGGATTGATTTGCTCCATAGTTTTCTTACCAGTGTATTCTGCTCACATTAAATTCACAGTAAAACTTCCACTTAAAGTGCTTGTGTTCTCTTTTGTTGATACAGTAGTAGCTTCTCGAGATTTCTTTCAGAGCTGTGGAGGTTCTCAGAATCACAGAATCACAGAATGGTAGGGGTTGGAAGGGACCTCTGTGGATCATCTAGTCCAACCCCCCTGCCAAAGCAGGGTCACCTAGAGCAGGTCGCACAGGACCTCATCCAGATGGGTTTTGAATATCTCCAGAGAAGGAGAATCCACAGCCTCCCTGGGCAGCCTGTTCCAATGCTCCGTCACCCTCAGAGGGAAGAAGTTCTTCCTCATGTTCAGATGGAACTTCCTATGCTTCCCTTTGTGCCCGTTGCCCCTTGTCCTGTCACTCAGCACCACTGAAAAGAGTCTGGCCCCCTCCTCCTGATACCCATCCTTCAGATATTTATAGGTATTTATAAGCTGCCCTCTCAGCCTTCCCTTCTTCAAGCTGAACAAGGCCAGCAACCTCAGCCTTTCCTCGTAGGAGAGATGCTCCAGTCCCATAACCATCTTTGTAGCCCTCCACTGGACTCTCTCCAGTAGCTCGTCATCTTTCTTGAACTGGGGAGCCCAGAGTTGGACACGGTACTCCAGATGGGGCCTCACTAGGGCAGTGTAGAGGGGGAGGAGAACCTCCCTCGACCTACTGGTCACACTCCTCTTGATGCACCCCAGGATCTCATTAGCCTTCTTGGCAACCAGGGCACACTGCTGGCTCATGGTCAACTTGCAGTCCACCAGGACACCCAGGTCCTTCTCTGCAGAGCTGCTCTCCAGCAGGTCCGCCCCAGACCTGTACTGGTGCATGGGGTTGTTCCTCCCCATGTGCAGAACCCTGCACTTGCCCTTGTTGAACCTCATCAGGTTCCTCTCTGCCCAACTCTCCAACCTGTCCAGGTCTTGCTGAATGGCAGCACAGCCTTCCGGTGTATCAGCCACTCCTCCCAGTTTAGTATCGTCAGCAAACTTGCTGAGGGTACACTCGGTCCCTTCATCCAGGTCATCGATGAGTCAGTTGCACAAGACTGGGCCCAGTACTGACCCCTGGGGGACACCACTAGTCACCGGTCTCCAACTAGACTCTGCACTGCTGATGACAACCCTCTGAGCTATGTCATTCAGCCAGTTCTTAATCCACCTCACCGACCACTCATCCAGCCCACACTTCCTGACCTTCCCAGTGAGGAAGTTATGGAAGACAGTGTCAAGAGCCTTGCCTGAAGTCAAGGTAGACAACACCCACTGCTCTCCCCTCATCTACCCAGCCAGTCATGCCATCGTAGAAGGCTATCAGATTGGTCAAGCATGATTTGCCTTTGGTGAATCCACGTTAAATACTCCTAATAACCTTCTTTTCCTCCACTTGATTAATGATGAGCTTCAGAATGAGCTGCTCCATCATCTTTCCAGGGTGGAGGTGAGGCTGATAGGTCTGTAGACCCCTGGGTCCTCCTTCTTGCCCTTTTTGAAGACTAGAGTGACATTGGCTCTTCTCCAGTCCTCGGGCACCTCTCCTGTCCTCCAGGACCTTTCAAAGATGATGGAGAGTGGCTCAGCAATGACATCTGCCAGCTCCCTCAGTACTCATGGGTGCATCCCATCGGGGCCCATGGATTTGTGGGCATCCAGATTGCTTAAGTGCTCTCTCACGCAGTCCTCCTTGACCAAGCGAGGGTCGTCCATTCGCCAGGCTTCCTCTCTTACCTCTAGGGCCTGGGATTCCTGAGGGCCAGCCTGAGCACGGAAGACTGAAGCAAAGAAGGCATTCAGTAACTCTGCCTTCTCTGCATTCTCTGGCACCAGGGCACCCACCTCGTTCAGGAGGAGCCCCACGTTATCTTCGTTTCAAAAGAATGTTTCCGCTGGCTCTGGGAACCCCCTGTCCACCTTGGTCAAGCACCCAGCTGCAAATCTCACTGTCACTGCCGCTGCCTTTCTCACCGACTCAGTGCTGCTGCTGGTTTCAGTGCTTCACGAGGTTGGAGTAAGAGACCTACCAAGGACACTGTTCTTCCACTTTCATAGGATGCATCAGTGCTGAAGAGAAAGGAAGGGGATGCACACAGTATTGCATGCACCTAGTTTCCTGACACCCTGTGTCCATACAGTGATACAGAAAGGTAGGGAAGCTCTTGGTTTGGTAAAATCCTCAGCTCACATTTCTGTTTCTTTATTCCTGTTTACATGCTATGTGTAGAAAAGTGAATTAGCAATGTATTGAATGGGGAAAACTAGGAGCTGAAATCAGTGAAGTATATGCAGTTTATGCCGGCTTGGCAATCTGTTTCAGTGTGTTTCAACATTTGACACAAAAAGGAGCAGTTTGAACTGCAAGTATTTTCATATGCTGCTACACTTACCTCCTCAGATATTTACATTTTGGGCAATTGAACTAATTGCCTGGAAAAGACCACTCTCAAAACACACACAGTAGGTGCTTCTTCAACTTAGTTTACATTAATTGCTTTCTTTGCTGCTTAAAGAGTCAGCAACACAGAGTATTTTACAAGTAACCTCTCTGGTGACAACGGTTACTAAGTAAATCTTGTTTATCCAGGATACCAGTGACTACTGATATAACTGGTTTTGAAGCTAAGGAACAGGGCTGGAACAGATCTGAGTCCATCTGATTCAAATGCTATGCTAAACAACACATGGACTGGACAGGCAAAGCTAGAGGTTTGTAGATCTTTGTCTCTTCCCGATTAAGAAGTCAAAAAGACCAGGTTCAGTTAAAAAGATCAGATGGCTATTGATTCAACCGCAGTCACTCCATTTAGATGTAGCTATGATGTCAGCACAGATGCAATTAAATTAGCAATAGTGCATTTTACCAACAACGACAGGCTTACAGATACCTATCTGAGACGACGGATGCAAAATGATTGCTAAGCTGTCATTCACATAATGCAAACAAAGTGTGTAGTTGCTGTGTCTTTGGTTTTGTGGGGGTTTTTTGTTTTTGTTTTTTTTTTTTTTTTTCCCCTGATGATGATGAGGTTCTGCAAATCTGAATGCTGCTATGCTCACTGGCTAAATGGTATGATTCAGCTGGAGTCAGTATGTGGGTATCCACTGCTAAGTTTTGGATGCTTTTCCTGTTTCTACAACCCCCTCAACTGGAAAAAAAAAAAAAGCCAAAAAAAACCCTTGAAGCAGAAGAAACAAAATAATTGTCTCAAGTGACTTTTTTTAAATGACAGATCTGTTATTATAAATGCTTAAGAGATCATCCATTACAGAGATCCCTTTCAAGAAGGTATTTAACAGTGTGCTTTCCTTATGTGTGTGTTTCTACTTGCTGACCTCAGTGAGACACAGCCATGCATTTGAAATGCAGATAAATCTATTTGTTTTGCTGGAGAAAGATAGGCCCTTTAATGGAGGTCTTGGTCCCAAATTAGCATTTTCTGTTTTTTCTTTCTTAAAATAGTGCCTGATGGAGTGCCTGTTTAAAGGTATCCAAAGGTGTGTGTAGTGAGGTTTATGATTGTTTTCAGTTGTGCACTTCAATGATGATTATTCAATGGTTTCCTATAGCGGGAAAGTCAGAATAGATTTGATTTGATGATAAGGAAGTGTAAAAGAGACTACTTCTGACAGTGAAAGGTGAATAAGCCTTTTAAATGCCTGACATATGAGATGTGTAGGTTCTTCAAAAGCATGTGTGTGGGTATACCTGGCTCAGCTTTATCTGATCAGAATAAAAGGTATTTTGTAAAGGTAAATTGATAAGAAAAAAGCAAAAAAACTAAACAAAAACTTTTCTAAAATAATATCAGTATAGCAATACTGGGGACTTCATATTATAGAAAAAAGTCTTCTCTCCCAAATAAAAGTTTTTTGAAATGTGGACTTGAGATGTGGTCATCATTTATAAAGCTCATCATTTATAAGTTCATAAGGAGAAATATTTTCCTTCTACAAAATCTTCAGTGTTAACCTAAAGTATTTTGCTGGGGGTGTGGGAAGTATGGAGTGGGGTAGAGTGTCAGTTGGTTGCTGAAAGGCCTAAAGGTCAATGGTCACTTTTTTTTTTCCTAAAAAACCCCTGAAACTAGACATTTTATACTCTTTGTGGTGTTGTTTCCAATTTTCTAATACACACGGAATTCCTACTGGAATTTATGTTAAAGAAATATGTGAATAGTGAAGAAATCTCAGCTTACGGTAAAATTTACAAGCCAATTCTGATGTCCCCTTCCACAGTTTTTAAACTATTGTAAGGATTATTTTTAACACCAGCGAAGTTGTAGATAACCAATCAGACTATCTGCACAGTGTTAAACATTGAAGAAAAAATGTTATCTAAAACCTGTCGCCAAGGTGCCTAGCTCTTTTCCCTGTTAATTTTGTGTTGAAAAGAATGTGTTCGTGTAATGGAAGTGATAGACAAATTTCAGGTGCATTTCAACATTTAAAAATGCTATTTCAGATGTTTCATCAAAATTCCGGGTTAGGGTTCATCACCATTTTGAAGTTAAAGTTTTCCCCTGCCAAAGGTTTAGAGATTGTACTCAAATATACCACCGAACTAAAAGTTTTCATGGATACATGTCTTTCAAGGTCTTTCTTTACACAACGGTTTGTATTTGAGACTTCCATATTCTATTAGGTACAAGGGAATGGATTGATCCATCAGAATGGTGTCATAACAAATTAAAGGAATACTTGTATGGTTGAGAATCAAAGTCAGTTCTGGGGAGATAATTATTTCAATAGATAGTCTGCTGATGATTGCTCATGGCTTATTGATGTTGAAAATATAAGACACAAACTGAGCCACCAAAGGAGCAGCAGATTAATGAGATGTTTCAAATAGTTCTTACTGAACATAGAAAAAGCGTGAGAAGAATTAAAGGAAAAAAATAGTGAAAATCACTTTTTTCCTATAGAAGACAGTGTCCAAGATGGCTCTATTCATATGGAAAAAGAAAGAATAAACAAGTCTCTACTCTTTTTTTCCCTATTGCTTGTCTTGTAAGTAGGAGTCCAAAAATTTGCAGGCAACGGATTTTCTTAAAGCTTTTGGGAAGACACATGAGTAGACATGGTTTGCCTGTCAGAGCTCTCCCAGGGACTTTCACCGAAACAGTTTTGTAAAGTTGAAACAATAGGTAATTTACTAAAGTGACAGATATCACAGATTCGAGATTGCCATTGATAAATGCACTGTCAACAAAAATTGAGCTAAAGTTAACAGTTCAGCACTTTAGTTAATAATATTTTCCCAGGGATATGTCCAACAGACTCAGAGGCATGACTCTTACCAAAAAGGTGTCCCTTCCTGGGGGGGGTAAGAGAGGTTCAGGCCCGTCAACCTGTCCATCAGGTAAGGTTTTCATTTCAAGTGCCATTTTTTATATTTTTGATAAATCTTTGGCAGATCTTGGCAAGGTGGGACTAAGTCAACTATTATGTGTCGACTGGCTCTTGGCATAGCATGTTGTGTCATCAGAAGCAAGACTCAGCAGTTCAGCATGTCCTTGGGGTGGGGAGCTTAGTACGTGCTTTTGGGTGGCATTCTGCCCTTTAACTGAAGCAACGTATGGCTCTGCGCCCTTCTTTGCACAACGGGTGTCACTTTATTGATAGTGGTGGGCCACCACCCATTACTTCTGTCCAATAAGATAAGCAAAGCTTGTTATTCAAGTCGAACCTCTCCCTTTTGTCATCTCTTCAGTGCTTGACACATGAGTCCGAGCAGGTTGTCCTTTGGCATTGACAAGTCCAGTAAGGCCATAGACCCACAGATGTTTTCAAAACTCGCCTGGATAAAGCTCAGAGCAACCTGATCTAAACCTGAAGCTGACTCTGCTTTGAGCAAGAGATTAAATCAGGTATACTCCAGAAATTATTTTCAAGCAAAATTGTACTGTGATTCTCCCATTTTCTGTGTTCTTGAGCCTGTTGGAACTTACTCAACCTTTCCATGCTAAATGATTGTTTATAGTCGTAGTATTTTTTGCTGGCAATGAGTTAATTTCTTCATAGCAACTTGTCTGGTGCTGTTTTGAATTTGTGAACAAAACAGTGTTGATAACACAGGGATCTTTTAGGTATTGATGAGCAGTGCTTACATAGTATCAAGGCCTTTTCTGCTTCTCATGCTGCCCTACCAGTGAGTAGGCTGGGGGTGCACAAGAATTTGGGAGGGGACACAGCTGGGACCTCGGACTCCAGCTGACCAAAGGGATACTCCATATCATAAGACGTCATGCTTAGCAATAAAAAATTGGTGAAAGAAGTAGGAAGGGGGGACACTCGGAGTTATGACGTCTTCCCAAGTGATCATTACACTTGACGAAGCCCTGTTTCCCTGAACATGACTAAACATCTGCCTGCCAATGGGAAGCAGCGACTGAATTCCTTATTTTTCATTGCTTGTGCGCACAGCTTTTGGTTGCCCTATTGAACAGTCTGTATCTCTGTCCACAAGTTTTCTCACTTTTACCCTTCCAATTCTCTCCCTGCTCCCATTGTGGGGGACTGAGCAAGTGACAGGGTGGGGCTCAGCTGCCTACTGGGGTTAACCTGTGACAATAGTGACATATTTCTACGTTCTCAAAAAGAGCTTTCAAAAACGTACCATCATTTAGTTTCTTGTGTAAAGGAGATCCATGCATAACACCAACTATTTACAGAGCTGTTTTTCTGTAAAGAGTAAAACTGCTAATCAGGACCACTGTTTACCACATCATAGTTTTCATAATGGTAAAATCATTCTTCCTTCAACAATAAAGCACTTACTAACCACTACAGTTAATTAGAATAAAATGTAAGTATATTAATGTATTCCATTTCCAGAAGTACCGTCCTTTCAGGAAAGAGCTATTTCAATTACAAAATACATAGCCACCAGGAGTACACAATATTATAACAACTATTTTGCCTATTTTTATTTTAATAAGCAGGTTGAGCAACTTTGATTCGAAATAGTTTAATTATTCTGAAGCACTTCTGGAAAGAGAAAAAAAGGAAATTTAAGTTCTTTGTAGGTTGATCTGGCACTGTTGGAAGCTATTGTAATTAGTAAATCTGCAAAAGCATTGTTGAAGATATTTTCCTCAGCTTCGATACATTACAGTACATTGGCAAGCCTATTATTTATGCCCTCCCTTGGGCCACTCAAGATTTGCTTCATTTAATGAGAATCTTCATCTTAATTAACAACACTGAAATACCCTTTTCCTCCCCTCCCCGACAAAATGAATCAAGCCCTGAGAAATATACCCCAGAATAATATAATTTTGGAGTTATTAAAAGCAAAGACTTTCCTTTGCATCTTTTTGTATTATCATCAAAGCTTCTTGAAATAAACTTAGTGAAATTTCACATGTTGTGCATATCTTAATTAAAAACATGAGCTAATATTAGAGGACAGTGAATGATTCAAAGTAATTCCATGTGAAGGTCTTGGATGAATGATAATTAATTTTTGAGATTTATAGAAATTCAGAATGTTATTGCACAATATTAAGGTCAAAGTTGCAGAAGAAACAGTTTCAGATCACCTCTGTGTAACTATCAAGAGCTGTGCCCGTATTATGCATATCATAACCCTTTAGTTCAGTTCAATTGAACAAAGTCCTCTGAACAAAATTCTACTGAAGTGAAAACAAGAGAAGAGAAACAGCAAGAAGTGCATGGTAACCTTTTGCCCCAAATCAGATCAACCAGAAATCTATTAAATGTATAGAGTCGTTTTTATTTAGAGAGGGGAAAACTACTTCTGCTGCATCGTGGTACAGACAAGACAAACCTGACAAAACTTATCAAATTCTCTGCTATTTCTGATGGAAAAACAAGGCTTCCTTCCTATCTCCTTCCTTACTGCCTCCAAATTCTGCAGTTTTTGCTCAAATACAAGAGAAGAACTCATGATAATGACAATCAATTTCTGTCTACCTTTGTTTAAATACTACAGTGAAAGAAAGAAATAGGCAAGGTCTGCACAGTGACTTACACTGATTTTTATTATTATGGCCCCTCCAGTACAGGTGTCCTTATAAAGCACTTCCAAATATTTTGAGCTCAGAGAGAGACTGGTTTCTCACCTTTTGCACTAGTTTCAGATAAACTGTACTGGTTAGCACAAAGGTCTAAGAAGTATTCAGGCTTCCTATACCTGCTGGTGGTGGCTCTCTTTCTGGGCTGTTTATCCGGAGAAAGGTCATGACAGCACACTGGGGCACCTGAGAAATTCTGTGACCGCAAACAAAGAAGCTGGAAGAATGCAGTCTAAAATCATGTCCTGTATTCTGTTGTACAGAGAAATTTGCTTTCTCTGTATTCACATTCCTTATCACCAATGTATTCATTAGTAGTCCAAAATGCTGGAAATATGGTACAGCTGGTGATAATTACTTTTTTTATGCTGGTATGCTTTTAATTGGTGAACTTTTAACCTTGTGGGTCATTTTTTACCATCCATTACTTCAGTCTGGCACTATTTTCAGTCATTTCAGTGTCTGTTTGGGCAGAAGGGGATAGTTTGTTTGCATGTCTCCTTGCTGTGTTTTTTATTGCTGGTTAGACTGGAATAGAGAGGTAGAGTGTGAGTTGGATCCCATGTTAGCGGAATGAGATGGAAGGGTACATCTGAAGAGAAGAGATGGAGAAGAAACAGGAGTTTTCTCAAAATTCTATTACTTTTATGCATATGTCTTGTGGTACATGCCTAGTTCTGCGATGTGTATAGGGTCACACGTGGGGAGGTGAGCCTACACCAGGCATTGGGTAACAGAGGCACGTCCAGAGGTTACTCACTAGGGGAAAGAGGTATAATATAAAGGGTAAATTCAGTGTCTCTTGTCTGGTGTGCCAGACGTAACAGATCTGCTGTGTATGTATGTCTGAAATGTGACTTTATGTCCAGTAAAAAATTCCAAATAAGTATATTTTGCCTGACAGCTGACATATCGCAGCTTTATACCAAGAAATTATACTACTGCATTTGTTCAAGGATTTGGTGTGGGAGGAACATTCTGTTTCTAACTTATGGAATTACTGTATGTAGCAGAAAGCCTGCATAGCTTTATTGTATAACCAAAAAGGCAGGTAAAGATAAATGTGAGTATTTGTATTTTCTTTTCATAAGTTATATGTTTTTTAAAGGAAAAAATAGAGATATGCAGGAGGGGGAAATCAAGAATCTGTTAAAAAATTCACTCATGCAAATCATAGCCGTAAATACTATTACTCTAAGATAAACAAAATTGTTTAATTTGGCTGTAATTTTGAAGATTAAGGAGTTTGCAAGCATTGGTGTGAAGACACTAAAGTATATCACAAATCTTTCTGTGTATTTTTTAATAGTGCATTATTAGCTAATTTCATCAGAGAATGATGTCAAAGGTGTCTATTAGTTATTTTATAGAATAATACTAACATGTGTTTATGTTGGATTTATCTGTGTGATTATGGAACAAAAGGTAATAGAGCTCTCATTCTCAGAAACTGAACCTTTGTCCTGTATTCTGCAGATGTAGTATGTCTACAGGCTGTTGTATATTCACAGGATATTGTTTGTCATTTCAAGCATAAATTGAAAAAAAGGAAAGACCATGAAAAAGCCACATAAAATTATAGAAATAATAATGAGTTGTGCAAGTGTTGAAGTTTTTTCTTACAATTATTTTGTAGTGATAAAAAATGAGTATTTCAATACAATGAAAGCTAAAAAGTAATATATGATGATAGTAAACTATAACACAGTAGGTTCTGTTTCGTGATAGGACTCATCAATAATAAGCTGCTATGTTTTCTCACTTTAAAGCTGCTTTGAGAGGAATGAAGCTTTTGGTGATAAAGTGTAAGAGATGGTGTGTGAGTTGGTACATCCATGAACATTTGTAGTGATGTAGTGATAACTTGTAGAATGCAGATGTTGTCCCAAAAGTGGGATCGTTTACCCGGTGTGCAGTATGCCAATATACACACAGAGCAGAGGTATTGTCTTTATTTCATATTTGCGCAGATATGGGTGCTAGGTGATAATTCCACAAAGCTAGGACATCGCTTAGCAGAGTGACAAGGACAATATACTCCTACAAAAACAAGGAAATTACGCATTGCTTTCTGACTGGTTCATTGTGTTACACGCTTAGCTTAGAGGTGTACTCCTTCCTTATTTAACTACACACGCTCGAGGCTGGGGAGGTGCAGTCTTTCTGCTTCTGAATTGAGTTGGCAGTCGCAATATCCCCCTGCCACCTTTACCTTTTTCCTAGTTACCCTAGATTTTTGTTAACTTCATGTTTCTTTGGCAATCATCCAGCTTTCCATGCCTTCTGGGCTGTATGTTCTCATTTTATCAGTCTGTTAGCTCCTCTTCAAGGGCATAATTGTTAGTAAGGCATGCATTGTTTATACAAAATAATCGGACCTAAAATTAAACAAAGTCACTATGACATAAGCATTACTATGCCCTAAATATTTCTTCCTGATATCACAAATCCACAGATCTCTTAGTGTTTGAAGACCAAAGCTTTTCCAATGCATTTCCTCCTCCCGCTGTTGTGATGACTTTGGGGTACTCTGTGGCCATTTCCATAACAGACTGTTTAAACTGACTTTTCATTTTTATTTTACAATGTCTTAACTACATTACATTTTATCTTCCTTGGGGCATATGTGGAAAAGCTGGAGAGAGAAAGAGAAAAGGACTGATTCATTATCATAACCCTATTACTCATTCCCTGCCTTCTTAATAGTGGCTGCCTGTATCAAAACATCAAGTGACAGAAGTTTTGTTGACTGCTGTTTTCCTTCTCCTTCCAAAATCTTGTGACCATACTCCAAGCTGTCTGCCTGGAATCCAGACAATTGTGTTAGTAGTGCTGTGCTTGACTGAAAATTTGAGTAGGCAAAATGCCTCTATAATGGAGCTATACAGCCCCCAGGCTGATTTTTTCCCTGACCTGCTTGGAATTTGGGCAGCAGAGTTTAAATCAATCTCCACCTGCTCAGGTAGACATATTCCTATGGAAATGAGAGGGCTATTTGGTGAACTGTTACTCTGTCTAGACTTGCAATACAAGATCCGTCTTGAAATCTAACGCTGATTTTATTAACAGAAAATATAGTATTGGGCCTCAGGATTATTATTGTGGATTCCTATCAAAAAGCAATGCAGTAGGGGATGTCATAACTGTGATACAAACCACAGAAACTGATGATAGCTGTGCATGCCAAAAAACCCTTCATAGATACATTAAAAAAGCCAAATTCACAGTTCTTCAAGGTGTTGACAGCTCATTTTTGAAAAACACTTTCTTTTTAAACCAAAATATGTAAGCTTTGTTCTTGTTTGTGTGGCAAGAAATTGTCACATCAAAGTATGTATTTTTATGGTCTTGCATTTGGAGCTTTTTGGTACCTCAGTAATTTTATTTCTTTCAAAATTATTGCATGAATGCATGAATGGAAATACTTACAGGGCCAAAGCTTGGTTTAGGTTTTACAGCGTAACAGTGTTCAGTGTGGGAAGGTATAGCTCATTCCCAGCATCATGAGTCTCTTTAAGAAACAGGTCTTTAAAGAAGACTAGAGAAGCTAGGGAATGGAGGTTATTCCGGACACTAACTCATGAATAAGGTAAAACTCAGCTGTCCCCAGGAGGGACAGGAGATGTTGTGGAGCAAAGCTGGAACCAGAGAACAAGTAGGCTGGACAAATTGCAAAAAAAGTCTGAGTATATAGAAATTGAAAGGCTAGGATAATGCAAGTTACAAACACAAATTCTCTTAACTTTGTTCTTCTCAGCTGGAAGGCAGTAAACTTCTTTACAAGGTTAATTTCTTTATGCCTAACCTTTACAGATCATTGAATGACACATTCATTCAAAAGATGATCAGTCGAAAGAAAAAGAAAGATGTTCTTTACAGTTAAGTTTATTTGATTTCAGCTTCCAGAAGTGAATTTTTTTTATTCCTTTCCCTGGTAATAGAAGAACTTCATAGAACTGCATTTTTGTTCTCATGAAGATATTTATGTACAGCAATCAAGCTGAATCTTCTCTTTAATAAAATAAACAAATCAAGGTCTCAGAGTACTGTCCAAGGATAGGTTGGACGGCACTCTGAGCAAACTGGTCTAGTGGAAGATATCTCTGCTTACTGCAGAGGGGTTGGGCTAGATGACCTCTACAGGTCCCTTCCAACCCAAAGCATTCTATGATTCTATGATTCGGTGATTCTGTGATTCTGTGATTCTACCCCTTACCAGGGATTTTTTTTTTTTCCATCAGTCGGTTATAATTCATAGTTCTTTTTTCTTTTTTTGTAATCTGTCTCTTTGTTCTTTCCAAATTAATTTCAGAAAACTGTAGATGGTGAAACTTTACAGACTGTCTAAATGTTGTTTCACCAGTGAGATCAGCTGAGATAAGATCTCATTTCTTTGCATTCTTCTACTGTTCCTTGCTGTTTCTTTATATGTGTAACCATATATTTTTATGTTTCCCGTCACTGAGGGCTTGTGTGGAGTTCTTCATCCACCAAGGTCTCACATACTTCAAAGGACAGTTTCTTTGTCCTTTGGGACCGTTCCCTTGCCTTTTTCCAGTAACTAATGTAGACTTTACTAAGTATATCCTATAAGTCTTACCCAAGGGCGTGGTCTTTTAGCTGTGCTGAAAAGAAATAGCAAAAAAGCATGTAGAGGAAGACAGTAGCCTTAAATATCCTGTGAAGTATACAAGATTTCTGCTTGGCATAACTACCATAGAATCATAGAATCATAGAATGGCAAGGGTCGAAAGGGACCTTAAAGATCATCTGGTTCCAAACCCCCTGCTATGAGCAGGGACATCTTCCAATAGACCCCGTTGCTCAGAGCTCCATCCAATCTGGCCTTGAACACTGCCAGGGAGGGGGCAGCCACAGCTTCTCTGGGCAGCCTGTGCCAGTGCCTCACCACCCTCACGGTGAAGAATTTCTTCCTAATATGTAACCTAATCTGCCCTCTTTTAGCTTAGAGCCATTCCCCCTTGTCCTATCACTACATACCCTTGTGAAAAGTCCCTCTCCATCCTTCCCGTAGCCCCCCTTCAGGTACTGGAAGGCTGCTATAAGGTCACCTCAGAGCCTTCTCTTTTCCAGGCTGAACAGCCCCAACTCTCTTAGCCTGTGCTCACAGGAGAGGCACTCCAGCCCTCTGATCATCTTTGTAGCTCTCCTCTGGACCTGCTCCAACACATCCATGTCCTTCCTATGTTGGGGGCTCCAGAGCTGGATAGAGTACTCCAAGTGGGATCTCACAACAATGGAGTAAAGGGACAGAATCACCTCCCTCAACCTGCTGGCCATGCTTCCCATGCAGGATACTGTTGGCTTTCTGTGCTGCAAGTGCACATTGTCAGCTCATGTTGCACTTTTCTTCCACCAGTACCCGCAAGTCCTTCTCCTCAGGGCTGCTCTTGAGCCACTCTCCGCCCAGCCTGTACTTGTGTTTGGGATTGCCCCGAGCCACATGCAGGACCTTGCACTTGGCCTTGTTAAACTTCATGCGGTTCACGCAGGCCTACCTCTCCAGCCTCAAACTACATAATACTAAAAAATTTTAAAAAATGGTTTTGATCAGGCATTTTCTTCAAAAATATCAATGCTATTAAGGAAAACAGTATTACATATTTTTAGAAGTAGTAAAATATTTGTTTCTTTTTCACTGCACCATGTGGATTGTGTGATTAAGGGCCATATTCTTATACATGGAAACCAGTGTTGATATACATATTCAGACTCATGCATTTTTGCATTCTCTGTATAATTTCTTAAACTGTATATCGAATGCTTTCTGCTGGAAAAAGTTTGTGGTGCTCAAGACTTGAAGAGTTTGACCTAATGTATGCTCAGAGAAGCTTCTCTTAATCACAGGTTGTAGCAAGGCACTAGAATAAGCATGTACCACAGGCCTGTTACTCACTGCTTGTCTGGCTGGCGTACGAGAAGCAGGTAGCCAGCACCATCTTGCTTAAGCTTCTTTAATTTATTGTGTGGTCTGACTCTTCTGGGACCTCTGGAAATATACACTGTATATATACAGAAATGAATTCAGAAACTAAAGCATAAAACCACTCCACAAGTAACAGTGTGATCTACCTTACATTTTATAATCTGAGTACGCTATTTGTCTATATTTACAATAATCAGCAGCCCAGGAGAGTAGTTTGAGTGTTTTAGTTCTCCAGAAGTTAAATCACCAGATTAATGACAGTTTCACCCACAGCTTGCCACCTGTTACCCTGTAACCACACCTTGTAATCCTTGTAGCTATCTACTCGACCTTGGGATGAAAAATGGGCACCTAAGCTCTGGCTCAGGTGGCAGGGCGAAGATGAAACGGCCTCATAATTTTAATTATTGGATGAACCTTCCTGCACTTGTTCTGATCCAAGGCTCTAATTGACTCTAATTGTTAGTTATGATTCTATATTCTTGTGGAATTTTCATTTCTTTTTTCTGTTTTTTTTTGCAATTTTTGATCTCTATTTTTATCTTCCAAATTTAAAACTTTTTTTTTAATAGGAGATATATATTTTTGTGTAATATTTAATACAAAGGTTTATTTATTTACATGCTATATATAATTATTCTATTTAATGTAGTGAATATTCCTCTTATAAGCCACCTGCTTCAAATTAGAGTATAGCAATGTTTTATTTATACTGTATCTGATTAAAGTAATTCTTCGTACAGATCTTCTGCTCCTATAGTTATGAAAAAAGGACGTCTAAGCACTCAGAAGGAGAAGTGATAGGGATTTGCTCCCATTAAAATACAAGGAGGGTTCTCATGCATAGAAGAAAGATTTAAAAGAGAGAGAGAATTACCTGTCTTAAAACTTAAGATAAAACAATCTACTGCCTTCACAAGCACGCAGTCCTTTGATTTATCTCAGGTTGATTTAGTGTTATCTGTTTGTGGAAATAGTGTTAAAATTATATTATCCTAGATTTTAAGGGCAGGATAGTATCTTTATTTTCAAAAATATTTATGACAACAAATCCACATTACTCTAAATTTAATTGATCAAGTTCATTTAGAATTCCGTTAGGCAGAAAAGACTTCAATGTTGGCAAATTTTCTAAGATATGGAACAAACGGGGCTTCTCTGCTGTTTAGTTCTAGAACTATGGATTAGTAACGATTGTACATTTTTGTTTTCTTGGTAGCACTGATTTATCTTAACAGTTTGCAAACACATAGTGAAGAATGCGCAGGCTAATGTGAAATGATGAAATCCCAAGACAGAATAATTTTAAAATAGGTGCTCATGTATTACACAGAACTTTTTTCAAACGGAGAAGGACATTGTATGAAGTCATGAAATGGGTTCAGAACAAAATCCCTTCACCTATATTGTAGTCTTCACTCGTTCATGAAAAGATTATAATCTAAAAATGTAAAAGTAATTTTTTGGAAACACAGTACACCAAAAAAAAATGCCGCTTTTTGGGTTTTCTTTTCCCTTTGGGACTGGCCTTCAGAATAACTGAATTTTGTAGAAGTCATTATTAAATACAGGGAATTTCATAACCTTTCTTAATTGTACAATTTTACAAATCAAAATAGGCTACCTAGGCAAGCCTAAATCACTCATTTGAGAATCCATTTTTTAAAATATATATTTCAACTAAATTTAGTATCATACCTGTAATATACTAAAGTGAAATTCTAACACTGTGGGTCTGGCCCTGAAATTACTGATGAAAAAACACCAATTTCATTTACTCCTAATGAGAGTAGAAGTTCGATATTTCTTGGAGACATTTACTGTCTTGAAAGATCAATAATATATAAATAAAGCATAATTAAAGCCTTGTATTGACACTAGATACCCAGATCTTTTAAAATGTGAAATTTGACGTGAACTTTTGGTGCTTTGTTACAAAGTAAAAGATAAGATATAAGAACTGAGCTCATTTTAAAGGAGCAAATTAGTTGTTCTTGTTCATGACAATCTTTAAAAAGTATTTCTCAAATGTGTCACTTTCCTTGGAGAGTTTTTACATCTGATCTCAGTTCTGCTAAAGAGATTATAAATTTAATAATAATGCTAAACTAAATGAAGTATGATTTGTCTTAAATAATTTAAGCTTGCTATAATTACACAAATTCAGTAAGTCTAATATACTGTTGGATAAGGTAAGAGAATAGATTAAATGTTTTTTTAGTTAAGAAAATTAGCAAGGACAATTTCCTACTCATATGGTGTAACTTTTCATTTGTACTGTATTAAAACTCTATTCTTCTGAAAGACTAAGCATTAATAAAGATATATTTTATTTGTAAAGCTCATTAATCACTTTAGATTCCATATTTATAATCTGAAATAAGGACAGTTTTTAGAATGTATTTCTACAGTGAGTAGCTTTCTGAACTTTATTATGTAAATATGGAAAATAATATTTTTCCCAGTTCCATTTTATTCATTTCTTTATTTGCAGTATTATTTATTAAAACAAATGTTTTATATTACGCAATTCTCTTTGATTTTCAATATGCTGAAAGAGAAAGCAGACCAAAATAATTCACTCCTGTAGTACAAGAATATAGAGAGAGGGTAGCCTGACATTCAAATAATGTGCATTTCATGGACAGAGAGAACGTAACGTAAAAAAAAATATTTCTAATTTCTACAGCCACTATTATTTTCTTTCTCAGATATATTATAATCAATTTTTCTTCATATATTTTGAATCTTACATGTCTACTTCATATCGATAGCAACAATGACTGCAATTCCGAGAAATTAAGGAGAAATTATGATTGTGAGGAGGAAAAGCAGAACATGTTCTGAAGACAGGGAATGCAAGTAATTTAGATATGCTTATATGCTCTCT
Organism: Opisthocomus hoazin; assembly: GCF_030867145.1. Lineage (NCBI taxonomy): Eukaryota > Metazoa > Chordata > Aves > Opisthocomiformes > Opisthocomidae > Opisthocomus > Opisthocomus hoazin. The sequence goes on from NC_134416.1 coordinate 102,830,686, forward strand.
GTTGGCTGCTGCCTTTTAATTGTCTATATAGAATAGTAGTCTCCTAGCTTTGTTCTCTTTGGTCCCATATTAGCTAGATTTTCCAAGAAAGTACTTTGACATTGTGTCTGTCTTCTTTTTTATATATTCATGCATTTATGTGCCTTTTTCTGTCATGGCTATCATTGTACTGTCTGAGACAGTTATTAAAATATTATTTAAGTCAGATTGTAAAGGAAGGAATCTCTAGCAGAACTAGCAGTTCTATCCCAATGTCCTGAAGACTCACTGGGAATTATATCCTATTGCAAGTCCGTCTTTCCTTCAGAATATGTTTTCATATAGTTTTATTTAATATCTTATGCAAGTCTTTTACACTGTTTTTCTCAATGGTGTTTATGAGTCAATGAAAAGGGAAAGTGTGGGCCTTTCAGAAGAGTTTGCCTTACTGATACTACAGCCTATGGCAAACCCAACTGTTCTGAAGATTAGATGTCACCATTTTTTAGCAGACATAAGGTTTACTACCAGTCGTCTACTCAAACTCTGATGGCAGCATGTTTTCTGGTATACTTGTATATCTTCATTTTCTGCAGACCCCTCATTGTGTAACAAAGTTAAAAGAGAGCAAAAAATAAATCTTTCAAGAGACATGCAGTTATGATAGTCTAGAAATTAAATGTACAGGAATTACATTATACAAGATGTGGAAGAAAAAAATGGTCTCAGTTAAATCATAACTCTCCTAATAAAATTTAACTGAATAGACAAGCCAGAGATGGAATTGTTTCAATGTCCAGTTTCTCAAATCAAAGCACTGTTTCAATTCTGTTTATCATAGAGAAGAGAAAATTGAGCTGCTAGAATTGGTTGGAAATGGAAAACTACATAAAGAAGAAGAAGAGGAAGAAGAAGAAGAAAAATAGTAAGAAGAAGAAGAAGGAGGAGGAGGAGAAGAAGGAGGATGATGATGAGGAGGAGGAAAGAAGCTGAATTTCCTTGCAATTGGAAATTACAGACTGTCTAAACAGTGAGTGCATTTTCTAACCTAGTAATGAGTTTCTATAGGGTGACATTTATTGCCTTATGCAACACCATATGTTGCATGTAAAGGGAGTTACTTTCCATCATCTCTCACACTGAAAGTGAAGAAAAGCTCTGTCGAATCAACAGATTTCAGAGCTGTGACAAACCTCCCTGTCTATGTGGGAATGTGTTGGCTGCCCAAATGAATAATTTAAGCAGAATTTTAAAAGCATTTTATAAAGTTTTAAGATAATAAATATAGAAAAATACATGAGGAGAGGAGTTGTTCCTTTTCCAAACAGGTCTGTATTTGACATCTTTGTCTGTAAGATGCATTACTCATCCATCATAGAGTATTGTCATACAGATGATATATTAGTGTGATATCTTATCAGAACCACATCATTCCTTCAATATATTGCCAGCTAGCACAGAACTAGCTGGTGAGAGTTGGGTATAAAGACTCAGTACTTTATATGGTATTAAAAAAAACCTTTTAAACACTTTCCTTTGGGAGCTGAACACTAAAGGGAATTTGTGAAAAGGTGATGGTTGTTTTAAAATTTGATATGTAATAATGTAATTCCTGAATTTTAGAAGGATGAATTCTAGTAGTAAAGCCAAGTAAATGTTTGTGGTCAGGCAGAAGAAGTACTTTCCTGAAGATATTGCTTTGTGGATTGTCAGTAGCTCATAACTTGCATCACTAAAATTTACTGTTTTATAAACCTACAGTATATAATACTGAAGCGACTAACTCATTTGCCATTCATTATAAAGCCAACTTCTAGCACGGCAACAACATGAAAGGTCATCGTGGTGTATTCAAAACAAGAACAAAGTTGTGAGATATTTTTAGCAGATGGATGTGGTTTTTCACTGTGTAGATGTCAATACAATTTAGTCCTTGCACTACCTATATGACAAGTCTTTCTCAATCAGGAGCAATTTCTTTCCTTTTGGAGTATGGCCTTTATGGAAACCCATATCTAGCAGTCACAACATTTCTCTGCCACAAAATTTTTAAGGCATTACTTTTGTTAATAAAGCTCCTTCTTAAGTAGGAAAGAGAAAAAAGAAAGTGAGTGTAGAGGTGAAATAGAGAAAAAACACCAAAGTGGACTAAGGAGAAATGTAAAATGTAACCCAGAAAATTGTAACTGGGCATAAAATGCATTACTGTGACCAAATATACACACCAGACCTGATAAGATTGCTCTTTACTTACTTTTCAGTGCAAGTTTTGAGGGTTCTTACCTTCCTGTTTCAATAGAAAATTGTATTAAAAAGGACTGAAAATTCATAAAATCAGTGAAACAAAAAATCATGAAGTCCTTCCCAACAAGATTTGTAAGCTGTGTATTCTGTTGTAGACGGATATGAAGGTTTCCCTTTCAAGAGAAGGACAGAAAGAGAAAGGAAAGGAGAGAGAAAAGAAGGCATCAGAATTACTGAGGTGTCTGAGTGTTCCCATGTTAAAGCATCATTTTGAAGAGTGCTCTATCTACATAAGAATGGCTAACAGAAGGGGACAGCAAAGCAGAAAATCTTTATTATTTAAGATGCTTAATTGTTTAAGATGGGGGAAAGAAAAGAATCTCGAAAAGTAAAAAGGGATAAAATAAACTTGAAATACTGATTATATTTTCTATACTTTTTTCATAAAAAGCTTCTTATCTAAAGCCACCAGAGACAGCAGGGCATTAAAACACTAATGATTAGTTCCTTCACAAAAGCCTGTTTATGTTCCTAATTTTATAATTCTTTTATTGTGTTTTTTCCCCATATTTTGTATCTGTCTCATAAATTCATAAAATTCATACTTATAGGGTCTGCTAGGTCCCCTGGATAATATAAGCTATCTCATTTCACCAAAGGATTTTCTGCTCTAGCCCTTAACTTCTGACACTTTGTTTTCGTTTATCTTTCTGCTCTCCTTTAGGTGGTATATTCTTTCAGCATGAAAAGTTTATCTATGCAGTGCTTACAACACTGCAGCATGATCTTTCATTGCTACTTGAAGGAACTCTTGCAGCAGCAAGCATGAAGTATTAATTTGGGTAAGCTAAACAATACATGGCCTGAAATTACTGTATTATTATTACCTTGAGGGCCAAGATCAGACAAAAAGGCTAAAGTGCAAGGAATACAGATGTACAGAATGTGGCTTTTTGCTGGGAATTTGTACTGTGTATAAAAAGCATATTTTTCAGTATAAATTTCACCATACATGCATATTGCAATATATGCAAAACAGTAAAATTGATGCAAATATATGCAGTTGATAGATAGCACATTTTGGAGCTGGCACTGCACTCTCCTTCAGTGTCAGTTTTGTGACAACCTTTGATAGTGCATCGGGATTTCTTTAGTCATTTAGAGGTCAAGATAAACTGCTCCTCTTTTTCAGAAAGTACCTTCTGATTGATTGTATTTCGGTGAAAACTGAGCAGTAAAAAGGCTGTGGTTTATATTCCATTCCTTAGGGGACCGAAGGTTTCTTAAGACTTGATAAACTTAGTGGAGTAATATTGAAGTTAACCTAGATATTAATGAGAAAATGAAACAAAGCCTGGTATCTCAGTACCTGTCTTAATTTCTCATTGGTTGGCTGATAACACTGTCAGTCATTTGTTGGATGAAAATTCTGAAAGAGTTTCATAATAAAAACCAGGAATATTAGAAGTTGATTCATTTGTATTTAATAGCATTGTCTATCAGCTCCTTAGGGAAATAAATTTTATGCATAAATATAATAAAAATAATTTCAGTATTCAAAGAGACTGCACATTTCTCTTTATTTCTTGCTAGCTGACCCCAGCATAAATAGCTAAAAGTCTGTGCTTGCTGAAATGAAGTACAAAGATAAGTAGAACATACGTATAACGAGATATTTTGGATCACACTTGCCTTGAGTTCTCAACATAAGCCAGAAACAAGAAGGCCATGTTCTGGAAAACATCCTTTACCAAGGCAGTTCTTTAACTACATCCAAAAACTTTTCAAAAATCGTGCTCATGTGGCAATTCAAATGTGTGATGCAGCTTTTGGGTAGTATATATGTATTAGTTTTAAAATACTCCAAATAGAGGTATGCAGAACAGCCTGAAACCCAGACTATGATGAAAAGCTAGTATAAAACTAGCCCAAATATGTCTACTTAAGCTGCAGTTGTACCTTTGAATTGTTAGGAGTACCTGACTACAAAATATTATTATTTATGTTATTATGTTATTTCTCATATTTCATGGGAATTCAGGTGTCTAAAGATACAGATAGAAAGCTGGCAATTTCTCAAAACATAAATGCCCAATTCATATTAAATTCAAAAGATGTTAGGACCTATTTGAGGTTTTCTAAAATGTATGTTTGTATTCCTACATACCTAAAATGCTTTGAAAAATCTCACTTTAAACCAGTCTAAGAACTGGTAGAATGACATTAAAAACGCATTTGTTATTACCCATCACCACTATGATCTCTTCTCATTTGGCAGGATTGTTCTTCATGTTTTTGAACATCAGAAAAAAGAGTGCATTAACAAATAATTCATTTCTTTAATGAATTGTTATTTAAAGGCACGCATATAAATTAAGAAAGGGCACTAATATTACTAAAGGGAATAAAATAAAATGTATGCAGGTAAGCTAAAGTTGTGGGAAAACAGGAAGTTTGTTCTAGTCATTTGAAAGAGCACCACTGAAGTCACTACTTTAAGAATGAAATAAGTAATCACAAATACTTGAGTGTAGAGTATGCATCAGCACTGGACTCTCAATCTTATTTCTGCTTTCTAAAAGCAACAGTGTCCTGGCTGTTGTTTTTCTGGTTAGTAATATTTTTTTCCTTCTTTTTAGATCATGACTTTTTTGCCAAGGACAAGACATACGAGGAGGCAGTATGCATAAAAGATATGACAAGTTTTCTTCCATTCTTGACTGAATTTAAATGAATTTCTGGGAAGCTGAATACTTTTTCTGTAACTCGTGGACTGTACTTATAAGGGAAACAGTAAAAAACATTAAACATGGAATTTCTTCCTGCCATTTAGTTACTTTTTGGAAAAAGCTATCTTAATAACAGTGGAGAAGCTACTACCGCAGAATAAGAAACTAAAGCATTATTCCAAAGTAAAGTCCTGTATCTGATGTTTTGAAGACTGCAATTCCTTTCCTCTGCAAACACATATGAGCAAGAAGACATTTTGAATACATAATTGGAAAGTCAAAAGCTCGCATTGTCTGTCCATAGTGAGCTGTCATGAATTATGTTATCTGAAGAAAGTAAGTTCTGGACGAATAACCCACAGCTGAAGTATTCAGTTGACTGACATTTTAAAACTCACTGAAAATAACTACTAACAAGGGTGACACTCTGATAGTTCAGTGATATGGGACAAATTTTTCCATCCCAGAATGATCAAAATGAAGGATGTGGGTGAACATTTTTTTTATGATTAGACTCTGATAAGGAGTCAAAAATCATACCTGTGTAATATCACTGACTTCAGTAGAGTTAGACCAAACATAAACTTGATATACAGTGTGATATTACAGAGCATTTTAGCCCTTGCTACAAGATAAAAAATGCCTAAGGACTGGAATCTTCAGGAATGTTATGGAGAAGGTAAAAGAGCAGAGATACATCAAACTGTGTGGCAAAAAGCTAGGGACTCAAGCTGTGAGAACAGCTTCCAACTTTAAAATGTAAGCTCACAATAAGTTTAAATATGATATACAGCAATCTAAGTAATTGTCCACTTGATTACTTACATTCACAATTCTCTCTGTCCCCTACTCCTTATCCCCATCCACTGTTCCTCTGAAAGACAGTAAGTTGTTCATCTGTTTTTTTGGCTAGCTGCATGTAAATTGCCAAGATTGATGCCATGTAGTGTAAGGCACCAAAGGAAGCACTTGCTGCTTATGGCAAATTGCGAGCCTTTGAGGAGCAACATAAAAGAGTTGTGTGACAGCTGAATAGAGATTAAGTCTTCAGAAACTCAGTATTAGTACTTGGTGAGTAAAAGAATATTGTGTGTGGTAAAACTATCTTCAAGTAATGAGTCTTCTGCTACCTTAAGAACATCTCCAAAAGCCCTAAGGATTGATGTGCTAGAAGGATTTTGATTATGCAGTCTGTCACCTGATATAAATTATTTTACAGCATCAGATGTTGAAAAATAACATAGGAATGTCTGGAAGAGCTGTGTGGGACTGCAGGGAATACAGAGCTGAGAGAAGTTGTACTCACATGTGAGAGGTGCCAAAGGAGTCTTTTTGTCAAAGGAAGGAGTTAACTGAATTATTTTTCTCCTTTAGATATTTTAGACAGCATACAAGTCCTGGAGTATTGATTAATTTTCTTTGCATTGCCAGCATGAATATATGTATATTTAATAATATCACTTGTCTGTTCATGTTTCTTTTTCTAAAGAGAACAAATAAAGATCGTACATAAAAAGTAACAAAATTTCTGCAAGTACCTTTTGGCCATACTATAAAGTTATTCTGAGAAAAGTAAGACTGGTTTATTTATTTTCTTTCTCCTTCTCTTTCAAAATAGAGGGGAGCTTTACTACTGGAAAAATGGCAGCAATGCTGCAAAATAAATCAGCCATACTGCCAGGTAGCTCTCTTTGAAATGATGCTGTGAAAAGCCGGAGTTTAAGATTCAATAGTCGGAAGGCTACTAAGTAGGTATTGTTTATTATGGCGCCGGGCACACGGGGGATCTCTCCTCCAAACGTGTGCACTGAGGAGACACAGTTACTAGGTATTTATGCTATGTTAACATACATATTAATTAAATTAAATACTTGCCATAATAATGGCTTTTCCAAGGACTCATTAGTATGTGTTAATGTCCTTCAATCATTGGGGGTCTTGAGATCATCTTGCAGCCTCCTTATCTCTGTAGTTTGTATACCTGTTCTCCCAAGGCCTAAAGGGACTATTCAGGGGTCTCTTATCTTACAACTATCCCAATTATTCACAAAGAACCAAGACTTGCTTTGGTTGTGCAGTGATTCTGACCACCTAAAAGGATAAGAACCCCTACATGTTACATTTGTTACATTCACAGGTATCAGAAGTCAGTGTGAGTTTTACCCATTGCCTTTGGTAGGATCAGGAACTGTACTCAAGAGAGTTGCAGAGGAATGTTCTACGGAATATTTTAACCAGGAAAGGTTTTATACATAAAATCTTTACCCATTGAGATGAAATTTATCCCATAATTTGGCTGCATCTCTTGCTGGCATTCAGGTGACAGGAGATTAACTTTTTTGAACTTTGATATAAAACATGTATTAGTCCTTCCTTATTCTAGACTTGCACAGAATTTTCCATCTTTCAAGATATTTTTTAATTCAGATGTATCTCTTTGATCTGTGTATGTCAAAGAAGTCAGTTTCAATGCAGAGAAGGACATTCATTTGATGGAAGGAGTAAGATGTTTTCATCATTTTATTGTAACATTTAATGTCATAACAGAAGATCCAGCTACCTCAACACAGAAAAATCTGCTGTCGATGGAAGCAGTAGGAGAAAAAGCAAGAGAAATGGCAATTTATCTCCATAGTGCAATACTTCAGATCAGATTCTAGGGACATCTAGAGAAGATTGCTTCAGTAAAAGACAACATATGAGAGAAAATAAAGGTTGATGGCTGGGATATAGAAATGTGCATACTGCTTAAAACTTCTATTTGCACAAGTGTAGAGCTGAATAAATCTGTCCCTTAAAAGACAGATTGCTGAGAGTCCCTTCACATTTCTCAAAAAGAAACTAAAATATATTTTATTTAATCAAAGAAAGAAATGATAGAATGTCAGAATTCCTTTCATTTTATTTGACACCCAGCATTTCAATTTAACATACAAAACACTCCATGTAGCTCTATCATTTGGCCAGGCTGAACAGAAGAAGTAGTGCTTCTTCACAGCTCAGTTAGTATAGGGGCAAACTCTATAAATAGTATGGAATCATGCATTTTTGCATTATCTGCAAATGCATCTTCTCTAACAGCATTGATTTGCGTTCAGCGATCTCTTATTTTTGCATACCCTCAACATCACTATTTGTTAATCTCAGTTTAAACTATCTCCCACGCTTTTCAAGCATATAAGTACACCATTTAAGAGAGTCAATAGCAATTATACCACATAAAGACATCAGTGCACATACCCACAGAAAATCACAGAACCCGAAAATGACATCCCACCTCAGAAGTGATAGAGCCGCCCATATCTATTATTATCAATGACAGTTCTGCCAAGCTCAGCATTAACCTCCCCTTATATTTCATTACTAATTAACACTCTGGGGAAGTTCAAATTGGACAGTTGTGTGAAATATAGTGTAAGGCTCCAGGACGGAGTGAACAATTGTGACAAATATCCATCTTGAGAAACCGAGACAGAGACATGCAAACAAACTCCTAAATCAGGCATTGTGCTTTGGGAACTTCCTTATTTTGGTGAGGGACTGTGGCAGACAAGTGGAATCCTGGGGAGGCAGGGTGCCAGCTTGTGAAGCCCACCTCTCTCCCTCTGAGAGGCAAGGAAGTTAAGCACTTGTGAAAGGCAGCAACCAGCCTTGCGGAGGGGGGTTGTGAGACCACCAAGTCCCCCCCCGTGCCCACAGACTCATTTTGACGACATTTGGGAAGCTGAAGTGTTGAAGATTAATTGCTGTTGAACGGTAGCCAGTGTTCCTGATAAGGAACATCTCATGGCTGCAGGCCCGCTTAACTGAGGACACTGAATCACTCCCTGTCAGAAGAACAAACACTTGGTATCTTTAATGAAGGACATGCTGGAGCCACTGGACTTCAAGCAGGAAGGTTAATTAGGATGTTTTATGTGTGTTGCAAACTTGGCAGGAGAACTGAGAATTCATTTACCCTTAGTTGAACTACCCTCATTACAACACTAAAAATCATCCCGCTTAAGCTGGAGACCCCAGTCCATGCAAAGACCCTTCCTCACTGAGCATGCCCAGTGAATTTAGGAGCACTGTATCTTTAAACCGAAGCGGGAAGCAAACTAAGTAATCCTAGTTAGGTGGGTATGGCTACTAGGTGCCACCAATGTTTTTGACTGTATAAATATGCGATGTGATTGTGGGCAGGTGTGCATCCACCATGGGAGGACCCTGACCGCCAGCAAAGACCATCACTGGATCCAAGGGTGGTGATATCTTTTCTCTTCTCTTTCCTTTTGTTTTCCTTTCTTTCTTGATCTCTGAATTTCTAGGCATATAAGGGTGATGTTGTTGTAAGTTTGTCAACCCGCTATTCTTTACAGTCTTGTAAAATCAGACATTATGTTGTTATAAGCTTTGCCAAGTCAATATCTGTTCTAACCCCACTACACTAAAAGTAATGTTATGAAGTTGCAAAGTTACTGTCTTTTGTAATCGCACTGAATTCCAAGTAAAGCTTTGTTTTTAATCAAACCTCTTGAGTCATTATTGCGACTGCTGGATACCACGCAGAGAACTGAAACTGATCACCTCCCCTCACCTACCGAGTGGGACAAGACATATGGTCTGGTTCCTTTCTGCCAATATAGGAACAATATTAGCTGAAATCTAGAAAATACAGCTCTCATCTTTGTTTCTTCAAGGCACAGGCATATTCTAATGTAAATTTTCATTGCATAATCGTGATTGCTAATTGACAGAGTTTAATGGTGTAGAGATTTTCATCCACAGAATGGACAACAAGTACAGGAATATGAACCTGTAATTACTCTTCTGTTCTGCATAGTAGTAGTGACTGAATTGCATTCCTGATTTTTACTCACTGAAATACAGGAATCAGAGTGGAAAGAGTTTGTTGCAATGTGCTTAAGTGATATGGAGAAAGTGACTCTCTACAAAACATGGAAAAAACCTTATTACACAAATATTCACTGGTAATTTTAAACAAACTAGGTTCAATCATGTTCCTTTATGGGTTCATTTTCCACCCAGTTTTGAAGGTGAAGTTCTGCTCTGTACAGAAATCCAAAAGAAGATTTACATCTTATTGAAGATTTGCTTAATCTCATATTGAAGGCTTAATTAGAGGCTATGCTGACCTTATTCATGGAGAATGAGTTTATCTTTCATGGGTACTATTAATACCATGAATACTTTTTTTGAAGCTGCATTGCTCATACACCAGCTAAAAATCTAATGCTGAGCTGCTTAGCTGACTTACAATGACTGTTCATTTTTAGTTTTATACTTCACTTGGATTTGAATTGCAATTTTTTTTGTTGCAGAAGTCATGAAATCCAAAAAGTCCACATGACACTTGTCACTAACCTACAACAACTCACATCCTGAGTGTTCTTACTGCACTGTTTGCAAGTGCTTGGAGAGAGTGTGACAATTTGAAATAATTACTTTTGAGACTGTTTCCATCTTTAAATCGAATTTAATGTTAAATATATACTTATTATCTTGTATGCAACCAAGCTAAACAGCAACAAACCTTTAAAAATATTGTAGCAAATATGGCAAATAATATTACAGATATGGATTTTAATAAACGTGTAGAAAGAAAGTAGTATGTCAGGTTTTTCATAGTACCTGCAGTATGGCCATAAGGTGTAACAGTGTATGAAAAAATCTTGAAATTCCCTATGCCAGTTGCTTAAGTGTTTGCTTCTTGAGATAAAGAATAAAAGCCTAGAAGATAGATTCACGTCACGGGTTTCTGGAAGGAAAGGATTAATCTCATCTAACCATAGCCAGCTAAAGAGTAGGTCTCTGTTCTAAACGTATAAGTTGGTTTCCTTCTACAGTCAATAAGAGAGCAAGCTATGTATACGTCCTGAGAATAATTCATTCTCTTTAAAGTGACAGACCAAAACAGTCAGTGTGAACTAACTTCTAGGATGCCTGTACTCCTCTGACTGAAGAGGTATTTTAGATAATAACATGGATTAAAAACCAAATTCTGAAGAAAGTAAAAATTAGAACAGACCTACTCAGGCATAATTGCCCTGCTGGTTACTCCCGAAACTATTTTAAAGAGTACTTTTGATGAAGTGTTTAATAATGAATCTGAATGGTAACCATAGTAATAACTAAAATGGGTCTGTTGGACAAAAGTATTTTCTTCAAGTGTTGCTTTAGCCTTTGACCTACCAATACGTTTTCCATCCAAGAAAAAACAGAGAATGAGAGTTAACATGGTGTGTTATTACGGTGAAGTAAAGACAGCAAAAAAGGAATTTGATAAACACAAGTCTTCAGTGAATTCACTTTTTCAAAGTTTTCATATCTGTAGCACTCATTAATATTATATTTTACTCTTTTTTACCTCTTTTTTTAAGCAACATGAAGGTAGATCGTAGCTCTAAAGGAGTCATTATGGTCTGTTTTGTAGATACACCATTGCAGACTTTCAAATATACAAATTATGTAAATGCCTATTTAGGGAGTATTTATAAAATTCATTATTGACCCAGTAAGCCATAACAGCTCCAATCTGTCAAAGAAATACATATTTAGACCCTACTTAAAATGCAAATTATTGGCCCAATAGACTGTAACAGCTTCTTTAGAACTGCTATATTCTATTGTGGAAATCCATGGTTGGGGATTTGCTGGCTAATGACTTTTGTGTGAAAGCTGCCTTGGAAACTGTCTTTAAATACACAAATTTCTTACATGATAGAACATAATGGCTCTTTTCAACAGTTACTAACTACAGAATAGTATTGGGTTCTATTAGATAGCTAGCTGGTTGTCAGATCTCAAGAAAATTGTACAGATGCTCTACAAAGCTATCCATTGGCTTCAGATCTCCCTCTAATTTTGTTTGAAACAATGGATGCTAATACACAGCATCTATTTTTCAGCAATGACTATTCATTCCTCATGCAGATTTATAACACCAATCTTAGAATGAAACAACTTCGATGATAAGGAATGTTCTGTGGAAAACTAAGACATAGACCAATAGTCCAAAATGGTTATTATAAATCCTCATTAAGCAAAGCACTTTGCACACCCTTCAAGAGGAAGTAAACACATGCATTACTGAAAGGACTGAAATTACATAGATAAAATTTTGTCCATTAAATACTATCCAAAAAGAGGGCCAAACTATAGGGGACTACTTATGTTATTTAGCAGTCAGCTTACCAAAGAGTCTCACTGAAGTCAACAAGTTACAGAGAAAGCATCAGTCTGCTCAGGGAAAAGTCTCAGAATCTGACCGAGGAGATTGTCAGGAGTTTTCATTCCTAGAAAGACGTGCCAGTTGTACACCATGGTTCAGTTTCGAGAGTGTACCTTTAAAAGAAACAGGGATCTATTATCGAATGAGCATTCTGAACTACTAAAGGAGTTTAAATATCTTAGCAACTCTCAGTTTACTGACTTGGAAGTTCTCATTAAGAGATGTTGAATAGGGAGTTGCACTTGCAGAGAGTAATTCTAGTTTTTCACAGTTCTTCCACATACAAAGTGTATTCTTTTCAATATTGGAAACAGATTTCTTTGGAAAGTGCATCCATTGTATTTATCGATTCTTTTATATTGTTTGGCTTTGTTTCTTGTGTTTTAACCTTAACAGTGGACAAGTGTCAACACAGTTGCAGAAAAAGGGCAAAGTAATGAATAAGGAATATATTTTTGTCACGAGCTCTTGAAAATTTAGTTCTTAGGGGTTTTAAAGTATATTTTAAGATCATCAATGTCACAAAACAAAAATCTCTCAAATCTTAGATAACTTGTTTGATAATATAGTTATCAAATAAATTTAGCTTTTTTAATATTATTATTTATTTTTATTGCCTTGATTCTAGTACCAATATTCTAAAGGAGGTAAGGAAAGTTTTCACTGTGTAATCATTTATGTACCAGCATGCTAAATAACTTTATTAATTTTCCTATATGTATTTATGGTACTTGTCATCACATATGCCCAGGTTATACAGCATCAATAAACATTATTCCTTTTCTACTGGAAATGCATGTGGCATGTAACCAGACATTTGCAGATTTTCATTTATCGTAGCTTGTTGCTTACAAATTAATAAAGAAGTGTATAGCTGATAGGAGGAAAAAAAAATCAAATAGTAATGGTTATTTGATAAAAGAGAGGATATTTTTGAACACTCCTTATTTCAGTCTGTGATACTATAAGTTAAATAATGCAAAAGCAATATACTTCTATGTTTCAGCCTTTGAAGGAATAAATTAGGTTTTTCTTTACAGTAAGAAGTTTTTACTGAGGTTTAAGTGGAAGCAGATCTTAATATGGGTATAGATGTAACAACTGATGGCATTTGATATATTTTCACTCTGAGAACATCAAAAGTGAAGTAATATAAAGGAACCATATTATAATTAGAAAGCAGGTTTATATTTCAAAACGTAAGTCCTACCTATGCAAATCACATACAAACAGTAGAGAAAACCTGTCTTTTAAATATATTTTGGGCTTGGTGAGCGAGATAAAATGGAGTCTGCATGTAAAAGTATATTCCTAGGCTCTTGCGTTCACTTACATTTTCAAGATCTTCTTCATGATACTGCTTTTTATCAGAGCTCTGGACAGAGAGAAATATGCCCCATAACTGCAATCCTTCTTATAAGTGCAGTTGATTAGGTACCCAAAGGCCAAGTAGTTGAACTGGTGACATTACCTCCAAGTGTATCAAACAGAACAACAGAGCTAAAGACAATTAATGTTTAACTTCACTTATGTGATTGAAAATGACACCGTGGTACAACACTATGCTGGGAAGCAGAGTATTCCTGCAGACTTCCAGGTGAGTAGATGTAGACCATGAACTACTGCCCTTTAATATTTTGTACCTCCACAATGTCTGACCTAAGTTACAATCGTAACTCTGAACTTCCTCTCTCATTGGATGGTGGCAAAAGCGAGTGATTCGAAGAGGAGAACCAATGGAGGTGTCATTGTGCCTTGCTGTTCAACAGGATGCTTTTTATACGGAAGACCAGGACAGACACACAGAATTAAGTGTGAAAAGCAAGTATAATATTGCCCTGTGGAATTTAAAGTTGTTATCTGAAATAACCAATGTTTACTCTTCAAGTAGTGTGCTTATCAGGATAAAAATAAAATGACCATAAAAGAGAAATATCCATGAGCTGTTTTGCTCTTTCAAACCCTGCATGAAGTAGGTTGCTCTCAGTGTCTCATGCTCCGAGTATGTATTTTTGAATCTAACAGTGAATGCAGAGAAGCACTGGAGACACTGTTGGCTTTCAGAGTGAGAAGACGTAAACAGGGTCTTTATACAAATACACAATGGGAAAACAACAGACAGTCGTCATAAATTGAAAAAGGAGGCACTCACACTTGATGTAAAGAGAGGCCTTTCACCCTGGAGACAGCCAGGCAATGCAGCAGACTGCCCAGAGAGGTTGTGCAGTCTCCGTTCTTGGAGATGGAGACCCAACTGGATAAAAGCCCTGAGCATATTTGTCTGACTTAACAGCTTACCCTGCTTTGAGCAGGAAATTGCACAAGAAATGTCCTGAGGTCGCTTAGAGTCATAGAATCGTAGAATGCTTTGGGTTGGAAGGGACCTTAAAGATCATCTAGCCCAACCTCCCTGAAGTGAGTAGGGACATCTTCAATTAGACCATGCTGCTCAGAGCGCCTTCCAGCCTGGCCTTGCATGTTCCAAGGGATGGGGCCTCCACTGACTCTCTGGGCAGTCCGTTCCAGTGTTTCACCACCCTTGTGGTAAAAAATTTCTTCCGTACATCTAGCCTAAATATTCCGTCCCTTAGTTTAAAGCCATTACTCCTTGTCCTATCACAACAAGCCCTGCTGGAAATATTTTCCCCATCTTTCCTATAGGCCCCCTTCAGGTACTGGAAGGCTGCTATAAGGTCTTGCCGCAGCCTTCTCTTCTCCAGGCTGAACAGCCCCAACTCTCTCAGCCTTTCCTCATAAGGGAGGTGCTCCAGCCCTCTGATCATCTTTGTGTCCCTCCTCTGGACATGCTCCAAAAGCTCCATATCCTTCTTGTGCTGGGGGTTCCAGATCCCTACACAGTACTCCAGGTGGGGTCTCACTAGAGAGGAGCTGAGTGGCAGAATCACCTCCCTCACTATCCTGGCCATGCTTCTCTTGATGCAGCCCAGGATATGGTTGGCCTTCTGGGCTGTGAGTGCACACTGGTGGCTTATGTCAAGCTTTTCATCCACCAGTACCCTCAAGTCCTTCTCAGTAGGGCTGCTCTCAATGTCTTCATCCCCCAGCCTGTATTGATAGCGAAAGAATCCACTTCGGGTCTCTGTATCCCACCAGTCAATCATTAGCTAGCGGCTGTATTCTAGGACCGTTGCACATATACATACCACCATAGCCGTGTTAAACTAGTCTGAGTTTTAGAATAGGACATAGAACAGAGTTCTATCCACCTCAATATCTTATGCTAGCTGTGAAGATGGCAATTTGATTCACAAACAATCTATATTCTCACAAATTTTGCATTCTTTCAGTGACCCAAACTTATGCCAAACTATGGTTTTTTGCTCTTACTTGGTGCATTTTTTTCATGCTTCTTTTCATTATTCTCTGAATTTTTTGGAAGCACCAAATCAAAAGGTGTTACTTCTCACTGCTAATTCCCCTCATGCCATTTCTCTGTCATCACTCCAGGTTGTTTCTCTTCCCTTTCTTTATTCTTTTTTCATGCCAGCATGGTTCTCTTGTCACCAGCTTAAGGGGGAAAATAACTTTTTAAGCTATTTCATCCCCCCTGTTGCTCAGTGGAGGTAAAATTAACCTATGCATTAACAGCCTATGTAAGATCCTCCTCCCATCAAAGATGTGGGGTGAGGTTATGTGAAAACCCACATCTCCTCCAGGGAAGACAAGGAACTTTGATCACAACTTTTACATCAGCCTCTTAAGTTTTAGCTTGCAAGCAGGCTAAGACAAAGAAAACATGTTAGAAAGCCTTATCCACACAGTCCAAACACCTATGTTTCTTCTTTTGAAAGAGAACTCTCCCTAACATGTTAAGATGTTAAGATCAGAAAAGCTTGTTTTCACCTGATACTTCTATTCTACCTGACATGAACCAGAGACAGCTGACAGCTACTATATGCAGTTTTCTGTATACCCCTGGACTGCGACATTTACAGAAATTTTACCAGCTGTGGTAGGCAGCTAAATTGTCCTTGAATGACTATAAAAAATACTCCCTGCAAGGCAGTTGGTGAGGTTGAAATTTATCTCCAAACTCTTGCAAAGCTAGTTTAAGTTTTGGAAATCAAATTGTGCAAAATTTGCATTTTATGTAGATATCTTAATCATCACACAACACCCAATGGAAAGAAAACAAAAAATATTAAAACTCTGTTCTTTAGTGTTCTGTTTGCTAAATGAGAGATGTGCAAACTTAAAAAAAAAAATTAAACAATTAAATCTAGACATTAATTCAATGTATAGTACTTATTCCTGAATAGATTCTCATCTGAAAGCACCTTCTTCCTAAGGTTTAAGTAAACAGGTCAAGACAGACTTGATCTAGGAAAAAAGTTCCAGACTGAGCTATATGTAGTCAGAAATAACTCACAGATAAATATTTGCCTTTTTAGTATAATCACAAAATTTTATGTATATTTTTATGATCAAGGAAATGCTGCACTTTTTAAAGAAATTTTTAAGAAAAAAAACAATCAACCAACTAACCATCCAAAATTCTTGAAAATGTGTATCTGAACAACAGAAAAAAAAAGGAAAAGACATCCTCAGCGATGATTGCAATCACATTGTCACATACTTACAACAATGGCACATACTTAATTACACTTTCTTTTTTCTAGCATGAACAAAAGGGAATTCAAGCACAGACGTAACTACAGTTTGTCATTTAACAATCTGCTTTTGATACTTTTTTATATTCTATGAGCATAATATTTACATTTTAAAATTATGGCACTGAGAATCACAGAGATGAGGGGATTTTTTTAAAGTGAAATAGACAAATGTACACAAAAGCATGAGTACTTGTAACAGAAAATGTCATCTGCATTATACTTTCAGATAGCCTTTTTTCCTCTAGAAGTAACATTTACTATGAAATGTTATTACTATACTGTCATGATGATTACCTTCCAGGCACAGGACCTGGTGAAATTGGATGTGTCTCAAGATAAAGAAGCTTAGGGCCTTATATATTGTTTCTGTTAATATTAGTAGATATTTTTTTGTTTTCAAAGAGAGTTGATTAGACCCTTTGACTGAAAAAATGGCATATCCTAGTACTAAGAAGCTGCAAACACCCATCCTGCCCCCAGATCCTGGACTTCTGCAAATGTGTCTGCCAAAACTTGCGTTTGTCAGAGTTCCCCCGTGCAAGAAATTATCTACTGTGTAATTGCAACCAGATTGCAGCCTGAGTGGCATCAACAAGCCAGAAAGTCACTAGGGAATTTATATCTTGCCTTAAAAATGTTTATGTGTGAACAAGAATTCAACCTTGAAATGTGCAGTGCTACAAGACACGCAGAGATTTTTAGACTCAGCCTCTAACTTAAAAGCCAAGCTTGGGGAAAGATACAGCTCACAAAACATGGTGGACACATGATATTGCCTAATCTATTTCAATCTACTTATTTCGATCAGAGTTGCTAACCATATTTTGTAAATTTTAGTGCTAACTCAAAAGGTGTGAAGCCAGAAAAATCATACTAGAACTAGTGAAAGAAGTCTAGAAAAGAAGATTAATCTGTTGAAATGCAGCTCATCTACCTGTTTTTCTAAAGCCTCAGGAGACAAAAAAGCAAGTCCTTCTGGATATCAAAAGCAAGTATTTATACACAGTTTCTAAAAGACTCAATTGAATGATTTATCTCAGTGCTAAAGTTATAAGATTAAAGGAACATTGTCAACTTTAATTTTTTATTGGACTGTTTTCTTTATAATCCTATTTCTGATAGACCACCTTTTAAGTAGTCTGCCCTATTGATATTTAAATCCTTAAATACGTTATAAAGGATCTCCTACTTAACAGCTGATATTTACAGGACCTTTTCAGTGAGCATAAAATGGATAGACTAGAGGCTTCATCTGAGGTCACAGGAAAGATCTCAAAAAAACTTTAAGTCATACTCTAGCAAGTGATATGATGAAAATGATTATATTCAAATGCTTTCAAATGTGCAGAGAAAAAACTGAAACATTTAAAAAAAAAAATTTGCCCCTGTTATAAAATGTTTAACTGCTACGGGCAAAAAAAAATTCAGAAAATGTAAAAACTACAGCCCAAAACTCATTCTTATTTACAAGTAAAGGATTCTCATTTCTTTGTTTTAAGAGCTATTCCCAACAGGAGTGCTGAAATTGTAAAATTTGAGATTCACATTCTTGCTTCTCTTTAAGGAACTGTGCTTCCTAGATGAATAACACTTCCACTTTTTTTGATCTGAGAAAAAGATCAGGAGGTGATATCAGCTGTCACAGAACACAAAAGACCACTTGACTGACACTGACTTTCATTTTTGGTGGCATCCTTCCTTTTCAAAAATGCCCAGTTTATTATGTGTTCTGGAAAATATCATCAAAGTAAATCCGAGAATTGTGTTATCTTGTCCAAAATATCTTGTGTAAGATAGATATATTGAAGTTTCTGAAGATTTTTAGAAAGCGGTAATTTTACCTAAGTCCTGCTTACCTTGTTGGAAACAGAATCGTGAAGATCCTGGCTAGTGCCTTTCAGTCTGCAATACAGGTGGGTATGGGACAATTTTAGTGAGCCAGTCCCTTGCCAAGGACCTGACGTAGGAAGATAAAGGAAATGGTTTTCCTTTTCTGAGGCATATGAAGGAGTGAGGAGCTGGCAGCTTTTCAAGGACATTATTCTTGGACTGCAAGATCTATTGACTCTCTTTTGTAAGAAATCAGACAACGTAGTCAGGAGACCAATGTGGCTCAGTACAGACCTCTGGGTGACACTAGTATAAGAAGGAATACACACTGGAACCATTGGGTGCATATCCTAGGAATAATACAGGGACACCGCCCAGATGTGTAGGGATGGGGTCAGGAAAGCTAAGGCACAGTAGGAGAAGAATTTGGGAAAGGTTGTAAAGAATGAGGGTTTTCACATGTATGTTGGCCAGAAAAGCATAATTAAAGAAAACACATCCCCCTTGGTAAATAAGATGTGAGAGCTGGTGACAACCAACATGGAGAAGGCAGAGTTACTCAACAACTTTTTTGCCTCTATTTTCAAAGGTAAGCTCTTTTCCCACACCTTTCAAGCTGCTGAACCTCAGGGCAGGGGATGGGGGAATGAAGTTCCTCCCATCATAAGAGAAGAACAAGTTTGAGACCATCTCAGGAACCTGAAAATACATGAGTCCATAGGACCCAATAAGATGCATCCCAGGGTCCTGAGAGAATTGACTGATGCAGTTGCCAAGCCACTCTCCATCTTCATTGTAAAGTCATGGCAGTTGAGTGATGTTCCCAGTGACTGGAAAAGAAGGAAATATCCCACACATTTTCACAAAGCTAGAATGGACCCTGGGAACAACTGACCAGTCAGCCTCAACTCCATGCCCAGTAAGATCATGTAACAGATCCTCCTGAAAGACAAGTTAAAACATATGGAAGGCAAGGAGGTGATTAGAGACAGCCAACATAGCTTCACCAAGGGCAAGTCTTGCCTACCCAGCACAGTGGCCTTCTACAATAGACTGACTGCATCAGTGGACAAGGGAAGAGTTACAGATATCATCTACTTGGACTTCTGTAAGGCTTTTGACGTGGTCCCCCACAACACTCTTCTCTCTGAATTGGAGAGATATGGGTTTAATGATGGACTGTTAGAAGGATAAGGAATTGGCTGGCTGGATGTGTCCAAAGAGTTACAGTCAATGGCTCAATGTCCAAGTGGAAACCAGTAACGACTGCTGTCCCTCAGGGGTCTGTACTGGGACCAGTACTATTTAATGTCTTCATTAACAACATAACATGATTGAGTGAACCCTCACTCTCAAGTCTGCAGATGACATGAAGTTGGGTGGTGCAGTTGATACGTTAGCGGGAAGGGATGCCATGCAGAGGGGCCTTGACAGGCTTGAGGAGTGGGCCCATATGAACCTCATGAAGTTCAACAAGGCAATCTGCAATGTCCTGCACCTGGGTTGGGGTAGTCCTCAGCATCAATACATACTGGGGAGATGAAGGGATTGAGAGCAGCCCTGAGGAGCAGGACTTGGGGGTGTTGGTCGATAAAAAACCAACAACGTTGGTGAGTCAGCAACGTGTGCTTGCATCCCAGACAGCCAACTGTATCCTGGGCTGCATAAAAAGAAGCGTGGCCAGCAGGTTGAGGGAGGTGATTCTGCCCCTTTACTCTGCTCTCGTGAGACCCCACCTGGAGTGCTGTGTTCAGCTCTGGGGCCTCCAGCAGATGAAAGAAATCGACATGCTTGAGCGGATCCAAAGGAGAGCCGTGAAGATGTTCATGGGATTGGAGAACCTCCCCTAGGAGAGGAGACTGAGAGAGTTGGGGATGTTCAGGCTGGAGAAGAGAAGGCTCCGGATACACCTTACTGTGACCTTCCAATATATAAAGGGGGTTTAGAAGAAAGATGGGGCCAGACTTCTTACCAGAGTCTGTAGTGACAGGACAATGGGTAAAGATTTTAAACTGAAGAGAGTACATTTAAATCAGACATAATGAAAAAATTTCTTACAGTCAGAGTATTGAGGCACTGGAGCAGGCTGTCCAGAGAAATTATGGATGTCCCATCACTGGATGTATTCAAGGTCAGGTTGGATGGGGCTTTGAGCAACCTGATCTAATGAAAGATGTCCCAGCCCACGGTAACAGGGGTTGGACTCAGTGATCTTTACAGGTCCCTTCCAACCCAAATCATTCTATGCTTTTGTAATAAAGAAGGATGCTCTTTCAAAGATTTTCAGACATTTATTTTTCTCTTTAATTTTTTTTGGTGTACTTTTTATAACTGACAAGAGCACTAATAAATCAAATACTGTGTTAGTCAATGGAGCAACGTTGTCAACTGTAAAATTAGTGAGACAGCTTAGTCCATTTATTGTGCTGAATTCACTGGATCATATCCTGCAGGATAATGAGTAACCATCATATGGCAATCATGCTTCCTTTCTTACACATCCAAATTTATTTTCTAGCAGTGATAGAAGTGAAAGCCAATGAGTCCTTATCATTACTTTTTATAAAATGGACTACTTCAAGAACGTATCAGTGCAATCTTCTTCAGTATGACTTTTTTTGAGGTGGAAACTCATGAAGCTCAGGACAGATGGAGAAATCTACCTGTAATGGATCTGCATACTGGAGTTTGTAACTCCCAGCACTCATTTCCACACAGCTCTCACATCTCCAGGATATGTCTCCTCTTCCAAGGTTTTCCCTCCAGCCAGAATCTGCATATTCTCCATGAGATCAGAACTACTTTCTGGACTCTTTTTCTTTTTGGGTCCTCAGTTTTCTAACCAAAAGTCTAGGTGCAGAAGCGCAATGTCTGATCAGCCACTTATTTGATGTTTCTGTCTCACGTCTGTTTATTAAGTGGAAGATTCAGGATGTACTGTTTTTGTTTAAACCAGTCACTGTCAAAATATAAACTCATACTTGTTGCAGCTAGCAAGCAGCAGCTTCTGCTTGAGAGTTCAGATGCTCAGGTTTGGACATCTGTGCTCCCCCACACCAAACACACATACACAGTTATCTGCCACGTGTTAGCATTCACAATTCAAGCTATATTTGCTCCTACAACAACAGTCTAAGGATTTTACACAATATCTAAACATACATTTAAGGTTTTATATTATATTTGACATGATGGAAAAAAAACTACTTGTCAAAATTAATATTCCTAGCCAATTCATTTTGTTGCATCAGACTATAAGGTGAATTAGTTTAGCTTTAATGGAAAATCCTTTAAGATGATGGAAAGAATGTGTACTCAGAAAACATAAAAAAAGAAGTGTGAGAAAAGACCCAGAAAAATTCTTCAGCAGAGCTATCAATCATCAAAAATTCAATAGCCCAGAAAATAATAGGGAAACAGGAAATCTAAGAATTGCTCAATCCTCATCTCAATTGACAGTGGGTATAAAAATCTATATCCAAATGTGTGATATTTTGCAGTAAGCACTGGGATGGCTTCCAGAACAAAATCATTCTTAGCCCAGTGTGTATGAGGCTAGTACTCTCTTCAGTTTTAACAAATAAATTGAAACAGATGCAACATGTTGCTGACTAAATGAAGTCATCTTTAAAAACAGCTGGGCTTGACATAGCCATACTTTTTTCTAGTTTGAGTGATGGACCTACAGAACTATAGCTGTGACACCTATTGCTCAAAAAATATACCAACAGGAAATATTATTATAGGTTAATATGGTACTAGAGCAGGGTGTGCAAGAACACAAAGAGCAAGGGAGTCAAATGGTCTTCCAGAATATGGACGTAACAACTAATATTTGATATTTTATTGGAAACATAAGACTATTTACACAGGTTTTTTTTCAAAAGCCTCTGGGACAGTAGCAACAGTTTGTTGTCTGCCACAGCTTTCATACTAGTGTAAATTTTCTCTTCTAATTTATAGCCATTCACTAGCTGTATAAAACTTCACCCCTTAATAAGCTAAGCACTATCCATCCTATTAGCCTAAGTTGGTTTGAAAAATGTGTCTCCCTAGAAAATAATATTCTCAAATATTTAAAGAAAGCTAGTTGGACCTGTTTTGTGTCAGTAAGCCTTTAAAAGACACTGATACTGTCATAGGATCGTTTAGGTTGGACAAGACCTTTAAGACCACTGAGCCCAACAGTAAACCCAATACGGTCAAGCCCACCCCTGAAGCATGTTCCTAAGCACCACGACTTTTCAATCAACTTCGGCTACACTGTTGCTACTAACATGTGCATGTAATCTGAAAATACAACTCAGAAGTATTTGCCAGTTTTTAATTGTTTACCATGCCTGGATTTCTATGGACAGTTTAGCAAAAGAAAAAAATCTCCTTGATGGAAAAAATGCACACAGCTTTGAATCTGCTCTGTTTCTATGAAATGCAGATGTTTTGGTCAATTTTAAAATTATTCAATTTACATTTGTGTGAATGCAGAAGGTCATCATTTCTCTTCTAATTAGGAAACTACAGAGAACACTAAGGTAAATAGAAAAGTAAGTATGGATCAGTGTAGAAAGATTTTAACATGCATCATATTAAAGCTATTGAAGGAGCAGTTGGTAGGACAGTATGGTAAAACCTCAGCAGTTCTAAGACCTATCATTCTGTGTATTTTTTACCTGTTGTTTTAATCAGTTATTTTATCTCTCTCTGTATTTTTTTTTCATCCCTCTACTATATCTATGTAGACACTGAGCTAAACAATGAATTCTATCTCATATGGTAGCATGAGTGACTTTCATGGTAACTATGATCCTTGTTGAAAAATGGTATGTAAGAGCCTTTGTAATACAAAAAATACACTGAGAATGATTACTGAGAATACTAATTATTTAAAACTTTCTTCTACATCTCCATAATATTTTTCTACCTATTACGTAAATAAGAACTTATCATCTAGCTCTCAGCTTCAATGTCAGTCTTTTTAGCCTCCCACTCGCAATGGCTGCAGGAAGGGGAAAGTGTTCCTTCCATCCAATTTGCAGATTGCTTGTGAAATGTGTTCTTAGAGGCAAATGCAAGGTCCCAAGGGAGGACTCCATAAGTTTTTGTGGACAAGGAGAATCTCAAAGGGAAGATTAAGAGTGAGCCTAAAAAATCTGCCAACCTGATGCACTTCCACTCATTGCTTTAAGAACGAAAAGCATAGACCAATTCCTGAGGGGCATAAAGAAGCAACTTTCAGTGGAAGCTTGGCAGGCCTCAAAAATTTTTCCACAAAACTTGGCTTGATTTATTTCTGTTGTGCAAATAATTGAGATGAATGCAGCATGAGGTTTCATTAAGTTCAAGCAGATAGAGAGCCCGCTTAATTTTCTATTTATATAACAACCTCAACCATCTGGGGTGCTACTCTAAGTCACTTTGGTAATATGATCTATATTTTTTTCCAGTCTACAAATAGCACAGAGAAGAGAAAATGCTGTTGTCTGATACGTGTGTGTGTGGTGAGGAAGGTGGGGGCTCTGATATACTGACACTTCTGAAAGGATCATTCCTTCCTGAGCTGTATCAATGTCAGCCTGCCTCCTCCACAGAGGCGGTGCGGGTTGCTTGTGCAGAAGATGTCAGAGCTGCTTGAGTCCTGTAGGTGTATCTTTTTAAAAAGTGCATGTTAAATAAGTTAAATCAAATAGTTGACAAAATTTTAGACAGCTTTCAAGTAAACATTTCACACTTTCAGAGGAGATTCTTGTTTACTGAAAAATTGATGGTCTGTAAGCACCTTGAGCTCCGTTCTAATTTTGAAGCAATTTTATGCCAAAGTAACTCTATCGATTACTGCTGATTTACACTGAAATTACCCTACAAGTCCTCTAAAGTTTAGATCAAATGAAAAAAAATCTTTGCTTAGTTTTATATGTGCTTGTTCACCCATCTCTCTCTCTCTCCCTCATTTCCCCCCCCCCAATATGTATATGTAGTAAGATTCATTTATAACACAAAGTCTGAAATTTTATGTACTGGTACAGTCAGAGTACCATCTCAGAGTTTTGATTTTTTGTGACATAATATACTTTGGACAAACATAAAGATTCCTGCCCTTTACAGCCAGCAGTGTTTTGATTTTGATTTATAGATATCCTTTGACATTTTACTGTCCAATATTTTTCTCTTAAAAAACATTAATAATTATTTCAATTTTTTGACCACTATTCTGCAACCTAGATGCCATGTGGAAGGTATGAGAGTATATTAATTTTGCAGTAGTGTACATAGCAGCAGTGGGAATCTCACAAAATGAATCTTGTGGGATTCACAATAAACATAGAGAAGTGGAGGAGGAAACAGAGAAGCTTTTCCCCTCACACAACAGCCCTAGTAATTTTACTGTTTTAATGTAAATACTTAATATTACCTAAACCCCGCACAGATGCTAAACATTTCATAAAAATAGAGGTAACATGCTAGCAAGTAGACTATGGATTTATCACCGTATATGATATACTGGGACTAATATGAGTGAGGGACAAAATTGTGCCTTTAAAATAGGAACGTGGGAGACATTTCTGTGCAAGATTTTCTAAGCATTTGTGGGACTTTCTGCCCCTTTCGGTGTTCTTGAGTTCACTGCTACCAAAAACAATAATTATGCAGCTGAGTGTATATATTCACATCGGCTTATGTTTATGAACTTACATTGCATTCTGCCCACAGTCCAAGCTGACCAAGTCACAGAACAATATTGGTCTGAGCTAACATATCAGTTTCTCCATGCTTTGCCAGTGGCTGGGATGTGTTGTCTGGTTTGCTTGACTAAGCAAACTCAGGTCAGAACACAGAAGGTCTCTATGTAGCAAGTACCCTATATCTTTGCAAGTTTCTCTCTTCTATTTTTCGGCTTACTTTTTGTTCCATTCTGCTTATTTTCTTTCCTAAACTCTGCTACATGATGGGCTTTTCTACATGAGGATGTTCACTAATGTAGTTACTAGAGCTATAGCCTAAACAATGACATCAGCAATATCCAATCAGTGATATTAGCTTTGCAATACAGTTCCCAATTTTAGCATTCTTTCTTAAGGCCAAGCATCTTTATTTACAATTTATTTTAATCTGCTTCCATGGTAGATTATGCACAGTTCAAATTATACCACCATGTCAATATATTTCCTTCTGTAGCTAAATCTATTGTATTTTCCTTAGACAAAAAGGTTTAAATTCATAATGCAAAAGTTCATTGCAAGATTCTCTACAGTCTTGAAGTGATGGCTGTTGTTCTTCATGTACACTTCATCCCTCTTTTATTTTACGTCTTCACAGACACTTTGCTACAATCTACAGGCTCTGATTTTCAATGATGGTACACTTACAATGAAAAACTGTAAATAAACTTCACAACTATCTGTTCTTCTCACACTCAAAACAAGTGTCCAGATAAAAACAGACAAAGGAAGAACAACAGAGGAATTTAATTGTAACAGAAATTTCTCCATACCGTCCCTGCCAGTAGCTGACTAGTCTATACGACCCTTTCTTAACAAATGCTGCCTAGTTTTGGGGTAGAAATGGCAAGCTTCCTCCACCCTGGAGCAGTGTAGGTGGGAAGTCCTGTAAACTGCATTTTAAATAAATGAAGGGGTGAGCCCATTGCTTTGAGGATGATTGTCAGGGCTCTGAGGGCACTATCAGCCCTTACTATCCCTGCCCAGCATCCCCTGAGGCCTCCCTCGACCCCTGCACATGGACTGAGGAGCCCAATTTCAGCTCAGCGTGGGCCCTCAGTCCCTGTCGCAGTGATGCGGTAGCAATACCCGGGCTCAGCCCATCTCTACCACTTTCCCCTGGAGAGACCTTCGACCCTGGCTGCAGCCATGTCTCCAGCCCTGTCCTGGTCTCCTGCTGCTTGATGGACCTGGCATTGGTAGGTCACTTGCCATGCCTGAGGCTGTTGACAGACCCCATTACAGCACCTGGCTCTGTTCCCTGTGGTCAGACGCTGGGGGATGGTGCCTGTCAGTGAGGGCACTGGGTTCCCTGGGGTCACCCTGGCTTCCCAGCTCCCTGTCCCCTAGGGACCAGCCAGGTCTTGCTGCACCCTGACAGTGATAAAGATGCATCATGATCATAAAGTTCACCATTTCAAATACAAGGCAAAATGCGTAAAGTAAGAACAAGCAATCAGAAACAAGTATAAGCATTTACCAGCTAAAAAATGAATCTTCTTTCTCAATGTTAACATATTGAAGTCCAGCTTCCATATTGTTTCAATAACAGGAATGACCTTAGACTTTAGTTTCTGCACATGTGCAAATCTGAAGGATAGACACAGTTCTTATAATGGTTCATGGACACATTAGAACTGATCATGTGGCACGAATCCAGTCTTCCCAACTTAAAAATAAAAAGTATAACCCAGGAGACTGAATAACCTTCCTAGCAACCCCATGATGGCAGCAAAATTAGTAAGATTTTGTGGAAATTTCCCCATATGGCAACTCTGTTGCCTGTTGGAACTCTCATGGATATCAGCAGAAAAATTTCTACCAGGGTGGGGTGTTTGCTGCCAACAGAAATTTGTTAAACCTCTATTTACTTCTCAGAGAATGAAATTCAACTCCTACTGCTTAATGTGTTTTACAGCTATTGCACGGTGACTCCTGCAAAGCCAGAATTTTCTTGTGTTTTCAGTACACAGCTAATTTGGTGACAGCTGCAAGTACTACCTAATTCACATGCACAAACTGATACTTAAGTCAGCAGTATTTAGCCAACTCAAAACGTGTTTTCATTTGAATGTCTGAAGCACTGCTCCACCTAAAGGCTCATCACTTCATGAAATTTCTTTTTTTATAATCTTCTCAGTTCTGAACATTGAAAGATACTGCAATCTTCTGATTCAGCAATAGTTATTTGATATCTGCCTCTACTGCTCTTTTTTGTCAGTAACTATGGTCACTTTTAAGTCAGAAAACAAAAGGTATATTAGTCTAGAAAATAGCACTCTGAAAACTATATCATACTCTATGAAAACTTTTATACTTTTTCTATAGGACTTAAAGGGGCTGATACCAGTGGGAAAATAAAAATTTGGTTTTTTTCCTTAGAGACATTGTACTGCTGCTACCATCCAAGTATAAAAAAAATTATTATCTAGATAGTCTATTAGAATAAAAAGTCTCTGCAACCTTAGTTATATTCAGGATAAGCAATTACATGACCCAAATACATGGTATAGTTCTAGTTAAGACAGATACCAGAAAAGAAAAGAAGAGACTGTTGAAGTAATGTACATAAGCATTTGTCACCGTGTAAAGCTGGGCGGCAAAAAAACTGAGAGGCAGATGCTCTCTATTAACCCCCACCCTCCCACCAGAGGAAGGGAAAAGGAGGAAAAGGGAGAGAGACTTACAAACTGATTATAGAATTTTTACTAATAATACTAATAATGTTAATAATAAGAGAAACAATGCAAAATACACAAAACTGACACTGTGTTTCCTGGAGTTGGGTGCTGGGTGCTGGCATCCCACCAGCAGCTGCCAGGCAGCACCAGGCAGTCCCGGACTGGCCTCGGCAGCAGGCAGGAACTGGACTCAGGGATGCACGGATTGGGATCCGGATCAGGATTTCAGGCAGAACAACAAGCAGGGTCCTCTTCAGCAGGCAGCCATGGACGAAGAGAGCAAGAGCCTCGTGATCCCCCAGCTTTAAACTGAGTGTGACGTGCATGGCATGGAATACCTTGCTGGTCAGTATCGGGTCACCTGTCCTGTCCAACCCTCCCTGCAAGTGCGACCCCTTCCGACTCCTCACTTGGGGGACCTAAGAGCTCTATCAGTGACCTTGGCTACTACAGTAATAATTGTAAACAGGGGCCTTTTTCTGCATTCCTTTCTTATCATTAGCTCAGTGTAACTATAAACATTGGGTGTTACCAGCTTTGGAGCCGACACTGTAAAATATGCAGCCAGCTTCAGAAAAATGCAGTTACTTAGAAGAACTTCGCTGTAAGGAAGATTCACTAAAAGAGAATCAGTTCTGTCTCAACCAAAACCAGGACAATATTCATGCTATTTATCAACTTATAAGGTTTCTAATTTGCATGGAATTTTCTTAAACAAATTATCTTTTATATATATATATATACACAAATATTCTGCATATGTAATACAGGAATAAAGAGATGCAAACTAGAAGAAGCAAAGGAACCACACACATATATGCAAATATTAGCACTCTTAGAATTAGCATAGTCTTTTATCTGCTAAGCTTTATGCTTATTAAGGCATTCAGCAAGTGTGAAACTTCAGTGTTCCTCCAGTTTCTCATCCTCTGGCCTCTCCTTACAAATTACATATGCCTAGGGACCTCCGTGTGGTTGCTTTGCTCCTTCTGGTTTGCATGTCTTTATCACATATAAACCTCACCATTAGTATGTCACTGTTGTGCTTTAATCTTCATCTTTTTCTTCTCATTTTCAGACCTTTGGCTTTCCAGAGACTCAGCAGGTTGCCTTCTTCCTGTCTTTTACCACCCCTACCCTGGCATTTCTTCTATAACAGAAAACACTTTTCACCAGCTACTTTTTAAAGTAACTGATAGGTCCTCTATTCAAGATATGAATGGGATGAAGCAAATACACGAAGACTTCTTGGATTCTCAGAGATGGCAACATGTCTGTCACTGACCAGAGCTATGTTTTGAGCTACAGACTAAATGTATGCAATGGGGAAAAAAGTGAGATCTGAACCATTTTCCTCTTTGGAACTGAATACAGTGTTTTTATACAATTTTAACACTTTCAAAATTATTGTCAGTTATCAAAATAAGTGCATTTTCTATCTCAAATTATATGAACTCTTTATTATCATTCCTTACCGTAGTTCAGTCCTATCTTGCAAGGAAAAAGTAAGGGATTTCTTCATAGTTATCCACAGTAAGTAAGCAAATTTCTGTCTGCTTAACTTTTCCCTAGCCACCAGCTTTGACTTTGATCAATATACTATAAGGTATTATTTAAACAGATTATAAACTCAAAGTCCTAGCAAAATACATTTGCTTTTAACTTGGAATTTCTTGTTTGGCTTTAAATGGCTGCAAGTGACTTCTTTTGCACAAAATAAGAACTTCGAACAAAAATAATTTAAAAATGAATTACTAATTAGTCGTTCACATGCTACAGCTTTGTATCTCAAATTCTAACAGTCATTTTTGTTTCCTTTGGTTGAGATATTCAATACCTGTCACTCTATAAAGACTCTTAAAGTATTTAATAGAATATGACATAAAAACATTTAGAGGCATTTGATTCATTTTATAGTGATCATAAATCTCTGAAAACTCCATGAAATCATAACAATAAGGATGCCCACTGGGAATGTATTCCAAGCAAAGATACAAATTCCTTACTGCAGCCTGGGAGTTCTTTTCAATGTTCCAACGTTACTGATGGGTGTCATAGCAATATCATGGCATTATGGGGCTGTAAATCACACCAAACTGTTGACACTGATCGCTCCATGGTATTCCTGTGCTCATATTCATGCTGACCTGAATGGTCCATCTAGCATTCACTATGTTACCATCCATTCTGTTGTTTTACCTCTCACAGTCATTTACCAGAGCTTGACAGGCATCAAGATGTTTTTCTTTGTCACCCAATGCAGACGAGCTTATAGGTGGAATATTATCAGAATATATGGTGACCTTTTGATGTAATTCTTTTTGATACAGACCAATGGAATTAGCTGTCACTGGTAGATTTTATCCTGAAATCAATAGTAATAAAGTTAGCAGATGTCAATGCCAGAATCTTTACTTTGCAGTTGATATGTAATTAAACTTATTCACAGAGGAGTAGAGCTTCTGTTCAAGTGTTCCACTGAACATTCGAAATTTCTTTTGAATTGGATGTATACACCCATCCAAGCAGCCCACCTGCTAGCGGTGGGACCCCAAGTTGTCTAGAACTATGGAGTAGATATGCCTAGACTGCCTCCTTAGAACAAGCTCCCAAAGAATATAAAGAAAGCTTCAAATTTGGAAAAGACAGGTTTTACTAGAAGAACAACAGCAATCCCTTAGCTTTTAAAACAAAAATATCTCAGAAGAACTGTCTTGGATGCCAAAGAAATATGCACATTTCTCACTGTCTTTTCAAGGCAGGTCATGATTTAGTTTTTCTCTTGCATGAAATTCTGCCAGTTCCCCTCTGCTACTGAGGTTAGTTGTCTTTTTCAGTCCTGAGGCCTTTCTCTCTGCACCTTAATTATCTACTCAAAAATCTCCCTTTGAGCTGCAGTCTCCTGGTTCCTCCCTGTGATTTTCCCTTTTGTTTGTGGTCTCACCTGTAGCCTCACAGCTTATCTTTCTGCACAGACTGATTTTCTGCCAAGGCAAGAAATTTCCACTTCCACCCAAAGGTTCTACATGGCACAGGTGCCTACCATTTTAAAGAAGAAAAGTCATAACTGTAAGTAAAATGACAAACTGGGAGCAAAACAACTGAAAACAATTCCTGGGAACTTCTGGATTTTATTGTAGAATTTTGGAGTGTTTTGTGTTTTGGTTTGGGGTTTTTTTGTTTTTTTCTTTTTTTTTTTCATTTTCTTGAGTAATTCTTCAGGAAGTATTTTGCAATCAATCCTTAATTCTTGTCTATTGTTCCCTTCCTCTGTTACTTCACAACAGAAAAGTTTTTGTGCTACCAGACTTCTACTCAGACTCATAGTAATCTGCAGGGAAGAAAAAAGAGAAACAGATAAAAAAGAAATGTTTAAAAAACTACTAGTTTCCAAAAATGCCAGATGACCTCAAATTTTTGGCGATTATTTCAGAGGACTTCATTATTTAAATGTATGTCCACTAAATTCTTGGGTTTTGTCTTTCCCTTTCTTTTCCTGAAATGTGACATTTTTCATGTATCTTTTCAGAAGTTTCTATCTCAAAATCTCTAGACATGTCTTTTCACTTAGCCACTAGCTTCTTAAACAGTGACTTAGAAGAGGCTGTGTTATAAATATTCCACAATTCCTCAAGTTTCAAATATGCTTTTGTCAAATAAGATCGACAGGCAGATTTTCTTTTAAAGTCTTTCAACAGACCGCTTTTATTCACCATATTTTGATATTTTGTAGATGACAGAAAATAATCTTCTAGGTTTTATACTATTTTCTCCTCACAAAAACAAGAATGCTTTTATTATTCTTCCTCAATACACTTCTCAGCATTTGAAAAACTTAACAAATTTGCCATGTTGATTCTGTCTCTGGCATTATCCAGTGATCATTTACCTAGCACTATGGTACAATGTGTTTTCAAGGACTGACTCACTTGGAACTATTCATGTCTGAGCTGATTACATATTACAAAAATTTTACATTTGTTGATTAGAATGTTCTGCGAATTAAAAAATATAATAAATCTCCCACACATATTTGCAGAAATCTTCCCACTATTAACTGTTTCTTGCTGAAATTATTCTGAAGCATCTGAATCTGAGACAATAGCTGTTTCATTTTATTCTGTGTTGGCATAGAATGCCTCAAAAATGAGTAAGATGATGAAAAAAATTCCATTTGTAAATGAGTGCCTATTTGTACAGTATTTCTATCTTTTTCTTCATGCTTTCAAATTCAATCACTTCCAAAATAAGAAAGAGAAAATTTTCTTACCCAAATGACAACAAACTCTGCAGAACCCACTAAAACTGACCATCCATTTTTAAAGTGATCAGTCTTAGAAGCTTGCTTTGAAATGCCTCTCAGATGTTGTCTCTGCTACATGTATTGTTCTGAGGTGTGGCTTTATCTGAAAATGGAATACAGTGAGATTTCTGTCTTTCTTATTGATGATTTCTAGTATGCTCTTAGACACCACATATGACTGCCTTTTGCTAGGGGGCAAATCTAGAAAAATGTCTATCAGCCATTTTGTTTTCTAACACTTCAGTTTTTTTGTTAAAGTACAGAATTGTCCTCTGTTTCACCTGGTAGGAAAGACTGTAGCATTTGTAAGACATAGAATCAATCTATACCGACTGAGAAAGAAACAGTGAGGTGGTTCTAGAAAATACAGAAGTGCTGACTAGTGTTGGAGTGGGGATGTCATTAGATGGACCTTTGTTAGGACTGTGTAGAAATTCTTCTGGTACGCAGATAGCAGATCCCATCAAAGAGATCAAAACCATCTGTATTAGCCTGCTTAATGTGATTCTTACTTTCATTTATCTAAGATATTTTATCTTCTGGTTTTATTTTTTATTGTTTTAGCAGTTTTCCTTATTTATGACAGTGGACAATCTTATCTGCTACAACCAGCAAACTGAAGTTTGGCTTGTTATTATGGCGATGGGACAATGCAGTGGCTAAAAAGTTACCATATTTATACTGAAAATCACCCTAGAAAACCCAAGCAATTTGGCATATTATCCTCACATATACAATGGTTTATGTCTCATAAATATTTAATTTATGCTAGTAAGCTTGATGTGGCTGCATGTAAAAGGATGAAGACAGAGCCTTCTGTTTCATGCTGGGAATTCTGTCCCCTATTCTTGCCAGGTTTTGCCATTAGTAGTAAAAGGCCCCAACATTTGTATTGACCTAATACTACAGGGTCTCAGGATTTGTATTGCCCTGTCTTGGCCTGCACAGGTTTTGCCTTGTTACAGCTGTGATAACAATTGTCTAATGGCTATCTCATTATTGCCTAACTCATCTTTATTTAACTTTGTGGCTACCATATGTATCTTAAAGGTCTGACCAACCTCAATAGCTGTTGCATAACAAGTACAAACCCTTCATGCTGAATCTGGGAGAGCTAACATCCTACTTTCAAACTGTAAGCTAGCAACCATGGAGAAGGAATCAGATAGCGTTTTGCAAACTTGCAAACAAAAACAGAATCAGAGCCCAGTACAAAGAAGGAAGGGACCACCAGCACCAGCATAGAGGTACTACTGAAGAAGAGCTCAGGACTCAGACAACTCACACAGCTACCTGAAAGGGTAAGCACACCTCCAGGGATAATGGGCAGAGATTAGAAAGGGTTTCTGTGTATCGCAGTTTTAACTGGATTATTAATGATTTATTTCCTTATTAATTTACACTGTGTATGTAGTGTTGTAGCTGGATTAATAATACCTGTACAGTGCATTTTGATTGTAAAGACAATCTGGACGAAGTCTTAGGGCTGTATACACTGCGCATACCCTGTAGCCCATGAAGTGATTTTGAGTGCAATACAAGCAACTCCCTCATACAATCCCTTTTCACAGAGAGTAAGTGTGATCTCACAACAGGCTAGATTTCCTGACCCTACTGCAATTATAGAAAGGCTGTTCTGAAACTTTGCTGCTGATGCCCAGCCTAATTTCAGCCTTGTATGGCTCATATTAGAGATCTCATTCCAGTGTTGGTCTGTCAGATTCTGGATGTCTAGGCAGACTCCAGGCATTGCTGTTTTCCCAGAGTGCATGCTCAGTTTCTTAGGTGCAAATTACTCAATTTTGTTCTGAACCCACAGCCCTATTTACTCAAACTCTTCCTTTCTTGTAACCTCTTGATGGTTATTCACCTGTAGATTTATAAAAAAATGGCTTTACCCTCTCTCAACCCTCAGTCTGTTACCATACACAGCTGAAGATTTATTTCCACCACACCTCATAGTTGATGTTCGTTTTGCTTCTTAGCATCCTTCAGGTCTTTCTATACAAGTGGCTCCCTTTGGAAATTATTCCTCTTGAACCTGAGTAGCTAGAATTGCACATAATATTTTAATCATACAGTTATGATTAAATTATATAACCGCACAAGAAAGCATTGATCTGTCCTTATTGCAGCTGGAAATCGTTATTTTATTACACTCTAGAAAAGCATTTTTCATTTTTAAGGGCAGTTGTCTCACGTAACATTATCAGCCTCACAGAAAATTAAGGGAAAGTATGCCTTTAACCCTGGCTGTCTTTAATTCTGTATTTTCCTTGTCAAATTTCCATTCTTCACATAGCCAGTATTAGCGTGCTACTTATCAAAATTCACACTCTGAACTTTTACAACATATACAGAAGGAAAGAGATCTACTGATTCTAATGAGCAGAATAAATTTTAACAAATCAACAATATTATGGAATAACACAAGAGCAAAAAGTGTCCTCCTGATTTTATTTTATCATTCACCAGAAGGTAAAAGAAGTCACAGTGCATAAACAAAGCATGTTCTCATATTTTATTATATGGCCTGTCTCTGCTCTGAGAATAGTTTTGATTTAACAGCAATGAAATTGCTAATTCCTGTTTACACTGCAGCCTTTGACTTCTTCAATGAAACAAATTTTGTGGAAATCAAAAGCACTATTTATGACTTCTAATACAGTGTAAGAAATAAACGGTGCAACTTTACTCTCAACTGGGATGCAATTACATGAGTAGTCTACTTGATCTCAAAGTATGAATTCTTTCTCTGTAGAGGTAGTCGGATTTGCCCTGTAAAATCATAAGAGGTGTTCAATTTCAACAAAGAGCTTCCAGTTTAGACAGAAAATAAATTAAATAATGATAAAACTAGTCAATGTTGTTTTATTAACTGCTTAGAAAATATTGGAAAGATTAACAATGGACCTGGACATTTTACGAGAAAAAAATTGGATGTGAAAAACTAGATTTCTTATCCTTACAGGATTAAAAAAACCCAAAACATTGTGGCACAAAAGTGTTCTTAAAAGACTTTAAATTTTCAGTAGGGAAACTGAAATTGTTGAAAATACTTGAAAATTAATGTACTAAAAGCAAATAGCTGTACAAGGATATTATCAAACAGGAAAGCATAGTCCTTATAAAGACTAAAAAATCAAGATATTGCGCTACAAAAAGGCACGTTGTACCACATATAAATTGTGGGCTTCAAATGTAATTGTTTTTCTTGCTAGTTCAGCCTATTTGAACTGCTATAGCTCATCTAAGCTCAGCTACCCAGAAGGGGAAGTATCCATGTTTCAGCATGTCATGGGTTTTTGTATGCGTGCACAGACTGTAACAGAGAAATGGTGTTGAGACACTGTAATGATGGATGCTTTTGTAATATCTCAAGCAATTATTTTACTCTATTTCAGTGATGTGCCAATGTTTCAAACAGATTACACAGAGTTACCTGTGAGATACTTTTTATGCATTTATATTTGCCCTCTGTGGTTAATACCAGCACTTCCAGCCTGATACCTTTTCATCTGATATTGTCTTCCTCTGCGTATAATGGAAAAAATGGTATGCCTATGTACCTCATGTAGCCCGTTTACATCTGTGAACATAATCACTGTTTTACTTTACCAGAAGGGTCCACTAAGTAATGGTTTATGTATCATTCTGGGTCACCTAAAGTAAGGCCTTTTTGCAATGTTCTGAGAAATCAAATCCTGGCCTTCTCTACTGTTAGCGCCTAGCAGATTTCCTTCAAGAAAAATTAAAATGGGTTACTTTATATATAGAATGTTAAACCATTACACTTTCATACATAAAACTAAGATAAATTTTGGAATAAAGTGAAATTTTGGATAATGTTTTGTATTTAATCTATAGTTATGAAACTTAACCACATTAAAAATAGTTTTTGGGTTTTTTTTTAAACTGAGATGGTTTTACTGTTTGAAAACAATTTTGTGAAATTTTTCATTTGACTTCAATCTGCTTTTGTATTTTTTAGAAAAATAAAATATTCCTGGAGAATATTTGCATTAGCCGAGATGTAATAAGTCCATACCCATTTGCCATGATAAAAGTTCTTTGTCTCTCTTTTATAGCTGAGACTCCTTTTGTTGTTGCATACTTTAGCCATATCGTCAGTAATAAAAGCTTGCTTTCTCTCTGATTCGCTTTCTGTCACAGTCCTCCCACTCCTCTCTAAGAAAAGAACATTATTGCTTCCTGTGGGCTACCTGAAATAAAACCTCTCCACATTTAACTGTAGCTGGGTTCTTCACAGTATGCCTGCCTATACTTTCATAAACAGATTTTACTCTCCTACTGTGTTTCCACGGCAGTACCTGGCTTGAACTCTGAATATTTGGTAAGAGGAGGTATATTTTTTTTTTCTTGTAACAAATAACAGTGATGATTTACCAATTGTACCTAAGGATTTCTTTTAAGAAAAAAAAATGTTGGGATGAGGGTTTTTTTGTTGTTCACTTTAAAGTCATTGTTTGCTTTTGTTATAAATTTTAGGAGGACAATTAGTTTTATTTTATACAAAAATCCATACCCAATCCCCCTTAAGTAATTTTTTAAATGCAAGTAATCCTTCCAAATGCATAGCAAAGGCTGATTCTAACTTCTGGAAAAATGTTCTAGATTAATGTAAAATCTTTTTCATTACAATTCAATATTCATAATTTTACTAAAAAAACCCATAACATTTAAACAGAATAAAAAATTAGAATAAAATATATTTAAAAACCCAAAGTCAAAGAAAATGTTTAATGAGAATCTGTTAAAATCCCCCTGACTTCAAGGTAAATTGTTCCATAAATTTGTGGATTGAATCAAGCAATTAGCAGGGACTAATTTGATAAACTGTCATCTAACGTTGCAAATTTTTTTTTCTTTCGCGTGATAATCTTAGTTTGCCTAGCAACATATACTAGAGATTGCTTGCACTGAATGAATAATTTAAAGGCACAATTCACTCCTTGTAGTGAGTCTTAACTGAACCAAAATTTCAATGGACACCTGTAGGAATTTTGCCTAAGCAATTTTTAAGCAATATAATTCATTGACCCGAATGATGAATTTCCTCCTAAATCTTAGTGAAATTATGATAGGGTGTGAAATATGGTTAAAGACACAAGGACTTGTTCTCATATACGCTTGACTTCATGGAAGAAGTTATAGCCTGACTATAGCTCACAATAGCTCTGATGTCATAATTGTCAATCTGCTTGGCACCTTGTTTATTTTGATTAATTTTTTCTTCCCCAAAGAAAACTTCAGTATATGATTGAGGCAAAAGTTCAAGTTTCAAGAAAATTGATGTGTTTCTGCTTGACGTGTAATGAATTAATTTGAATTAAGAGCTCTGAAAAATAACTTTGATAGATTCTCTCTGTGATATCTAAGGAAGATTCCTCTCGTAAAGTAGCTGACAATTCTTTAGGACCATAACCATCTAAATCACATGTTCAGTTCAGGAAACGAAGAACTGAATCAGGTGCAGCATGCATAAGATACAAGCAGGGATGCTGTAGGGAGACGAGAAAACATAGGCAGTGAGCGTGGATGGGTAGAGTTCAGTAAATCGATCTGGATATTCTTGTTCTTATTGGAGCAGAGCTATGTTTGTGATATGTTTCTTGTGTAAAAGTTGACACTGAAGCTGAGGAAATGTATGTTTCTTATTGGAGTAGAGCTATGTTTGTGATATGTTTCTTGTGTAAAAGTTGACATTGAAGCTGAGGGAATGTATGTTTCTTATTGGAGCACAGCTATGTTTGTGATATGTTTCTTGTGTAAAAGTTGACATTGAAGCTGAGGAAACGTATGCCTCTGGTCAGA
This sequence comes from Opisthocomus hoazin, assembly GCF_030867145.1. NCBI lineage: Eukaryota > Metazoa > Chordata > Aves > Opisthocomiformes > Opisthocomidae > Opisthocomus > Opisthocomus hoazin. Next base: position 102,868,871 of record NC_134416.1, read on the forward strand.
TGTATAGGAGTGTGAAATTCTGTAAGGTTGATCTGTTGTTTGTCTTCAGTTGCATGCTATTCCTTGCAATACAATTGTGGTTCGGGGACAACTCTCTGAAGAGGGAGATATTTTTGCTTTGCTTGGGAACAACTAAGCAAATGCAGGAGGAGAGAAGTTTCTAGACATTGCAGAATAGAAGAGAACACTGAGATAAACATAGAAAGAAGCAGGACATCAAGCATAAGAGTGGGATTACTGAGAGGAGCAGGGAACAGTGCACATCTCAGTGCTGACTGAAAGACAACTGCCTTGGAAACAGTGGCAACTGTGAAAGTTTTGCTCCAAATTACAAGGCTAAATGCAGTAGCAAGGATTTACTTGCAAGAGGACAGTAGGCAGAGGAGGCTTGTGCATAAGTCCATTCTATTTTTATTTGTCTAACATAGCTGCTTTGAATTTTCTCTATGTAAGTAGTTATTAATTTTCATTATACTTCATTGTGGAAAGCAATCAGACCAGAGTGCCTAGGTGCACAAGACTGGAAGTTGAGGCCAACTTGAGATCTGTCACACGAACACACACAGTTGGTTTAATTTTTCCTTTTATTTATTCTCAGGTTTTCTGTTAGGTGCTCTTTGTGAAGTACAGTCTAATCTGATGCAACACAGTTTGTGTTCTAGCAATACATATTTAAAACATGGTTGAACAAAATTTATTAAATAAAAATAATATCAGTCACATAAACCTGCTGAAAATGTTTTCAAAGAGGAACCACAAAGCGTTTCTTAGAGAAGGTGATCCAATTCAGAAGTTATCTCTAAGGAGTCTGGCTTTTCAGGCCTATGCAGAAGTTTTCAGAACTTTTCTTGTTAACAAAAGTAATATTGTTACTATGGTACAAAAAAAACAGGGAAAAAAAGTATCTTGGCACTATTCCTGATGAAATACATATGTATAAACCTCCTTGAAATGTTAAAATATATGCTACAAAAATATCTCCTGAATGCAAGATTATCTCTTAATTTTTAGTTACATTCAAGTTTGACGGCTAGCATTTATTTCAAATAGTTATTTATCTCTTTATGTTCTTCTCTGAAAAAAATCCCATGCACAGTACTGTCTTAAATGCTTCATTCCAAACAGTGAATTATATCAAACCAAACCATTACATTTGCAGCGAAAGAAAAAACTTTTCAAAAGTCACATACTATTCACATATTCATTACGGTTACCATGCATATATTCAGTGATAAGTTCTTAAGCAGAGATTGCAATTTCTTCTGGTTCCAGGTGTTATACTAAGGAATAAAATGGGAATGAAAATGCAAAATTACAATTGAAATAACTAGATGATTGCTGTTGTAGGTATTTTCGTAAGGCCCTTTATTACAGTTAAAAGTTCTGTAATCTTGTAAGTTTAAAACTAACTATAGAAACTAAGAAACAGGATTTTGAATAATGTGTTATCATTTCATTAGTAGGATGTACTTGTCCAGTGTAGAACCAGAGAATGATGAATCATAAGAATAGCTAATGAGCTATGAAAAGCTGCTGAGATTGCCAAAAGAAACAGGTAACTAGGGGAAAGGTGATTCTGGCAGGGGGACTTTGCAACCACCGACTCACAGACCACTACCCCAATCATACCATAGACTCAAAAGATGAAGAAACGGAGCATGTGTACTAATTGACTTGCCAAAAAAAGAGAATTTAACCAATCATTTAATAGAAAAAAAATGCATATGTATTAGAAAGACGAATATGGTAATGTTAAGTGTATAATTGACTGTTGATTTGTGAATGAGGTGTGCTGTCTTGGGATGGACACCCATATTTGCGCAAATAAGCAATAAAATACCTCTGCTCTGTGTGTATGTTGGCGTACTGCACACTGGGTAAATGAACCCCGTCTTTTTTGGGACAACACAGGCATTCTAGATTCCATTGTGTGTTTCGTAATTTTTTTTCTCTTGTGGGGTGGAGATTTTTTCTGTTTTTTTTTTTTTTTTTCTGTGGCGTTATTTTTCCTCTCTCTTTGTGGGTGAAAGAAAATGAACAAAAAGAAATGATTGCCTTTTAGAGCACCCATATTGTTATTCATGAGCTGGGAGCACTGAAGGAGACTTGTGTGGAACAAATGAAATTTTCTTAAATTCTCTGGTGAAACCACTTACACGCCACAGGAACTTGTTGAGTTTTTGCCACCTACTTCAAAGCAACTCTTTTCAAATCTTCTTTACTTTTTGCTAAGTGGCTTCCCATCAGTCAGCAGTCTGTAAAAAGGTAAAAACCTCTGAGTTTAAGAATTCTTTGGTTGTAATAGTAGATCAGAAACGTAGTTTATTAGAGGTAGGCTCATTAGCATTCTTTGAATGGAGTCAAACTCAAAATTAATTAATCACCCTAAAAAAAACAAAGATCTTGGAAAAACAAAACCACTACCTCGGGACTGGTTGCACTGTGAAGAGTTACTTTTTAACAGCAAGACTGAAAGTCGCATTGAGTTAGGTGAATAATACAGGTTAGTTGCAGTTCCTAGCCAAGTATGATCAACTCAGCTAAGAAAAAAATTCACTGACAATGGAAATGGAGTCAGGCCTTAAAGACATTTCAAGGATTTCAGGTATGTACTGACATCAGCACCAATTCTGCAACTGATCGACCTGCTGAAGTAGTTAAATTTTCAACAGTTACTTCAAAAGAAAGACTGGAAGATGTATTGTTTCAAATGAAATTAGGAATAAATTTACTGGCTGTCAGAAATACATAAGAACAATGACAGCAGCAAGACAAGGCACACAGAAACTGAAGAAGGCACAGGTCCATTGTCTGCTTAATTCTGTATAGAACTTCTAGAGCAGTACTGCTTCTTTTCTTGTAGGCATTCAGGATTAAATCCTATGGTGGGACATTGCAGAATAGTACCTTCCATATTTACATAAAAATTGCTACCTCCCTTTGTCTTACATATTTCTCAAGGGTATAAATGTTGCGGTTCTCTGCTTAAAAGAAAAAGGGTGGAAAAAAATCTTGTTATTTGGCCATGTCTCCCATGGTGTAACACCAGGGTAAACTGCAAAGATGTTAACAGATGGAAAATGACTTATGGCAATATAGAGAGATAATGGATGGTTCTTCCTCATGTGTGTTTGCAATACACAAGTAAATCACCTTTCCACATTCACACTTTGCAAGTATTCCATCCGGGCAACTTCTGGACATGAATAGATTAACAGGGAAATCACTCTCTCATACATTCATCTCTATTAAAGGTTGCTCAAGTGAATTTATCCATGTTCAGACCACATCTCCTGGAGCATAGATATAATCTCTGTGAAAAACAGCTGGGTCTAAATTAAGCTAACTCCCTCCAGTTTGAGTTGGAATTTGTTCTCATATGCAGGTTTACAGGTACCAGTCTGCTTCCTGGTCTGTCTTTGTCTTCTGAGCTCAGACTCTTATGGGATTGCTATGTCTTCTCAGCAGTTGTATGTGGTACCTCTCTGAGTGACACTTTCATCCTCAAAGAAGGAGAAATAGCAGAAGGAAGTCAGAGCGATAGTTTCTCTGTAGATCATGCGAGAAGGTGGAGAGGAGAAACCAGCTTTTCTTTGCCCATCTGTTCATGAACTGGGGCTCAAGTGTACAGCTTTGTCATACTACAGGTTTATAGGGTTTGGATTCACAAACCATTCTGAGAAAATTCAACTGAAAAAAGTAGATGAAGAAATGTTATTCTCAGAATAAATTAAAAAGCCATGTGGAAGCAGTGAGGAAGGATGTAATATTACTGAAGAAATATCAGCAGAAAAATGTACTCTCTGCACTGATTAAATAAATCACAATTTAAACATTTTTTAAAGAAGAGGATTTTTTTAAAAATCCATTGATAATGATGACCGATCAAAGTTAAAAATGTTTTTTGCATTGCTGGGTGAGACACCACAGACAAATAAAATACAGGATTATGGGAAGTGATTCAGATGCCTGAAAAAATATGGGCAACTGTAGTGGCACGAGATAACTGTACTTAAAAACCTTTAAAATTCCTGTGGAGTGTGGATCTTATTTGATTGAAGGGCACCATTACAAATGAAGAGCCGTACTGAGTATTATCAGGATCATATCTTCTGCAGTTTGTAAATCATTGTTATAAAGCACATAGAGTTGCATATATTTTCTGATAATAAATATGAGCGAAAGCCAACAGATGATAAATAACTGTGAGGTTGACAACAGGATTAGACAAGCCAAAAGCGGTTTTAAAGAAATGTAACATCAGGACATGAAAATTTACTGCTTGTACTTGGAAAGATCATCACAGAAGAGAAAAAGTTAGAATACTTAAGAATTCCCTGTATTCTCAGGAACTTTCTTCAGGATGAAACCACATGCACATTAGCAGCATTTTAAGAAAAGAAACTGAATGCAGGGCATTGGAGGTAAAGTGAAATGATGTGAAAGTGGATGTCATTCATCTCAACTTTAGCAAGGCTTTTGACATGCTCTGCTGAAATATTCTAGTATGAAAATCATGATGATACAGTCTGAGTGGATGGTCTATGGCACATGTAAATAACTGTTTAGATGATCAGGTTCAGAGGGTTGTCACTAATGGCTTTTAGTCTACCTGGAGATCAGCAAGAAGTGGAGTACCACAGGGGTCTGTACTGGGACCTTTCCAGTTTAACACCTCTGTCAATGATCTGAAGTAGGCAATGGAGTGCACTGTTGTCACTCTGGCAGCGAACACCCATTTGGAGGAACAGGTGCACAACTGAGGGCAGGACTGCCATTCAGAGCGACCTACCCAGGCTGGAGGAACACGCCAACAGCACATGTAATTCAGCAATGACAAACATAAAGTGCTGCCCCTGAGTAGAAATCACTGGTGCAAGGGCACAGGCTGGGGCCTGACTGACTGGGAGCAGCTCTGTGGGAAGGTACTCGGGGGGCACTGCGAGGCACAAGCTGACCATGAGCCAGCAGCATGCCCTGACTGCAGAGATGGCCAACAGCACCCTGGGCAGTATTCACAGGGGTACAGCCAAGACTTCGAGGGACATTTAGGGGAGGGATTACATCCCTCTGCTCAGCACTGATGAGATCTCATCGAGATACTCTGTCCAAGTTTTAGGCTCTGCAGTACAGCAAAGATAATGAGTAAGTGTTGGAACAAGTTCATAAGAGGGCCTCCAAGCTGTTTGGGGTCTGAATGACTTGCCCTGTGGGGACAGGCTGGCGAACCTGTTTGGGTCTGGAGTACTTGACATGAGGACAGCCTGAGTGAGCTGGTTTGTTCAGCCTGGAGAAGAGAAGACTAGAGGGGGTCTTACTGTTATCTACAGGTACCTATAGGGACAGTGTAGAAAAGTTGAACCAGAGTCTTCTTGAAGATATATAGTAACCTGAAAGGAAATAACAATTTGTTTCAAGGAAAATTCCGTCTGTATGTAAGCATAAAAAAAATCTTCCTTCTGAGAACAATTTCACAGTGGGATAGATTGCCCAGAGAAGTGACTGAATTTTTCATGTTGAAAATACTAAATATTCAGCTAGTCAAGGCCCTGGCTAATCTAATCTAATTTAAGGTCCACTTCTCAACAGAGAATTGAAGCAGGTGCTCTCCAGAGGTTCCCTTTAAAACTAGAGTTGCGTGATTCTAAGATTCGAAGTAGGAACATGAGAAATTCCACTTAAATATAAGACAGAAAACTTTTTCTCCATGAGGGTCATTAAACACTGGAAATGATGTCCATAGAGTCTGTGGAATCTCCATCACTGGATGTGTTTAAAACTCAACTGGATACAACCCTGAGCAACAGCTCTAACCAGACCTAGATCGAGCGGTGGGTTGGACTAGATGACTTCCAGAGGCTTTTCCAGTGTAAACAATCCTGTGATTCTAATGTTCTTCACATGATGATCACTTATTGTGGAATCAATTTTTCCTTCCTGAATTTCCATAAATGTTCAGGATTCAGCCAGAGCTACTGTAATTTCTTGACTTTTACTGTGTACCTACAGCTGTGCAGATTGAGGATGTGTGAATAGAAAGGTAATGTACTTCAGAGGCAAATACAGCTTTATTTCATACTGCTTCAATGTTCTCCATTCTGTACAAATACTAGTGTAGTTGTGGGAAATGATAAAATAATTTGTAACAATACAGATTATTAAATTAAAGAGGTGAAGAAAATTGCTTTCATTCCCTATCAGTAGAATTTGCAATTAAACTTGACATGTCTTGCAGTTTGAACATAAATTGCCAAAGAAAACAGAATTAATTACTCAGTTCCTTAATGAAGTGTACAAATGCAAGGTCAATATGCTACTAATTTTATTCATATTTGTAAGAATTATGTATTCACTGTTTCCTAATATAATAGGTTCATAATCAAATGACAAAATAAAAAAGAGAAAACTCAGGTTAAAGTTGTAGGCAATAATAATTAATAATAAAGCTTTATATGTCACCATTTTCAGTTGGTTCCTCTGTAGTCGTAGCAGATTCTTCAGGAACTACCTGTTTATGCTTATACAACACACAGAAGCAAATCAAAGGCAGCATCATTTTTACATATCTTGTTTACAAAGTAGCCCTAAACATAAAATTGATGTTACAAAACGACATTTACACCTAATAATCTCAGCATTAAATTATTGGAGAAAAAATATTGCTTAACTAGCTCAATAGCAGCCTGTCCAACTGCACAAATATAAACTTAGAATTGGTTTTTTTTCATTTTTTCCCCATCTACAATGCTATATTACAGCACCCTGCAGACAGTAAAGTATCTCTTGCTGTCACAAGTTATTGATCTCGTTTTCCTCTGAGAACCCTAACAAGTCAAACAGAGGCTTCCTGAAATATAAACCTGGAGCAGTACTTTGCAAGGGGTCCAAGTTATGAAGATATTTACTCTCCAGTGTTTAGCAGAAAAATGAAACGACATTAGTATAAATGTGTGCAGTTTCATCTGGCAAGTGTAAGTGTGGTCTAAAGCTTAGCAAGCCTGTTCAGCCAGCAAGTGGTGATACCACCTCCTCCCGCTGGATTCTCCCAAGGGTAATCCTGACCTCGTATCCTAACTTCCGGAAAAGGAGAAGGTAAAGAAACATGATGTAGCGAAATAATTCAGCTCTCTCAAGCTATGGACAGGAGATGAAGGTTTCTTTTGGCTTAATAGAGAGTTAGAAACTGCTGTCATCCCACCTCTTCCTATTTGTTTAGCATCAAAAATGTGATTTGACTCTGCATGGGAAAATGGAACCACTATGCTGGGCTGCACAGACTAGATTTTGTTGATGATCAGGAAGTGGATCTGAGGTGAGCTTGAGAGGGAAGTGTTGACATAACCTACTAACAACCTTCTGAGACAGTCATTACTTTGTTAACAACCAGCAGCATTTGTGTGGGAAGATTTTTTTTTTATATTCTTTGAACTGTGGCAAGTATAAGGACTAATTAGATAGAAATGCATAATCTCAAACAATATTATTGCATTTATTTAAAAAGATAATCTCAGATTTTTCTAACTCTGCAGTTCCATGGACAAAATTATGTACCTACTAAAATTTCTTCTGCTTTGAATGCTGCTGTGGCCCATCTGGATTCCCTCAGATCACAATCAGTTGGGAGCTCAGACAATGCAACAGTGTTGAGTAAACCTAGTATTAAAAGTGCAAGGGAAATTTTCTTTTAGCATCAAGTTGTCTTTTTTTTTTTGTTATAAACCACATAATCCTTGAAGGTAAATTATCATAAACAGCATTCAAGCTTTATTGACTCAGGAATTGTGGGCTAGATGAGTAGACAGTGAGGTGGATTGAGAACTGGCTGAATGGCAGAGCTCAGAGGGTTGTCACCAGTGGGTCTAAGTCCAGCTGGAGGCCTGTAACTAATGGTGTTCCACAGGGGTCAGTGCTGGGCCCAGTCTTGTTCAACTTATTCATCAATGACCTGGATGAAGGGACAGACTGCGCCCTCAGCAAGTTTGCTGATGACACAAAACTGGGAGGGGTGGCGGATACACCAAAAGGCTGTGCTGTCATTCAGTAAGACCTGGACAGGCTGGAGAGTTGGGGAGAGAGGAACCTGATGAAGTTCAACAAGGGAAAGTGTAGGATCCTGCCCCTGCGGAGAAACAACCAATACTGGCTTGGGGCAGACCTGCTGGAGAGCAGCTCTGTGGAGAGGGACCTGGGTGTCCTGGTGGATGACAGGTTGACCATGAGCCAGCAGTGTGCCCTGGTTGCCAAGAAGGCCAGTGGGATCCTGGGGTGCATGAAGAAGAGAGTGGCCAGCAGGTCGAGGCAAGTTCTCCTCCCCTCTGCCCTAGTGAGGCCCCATCTGGAGTATTGCGCCCAGTTCTGGACTCCCCAGTTCAAGAAAGATGAGGAACTACTGGAGAGAGTCCAGCGGAGGGCTACAAAGATGGTTATGGGACTGGAGCATCTGTCCTATGAGGAAAGGCTGAGGGAGCTGGGCTTGTTTAGCCTGGAGAAGGCTGAAAGGGGATCTTATAAATGCTTATGTATATCCCAAGGGTGGGTGTCAAGACGGTGGGGTCAGACTCTTTTCAGTGGTGCTGAGTGACAGGACAAGGGGCAACGGGCACAAGCTGAAGCATAGGAAGTTCTGTCTGAACATGAGGAAGAACTTCTTCACTCTGAGGGTGACAGAGCACTGGAACAGGCTGCCCAGAGAAGTTGTGGATTCTCCTTCTCTGGAGATATTAAAAATCCACCTGAACGAGGTCCTGTGCAACCTGCTCTAGGTGACCCTGCTTTGGCAGGGGGGTTTAACTAAATGATCCACAGAGGACCCTTCCAACACCTACCTTTCTGTGATTCTGTGATTCTATGACCCTGTTAGTGACTCCTGAGGAGAGCTACTAGTAACTGGCTGAAACCTGGACTTTGTATTGCTGATCACAGCCCTTTGAGCCTGTCAATTTAGCCAAATTTTCAACACCTTACCAAGTCCATATCTCATCTCATTTTATGGAAAAACATGTCAAAAGACTTGCCGATGTCAATGTAAATGACATCCATTGCCCTCCTCTTGTCCACAGGCCCTGTGCTTTCATCATATGAAAAAAATCAGGTTGGCCATGTACCATTTCCCTTGTCAAATTCATGCTGTCTGTTCCTAGTCACCTTTTGCTTTTCATATGTTTATAAATAAATTCAAAGAGGGTTTTGATCCACAGACTTCAGAGGGACTGGTATGAGGCTGACCAGTCTACAGTTTTCTTGGTCCTTCTCCTCAACTTCTTCAAGATGGATGTGACATTTTTTCATTTTCTAGTCACCAGAAATCTCTCCCAGTCAGCATGGCCTTTCAAAGCTGATAGTCAGCAGTCTGATACTGACATCACTCAAATAAGAAATGGAGCCCACAAAAAGTAAACGTCTGCACTTCACCACAGATTGTAGCCTAATGTAAGAATTTACGGCTAAAATGATCCAGGATTTCTGCAAGAACAACTTCAGATCCTGTAAGAATTTACTCAGCCCTCTTGCTATCAACTTTAGAGTTATTCAAGCTCCCTTTACGATCTCTTGGATCATGTTTTTAAAGGAAATACCGGCATGTAAGTCTTCTTTTGTAAGTGGGAAAAATCCACTTTTCTCTCAGCTTCATTCATGAGAGTGGAAAACCTAAATTATTCATCCACAAGTACATAAACAGTGAAAAGTTCTTTTGCCTCCACTTCCCATCCTCTGCTATGTTCTATATCCATGCATAAGTAAATATAACTATGTCTAATTTTTTGACATCAACCTCAGAGGTAAGGGAGAAAAGAAAAGAAAGAAAGGGAGAGGTAAAAGATAAATAGTCTCTTGCTCTTTCTTAGCACAAAATCACTCCTGCAAAAATGAGAACTACTTTCCTGAGAATTATCCTGTTAATTCCAAATCAGTTGTCATTTGATCAGTAGTCTGTCTTGGTATTTCTGCATGCTATGCCTTCTGCTGATTGACTGCCAACTGCTGCTCCAAAATGTCCATGTGATACAGAAGCACACTTACAACTCAATCACTAAAAAATATACATTTTTTGGTCTATCTCTAAAAATCCTGGAGTTGTTAGTTATAAAGTACTTTTGGACCTTTAAAGTTTGTACAGGTGTTAGAATGTGGCAAAAGCTTAGCAAGTATAACCAGAGTAATACAGGTCTGGCAGGAGAGTAGCATGTGTTACAATAAAGGCCACTGACCCATATGTACTGACATTGATTCTACCCTACTTAGCATCATTGACTACCAATTAATATAATGACTTTGGCAATAACCTTAACTGAACTCAAATCTTGTGTATGGGCAATCCCTCCATGTCCATCCTTACCAACCACCTGCACAGAAAGTAATTCCCTGGCAGGTTTCTTACTTGTGCCATAAGAAGTAACAGAGAGGTGAGGATAAAAAATCTTCATCTGAGGTAAATAGAAAGAGAAATGAGAGCAGTTCCTATGTGAATGCAAACAGTTACCCTTTAGATACTGTCCTTTGGTGTACTGATTAATGAGAAAGCAAGAAGTTAGCACATCATAATTTATCCATATATGAGACTAAATGTATGGTCATTAAACAAACCTGGAATAAAATAGCCACAAAGACAGGGAAGGAATAATAAAATATTTTCATATATAAATAGTATTGGAAACTATGCAGCATAAAACATAACATATATGAAAAGCTAAATGTGTTACTATTGGTACTAGCAAACAGACAAAGAATGTTCTGACACAAGACAAAGACTGCTTATTCTGTAAAAGCAGGTTAATTCTCTGAGCTGCGTCTACGCGTTTGGAAAATTGCCACAAAATACATTATCAAATTCTACGTTTTTATTCATAAAAGTTCAAGGCCATAGATTTTTTCATCCTCTTCAGTTTGCCAGGAATAGCAAATGAAGGCCAAGCAAAAAGATAGTGATGGAATCAAGAAACAATGTGAGGGAGATAGATACTAGCCTTGCAAACATCAGGAGGAATAATTCCCTGGGTTCACACTTGCCTGCTAGCAACAGAATTGTAGTAAATGTACAGGGGATTTGCTGGATACCTTTTCTTTTATTCTCACACCCAGTGAAAGCAGGTAGACAATTAACAACCATATTGCATGTCACCTCAGGTGAATAAGAGAGAGTAATAGAAGAATTAGAATCATAGAAACATAGAATGGTAAGGGTTGGAAGGGACCTTAAAGATCATCTAGTTTCAATCTCCCTGCCATGAGCAGGGATATCTTCCACTTGACCAGGTTGCTCAGAGCTCCATCCAACCTGGCCTTGAACACTGCCAGGGACGGGGCAGCCACAGCTTCTCTGGGCACCCTGTTGCAGTGTGTCACCACCCTCACAGTGAAGAATTTCTTCCTAATATGTAACCTAAATCTGCCCTATTTTAGCTTAGAGCCATTCCCCCTTGTACTGTCATTACACAACTTGTGAAAAGTCCCTGTCCATCTTTCCCATAGGCCCCCTTCAGGTACTGGAAGGCTGCTAGAAGGTCACCTGTAGCTTTCTCTTTTCCAGGCTGAACAGCCCCAACTCTCTTAGCCTGTCCTCACAGGGGAGGCACTCCAGCCCTCTGGTCATCTTCGTGGCCCTTCTCTGGACCTGCTCCAACACATCCATGTCCTTCCTATGTTGGGGGCTCCAGAGCTGGACGCAGTACTCCAGGTGGGGTCTCACGAGAGCAAAGGGGCAGAATCACCTCCCTCAACCTGCTGGCCACACTTCCCTTGTTGCAGCCCAGGATGCGGATGGCTTTCTGGGCTGCAAGCGCACATTGCCGGCTCATGTTGAGCTTTTCATCCATCAGTACCCCCAAGTTCTCCTTGGGGCTGCTCTTGAGCCACGCTCCACCCAGCCTGCACTTGTTTTTGGGATTGCCCTGACCCACTTGCAGGCCCTTGCACTTGGCCTTGCTGAACTTCATGTGGTTCACGCAGGCCCACCTCTCTAGCCTGTCAAGGTCCCTCTGAATGGCATCCCTTCCCTCCAGCGAGTCAGCCACACCACACAGCTTGGTGTCATCGGCAGACTTGCTGAGGGTGCACTCAGTCCCACTGTCTGTGTCGCCCACAAAGATATTGAACAGCACCAGCCCCAGTACCGATCCCTGAGGCACACCACTCATCACTGGTCTCCACCTGGACATCGAGTCATTGACTGCAACTCTTTGAGTGCGTCCATCGAGCCAGTTTCTTATCCAACGAGTGGTCCATCTGTCAAATCCATGTCCTTCCAGTTTAGAGACAAGGACATAATGCAGAACAGTGTCAAATGCCTTGCCTTGTACTAGATGTTAAGAAAGCCATCCTCCTTTGGAGCACCCTTGTTGCTGGTATTCTTGGAAAGGTACAGGAAAAGGTGAAGCTCCTGGGAACTTTGCTTTTGCTTTAGTTATTAAGCTCATATCTATGGTGTGCAAAGAACAATGCATAAATAACATATTAAAAAAAAGTATAAACTCAATACTTACCCCCTAATTGAATAAAGGCAAGGAACAAGCTTGTATCACCTTGTAAAATATCTGAGTAAAATGTAGTAATTTTGCTAATGATAATATGCACATCAATCCTAACACTGTTCTTCACATTTCATTTGAAACTTTGTTCAGGCTTTTCTAACCCTGACAACAGTACCATGTGATCTACATTTATGTTTAAGTAATAAACTTTCCAATGAAAACCATGAAGGGTGTTGCTGGTTTGGGGGTTTGGAAGAAAAGGCCATTGTTTTGGGGAGTACTTTTTATGGTATAGCTATTTTTAATTAATGTTTTACATCCTTATTAATTCTGGAATTACATGTGTAATTTTGACAATTTTAGGGAGAAGAATAATAATTAGAACCCACAATGAAAGCAACTCTAGCCGAGTAGTCCAGTGAAAACCACAAAATCACAAGACACTTTAATAAACCCCTATATTGGATCCATCATTTATGACCTGTATTTGCACTTAAATGTTTATAAGACATTAATTTCGGTCTCTGACGATTTGCAAAGAACTACCCACAGTAACAAACACACTAGAGAACCAATAATAGTCACCAGTGCTGGAGGAACTGCTATACGTTGGCCATAAAGTGGTATATAAGAAAAGAATAAAAACTAGAAGTGAACAGTACTGTTGACTGAAACATACTATAGCAGGCCCACGAGTTTCCAAAGGCTTTCAGCAGTAGAAATCTCAGAAAGAGGAAAAAAAATAGCAGACCCAAAACAACAAATAAAATGAAGTATATCTGCTTATGTGAGAAAAGGAACAGGAGAATAAGGAAATTGAAGGTGCAAAATCTTACCAACTGGGAGCCTGGGCGAAGACTTCCAAAAATTCTAAAGGACTTGAATGCCCAGTTCTGATTAAATCTAGGAACTGTGACCAGGTTCTTCAAGCAACTTTGAAAAGAATCTTAATATCTGATTTCACTAATTTTCTTATTTTTTTTAATTAATCAAATATAAAAACAATTCCAATTGAAAGTGCACAGCTGACTATTTGACTGAAATATTTGTCTCAAGGTAGTCAATTATAAAGAAAAACACACAAAAAAATTTTTTTTGTAGTTTCAGCGAACCAAAGTTTTTAATTTCTGAAAATTAAGTTGGATTAATTGTTTTGTCAGCGATTTTTTTTTCCCCTCACACATTGGTAATAAAGTTAATAAATATATCAGTGGTGAGGGAAAGCAAGTGACAAGACACTAAGAAATTCTACAAAACTCAAAGAAAGCAATCACATGATGAAATCTATTTTTCAAGGCCACAGTATATATTTGAGCATCCAGTTTACAAAACACCATTTTATGCTTTATTTAAGGACATTATTTGGATTATTACTGAGTATTTTATATCCCAATATTCTATGTAGACTATGAAGACTACGAAGTTTCTTCATTATCTCTAGGAATCTGGTGAGAAGCAGTGCAGATTGCTTATAAAAATTGATGATGCACTGTGATAGAAGAGGAGTAATCATATTTTTTGTGTGTGTGATACTGGACAATCCAAGTTACAGTTCCTGAAAGACTGCCTACAACCATGATGTTAGGTAAGAAAATGGAGAGTAAGGGGAAACCAGTGTTTCCCCTTCATCTGTGATCTTCCTCCATGTACCTGCTCTGTAGCTGTACTTTCCCCCATCACCTGGCTTAAACATCATGCTGGATAACACTTCATGATATTGAGACTTTGGCATCTATCTCCAATTATATTAGACAAGCTATTTTTTGTACAGTGGTATGGTTCTTTCTATTCATGTCATAGATGGAATAAGTAAAGGAGGCTACATTATCCAGTACATAGAAAGATCACAGGAAATCTACTGCAAAATTACTTGCAGGCAATCTGGTTTCGGTGATTGCGACAGATGGAAGCTAAGTCTGTCCTGAAGTTCCCTCTTTCAATTTTAATGCTTGGTATAAATTCTAATATACGTGCTAAATTGTAAACAGTAATTTGCTCCTACTCATTTCACAAATCATAGTCATAATTTGCAGTGCAACAAAAAGCAACATATTGTACAGATTTTTTTTCTTTAAGGAACTAGTAAAAAAGCTGAAAATGAAACATGTTCTGAGGCATGCAGAAATAAAAATGCAACAACTATAAACCACATTGAAATTATTTCATACAGATGACTTTGTTTCATATCACATAGTTTGCTTGCCTTCAAAAAAAAAAATCCTATTCAGCACATCTGCTTGTTCAGGTTGTACTTTCCCAATCTAGTGTGATTTATATTTGAATGAAGTTTTCAATTTTATTGAGTGACATGGAATTTAATTAGATTCTGCCTGTAAGAGGGGAGTGTCAATTATAAAAAGTAAGGCTCTGGAAAATGAGCCTAAAAACAATTTTACTGAACAGAATATGCAATTACAATCAACATCAGAGTGCTTCAATTATTGCCTCTATATTTTTATTTCTTATTTTATTTTCTCATGAAGAAATGAAGAGTCAACAACTGGACTATTAGCAGTTTGTTACTGATGACATTAGAATATTTTCTTACGTTATATGGAATAAAAGAATGGTGTTTTATTGTAATCAAATATAAAGCATCCATCTTGAAGAACTTATTATCAATAGAGCCTGAAATATTCAGGATTTGATCAATAAAAGTAATATGCAACATGTTCAATGCTGTTGTGAGGGTGTGTTACGGACTGCTTGATTGGGAAGAAGAAGTAGATGAAACTTTCTTCATACAATTGGAAGAAGTCTCACATTTGCAGGCCCTGGTCCTCATGAAGGATTTGAAGCACCCCAGTATATGTTAGAAGTACAACACAGCAAGGCAGAAGTAGTACAGGTTTCTGGAGTGCACTGATGATAACTTCCTAACACAGGTGATTAAGAAACTCATGAGGGGAGATGCTTCGCTGGACATAATACCCACAAGCAAAGAAGAAAAGGTCAGGGATGTGAAGGCTAAGAGCAGCCTTGGCTGCCATGACCATGGGACAGTGGAGTCAGGCTCCTGAGAGGAAAGAACAAAGCAAAAAGCAGGATCACATCCATGGACTTCAGAAGAGATTTATGCTTTTTCAGAGATCTGCTTGGAAAACCACCATAGGATGTGGTCCTGGAGAGAAAAGCAGCCCAGGAGAGCTGATTGGTTCTCATGGATCACCTCCTACAAGCTCAAGAATGCTCCATCATGACTTGCAGGAAATCAAGCAAAGGTGGCAGAAGGCCTGTGTGGTTAAACAAGGAACTGCTGACATCCCAAATATAAAGACAAAATGTATGAGATATGAAAGCAGGGTCAGATGATCTACAAGGAATATGGAGACACTGTCCTAGTGTGAGGACTGATAAAAAGAACATGTCACTGCTATCTTCAAGAAGGGGTAAGACAAAGAATCCCAGGAGCTACAGGCTGATCACTGAAATCCCTGGGAAGGTGTTGGAGGAAATTCTCCTGGTAATCTTTTCTAGATATATGAAGGCCAGGAAAGTCATTCGAGTAGTCAGCATGAATTTATGAAGGGTAAATCATGCTTGACCAGCCCGAGAGCCTACTATGATTAGATGACTGCTTGGTACATGAGGGGAGAGCAGCAGATATTTTTATCTCGACCTTAGTAAGGCCTTCAACCATCTCTCATAACATTCTCATTGATAAACTTATGAAGTATGGACTACATAAGTGAACAGTTAGGTGGACTGAAAACTGGGTGACCTGCGAGACTCAAAGGGCTGTGATCAGTGGAAAAGTCTAGCTTCATGCCGATTGCTACGATACTACCCAAAAGGTTGATACTGGGTCCAATATTGCTTTACATCTTCATTAATGACCTACATGATGAAATACCCTCGGCAAGGCTGTGGATGATACCATTCAGAATGACCTCAACAGGCTGGAGAAATGGCCTATATTTTGGTTTAACCTGGATAAATGCCAGATGCCCACCAAAACTGCTCTATCACTCCCCCTCCTCAGGTTACGCAGAGAAGTTGTGGATGCCCCCTCCCTGGAAGTGTTCAGGGCCAGGTTGGATGGAGCTCTGAGCAACATGGTCTAGTGGAAGATGTCCCTGCTCATGGCAGAGGGGTTGGAACCAGATGGTCTTAAAGATCCCTTCCAATCCGTAACATTCGATGATTCTACGGCTATGGCAGAGAAGTGGAAAGGACCAAAGGAAAGACCTGCAGGCTTTTTATTGTTCATGTGTTGATTTGTGATGCTGTCTTCTAAAGTCGCATCACATCAAAAAGGAGAGAAGTTCATAGATGTGCAAGTACACAAAACAGTTCCTAAGGCAACTATATGCTTGGAGTAAATCCCTTCCATATTTTATTGTGGGAGTTTCCAACTCTGGGTAGAAAATGTTCAAGCCTGAAAATGACAAAAGCATTTATATAATAATTTAAGAACTGCAGGACAAGTCAGGCTGGAAGGAACCTCAGGAGATCTCTAGCGCAACCTCCTGCCCAAAGTAGGCTCAGCTGTGAGGTCAGACCATGTTGCTCAGGGCCTTGTGCAGTATGGTCTTGAAAATCCCCACAGATGGAGACTCTACAGTCTTTCTGGTCAACATACTTCATTACTTCACTGTCTCAGGGTAAGAATGTTATTCCTAATGTACTACCTGAAACTCCCTTGCTTCAGTTTATGCCCATTGTTTCTTGCCATCACAGGATGCAGCACTGAAAATCCTGCCTCCATCCTCTTGCTAGCCCCCTCACACTGGGGCCTGGACTGGCTGCTGTTATGTCCTGCTGAGGCAATCTCTCCTCCAGGCTGAACAATCCCCAGGTCCCTTCCTTCAGAGCTGCTCCCATTCAGGAAGGCCACAGTCTATTCCCCTGCACCAATGCTTCCTGGCCACTGGCAGCACTCAGCTTTGCCCTTGATGCATTTGAAAGCTTCTGTCATCTCATTCCCCAAACTATCTAGATCTTTCTGAATGACATTTCTGCTGTTGAGTGTGTTGACTGTACACCCACATCCACACCCAGTTTGATATAATCTCCAAGCCTGATAAGAGAGTACTCCATCACATCCTCCAGACTCGTTCAGTACTCCATTTCTACCAGCTCCCTATATATGGCTCTCTGTCCCTACTTCTACAACTTGTTTTACATCCATCTTGTTGTCCATCCCTCCAGACCATAATGTCCCAACTCAGATACAAGAATATTGTGGGAGATGATATCAAAAGCCTTGCTAACGTTGAGGTAAATTATATTCACCAGTCCATAAAACAAGCCATTTTATCACAGAAGGTAATCAGGTTGGTCATAAATGTCGCATTCCTGGTACTTCTGTGCTGATTGTTTCCTGTCGCCTACTTCACCTTCCTGTGCCCAGAAATATGTTCTCAGAGGACTGACTCAATGATTTTCAAAGGGACTGAGGCAAGACTGATAGGCCTGTAGTTACCCTGCTTGAACTTTTGGTCTGCTTTGAAGATTGGCGCAAGACTTGCCTTCTTCCTGTTGCTATGGACATCCCCTGATCTCCACAACGCTTCAAAGATGATAGAGAGCACCCATTCATGGACACTGGGCAACTGTCTCAGTGCAAAAGCCTGGGAAACCTTGTTGGTGGAGTCTGAGGCAAGGAAGATACTGCATACATCAGTGTTTTCTTTGTCTATTGTGCTGAAATCATCGAGCCAATTCAGCAACAGGCCCGCTTTTTCCCACTTCAGCCTTCTATTACACATGCAGCGGTAGAAGGTCCTCTTGTTGCTTTTAACATCCCTTGCAAAAATCACCTCTGTGTGCAAATCTCCAGCTCCTTTCTTCAGGAAATGAAACACTCAGGGTAGTTGAAAACACCTCTGTTCTATCTCAGTAACAGAGAGGTACAAAAAGTTTCTATTCTATTTCCTACATTCCCCTAAATCCAGCAAATAATTTCTATGTATAAGACCCTAGAATATATCTTTGAAATTAAAAGCAGTCGTAATTTTGGCAGTCATGTAAAGCCTATGGTTGTTTGTTTGTTTGTTTGTTTGAAAATGTGAATATGTCAAAAATAAAATCTAAACATTTTCTGTTTCAGATCATTCAAAATCAGGTTCCAGTTCCAAACGTTACATTATGATTTTATTATGCTCTGGATAAGTAACTGAATCTTTAAAGTACTTTCTGCTTTGTGGAGGGGGGGGGGTGGTTTGGGTTTTTTTTCCCTTGAAGCTTCTCTTTGTTGCAAGTGTTTTGCAGCTTACTATTATTATTTTAGCAAAAAAACAGAGACCTAAAGTGGATAGCTCAATTGAATTTCTGATTTGGAGCAGACTCTACATAAATGGGTCTTCTACACTCATATGTAATGATCTTATTCCTAAATAAAGGGTGTCTGTTACAATATACTAGTCTAAATGAAGAGTTAGTTTTTGGGAATCCTAAGTGACTGTCCTGACTCCAACGTTATTGATTATGCTGCAACACTTTGTCTCTATTTTCTTTAAAACTTCCAAATGACTTAGTTTAATTCAAATAAGAACAGGACATGTTTCAAGTTGCAAGATTTTCCTCAATGAAAATCAATTTCCTACGTAATCTCTGTTTTCCTCATTTGAAAGCTGCTTTGTTGAAGGTCAGATTTTCTTTGTGTCCTTTTCAAAAAGGAGACCTCTATCTCATGTAAAGAAACTTGATCAATCTTTTTCTAGAATCCTAAAGAAAGAGGATGGATTTCACCTCATTAACATTTACAGGAACTCAAATGATTTGCTTCTAAATATAACTATCTACTGTTATAACCTCTTGATGACCTTGCTTCATGAGTAATTAAACGCTTTGTGTACACCTTATCTGCAGGTCTGTAAAGGTAGAACAGTCCTTTCTTTTGATGATGATTTAGACTTCTAAGATTTTTTTCAAGTATCAGTCAGGAATGCTAAAGCTGAAAGACTTTTTATGCAAAGCAAGGATGCTTAGAACATTCTAAAACAAAAATATGACTCTGTTTAAGATCTAGTAGAGTTAAAGAAATACATAAGATGAGGTAAATAAGATGTTCAGTGAGATTTCTACTAAAAGGTAACATCACTGTGACAAAAGCCATAGTCTTACCTACATTACCTAGCTCAAAATTAATGAACCACCAAAATTAGTAGATTAGTCAAGCCTATTAATCAACACTAAAGCTCTTCTTTTGAAAATTCCAGCTCTGGTGGTGTCTTTATCTCAGTAAAACTATGGGATAGTTAAAGTCAGCAGTCTTATCTGATTGCAGGTTCTGTAGGTACACATCTTCCTTACTTTTTATTCTAATAGTCACTAAGACCCAAGAAGAACCTGGTGACTAAGATAGTCTCCTTAAACTTAAAAAACCTAAACCAAATCAGAACAAACAAGCAAAGAAAAACCAAAAAAAAAGAAAAGGAAGAAAAAAAAGAAAAAACCCCCTGTCATTAAGATTTGTTGTTTCTTTAGCCTACTTGTTTTCAGTAATTAGGAGAATTCAGTGCTTGTTGTTTGACATCTTTCTTCCACGCATAAATATGTGCCTACAGGCTTCAAATGTCTTTTTCTGAAAACAGTCAACAAAAAAAAGCAAGACTGAAGGAAAACAGAAAACACAAAAAGAATTATCCATGTGTTAGTATTTTCTAGTGGAACCTCATGTTATATAGTTTGAAAATGTTTGAAACTACATGCCCAGAGGAAGCATATAGTTTCCGTTTGGTTCCAGTGGATATTTCCACTGGATAAAGATGAGCCAAATTCTGCAAATCTACTTGCTTTGGCTATGTGCGGCTTCCCATCTGGACTGATAGAGTGACAGAGTGACAGAACATGCTGTGGATAATAAGAAACAGATTGGAAACACTTTGCACATAAGAAGAGTTTTGCTCCTGCTGAGCTTTACTCCCTTGAAGCTAAGGGCTCCGTTGATGAGTCACATACTAGGTCTTTGTGAACATCCAAAGCTCAACTCCTGCAGGGCCCAAGTTTGGGCAAATAGCTTGAAGTTTTTCTGCATTACTCTTGTACAACTCAGATTAGAGAATATGACTTTCATATGGTACTAATTAATACTACAGAAGAGGAAATGTTCACAGGGTTTTATACAGACAATATAATTTGTATCTTCTCAAACCATGCAAAGAGAGACTGATTGCATGAACACACATAATTTCATTAACAATCACATTGTAGTGGACTATTAATAGTTGTCATTTCTGGTTCTGCTCTAATTAGCACAAATCCATGCATACCAGAGCACTGTGAAATGTAAGAGACACTCTTTCATACTCTTATATACAGGTTGCTTGTGTCTGAGAGAAAAAATAACATTAACTTTTACTTTGCAATCCCTGATTCTCTGTCCCTACTCAGTCATAAAATTCTTTCATCAAATTTAACTGTGTTGTATATTTAACAGGAAACATACAACATCCTTTTCTCCATTGCTTCTTCAGATATACTCCTTATTAACTTCTATATTCAATTTGTGGACCATTAACACCCAACTCAACTAATATTCTGTCAGCTGGAGCATATAAAAATCTACAGTTAAATTGCTTGACTACTCCTAAAATACAACAAAACTCAAATAAGAGAAGAGAGTGTGTTTATTGTATGTTTTAATGTTTTGATGTTGGTACAAATCCACATTCTGACAGGACAAAACTCCTCTTTCATAGAATCCTAGACTAGCTTGGGTTGGAGGGGACCTTTAAAGATCATCTAGTCCAATCTCCCTGGAATGAACTGGGACATCTTTCATTAGACCAGGCGGTTCAAAGCCCCAGCCTGACCCTGAACACTTCCAATGGTGGGGCATTCACAACTTCTCTGGGCAATTTGTTCCAGTGTCTCATCATCCTCATTGTATAAAATTTCTTCCTTTTGACCAATCTGAATCTACTCTCAGTTTAAAACTGTTGTCCCTTGCCCTGTCACTGTAGGCCTTGGTAAATAGTCTTTTTCTGTCTTCCTAATGAGCCCTCTTTAGATATTGAAAGACCACAGTAATGTGTCCCCGGACCCTTCTATTCCTCAGGCTGAACAGCCCTAACTCTCTCAATAACTCCAATAGTTATTGTTTTCCCTCCAATAGCTCTTGATTAGCTAATTTATTTCTTTCTCCATTAGCTGTGCAAAGGCAATTCTGCCTTAAACAAGATTTTTTTAAATTTCTGGAGTCGACCCCATCTACTAATTATCTATGGGTCTCAGCACAATGGTGGGGCTCTGTTACAAGTAACTTGTCTCATATTTTCAGGCTTCAAAGAAAATAAACATAAACAGTATATTGTAGAAACATTGTAGAGTGCAATAGTGGTAAATAAAAGCTCAAAATAGCTATAAAGGCATCCTTCTGGCCAGGCTGCTAAACATGAACATGCAGTCTGCTAGGATAATATTTCTGCACATCTAACTTAGAGTGTCTCTGGTATATGGTTGTGCTCTCAGTATCTAATGCTACATTATTCTAAACTATCGTACTGTATGTGCATGTGTGTGTGTGTGAGAACTTTCCAGTTCAATTTACCCTACGATTGCATGAAAAGTTGAGCATAGCAAAGCAAAGAGTGTGCACCAGAAATATAATTAGATGAATGACTATTCGTCTCTAAGGTAGTCACTTAAAGCAGCCTGTTCTGTACTCCTTAGGTATTCCAAATGAAAGCAGACAGCCTTTTTAAGATGGAATTAAAAAAGTAATGCATATGAAAATACAGTGATCAAGCCTCCAGAGAGTGAACTAAAAAGTACTTTGTTCATCTGCTGCATATATAATCGATTTGCACAAATCTTTGTTTACATTCCAGAATGCATTTCAGTTAGATTAAAGAAGGGAAGTAAATCACATTTAAGCATGAATCAGAAAAAAAATTTGTAAGTTCTACTAGAAAAATTTGATTTGATATAGAAGCCTTTAAAAATTAAATTCTTACTTTCATGTATGTTAATAATAGAAAGTAATAGGAAAAATTTGTAGAGTGAAGGTGGCTGTATAATCAGCTTTTCTTATTGTCCTTCCTTGTGCTTATTTGGACATGCCATATTATGGAAAGTAAATAGTTCTTGTGGTATAACTGTATTATTTTGCTATACATTTAGATTTGTCAAAGAAATACATTTATGAGGAAGCCAAAGGAATTAATTCCTCTTACCTCTTTAAAAGGGAACAGGATTCAGAAAAAGTCACACCAAAATCCTAGTCATTAGTACAAAACAGAGGAGTAGACATGGAACAGAAATAGTTTATTTGAGACAGAAGATAGGAAGATGCATTTTGAGGCAACTGTTGTTCTGAATAGGAAACTACAGATAGAGACCTCTTTATGCAACACCGTAACCACTATCCTCAAGTAAAACTGAAATATCTAAACTAGACACCAAATGTCAGTTTCTTACATCTCAGCTGAGGATACTTCAGCCTGAAGAGTTTTACAATTGATTCCTAGGATAGTTAGAATTAAATGTCTTTTAATTTAAAAGGGTCACATCTGGGAAGACCTGAAATAATGTGGGATGAACATGAGATGGAAGACGGGACGCAATTATTCCTACTTTCAGAATTGTGACATCTCAGATCTCAGAAAGGCAAAAATATCAAAGAAGAAAGGGGCAAAAGAAATTTAGAACAGTGGTGGAAAGCCTCAGTTGCTAGATATGCAGCAGAGTACTTCTTTCATCTAATGGCTTAGATTGTATTTACCTAGGTAAAATTCCACAGATTTTCAGATTGCTAAACCTATACAAATATTACTTTTCTTGCTTCATTTTTAATAAATGTTCTTTTCTTTTCCTGACTACATTTGGATTTTTCATATTTAAAAATTCACACACAGTGGTTTCTTTGCAGGGACATTTCTAAAAGGAAAACAATTCCTAACTGATATAAGGCAGGCAGAGAAAAAAAAAAAAAAAGTGATGCCTGTTCTGGAGTATTTAATTCAAATGAACATGGTTAGAAGGAACTCTGCAAACCCTTAGTATATGCCATACGAGTACAAGGATAGGCAGTTGATTCTGAATTTAGCATTTTATATTTTATTCTACAGTAATATCACTGAAAAGGTATTTTGACACTAGGAAGGTTTCTCATCTCACCCTTCTCCGGAAATTATCAAGTTAATTTTTTTTTAATTTTATTTTTTCCTTTGAGTTAACTTATTTCAGGTATTACTGGCTTTATCGGCGGTCTTGACTGTAATAGCCTTCTCTAATCACTGCTGCACGTAATGACTGGGGACTCCTTGCACTCAGTGGACTTGAATGATATAGTTCACAGAGGTTGAAAGACAGGTTGAGAAGTATTTTAACACGTATTTTCTCTCTTCTGCTTCTACTACTATTTGAATTATTTTGAATATTTTATTGATAAATTGGGTTTACATTTAATCCCTAATAAAGAGGGATTAAACTAAAAAATGCTATGGTCACCTTGTCTGATTATTTAATGTGCAAAGATCTGAGTTTTCAGGCCTTATTACACCCGGGATGCTGCAAGATTGAAAGAAGCAGTATTCTCTGAAGACATCGCCTGTTCAGACTGTTCTTCTTTGGTAGTTCTTTAAGGAAGAGTGTAAATACTTAGTTCTGAGAAAGAGAAGAATATTATTCAGACAAAAATTACTGCAGTGTGAGTTTCTTTGTAGACGAGACTTAAGTATTTTATTAGCAATGCCAGTGCTGGACAGACTCATTTAATGAACTGAAGGTAACAACAAGGCTTTCATTTTGTATAAATAGCAGTGGTGCAGTCTCGTATAAACGTATAACACTTTCAGTGTTGGGGTGGCTGTTTTTTTAAAATACTTTGATACATTCATTTGCTTTATTTAATTAGTTTAATATTAATCAATATAATATATTGTAACACTAATATATAAACTGCACACACTCAGAAGTTTCTCAGTTTTGCCTGTCAAATATGAAGAACCACTATAGATCTGATTCAGTATTGAGAGAAACAGGTAATATATAAAACCATTTACTATTTGCCTAATATGATTGCTTTTTTTGTAACTGTATGTTCTAAACGCTGAGTGGAAGAAGGTTAAAGAAGTATGATGAAAACTGAATACTGGACACATTTTGCTCATGTTACAGCTATTTTGTTCATACTACGATCCTTTCTGGAGTTCTCAGCTGAGGTTGGTATTCCTTATATTTGAAGTACCATATACATATATAATTTATCATCCTTTGCCTGCAACATTTGCTGTGTGAGGATACTAAGCTGAAAAATTAAGAAAAAGAATGGGGTTTTCATTCTTACTACCATGGGAAAAAAGATACACTGATATCCTGATATGCTACAGGTCATATATGGAATCTATAGAAGAACTGAGAAATAAATCCAGATGTGCCTCATTTTCACCCAGACTTACAATTACTGAAATTTTTCAGAAACTCTTTAGTGAAATTGGGTTTTAGGGGGGTTTCTTGGGTCTTTTTTTAATGAAAAATATCAGTCCATTGAAGCTGAAATCTTGCATTATTGAGATGAATTTATAGCAATAAGCAAGCACACTTCTCTCAGAAGTCTGGCTGCTGCCATGCTGGGTTCCTGTAGGAGTCTGCCTTGCTTTCTGTCAGCTCACTTCATAGCTTTTGGACTTGACAGTTCTGTCTCATATTAAGGTCTGCGTTGCACATTTGATCGCAGAAACCATGCTGTACCTCAGGGTTTCCAGGTTCCCTGCTAGTGGGAAACACTGCATATGTGATAAACTTGTGTTCTGACCTGGAAGGTTACTGAAGAGACTGACCATAAACAAAGATCAGATCTGAAAAATGACTGAATTTAAGGGGACTTGAAGGGGAAAATGGGAATCCAGCCCTCTGTTTTGGCATTGTTGGAACCATCAGAGTCCATTCGAGCCACCACATGAGTGTATGATTTTATTTCTAGCACTACATGTTTTGATCACCAGTATTTTAGCCAGCTTGAATGTTATTATAGATGTATTTAGATATTTCCTCTGTTTTTCAATCTTAAAATAATATTTTTGTATTGAACATACAGAGTCTAAATTATATTGTACAATTTTTGTATACCAGGAGTTTCTTTACACTATAGAAATAGCAGTTAAACTAGTTAGGCCAAAGACTAGAAACAGATGGCATATGAGTAAACCAGATTTCCAGCACCTGAGCCTGTGCATTCAGTACTAGCTTAGATTTTTTTACATCCCATTTCTAAGTACAGATACAATTGTAGGCCCTATCGCATGCACAAACTGTCTTTAAATGGTTTGTAGGGTTTTCTTATTGGGGCGAGGCCCCTTTTATTTGCCAACTGATGTTCTTTTATCAAATGTTCAAGTATTTATTTCAGCAAACAATGCAGTTTGGGACTTATTCTCACTGTTTTTTCTGACAATGGAGGATATTCAGTACATTTAACCTCACAACATCTACATGAGTTATGGAAACAGATATATCTTCTTGGGCTATTTTTTTTTTAATTCAATGGTGCAAATGAGGAATTGAGATCCTGAGTAATGCAAAAGACTAAAGCCATAGTAGCATGTCTTTTTCACTCATAGCAGCTAGACATCTGGCTACACATAAGCTGTACATATAAGCATTTGACATATGTAGAATCTAAAATTACAATTTGTAGTTGTGAATTATAAATCTACCTTAACTACCCAGTGCATGAAGACTAGTTTCAATATTGTGATGGAAATCACAAAAATCACTAATCTGGACACAAAGCTACCTGAGGCCCTGGTTAGCATAAACTACACTAGAGGTAACCCACAGGGGGCATGTGCCATCTCTTGTCCTTAAGCATCACATCCTGGCATCAGGATAGCGCCAATGATGGATTGGTGTAGATAGCCTGGAAGTGTTTCCCGGAGGTAAGTGTTTAATTTATTCCTTTTGGTAATGGAGGAATGGTAGGTAGGAAGGCAAAAAAAAATTGGAAATATTATATTTCTGTTGCATAATGTAACTACGTTTCTTGCTTCTAAGAAAATAATCTGTGTTTATGTCCCTCCAAGCTTATATCCATTTATGGATTTTTAGCCAATTACTTCATAATTTAAAAGTCTAGAAGAAATCTTGAGATCACAAACAAGAGTCTCATTCTTATTCCTCTGAGAGAGTAAAGCAAGAACTGGACAAAAGGATTTGTTCTACATTTTTCTTTTCTTTCACTGCTTCCAAGAATTTCAGTTCTTCACTGCACAGCAGGCTGGCAGAAGAAAGCCTCCAGCTCTCTCACTGTCTTTTTGCCAAGTTATCAGGGTACTCTTACTGATGATCAAGGAAGGTCAGACTACTCTTAGGCTGAAATGGAGCAAACCCCTAGATATCAGCTTCTTAAATGAGACTATTATGTAGGATCTGGAGGCTTATTCTATCTTGAAAGCACCTGTAGCTTCTGTGATTTGTGTGAAGAAAATTGCTGCTCCTGTGAATTGCACGTCTCCACTACTGTCTGGTTGCAGGAAATTTTGGTAGAGAAATGCCTGTTCTGAGGGATTCTGAGGGATTTTGCATGGAGATAGTTGCCAAATTTTTCAGCTAGATGATGTTATCAGCCTTTCTAATTACTCAGAGAAGACAAATGTTACCTAGCGAAAACAGTGCCTACTAAGACTAACTGGGAATTTTAATGAGCAATAATATTTGCCTTAGACTCCTCATTTTATGAGACGAATCACAGGACTATTCTTCTTGTTTTGATGTATTAATTCACTTGGTATGTAGACAGCAAAGGTCGGGGGGGTGTAAATTTTTTGTTTTCCTCATCCTTGGCTGAACGGTTTAAATATAATGAACTTGAGTAAGTGCATATAAATCTCTTTCAAGATCTAATTCCTTCTCAATGGAGAGAATAAAGAGAGAATGGAAAAAGAAGTTAAGTTTAAAAAAATTAAGAATTATAACAATGGTAGGTTTATTATGACCCTTGCCTTACACTAGCAAGGAAGGTAACTGTTCTTTTAAATGGTCGTTAAATATCTGTCTGGTACTCTTTCCTTTCCTTTTCCTCTTCCTAATATGACTTCTCATCTCTAAAGTCTTTCAAAAAAGAAAAATATTTTTTCAGAAAAGCTAAACATCTACTAGGAAAGGAAAGACACCTTTTGCGCTAGACAGTGGCTAAATACTAGCAGAAAAACACTTCCAGGGTTAGGGAAGAAAAAGCAAAAGAGAAGTTCAAATGCTCTAACTCTAAAGACGGAAGAGGAGACACAGAAAGCAGAACTGCATTAACCCAAATTCCCAGGATGTGAAGGAGTTGAGAGGTGGAGGCTGCCTCATTGAATATCCCATTTTGCTCCAAGAGAAAAACAGTCTGGAGCAGGAAATTCTGAAAGAGAATTAATATTCCTCTCTTACGAAGAAGATGTATTAATAGATTAAGAAGTAGAGATGTCCTTTTCTTGAAGGAAAATGGGTACAGAAACTGCAGAGGCCTGTATGGAGAAAAAAAAATACTAGTTAAATGATATCTGATCCTGGGGACTTCATAGTATTTAATTCGCAAATATATAGGGGAAGTGTTTCTCTCTTCTGCAGAGAATTTTCAAAACATTTTCTCCAGTTTTGTAGGTTGTAAAAGTGAAAGGGATTTTCCGTCTCAGAGCTTCCCACCCCAAACAGCATGGGAAGGAGAAGGCAAGGTAGAGAACTTTGTTTTGTGAGGGAAGCAGGCGACATAAATCACCAAATGCATATATCAGAACAGACATGGTCTTAACTGTAGAATTTTTGGAAAACAGACTTCAAATTAATTTGTTTGAACCTTGTGTTAAGCAAATATGTCATAAAGTTATTATGAAATAGTCAGATGAGCACTTAATTATATTAGTATTGGGTTAGAAACAGTTCAATTATGAGGGCATGTCAGAATTTATTCTACTGTGATCCCTTTTTATTGATATATGGTTGGGAGTTGAATAAGAACATTAATAGTTAAAAATTATTCAGAAAAGGGAAAATCATTGGAAAATAGTGTTTAGGCAAGCAGATTGCAAAGAAAAGTTTTAAATCCTTAAATGTAACTCCTGAACCAGTATATAAGGATGTTATGTTGTTATTCATACGTTACTCTACCACTGCCAGTTATAGACTGGATACACAGACAGAACAATCCAACAGAAGAACGCATGTTCTAAGCCTTTAGATAAAAGAGTTTACCATATATGGTATAAAATATGAAACAGGCTTTTCACTTGTAGTGCAATTGACTTCCACTTGATCACTTCTGAAAATCTGGAAAAGCGCATCCTGCAGTAACTGTCAGTTTTGCAGATTTTCATCTCAATTTCATTCAGATACCTACAATAATAAAATGCAAGGATGGTCCCAGACTGAAAGTGATTTTTTATTTTTCTAGAATGTTGTGTCACAAATCATGTGTTGGGTTTCTGGCTTTTCATTAGCTGCATGTTCCTGTGAATTGACTGAAGACCTATTGAGTGCAACATCTGTAGTCAGAGTTGAATTGTTACTTTAATAGTCTCAAAAAAAAATTAATAGTTGTCTGTAGAAGTGTATGCAGCTGTAGGCAGACATGTCAGCTTGGAAATGAATTCCAAACCTTCAGAAAGGTTTGTGTCTGACAAATACAAGAGGGCTATTTTTGCTTCATTTATTTTATTTGATTTTCTCTACTGCACTTTATCCTCCTGTTTACGGTCTATCTGAAAATGTGTATTTAAGTAAACGTCTACTGAGGATATTTCAAATCACAATTTCTGTAAGGAATATGTTAACATATTATCAGTGCATATACTGATTCTTCTTTTTCACGGTTACTTGAACTGAAGTTCTGTAAATTGACAAATGTACTCTAGAAAAAGGCTCATATTTTCTGAGCAGTACCAGAATCTTCCAACAACTTCGCTGAAAGGGAATCCTGCCCTGCTTTGTTTCCTGCGCTGCTTCAAAGCCCATGTGCATCAGCTGTAAATACCTAAGTCAGAAACCTGACAATACATGGTATTTTAAAGACATGTAGCCTCACCTGCTTCAGTGCAGATGCTGGTAAAATTTTAATTTTCCTGATCTGCAGTCATTGAGATGGTCACCCTTGTAGGTCCTCTAAAACAAAATGTGTCTGTCAAACATCTCACAACAGCACCGTATAGCCAGGTTATACTCCGAGAATAACAAAGCTTAATGAATCTTCTCATGCTGTCCTTCCCAGAAACCAGCACTGCTGCTACCATATCATAGTCTTACCACTCTTTCACTGAATAACATGCAGTTTATGTAAGATCACTTTCCAGTCTCTGGATTCAGTGTCTTTGCTTGGATAATTGGCCTTTGACATACAGAATTTGCTAGCAGCAGCTGAAGAACTAGTGGCATTCAGGCTTAAAGTGGTCATGATAGTTTTCAAGGAAGGATTGTTTTTATTATTTTTTTTTAAATGAGCTTTGTATCCATTGCATGCTCTTAATCTGCTTCTCAGTTTACCCTAGAAGAGTTTTTAATACTCTTGCTTTGAATTTCAAATAATCAGCTATTCTGAAATATATTAATCTCACATGCCTAATTTTTACTCCTTTAAGTTTCCCATTCGGTTTCGTAGGAAAGCCTCTAAGATTTCAGAGATTTCATAACGCAAATTTTGGAGTTCAGCAACAGAAAGATATATCCAGATCCTTCAGTCTTTCAAGGTCAGCAGCTATAATGTTAATCATTTTTTGACTGAAAGAGATTTAAAACTGATTGCTTTGTGAATAGTCACTGCCCTGTGCTCCTTCCTGTACTAGAAAGCAAATGACTTCATGTGGCTGTTTCAATCAAAATATCAACTATCTCCACAAATTTCTAAAGCTGACTAAAAAGCTTTGAAATTATGATGGAAAAGATGGAGACAAGGTAGTTGTAACATCCGTCATTTATAAACACACAACATGACAAGAGTTCTACCCAGAACACAAGCCAGCATTTGGTGATACTTTCACAAGTATGTTGCTGCCAAAACGGTAGACAAATATCCATTCTGCTCTTTAAATGTACTTCCCAGGACCTCCGGTGGCTCTCCTGAGCAGATTAGTTGTACCATGGTGAGAATGTATTTATTTCCATAGATTTAGAAGCTCCAGTGGCTTGTCTTTGACAGAAGATGTCAATGACTCATCCAACTTACTAGAAGAACTCAGGCTTGTTTCTATGTCAGTAATGCCATTAGTGTCTCAAGATGAAAGCCAAATTGATCGTTTGGTATTAACTGAGAGGGTGCAGAACTAAGCCACTTAGTGAGAAAGATATTTAAATTTGAAAGACTTTAAATACATTTTACTTCAAAGCAGTCAGCACTGCCTGTGTAAATTCAAATTCTGCAAATGTTTTCTGAAACTAATAGGTCTCTAACTACAATACATTGGATTCAGATTCAAATAACACCGAGATCTATGTTAAATCTATATATACCAAAAAGAAAAGTCATTATTTAGTCTCAAAAAAAAATGTGGACTGTCAGTGGAAAATTTTCCGTCAGGGTTAATTATATTATAACTGTCACAGCTGTTTTAATAGTAAATATTTTAGGGTTTGATTTTTGCATTTTTTTCCCCTTTTATTACTTTCGAATATTTTCATCACAAATCATAATAATTTTGTCTCTTTGTTCGAATGTGTCTTGAATTATCTCTTTTTAAGTATGTGGAAAATTATCTAGTTATGCTAAGGTTTCCTCCCAGTTGACTGAAAGATGTGGGAGATAAAATCACGTTTTAGTTCTGGTCTTAATTGCTGAAAAAAATGGTGGTTAAGATTTTGACAATGACCATGGCAAAGAAAATACAGGCAAACCAATAACTGTTTTTCTGAAATTCACTTTAATATTTTAAATTGAAAGCACACATTGCAAAAATGGTCATTAGGTATGTTTCACCTGAAAATGAGTAAATTTACGAAGTGAGCAGAATGCTTGCTTCCACTCTGCTGTTCCAGACTACTGTTTTATTCTGCTTTCTTTGTATAAGACTGCATTTTCTCCTTAGTCTGCAAATTATTCTAAGCAATCATTGTCTTCTCTTCTATGTTTGTGCAGTGGTCAGCGTGTTGGGGCCCTGTTTTAAGTTGGTCCAAAGAGTATGCTGTAAAAACCAAGTGGCTTTTTTTCCTTCTGCCAGTGGTTTGAAAGAACCCATCAGCTCTAATAGATTTAACTCTGCATTGAGATAGTTGTTTTGCCACAACAGGATAAAAACATGATGATCAAACATGATTAAAAGTTGCTGTAATTGTATGTCATATACCAAACAGCAGGTACAATTGGCAGAGATTTTCCTGCATTACTTAAGTTCTACTGTGTCAATAATTTCAGATCAAGTATACCATTGACAATTTTAATTGATTTTATCTTTGAAAGGTCTGAAGGCTATTAAAATCCTGGCATAACATCACCTTTTAGTACTGACTTCATTAGGGCCAGAATCTTACCTTACATTTGTATGCCCTTGCATGAATAATTTAGTGCCCTCATTCTTGAAATACAGTGGTGTCTTGACGTTAAAATTTCATCATTAGCACTAATATTGCTCCTTCCAGTAATTCATCATTTCACCAAATGTAGGATCAAAAGTGCTAATTTACTTTCAAATACTAAAATAATTAATCAAAAAATTGTAATTTGGTATGTTGTTAAAATGTTGATGAATATATGATTGCAGCTTCTGTGGCACTGAAAAGCTTGATGTGGTCTTCTATAGAATCACAGAATCATAGGATGGTAAGGGTTGGAAGGGACCATATAGGTCATCTAGTTCCAATCCCCCCGCTATGGGCAGTGACACCTTCCAATGGACCAGGTTGCTCAAAGCCCCATCCAACCTGGCCTTGAACACTTTCAAGATAGGGGGCATCCACAACTTCTCTGGGCAACCTCTTCCAGTGCCTCACCACCCTCAGAGTAAAGACTTTCTTTCTTATGTCTAATTTAAATCTACCCTCTTTCAGTTTAAACTCATTGCCCCTTGTGCTATCCCTATATGCCCTTGTAAAAAGTCCCTCTCCAGCTTTCTTGTGCGCCACCTTCAGGTACTGG
The DNA here is from genome assembly GCF_030867145.1 of Opisthocomus hoazin. Lineage (NCBI taxonomy): Eukaryota > Metazoa > Chordata > Aves > Opisthocomiformes > Opisthocomidae > Opisthocomus > Opisthocomus hoazin. Next base: position 102,901,322 of record NC_134416.1, read on the forward strand.
AAGGCTGCTGCACAATCTGCCTGAAGCCACAGGCTTAACATCCCCAACTCTCTCAGCCTTTCCTCATAGGAGAGGTGCTCTATGCCTCTGATCATTTTTGTGGCCCTCCTCTGGACCCGCTCCAACAGGTCCATGACTTTCCTGTGTTGAGAGCTTCAGACCTGGACACAGTACTCCAGGTGGGGTCTCAGCAAAGCAGAGTAGAGGGGCAGAATCACCTCCCTCAACCTGCTGGCCACGCTTCCCTTGATGCAGCCCAGGATGTGGATGGCCTTCTGGGCTGAGAGCACACGCTGCTGGTTCATGTTGAGCTTCTCATCCACCAGTAGCCCGAAGTCCTTCTCCTCAGGGCTGCTCTCAATCCATTCTCTGCCCAGCCTGCATTTGTCCTTGGGATTTCCCTGACCCATGTGCAGGACCTCGCCCTTGGCCTTGTTGACCTTCATGAAGTTCATACAGGCTTACCCTTCAAGCCTGTCAAGGTCCTTCCGGATGACATCCCTTCCCTCCAGTGTGTCGACCGCACCACACAGCTTGGTGTCATCAACAAACTTTCAGGGGGTGCACTCAGTCCCACTGTCCATGTTGCCAATGAAGCTATTTAACAATGCCAGTCCCAGTACCAGCCCCTGAGGTATGCTACTTGTCACTGGTCTCCACTTGGACATTGAGCTCAACTGCTATGAACTAGTAGACTGTAAATAACAAGATTCAGTCAAATCTAATGAAATAAGAAAAATTGTGAAAGAGAAAATTAGTCCCACAGGTTCTTGTGGTTCATCAAGAAAACTGGAATAAGAGAGGACTTCTAGTACTAGTGGCACATTTACCCATGTTGCAAGGGGCCCCATCCAGGCCAGAACATTGCCTTAGGGTCATAAGATAGAACTATTGTAAAAATACAGTCTGGTTACTAACCTAAAAAAGGAAGTTACAACAATGAACAGTCACAGGACCAAACAGAGCCACAGGCTAAGTACATAATTCCCTGTTTTTGCTGAATAGGAAATGCACAAATGCGAGCCTAAAATTCTTGCAAGATCATGCTCAGTTGCACTTATTTGTTTCCAGCCCAAGTTATGTTCCATCCTGCAGCAGAGAGACAGATAATTTGGTAGATATTCTAACCCGAGGCAAGGGTCTCATAGGAGGGTAGTGGCTGACTTGTTCTCTAGCAGTGTGTTGGGAATGACATTAGTGACAGTGAGTGGAAACATTTCTTAGCTGAACTAACTTGGAGTGACTTGTGTTCTTACTGAGTATAATAATGGATATTACTTGAAACACACACTTGGGTAAGCACACAGCTTAGCCCATTTCACTGCTGTTCCATTGTCAGAACTTATCATATCCTTACTTATAAACCCTTTCTTTAAAGTGCACATTTTCAGTCACCCACTACAACAACATTTTTTTTTAAATACAGCTTTGTTTACTTTATACACATACGCAAATGTATTTTGTGCTACTTACGTAATTTATTTTTATAATGTGAGGTCTTTGCAGATACATTCTTGCAACGAAAGTTTAGATTAATTTCAATTTTTCAGTCTCATAGCTTACTGTTCTAAAAGGAAGAAGTCAGCATCATGACAAATAGAGGTTTTACTTGATTTTGCTTATGTATTTGGGGATTTTTGTTTGGTTTTGATTTGTTTGCCATTTACTTCTTTGATTGTAGAGCTGATTCATGCTTATTAAGAGGGGAAACAAAAGGCAAAAAACACTCAATGACTGTTCTTGCCAATGATACATCATTTGATCCAAGTAAAACTGTATACGTGCCAGTGCTTCAACTGTCAATGACTTACTAAGAAATTTAATTTTCTTTTTATCTTCAGACTTCATACTATTTTTTTTTCAAATAAATAATGTGCAGCTACATCAATTTTCAGCTAAAACATAGTAATGAGCTTCTGTTATCCTCCTTGCATTTAGAAAATGTAATTTAGTCTATTTTCTAGCTCATTTTTTGTTGCTTTAAAGCCCTTTTGTAAAAGCTACAGGATCAACATCCTTGCTGATACAATCATCACTACAAGTACTTATGTGCCTCTCATTTCCGTATGTATTACTACAGTATACTTTCTGCAGGGCTAAAAGTAAGCTGAGTTGTCAGCTTCAGCTAGTACACAAAAATTCACACTAAGTTCAAGCATCTTTCTGAAATGGATCTGTAAGGAGGACAGACTCCCTAAATTGTCATTATAGCCTCCCAGTAAACAATTCAGAGGCTAGTTTCCCACACTACAGCTCATTTTCCACAGCCTCCCACCAGGTAATGAGCTTTAGATAAACTCTCTAGTAGGAGCTGCAGAGTTCAGTAGCTGCTGGCCTTTCTAATATCACATCTAGATGCTTTTTGCTAGTATGTTTACGGGTTAAATGCACTGAAGCCCATTCTTTCAAGCTGTCACCTACTCTCATGGAATGGAACAGGAGGAGGGAGGACACACAGAGTCATATGGAAGGGGAGGTTGGAAAGGAGCCCTGGAAGTCACCTGCACAAAGCAAGACTCACCTAAAATTTAAATGAGGTTGCTCGGCCCCTTGACCAACTTTCAAACATATGCAAGGATGGAGATTGTAAAACATCTCTGGGCAAGCTGCTCCAGTGCTTAACTCTCATTACAAAATATTTCCCTCCTGTTTAGTTGGAATTTGCCTTACTGCAACTTGAAACAGCTACCTCTTGTCCTTTCAGAGTATACCTCTGAGACTCTGCCTTTTCCGTTCACCTCCCTAGGTAGTTGAAGGCAGCCACTCAGTCCCTCCCAGACCTCTTTTATCCAGACTAAACAAACACACTTCCACTAGACTCTCCTATACCAGGTGCTCCAGACCCCCATTACCCCGGTGGCTCTCCACTGCACTCTCTCCCATTTATTTGCCCGTTTTCTGCATGAGGGGAACTTTCCCCTTGACCTGCTAGCTATGCTCGCTATGTATCAGTGACAGGGCTGCAACATTAGACCACAGTTTTGGAGCGTGTAACCAGCAGGGCACTTTTGAGCTTGGACAGCTTGGCACATGCACTGGGGACTGTAGAGTCCATCCTCACCAGCATTTTACAAACGTTGCACAAGATATGTTTACCGTTCTGTATTGAAAGTGGTGCACAATAGTAGTAAAACAGGTTTAAGACAACAATATCATGACATGCAAAAGGTTTCTATAGGTTGATTTTTAGGGTGCCCTTTTTCCCAATTACCTCTTAAAGATATTACAGATGCCTAGAGGCTTTCATGGACCTTTACCATGGCCTTCCATGGGGATTTCACTGTCTGTACTCAACCTCACACAAATTAGACATGTCACAAACTGAGCTGAGCATTTAAATGCGTGTGTAGGAGAAATTTGGAAGGTAACAATAGATTACAAGGGACATTTTTCTGCTTTCAAACATGCAACAAATAAATATAGTCTTATTAGTATTATCTTAATCAGTATTATCTTAATGATGAATAACACATATTGTTCTTTTTAATAAAATATTGTTCTCTTTATCTTCTATTGATTATGTGTGCTTATGTATGCACACACACAAAGATATTAGTCTGCTCTAAAATTTTCTATTGATATCTCCATCAGTTAAAATGTATTGAAGCTACTACTGCCACAGACTCTTATTGGGGCAATGCACCTCAAAGATGTTATCTTTTTGCCACTATACCACATTCATTTCCAGTCAGTAGGTGACTGGCTAACTGTATAGACATGTTTTGGCAAGTGGAGTCATGAAGTGGGAGAGAAACCATGGCATGAAATTGCAAATGGGTTGTATTTCAGTTTAGCCATGGATTGGAACAGGGCAAGAGGAAAGAGGCAGGAAGATGAGTGTGGAGTAAAATGTGTGAAATTACATAGCTCTGAAATTTGGCAGGTCTCCAAGCTGCTTGGTAGACAGCCACAAGGCAGAAAACCTTTGGGAGCTTGAGGCCAGCTATAAATGTAATATAGACCAAAAAGAGGAATAGGGAAAATAAATTTCTCTATTAAACCAGCCAACAGGAGATAACTGTTTGTTTGGAGCCTTAAGTAAAAGTATCTATAAATGTTCCAAATATTCATGGAACGCAGTATTTTATTTTAAAGTTTCCTAACTTTTTTCTGACAGGTTTATTCATTTACTCACAGTTACAATGATCATCCTGAATGAGTCTTCAAATAACCTGTATAGCTAGGAAGGTTTCTCCTCGGCCAGCCACACTGACATAGAACCAAGTCTACTATAAGCAGATCTCAATAATCACTCTTATTTATCTATTAAGGGTTATACTGTTTATATAAGAAGATTCTAATTTATTTTATTCCCACCCTTTTGGCTGCTGAACAACACAAGAGAGACATTACCTTTCTTAAAAGCAGAATTTGCACTAGCTTGTTCTAGTCCTGGAATAACTTTGCTGAAGTCAAAAATGTCTCTTCTTTTACATCTGTGTTCTTTATGTCAGTCTGTACATGTAATTAGACAAAAAAAATCAGCATCACACAGTAACAAAAAGATTGAAAAAGACATTTTTGTTTGTTCTAGCATTTTTATTTCCCCAAAAAATTGCTCACAGAAAGTTTCAATAACTCAGTAAGTCTCAAACTTACTGTATCCGTAAGTTTGCTTACTGAAAAACAAACAAACTTAAAAAATCATTGCATTCAGCTGTTCATCCCTGAAATGTTGCACAAGCTTGCATTATATTTGACATGTAATTTAGCATTAATGTAGCATCTGTTACATAACACAGCATGACTGGCAGTGCTCAGCAGAAGAGGTCAGAATTGTTAAATCAACCAGAGCTTTCATTAAAGAGCCTACTTCAGCAGAACTGGGTGAGGGGATCTGTTTTGGGTTTTTTTTCTGAAGGTTCTGCTGTCCAGATGAAGAAAAGAATTAGACAGCAGTAACATGATTTTCATTGAAGAACCAAAAAGTATTTGACAGGGATGTTTTTTGACACCTATGGGCATATGAGGAACTGCCAGCACTGCAATTTAGAGTGGTCTAAACTCTTAGATTGTGTACTGCCCAGTTAAAATAATTTCTTGGGTCAACTTGCTGTAGTGTACAATCTACAGTTCAATGTAAGCTTTCACTTGAACAGAATAGTTTTTTCTTCTTTCTTTTGGAGAGGTAATGCAGTCAGGTGTCTTCCAGCCAAAGCTAATAGAAAACTCCCTCTGGTAAGACAGTATCACTCACATGGGTAAAGATTTTTCATCCATTCACTTACAAACTTCACTTCACTTGACAGTGGACTTAAAAACCCAGCTGGTGATTTTTAACCACTGCCATTATATGGGGGGATTTTTCTTTACATAAAAAAAGTTAAGAATTCTACTTTATATGCTAATGAAACACATTTTTAAAATCTGAAAATCTCTTGTGCTTCCTTGAGGAGCTCACTTTAAGGAACAAATGAAGCCATATCCACCTCAAAGCTCTGGCTGACTCAAGGACCTGTCACAACAAACCAGTATTGCTTCCACATTTGCACACATTGCCACTTTTTTTATTCTTGTAAAAGTGGAAAGAAAAATCTGCATGAATTAAATGGTAAGATTGCCAGGTTAAATTCAGAAAGGTACGCTTTCATTCTTGTGACTCCTTTGATCATTCTGAAATGCATAGACTGGTCTGGTTGGCCTTATTAGGTCTAGATTATTTATATAGGTATTTCTCATATTGCTCTTGCAATTTCATCGTGATAGTCTCAAGTTAAAAACACAGATGTTTAATTACATGAACCTTTCAGGTGTAGCTTGTTTGATGGTAAAGGGGTGTTTTAATCTTTAAAGTGGTAGAGAAAATGTTGAAAATCTGGAAAAGATACAAAAAGCTTGATTTGTTTATAAACAATAAAGATTTGATGGACTGAATTTTCGGTTTCTGAATGAAGGTTTTAGAATTGCAGGATGTTGCATGTTGGAAGTTTTTGTTGATACTATGAAATTTTAGGCTTCTGTGTGAAGTAGGCTTTTTGTTTCTAACATTTCAGGAGTGGTATGGATAAAGAAAAGGTGTGTAGGAAAGTATTTATTTTCAGAGGGAAAAGAATGACCCTTCAAATTGATTAGTACATGAAATTCACTGTGTTTCAAAGCACTTTGCTGATTCTTTTTGCCACATCTTGAAGCCCGAATCAATAGTTATTATAATTTCATAAGTGGAAGAAAAAGAAAAGGTTTAGGTTTCTAGAGGTACATAGAACAGTAAATACATTTTGAAAGAAAGGCAAGATTTCTATCTTGTTTCTTGGGGGGAGAGGGAGTTTAATCAACTGTTTTTGTCAGCATTCACTCTGCTGAAAACTTTCATAGAAATTGAAGTTTCTCACTGCATCACAGTAACATGACTAAGCCTCTAAGAAAAGCAGATTTTGAGACACTACATTTTATATCAAATACTGCTTACATGGTTTCACTTTTAGCACTGTGACATTATGAAGAACCTCACTCTTCCTTTGGCTTCCATAAAGGTTTTGACATCTAACTCCATCTGTGTATGCTACCAAAAGGAACAGACAACTGGAGCTTGAAGAGGGCCAAACTGTTGAAAGGTAGGTGTTTAGTCCTGTTTTAAGTTTCTCGTATTTCACATGAGTTGCAAGAACAGAGGGAAGAAGAAGTTGTTGAACTGCAATCCTTAGCCTTGTTAGCAAACTTTAGAAGAGTTTCTTTCCAGTATAATTTAGTAGATATTTAATAACAGTACTACTTTCCTGAACTCTTCTTCAGTGCCCTTCCTGAGCTATTGCATCTTGCTGCTGTCGCGAGTCCTTGCTTGTCAGTCAAATTGCCTACCATAGTCTGGCATCACTATTTATAGTTGGAGGAGTATCTGGTACTTTGCATGAGGTATTACATTAGCATAAATTATTGCTAGCTAGTGGTGACATTCACCTTGGATATGACACATCATGATGTCATTTGCTATCCGAGGTACATGCAGTCTGTCAGATGAAGCCAGTTAGCATCTGGTGATCCCAAAAAGATGGAAATTTCCAAATCCTGTTAAGCCAAATGAATCTCCAATCAAAATATAAAGTAGACAAAATTCAGTTTGTTTCCTGACATTCTGAAAAGCTTGATTAATTCTTCATCTTTTGCACCATATTTTAAACTGAATATAAAAGCACTTAACACCATTTTCAGTAAGAAATAAATAAATATTTAATAAGCACAACATAGGAGTATATACTCAAGTTAGTGAAAAGTATATCAGTTTGTGATCCTCTAATACAGCACTGATTCTGCAGAAACTGCCACTGCACATGCTTTTTTATTCCCAAGGAAAAGTCCTGCTTCTTTGCTCATCTTTCACTAACTAGTAAACTGTCCCACTGCATGTGCCATTGTTTACAGACCTTTTTTATGAAGTTCTCATCCACAAGATCCATAAACATTTCCCAAAATAAACTGAAGTAGCTTCTGATTTCTTTACAGAGTACTTATATACTAAATGCCAGTTTGCAAGGCACTTCTCTGAGTAATAATCTCCAGGAACATCAACTACTGAAAGTGTGGCTACTAAGAGATGAAGCTCAGCAAATAAACAGTTGGAGACCTTGCACTAATACGGCTGTATTGCTTCCAGAGTCTGACCTATGTGGGTTATTTTTATGCTTTATTATGTTTAATGGTGAAGTAACCTTTATATGTGAGTAACAGTATCATAGTATAGACCTGAATTTGGACGAAGTTAATTTCTTCTTTGTATATACAAGTTTTATTCTGTTCAAGAGTTTTCACTGGTTAAACTAATGCCTGCATTAAGAAAAGGCTAAGACATATGCACCATGGACCACTTTATATGCAATACTAATCTGGAACTACTGCCTGTGGCCACCTTTGAGCTGTGTTACATACACCAGTGAAGCCCATGGAGTTAAACTAGCGTTGGGCTAGTTTGTAGCAGAAGAGTGCAGGATGACAAAAATTCTGTTTTATCTGCATACGTTTTCAGTAGCAGTGCATTATTATTTGACAGTTTCCTCCTCACTTTGCATGAAGTACCAGGAATTTCTGTTTTCCTTACTCCTTCTTTGGTTTTTGCTTAGGAGACAATTACCATGTTTAGATAAGAACAGTTTTATGATTCTATAAATTATGCTTAGGACTCATTTTAATTTGCTGCTTGGGCTTTTTTAATACTTTGACTTGTTCATTTAACAAAAAGAAAAATCAGAAAACCAAAAAAAGAAACAAAGTGATCAAAAAGAGGAATCTTTTTCAAAATGTTGGATTTACAGTTCTGTGAGGACTAGTAAGACCAATAGTCTTTGACTCACAACACTTGTTCACTGAATGTAAAGCATTCAGTAGTTGTATTTCTAATCTATTTTTGTTTAGTGTGCGTATTTTATTCCTAATTTTTCTGTAATACGCTTTTTAAATTAGAGGAAATCATTTCAGTGCTTGCCTGATACTTTTGTGAATAAAATTCAGAAAATTTTCTCTTCAGTATTCATTAGGACTGAAAGTAATAAAATCTGTGGATTTTTTTACACACAGAAAGCCATCATGAAGATTATTTATAAGGAGGTGTTCAACATTTTTAACAAAATATTAATTCTCTAATACAAATTTCCCTTCAGCCTCTCCCTAGCCAGTGTCAAATATTGATTAAACCAAACTTTGAGATCTTAAAGATTTTGGATAATCTTTTATTTCCTGTTATATTTTATTTTACCGCCTCTGTACTTTTAAGACATTGACAGAGTCAAATATCTTGAAGGCCTACAAAAAAAGATAATTCATGCTACTTCTAGCTCTGTGTGACACAAGAATAAAAGATATCTCTTTACCAGTCACTAGCACTAATTGGTCTCCTTTCTTGAGTTGTTTAACACAAGGACTGAGAAATGGACCTGGAGACCAGATTGCCCTTTTGTGACTTGAGGTGATTCTTCTATTGAAGAGCTGAGATACAGGCCAGGATGGTGAGTAATCTTACGATGTGTATTGTACCTATTAAATAAGACGTATTTTCTACTGCAACACTTTCTCTAATATATTTTTTAAACTATGATATAATAATTCTAATTGATTTTATACAGATTGATTCTGATTTCCCAGACATACATTTCCTACTGAATCTGAAACTCTTCCACCATAGGAATTATTTGGGTTTGGGTTTTTTGTATTTTTGCTTGTTTGTTTGTTTTATCCCATAAGCAACACTATATAATTCAGTATTCTTATCTTATAATGTATACCTCTTCCCACTGTTACAGATTTCTAAGGATCCCCAAACATTTACACCCCTTTCACAATGACAAGCTTCAAAGATGCTTGGTTGTCTCTTCAATGTTCTCCTGCTGATTTATTTTACTATAGTAACTTTTTCCCTAATTACATATATCTAAGTTATCCTCCATTAGTAAATTCACCATGAAACTATTAACTGAAATGTATACAATGCTCCAAATGACAGATAAAAAAACAATTGGCAATTAGGACTTTTACAAGGGATGAAAAGGTGAAGCCCCACTTCATCGGAAGTACAAACCTGTTGACCTAGAGAAATGTGTGAAATGCAATACAGTAATGAAACTGGATCCAAATGTTCCACCCAATGGCTAGAAGATAAAACAAGTGTACAAAATCTTTGAAAGAGAAAGCATAAGAGCAAAGGGAGGGAGAGCCGGCAAGCTCTATCGTGTTTATTTTGCATTGGAGAGGTGAAACTCTTCTCTCTGGAACTCATTTACAGAGGTCTGAGGTGTTCATGTATGGATTCATGCCATTGGAAATTACTGTCTGGTTCTATAGCTTCTAAAACTTACCATTTTTTACCATACAGGTAGCAAGGATTTATAGACAGTGCCTTAGAAAGCATTTCAAGATCTCAGAGACACGCTTTAGTTCTGATGCTGTTATGTTTCCACATCCTCAGCTCTCACAGGAGCAAGTGGTTGAAGGATGATAACAACTTTTCTGCCTTTACTTCCTCTGAAGATTTTTTAGCATCAAATGAATGCTTGTCTCTGTCTTGAAGCCCTGGTAGGGGCTGCTGTCCCAAATAAGGTGGGAAAATGCCCTCAGCTATGCATCATCTTTGAAAAAAATTATTCACTTTTTCACTATAAAACTGTTTTTTTTCAGTTTCACAGTGCATCTGCTATCCAAAGTTTTAGCAATAGCACTGAGACTCTGTGTTAGGCAGAGATTTGAAATGAAAAAACCTGTAGCTTTCATTCAATTCAGGAGGCCACAGAACTTAATAGTTTGGGGTTTTTTAAATATAACAGAACACAAAAATAATTATTTTGTGCAAGATAGTTTGTTGAACAGAGAAAAGTTAAACCTTGTGATGAAGAAATAAAAAATTAATATCCAGGGCCCTGAAGGCATCAGTAGCGCTGACTGTCCCTGCTCAGTGCCTGAAGCTCCCCCCACCTGCCCACGGCACTTGGACACATGTCAGCCCCCAGGGCCATCAGCCCCCGCCCCAGCAACACTGCAATAGGGCCGATCTCCAGCTCCCCACAGTCCTGCCCTGCCTGGTCATGGGCTCCGCTGAGCTGGGCCCATCTGTAGGCCCAAGTCCTGGCCCATCCTCACACTTCCCTGTCCCTAGGGAGGTGCCTGATGCCTGGGGCTGGGGCTGCCTCGGTGCCCCCTCAGCTGCCGTGTTCTTGGCTGGGGTGGTGCGACGGGCCTGGGCTGGAGGAGCTCCCAACACTGTCAGCACCTGGCCCTAGGTAGATGCCGGCTGCCATGGTGCCCTAACAGATGAAAAGACAAGTATCAATGATTTAGTCTTAAAAGTAGAACACCACTACCAAATACATGGGAAAATTTGGCGTGGTATGTCTATGAAAGAATAATTATAAAAAAGAATTGATAAGCTGATCAGAAATGCAGTGCCTTGACACCATGAATGTATGAGAAAGATTTTGCTGTTTTCCAGATATTTTTCCTTTTCTCCAGTGTTGCTGCTTAGTGCAGAAACCATCATTGGCCTTCACTAATAAGTCTGTGGCCCATTCTAGGTCACTAAGGAAATCCTTCCACCATCTCTAAGCTCAGCACTGGATCTGCTGTCGGTGTTAGGTGAGCTTTCACTACCTTCTCCGGAATCTCTATCCCAATTCGGTTCCACAAGACTTCCCAGGGGCATACTGCAGGAGAGGATGCTCCATTCTCCTCCAGTAAGGGCCCACAAATTCCCTCTTCCGGCAGCCCTTCCAAATCTGACCCATGGGGATGCATCCCAGGTTCATACAAGTTTTTCCCCCTGAGGCTCAGCCATACCCTTGAAAAATCCTGAACAGACTGTGCAGGAGATTGATACCGTTCTACTATCTCTGTGTTTGGCAAAAAGGATGTTACTTACTAGCAGGTAAGATAATCTGGCCCTCCTAGAAGTGGGCACTATTTTTATACCTCTAACAAACTCCTTTTCCTATGCTCCTAACTCACCAGCCCACTTTTCCTGTCCCAGTAGGTCTGAGTGTTAAGAATCCCCAGAGCTCCTTTCAAGAACATAATTTCCAAACAGCCTGGGATTTGACAAATTGGGTGGTGAAATAGCCATCACCACTGCAGATATACTGCGTATTCCTACGCGTGATTCCCTTCTGTAACTGCCCTTATAGATGAAAACACTTATATTCTCCTGTATAGCATTTACACCTCAAGGAATGTAGGATTTACTATCCTACTTGCTATTTCTATCTCGTTATTGAAACAGCTATTTTATTATGCTATTTACTGTCATGCCATTCTTAATTGAGATCTGGAGAGAAGCCTGCACCACCCACCCTCCTTCCCCCACACCAGTGCGGAGCACCTATGAAGTAGCTATGCTTGAGGAAAGATAAAACCAGGAAAACTGTGGACATTAAGGAGAGACTGAGCTTCAGTAAGCAAATCAGGGGAAAAAATGGTTTGCTTTTATATTTGTAACTGGGATTAATTTCTCTGTTTTCTGTCAGCTCCTACATCTGTAGTGCCAGCTTTCCTGTAAGGCAAATGCTTAGAAAAAACAACTCTCTTCAGATGGACAGCTTCAGCAAGAATTCATTGCTAGCTTTTCTATTTTCTTTCACAGTTTTCTCTCCTTATGTTTCAAGGACTTGAACCTTCTCATTCAGGGTCTTGACTGAGCATGTTCTGAAAACTTTTTGTTACAGAAGACATCGATCCTGCAATAAGCAATTGAAATTTGTATGTGGTGGCCACAGCTCAAAACCAGGGTGTATAATAACATGACAAACAAGACAGCTCAGTTTTATTAATGGGTGAAATTCAGGTCCCCTATCAGAGGTAAAAGCAAATGTTTAATGTGAAAGGTTTATTACTGACTGGTAATCATAGATCTCTTTTAAAGTTTTAAAAAGTGATGATTTTAATTAATTTAAAGACCTACTCCCCAGCTATAACATAATGTGATGAAGAAGTTCTTTTTCTGTGTGGGAGAAAAGTGGATTCTGAAATCCCTATGAGCAAAGAAAATTGGTGTCCTAAGAGAACATGAGTCACTGCTGTCATAGGAGCCATACTGTGTAATATCTTTATGCATATGACTATAGGGATCCATAACTCCAAAAACTGGAATTAATCTATTTATTCCAAAAATGAGTTTAATGAAATAGCTATTTTTACACTCAGAAAATCTCTTTTTAATGGTTCAAAGACACTGATCAAATAATAAAGAGATTGAATGCAGTTACATTCATGAGTGAACATTGAACATGTAGTTACATTCATGTATGAACATGTTAGGCTACATTGATTAGTAAATTATACTATAATTCTCTAGCACAGATGGTGCTCAAAAGAAGACCAGCTAGCTGGCAGCTCCTCACTCTGTGCATGAAAGCATGGGACAGCAGGAAGTAGAGCCAGAACTTCCCATTTCCGTGATGAGTTCTTCAGGCAGTTCTACGTATTATTTTCTCTACTTAGGTTTGGGCCCATCCTTTCCCTGGATCTGCTCGTGGAACAAAATATTCCTAAATAATTTTGGCTATTACTTTAGTCATAAGTTTTCCAGAGGTTCTGTCATGGTTCAGTCCTAGCCAGCAACAAAGGACCATGTGTTCACTCTATCGCCCATCCCCATGGAGGAGGATCCGAAGAAAAAGGCAAAACTCATGGGTAGAGATGGGAACAGTTTCACAGAACAGAAAATGAAGCAAACAGTAAAAACAATAATACAGATAACAAGAATATACAAAAACAAGGGAATACACAGAGTAACTGTCTCTCTCACCACCCGATGCCCAGTGCTCTCTCAGCAATGATAAACCTCCCCCTGGCCAACTCTCCCACTCAAAACTGGGCGTGACATCACATGGCATTAAAGACCCCATTTTGTTTGGCCATTTTGGGTCAGCTGTCCCAGCTGTGTCCCCTCCTGGCTTCTTGTGAAAACTAACACTATCCCAGCCAAACTGAGGACAGGTTTATACACTGTGGATATGAAAAAAAATAAAAAAATAAAAAAAAATTAAAAATCTCTTGTTTAAGAGAGAGAAAAGATGAAAAGGATATTTGAAGATGTTGTTTGAATTGTTTTTCAATTACTGTTACTCAATCAGATGTACTAGAAACTGAAAATTGCATTGACAATATGAGCTTGCACCATCAATATATAAAGCTGGAGGAGGAAGGGAAAAGTAATCAGAAAAAAAGACGCAAAAAATTGAAGTGGCAATCTGATACTGTCAAAAGATCATTATATTTGATATGGATCATTTGATGAGATACAGGCCAAATTCAGCGCTGGGGTAAACAGATGGAATGCACTGAGACTGGAAAAGTAACAAGAGAATCTTTTACTTCCTTCTTATCCTGCAGCAAGGAATAGGATGTGCATTGCAGCTACAACTCTCTATGAAAGGTATGAAAAACAATAAAGCCATTATGTCTCTGAAAAAGACTCAAGAAAATACCCACCTAACTGAAAATATTTAATGTTTTATTTAAAATTCTCATAATACCCAAGCTGAATTAATTTTCTTACCTAATGTTTAATTGTACAATTTATTTTTCTGCCTGTTGCTATTACTACTAGGGTATTGTGGTCTGCCTCAAAATGCTGCATTTGGAATTCCATATTTTGTTTCCCACCTGTCCATTAGAGATGCCTTGAAAAGAAGGCATGCATATCTCATAAAATCTCCGGCAAGATAATACACTGAAAAGAGTTCATATCCCTTAATACAAGAAAGGAACAAGAGTTTCCAGCTGTCAAGAGTGCAAAAACATAGTAGAATGAATTAAAATAATATTGGCAAGTTCATTCTTTCCTGTGACCTTTTGCCCCACCTATGATGGGTCTTTTTTGTAGTTCAGGTGCACATGAAAAACAATCTGGCTACATGCAACCTTTTGAGAGAGGAGTGGTGTAAACTCACATGTTTCTCAATGATTCACTTCATAGTGGAAGAATTGTGAAGCACCTGCACGGTAGTCATAGATTAAAAGAAATTAGAAAGCAAAAAGGCAAAGAAGATTTCTCTCCCAATAAACATTATTCTCTGTTGCACGTTTATAAGTGATGCATCAAAATTAATGTTCGAAGTTTCAAAATAGCTGGTGATTGTTGCTTTTTAATGAGGCCTCTGCTGAGTAACACCTGTTTTCAAGAACAGTAACATAGCTATTCACCTGGAGTTTTAATCTGATCACTCTTTATACACTTCAGTTTTCAGTTCTCAGTTTTGAGTTCCTATGGAACAACAGTCCATAGAATTGTCTCTACACATTGTTTCTGAATTAAAAAAAATCACACAAGAATATTTTAAGTATCACATTCACTGTCTATTCTAGCAGGGTCTACAGGAATGTTTTGTTTTAAGTGAAATTAAACTGTAACTCCAGGAGGCCACTATATTGATTGGGATTCTTTTAGGATCAATTTCAGGGAAGAAAAAGTAATCTCAAACCTCACTCAGTAAAATAATAAACCACATAACTGTACAATGTTTCATTTGTACTGTCAGGAACATGTTATATGTATGACATAGAGCTTAGGGAATTTGTAACTGTGTACAACATTCTGTACACAAAATTATTTTGTGCATAGTGAGTACAAGAATCTCTGTTTAAACTTCAGAATCAATAAGAAAACCTGTTTCTCAGTTCTTACAAGTTTATGCAAAAATCATATTCTGTTTCTTGAAAAATTTGGGGAAGACTTCTATAGACAAATTTTTGCAAAATATGAAATTGTGACAATTATGTACATCTTGCATATAACTTTGCCAGCTATAATCTGTAGGGTTCTTTTTTTTTTCCACATATTCTATTTAAAGTCCTATGTCCTATTGTAGGCTATCCATCAAATCTGTGTTTCACCAATTTAGAGAGAAGGATGTTGTGAGGGACTGTGTGAAAGGCTTTACAGACGTACAGATAGGTCACATCGTTGCTTTTCCCTTGTCCTCTGATACAGTCACTCCATCATAGAAAGCCACTAGGCTGGTCAGGCAGGACTTGCCCTTGGTGAAGCCATGCTGGCTGTCTCCATTCACCTCCTTGCCCTTCATGTCCCTAAAATTTAGGGTCCTGACTATACTCCTCACCTTTCCCATATCCCTCAGGACTGTGAACTGCACCAATGCATGATCACTACAGCCCAGGCTGCCTCCAGTCTTGATGTCACCGATGAGCTCACTTGCATTGGTGACCATCAGGTCTAATATTGCATCTCCTCAGGTAGGGGTGTCTATTACCTGGCTTAAAAAGTTGTCTTCAATGCATTCTAGGAATCTCCTGGGTTGCCTACAGCTTGCCATGATACTTTTCCAGAAGATGTCAGGTTGGTTGAAATTCCCCAATAGGAAGAGAGACGAGAGACTGTGAGCTGAAAGCCTCCAGGAGCTGGAGGAAGAAGGCTTCGTCAGTAGGCTCTCCTTGCCTGCAGTAGACACTGACCACAAGGTTCTCTTTGTTGCCTCTGTCTCTGATTGTTAGCCATAGGCTTTCGACCTGTTCATGGCTATTGTTCAGGGACAGCTCTTCACACTGTACTGATTTCCTGATGTAGAGGGCAATGCCTCCACCCCTCTTTCCCCGCCCTTCCCTTCTGAACAGCCTGTAGCCATTCATAG
This sequence comes from Opisthocomus hoazin, assembly GCF_030867145.1. Taxonomy (NCBI): domain Eukaryota; kingdom Metazoa; phylum Chordata; class Aves; order Opisthocomiformes; family Opisthocomidae; genus Opisthocomus; species Opisthocomus hoazin. The sequence goes on from NC_134416.1 coordinate 102,917,383, forward strand.
CCACAATCCAGTCATGGGATTCGTCTCATTAAATTTCTTTCAGGGCTACTAGATCATGGCTTTCCAGCAGCACAGTAGCTTCCAGCTCTTCCTGTTCGTCGCCTATGCTGCATGTGTTCGTGTAGAGGCATCTCATCTGGGTTGTCAGTCTTGCCACATTCTTAGTGGAACATCCCTTGTTTCCCTTGGGGTGTTTCACAGAAGTTTCCTTGTTGGCTCCTACTACCTCGGAAGCTCCCACCTCACCTTTACAAGACTTTGTGCTGCAATGCCCCCAGAAAGCCTCTGGGCACCAGGCTGAGTGCCTATACTAGCTACCCGTTCCACTAACCAATGTGTATCACCCCATACTTTGTCACCAGCAAGCCTGATATGTTCCCCCTCCCCCTTCACATCTAGTTTAAAGCCCTGTCAATAAGCCCCACAAGCTCCAGAGCAAAGACCATCTTTCAACTTTGAGAAACGTGGCTCCCATTTGACAGCAGCAAGCCTGGCGCCATGTAGACCATCCTGTCGTCAAAAAACCAAAAAAAACAGAAGACCTACAGAAGGCCATGAAATAGAACCTGCCCGAAAGGAAGCAGACAGGAAGCAGAAACAAGGACGTAAACAGAATTTCATCTTTTTTGCTGCTTTTGCCAGCCAAGTTTCCTAATGCTCTTGTCTGAATTGAGGCTATCACCGATTACTGCTTTCATGAACATGGGGGATAGTATGAATCTGGCAAAATTAAACAGAAGAGAAGAATCTTGTGTCTTCCTACACAAGAAGGCATGATATTTGAGCAGAATGGCTTCATCTGTTGCTTGTCAGCTGAACTGACAGAATCACAGGGACAGTGAGATTACTAGAAATGATTGTTTTGACAAAAACAATTTTTTGGTTCTGTTTTTAATTATAATCAAAGGATAGGAATAACTTCTTAGCTTAAACATCTGTAGTTATGTATTTTCTATATTTTATTAGTCTAAGCATACAGCAATTTGCTCAAGTGATTTTCCAGAAAATATAATCTGTACTTTGTGGAAAACTTTCATGATACAAATAATTTTATTTAATTTTAGCCATGTAAAATACAGGTTTATACATCCAAGAAAGTAATTAACATTACCACTGTTATTGAGAAAGCAAGAAAAATGCTGCCAAATGGTTATTATGGAAATGGCTTCCATAATTTTGAGGGTTGTGATGAAACTGACAGTCCTGTAAGTCATGACTCCTTGTCATGTTCAGAGATGAGCATAACACCTGTTTTTTTTCAGACAACCTCATCACTCAGTCACCACAACATTGCAAAGATAATAAAGTGGCCTTGTTAAGATAACAGCCAGATCTCTGAGCATTCTTAGATGCATCCCAGGGATTTATATATGTTCAATTTACTTTTAACTTGATCTTTCTCTACTCTGTTACAAGACACAAAGACTTGGGACAGCTGGCAGCTGATCTCACCAGTGAAAAACAAGGCAATAAACACATTGTGTATCTCAGTCTTTCCTGTGTGCTTTTTTTTCACAAGATCTGCCTGCCAATTTAGCAGAATTATGACATTTTTTCCTTGGTCATCTTCTGTTGCTAGTGTATTCATAGAAGACAATCTTGTTGTCCTTCCTTTCCTAATTTCATCCCTCTGTGCCTCAACAGAGTTTCTTTATTCCTCCTCAGAAGCTACTTCACAGTGCCACCTTCCGTACACTTCTTTCTGGCATTTAGTTTCATGTAAAGGAGATCAATGTTTCCATAGATCTTACAGCTTGAGTGGGTGGATATTTCTTTTTTTATTTCACAAGAGTACGTCATACCAACCGCATAGCAATTTTCTTCCAAAATGATTCTATTGATCTATTTCTGATCAGCAGATGAGTAAAGAGTTAGAGAATTTTGCGTATTTTAGTGTTGATGTTTTTACGAGAACAGTTCAATCTTCAGGAATTGGTGGATAACATTATTTCCAATGTGGTGCTATGTTAGGAGTGACTTGCCTTTGTATCTACACTTCAGATGTTTAAGTCACTGACACAAGGTGTTATATGTAAACAGCAATCAGTCAAAATTTCCTTGTCTTTCTATGTTAGATGAATTTATGTATGCACTAATATAATAAATATCCAAAGAATCAGCAGCATTTCTATTTTTTCTGCAGTTAGACATTTAATGAAAGCAGCATCTGAAATCTTGATTTTGAATTAAATACCTTTTTTTGCTTTAGAAGGGTGTTGACTACAATTTATTGTATGTTTCGCCAATGAAGTGTAAAATCTTAGCACGCTGAATGATAAGACTGTTCTCATTTTTTGGAATTATACTTAGGTCACATTTCATGGAAAATCTACTTTACTCTGAATCTACCAGGATATGTAGGAGGTGTTGGGAAGCTTAAAAATGTTTCCATAGATAGTAAGCAGAGCCATAGCAGCAGCATTCAGCCAGGCCATATAAGTGTTGCGATGTTTTTCTTAACTAGCAGTGGGTTGTAAAATCCTATCAAAATGGCATTTGCCCAGTTCTTTTTTCCCCAGACTATTTCCATTGGTGAAAAGTGACACACTTCTGCTGGTTTCAATGGAGTTACATGAACTTACAAACTTTAAAGATACTTCTAGTTAATGCTGCAAGGTAAGAGAATGCATCTACTGAAGCTCATATCCCGCCACTCTGCTAGACCTTATTTAGTTATCCCAAATGTGTTTTCTATATAAACGTTTTAGCATTATGGATGAGTTTAATGCCATTCATATTTAGTATAAAGTTACTTGCAGCAAAGAAAATAACATTAAATGTGAAGTTAGGATAAGTTATTTTTATGGAAGAACTCTACTTTTTTCCTTTATTTTCTCTGTGTTCTGCTCTTACTGCCGACAATTTCACTAAGCTCCCTTTATTCCTGTTTCATTGTCATGTTTACTATTCTTCCACTACCTCTGTATTTACTCCACATATTCTTTCTTTATCTGTATGTAATTCATAAATAGACTGCAGACTATTCCCTCTACCTCTATTATGTCCCTGTGAAGACCATAGGGACCTCCCTGAAATGAAATACGAAAACTTTTTATTAAAGTTCAAAACGGTGGCTGTTATTGAATAGCTCTGTACTTCAGACATAGGCAAAAAGAAGATTCCCAGGCAGTTTCACTATTCTCCCAGAATTCACTGATCTCAAGATAAAATGGATAAATGGGATGGGCTCTGGCTGCCAAGCCCTGCCCACTGCAGGAAGCCCCAGAGAGCTGCTGACCACTGTGGCACCTGACCATACCTGAAGAAAGAATATGCTGTTGTCTCCATTTCACAAGTGAGGGATGGAGTGATACCTAAGGTCAAGTTTTTGAAGATATTTACAAATATTTAAACTCCAATTAAAATTTCTGAGGATGATGAATATTTGTTTCCTTGAAAGCAGGTTGTCGAGTGGGGTTTTTTGTTTGTTTGGCTTGGTTTGTTTTGTTTTCAATTTTTTCCTGTTACTTCTAAAATTGCAAGTCTTTTTTCCTGCCTAAGTTATTTAAGGTGATCTCCATTCTATTTGTAATGCTCTTGAACTGAGCAGGTTCTTCTCATTCAGCCATTGGCACTTGTTGATGCAAAGAAGGAGCAGTTTGCTCCTGCCTATGTCTTTAGTGCTGTCTCTGCCTTTTGTGGCACACTTTGATCCTATAAACCACACAAGAATACATGAAATTCTGAAACTGTCAACAGACCAAAGTAATCTTTTTCTTCAGATCTGCCAGTAGTTTTTTGCAGTAGTAATAATAACCTTACACCTTCTGCCTATCAAAATTTAAATAGTAACATAGCTAAAGATAAAGGGTCCTGAAAGGAAGGAGGCTACAAGGTGCTAATAATACATGTTTTCTATAGAATTTCAAAAGAGGAAAGAATATGATTGGAAATTGCTACAGGTAGAGTTCAGTAAATTAAAGAACTCTTACTATTCAAAATGGATATTTTTTTCTTTTTTGTAGTTTATTTCGACAGTTTCTTATCGTTCCCTGTGAGCAGTTCTCATCACACAAATGCCATTTGATTTCCTTATCAGTTATTTCAATGCAGTTGTTGTATGGAATAGTTTCAGCCTGTTTTTCCTTATAGTTGTCTCAGGGATGGAACTGAATGTGTGTAACATCTCCGGAACAGAGTATCAACATCTCACTTTTAGATAAAGGGCAATGACAAATTTCTATCAGTCATGTGTTTTAAACTATTTAACATCTATGGTCATGGACATGCTGATGGGTTAAATGGTGGGATAAAATGCCATCAGCTTGAAATACGCATGAGTGGGTATGGGTCAATATGGCAGTGTTACTTTATTCCATGTCTCCTATAGCTTTCAATTTAAAATTAGCAAAAAGGCATGTGAACATTAAAAAGGTGCTTCAACATGTGCCCTTAGCTAAGTTACATTAAAACCCTATTTTGTCCTTCCTAAGGAAAAGGTTCATCAGCCACTGAGTTAACTTGATATCATCCTGGATTTAACCTTCCAACCCCAGCTGTAAAATAAGATGCAAGGGAAGGGCTGGAAGAGAGAAATACTGTCTAATTGAAATTGTAGTTTTTGAAAAAAGGTGTGCTAATAATAAGAGTTTTTCCCTAGGGCTGGAAAATGACTGGTTAAGAGTTCATGTGTATAAAGCAGTCAGTCTTCTGAAGATTTAATTTCAGAGTATGAAGTAAATGAAAAAGAGCAGTAGAGCACAGCAAGATAAAAACATGGGCCAGAGTTGATTATAATGTCAGTAATGGTGCATTCAGTAATTATTGGTGCCAATTGTCTTCAGTACATATAAGAAAAATGAAGAGAAAAAAATAAGCATGGAAAAATACACATTATTTATTTTGCAAAGAGCATATAGTAATCAACATACTCTAATGTGCATGTGACTGAGTATTTGTTGTATAGCTTTACCTCAGGAACTCTCTGCCCTGGTTCTGTCAAGTCAGACAATACTGCCAATACATAAAGTGCAAAGAAAGAAGAAAAGCAGGATTATATGGGAAAAATGCATGCACAGTGATTTTAATATTGATTAACTTTTTGTTACTGACTTCTGAAGTGAAACAGCTGAGCTGAAATACTTCTAGTATAGTAGCTATTTTAATCAGATCAGTAATTAGGAATTTTCATGGCAGGGAAAGTATGGCTATTTAAATGTTTTTTACAGATTTAAAACTTTGCTAGAGGCATTAGAATTTTGTTCAATACATATATTTGCAAAGACACAAATCATTATATTTCCTGTTGTGTTTCGTGGGGCTAATTATAACTCCTTGTTCTATGTGGCTGTTGGTTAGTCTTTTGTTCTCACCATGCTTGTAGTAGAGTATATGAAAGAATGTATCCAATAAGGAATAAAGGAGTGCCACCTCTGAAGTAGTTGGGATGAAAACTACACGCAACATTAAAGCACAGACAATGTTCTTTGAAAATACAGAACAGGATTTAATGAGGACAAAGATGTCCTTGTCTGGGTAACCGAGAAAAATTTCTTCTTCTAAAAGTTTATTTGTTTCTAATTAAACTTTCCAAAATGAGAAAAATATTGCAAGCAATAGCATTCTTTATTTGGAAAATAAGAAACACTTATCTTTTTCAAATTGGGAATGTGTTTCTAGGGCTACAACTTTGCAAAGTTTACTCCAAAATTTCTCATTTACCCACGTGGAAAGCCATGCATGCTGTCCCCCATCCCAAACTAAAATATAGTAGCTTGTTTAAACACCGCTACCTGTCTGATTTCTTCAGGTCATCATTCATGATGCTTGGACAATGCTATGAAATGTGATTTTATGCAAAAAGTGGCAGTGAACTTGGCTAGATGATTTTTACATATGCACAACGAAGAGACACCTGGTGATGCAAGAACTTCTCAGTCTTGGCTTTTGTCCTATACATGTTTATGTCTGTACATAACAGTATTGATTTTACTTTGCACAAATAGTGCTGAAAATTAGGCATATAGATAACATTTTAGTTTTCATATGAAGAAGGGCTTATGTTCTTTTCTCAGAAATTTATTCTTCATCCAACAATATCTTTGAATGGCCACCGATATGAACAGAACATGCAACATACCAATGGACACATTTTTAGATTCTCAGTGCAAAAGAGATCAACGCTCAGATTTTATTTGTCACCATGTGACAATAGTACCCCTGTGGGCATTTTCTTCTAATATATGTTAATTCTAACCCTAATATCTGTTGTCCAAGGTAATTCGTTCCTGTGCATGTAACTTGAAAAATTGAGAGTTTTCACCTGATGAAGAACAGCAGACTATATAATTCATGGAAAAAAAGATATATTTCTTTTGCCTGCCTGGGAATCTTAACCCATTTCCCCTAACAGGGTTCAATAAATCTACAGTGCAACTAAGTGAGAAATTCAAAAATCAAATGGGAATTGGGGACCCTATGCTGGCATTGGCAAACTGGCAGACTGCATAGATTTCCCTCTTAAAAAAACTGAATTCTTCTTTTGACTTCAGTTTCAATTTTTCCATCCTCCAGAGAATAGGTGAAATATTTTAGTGAAAGATTCTAGCTCTCTCAGTATGTCTGGCTATCTTGTTTTGTGAAAACTATCTACTTACTCCTGTAGTTGCAATAGCCTCACAAAAAGATAGGACCGATGTCACTTGCATGGCAAAAGAAATTTTAAATGTATTTTGAAAGCTCTAATTAGTAGGCTTCTAGACAGGAGATTTCATTCTCTGTCATAATAAAACATATTGGATTCCTTGCCCTCATTAAGTTCTTGGTTATCAGTGATATTAGCAAAGAATACCATACTGCTTCAGGCTCAATATATTATATTAAATATCTACAGGGCTTCTACTTTTCTGGGTTATGCTAAAGCACATGACGAAAAAGGAAAAAGAAGAACTTACTAAAGTGACAAAGAAAAGCTGTTGAATACAAATTTGCATTTTTCCTTGCTAAAAAGGCAGCATTACATGTTCTCTCTTTTGGAGGTCAAAGTATGAGATTTTGATCAGACCAAAATTGCTTCTTGTTTAATTATATGTAACCAAGTATAGTGAAGATCTATTTGGTCATGTTAACAGAAGTGGACATTTTATAGACAAGAAAATTTCATGGAGCACTGGATATATCTGCAGACCAAACATTCCAGTCATGCATGAAATGAAAGAGAAAAGGGTTCCCTTTAAAGGGAAGTTTGGTAATCACAGATCCTGTGCACCTCTTCCAGTGTATTTTCCCATACAAACTTTTTATCGCTTCTAACAGCCTTTTGATATTCTGTTTGTTGGTATTGCCAGTATAAATAAAGGTGTGGTAGGAATCCTGTTTAAATAACTCTGCTAGTAAGAGTCTATGTAAATTTCACTCTGGAAAAAAATTTGCCATACATTTCTGGGAGTCAACGATTATGCAAGGTTTTAACTGTATAAAGTCAGTCAAAAATACAGTAGGAGCTACATGGATAAAAAAAAAAATCCTATTCAGTGCTTTTAAAATGTTCTTTGCAAGGTCTCCTGGCTAATGTCACACTTCTATTTTTGAACAACTACAAATGCTTGAAGCGGTTCTGAATGTTTTATTTAAAGAAATAAGGGACTGGTTCTGTAAAAATTTCCAAAAAAGAGTGTTTCAAGTTAATCACAGAGGTCTGTAGTTCAGACATTCATAAAACTCACCATTTTTTGGAAGATGATTCAAGATTCCAGAATTTCTGTGACTTCAACAGGAACTGCAGCTGATCTTCATACCACTTTAATGTGAGTGTTGCATATCAAGCTATTTCCTTCTAAACTGGTTTAGAAGGACAGACCAAATTGTTGACCACATTTTTTCTTCTCTAGACAGGCAGATTGAATAAGATCTAGACTCACTCTTTAAATACAGCCAGGTTGTCACAGATGAATAATCAAGGCAAGAGGCTGTCTTTATATGAAATTTTCTGTAACTTCTGACACTGTTTGGTATTGGAGCTCTTGGAATGAAGGAATTTTCCATCATCTCACAAAAGGAAAAAAAATTGGTTTTTCTATATAAAGAGAAGTATTCATGCAAGTCCTACAACTCATTGTAACTCCAGCCGTCAGCAGTCCATCTGTTTTCCCTGCCATCATAGCTTCTGTAGGTCTGCCAAGAACATAATGCAGTCTGGCTCTATATATGATCCTCAATCTCAGCTTCACAATGCCATGCAGTAATCAATAAACCTGGTCAAAAGTTGTTAGCAAAACCCCTTTTTGTGAAAATAAATGCTTACTAGTTGGTTTTCAGCTATTTTGTGTACTCCCCACACTGAAACAGAAGACAATATGTCATCTTTCCTACATCATTGTAACTTTTAGATAATACCAGCTAAAAAGTTATGCATACCTAACCGTATTCTGTAGTCCTGAAGTGCATTTATTGATGTTTTAGTGTTTCTGTGTGAATTCTGTTCTCATTTCAGTTGTGAACTCCACTCCCATCTCTATTCAGGCTGAAAATAGATCACAGAATGTCCGCATTATCACAGCCTCTGTGTTTTCCTGCAGCAGCCTTTTCAGAGACTTTTCATTTCTTAAATGGAGGAATGACCACAGCTACAAGACTACAAGACTTCCTCCATGCACCGGAGAGGGTATGGTTTGAATTGCTTCTTCTTTCTTACTCATGTACAGAACTCCTTGAGCATCACTGAAAGACAGTACAGGAGACTATATAAGTCTACAGACCTACATTTTGTGGCACTTTATATTTGAGTGAAGCAATTAAGTATTCAGCACAGTATCCAACATTGCTCTACTCTGTCATTTTCTGTCATTAGAGACGAGATGGCTCCAGATTGTCGTAATTTGGGGGTGGGAGCTGTTGCAATTGTCTTCTGTTAGAAAAAGTTGTTCCAGTTAGGCTTTCTTTGTATTTCAGACCCATGTAGAAACTTCTCCATGCTGAGACAGTCATTCTAGTGTGTATATGTATGTAGTTTGCTACTGATGGATGCCTATGATTACATTTACTCCATAAAATGCAAGGTAGCCAAACCGAAACATGGACCCTAACAATTCCATATTCATGAAATACTTGCCAGATATATTGCTACCTTTCAGAAGTAATAAAATTTACAACCAATAGTTTTAAATTATCATACCTTTAAGGCTAAAAAGAGATCAGATAACATCCTGAAGTTAAAATATTAGAGATCATCTCCAAGGAATTGAACTTTTTATACAAAATGCAGTGTAAGTGTATCATATTACAAAGACAGTGACAACCTTAATACAAGAGATACTTCTGAAAATTCCATCTGAAACTTTGTGATATGAAGTTATTAGTTTGTAAGTTGCTGGCAAGCCCCACAAGACACTGACATGGATCACTGATAGTCATAGAAGGTTGTTGTTTGTCTAGATTTTTGTGTTTTCAAGGAAGGCTTTTCTTGCTTTCACATCAAATTACTGGCCTCTTCAACTCAAACTTCAGATGTGTTCTGATTATCTTTCTTACTGAAGTGAAGCATCATCAGGATGAAAAACACTATGTGAAGAGCAGTTGTCCATGGATGGTAGTTTCATTATGAAAAATAAATTTCTGTTATTTTCAGGTGTCTTTTAGAAAGCATGACATGTATTTGTAAGGAAAATGCTCATTAAGATCAAAATCTATTGATACGTGAAGAATGATTTGCAATTATTTACCTGTGCTTGTGAGTTTAAGTACTATTTAGATGCATAGACATTTAACAGGAAATAAAAAAAAGTTAAATATTCTCCACAAAAATTACAGACTTTAATATGTTGAAACAAAACCCAAGCATGCTCACAATTTAGTGTTGGCTTTTTGCACCTTATTAATTCTGTAAGTATTTCCACTTTTCTTTCTGTGTCAAAGACATCTTATGCGGGTATGCTCAATAATTTAAGGCCACACATTTAATGATGTTAAGGTATTTACATGCTTTAGAGCATGCTATTAAATAAGTGCCTGAACTTTCAGACATACAAATGTCTTGATGAAAAAAAAAACAGTAATACTTTGCCACTTAACATGTTCAGTGGAAAAATATGTGACATGTTGTGAGGTACTATCATTACAGATAAAACACCACTGCTTCAGACAGATATATCCTCACCTGATGGTAAAATCTTTCTGAATTTGGCAATGTTTCACTGAAATAAACAGAATCGTATTGATTTATAGTAAATGAGAAGCTGGCTAACAAATTCACTATATAAATTATCTATACAGTTTTACATAGTTTAAGGTCATGTTTCCGGAGTACATTTCTTTCCCTTCTGATACTTTCTCTGCGCTCTAACCAGTTTTATCATAAATTGTAATGGTTTAATTGTAATATGTAGAGGACAAAATATTTCAAATATTAAAATTGGAAAGTGAATCTGATGGCTCAGTATCACTACTAGTAGGGGGAATTCCTACAAATAAATGTTGTTTTTTTTAAAACAGTTCTCAAATGAGAGCCAGAAGTAACAGAGGAGATGAGGTTCCATTATTAATCCATTCTTTCAAAAAATTAGCATCTCTCAAACTATAGGTAGCAGTTCTCATCGTGGTTGATTTACATTAGCATAAGATGAGACAAAAATTGTTTTTTTGTATTAACTTATTAGCTTAAGTTGTAAACCCACTTCAGTGCATCCTAACCATTGGAAACCACAGGAGCTTTTGATGTGTAAGCTTCAAGGAAAACCCCAAGACCATCACACATAAACACAGTGCTCTGTATCTATGGAAAAATGCTGGAGCTGAAGAGCAGATTTTCAGGTAAAATATGTTTGTGCCTGCTTATTAGAACTGCTGACACCGAATACCGGAGGCAGGAAATAAAATAAAAAAAACCCATGGAGTCAGAACTTTCACTAGAATAAATCAAGATCCACAAGGCTGTGTACTCTGCTCAAAGATCTGTCCTCGACATTTTCAATTAACTTACGTGTACTGGTCAGCCTATAACAAAACTTTTATAAAAGTACAGTAGCTGTGTTCATATAAAATCAATAATTCAGGTAACAAAATAGGAAACAAGACTCCTGATATTTTCCCAGATGAGGCCTTTGACTTTTCCTTTTCAGTGCCTACATAACACTCCTAGATCAACCATCCCTGAGGGAAGAGCAATGTCATTTACTTCCTCTTTGATTGTCTTTGAGTATCCAAAAGCTAGGCAGGCCCCTGCCTGTTAAAAGGACAACTGAGGTTTGAGTTTAATTAAGCAATTAAACTCTATTACTTTGTAGTATTTGAAGCTATGAACATCTGCTGAAACCGATTAAATACTAAGGCAAAGCATGTCCAAAGAGTCATTTTATGCCAAGAAAGGAGCAAAGTGATAAAGATTATTCTTGTCATTACATAAAAAACCATAACATAAAAATACTAAGAGATCTTGCTTCCATTCTGAGATTTTGAGGACTGGTCCTAAAGTTTATTTCCTGGTCTGTCTAGAGAGATGCTAGTAAACCAAAGTCTGCATTTACTAGTCTCACATATTAAATGGAACTTACTGACATTTTTTTCTTCATCAGTCAAATCAAGGCTACTTTGAAATGAAAAATCCGTTGCAGAAAGTGTAATATGTACCTTATTTTGGCTTGAATATTGGGCAGACTATTTTTGGATAATATTAAAGCTGAAAAATAGTGGTAGTTCTCTAAAATCATTATTAGATTAATTAATCTAAAGTAACGCAATGACCAAGCAATGCACTGACATTCAGGAGAAAATGTGGAAATAATCAATCTTGTAAGTTGCATTGTTTTAACCCTTTTCCAAACAAGGTACCCTGTGCAGACACTAAAAAATGTAGGCTCACAATACCTCTCCAGAGCACATATGCATTTACTGTGTCATTTAATAGTCTGAAAAACTGAGGCATAACAAAGTATAAATGATTTGGCCAGGTTCTTTGAAGTGTGCCACATCTCTAAGCCAAGATCAGCATAAGCTTTTAGCTAAAGTATTGTATTCTAAATATTGAACGCTGCATCATTTTTGACTGAATCTGTGAAATGCTATATCTATGAAAAAAACACCAATCTGCATATATAATACATATTTTGTACATGAAATTGAATGTTGCATGAAATCATTTGTGCATATGTTGAAGTCACAATTTAGGTATCTATTTTAGTCAAAAGAGGCAATTTTTGTGAGCAGATGGAAAGAATGGAAAATAGCTCCACTTCATGTTCATGGTAGCACGGAATACTTTATTTCTCCTGGCTGTGACTGGATGGATCTTTTTTCCTTTGGAAGACTTGAGAATTCCCTTTCTTTGCCAAATGGAATGAATGAGTGAAATAGATGAATAGTCCTTGGCTCACATACTTCAAAGTTTGAGTTAGTTTTCATATCATTATCTTTCTGTGTTTTAACAAGTTAGATTCACTCAGAAACTAGTTTGTATGCTGTACAGACAGAACTTAACGTGCTCCCAATCAAGCGCTTACCTTTTTCTAATCAATTTAATGTAATTAAATGCTAACGTGCAGCTTGTTTCACATTACCGCCTTCAATTTTGTGCAGCTCTGATGTCTAAAAACTGCTGAACCCAGAAATCAGAGAGAAGTATTTCAAACATATTGTTGTCTTTTATTTTGCTGCAGACATAGCAACTTGTTACGTGCTTTTTAATGATACCTAGAAACATGCTGAAATGTTTTTTCCCCTGAACATAGAAAGGCAAGTCTCTCTTTTGCAGCCACAGTTTGCTGTCCCTCTAGATGTTAATTAGTAAAACTTCTGAGCTTTGTTAGTCTAAATTTAGTTAAATTTTTGCTCCAATTTGTGGTATCATAAGCCTGATAGTGTTTTTTATCCTTCCCAGGCTGATTGTATTAAATTAATACGCTCCCTGTTTGATATTATAAATAGCCTCAGCATTTTAATAACTCTTCAAATTCCTCTCAAAAATCTTCAGGTAGGGTAGGTGCCGCTTAGAATTGTGAGTGTCACAGATGTAACCAGGAAAAAAAAAAAGCTAAAAACTAAAAAGAAAGGAAACAGTGGAGAAGGTTTACATAAAACCACAAAATGGAGAAACAGCCCAGTCACAAGCAAAGGTACAACAGAAGTAAGCAAGCCTGGTCTTTGGACATGCTCTTAAAGAAATGTATGTATGCAGGTGTGCAGGTATGCATGTGTGTGTATATAATTGGAGTATGTTATTTTTTGTATAGGCGCTGTGGTCAAGACACAGTATTTTTCTCCCAGAAGCAAGCAATAACAGACAGTACAATTTCCATTATATTCTTACAGCATTGATAGCTAGGGAATGTGTATGCAAACATTGGACATGAACATATATGATGAACACCAAATGTGCAATATCATGTCCTGTTTCTGTAGCATCAAGATAGCAAAGGTATTTACATTCATTAATATAATGATGATCACGTCCAAACTAATTCTAAATGAGGTTAGAGATGGTGTATTTAGTCTTATTTTCTGAGACTGAAATACTGATGTGTTTTATAGTCCCTGAAAGCTTATTTCAGAAGGGTTTATCTCACTGTCAGGTTGCAGTAACTTGAAAAGTAGTCCTTTTGAACATGATTTTTTCATTTTTCTTGTAATCACACAGAGACAACTAGCCAATGCTTTAATTTAGTTAAAAAAAAACCTTTGAAGAATTATTGTGACAATTTAGAATACTTCACGACTATCACAAACTCTATGTATCTACACATTTTATTTTGCAGCATGTATCAGCAGTTTATCCATAGCCTGTAAGTGGAATATTTAAAGAATTCCTAAACCACAAACCTATTACAATACTACTGAGAACTTCCAGTATTTTTTCTTACAGTGGAAATTGGTACACAATACATATGATCTAATACAAAAAAAAATCAATCAGGTTTGATTTGTTTTTCAGACACTCTACACTGATTTCCTATTATTGGCAGTTGCAATGTTGAAATGAAACTGAACGTGAGTATAAGGGTGCTATTTAACAGTGCTGTGTAAAGTTGCTTAACATTTTCTGTGTCGACACATGTAGAGTATTTGCCTTTTATTACAATTATTTAAAAAAACAAACATGTTAACTTTGCTTGCTTAAAAAACCAGCAAATTTTGTCTAATGATATTTATTTATTTATTGCTAGAGAAATTCTGCTTAACATGAGTGTCCTCTGTAAAATCTGATTTTGGTCTCCAGTGCTTGTTTAAACTCCAGAATGCCACACTACTGTGGATATGCTTACAGCTGGATCAGAATATGACTTCTGGAAGCTATAACATCCACCTGAAATTTTTGAAGACATCTGACCTATTGCCTTGTTTCTGGTCTAATTTGGACTTGCTTTTCAACCAAGGGACAAGAAGAAAAAAAAGAAAGGGAGCCAAAGGCTCTGTCAAATCTAAACTAGAATTTGGGCAGACATAGAAACATTATCAAATGTCGAAGAGTGCCAGAACTGCTCAGGTTTTGTGCTCTCTGCATATAACTAGCTGTCTGGAGTTTTCAACTTCAAATATAAGCTAGAGTACAAAGACGACGCTCACACAAATCATCTCTGGAGTTCATTGAGTTCCCTGTGATAGATCCCTAAGTGTCATTCTCTTATTCATTTGTATACTATGCCTAGTGTTAAATACATGGTGAGAGAAAATACGGCATAGGCTTGAATTCTCTAACAGATGTGGAGAATTTATTGAATCACTGAAATTTCAAAGGATTAAAAAAAATACTGACCTGCTCCACATCTTAATCAGCCAAACACTTTCTGGATTTTTTTTCTAGCTTATTCTAGCCATTCCATTCATCTTGCATTCCGTTTGTTTCACTGCATCCACTTCTTTCCACCACGACTTTCTCATCCCATCTCTCTTTTCTGCTTGCCATTTTTCTCTTCACACTTTTCATTTGTACATTTCACTGCATTACCACAATTAGTCCTTTCTCATTTCACCCAGTAAGCCAGACTGGGGGTTTTTTGTGCCAAAGGCTGTAAGGTTAATTCTATAGGACCAGTCTAAAACAAACATAAAATGATGCCTAATAGTTAACAGTAAGTAAACTTCTAGAAAACATCCTGTTCAAAATTTGCAGCACAGAAGTGTAGTACTATAAAAAGCTTAAAAATTTGTCATAGTGTAAAAATATACACTTAAAAACCCCACAGCTTTACAAATCAGCCCTTGATTAGTTTTCTTTTATTGACAGAAACCAGGAGCAAGAATGGCTTCCTGTCTTCAAACTGTACTTTTTTCCCCTCTAGACTTTTTGCTATATTTCACTTTGTACAATTTTTAAAAAAATAAAGAGTAGGAGGAGAAGGGCAAATCCTCCTATATAAAACAGATAAATCTTCAGCAGGTCGTCTTGAAGAGTCTTGAAGTGAAATGAAGCCCATGTTTCTTTTCCTTTATATTGATCTGGCTACACTAATGGACTGTTGGGTCTGCACTCTGTTGTTTCACAGGGTTTAGTTGAACTTGTTTTCTATCTAAAGATAAGTGCAGGTTGAGTAGCAGATGATGGTGTTTTCTTCAACAGTTTTCCATTTTCTTTTACAGAATTTTTCCCAGACTAATTACATTCTATATATTTATAATGGTTTCTGGCTTTGGTTCATTTTTTAGGCAAACAATCACAAAAAAAAAAAAACACATAGAGCTTGCTACCAAATCCTGCTGTCACTGTATGCATGTGATGGGCACTTGGTAGATCTGATACTTGACAATTTTTATTCTGGAATCGTATGCCCTTTTGAATGATACATCTTTATTAACGGAAATAAATATAATCATCTTATAACTATTAACAGAGATGGGTTCTTTCTAAGCAGCCCTTCATTGGCATCATTTTGTGCACGCTTTAATTCAATTATTAACCTACAGAGACTGTATGAAAGGCCAGCTAGTACAACTAGTGAAGTGTTGGATCTTTTAATTAATAGACACTCAAACAGCCACTTCCTGGGTTTTCTTTCCCATGGAATTATATGATGCAAATGTTACATTTAATTGCCTGGAGTGAAAACACAAACCTCTTTTCTTAGTTTTAACTAGGAAATATTTCCCCTTTTAGAGTGCCTTGTGAATACTTCATGGCAGATCATCAGAACTGAAACATCATTTGTTCTGTGCTTGTTTCATAAACGTTTCACTGAATACAAATAAACATTTATACTACAATGACTCCAAGAGATTCCATGTGGGTTTGTGGGTGATACTGCACTGGATTCTTTGAAAATGGAGATGAAAATTCCTGAGACACAAATTACTGGAACAGAAGACAGGATGGACAAATAATATAGTAGCCAATTAACTGCATTCTTACAGATGACTGGCTAAACTGATTGGTTTGTCTTTTTTTAATCTTAGGCGAAAGGAAATAATAAGTAGAAATTTTAACCTTGGAGGAAATACCAGTATTTATCTGCTTCATATTCTTAAACCTGGATTTCCTGATGGAAAATTAATTGTAGTGGATAATTTCTGGCTAACATGAATAGTTTAATTTGGTTCAGCTTATCTCTAGTCAGGATAAAAACAAAACTATAGCAAAGAGAAGACAAGCGGAGCACAAAGTAAAGATGAATAACCCTGAGTTCTGATAGTTATCAGTCATGACCGCTAAGCATGATACATGTTGTCAGCTGGAAGGAAACAAGTAGGAAAGCAAAGAAGGATGTAGCAGCACCACAGCATATTGCCCAGAAGCAGAGGAGAAAAAGGCATGGTGTGTCTATGGGACTGCCTCATGTGCAAAAGTATCTCACTGTGGCTCCACATGCTGTTGATTAAACACTTGCTTAATAAGAACATTTGGGACCATAAAAAGAGCAGTGCATAATCATCAGAAGGCTTCATCTACTGAGGCGTGTGCCAGCAGTTGGGGTTTTCTGGACCGTCCCCTGAGATTTGATTTTTAAATTGTGAGGCACTGTTTGTATTTTTCGTATGTGTACAGTCACCCAATATAGCGGAAACACTACCATATTACATAGTGAATTTTGCTTTTATCAAATACTTAAGTATACTTGAGTAGGTTTACATTCACTATTTCCGACAACTAAGCTCAATGTTTCATGGAAAGCAAACATAAAAATGTTACACATGTGGCATGAAATTTACTTTCAAATTTGAACTATCGTTCTTGGGAAAAACGCATACAACTCTTCAATCATCTCTAATTATGACAGCAGTATCATAGTATTTCTTTTCTATGCTATATTATTGCAGGTTCTTCTCTATAGTCACTTTATGTTAATAGTGACATTTTATTGACAATCATTGTGTGTTTTTTTCTTTATTTCCTTGGAAAGAATACTAGAAGAAAGCAACTATGATTACATATAGCTTCAACTTACCTGCTAATTGTTTCTTTAGCCTCCAGATATACTGTTGCCTGAATGATTGTTTCTCAAAAAAAAAAAACAAAAAACCAAACAAAATTGGTTTTGATTCTCTTGTCATAACCTGCTATGAATCTTGAATTTTGGAGAAGCACTTTTTACCAGATACCTTTGCTGTAGTGTATAAACCTGCAATGCTAAAATTCAGTAAGTAAGCTCCCAGCTTAGAAATTAAAGTATTTCTCCTTTCTGGAGAGCACTAAGAGGGAAAGGATTTCTCAGTTCCCTGTCTCCCTTTATTGATTATGGACTGCTTGCTCATCTTGTTATATCTGGTTTGAAACTGAGCTTTAAAAATTTAGTGGTAACTATATTTTCCTGAGATGAAATCACAGATGAGGACTTCATTTCTTTGCTATTAAATTCTTACCATTTTTATTTTCCTTTGGAAAATTGTCTTCTTCCTCTCCAAGTAGCTGTATATATAACATATATAATTGATCATTATATTTATGACGTACTCACATTTTATATAATGTAAAAACAGTGAATGTAAAATATAAACACTGTATTGAGATTCTCAAAATTTGTGTGAAACAGGAGAGAGAAGGGACACAGATCCAAACCAAGAATTAGAAAGTGACATGGAAGAGATCCATATTACTCCAACAATGTTATATTTGGAGATAAGTTTTCAGGATAGAAATCTAAAAAGGCTTCTTAAATGATAGCAGAAATTAATTGAGTAAAGAAAGTTGAAGCAGCAGATGTAGGCTGTCTTAGTTACATCAAGACGAGGCTCAAGAAAGACACTTCAAATATATTTCATTCTTCAGTTATGTAAAATAATAATAATAATGATAAAAATAAATGCAAGTTTAAAATCATCCATCACGTCTTGCACAGGCAGTATGGGCTCTGGCAGGCAGCTGTAAGTATGCATTCTAAAACAGCTGCCTGTGACAGTTTGCTTGCAACCCTACTAAGAGAAATTTACAATTATCAAGCACTTGATCCAAAGGGCTTGTGCTGTTGTTGGGAGGTTTCACAGTATAACAGGGCACCAATAATAAAGTGCTCTAGAGGAAGAACTACAGCCACCACACAGCATCCCAGCAAGAGGCAGATTTATTAAACTCACACACATCTCCTGAAGAGATCTCCTGAAAGAAAAAGCCAGTTCTCATATCTCAGGCACAGATCTTGTGTTCTCCTGGGTTAGGGCATTGGTGGATAAAAGGCAGACAATTTTAGAATTCCCTCCAGGCAGTTTCTGAATTTCTTGGAAGATAAGGCCAGTGCTACTTTGCCAACACCATCAGGTATTTTTTTATTTTTATTTTTAATCAGGAGGCCACACTGACTAGAATTGTCAGTATGAAGACATTTTCATACAATTGGCTCCCCATTCCTATTAGCCTCTAGAGGGCTATTTCATCATGTTTATAGATGTACCAGCAGCTTTTGTTAGTCACCAAAATAATGGTGACATTAAATGGTATCCAAAGCTACCCGGACATCCTTTGACATTTACATCTGTCAGAAAGAAAAGAACAATTACTTAAAGAAAACAGTTCTCTTCTCACTCCCTGTGGACCAATAAATAAGGAAAGGAATATGGCTTGCACTGCACCTAAAGGTCAGCATTAAATCTGACTATCAGTGGGAGAATTCAGTCAAATTTCTCCCACAGGACACCTGGCTACTGCCCACAGCTACTTAGATACTAGGGTTTTTTATGTCAAATGCCTCTTGTGTCACTGCTGTCATGGCACAACTGAACAGACTGGCAGTCTGGGGGTTTCTTAGTCCAGACCAGTCCAGAAGGAACAGAGTTCTCACTGCTCAGAAGCAAAAGGGCACCTATCGAACAGTTAGACTAATACACTTAAGGCATCTATTATTCCTGTGCAAAGATGTAATAGCTCTGTGAATCTATAGTAACCCTTAAAGAATCTTGAAGTGTAGCCTTTGGTAAAGGACTATGTCACCATGCTAATGAAATGTAGTTACCAATGCAAGATGTATGCGTGTGTTGCAGCTGCTGATACAGATTAAAAAAGATAATTAAAAAAAATTAAGATACTCCTCTATCACTGTGAAGCTACTTGGGATTTAAGAAACAGAATCACTCCAGGTTGTGAAGCTCTGAAGTGAAGAGTTAACTCATAAAATAATTGGAGTTAAAAATATCCCTGCCAGACCCACCTGATCATTTGAATAACACACTCCTACCATCACAGCCGTGCTTAGACTGTACATCATCCAAGCTGCTGTCATCTATCTCTTTCTCTTGACTGGGTTTTCCAGAGGGGACAGAGGGCACAGCAGTAGCCTTCACCCTGTAACAGAAGAGATCGCCACTTGCATTCCTGCCTCCTGGCCTGGGAGCTGAGCAGTGACGAGAGGTGACAGAAAGTCAGTGAGATGCTTAGCAGGTTGGAGAGAAGAGAGGCACCTGCATCCCGAGCTTTCCACGCAATTACCTCCAGATCTGCTAGGCTTCTGGAGGGTGTACGTTGCCCTGCATCTATAACATCCTCATGAAAACAAGTTCCTTTAAATGAGTTTATCGTCCTTGAATACAGGTAAAATACTAAGAAAACTCAGATGCTGGAACCTGTGTTTTAGTGATGGAAACAATATGTGCAATGAATGACACACCAGCGATGATACCGTTTTGTCTTGTCATATCCTGCAAAATGCAACTTCAGCTGCTCTGATCAATTCTTTGCCTCTTAGATACATTAGTTACTAGTTGCTATCAGGGGCCAGTGCAGGCTGGCAGGAGCCTGCAGGTCTGTAGGTCCATGCCCTCTATTCCCTCCCTATCCCTCTTCAACCACTCTCCTCTGCCTTTCCTCCCCTCTCTTTCTGTCTACTCCCCTCCCCGGCTGGCACAGCCCCACCATGCCCCAAAAAGCCCAGTGGGGCAGGGCAGGGAGGCTGGTGGCAGGGCTGGAGTCAGGGCTTCGAGAAGCTCCCCAGCACGGCGGGAGGTCCCTTTCATCTGGGAGCTTCCGGCAGTCCCTGGCCAGCTGCGTTGGGCTGGGGGAGGGCTGATGGCTGAACTCCAGCAAGGGCCCTGACAGCCACGATATTTCACTTGTACCCACCACGGATGAGTGTGCCAGTCGATAAAAATCTGATGAACGTTTCAGTCAGAAGCTACCAGCAGCTTAAGTTAGCAAATATGGATGATTTCCGATTGCTGATCAGCATGTGGAGAGCGTCCAGGTAAAAGCCCCGAAGCGCTGCTCCCACCTTAAAAGAGGAAAAGTTTGGGATGGAAAGCATTGTGGTGGGGGCATCAGGCACGCTGCTATCCTCTTTATCTCTGGCAGAGGCTCGAGCTCCCGGCCTGTCCTGCTCCTTGGCTCTGAGTGGGGAGCTGCCCACCCTGCCCACCAGTCTGCTCAGCCTTCCTCCTGCGGGTCTGCCTCACGGTTCAGGCCCCTCCCTGCTTTAGGGAACTTGCCATGAGTGAAACAGAACGACAGCTTTTCTAAAACAACCATCTTTATTATGAGTAGTAACAAAGCACTGGAGGTAAGGACGAATTGTTTTTTGAAAAAACCCTAGTGGAGGGTGGAGCTCTCGTGTGTCTCCCTCCTGCTGCGCCAAGGTAACCTCAACTGCACCGTATTCCCTTATACACCAGGAGATTTCCACAGAGGAAGGAGGGAAGGAGGGAGGGAGTTAAATCGGTGGACTGAAGTAGCTTAGTAGGCTGTTTTGGGGACTAACCTACAGCTCACTGAGTCAATTGATTGGGTATTGCTCCTTAAACGAAAGGGAGGAGGACAAATAATAGGTGATATTACCAAGGACATATCACTTCAAACTGGAGTAGATGGAATCATAGAGTGATTTATCACTGTTTCTCTGAGTGCTGAAATGCACAAAGAAATCCATGGAGGAGGATCCAGCAGCTGCATTGGGAAGACTGCAGAATTTGGTTTTGAATGACCTCCTAGTAGGTCCTTTGTCTATTGTCAGAAAAGCCATAAACTCTGAGTTTATGTGAATCACAGAATCACAGAATAACAGAATGATAGGGGTTGGAAGTCCAAGGCTGTGGCACTCTCTCGGCCACATCTTGGACCTTAGCTCCTGGAAGGCAGCACACCTTGCGTGCTTCACAGTGGGAACAGGAAAGAGTTAACAAGCCTAAAGATAAAATGTTAGTTCTGAGTGGATGTTTTAGTCTTATTTAGGTATGTGACTTCCTTTTCCTGTCCTTCAAAGTTCCTGTCCTAGTGGAAATTACTTCAGTCCTGTCACACTTCAAGTCCATTTGGCATGTTTTTCTCGTAACAATCTTAGAGCTAGGATTGTTTTATACCCCAATATTAAGCTTCTTTTCCAACACAGTCACCAGATTTCACCTAAATCAGTTTCTTTTTGTGCCAGTATTACTCTACAAGCCTCATAGATCTTCAGGTGCTCTCATTCTGAAGACGGATGTTAAATGAGCTCTCTACTTTTACCTTGAAAGAAGTGGAGAATCTTGTAAATTCTCTCATCTATTTAAGTGCTGTGCTGAAAGACGCAAGACAGGAGAACTACCCCTCTGATATTTCATTGAAATATGTAATACATTATGCCAACAGCTGCCTTTAGAAGTCGGCAGTCCCTAGGTCAGATCTCTCAACAAATTTCTTTAGAGCTACTCTCTGGGCAGTTGTAGGCTTAATTTGTTGATACTTAAACTTTTTCAGACCAGCCACTTAGACTTCTGTAAATAAATTTACATAAGGACAATTGCATAGCATGATAATTTAGAAGTAGAAAGAAGTTCAAAAGCATCTTTTAGTAAAATACTCCTATACTTTCCATTTGTTAGTGCTTCTCCTGTGGGGAAAAAATGTTTCCTGTTTGCTTGTGTGTAGGTGTGGGGAATCATGAAGACAATTTTAGGAAAGAAAAAGCTAATTTATTACCTGAACAACTAGAATTCTCTTTAAAAAAGTTCCTCTGCAGATTTGTACTGTCAGTGCTATTGACATGATTTCTTTCTATAAGGCAACTTTTCTGGGCAATTTCTTGGGGCAAGGGCACAACAGGACAACTTGATCTCCTGAGGACAGAGGGCCAAATACCTCTCATACTTCTGAACTTACCGTACACATATACACGTATACAGCAGATTACTTAAGGGGCACAACACTGATGGGTAGCTACAGTCAAAATGTGGGGTTAAAAAAAAAATGGTGGGAGTTTCTGTCTGATTTTCATTTCAAGCTGTTGGACATGTTAGCTATTTTGTGGTTTTGTTCTTCATTTGTCAGAGCTGCATGTACTGTCACACTCTCTTTCTCTAACTCTCTATCACTTCAGCTTTGAGACATATCCCAGTTTTCTTCCTTGCCATACATGGGAGCTGACGAAACTCATGAGCTACACCTTATTCTGCATCAATCATCTTATCTATTTTTGCAGCAATCAACACGCTGTTCCTTACCTAAAAGTATTATCTGTATGACAAAAATGGAGACATTTATGGTAAACTTCAGTGTAGACCATCCTGTTTTTATTTAGAATGTCTTTACTATGATTAGTCACACAGTCTGGACAGTTATGCAGAAAATGGTTGAAATAAAATAAACATCCAATGCTTTTAACATCAGTGTGCAATCTTTATGGCTCTATACAAGCATAGCAATTAAATAGATATCACTCTCATGTTAGTGTGGCATTTAGATATTTTGTTAATCATAGTTAAATAGCTATTAAAACCCTTCAGATGTTTTCTGAATCCTCTGACGGGTATCTAGGGTTTTTGTTAGATATTTATGGTATGTTCAATAAACAGCATTGTGTAAATTCAAGGAAATGTCACTACTTTTTAGAACAATAACGTAACAGAAAGCCTTACATGATTTATATGAGGTGACATGCAAGGAGTCTGTCAATAGCTGAAAGAGCTAGCGATGAGTCAGGGGTACTAACCAGTTTTGGTCACCTATTCCCCTGTCAGACACATAAACTCCCCCTTGCATCCCAAGAAGCATTATTATGGTACAGAAGTAGCAGGCCACAGTGACTGAAGTACACTGTCGTTTCAGTGTGCTTGTCAAAGCAATATTCCCCGCCTTGAGCATCCTGCTCTTTTTTTGAGTTATTAGCTCTACTTTGATAACATGTCATTAGTAAGATAAATGACTTAAATTTGCCTCTCATTTTTTTTCTCCCAGTACGCTATGTCATCATGGCTGGGGGGCCACATTAGGTTCTCAGTGACAACAGAAAGCTACTAGAGAGTAACTTGATTTCTGTTGAGGAATTGCAGCACAAGGATGAAGTAGCTCAGCAAACATGTGAGCATGAAGAATACATGTGAGACAGTGTCTCATGACAACAAGGCCACCTTCTGATATCAGAAGGTTTTGGTTGGGAAAGCGTTTATTTTGAAGTCAAACTACTAAAGCTCTGTGTAAGTTAGAATATGCAGTTCATTTTATTAAAATCTAAGAAGTTCCATTCAAGACTCATTTATCATGTGTAAAAATATTTCTCAATCATTCTAATATTTATCAGTGAGCCTGAAAAGTTTATGGCTTTCTTCCATGGCTTTGTAATGACATAGTCAACCACCTTTAATCTTGTGTTATTTGTTTAGTGACAACTACTTTTTCTGGCAGGTAAATCTCTTTAGGAATATTTATATGCTGACACCTGGTGGTTTTAATTTAAAAGTTGCTTGTAGGTAGGTAGTGATATATTACTTCATGTCCTGTCCATTTCTTGGAAGTAGTGGTTTGAATTCTATTGGACATGTATTTTTTTTTCTTTCTTCTTTATTGTAAATGAATGGAGACCTGTTTGAGTTATAATACCACAATGGTTTATGTGTTTAACATTAAAGTTTTTTGATATTAATTGTGCCTACTATGAAAATAAAAACATTCAGTCACCTTTTTCAAAGCCAATATTGGAAAAGATATTTATGTGCTTCAGTATTTTTTTCAGTGTGTGTTTTAGTACAGCAGAGTCCTATTCAGTCCAGAGGAACTCTTCAAAAGAGTAGACTTAGGTCTGACGATAGATCATTGAATTATAAGATCCAATATTTTCACATCTAGTAATTAATAAGTTGCAAACACAAAGAAGTAACTTTGTTCCTATCTAAGGGAGACTGTTTTCTTCCACTTAAGGTGAACGCAAATGCCTCATTTGATTGAAGGAATGGGTGAATGTGCTGGGTTGACATAGACCCCCAGAAAAAAACGTTCACTTGAGCCTGTTGAAGTTTAGAGCCTGGTTTAAATCTCTGATTTTTGACAACTGATTTTTTTTTACCCAGTATGTACAACATTCTAAAAACCTCTCATGTTTATAAGCTATGTCTCTATGTCTATGTAATGAAGGTTTGCTATAGCTAATAACATGGAGAAAAACAAAGTAAAACTATGTTTTAAATATTTATGTGCAAGTATACTCAGAAAAGTAGTAGGTTCAAGCAGCTTGTATTGTGGAGGGAGACTGTATGCTGGAAGTCTAATTGGTTTATTATGTTAGTGTTACTGCTGTTTTAAGGGCCAAAATAATTACTAGACAGATGTAAAAAGTATAATAAAACACATTTATTAGCTAAGAACCACATTATCATTGAGAACTATTTCATATTTACAGGGTTCTTTTTCCTTATTGTCTTGTACTACAGAAAGCAACAAGATAAAGATTACAGTAAATTTAACTTCCTAAGTTTATTTAAATACCTCTTAAAATGCTATATAGATTATTTCCTATTTTGAAAAAAGCCCAGCATTAATTATTTTATGATAATAATAGAGATACAGTGCGTTCATTTTACATAGGCACTTTTGAACACTTGATCAAGACTCAGATCAGTCAGCTGGTCTTCTGAAACTGGCTTACTCTCTATCATTCTTGCCCTCCAAGATGCAACTTTTTTTCCCTGAACACCGTAAACCTTTCATTTTAACACTGGGTAAAGGTGCTTCCAAAATCATAGTATCCAAATTAATGTTTGCGTTTGTATTTTTTTTTATCTAAGAAACTATATTGTCTCAATTCTGATTCGCTGGAGCTGCTGAGAGAGAAGAATCTGTAATTCAGATAATAAACATGCAGACCTTCACAATTTGTCTCTCATTTCCATGTTGAAATTGCATTGACATTGAACAACACTACATATTATTGTCAGCTACCATTTTGCTTCCTTTTAATATCACACCATGAAAGTAGTTCAAATGGCCAGTTCCTTATTTGCTCATCAGTCTCATGTCTGGTCACAGAGGAAGTACAGACTTATCACCTGTGTTATTCCAGTGATGAGCTGGTAGAAAGCCAGCTGAGTAGCAGAAGATCCAAAAAAGCAGAGCTTGCTTTTGGATACAGAGAAAAAAAGAACATTTCTCCTGAACATGGCAAAACCAAACTCCTTTCCAGGTTACATATTTCTGCTCATCATTATACTAATGAGAAGAAAACAAATAAAACGGAGGCAGTTTTTCCTCCACAGATCTGTTGTTCATAGAATATGTCTTTGTTCTAAAGAAGGCAGAGTCATGATATTGGTCTAGACTTAAGTTAATCCTTTTTGTTGCAGAGGCACTCTCCTTTATGAGACTACCATTTCTTCCTTTCAGACTTGTACTGAGTTTCCTCCTTTTTTTCTTTCTTCACTTCACACTATCCTTGATTTCTGAATACAGCTTCCAAACCTAATACTTACAGAAGATTTTGTGTGCCACTTGTAATCCCCACCTTGGCCTGTATTAGCATGAGATTTGGACACCTAATTGAAATGGATTTATATTTTCCACATAGAACAATATTTGTTGCTTTTATATTCCTGGTGCATTTTCCACCTCCATACGTGCTCTGCAAACCTTTCTCCTTTTGTGATCCAAGACAATCAATCAGTTGGTGAATTACCACTTGGTGCCTTTCCTCATCGCTTCACACTCCTCCCATGTCCAAAAGTCCATCCTTAGGAGTTTTCTTTTCCATTTTAACTCAAAGAAAGTTATATAGTGTTATATCAGTAAAATATTGAAACTATATATAAAATCATAGATCTGATTTTCAGATTCAGACAGTCAAAGGTTCTATGGCAAAAAAGAGTAAAAAATTTCCAAATTATAGGTATTCTTCAGCATCTTTTGAGTCTACACTTTAAATATTAAATACCTGGTTAAGTACTTGGCTGGAATGGGATTAAAATGGATTCTTCATTTTGCATTTTGCCTTTGTTTTTTTTCTTTGCATTTTTTAAACATCGTATTTTCAGGTAAGCTTTAAAATCTAGTAATGGGATTGACTTAAACCAGTGCCAAAGCCTTATCTATCAACACATTCCTCAGATGATCAGAACGTTTTCCAAACTTGAATATTTTCATAATTCAGCGTTACTGAATCTTTCCCTCCTTAATGTGAGGGTCAGTGTGTGTATGTTTGTACAAATATAATTACATTAGATTAATGGCCTCCCTTGTTCTATATTGCCTGACTTGCAGCCAAGGCCACCGTTACCAAGCCTTACAAAACCAAAAGAAATTGTTTCCTTGGCAACAGGAGCCATGTAAAATCTCACAGATCATCTGTCTTTTCTACTCAAATTTAATTCTGCTAGATGCTGGAAAGCTGGTTTTCTGCTTCACTATCTGACTCAAAATAGATGAACTACAGTGAGGGACTGTAGCTACATCTGAAGACCCATGGAAGACAAAAAACCTGACTATCTCTCAAAGTATTTGATCCTTTTCTAGTTAATAGGGATTAGCATTTTACCGACAGAGCATGTATTTTCATCAGACTTCTTAGTGAAATCTTTGGCAGTCAGTAACATTATTCAAACTTGAAAAATCCATCTAGATACAGTAGGAACTTACACAGTGTAAAATGACAATGCATTACTGACACCGCAGCTCTGTTGTCACCCTTAGGCTTTTTCATCAGCCAGAATTCATAATTCATAAAGCATAGTAATATAAAAAGGGCAATGTGCTTGAGAGCTTGAGAAAAATACTGTCAACTTCTAAATATTTAAAATTTCACATGTTCTTGATTGGTTTGACTCTTTCAAAAATTGAGGGATTTTTCCTTTTTCTTCCTTCCCTCTTTTAAACCTCCTACTAATCTGCTATTGTGCTACGTCTAATGAAATCCAGGTTTACCACACACTGTACCTATAGGAAAGACAGGCCAACAAGGAGAGATGGTGGAGTTGCTCTATATGTGAGGGAGCAACCGGAATGCATTGAGCTTGGCCTGGGGGCAAATGAGGAACGAGTTGAGAGCTTATGGGTTAGAATTAAGGGACAGGCTCATAAGGGTGACATTACGGTGGGTGTGTACTACAGGCCACCTGACCAGGAGGAGGAGGTCAGTGAGGCTTTCTACAGTCAGCTGAAAGCAGCCTCACAGTCACAGGCCCTGGTTCTCATGGGGGACTTCAACCACCCTGACATCAGCTGGGAAGACCATACAGCTAGGCAGGCGCAATCCAGGAGGTTCCTACAGAGCATCAATGATAACTTTCTGATGCAAGTGGTGGAGGAACCAACAAGGAAAGGCGCGCTGCTGGACCTCGTGTTAACAAACATAGAGGGACTGGTTGAAGATGTGAAGGTTGGAGGTAGATTCGGCTGCAGTGACCATGAAATGGTTGAGTTCAGGATCCTGCGTGGAGGAAGCAGGGCGACAAGCAGGATCAAAACCTTGGACCTCAGGAGGGCTAACTATTGGCCTCTTCAGTGACCTACTGGGAGGAATCCCGTGGGCCAGGGCTCTCAAAGGCAGGGGGGTCCAAGAGTGCTGGTCGCTCTTTAAACGTCACTTCCTCCATGCTCAGGAGCGGTGCATCCCCCTGAGAAAGAAATTGAGCAAAGGAGGCAAGGAGACCTGCATGGTTGAACAAGGAGCTTCTAGCAGAGATCAGGTGGAAGAGAAGAGTCCATGGAATGTGGAAAGAGGGGCAGGCCACTTGGGAAGAATACAGGAATGTGGTCAGAGCATGCAGGGATGCAACGAGGAAGGCCAAGGCTCACCTGGAATTGAAGCTGGCAAGGGATGTCAAAAATGACAAGAAGGGCTTCTTCAACTACATCAGCAGCAAAAGGAACACTAGGGACAATGTGGGGCCGCTGCTGAATGAGGCAAGTGTCCTGGTGACAGAGGATACAGAGAAGGCAGAGCTACTGAATGCCTTCTTTGCTTCAGTCTTCAGTGCCAAGGCAGGCCTTCAGGAATCCCAGGCCCCGGAGGTAAGAGAAGAAGCCTACAGAGAGGATGACTTTCCTTTGGTCGAGGAGGACTGTGTGAGGGATTGCTTAAACGATCTGGACGCCCACAAATCCATGGGCCCCGATGGAATGCACCCACGAGTGCTGAGGGAGCTGGCAGATGTTAATGCTGAGCCACTCTCCATCATCTTTGAGAAGTCCTGGAGGACAGGAGAGGTGCCTGAGGACTGGAGAAAGGCCAATGTCACTCCAATCTTCAAAAAGGGCAAGAAGGAGGACCCAGAAAACTACAGACCAGTCAGCCTCACCTCCATCCTGGGAAAGGTGATGGAGCAGCTTATCCTGGAGGTCATCATCAAGCAAGTGGAGGAAAAGAAGGTTATCAGGAGTAGTCAGCATGGATTCACCAAGGGGAAATCATGCCTGACCAATCTGATAGCTTTCTACAATGGCATGACTGGCTGGGTAGATGAGGGGAGAGCCGTGGATGTTGTCTACCTAGACTTCAGCAAGGCTTTTGACACAGTCTCCCACAACATCCTCCTAGGGAAGGTCAGGAAGTGTGGGCTGGATGAGTGGTTGGTGAAGTGGATAGAGAACTGGTTGAATGGCAGAACTCAGAGGGTTGTCGTCAGCAGCGCTGAGTCTAGTTGGAGGCTGGTAACAAGTGGTGTCCCCCAGGGGTCAGTACTGGGCCCAGTCTTGTTTAACTTCTTCATCAACGACCTGGATGAAGAGTTAGAATGTACCCTCAGCAAGTTTGCTGATGACACCAAACTGGGAGGTGTGGTAGATACACCAGAAGGCTGTGCTGCCATTCAGCATGAGCTGGACAGGCTGGAGAGTTGGGTGCAAAGGAACCTGATGAGGTTCAACAAAGGAAAATGCAGGGTCCTGCACCTGGGGAGGAACAACCCCATGCACCAATAAAGGCTTGGGGTGGACCTGCTGGACAGCAGCTCTGCAGAGAAGGACCTGGGTGTCCTAGTGGACGACAGGTTGACCATGAGCCAGCAGTGTGCCCTGGTTGCCAAGAAGGCCAATGGGATCCTGGGATTCATTAGGAAGAGTGTGGCCAGTAGGTCGAGGGAGGTTCTCCTTCCCCTCTACACTGCCCTAGTGAGGCCTCATCTGGAGTACTGTGTCCATTTCTGGGCTCCCCAGTTCAAGAAAGATGAAGAGCTACTGGAGAGAGTCCAGCGGAGGGCTACGAGGATGGTGAGGGGACTGGAACATCTCTCCTACGAGGAGAGGTTGAGGGAGCTGGGCTTGTTTAGCCTGAAGAAGAGAAGGCTGAGAGGGGAACCTTATAAATGCTCATAAATATCTGAAGGGAGGGTGTCAAGAGGATGGGACCAGAGTCTTTTCAGTGGTGCCCAGCGACAGGACAAGGGGCAACAGGCACAAATTGAAGCACAGGAAGTTCCATCTGAACATGAGGAAGAACTTCTTCCCTCTGAGGGTGACAGAGCACTGGAACAGGCTGCCCAGGGAGGTGGTGGAGTCTCCTTCTCTAGAGATATTCAAGACCCGCCTGGACAAGTTCCTCTGCGGCCTGCTGTAGGTGACCCTGCTTCGGCGGGAGGGTTGGACTGGGTGACCCACAGAGGTCCCTTCCGACCCCTAACATCCTGTGTGATTCTGTGTGATTCTGTGTATATACTCTACTGTCTCTGCGATGCTATTTCTTGGCTCCTACTGTACCCCAACCTCTGTTTTAATTATTCTCCTCTGTTGTAAAGTATTCCTATTAAGAAGTCTGGGTCTCAAAAGTAGTTCTAAGACAGCACATTGCTAAATATATTTATCAGCAATTAATATTTCACATATGAGGTGTTACCTAAAGGTCTCAGTATAGTTATTGATATTTGTTCTCAGAAGCACCTTGCTTCAGCAATAAAACACGTTTACAGCTTTTTATATATGCTGGATGAAAGCCAGAATAATTATGTTTTATGGATTTTCTTCAGGCATCTTCATTATTAATTGTTACTTATTCAGTCAGGTCCACCGTTTCACTAAATGTACTTTACTTACTACTGTGAGAAAGAAGAATGCAATGTGTCATACACTTCATTCTAAGTTTGGCATACATAAGATATTCCTTAAACAGAAAAGATATTTTGCTGACACAATCACTATATTTCGCTTATTCTGACTTCAATTCCAATGGTTATCTCACAGCTTTATAGTCAGGCACCTTCTGTTCACAAGCAGGTAATTCTTGATAACCAATGATGTTGCAGAAAGCACTAACTTTCCTGTTAGCACGAATGTTGTCCCTGTTGATAATTTTGGAGCTGTACGACTTGTTAACTGGGAAGGTCAGATCTTAACTTTCAAAAACGGTTTGTGCCTTGATCATAGGCTTGAACCCAAAGTCTATTGATTTTCTGTAATCCTGAATAATACCAAATCAGATTCCTGAACATTGATACTATGTGTACTACTCACATGATTTTTAAGTAGAATTAACAAATCATGGCTAAACTGGTGGGTGTCTACAGGCTTATGCAATCTGTTCAGAATCTGATTTTGACCATTCCAGAATAAGAACAATTAAAACAATTTTTTGTTCATGACCATTATGTTGACAGATTTTGTTTGTTTCTACCTGATGAAATCAGTCTGAGCTGCAAAGTGTTAAACAAGGTACGTGCAAGAGGTAGCTGATTTTACATGGGTGATATTTCAGCATTATCAGATGTCTTCTCCTCTAAAAATTTTCTCAAGCCTTATTCCTCTGTTGGCTTGGATGTCTTACACAGCTTGAGGCAAATGTATCATCGCCCTTGTACCTGAGAGAATTCTTCTCATTAGAGATCAAATGTTTTAAAGAGTTCATGTTAGTACTTTGATAACATTCAGTAGTACCATTTTAACTCTTGGAGATCATCATTAAGCCATGAGAGTCTTCACACTGAAACAGCCAAAATTAAAACTCCTTGATCAATATTTAGGTTGAAAAAAATTCAGTAAAATTCTGTACAAAACTTCTATACAGAAAATTGCAGTAAACTTACTTTCAAAGCAATTCTAGTCAAAGTTCAGAGCTATTAGTCCATTTGTCCATTTTTGTTATTTTTCAAATATCTGTCATCTTGCTGTCCAGGGCTCAAAGCACTAAAATATAAAAGTAGCAATCTCATCGAAAGACCAGCGATGTCTTTCCCTGGGACATAGCTCAGACCGGAATGTAGCTACAAGAATCTGTCTCGATCCTTATGAAGTGCATTCTTGAATTTCAGATGTTTGATCGAGAAGTGAAGCAAACTCTAAATTTCTCTTCCAAGATGAGTGAGATGGTGGGGCCTTTTGCAGGTTTCATAGGTCGTCAGTGGAGACAAATGGAACTTATAAAATCAGGCTATTTGGTCATGTAAAATGTTGAAAAAGTTACAATTTACTTTAGAGTTTAGTTTCAGATAACTGAAAATAAGTATCAAGAAGAAAAATAGATATAAAGTGAAATTGATACTGGAGAACTTAAAAACTGAGGTTGAGCTTCCTTTGAAAGGGTGTTGAGAGATTAAATTAGTGCACAACTTTCATTGGAACAAGCTATAATTCATTTTAGATGTGCAAAATTAGACTGAGTCACCTGTGAATGTATGTCTATGTTTCAAAGAGAAAGAGAGATTTACAATATTCAGCAGTACTCATATAACAAAACAAAGCAAACTAAAATCATAGAATCATAGAATGTTTTGTGTTGGAAAGGACCTTTAGAGGTCACCTAGCCCAAACCCCCTGCAGTGAGCAGGGATATCTTCAACTAGACCAGGTTGCTCACAGCCCCATGCAACCTGGCCTTGAATGTTTCCAGCGATGGAGCCTCCACTACCTCTCTGCGCAACCCATTCCAGTGTTTCATCACCCTCATTGTAAAAAATTGCATCCTTATACCTAGTCTAAATCTACCCTCCCTTAAAGACATTAATCCTTGTTCTGTCACAACAGGCCTTGTTAAAAAAATTTTCCCCATCTTTCCTTTGGGCCCACTTTAAGTGCTGAAAGGCTGCAATAAGGTCTCCCTGGAGCATTCTCTTCTCCAGGCTGAATAAACCGAACACTCTCAGCCTTTCCTTGTAGGGAAAGTGCTCCGTCCATCCGACCATTTTGTTGGCCCTCTTCTGGACCCACTCCACGTCCTTCTTGGCCATCCAACCAATTCGTCATGCACCAAAGAGTCCACCCATGAAATCCTGATCCCTTCTATTTAGAAAGAAGGATGTTGACCATCCAGCCAAATCCTTATGCACCAAACAGTCCACGCATTAAATCCTGATCCCTCCTATTTAGGCAGAAGGATGTTGCAGGGGACCGTGTCAAAGGCTTTACAGACGTACAGATAGGTCACATCCATTGCTTTTCCCTTGTCCACTGATACAGTCACTCCATCATAGAAAGCCACTAGGCTGGTCAGGTAGGACTTGTCCTTGCTGAAGCCATGCTGGCTGTTTCCAATCACCGCCCTGTCCTCCATGTCCCTTAGCAGAGCTTCTGGGAGGATCTGTTCCATGTTCTTCCCAAGCACAGAGTTCAGGCTGACAGGTCGGCAATTCTCAGGGTCCTCCTTTCTAGCTTTTTAGAAAAATGTCACAATGTTTCCCTGTTTCCAGTCACCAGGGACTTCACCTGACTGCCTTGACTTTTCAGACATTATGGAGAGTGGCTTGGCAACTACATCAGCCCGTTCCCTCAGGAGATGAGCGGCATTGCTGCCTTCCCCTGTTATCTTTCTCTAGTATTGATTTTCTTCTCAAGAATCATAAACATTTTGTGGAAAACAGATGTAAAAGTTCTCTTTCAAACTTCACTGGATCTTGATTCATGTATTTATAACACAAATCTGTTTGTAGAATTCATAAATTGCACTTTTTAACCATTTATTTTGCGGTATATCCTGAGTGACATGCTTTTTCTACTATAATAATAGAAAATATTTCTGCATATATATTGGGATAATTAGGAAGGGAAGAGATGTGTCCTTCATTGCATCCTGTCATGAAACCAGGACAAATTTAAGGCTCCTATCCCAAGAAGCATTCCTGAGTCTCTCTCTGTAGATCTAACTAGAGAAAGAATAGCTTCTCAAAGGAAGATTTAGAGCATCCAATTTGGGCACTTGCTGTGAATTGCCTTCTGGCAGACTCTTTCTATGTTTCTCTTCACTAAGTACCTGCAAAGCTTTGGAGGCTATCATCTTAATTTAGGTGAATAAGTTATTTTGCCTAAGGCTAGATGGGGAATACTGCACTGGGAACAGGATTTGACCATGTAGATCTAAAATACAATTCTTCTACAGTCCCTTGTACCCAGTATCCTGAAAGTCTTTGTCCTTATATAAACTTTTCACTGATCAACTGAACTGATTGTGGTTGGAGCACATTAAAACACACAAGGCTGCCACAGTTCACAAGTAGGGCATCTGGGTCTTGTACAGCTTTTTCTTTTTTCATATGACAGTGTAGTTAATCAGCAAAAGTAAAGATAAAATAATGATTTTTGTAGCATCTCTGCATAACTATAACAAGAAAATAAAAGCTTTGGCTAAGTTCAATATTTCGAGTTACCAGAAATTAGAAAGCATTACATGCGTAAAAATCAGAATAAAAATGAACATGTATATCCTGCAAAAACACAGATTAAAAATAAAACCTCCCTTTAATTTTTTGATCTTTCATAGATGGTGCATTTACTATTCTGCCTTACAGAAGCTGCTATATTTTTTTGTGAGCTAAAAGTAGGAGCCTTGTCGTGATATTATTTTCAGAGAAGGAGACACTTGATGCTTTTCTTTCAAAGCAGATTTTTTCAGCCAGCTATGCTGATACCTTCAGCAGTACTTGACATATGCTCAAAGAAAATACTTGGTGACAGGAAAGCCTGGCTCTGAGTATCAGAAACAGACACAACTGTGTTCTCATTTACCAAAAAATGTAAAGGTTCTTACCTTGCAGTTTACGCTCTGCTGTCGTGCAATAATTCTTTTCTGACAGAAACACAAGTCTCTGTAGATTCTTCCTTACCCTCTTCATATGTCAAGATCTTCAGTCCTTTCTTTTTTCCACTGTTTTCCTCCCTGCCTCCTTTTTTAACACCTGAATGTAATCACAGATG
This sequence comes from Opisthocomus hoazin, assembly GCF_030867145.1. Taxonomy (NCBI): domain Eukaryota; kingdom Metazoa; phylum Chordata; class Aves; order Opisthocomiformes; family Opisthocomidae; genus Opisthocomus; species Opisthocomus hoazin. Next base: position 102,952,007 of record NC_134416.1, read on the forward strand.
CAAAAATATATGACTCTCATAAATTAATGCATTCAGATCTGTGTCATCACTATGCCCAAGCATCCAGTTGCAGACTAAATTCTCTTTATTATCCATTTTTATTAGTCTCATAATCAAATTTTATCTGCTGTAATAGAAATCACATTATCTAAAGTCAATTAATATTTCATACTTTCCTAATGTAAACTCACCAAGATCAAAGGGATGTAAAGGGTGTTCTAGGAAAAATAGAAAGTGTCAAACAATGTCAATAGAAAATAATCATGATGCCAAAACTTTTCAGGTACCTAACGTTCACAGAGACCTCTGTGATTAACACTGAGATAAAACATTCAATAGGAAAAATATGCAATCATTATTTCTTAGATAATGCAAGAATCAGACCACCATCTCTGGCTTGTTACAACAATAGACTGCATAGCTGAAATATCACTTTCACTGATTATGTAATTAATGCTTTCTATGAAGGGTGCTTTGAGACATACAAATTAGGAGCCAAAGTGTATTGTGGGATGGCTTTTAATATGAAGAGCTGTGAATAAAGAACAGGTGGTTGACTATAATATGTATGTTATCTATATAATGAGGTAGATGTGTATTCTTTATTTTTGATTCTTGAATGCAGTGGCTATCCTGGGGCTAACTCTCAGTATGGAAGAAATTGATGGGTGTTGCTGTTTGGCCACAGCTGGCAACCAAGGGCCATGTGGTCACTCTATCACTCCTCCCCCCGCTGGGGTGGGGAGGAGAATGGAAAGAAAAAGGCAAAACTCATGGGTCGGGGTAAGGGCAGAACAGAAAACAGAATTGAACAGTAACAACAATACTGACAGGAAAAATGTAAAAAAAAAAAAAAACAGCGACATGGACAGAGCAACTCTTACCGTCCGGTGCCCAGTGCGCTCCCGATCCACAATTAACTTCCTCTCCGGCCAGCTCCCCCACTCAGAATCGAGCATGACATCACATGGTATCAAATACCCCATTTGTTTGGCCAATTTGGGTCAGCCAGCCCGGCTGTGTCTCTTCCCAGCTTCTGGTGAAAATTAACGCTATCGTGACTGAACCCAGGACATCATCCACCCCCTATTCTCTACCATCTACGTCATGTCCAGGTCCCCCATTTTCCAACTGATCACCTCCACTTTTCCTGTCTTTAATCTTACACAGAGATATCCTTGCCTTCCTCCATGGATCATCCCTCTAAAATGTCCTTCGAGGTCATTTAAAGCATTACTTTAGGCTCCATCTGTCATAACAGTCTTTCAGGGCAGGAGCGGTGATGTGTGGTGATGGGTGGTCACATGCATGAGCATGAAAAAGTGGGATTTTTTCCCCTTTCAGGTCCTTTTATAACAACACTGTAGTCTAACCCAAAGTGTTAGACTTTATTGTAAGCCTTTATTGTAAGTACTTAATCCCACAATACCTGCGAAGGGGCATTTTAATTAGCAGAAGACAAAAAAAGGCTGTGTTCCTAAGAAGATATGTAGTAAACGGGTGCTCCTTTGATTTGGTTGATACCTTACTTATTTCGATTTTCTCTTTTTTTCTTTTTCTCTGACTATTTGTAGGAATAACTTATTTTCTGGTAAGCGGTGTAAGTTTAACATGATTACTGCTGATCTAGAGTATGTTAGAAGCCCTGACTGAGAAGTACTGTATGAGTAGTAATACTGGTGGTTGTGACAGTTTATTGAAAATAGTTAGTGTACAATGTCTTTGTTTCTGCTGGTAAAAATTTCTGTGTTATTATTATTCATAGCCGGAAAGTACAATCAGTGTAATGTGAAACATTTCAAATATCTCTTTTATCGCACTATAGGATTGAGTGTGGGTGGTTTTGGACTTTGTTTTTAACTTGCTTATCCTTTCTGAGTGGTAGAACTGTAAAAGATGGCTGAGCTTTCCTGCACAGGTATTACACTTATTTACATGTACAAAGTTTGCTGCCCATCGATCTGTATACCTTTGACCTTACAGCAACTTGGTCATACATGTCTATAGCGTCAATGCAATTCCAACAATTTAACTGGTTACGTGGACAAATACAATGTCTACAATTCCAACAATTTAACTGGTTACCTGGACAAATACCTGTGATGTATTATTACTTATGAAACCCTATGTGTTTATCTGTTATGAAAAAATGCAATTCTTAGTGAATAGAAAGTTATTCCCTGTTAATGTTTTGCTTCGAGAACTCTTTTCAATCCTTGAACTGTCTCTCCTAATATATGATATAATGTAGTGCTGTTACATATATTCTCAAGATTAATTGCCCTACTGACAATAAGCTCAGGGGTTTTTTAATATAGAAAAGAAACAACTCACCCACAAACATTTGCTTCATAGAAATTACTTGCTTAGTTATGACTATAGATTTTTTTCTGGAATATTTCTGCTGATTTCAGTGGAATTACCCCAGGAATTTTCCCTGTATATTCAATCTACCAGTTTGAAGTCTGTGTTGAATTTGTGTTCTTGTTTATACTTGAAAATGTCTCAGAGCAATAAATACTGAAAGTCTGAGATTTGTCTCTGTGTGTGCATGTCACAGGGTAAAAAAGAAAATGTGCTATCTTTTAATTAGTAGGAAGTGCATATTTTTCTGTTTCTCTATTATTATTGTCAGAAAATCTACTAATTGCCTGACTTGAGAACTGTGTTAGAAAGGTCTCCTCAAAACCCCAAATACTCTTTGTATTCTTGTTTTCCTGAGAGGAAAATAAATCCAGAGATTCTCTGGAAAGACAACTTCCTTACAGCCTTCAGAAGGCTCCTTTGCTGCTCTGGATATCAAAGTACTCCGCAAGTCTTTGTTTCCACTTAAAACAATAGCTCCCCCTCTGAGGACTGAGGCAAAAAGAAAAATAAAGAAATTTGGAAAACATGCATTTCCGCATCTTGGCAAAGAACTTATTTAATCCAAATGTGATTTTAGGTCTGCTTATTATTAATTCTAACAAACACATTTGTTTTTCTCTCTAAATACCAAAACCCAGCATAATTTAGGGCCCTGATGTATTCTGAATTACATGAAATAATTTTTCCACATGCCTACAGGTTTCAGTTCTGCAGCTCTCCATCTGTTAGGAGAAAGTTTGGGTTGTTATTTTATTATTTTTATTTATTTTTCAAATACAGCCCCAGCAGCTGTGCTCTCAGAAAGACCTAAGCTTTCACCAAGTTCTCTTTGAAACATTAAAACTTGTATTAATTTTATTTCACTCATAACAGGTGTCTTGCTTTTTGCATTTGGATTTTATTTTTGTAGGGCTTTGTCTGAAAATCAGTTCTTACATCTAACCACTTAAATGGAAGTATTAACTCCTGAGGCGAGAACAGAGAGAATAGGACCATTTAATTGAAAAAGAGTAGGGTTAAATGAATCTCATCAATGTCTACAAATACCCGAAGGGAGGGTGTGAAGCAGAGGGAGCCAGGATCATTTCACTGGTGCCCAGTGACAGGACCAGAGGCAGTGGGCGCAAAACTAAACACAGGAGGTTCCCTTTGAACCCCAGGAAACACTTTTTCACTGTGAGGGTAACTGAGCAGTGGTACAGGTTGCCCAGAGAGGTTGTGGAGTCTCCATCTTTCGAGATATTTGAAAGCTGTCTGGATGTGGTCCTGGGCAACCAGATCTAGGTGGCCCTGCTTGAGAAGGGGGCTGGTCCAGATGACCTCCAGAAGTCCCTTCCAACTTCAAGACTTCTGTGACGCTGAGATTCTGTGGTGGGCAGTGAAATGGCATGAGTTCTGTTTCAGAAAATCTATAATTTCACAGCAAAAATGTATGATTAATTTTTTCCCCTGATCTGTGTTCTATGTGATGGACAGCCCTTTAGAAAACTCCGAATCTGAAATCACAATGCCAATCAAGGTCTAACCTAAGACATTCAAGAAGAGTACGCATCTAGCATTTCATAGCTTCTAGCTGAAATTGCAGTGCCAGATATGTGTTTTAAACTGCAGTTTACCATAGAAATCTGTATAGTGGATTATGTTAACTTTGTCTATAACAAACCCTACACTGTACAGGAACAGACAGATTCAAACCCCAAGTGCAGCCTGAATCCCAGAAAAACATCCATTATCTGGCAGCAGGAAAAGGCTAGTACCTCCGAACAAATATCAGGATCTGCTGAATCTAGGAGGGTTAAACAAGTAACACTAAATTCCCTCCTTTTCAGACTCCTTATCTACCTTCTGTTCCCCATTGGTCATGGAAGAAACATGAACTCCAGAGCCCACTTGTTATACCTGAGAAGAATCATGGTGGAAAGAGAGCTGTTAGACATACCAGTTCAAAATCTAAGTTGTGCTGGTATTCAAAATTATTAATCAAAAGTAATGCCACCTGAAAAGCCTGCCTCTTACTGTTTTACTGGATTCTACCTTCATTTGGCAAATCTTACAGCAAATAGTGACTTAGCAAAAGTAGAAAACCTTCAGACTTTCTAGGCTGCTGCATAACAGAAGATACGCCACTGCCTAAAACTGAAACTGTTATTTGAAGAGCTAACTCTATTGCTCCTCCTAATATATTCTAATTTAATCTTTGACTTTTAAACACTATATGTTGAATTGCAGTAGGCTAAGCAGGCTTGCAAGCTGATCATTGTACCCAAACTAATTTTGAAAGGAGTCATGAAGACTGACTGTTTTTTTCATGTGTCCCAAACTCTTACCAAAAGGACAACGGGAAGTGATATATTTCTTTGAGAGAATTCAGGTTGTGTGTTTACTTTTACCTTGTTTTTTTAAAATGCTAAATTTCTGGCTGATCACTGTACAAGTTTGCTAAGTAGGAAGAGCTACAGGGGCAGCTAAGTTCTCTGCTTCATTAAAATTACAGCAAATCTTTGCAGAATTGTTTTTCAGAATGTGCTAATGGCCAACACAAGTTTTTGGAAAGCAACCCAGCGTAAGAAGTAGTCAAGCACCTTAAGAGGATAAGGCTTTTTTATTTTTTTTTTCTTTCCATGCAAGTGAAATCAATGAGAATCTGAGGTGTTTGTCACTCTTCAAGGTGAAGAGTATACCTTGTCAAACTGAAGAGTTGAGGCAATCCCAATTCTGTATCACAAGATATTTCTGGTACTTAGCGAGTTTCAGATTAAAAGCATGAATGTTTACTATGTCTGTGGTGAAGACTAGACTGAGTGCACTTACAGTGTCTCACACTTCATGAACCTTTTAACTTGAGAATGTTATTATAGTGCTGGCAGTATTTGAAAATGAACAATGCCATCAGCGCTTTATCTGTTCTTATGTGCCAGAGTGCTAAAATCTCATTGCAGTCTATCATCTGGTGCTGCGTGCATTCTGAAAATATTGTCACAGCACTTGAATAGGAGGGAAGTCAGATGAAGCAATGCACTGTTGATGCCTGAGAAAAATGAAACTACTTGTGTAGCAATTAACCGCATTTTCAGTGGTTCAATTCTGAACAGTGATTCAACATACTCAGATTTGGTGGCATTGAGAAAACTTCTCTGTTTTTGGTGGGGTTGCTGGCAGACACACCTGGGACACCAGCAATCTGGGAAATATCCTATGAGAGCAGCACATTTTGAAAGTGATTAGAAATAATATAAATTAATGCCATAAAGTAAATGGTCTTTTACCTTATATTTAACTTACTCACATCTCGAGTACTGTGTTCAGTTTTGGGCCCCTCACTACAAGAAAGACATTGAGTTGCTGGAGCGTGTCCAGAGAAGGGCAACGAAGATGGTGAAGGGTCTGGAGATCAAGTCTTATGAGGAGCAGCTGAGGGAGCTGGGGCTGTTTAGTCTGGAGAAGAGGCGGCAGAGGGGGGACCTTATTATTCTCTACAACTACCTGAAGGGAGATTGTAGTGAGGCAGGTGTTGGTCTCTTCTCCCAAGTAATTTGCAATAGGACTAGAGGAAATGGCCTCAAGTTGCCTCACGGGAGGTTTAGATTGAATATTAAGAAAAATTTCTCTACTGAAAGAGTTGTCAGACGTTGGAATAGGCTGCCCAAGGAAGTGCTGGAGTCATCATCCCTGGAGGTGTTCAAAAATGTGTAGATATGGCACTTTGGGACATGGTTTAGTAGTCACGGTGGTGTTGGGTTGACCATTGGACTTGATGATCTTAGAGGTCTTTTCCAACCTCTGATTCTATGATTCTGTTATTTGAATCATTCTTAAAATCAGAGCAGTCCTGAAATAAATTGGGTTTCTCAAAATGTTGAGGGAAAATCTTCTCTGGGAGATTTGAAGTGCTGATGAAATGCCTTGCTTCAGCTGAACAGCCAGCCAGCAGGAGTAGGAGAGGTTCTGTATTTTTCTGGCAGATACTGAGGATTATGTAGGACTGGGCAGTGAATTATTAGCAATAGCTGAGAGTACAGTGACCAGCAACATTCTGACCTTCATTAGATTCCTTCTGCAGTTGTTTTGGAAGATTGTGATTAATTTTAAAGCTTTCAAATCAAAGTAGGATAGCAAACATTTTGAAGTTCATCAAAACCTGCTTTTCTGCAGCTTTGAAACCCAATGATTGTTCAGTAGAATTATAAGTGAAGCTAGCAGATGTATGAATGCCTTGTTCCAGGTCTTGCAGTTTACCTCTCCTTTAATACTGAGATATTCTTTCTCTCTCCACATATACACACATAAATGCCAGGACTATATCATACCTAATTTGTCCACAGAGAACAAATGAAGTCTGCAGTATCATCTGTAATAATCTCTTCTTTCCTTTCTTCTTTCCTCCCTGACTCCATGAAAGCCTCTCTGTCTATTTTCTGTTCAGATCTGACTTTGTCGAGAAGAGCCAGACCCCAGCCATTTTTCATTATTCTGTGTGTGCTCACCACAGTATTATGAGTGGTGGTCTTAAAAGTAGAGACTGCAGAGGATTTAGAAACATAAATTCCAACAAAAGTTGTTGAAGCTTCTTTTTTTTTTTTTTAAATACGCCAGCATTCTTCATTTCTTTACTATTCACATTTCACTAATACTGATGGAAATTCCTTCATGACTAAATCTGGGTTTTTAAAGAAAGATGTCTAAGTCAGAGATGCTCAGAAACAATAGCTATATTATCAAGGGATTTCTGTAGTAAATGAACAGCTGGTACCAAAAAGTCAAAGTGCAAATGAGTGGGAGGACTATCTTAAATCAGTGAGTTTAAGGGTTGACATCTCCAGCAGTATGTTAGGACAGACCTCGCTGTACCAATAGAATAATTAAGAGGTAATTCTGCTCCAGGTGCAAATAGCTGGCTTTTTGTATGCCCTACTTGCATGAATCCCATACAGTTGAATTCCTTAAGGAGAGACAATGTTTTATTTAAGTAAAGCTTCCATCAACAGAGGCAGGATTAGAGTTTTTTTTTTTTTAATCTGCACTACAGTGACAATTAAATAAATGGTCTACTGTATTTTGCAAGTGAAATAATGTGGCAAAAGCTTGAATGAATTGCTGGAGGCTGCAGCATGTGCAAATCACTGCTGGATTTGGAGTGCAATGGCACTTGCCTCCCACTTCCAGCTGAGATAGATAGCTGTAACACTTCTAAAGGTGTTTGCTGTTGTATCTGCAGTTCTTTTAGGCTTTCAGTGGGGCAGGGACTTGCAATAAAATCTCTTGCATCCTGTGTATGTCTTAACCTTTGTACTGAAGTGCAGTAGCTTTTTGGCCATCATTTATGCAAAATAGAACAACAGCAATAGAAAAGATTTAGTGTCGCTCCATAACTTCAAACAATTTGAAATGTACTTCATACAAAAACAACTAGGATATGGGATATTTGAATTGACATGCCTGGTCTGCCTCATTCACTGCAAAAACTTAAAATATGTATTTATGGAGTCCAGATAAATGTTGTTCTATTTGTTCAGAAATCTGACTTTATTTCTTTTTTTATTTTTAGCTCAACTGTACATATTCTAAAAGATTTTTCTTTGTCTTGTGCATTTATGAAAATTCACAAGTCGATTTTTCTTTCCCCAATTCTTCTATAAAAAAGTTGAGCCAGAAGAAAAGTATATTATGTCATAAAAATACAGTTTAATAACTCCGAAAAGAAATTGTGAGTTGAACAAAATGTTCACTAGCAAGGCTCTGAGCTGTTAGAATGAAATAATGATCCTGGAAGGCTTGTAATGTGAGCAAAAAATATTGGTTGTCCCATCATAGTAGATTTTGATTAATTTTTCAGTAAGTGTACAACTCCTTCCTTGGTAAAGTTACTAGTTATGTATTTACTTATTAGCTGGAAATTGTGTGGATGGCTAGCAGGATTTAAAAATTAGTCTTCATGACACTTATTAGAAAATCTTTGTTTCCTTATTTGGCAAGCCACTGTGAACAATAATTTTCTAGTAAAAGGATTAGGAGGATTAACTTAGTGATTGAAGATCAAGTTCCAACTCAAAAACCTTGATAAAAATGTTTAAATTAAACTTGTAAATGTAGGAAAAGTAGAACTCTGTTTAGTTCTAGAAGAAGAAGCCACATCACTGTGTCTCCCTGGAGTCTGTCAATGGGGAGAGCTAACGGAATCTGAAAATAGTCCAAAGAACATAGAGACTGGAAAGATATTTTCTAATGGCAAGCTTTCGGAATCTGAGTACTTTTCTGTCTGAACTCTTTTCTCTCCCTGAATTTCATTTCCCATCTTATACCTGCAGATGAGGTCTGAGCACTCAGCTGGAATCCAGAATATTTTGCTGAGAGCAGGCACCTAAAAAGCCAAAGGAAATTCACAAAAAAAAGAAGAAAATTGTCACCCCTGCCTCCTTCTGCTTTGTTTTCAGCATAAACTTTCAAATGTCTAGAGTGTGATTTATTTGACTAACGTAATTTCTGTATTGTATATCCCTATCGTATGAGCTAGTCACTGTGAAGTTTAGTTGTAGTCACAAGTGTTCTCATCCATGGAATTTAGGACATGATTCTTCACATCCTAAAGCAGGAAATTAAACAAATTGAAACCTAAAAGTGTTTACTGTACTCCCCTGGCAAGTAAGGGAAGTGGGACTCTTAGCTTAAATACAGGTGTCTATCAACACAGGCATTAAAATTTGGTGAAATGGATGCTGCTCTTCAGGACAATGTAGATGATCAAGCTGCCTAGGAAGCCTTGCAGTCAGTGAAAAACCTGAGGAAGAGGTGTGTATTTGCCCAAAGCTCCTTTCTTCAGCTTAACCAGTGATTATTCTATACATGAGCAACTTCTTTGAACAGGAGGAAGTTTGCTAAAATATTTTCCGGGTTTTCACCCTAAATTGGGTGATATTAAAACTGGCAGGTAGTAAACAGGCAAGAATCCTAAAGCCTGGTTTTAATCCTTGTTTTTCAGTTGTGAATCTGGTCATAGACTTTTTTCCCCAAAATTATTTTCACTAGTCTTTACACCCATAAATTGATTTTATGAAGCATAGGTCCTAGTGTTAGACAAACCTAAATGTTACAAGGCCTATTTCTGCTTTCAACATAATGGTGTTTTTAAGCTTGTTGCAATGGTTAAGTATATAAATAGATACATTTACATGCCATATACCCCATTGTTGTCCAAAAAGTGGATTCTTTTACCTGATGTGCAATAAGCCAGTTCTCACACACTCAGGAGAGTTATTGTTTTATTCAGGCCTGGGTGCTCAGTGGACTTTCCACAAATCAAGCACACCCAATGCCGGCTTCTTTGTTACATTTATACATTAAATTCATGCATATTCTATCTATCTAATACATGTTCATTCTAATCTACATGCATTGCGCAACTATGTGGCGTCATTCTTCTTGGCTCCCTTTCAGACCCCTCTGCACATGTCTTCCTCCTTTTTGGGGGTCTCTGGTAGTCTTTGGTGGTTTTCACAGATGAAGTACCCTAACTCCTTTTATGCATACATGGTCACATGTCACCACAGGACAACTTAAGGCTACTTTCTTTTGCCAACTTTCTTTTGTTCCTTCAAGAAGGAGAATTTCTCTTTTATTAATTGGATAGTGTAGATGGCCAAGATATTCTGTCTCTAAGCTTAGGTTAAATGTTAACATGATTCTGGTCATGCACTACTTGATCAAAGGGACGCTATTAAACACAAAACGTACCCCTTCTTTCCAAGGGAAGAACTTGCTCTATTACACCTTGCCTTCCCAATAAGTTATAAATGTAGGATGACCAAAGAAGAAATAGGTAACGGCACAAGTCGAAGAACTGTAGAATAATTTAAGTTGGAAAAGGTCTCTAAGATCAAGTCCAGCTGTAAAGACTGCCAAGTCCACCACCAAGCCATGTACCCAAGTCATACTGCACGCTGCAAAATATTTTACCATAGCTGACTTGAAGGTCAACAGACTTCACGGAGTGAACTGTTTAGTCTAAAGATGAGAGAGACATCAGGCTATTCTACTGTTGCTTCTTTTTTTTTTTTTTTCTTTGAGCAGAGGGAGAGTTTGTTGAGGAAAATCATGGAATCTTAGAATAGTGTGGGTTGGAAGGGACCTTTGCAGGTCATCTAGTCAAACCCCCCTGCAATGAGCAGGGGCATCTTTAACTGGATTTGGTTGCTCAGAGCCACATCCAACTTGACCTTAAATGTTTCCAGGCATGGGGCATCTACCACCCCTCTGGGCAACTGTTCCAGCATTTAACCAACCTCACTGTAAAAAATGTCTTCCTTATATCTAGTCTAAATCTACCCTCTTTTAGTTTAAAACCATTACCCCTTGTTGTATCACAGCAGGTCCTGCAGAAGTGTCTGTCCCCATCTTTCTTATAAGCCCCTTTTAAGTATTGAAAGGCTGCTATAACCTCTCCCTGCAGCCTTCTCTTCTCCAGGCTGAACAATGTCAGCTCTCTGAGCCTTTCCACAATAGGACAGGTGTTCCATCCCTCTGATCATTTTTGTGGCCCTCCTCTGGAACCACTGCCACAGGTCCATGTCTTTCCTGATGATGTCTCACCAGAGTGGAGCAGAAGAGAAGTACCTCCCTCAACCTGCTGGCCACGCTTCTTTTGATGCAGCCCAGGAATATGATTTGCTTTCTGGCATGAGAGAGCACATTGCCTCGTCATGTTCAGCTTTTCACCCACCAGTGCCCTCAAGTCCTTCTCCTCAGGGCTGCTCTCAATCCTTTCATTTACCAGCCTGTATTGTTACCACAGGGTTGCCCCAACCCATGTGTGGGTCCTTGCACTTTGCCTTGTTGAACCTCAGGAACTTGTCCAGGTCCCTCTGGATGACATCCCGTTCCTCAGGCATGTCAACTGCACCACTCAGCTTGGTGTGGTCTGCAAACTTGCTGAGAGTGTACACAATTCACTGTCATGGATGAAGATATTAAACAGTACTGGTCTCAGTACGGACCACTGAGGTATATCACTTGTCACCGATCTCCATTTGGACATTGAGCTGTTGACCACTACACTCTGGATGTGACTGTCCCATCAATTCCTCTTCCACTGAAGAGTCCATCCATCAAACCCATATGTTTCCAATTTAGAGAGAAAGATGTTACAGAAGTCCAGGTGGATGACATTCATAGCTCTTCTCTTGTCCACTGACGTATTCACTCCATCCAAGAAAATACTGGTATTTAGGCAATGAAATCTCCTGTTCCTTTTGAAATCAGTGAGATGAATCATCTTCTGCATCATGAGAAGAATGCAGTCCACTGCAAGAATGAATGCTGAGTGCAGCTGAAAGAGTTTAACAATCTCAGCAAATCCCAGTAATATTTTTGCCAACATTTAAAGTATAGTGTTAACAGTTATTTACAACATTATCTGTGTCTATCCTGATACTTCTGTGACTCATTGATTTTTCCTGACCAACTACGTCATACTAGGGGAAGCTGAGTAAGCGCAGAAGAGATGGATTGTGAAATCCCACTTACACTTGAAACACTTTGGCAGTGAAACGTTTCAGTGAATAGACTGAAAGTGTGAAACTATGTGCAGATATATTAGGATGAATGTATATGCTTCACTTTTCTGGCCTTGAAGGCCCTGTAAGACCTTCACAGTACTTTACTTCACTAGGATGATTAGGGAAGAAAAAAACTCCAACACATACACAGCCACATTTACCACAAAATTCTTAATGAGATATAAATAATCTCAGCTCAAGACACTATAAAGAACTACTGAGCATTCTACTTATGATTTTACATAATTCACCTAAATATAGATAATTGCAGAGCAGATTTATTTTTGTTGTGTGTGACATTTTCAGATGGTAGCTTGATCACTTTGTTTCCTAATGATATCCCGCTTATCTATTTTGGTGTATCTATAGAACTTGAATCAAGCTACCTTTTCTATTCTTACATTTCAAAGCCTCTGGTATCTCTTCCAGTCCTGGCTGTATAATGATAGTGTGTGTGTTTATATATGTATACACACATACACATATATAACATGATTAGATCAGTACTTTTGTCAAACAGCTTTTCAGGGTTAATAACGTCAGTATTCAGATGGGCTCATCTTTGAACTTTGCAAGCAGAAGGTCTTTTTTCTTTTCGAAATTCATTCCCTTATGGCATACCATTCAAAGCTGAAGTCACCAAAGCATAGGAGCATGTGCTTAAACACAATCGTGCATGTAGGTCCATTCTTTCTCAGCAAATCTTTTAAGGCTGTGCTGAAGTTAACCAGTACGTTACTGAACTGAGCCCTTTTGCAGCAGATGATGATAAGTTTGTACCTCCTAAGAGTCCTTCTACTACAGAGACAGATTCACTTAAGAAGAAGAAATGCTCTGATTCAGATGAGGGAGTGGGGGGGGGGGTGTCACCATAACTTATTCTTAAGGTCAACAGAAACCACTGTGATTATTTTCCTCTTGCTTATTTTGAGGATTTGCTGAACATTTATTGGCTAATATTCAAAAGATATTTTACAATTATTGTTGCAAAACTGAATCAAAGGACATATTCAGTAATGGATGCTAGGTGTTCTTTGGGAGACCATCCCTTGAATTGCTATTACTTAGATGACATAGTAAGGTATATTGTATGCCAGTTTAGTAAAGGGGTACGTATTTTAATTTATTACCTTCAAATGTCAACATTAAGCTTTTTAAGTGTGGTTTCTTAAAGATGCAAGGCATATGTAATAGCACTGTCTGTCATTCCTCACTCTCCTTTTTCTATTCCAGACTAACTACTTGAACACACTAACCGATTTCAAGCAAATGTAAAAGAAAGCTACAAGTCTCAAAGATGTCATTTTTATAGATATTCATGAAAGCAGGCAGCTAGAGCAAAGAGACACCCTTTTAATGTCCCACTGGCAGAAATCATGCAGGACTCTGGTTCTTTTCAGACATCAGAACATCCATAGAGGTGTTCAGCGTAACTAAGCCTGGTTGCCTCTGACCATCTCCATTAATTTCTGCTACTCATGAAATTTATTTCTTCACAGTACCAGTGCTGTTTCTGCTGCATGTCTGGGATTTTTACAGGTTAGCTATTTAAAATTGGCTTCAAAATTACAGCCAGTGTGTTAGATCATATCGCACAAAGTGCCAAGCCTATCACTCCCATTGACAGTTCCTTGCTAAACTGCATCTTTCATTTATTCTTATATTATGATCTCTGCCCCCAGGTATCCATCTTTCTATCACAGGCATAGTAAGCATAAATCCGTATCCCCTCTAGACAATCCCTCAATACAAAAAGCATAAATCATTTCTTGCATGTTATTAGTCTAAAACCAGAAACCTATTAAAGCTTCATTACAAAATTCAAATCAAATATTCCATTGGAAGAGTACTCTATAATAAAATCAAATTAATTCACGTCCTATGGCATCATTGCTGGCAAAGGTTATGTGTACTGTCTTATTCATGCCAGTTCTACTCTGCTACGTGGTTACAGAAATAACGTCTTTTTGGTCAACAGGTCTGCACTATGAAAAGACAGAGATGCATCTGAGGACAGTGACAAGAATAAAACAGCACTCTTTTTTTTTCACCACCTATCTACAGTGTATACTGAGTATAAGGATACAAAGATAGTGCATAGAAATGACCACAGAAGGAGTTAATTCTATTCTCAGAACTTTGACTGCTGAATGAGGGAAGGAAAGACTGGCAGGGGAATGAGGGAAGGGAAGAATATTTCCAAAAGCAGTTAAACTAAAATGTCTGGATTTTTAACCATAAGGAGTATTTACCAAGACATTCTTTTCCCAATTTTGGTGTCTCTTTTTATATATGTTATATGTTTTGCTGGGTAAAAGTTATCATGTGCTGTGGCTTGTTTGGTTGTGTCCCTGTGCTGAATGGCCAACTGGAAGCTAACTCACAGAATGACTTTTCAAAGTGACCAGACTTAGCCACTGAATCCTATATGCCTTATCCAGCCTGAAAAATTAATTTAGATCTCTCCATTTGACTCAGCTGCCAGTTTTCATAAACAGGATAGGGACTTCATGTTTCTGAGGCTCCTATTCTTCTGTCAAATCCTGTTGACATTGATCATTGAATTGAAAAGTAGCTGTCATCTGTGATAGATCTAGACAGGGCACACCCACTTAAGTCTTCATTCATACGGAAATGGAACTTCAAAAAAGAACACATTAGATGAAACAGAAATATTTTGTGTCCCACTTTTGTAAACAATGTATTTGTCAGTGCTATGATGCAATAAATATGACCAGTCATGAAAACTTTAAAGACACACAGGGTTAAATTGTCCTTGCAAAGAACAGTGTGATGTGAAATAAATGGGAATGATTACTGAATATTCCAGACAGTAAATGAAGCCCTTTTAGCACTGGGGAATAATAAATAACTGCGTCTGAATATGCTCCTTCTTATGTCAATAGGAAAAATGTCCTATTTTAAACAGAGACAGAGAAAGTCTCAGATACAATAATTAGTGAGTAGTAATTTATTTATGAGTTATTAATATTGCTTACCACTAATTTATATGGAATTCTGTCAGAATTCTCATCTATCATGAAGTTTCATCAAAAATAATAGTTTTTTTCACATTTTTATACTTAACACGGCATCACTTTGTGTCAAAATCAAATACAACTTGACAGGGAAAACTACTAATCAGTTGTTGCATATCTTCTAAAAAACTGTCAAAATTTGGCAGAGGGGAAAGCCTATGTACTTGAACGTCTGTAACTATATGTAACAATCCATTGGGCAGAATAGGAAAACCTATAAGAACTTTGGTCCTGTGTAATTTCTGTGTAAATTTTGTATCTTACACATACTGTAGAGCTCTTAATAAATAAAATCTAATTTAAATAATGGGAGAGATGATTGAACTGTGACCGAAAGGTGGCAGAGCTGTTTTTCTTGCAGCCATGTTGGAAGCTCAACATGGGAATCTTAACAGAGATGCTGTCAGAAGCTTTATATCCTCAGCCTCACACAGGGCATCTTAGTCTTTATTCTGAGTGTACCTATGACAGAGGTTGTAGATGTGACCATATTTGTATTTGAGCAGTAAGCCTGTTTAGAACAGTCACTTTCTGTCTGATAAATGCTTCAGACTTGTGATCTCATCTCCTGACTCTAGCTTGCCACCCTGATCCTGTGTGTTAGCTTTTGGCATTTTGGTTTCTTCCCACTCCTGGTTCCTGACTTTAATCACGTAATCTTCAGGCAGGACTACCCAATCTTTGTCCTCCTTAGGTCTATTCTAACCACTATGACTTTGTGTTCCACAACATGGTATTGTGCAACTTCTCTCAGAAAAAACATATTTCTGCAGTGTACTCTGCTGTATTCTTAAATGATACAGTTGCACTGGCTAAAGTGTAACTGAAAAATGGAATTGAGTCCCTAAAAATAAACTATTAAAAAATATCAGAGAGATTTAAATTTAAATCCCTATGTCTATTAGTCCTATTTAGGTATTTCTCAGTACCTTTTCACGATAGGGGGGAAAAAACTTCTACAACTTTGAAAACAGCAAGAAAAAGTTTCATTTTTATCTAGATCATAAATTTTTTTTGTTCCTTGTGCAGTTTCTAAAAAAATGTTTGATCAAGTGTTTCCTCCAGATGAAAAATATCTTCTGGTAGTGCAGATATTAGTTATCTTTCCTCCAGTTTCATGTTCTTTCAGAGAAGGGATTCATGCCTGAAAATATTAATAAAATAAGGCTTATCATGAGTAGCTTTTGGGCCATTTGTCATTTCAGTCCCCAGCTTGGGGGGAACTGAGTGACAGACAGGAGGGAGAAGAAGAGTGCCTTATGCTGCCCACAAGTACTACTGCAGGTGATCACATTTATTACTGGCATTAAGGTTTTGTATTGAAAGATAGCTTTACATGAGAAGTTGTGATGGATAGATATCTTCTTTATTTGGGGGGATTCATTTATTTATTTATTTAGGGTCACATGGATATGTTTGTATAATACACAAAAATCATGACTGGTCAGTTTATCCTATATGGGCAAGGGGGAAATCGCACATTCCCTTGGAACCAGCTAGGTTTCTCCCAGGGAGAGAAGTATTTTACTGGATCAAGCAGCAGAGTAAAATACTCAGAGCAGAGAGCTGGTGTCCTGACACCAAAGAAGATGCTGAGTGTAGCAGGGAGTAAATAGACAAGCCAGAGGTATCCAGACAGAAAAAATCCTTGGACCCCAAGAGGACTGTGGAAAGGTTGTTACAGCAGAGAAAGCCTGGAAGTCAGAATATGCACTGACAGTATACGGGCGGGGGGGAGGGGAATAGTTGTGAATCCTTTTTGTTCGTATTTTTTTATCTCTAGCCAAAATGAGTTTCCTCTCCTTAAAAAAGTTGTTTTCTTTTCTAATAATGCATGTTTTCTGTATTTTAAAGCTTTTCTAATTCTCTGGTGTACTCACTACAATGAAAAGGAATAGGTTGGTCTTTTCCAAAATACTGACTCAAGCATTTTCGCACCAGCTCTTAGTAACTCGTTACTTTATGGTGTTATTCAAAGAACAGCCAATATTCCACATGAAGCACCATGAGAGAACACAAAAAAGGTGGTCTTAAGCCTCTCTTCTTTCACCCCTTGCCCTTTACAAGCAAAGATGATGGCATTTAACCTGAATGGTCAGGTTAAAAATCATAGAAAGGGTATGCACCACAAGTCATGGAATACCACAGGCCTAAGCAGCAAGGTGGTAGTGGCAGTAACCACCCACTTCTCCTGTCTCTGTCTCTGAAGGTGCATGGGGTGCCTGGACAGACTGCTTCACATATAAAAGGGGAAGATTAGTGAAGAGTTTCTTGCTACTGGAAGAATTCAGCACTGTTTTACTATTCTTTTTCTGTTCCCTTTGTTCCTTTTGGGTGGCTCTGTGACAGTAAATATGAAAGATCTGCACAGAGACTATAGAAATTTGAAAAATGACATTTGGGAATCTAAATCTAATACGTGTTACAGAACAGTGTGCAGCTATTCTTTAATCCCTTTTGTTTCCAGATTTCTCAAGGTCTTAGGGCATCTCAAAATGCTAAGGGGTGGGGGTGGGGGATGTATAGTGTTTAATTTTTTTCCATTTCAGGGGATTCAGTGTCTAAAGTTTATGTATTCTTTTCATCCTAACTTCCACAGAATTTGGATTCCAGGTAACTGAGTCATCTGGTGCTTTAGAATAATCTATCTAGTTCTGGGGAGAGGGGGCAGGGAATGTGGAGGGAGTGTAAAGTGCTGTATGCAAGTAGAACTTGGAATTTAACATAATCATTATTTGACATAATTAGATTTTCCCGTAACCATGAATTAGCTGACAGCGGGTCATGTTTAATTGAGTATGTTAAAACGAGTATACTTTAGCATTTTATTGGCTAATGTCACTATATTTAAGTGCCTGTCAGTATTTACATTATGAGCCTTATTTTGGAAAATGGAGTTTAATTAAACAGTATCTCTACTGTTCTAAATTTTGTCAGGCTGAGAGCTGGTATACAGGCTAGATAGAAAATATTTCACAACATAATTACGCCCCCAGTGGAATTTAAGTAAGCAGATAGGACTTTCATCTAAGTTCTCAAAGTACAACTGTTAAGAGCAAAATCTAAAGAAGCCAAAGTAAATGAAGGAAGTTATGGGGTTTGGTTGTGGGTTTTTTTCCCATGTAACTTAATAAAAGTGCAGTATAATCAGCCGGGAGGTGAACAGGGTTTAAAAAGCAAAAGCAAAATTAGATTGTCTGAGGAGGAGTGAGAATGTATTATAGCAGAGATCTTCCCTTTTCCCCAGAAACAGCAGGTCTATTAAGTAACCTAAAATCTATGCAGTGAGCACTTTATGAGCATGTACAATCAAAGTGTAAAATTCATAAAGAAGTCACATATGGGAACTGGTGTACAAAATTTGTTGTAAATATATCTTCAGGGATTTGTGGAGTCACTTAATCACCTCTGATATAATGATAACTCCTGAAATAGAAGAGGAGCAGGCCAATTTTAACCTTTGGAGGTTATATTTAAGCCATATCTTCAGCTGTTTGCTCCTGGAAAAGCAGCAGATTCCCAGTGTATCCAAGGTTGAAAAAAAGTCTGCTAAAATTATGAAAGAAGATACTATTCTTTATGTGTGCTGTACAGCAGATCGATGTCTAGTCATGGAAGCTAAGTAGAAAGTTCATTTATATTCATCCAGGAACAGGACTGAACTTCCTGTAACAAGGCATGTCCACCTTCAGTTCTATATCCACCTTCAGTGGATATTCACGTAATACTTGCTCAAGTTATTCTACAGTGGCTCTAAAAGAACAGTACAGTACTGAAGGCTACCGCATTACAGATGTTTCATTGGTGAAGATGCTAGAAGACTGGTGAATTGGTAAGATACACAGAGAACTAACAGTGAATTATTTCAGCATATGGTATGAAATCTACCAAACAAGGATGTTAAAATAGACAATATGACTATGTCCAAAAAAGATTTTTAGTAAGAAAATATTAACTAAAAAGCCCCTGACTGAATAGGTGTAGTTGAAAGGTGTATGTGGAGGGTTTTTTGGGGGGGGTTATTTTCATGTTTTGATGTTTTGTAAGAGAGAAAGGCAGAGAAATGGTACAGGTTTACGGAGAGTGGTTTGTGGTTCTGTTTTTAAAAAAAGATCACAGTCAATTGTCAATTACTTTGAAGGAGCATAGGACTGGATCCAAAAAAAACCCTTCAGCAACAGTATGTGTATTTCTGACACAGCATATGTTTCACTTGTCACTTGAATTTTGTTAAAAAAAATTCAGCGTAGTTTTAACTTGTCATTTGTTCTGCCAGATTTTCTATTGCTTGTCTCTGTAGCTCTAGTGATGTGCCTGGTTGGGCTGTCCATAGAATCATAGAATCATAGGCTGGAAAAGCATACTTCACTGAAAGGTTTTTTTGATGTTGTTATTCCTCCTTTCTGTATCTTGTTTACACATGGCAAGCTTTTGGCGGGGGGGGGGGAGGTGGGGGGTGCTACAGCAGTGGCTTTTGTGAGGAGATACCAGAAGCTGTCCCCGTATTGGACTCAGCCAGTTCCAGCAGGCTCCAAGACAGACATGTCACCGGCTAAAGCTGAGCCAAGCGGCAACGTTGGTAGCACCTTTGTGATACCATGTTTAAGAAAGGGTAAAAACCACTGCGCAACAGCAGCTGGGAGAGAGGAGCGAGAAAATGCGAGATAACAACTCTGCAGACACCAAGGTCGGTGAAGGAGGGGAAGAAAGCGCTCCAGATGCTGGAGCAGAAATTCCGCTGCAGCCCATGCTGAAGACCGTGTTGAGGCAGGCTGTCCCCCAGCAGCCCATGGAGGTCCATGGCAGAGCAGATATCCACCATGCAGCCTGTGGACGACCTCATGCTGGAGCAGGTGGATGTGCTCTAAAGGAAGCTGCAGTCCATTGAGAGCCCACACTAGAGCAGGATTTATGGCAGGACCTATGGCCCCATGGGGAATGACGCTGGAGCAGCCCATTCCGGAAGGACTGTACTAGGTGGAAAAGACCCATGCTGGAGCAGTTTTTGAAAAACTGAAGCCCATGGCAAGGACCCACATTGGACAAGTTTGTGAAGAACTCGCTTGCGTGGGACCTCACGCTGGCACCGGGGAAGAACGTGAGGAGGAGGAGGAAGCAGACACAAAGCATTACAAACTGACTGCAGCCCTCATTCCCTATCCCCCTGCACCACTCAGAGCAGAGCAGCTAGAAGAGTCAGGAGTGAAGTTCAGCCTGGGGAGAAAGGAAGAAAGCAGGGGTGGCTGAGAACGCGGTTTTAGGTTTTTTCTTATTTCTCATTATCCTACTCATATTTATTGGCAATAAATTAAACTAATTTCCCCAAGTTGAGTCTGTTTCGCCCATGACAATAATTGCTGAGTGATGTCCCTGTCCTTATCTTGGCCTCTGAACTTTTTGTTGTATTTTCTCCCCTTGATCTGTTGAGGAAGTGAAGTGATAGAGCAGTTTGGTGGGCACCTGGCATCCAGCCAAGTTCAACCCACCACATTTCCTTCCATAATCCTTTTGTCATTTAATTGACCTGAAGCTGCAGTTTCCAGCTGTTCCCAACTCTGTAAGTATGTGTAGGAGAACTCATTACCCCTTCCTCGTATGCTCACCAGATTCAGGCCTACCCATGATTCTGCTAATTTTCAGAATATTCTTCTAGTCACTGCACAAGAAGTGGGCTTCCTTTGTCCATATGTCACCAGATCCTAGCTGGGCAAAAGCTTTCTTTTTTCTTAATCTCAGTCACTTCTCCTTAAAGCGTAATGATGCCATGACTCAAGCCTGCACCACTCATCTCTGCAAGCCTGAGGTTCATCAATAGTCTTATAATTAGAGCAAAGTAAGAGCGAAAAACTGGAAAACATAGGCACTGTGTACCCTGACATGTCTTTGGGAATTAATAATAGTGAAATAGGGAATTAAAGAATCATAGAATCATTAATGTTGGAAAAGACCTCTAAGGTCATGAAGTCCAACAGTCAACCCAACACCACCATGCCACTAAACCATACCCTGAAATGCAGTATCTACACATTTTTTGAACACCTCCAGGTGTGGGGACTCCAGCACTTCCCTGGGCAGCCTATTCCAATGCCTGACCACTCTTTCAGTAAAGAAATGTTTCCTAATATCCAATCTAATTTTCCCCTGACACAACTTGAGGCCATTTCCTCTTGTCCTATCATTTGTTACTTGGGAAAAGAGACCAACACACACCTTGCTACAACCTCCTTTCTAGAGAGCAATAAGGTCTCCCCTCAGCCTCCTCTTCTCCAGACTAAACACCCCCAGCTGCCTCAGCTGCTCCTCATAAGACTTGTTCTCTAGCCCCTCCACCAGCAACTCAATGTGTTTTTTGTAGTGAGGGGCCCAAAAGTGAACACAGTATTTGAGGTGCAGCCTCACCAGTGCTGAGTACAGTGGCACAATCACTTCCCTCATTCTGCTGGCCACACTACTCCTTATAGAAGCCAGGATGCTGCTTCTGGTCTTCTTGGCCACCTGGGAACACTGCTGGCTCATGTTCAGCTGGCTGTCAACCCCAAGCTCCCCTTGGCTGACAGGTCTGTAGTTCCCGGGATCCTCCTTCCCGGGATCCTCCTTCTGGCCCTTCTTGTAGATGGGTGTAGATCCTCCAATCATCTGGGACCTCCCCTGTTAGCCAGGACTGCTGATAGATGATGGAGAGTGGCTTGGCCAGCTGCTCCACCAGTTCCCTCAGCACTCTTGGGTGGATCCCATCCAGCCCCATACACTTATAGGTGTCCAAGTGGCATAGCAGGTCATTAACTGCTTCCTCCTGGGTTATGAGAGGTTTATTCTTCAGTAACCAAAAGTCACCTGAATTGGGATTGATGGTATTGGGCATGCACAGGAGCTCTGGCTGGATTTCCCATTGCAGCTGGGAAGCCCCATAGATCTAAGGCTTGCTGTGGCTTTGTCCATCCCCACCACTCATGGCTAGCCTGGCCTAAGCAGTCACCAACTGTCAGGCCTGTCACCTGAAATGTGGAGTCCTGGTCTTCAGCTGAATGGCAATGAGTAGTGGTAACTGCAACCATTGGTCTCCTTATGCTGACAGTCACCCCTTTTAGTGCACAGTGATTTTGTGTAGTCAGGCATCCACACAGCCACATATAAGGCGAGCTTGACACAGACCTCCATGAAAACTGCTTTTCTCACCTTCCTGCTTTTGTTTTGCCTGTATGTGTCGTATGACCCGCTGTCACCATTTCCTCCCTTTCAGAGACTCAGCCATTACACAGAATGGCAGTCAGCGTATTTTCTGCTCCGATTCACTTACTTCTGACAGAAATCAGAAAATTTATAGTTGGCAGCCAGGTCCTTCTACTGTTCCTTCTCTGTACCTTATCTTTCTGAACACAGGCCATAATGATATCGCTCCCAGTGCAGAGAATTTACATGAATCTACATCATCAGCCTCCACCCGACAAGAGCTTCTTTAGACTTACTAACAAGGAAAAGATTCAGTCTATTCATCACATAGTCTGCAAATGTCATCCAGGAAAAGGAGTAATGTTGCGCTACGTGGTAGTTACGTGTCAGTGATACATATTAGTGATCTGACATCTTGTTCGTGGCCTCATGCTTTTACTGGGGTTATAACTGACATTGAAGGTGCCGCCTGGCCACCTAAAGGAGTTGCACATAAATATATCTGCGGTGGGTTATGGGTTGCATGAACTGAGTAGAAGATAACTTGCAATCCAGCCACTGTATCAAACAATGTAGCCACTGCTCTATGTGTCGTGACTAATTTGATAAAAGTGCATAAATGCAGTCCAAGTAGACTAAATTCCTGTTTTCAGGTGACCTGAAAATATGCAGATCTGATATTCCTCAATGTCTGACTGCAGCCAAAGCTGGTAGAGTCTAGAAAGAAAGGTTTGACAAATGGCGAAAAGTCAAGAATAAACGAGTTCAGTGATCATCCAGAGAAAAGAATGGAAGATAATTTTCTTATGAAGAAATCAAGTAACTTTATTGCAGTTTCGTGACTTGTTTACCAGCTAATGTTTTTTGTTGTTGTTGTTCTTTGTGACTCTAGCAATCAGTTTACGACCAAATTGGATTGTTCACTGCCCACCCACTATTCAATTGCAATCATTCATAAATATGCAATAAGCATTCTTTTTTTGTGCTTGAATGGAAGAAACTTTCTTAAGTAGGAAAAATAGGAGCAGGGAAGCACGGCTAAACTGTAAGAATTCATATATATTAAGGTATAACACTTGTAGTTTTTCAGCAATCCAAAAAAAATCCAGCATTAACATTCAGTAGATGAAAAATTAATTGCATTGTTCAGCTTCAGCTTAATGTAAATTCCTATACTTTTAAAAGGTCATTTCCTCAACCATATGATTGACACTTCCTATATCCTAAAGGACATAATCCTAGAGGGCACATCTAAGAATAATATTAAGGTACTTGAATGCGTCCAGAGGAAGGCAACAAAACTGATGAAAGGGTTGGAAGGAATGTCTTACGAGAAGTGGCTGAGGACTCTCGGTTTCTCTAGTTTGGAGAAAAGGCTGAGGGGTGACCTCATTGCTCTCTACAGCTTCCTGAGTGTAGTTTAACCTGGCAGCTGGCAACTAAGCACCAGTCAGCCGCCCGCTCATCCCTCCCCTTCTCCCCTAGCAGGATGTGGATGAGAAATGAACAAAAGGGGAAACTCGTGGGTTAAGATAAAGACAACTTAATAAAGCAACAAAGGAAATACTACTACCACTACTACTACTACTACTAATCATCATAATAATAGCGATATTAATAATTATAATAATGAATATGCAAAACAAATGATATACAATAGAAATTTTCTCACCACCCGACAACCGATTCGCAGCCAGTCCCTGAGCAGTGATTGCAGAACATCGAAATTCCAAATTTCCCAAAATTCCCAGAAAAGTTTGAACCCCCAGACAAGAGAGGGTTCAAACTCATGGAAACAAGGAGAGCCAAGAGCTTCCTGCCCCCTGGCCAACCACAATTTGTAAACTAATCATGAAGGCTATGGTATGGAATATTTCCATTGGCCAGCTCGGTCTATCTGTCTGACTATGCTCCCTCCCAGCTCCTGCATGCCTGCTCATTGGCTGACTATGAGAAACTGGAAAAAGTCTTTGATTTCATAGCAACAACTGAAAACATCCGTGTTATCAACATTCTTCCCTTGCTAAATCCAAACCACAGTAGCTACCAGGAGGAAAATTATCCCAGCTGAAACCAGCACGCTGAGGAGGGGAAGTAGAAAGGGAGGTGCTGAGCTCTTCTCCCTAGTATCCAGTGATGGGATGGTTGGGAATGGTTCAAAGCTGCATGAGGGGAGGTTCAGACGTGACATTTAGAAGTTATTTCTCCAGAGGGTGGTCAAACACTGGAACGGGCTTCCTAGAGAGGTGGTCACTGCCCCAAATCTGTCAGTGTTGAAGAGGCATTCAGACAATGGCATTCATAATATGCTTTAGCTGTTGGTCATAGAATCATAGAATGGTAAGGGTTGGAAGGGACCTTAAAGATCATGTGGTTCCAAATCCCCTGCCAAGAGCAGGGACATCTTCCACCAGACGAGGTTGCTCAGAGCTCCATCCAACCTGGCCTTGAACACTTCCGGGGAGGGGGCATCCACAGCTTCTCTGGTCAACCTGTTCCAGTGTTTCACCACCCTCATGGTGAAGAATTTCTTCCTAATATCTAATCTAAACCTATCCTCTTTCAATTTACAGCCATTTCCCCTTTTCCTATCACTACACACCCTTGTGAAAAGTCCCTCTCCATCCTTCCTGTAGGCCCCCTTCAGGTACTGGAAGGCTACTATAAGGTCACCCCAGAGCCTTCTTTTCTCCAGGCTGAGCAGCCCCAACTCCCTCAGCCTGTGAGCCCTGAAGCAGTCAGGCAGTTGGACTAGACCACTGTAGGTCCCTTCCAGCTGACATATTTTATGCTATGCTATGCTATACTATCTACACATTTGTCCATGAGTTTCTTCAGTCACCTGCTGCCTGGTATTCTAGGATGCATAGGTTTTATTATGGCTTTATTGTGGGTTACTTGAAGGCAAAACCAAAAGTCCTCAATGACCATTCTACATGTTGAGTCTTCTTCACATGCAGCTTTAGGAGTCTAAAAAAACCAACCTTTGCTCTTCACTGCCCAAGGGTGAGAGAGGAATGTTCATCTTCACCCTGCCTGGACATGGAACTTGGCTGATGTGGAACTTCTGTCAAATTTCCAGTTTGCAATTTTTCCCACTTAAGCTATTTAAAAAAAAAAAAAAAAAAGAAAAGAAAAGATGTTTTGGTTTTGTTATTTTTTTTAAACCCTGCGGAGTTAAACTTGATGTCATTTGGAATCTCTAAAAACAGACAATTTTCTGCTTCAGGTACATTAAGGTGATAAAGGGATGGATCGTTCCATCTTCAGTAGTCCATCCCATCTTCTTAAAGGTATCCAGTGAAAGGACAAGACGCAACAGGCAAAACTGAAATACAATATATTGCATTCAAATGTAAGAAAAACATTTTTACTGCAAGGATGATTGAACACTGGAACAGGCTGCCAAGAGAGGTTGTGGAGTCTCCACACTTGGAAATACTCAAAACCCAGCTGGACAGAGTACTGGGAAATCTACTGTAGCTGACCCTACTTGGACAGGGGGTTGAACTAGGCAATCTCCAGAGGTCCCGTCCAACCTCAACCACTATGTGGTTCTAAGAAATCAAAGATACCATTATGCAAAGATATAAAGTTTATCTGTAGGTTAGCTGTAGCATCGTTGTTAAAAGGGATTTTAAAAAATATTACTTCTTTTAAATTTTCAGTCTTTCCAGGCAGTGGGGTGAGGGAACCTTGTATCTGTTTACAGTAAAACTATTTCATTTACAATTAAATTACAAAGAAGGACTCTGAAAGCAAATTACTGTGAACAACTATTCTGGATTCATTTGTGAAGGCACGTGCCAGACTGTGAAAGTTCATTTACCAGAAGGTAGTCTTCTGGAACCCAAGAATGTCTAGTAGTGTCATATTTTCATCAGAATATATGCATGGCATGGTTCCAGCTAGTTTATTCATGACTCCTGAAGTGCCTGACAATATGCATTGCGGCTGACTTCTAGTAGAAGAGAAAAAGAAAAAACTAACTAAAAAATCTGTATCAAATCCATGGGCCTCTCGCTTTCAAAGTGGCATCCTATTAAAAAAAAAATCTGATGAGGTAATAATTTTTTGTGCCAACAGGTTGACTTTATAGATTTTTCCAGAATAGTTTTTAAGTACTCAGCACATCACACATCATCTATGCTGACAGAACTATTTCACTTCAAAGAAAATACGGGTAGAGCTTTTCCATCTCACCACGCTGGCTTAATAAGTGGCTCAAAATCTGTAATGTGCATTGTCCAGCCCTGGCAGAAAACAACTGCACTTGCCTCCAGAAATAGAGAGGGTTTCTCAGTAGTATAAACCACTGTATTTCTTTAGATGTAGCTCTCTAGTTTAGATATACCAATTGTACTAATTATCACTTTCTATAGTACGGTATTTGAGATCACCCTTAGGGTTCACACTTGCCAAAGTTGTCGTTTTACCGAAAATTCTCTGAAGTAGCTTTAGACCAATCAGCTGTGGTGGGTTTGCCTTGGGCAAACAGCCAAATTGCCATACATCGGTTCAGCTACAAAGACTGGTCCCTGGCCTTCAAGGGGTGGGGTGGAAAACAAGAAAGAACAGGAATGCGAAAGCTTGTGGGTCAAGATAAAGACAGGGCGACCCCTCAACAACCACCATCACAGGAAAAACAGATCTGACTTGGGGAAAACTCATTTACTGACAATTAAAAGAGAGTTGCATGGTGAGAAACAAAGGCAAATATGAAAACACTTCTCCACCCTTCCTTCTTCCCAGGTTCAACTTTGTTCTTTTGCTCCCGACTCCTCTACCTCCTCCCTCCGAGTGCCACAGGGGGACGGAGAATGGGGGCTGCGGCCAGCCCATCACAGCCCCTCTCTGCCGCTCCGGCCTCCTCCTCCAGCACCCACACTCGGTACAGGACTCTGTCCTGTACGCGTTTATTTTACTTTCTGCTCACATGGATGGCTGTACATCTATATAGCGTTGTATAGCTATTAATACCTCTACTGCACTAAACTTCTCACAGTAGAGCTAAAAGCATGCTCCTGTTCTGTGAAGCCTACAAGATTATTTTAGATGAGGCAAGCATACAGAAGGGAGAGGGAAAAGCATAGTCGGGATTTATTTATGTAGCTTCATTATATGTATAATTTGATTATGCTTTTGCTTCAAGTTTTTTTTCTTTTTATGGTTTTGTTTTTCTTGCTAAGCGTGAAGGTGGTTTGTGGGCTTGGGATAAATTTAAAAAATGGTTTTAACAATAATCAGAATGATAGGGGACCATGAAAATAATCTGACCTTTGTACAGCACAGCCGCATTGCATTGCAGTAATAATTGCATGATGCCTTATGGGGCAGTAACCTGTAACTGTGTGGCCTTTGATATGCAACGGGGAGAAGCTGCATACCCCTGCAGCTGTCTTCTCTCCTGCTGCATGTTGTCCCTAAAATGACTCCAGCATGAAATCCTCAAATCATAGTTCAAGTAGGCTGGACTTGAGCCTACTAAGAGTTCAAACAAGTAAAATTTATCTGGGCCATGTCTGGCTTTATTTGGAGGAAGATCACCTTAAAGCAAGTAAACCAGTTTTGCTCCTAAATGAAAGCGTCCTCATGGGCCCCTTTCCATAATGTGTCTCGCCTACCACAGTTCATCAGCTGATCTTCACCTTTCTTACATTTTTATAAACTGAGCTTAGACAGATGTTTTTAAACAGTTGTTTAACCCTAAACAAGACCTGAAACACATTTAGGATACATACCAATAGGAGCATGCTGGCTTGAACAGCCCAAGAATTCTGAAAAGGTACCTGACGGGGCCCTATAGGAAAGATGGGGAAAATATTTTCAGCACGGCCTGTTGCGATAGGACAAGGAGTAATGGCTTTAAATTAAGGGAGGGTAGATTTAGACTAGATATAAGGAAGACATTTTTTACAATGAGGCTGGTGAAACACTGGAACAGGCTGCTCAGAGAGGTAGTGAAGGTGCCATCCCTAGAAATATTCAAGGTCTGGTTGGATGGAGATCTGAGCAACCTGGTCTACTTGAAGATGTCCCTGCTCATTGCAGGGGGGTTGGACTAGATGACCTCTAAAGGTCCCTTCCAACCCAAAGTATTCTGTAATTCTATGATAAAAGCTGTTGTACCTAGACTGAAGGAGGAAGGGGAGGTGAATGAATGGGGGAAAGTACCCCTCCTGTCTTCCCCACAGATTGGGTGCAATTATTCATAAACTCCGAGAGATAGCACCAAAGGTACAAGCATGACAGCGAAGACACATAAAAATACCAGCTTAACTTTATGGCCAGTGATGTTATGATATTGTTAGCTGATGTGACACAGTACAGTTAGATGATAATCTTGATCATTTTCCCAGAGGTGATAAACATAACCATTGGGAATACAAATGCATACAGCAAGTAAGAATTTAAATAAAAAAACTATGTGACTGAATAAAACAACATTGTGACCAGCAACTAATTAACTAATATAATAAATGCACATAACAAATTATAACCAAGTTGTTTCAACACACTCTGGTCAGACCTGCCATTCTCCCACCCCTTCGAGCCCCATGTCAGGTGCCAAAAAAGACTGTCATGGTGTAGCCCTAACTGGCAACAAAGAACCACACAGTCGCTTTCTCACTCCTCCCCGCCCCGGTGGGATGGTAAGGAGAATTGGAAGGAAAAGGTAAAACTCATGGGTCGGGATAAAAACAGTTTAATGGAACAGCAAACAGAGAAGAAAATAACAAGCATATACAGAGTGCAGTTTTTCTCACCAGCCAGTGCTCAGGTCCCCACTCGAAGCTCAGCTTGCTCCTGAGTAGCAAATGACCCTTCCTCAGCCAGCTCCCATACCTAAATATGAGCATGACATCACATGGTATCTAACAGCCCATTTGACTGGCTCATTTGGGTCAGCCCTCCTGGCTTTTTGTGAAAATCAACCCTATCCTAGCCGAACCGAGGACAGGGTCTTTTAAACACTAAAAGATCTCTTATATACTCACACAATGCCTCAACTCTTACTTGCTGCTAAACTTTGGGCCTGTTTTTCAAAACAAACAGCTCCCTGTTTCCCCCCACCCCCTTTCCCCGGGTAAAACTAAACAGATAATCAGAAAGAATCAGGAATAACAATGGAAGCTCAAGGTATCTGAGGCCAAGAAAGAGATCAGCAACCCTCTAAAATAAGAGAGAGGCCTCAGTTGCTCTATTAGGATTCTGAAACTAATCATAACAGTTCAAAACTTAATCCCACAGTTGATAGGGTGGGGGCCTTTGTTTAAAATGTGACATTTGATTTCTTAACAATTTCTCTGTCATTTTAAGTTAAAGAAAAATTCACCTACATAAAGTGCACTGAAATCTATCTGACGTTTATTTACTCTTTATTGTGGAAAAAAGAAATCCATCAGGGGACTAGAACAAAAGTGTTGCAAGAGGTTTCTCCGAAATGAATAGGAAGAGATAGCTTTTACAGGATTATACCTTGTTTGCTTTTCTTTTTTTTCCTTTTTAAATTGGATTTTGGATCTCTTGTCAAGTAAAATAATGTAAGATTATTCTCAGAGGAGCTCTATTTTTTTTTAATTTGAATTCAATTAGGAAAACCTCTAACAACTTTAAATTACACCATCCCAGGCCAGAGCCCTGATCTTTAAATGAAGTGCTTATAAAAATTTTAAGTGCTCTTGTAATCTTGAACCAGTGTATACTGCAATGCCCAGAACCCTGACTGCTTCCAAATTTCACTACCAATAAATTTAAATTGCTTTGTGCAATGCAGAGTGATTTAAAATTGTTGGACTGCTCTAAATTCCACCCTGAAGTGCCTGTAAAATTTGAAGTCCTCCAATAATTTTAATCACTTTGCATGTTGTACCACAATTTAAGCCTATTTTGAAAACAAAAGTCAAGCATCCTATGCCTTAATTTGTGATGATCAGCAACATGGGAAAATGGCAGTTAAGGATTGACATGAAACATGCCACTTCTCAGTGAATTAAGTGAAATAAAGTTATCGAATATAATGAAGAATTATTCAAAGAAAAAAGTTATGCTTCTTTTTAAGATACTAGGAGAACAATATCATAAATGATATGTGGAGCATGAGATTAGGAAAGTTTGTAAATATACAAATTATTCACCTTTGTCACAACTATAAATTATATATATAGATGACTGTTAATCAGTAAGCTGACAACATGCAAGGTACTGAGCATGAACATACCTACAAGATGTGTCAAGGCAACAAATCCATACACCACCTGCAATGTGTTATATATCAATGAAGCCAAATTCCACTATTAATACCATCAGTGTACATTCAGAGGAGCTTTCTTTACTTTGGGATTTTTTTTAAAAAACACTTTATAATCTTACAACATTATGCATATCCTCCTAGACAGTATCTGTACAGGATAGTTTCCCGTCTTGTCTTATGCCTTTTGAGCAGGTTTTAGTGATCTAAGGAACCAGGCAATAAATAACAACAATGTTACAGTGACTCCATATTAATGTTTTGACATGTTATGTCTATTATAACTTACATGGGCAACACTGTCCAAAAGCATACAGTCTTAGCTTACATTTTGTCAAGGGAATTTCAAAGAGAGGTATTTCTCTGGGGACAGAAAGAATGTTGATTATTTGAATTAATATTCTTTCAGGTATAAAAATCTTGTGGCTTTGTTCTGAAGTTGGGGTTTTTTGCAGACAAAAACAGGTAAAAAATCAACTGAATGGAGGAAAAAAAGATATAAAATACAATTAAAGTACATTTTCATACAAAACTGGAGGCAAAATCGCTGCAGTCATTTGAATCCATTGAGGTTACTATTATTTTAAGACCCACAATGAGGTAGCTCAGTTTTTATATTCTAATCTACTCCCACATAGTATATTTCTTCTTTTTTTTGTGCACTAAGCAAAACACTGTAAACTAATATAAATTGTCATCTTAACCTCAGAGAATTCATTACAGGAATTAACTGTTTATAGGCATAGCTTCACCTAAAATTGACACTGAAAGTATAATAGAGATGTCTCATTAGCTACTTGGGACTACACCATGGGCCTGAGGAAAAATTCACAATCCTTTTGCAACTGTAGAAGGAATTTTGCATAAGCAAAATGGAAACATCAGCAGAAAATGGAAGATTAGCATCACTTTAGTGGAATAGGTAAAATAAGCTTATTATCCCAAGAAATTCTGTAGGCACTTATGAGAATTGCACTTGAGTAAATGCAAGTGCCATGACATAAATCAAGATTAAAAGAATAGCTATTTTTGGCTAGAGAGGGATAAGAAAGCTATCTTGCCCATGTCCTGCTTTTAGGCTAGATGTTCCTTATAGTGAGATGACAATTATTTTTGTCTTAGGTTTAAATGAAAGTAAGCCTTCTTCCGTCTCAAATATGGTTTATTTCATTTGTTGGCAGCCTAAGTAATTATTTGTATCTAGGCTAAGAGACTGAATTTCTGGAATAAGATAAAGCCAGAGAGGTGACAAAGTACATCTCTTGGCAGCATAAAAGCCATCTATGACCCTAGTTGCTTCTTTTTACTCTTTCATGCCTTCACAGGTATGCTGCAGAAAGTCTTGAACTAGACAGAAGAACTGCTCCCAGGTAAGTAAGAGCAGTGATATTTTTGTCAAAGCTGTCACTGCTACTGAGAGAAATGTCAGCTAACCATACACTTTCTTTTGTTCCAGAGTAATTTTCTACCACTAGAAAAATTCAGGTCCAAGTGGAAGGGCTACTGGCATTTGTTGTTTAACTGCCTAAGAACATTTTTATTTAATGGAACAGAGAAGGAAATTTGGCATATAATCACATTACATAAGAGTGAATAAAGATAACTAAATACACCAAAACTTTCTCTTTTTTTTATAATTTTGCTTAGAAGAGAGTTCATATTTATTATGTCCTGCATATAAATTGATTCCAGCAGGCATCTAAGCAACACACAGCTGCTTTCTTACTCCCCCCCACAGTGGGACAGGGGGAAAGAATAGGAGGAGCAAAAGCGAAAAAACTCATGGGTCAGGATAAAGATAGTTTTATAAGGAAAGAGGAAGAAAAAACAGAACAAAACCAGTGATGCAAAGGCAGCCACTCACCACCTCCGACACACAGACTGATGCCCAGCCTGTCTTTGAGCAAGGGCTACCTACCCAACACTCTCCAACCCCCCACCCCCCCTGAGTTTTTATTGCTGGGCATGATGTTATATGGCATGGAATATCCCCTTTCCTCAACCTGGGTCAGCTGTCCAGTTGCATCCCCTTCCAACCACTTGCCCACACTCAGCCTACTCACTGGGAAGGGACAGAGTGGGAGAGTGGGAAAAAGAGAAAGCCTTGCTGCTGTTCAAGTACTGCTCAGCATTAGCCAAAACACTGCTGTGCTATGTACACTGCTTTAGTCACATCCAAAACGCAGCGCCATAAGGACTGCTATTAACAAAATTAACTCCATGTCATCCAGACCCAGCACAGTGCTGTAAAAATCTTTTCCTACCTGTCGCGGTCAGACTTTCTGCTGCTATCTACCCCTTGAAGGAATAAGGTTCTGAGTCTGAGGCACAAAGTGAGATTTATTAGAGTGAGGTACTTACCAAGTAGACAACAATTACTCCATCCTGCGAGCGGAGACTATTCTGCATCTATTCCAAATTGCTTATAATCTACTAAGTAGGTATCACTCGATTATGAGGAAAGGCAGAGGGAGCTGGGCTTGCTCAGCCTGAAGAAGAGAAGGCCGAGAGGGGACCTAATAAATGCTTATCAATATCTGAAGGGTGGGTGTCAGGAGGATAGGGCCAGACTCTTTTCAGTGGTGCCCAGCGACAGGACAAGGGGCAATGGGCACAAATTGAAGCACAGGAAGTTCCGCCTGAACATGAGGAAGAACTTCTTCCCTCTGAGGGTGACGGAGCACTGGAACAGGCTGCCCAGGGAGGTTGTGGAGTCTCATTCCCTGGAGATATTCAAGACCCGCCTGGACGAGTTCCTCTGCGGCCTGCTGTAGGTGACCCTGCTTCGGCAGGGGGGTTGGACTAGATGACCTTCAGAGGTCCCTTCCAACCCCTAACATTCTGTGTGATTCTGTGTGATTCTGTGAATTCCCAGGGAAGTATCCTTACCTGGCATCTCAAGTAAGGGGAGATCACCAAGGCATGGGCCAGCTGTTCCTCAGAAGCACTCGAATCGGGCTCTCAGGGAGCAGTTTATACATCTTTCCTCGGGGGGTTCTATGGTCATCACCCAATGGCATTATGTCACTGTTGCAAGGCAAGCTCAGGGCTTGCAGTTGCCAGGCAAACCTGACCCCTGACCAAACGACTGCTGTTTGGTCTAGATTGTCTCCCCACACTACCTTCTTTAATTTCTTCTGAGTCTTTGGTGTCTGCTCTGAGTTATAATGGATGATGAATTAAATTGTGCTACTTGTCCCAAAATTAAGATTTTATATGGCTCAGTTGTACTTACTCTTAACCATTTCTTTCTATGCTCCATAAATAAAAGCAATGCTCTGTAACTCACTCTTTTAAAGTCTGCTTTGCTGTGTTGGTAAATTAGAAAACATTCAAAAAGTGAACAAAATGTTAGGGACGTGGCATAAAGAAAAATACTGAAAAATGTTGCAGAACATATCAGTCTTGTCTTCATCCCTGAAATGCTGGGTTTAGTTCTGTACATGACAGCAGAATAGCAGAGATGAATAAAGAAAATACCTGGAAACATGGAGACACATTCAAATGAGGAAAGATTTAAAACATATGTTATTTATGTAATAGGGACATGGAAATGAGAAAATGTAAATCCCCAGAGCACAGCTAAAAGCAGAGTTTTAAATGGGGTCTACTCATCGAAATTATTTCAGACTGATTCTCAGTTGGCATCTCAGCTGTTTATCTTCCCACTGGTGCAGCCATTGGATAGGTAACAAGTGTTGAAGCCTAGGAAGGGAGAGCTGATCATTATCATTTCCACAAATGTGCAGCTGTTGCTGGCTACTTGTTTCAAAATTCATGTTTCTTCTATTTGATGACTTTCTTAGGATAAAGACCAGGGACATTTCTAGTCTTTGGACATGTTGAATCAGACGATAAATTTGTTTATATGGGACTCTCCTTTACCGGCTTCCATGTGCAGGTCTGATGGCAGAAGGCTAAATGGCACTATCGCGCTTCCCCTGTTCACATAGAGGAATTAAGAGCCTGGGGAATGACACACAGCTGCAGCTGCCTGATCCTGAAGCACATCCCTGTGCAGCTCTTGCTGAATTTTTATCATTCTGCACTGAAACCTTCACAATAGATAGTGGAGATGATATTTAGAGAAGAGACATTTATATGTGTTAATAAGTGGTATTAGTAGGGTAGGCGGAAGAAAGGCATTTATGTCTCTGTATTCACATAGTACGAAAAATGGCATTGCATTTAATCAACTTCAAAGTGTCTGATTTAAAGTAACTAAAAGGGTGATGTTTTACTGAACTACACAACATGTTTTTCTGAACAACTCAAGGAATCTGAAAAACTCATTGCACAAAGTGTTGGACGAGTTGACATGTTGGAGGTCTTTAAAAAAAGTTGGACAGGGGAGTGAAAGATAAAAAAAATCTAAGTCATGGCATGGCGTTAGCAATGAGTAAATCCCACAGGTTTTGGACCTGACGGAGCCGTGCTCTCTCTGGACATAAGAACCCCACTGAGAGAGGGCAGAGAAAGGACAGGCTGATTTAAATGATAATTTGGGGGAAGACTGTGATGATGTCTTGCATCTTCCTATGAGTCACCTGTTATCGATTGCTTGTTCTTTTTTTCTCCTACATGCAAGAGATGCAGAGAGATCAGTGATATAAAGATCATCTTACCTTTTCCGTTTCTTGCAACATTCCTTCTTAACCCTTCTCCCCAGCCGTATATTCAATCACCGTTCATCTCTCTAGAAGTACTAATATAAGCCTAACTATACTAACATATATTGAATTGTGTCTGTTTTAAGTTAGTTTGCTTATAGAGTAATTCTAATCCTTGACCAGCTTTCTTTGATGTTGACTGTTGTGTTTGAAATTCCCCTATTTTGTTTCATGCGCAACTTTAAATGTTAAAGCTGTACAGAGTAGTAATAAAAAGCAGTGGAGAATCTCCTCAATTTCCAGAGTTGAACAACTTTTCCAAAAATTCTCAGAAATACTTTTGTTTCTGTCTCTCAGTTACACTTTCATTTATCATCATGCGACACCCTGAATCTAAATTGTCCAAGGTTTAATCAACATCCTGTCACATGGAATTCTATGAAAAGCCATTTGAAAAAATATGTATCCTAATAGGTTACATGTTGAGCACATAACGGTGAACAGAACACACTTAAGTTATACAGCTTTTCAGAAGCTTCAGCTCTGTTGTTAACATGGGATCCTGGCTTAAATCAGACCCTGATTTCATGGCAAATTGTTGCTTTTAGGATCCTGTTTGTCTAGAAATTTCATAGCATCATAGTGCAGACATATTCAGCATTCTAAATAGCAGTCATTGGATCTGTCCATTATTCCTGGCTGTGTCTTCAAGATGCTTTACTTTTTAAATGGACTTCATTTTAAAAAACTGAGCTTAGAAAACAACTTTCAGTATAGAGTTACAAAAGAGGTATTTGTAAGGGCTGGTTGCTTCAAGTAACGATAGGAATTAGCCTGTTTAGTCTTTTTGTTTATGTTGTTTTGTTTGGTTTTGTTTTTCTTTAAGGCTTTGCTGAGTGCATTTGTTGTCTTGCCGTTCTTTATGGTTAGCATGATGCAGCACAAGGTGATCAACGTAACAAGATAAATAGACTTTAAAGATGGTCAAATTTTATTTCATAAAAAATTCTTAGAATTATTACAACAATTCTAAGAAGAACATTTAGAATTATTCTTAAACCTTACATTTTGGTGGAATTATTCTTAAACCTGACATTTAGGTGCACTACACTCACAACAGATTGCATCTTCCATTATCCAAAAATATATCAGTGGCTCGAGTCCTAGCAGCTAACTTCCTGCTTGACTAAGCCATATTTTTATAGCTATCACTGGTCATACTGGGCTAAAAGCAGTCATTTGGAGTGGACTTTCTTTCCATCACTGACTAAAGATGTATGTTCTTACATCACTTTATCTGTTTGGCAGTCCAAAGCTGTAGTTAAACTTTGTATAACCTTAAAGTTGCAGATAAGTCTAATTATAGGGGGTTTTATTTTGTACAATGGGTGAGAATTTTATATTTAAATTGCACAAGTATGATTCATATGATGGTACCAAATAGCACCACTTCTTGCTAGATGAAAATCTACACTGGTAAAAGCAAGAACAAGAAATACCATGCTGTTGCTGCTTGACCAAGAGTAAGCAATACTCGTGAACAAATTTAGAGGGAAAGAACAGTTAAAATGAGATTAAATGGAAACATAGATCATGACAAACCAACCTCTAACTCCTTTTGTTGTTGTTTCTTTGACGTGGGGGAGGTGTTGGGCGGGGTTTTTTGATAAACAAGTGTAGGGATTTTTGTAGACAAATAAACTTATCTCCTATCTGGTCAAAAGCATTTGGTACAGTACTACAAGGTAAATTAGTGGACTTAGGAAGAGGAAAATCTAAGTCTTATCAAAACTTGACCAGGTAGGTAAAGAGGACTCATACATTGAGGAACACAGCTGAAAGGCCACCTAAGAAAATCATCCGTACTACCTTTCTGCTATTAGTAATAGGTTTGTACCTTGGTTTTGATACTCAGCTGTTTGGTTTAACAAGTGCTGGTGTATCAAATGTGAAAACTTCTCTGACGACTTAATAGATAGCTCATCACTGGTTTCAAATTTAAAACTCATTTTTATAACTTTACAGACATAAGCTAGGTTAAGTAGGGGCTGACCGTTTTTTCATTTACCACAAGCTACCTTTTGTGCATGTACAGAACACAGGGGAAGGAGAATTCAAACACTGTTCTAATTGGCAGTTAGGTAACATTCTTGCATACTGATGGAACCCTATTTCTTATACTGGTCAGTGTTGAGCCTTATATCAAGAAATAAATATTTGGATTTTACTTGCATAATCTCTCTTGAAGGATTTGGCAGGGAAACTTAATGCCCTTCTGACATAATTTCAAACCAACTATCTCTTAATATTGATTTATGCATCCATTAGTTATTAAAAAGATTCTGGATGGGAAAAGAGTCATTTAGAGGATAAGCTTTGCATTGCTAGAAATATTTTTCCAGTTTGCAGATTATTTCAACAGTAATAAGTAACCCCTTCAAATGCAATTAAAAGAATGACTTCTCAGTGAAAGCAACCCAGTACAAAATAACAACACAAATGCCATGAAACATTAATGGGAAGAGGGACTTTGAAATTTTTGACAACTATCTTTTTGTATTTCAATTCTCAATGAGTTATTGTAGAGCAGCCTCTCCAAAAATACCCTTAAAGATTACTTGCTGTTATCACCACTTCATTTTCCACATATTATTAAAAGAAATTGCATTGCATACATGAAAAAAAGATATGAGACTGTGATTCAATGACATAATTCTATGTCAAATTTCCAGTGACATAAAGAAACCGTTCTGTCTTCTGTGTCCTCTTTAATTGTCTATCAGAGCACTTTCATTGAAATTGCAGTCTTACAGCCTTTATTATGTACCGTTCAGTGTATTTTGCAGTAGATTCTACTGTTTGGTATTTATTACCGCACCAAAAATAACCAGAGAAGACATGCTGTCTTCTTTCTTTTCACTATGACTGCCCATGCAAATATTGCATAGGATGCAATGTACTTGAAGTAGTGCAGGTCATGTAGCTGATTGAACTTGATCCCAAAAGCAACAAAGTTCAGCTACTCACCACAGCATGGTTTCTTTTTTCTTTTTTTTTTTTCCCCTTCATATCAATACAAAGTGACCCTAAACTAGCAGAACACACAACTGGACAGGATTATATTAGCTAGTGCTGTGATACTAGTTCTTACATCACTCCTCTTGTTGGCAGCCAGAATCAGAGCTGTGACCAGAAGCTGATGGAGATCAAGAGGGCAGGGAACGAACTCTCCTGTGCCATGGTGGCAGTCAACTTCTGTAATGCTCCACTGAGATATTCAACACCTGGCACAGCTGGAAGTACCCTCAGTCTGTTGTAAATTACACCACATGGCTAAACCAGCATGGGTCCCATCTATCATTACCTAGGGGGTGGCAGTTAACGCTCTCTGTGTCTGTTTTTGCTGCTTCACAGCTGAGAGCTAAGGCAAAAAAATCTCTCCTTTTGAAGTTTGCATTATTGCTGTTGGAATTAATATGCATATGCACACCTGAATAAAAAGTAGAAATCCTCCAGAAGAAAATAATTTTGTATGTTTTAATTTGGAATACGAAAAGATATATTTAAAAAAACCATGAAGCAAAATGCACAGGAAACAATTTCAAAACACAAAAATCCATATGTTGCATCAGTTTGGGACCAAACTGCATCCCTGCTGCAGCAGCATATTTGAAATAACCCTGTGCCAAATTTCCAGAACTAAGGCAAAGGCTTTTAATACAGACACAGTACAGAAAAATGCCAGCCATTCAGTTCTGTCGAAATAGTGATCAAACTGACTGCCATTCCAATGCAGCACCAGTCATGCTGTTGCACAGTAACACCAGACAGGAGAAGATGATTGAGAGCTGGTGATGTATGTGAACCACTGCAATATATGTTGGTAAAAGCTGGCTGTACCACATTTCAGAGAGTGCAAGTTAAAGTTATGCCATTGAGCAGCCTATGAAATAACTGAAACAACTGAAACACAAGCTTTCTCAGGGTGTCCATCAGGAAAAGTAAAGATATTAAAGCATTTAAGTATAAATTTTACTTTATAGTATATACTAAGCTATTAAAGGGCATGAAGACTGTAGTCAATACCACATACGTATTTTTTTAGAAGAAAAAATAAAACTAAAAAAAAAGAAGGAAATAAGAAATCTGGGACTATGCTGCAGAACTTCTTCGCCTCCATTTGGGCTGACCTGATAACAAGCTAATGCTAAACAGAGCTAAGATATTCAACGGCAGACTTCTGTTAACCTTTATTGGGACCATGAAAACATGAGTGCCCTTAAAAAAACTATTAAGCCAAGCATGTGAGGGCAGTTAAATCTGTTTTATATGGCTAGCCAATTATCCTTTGACAGCCATCATTTTTTGGCCTTATATTAGAACTTGGTGAACTCTTTGAAATAGATCATGCATTATGCTGTAGAAGGAACCTGTCTTCCATTCAAAAATACTTACTTGACAGAAAAAGACTCAAAAGCCAAATACAAGTCCTTTAGTATTGCAACACTAGGAAGCAGCCGCAGGTTTGTTATTAAGCTGCTGAGAGTGTGAGTTGATACTGATATAAATGAAAGAGAACACAGCTTTCCCGAGCAGATCCTGAATAGCCAAAGAGAGGGGGCAAACACTGACACTAGCTGAAAGGGTCAGTGCAAGATATATATTTATATCCTGTAGGATTGTCTCTGATATCTCACAGAATCCTAGCCCTAGAAAGAACAGGCCTTGTTCACCTTTGATTATAGAAACTATGCAGAACTAATGTAACCCTCAAGAGAAAAAATACTGGTAGGCCTCATGAAACCTAGAAGGTCCCCATCAGAGCTGTCGGAGGGGAAGGCTCAAAACAGGCACCAGGAAAGAGAAGGCAGGTGGAACATTCCAGATATCTTTGCAGTGAAGTAACTGCCCACCCACTGAGGGCGTTTGAGCCAGGCATTAATCTTTTCTCCTAATGCAGAATAATGTGTGTGAAGAGAAATATGTTCTGCATGTCTTCCCAGTTTTTAACACAATACCTTGTAAAGGAAAAATATTTCATAACAAATTCATGGAGTGGCTTAATTATCTTATGTATCTGGAGGAACTATTAAATCCAGACCTCAGTTTAGTTCTTGCAAATATGTTAAGTCCTTCACAAATCAAAGAAAAGGTGCTGATCCAAACTCCAGTGGTGGTGCCGGAGACAATTCCAGTTCCTTACCTAATGTATTTTTTGGCATGGCAAAGATCCGCTTTCCTTGTAAAGCTATTACAAAAATAAATGAAAGAGAAGTCATGTTTCTGTTCACAAGGTGGGTATGTTTCCCGACTAGCTGAAGCTAATCCTTAACTTTAAAATGAAACTTAAAAAGCTAAAATTTGAGAATGACAATAAAGGCTATTTTATAGTTGTCTTTTGAAGTGCTATTACAGTCACCCTATAAAATGCTATCAATTTGGGAATGTATTTGACAGCACTTTTGGGTGTCATTTTTCCTTATGAAGAAGATAGTTTTAAATTGCTCAGCACTGCAAACTCTGGAATATGCGCTTGATTTCCACAAGCAAGCAGTTACAAGGTTACCCGTCAGTTCTGTTGAGAGCTGACCTTGGCTGGCTGTCAGACGCCCACCCAGCTGCTCTCCCACGCCCCCTCCTCAACAGGACGGGGAGAAAGTAAGATGGAAAAGCTTGTGGGTCCAGATAAAGACAGGGAGATGCCTTAACAATCACCATCACGGGCAAAACAGTCTCAACTTGGGGAAAATTCATTTATTGCCAATTAAAAGAGAGTTGCATGGTGAGAAACAAAGGCAAATAAGAAAACACTTCTTCCCCCTTCCATCTTCCCAGGTTCAACTTCACTCTATCATCCCCAACTCCTCTACCTCCTCCTCCCAAGTGGGACAGAGGAATGCGGACTGGGGGACTGCGGCCAGCCCAGCCCAGCCCCTCTCTGCCGCCCCGGCCTCCTCCCGCCTCTCGCTGCTCCCGCCCGGGCCCTGCCCAGGGGCTGCAGGGCAGCCCCAGCCCCGCCGGGGTCCCATCTCTCTCTCCCGCCGGGGGGCCTGGAGCCCCTCCCGCCCTCCTCCCGCTCTCCCCTGCCAGGGGCTCGCAGGGCCGTTCCTCACACGCTTTCCCTCAGCCCCGGCTGCCGGGCAGCGCTTTGCCCTTTCTCCCCCCGGCTTTCCCCGAGGCGCCCGCCCGTGGCTGCGGGGCTGGGCCGGGCCCTGCGCTGGGGCCGCTGGAGCCGGCGGGAACCGGCTGGGGCCGGCCCGGGGCAGCCCCGGCCGCCCCTCGCAGGGCCGGGCCCGGCCCGGCAGCACCCCCTGCCCCGCTGCTGCTGCTGCTGCCGCCGGCACCCGGGCACCCTCATCCTGTACACGACTCTGCCCCGTACGCGTTTATTTTACTTTCTGCTCCCGTGGATGGCTGGGCGCCTGCACCAGGTACAGTTTCTTGAATGTGATTTTTGAGGAAGTGTGTATTGACATTGCTCTCCTTAGCTTTCCTTCTTCCGTGCAATTCTGTTCTCCCATGAGTTACAGCAGGATAAAAGAGAAGTAAATGAGGACTCTGCGCCTTCTAATTTCTGACCTTTTCAAACTGTGGCATTATGAAAAATGCCAGCAGTGACTTTCTCCCAAAGTTCATAAAACTCAAACTCAGCTGGCAGTATTTGCTGATGTTGAGGCTTCAGCGACAGTTCTCTAAACCTAATGAGTTACCGCGCTTTATTTATTATGAATAACACCTTCCTATAAAAAAATATTAATGTATTTTTCTACGATGCTTCTGATAGATCCTGGTTTCTGCATTTCACAAGAAGAAAAAAATAAGGAAATTATTGGAATAACAGGGCTTATCTTCTTCAGTGTCAATTTTTTTTTTTCATAAGAAGTACTGTACTTTAGCATCTCATATATTATTATAAGAAGCAGGCATTTGATAATGAAGTCTTAGTATTTAATTGCTGTCGACAAGGAAGTCTGCCTTAAAGCTAGCAGTTCACAGAGGCACAGAACTGCCCACTTCTCATACCACTGTGCAATTATTTTAAGGAAAAGATGCTTGATTTTGATGAAAAGGTGAAGAAAATCATGTCTGTAATGTGCTTGAATAGGAATATTGTCACATGTCACCTCTGCAAAGCTGTTGCAAGCAGATTTTAAATTTTGGATTACTAATCCTTTGACAGTTCTGAACCATAAAACAGATTGATGGAGCTCCTTTGCGAATAACTCGGAATTGAAAGCTGTGATGTTCGTTATCCAAATGTTAATCGTTCATTGATTTCTTTTTTTTTTTTGTAATAAACTTGGATTTAACATATGACTTTGATATCATGGCACCGTAAGCATTCTCACACAGCACAGGTATCTGTGCTGATAACTTAGTGTCTAAGGCTGCATCACTTTTTTAGTCAGATAATCTGTATTCACTTGAGCAGTTCCATTGCAGTCAATTGTTACTGACCTTTTTCTACCCCTGTCTGGCTTACATGACAGCAGTGAAAATTTTTTGGGTGTGTTTCTCTAGTTTAATTTCCATTTTGGACCCTGAAACTAAGTACAATTTTCATGGTTTGATGTTTTTCATGTCGAAGTACTGCACAGTATTAGTGCTTAGGTCTTCTAGAGCTCACTGGAATTATGCTGACTTTTGGTGAAGAAACTTTTATTTTTGTCATTCTAAATAACAGCCTTTGAAACAAAAATTATTCAGGAGGCTCAATAAAGGGAAAAGAAACATTGATTAAATGTATTTTTGTGGCAAAGATATTAATACATTTTGATGATCAACATATTACTAATATGCCAAGAGAATGTTAATGTCATGATTTCTTAACATAATTATGATTAACAAAAACAGCATAATGGAGAAAACGTTACTGCAAACTAATTAGGCAGAAAATGAATAATCTGGGAGAGGTGAAATTTAGCAGAAGAAACACAGAAACCACCATGTTGGAAAATAGCACTGTGACCCCTCGGGCATCTTTGTCCTCTTGCCACACTCCATCTCTGTTTTACAAAGGCTGTAGAATGGAAAAACTATTTCCTGGGGCTCGGCTTTTTGTACCAACGTAACTGATCAAACTTGATTTACTATCCTTGTGGATCAGACCAGCAGTCAGCCTTCATCATCACCCTGGATCTTTTTAGAAAAGATGAATTCATGGCAAGCATCAAGCTGCAGGTTTCTCAGCAACCTCTCAGGTTCCACCATTTGTCAGTTTACAGACTTTCAAAGCCACAGATTGCCTGAGAACCAAAGATCCTATTCTTGAAAAATTGTCTGGTATCCTTTTTAATGCATTTCTGTCATTTGGTCCCACCACTTCCTTTGGCAGTTAGTTCCACAAATCCTGTCCATGTGGGAAAAAAAACCAAAACCACAGTTTTAGCTTGTTTCAGATTTTTAAAATTTTTGACTTCTATTGGTGTCGTCTCTTTTTTTTTTTTAACAATGCAAGACTTGAATTATTATTTCCTGTTTGTATTCTCTGTGCCATCCCTGATTTCATGGATATTTGTGAACTCTTTTGTGGTCTCTGCTTCTGTCCTTACCCATCCCAGTCTCTTTTTCTCCAAAGCTAAATAGAGCAGAGCTCTTCGGTGATTCCCATATAGAAGCTATTCCTTATATCCAATGGCACGTGTTGATTTGTTTTCTATGCTTTTTTTTCCTTTCCCTATTTTCTTTATGTCTAACACAACTATTGGTAATTTGTAATTAAATCACACAATGGTTGTAGTGCTAATGCAGGATATGGACAAAAGAAAATAATTTCCTTACTGCTCCCAGTGCTTCCTACACTGTGACATGTTTGAAGATGTGTTCTGCATGGTAGATCCACTATAAGTGAAACTTCAATTTACTGTATTAAACAGATGTGAATTTCACATCTGCTTATAGCTAGCTTATTTCCTTTGCATCAACAAGCATTAAGGGATCAGCTGCTGTTTAGAATGTACTTTTATGAGCATGGCTTGTATGCTACTATTTCTTTAAAATGTCTGTACAGCTAAAATAGACTAGAGCAACCTCTATGTCAAACTATAGTTCAGAAAAACAATATTGTGAGGTGATTGATTGCTA
Source organism: Opisthocomus hoazin (assembly GCF_030867145.1). Taxonomy (NCBI): domain Eukaryota; kingdom Metazoa; phylum Chordata; class Aves; order Opisthocomiformes; family Opisthocomidae; genus Opisthocomus; species Opisthocomus hoazin. The sequence goes on from NC_134416.1 coordinate 102,996,075, forward strand.
ACAAACATGGTAACTATCCATTGTACATAGGATGGAGATCTAGGTGGAGTACCAGACTTGCATGCTGAAGTAGAGAGAACTCTGTATCCCCACAGTGCTCCAACAGTGTTTTGAATGACACAGTATCAAGAAAGAATATGTCCCTGGAATGGAGCAAACGGCTCTTTGAGAATTAGGTCTCACTGGAAAGGCAGGCTTGACAGCTAGAAGCAAAGCAACTTGTTTTCATGTATGTTGCTTTCCTAAAACTGTAGTTCTTGAGTGTAATGAAGATAGAATTGTGTTAACAACATGAAGGTATTGAATAGCACCTGGATTAAAAGCCAGCAACTGTGCCTATTTATGGAAAAAGATAAAACTAAATGAGCAGCTTTGGATCTGTTTTTGTTTTTGCAGTCAAAGCTGTGTTATTTTTTCTTTTTTTTTTTTTTTCTTTTTTCCTTTGGTTGCTTTCTGACACTTACTAGTCATACAGGAGAAGGAAGAGCAAAGATTCAGAACGTTGTTTTTCCCGTAAAGTTTTCATAGCCTAACTTGTCAGGCAGAGTCATTATGGCACACAACAAACTTGTCCCAATGTCTATCCGTTTATAAAACAATTTGTTTCTTACTGTAGCAAAGCAAAAAGGAAAACAAGAAAAAGGAAAAAAAAAAAAGGCATAGTCTGGCTAGCTCCATCCTTCCTTGCTGAGAAATTGGACTTTTCGTGCAATTGAGAGATAGAATTCACTTGAGTATTTCAGCATTTACTTAAGTTGCTCAGGACTTACCTAAGACCAGATGCCAGACTGGAGTTCCAATCCAGATACCAAGTCTTTCAGGCTAATGTTCTCATAGAAATAAAGGGTAGGAATATAAAGGACAGGTGGTGACAGCCCCTACTGGAAAACATATGCCTTCCAGTCCTTCAGTGCTTGTGTGCTGAGGTCTCAGATGTCCAGTGTGCACGCAAGAAAGCAGCAATAGGAAGTGTAGTGAGAGATTTTGGTAGAGCTGAGCCCTAAAGAGCCACTTGATAACAGCAGTCAACACAGCAGTCCCACAAGTCCTATTGTTTCTGATTTATGAATATTTACAAAAAATAAAACTCTATAAAGTTATCAATACTAGAATAACTAAAATTAATCTTAAATAAATCTATTAGAATTTTCTAAATGCTGTATAGCAACAATAGTGTACAGATCTATAGCAGTTACCTAATTAATCTTGTTGGAAGATAAGAATCCTTGATCCAGAGCTCTTTTATTTGAGATACTGCTTGTTATCCTATTTAATTTTAAAATAACAGTCAAACTTACTTATCTTTGCAGATGCAGTTCTATTGTTTGTACAATAATGTTTTTACAAAACTTATTTGAGAAGTAACATTGTTCCAAAAAATATATAACATTTAAGGAATCAGCATTTCTCCTGCATTAAAATCTTAAAAATCTTAAATCATTTCAGATTTAAAAAGCTAGTACAAACTTAGCTGTTATAAATTGCATGCTTTTGGTAATGTTCCTAGGGCTGATGAGCTACAGTCATAAAGCAAGAGACTCCTCTAAAATCAAGAAACATTGCTTATTTGAATCTGTGCTCAAATTTTATGTTTGGATGTGTTTTTCCATGATCACATTGCAGTACCTCAAAGCAACTTATAAACAAGGAATATTGTCAAATCTGTCTCCATATTAATTCTTTTAAAAATGTCGAATGATAAGGTGGTAGTGAAAGGATTGTTTAATGAACATTCTAATAATAATAAACTACTCTTACTTCTGGAACTTGTTTAAAAATTAATAGTAGAAAAACAGTTTACTTCATATAATTCTGTGACTACTAAAAATAACTTTTTTATTTCTTACAATTGAAACTTAGGCAGCTGAAATTTAGGTGGTAGGTTTTGAGACTGGTACCTAAAAAGCTTACACGTAGACGCAGGCAATGCTCTTCTGAATCAAACTACTAAGTTGCACTGGCTGGTGCTTCATAGTAAAACTCAAGAAACCCTGCAAGAGTCAATTAAGACGTAACATTTCCAGACAAAATTTCCTCCAAAGTCTTGACAGTTAGAGGTCAGTCAGGCCTGAAATACATGGATTTATGTCTTTCCCTTGGGTCCATTACTTTTTACACGGTTAGAGAGCTGAAAATGAAAGTCTAAATTCATTGGAGCTGCTGTGTGGAATCATTTAGAATTCTTAATTATGTTGGCCGGAATCCACAAAGAGAGCCACAGAATGTAGGTGCTCAAGGCTAAGTCTCATCCTCTGTTCAACTTTTAGGTGCCCTAAGGTCACAGTTGCTGCAACTGAAGCTAGTGGAGTTCCCTCGGGAATATTTCTTCTGCCCTGATCCTTGATGGTTTTCATTACTGGGTTGAGCATCTGCTCATTCTGTATCTCAGACAGAGATTACAGAGCATGTTTCTACAACTCTGGACAGAATTAATGTGGCTCAAACTACATAAAAGGACAGATCATCATAAAAATAAAAATAATAATCTCTTCTGTACCTAGTCCTGCCGTTGAAAGCAATGATATCTCTGCAGGTGTTGCGTGTGTTTGATTAGTTCTATGAGAGGTCTACTTGGAATCACCATGAAGAAAAAAGGATAAAAATGCTGTTCATTTAATTGTTCCCTATAGAAAAGATACCGGTTGTGTTTGGATAAGAAAAGATTTGGAATCAGGTCCTCCGCTGGCTTGAACAGGCAGTGTTCCATTTGACTTCAGGAGAGCATTGCAGCTGTGGCTTAGATTGGGCAAAATCCAGGGTTTCACAAATGTTTAAAAGCACATTTCTTACAGAAGTTATTTATGCTCTCATTATGCCCTTCAGTAGCCTAGCTGATAAGAAATTGAATACTTTTTAGAGAGAGACATTGCAACAGGTTGCAATGGTACTACCCTTCTAGATATTACAGTGATCGAACATTTCAAATTCTGATAGTAATAATCATAGAACAAGAAATTTTGTTCAATTTTTTGTTTTATTAAAAATTCCATAGAAGTCCAGTAGATTCTTGACGTGTGGCAGAAGGGGGGAGAGTGGGCCCTGCTGGCAAGATCAATTGTATCTTGTAGTATAGCCTTATCCTAAGATGTTCCATTTCTTACGTAATATATTGCTTGGAGATCTAGACATAAATAGAACATTTATCTCGTGCTCTGTGGGGGAGCAGGATGGATTGCTTATGCTTTTCTTTTATCACAGTCTCACACTAAGTGTATCTTTAATAAGATTGTTTCTGTTTCCTGGGATGGTGGATTGTGGGCTGTAGGATGAGCTAAAGGGTGTAAGAACAGGCACGTGGCGTACTGATGAACTAATGAAGGGGGAGGAGTGTGTAGAAGAACAGTTTCACAAACGGTGGAATTTTGGACATCTCTGTGGATATGTGTTGCCTGATGCCTAACAAGAAACTAAAGGTCATACTCTGCTCTTAACCCGAGTTCTCTCTCCTCTGGCTGGCTGCCTGTTTTTGCAAACCTTGTAGGAAACATATATCTTGGAGATCATTTCTCCCTTGCAAAATTTCACTGAATTCAGCAAACAGTCTCAAAGTTGGAGGGAAGCATTAAAACAAGAGTTCTGGCGTTTGGGGTGGAAGTGTGTGAATAAAGCTAACAGCATCAAGTTTTGCTTCCTTTAAGCAGTCCTGTTTTTCTTCTGACAGAAAAGACGAAGGACAATAAAGACATCCTCATTGCAGTCATGAAGGAAAAGGATTGGTTTAAAGAGTAGCAGTTATTGAGCTGCATGTAATTTTGAAGCATATGACGGGTATATATTTTAAAGTATTATATTAAATCATACAGGATTTCCCATGTTTTTTCTTAATTAGAACACACTTTATGAAACCCAGATGGTTTTGCATAAAAGTCCAAATATAATCCTCATAATAATTATCCACAAGTATTTGTATCCTTTGTTAGCCTGTTGCTTAGTCTTTTAATGGATGTTGTTTCTGTGTCTTTAGAATCTCTTTTAGCTCTAGGATAGCATAGCAATAACAGGAAAGAAAGCAGGTAGCAGTCTGAGGGGGCAGATTAGAGCCGATGCCTGTAGTCTTGTGTATGGCAGCATAACCTTCCCCATCCCCAAGACTGTGTTCCCTGTGATCCCAGGCCAAGGTCTCATACGATGCAGCTGCATAACCTCGACTCAGACCAAGGATAAACTGAAGAGATGATCCATGGAAGAAAAGAGCAGTGAAACTGCAGACTGAAGTTAGGTTGTTGAGATGAGCATACATAGCAGGTCGAGGACTGAAGATGGGAAAACCCCACTGACATAAAAACATACAAAATTAAAAGGAAAAGCAAGGGGTTGGCAGGTGCTGACTAAGCAATGCCAAGGAGCTGTTTCAGAGTGGGGGAGGCTGCCCCTTCCTCACCTCGTTGAGGACTGCTTGCACGTTTGAGAAGGGCGGTACTTACAAGGGCATACTCATGCTTAGTCTAGTACATTGTTATTCCTTACTATCTATTTTGTGTGTGTTAGCCACTATTCAGTGACTTTACAACTGCTTTATACTCCTTCGCTATGTATATTTTGTGGTACACTTGTGTCCATCAAAAGGTACCCAGACAATGAAGCAGCAAGTGAGTGGATTTCGTGTCAAAATTTACAACTACCTTGCCAATCACTAGAACTGGCAAGATTTTGCAATTAGAAATGCTAATTTCCTCTTCTGCTTTTTATTTAAATCATCCCAGCTAGCGTTGTATGAACATTTTCCCAAACACATTTGCAGTTTGTAACATGCATCCTTCATTAAGATAGTTGAAGACTTAACTACTCAAATTTTAACTTACAGTTTATTTTGTATGTGAAATCTTAACTGTCATTCTGTTGAGGAAGCAAAAACGTAAACTTGTAATTTGTTCTTTGAAAAAAATCAGTTTCTTTATAGGTGTAACACCAAAATAATTTAGACCTCTGTTTTGCACGAAAGTCTTTTAAATCTAAAAAAAATTAAGAATTGGATGTGTAAAATCAAGCTATGTGCAATAGACTACTTCATGAAAATTCCTGAAAGTCACTATCTTGGGAATAAAGCCATCCTGGATATTGTAAACTTAAGAGGTTTGGAAGCCTGAGATGTTGACAAGATAAAGCATTCCAATTTTTAGGTACTTATTGTGATGAAATTACTTTTGAGGTCCTTCCCCTTATTGCTCATCTTGTATATTTGCTTTAAGGAGATGTGCTGTGAAACAGAATAATTTATTTATTTAATGTTTATTTAGCTTATGTTCTTGATGAATGTTGTATTAAAGGCACTAGCATGAATCTGAATAGCAAATTAGTGTCACTTTAAATCTGATGTGAATAGGATGCTGACAATTTTCTTCAAACAAACAATGAATTTTAAAACAAAACTCAAGATGGTTTAATAGAAGACTATTGCTAACTTAATATTTTGATCATCCAGATAGCATATATTTCAGATAGTTAGCTTTCTTTACGTGTACAGCATTGACAATAAGAAAAAAGAGGTTTTCTACATCAAAGCATTTTGCAAAAACTAGGAAATACCATGTTTAAATAAGATGGTAGTGTTACTGAATCCCAAAATAAACCTGCCACTAAACTATTATTCATTTGGTTTGTTATTGTTACATGTTTCAGATCAGCGTTATGTAAAACTTCCTGTCAGTTGCACAGAATACAGGATTTCAAAGAATGCCTTGATCTTGATATGCAAGAAAATTATAGGTGACAGTTCCCTTGAATTTTAAAAAGCAATTGTTCTCTGAAATTTTCTCAAGAAACAAAGTATATGCAGTGTTGTCCTGGGTTCGGCCAGGACGGGGTTAATTTTCACCGGACTCCAGGAAGGGGCACAGCCAGGGGGTGGGGGCTGACCCCACCTGGCCAAACAGAGCCCGGTATTCCATACCATGTGACGTCACGCTGGGTTCTGGGGGGAGGGGGTGGCGCGGCGGGAACTCACTCTCGCGGCTGGGGAGCGTGCGGCGCCGGTGCGGTCCGAGAGAGCGGGTCTGTTTTTGTCGTGTTTTCTCCTTATCTGTATCGTTGTTGTTCCTCTTTTTCCCTCTGTTTGCTGTTCTGTTAAACTGCCCTTATCCCGACCCACCAGTTTCTGCCTCTTTCTTTTCATTCTCCGCACGCCGGCGGGGGGAGGGGCGGCTGCGTGGCGCTTTTGTTGCCGGCGGCAGCCAAAACCAAAACATTAAATTGGTGCCCAAGCGTGGGGCAGGGATAACGGCAGGGCTGAGCAGCCGGTGTTAAAACTGTTTTCTTAGATTTGCTTAAATTTTGTTATACGCATTTTTCTGTGTTAAGTAGTCGCCGGTAAAAAAGAAAAAAAATGTTTCTGACTTTGATCAAGTGGCTCTGCTATGTAAATCCATACTTGCACTATGTGTTTATTGCCATGCTGTTCATCATGGCTGGGAAAAAGATCAGGATGATGATTTTCCTCTACTGTACGATATCGACTTATGACATGATAGCATCACTGTGTAGGAAATTAGGCTTGTATTTGCATGCGGCACTGCGGTCATTTCCGTACCTCGGGTCCTATGTCTTAGAATTTGTGAATAATCAAACCCAGTCTGTGGGGAAAACCGAAGGGGATACCTTCCCCTACTCTTTCGCCCCCCCCTCTTTCCCTCAGGCTGGTCCTAATGGCTTTTGAGAATTTGGAGTACCCGTGGGATGCTCAGGCCAGCGCTCTCCTTTTGTTTTGCCTCCTGAATGGGTTTCAGCTTTTGTTTAGGGTTAAGCAAGTAGTTAAGAACATCTTGCAGAGACCTGCCCCGGGGCCGGATAGCTGTGAGTGGCTGGGTGTGTGGGACAGCATGGGCAAGTACCTAGGGCAGTGGGCACCCCCGATGTTTTTTAAACTCACCCCTGAGCAAGTACAGAATCCGGAAAAACTAGTAAAATATCTGCAAAAAGTGTGCTGCCACCCTGGGAACTCCAGAGAGACACAGATCACAGCAACGTGCTGGGGTCTGGCCCATGCCTACTGAGCCATGTTCAACCTGATTCAGTTCCCTAAAGGGGAAAGGGGGGGAAACGAAGCAGCAGGCGCTGCAACTGGCACTGCCCCCCCAGCTGGCCCTGCAGCCCCTCCAGCCCAGCTTGCAGTCACAGCCCCCCCGACCGGCACCATGGCTGCTGCAGCCACTGGTGTGGTCCCGGCTCCCCCGGCGGGCACGGCAGCTGCTGCAGTTCCAGCCACAGGCACAGTGACTGAGCCCAATGACCAACCTGTGCGGGTTGCAGTCGCCCCCTTAAAACTAAAGAAAGACGCAAAGAGAGCAGATCGCTCTGGGAGGGATGATGATGAGCCAGGGTCATCGCGGGAGACAGAGACAGAGATCATCACCCGGTCCCTGTCCCTGGGCGAGCTGCGAGACATGCGGAAAGACTTCAGCCGCCACCCAGGCGAGCACATTGTCACCTGGCTGCTGCGGTGCTGGGATAACGGGGCCAGCAGCTTGGAATTAGAGGGCAAGGAAGCCAAGCAGCAGGGATCCCTGGCCAGGGATGGGGGCATTGACAAGGCCATTGGGAAAAAGGAACAAATCCTCAGCCTCTGGAGGAGACTTCTGTCAGGCGTGAGGGAGAGGTACCCCTTCAGTGACGATTTTGTATGCTGTCCTGGCAAGTGGACCAATATGGAAAGGGGTATTCAGTACTTGAGGGAATTAGCTGTGCGGGAGCTGGTTTTCTGTGACACAGACGATGAGCAGGTACCCACAGACCCAGATGAACTCCAGTGCTCACAATCCATGTGGAGGAAGTTTGTGCGGAGCGCACCATCCTCATATGCCAACTCACTGGCAATAGTAGACTGGAAAGGTAAAGAGGCACCCACAGTGGATGAGGTGGCTGTCAGGCTCCGGCAATATGAGGAAAGTCTCTCTTCCTCCCTTGTCTCAGCTGTGGAGAAACTGGTCAAGCGACTAGACAGGAATATGTCCTACTCCCCACCTGTACGGGCCAGTGTCTCAGCTATTAGGGGCAAGCGTTTCTCTGCTCAGGAGAGGGAATACAGAGGCTATACACCCCGGGGCACCCTGTGGTTTTACCTGCGTGACCACGGAGAGGACATGAGGAAGTGGGATGGAAAACCCACCTCAAGTCTAGAGGCCCGAGTACGTGAGTTGCGAGGTAAAACAATCACAAAAGGGGATTCTGTTAGGAAAAATGCCGCTCCAGTTTCCAGAAGCCAGCTCTCCAGACCAGGCAGACAGTTTGACCTTGATTCCGATCCTCTGGAGGGGACCTCCAAGTCATTTTTACAGCTGGTGAGCAGCAAATTCTCTGACGAGGATTAGAGGGGCCCTGCCTCCAGCCAGGTGGAGGAAAGGGACAACCGTGTTTATTGGACGGTGTGGATTCGGTGGCCTGGCACGTCAGATCCACAAGAGTATAAAGCTCTAGTGGACACTGGTGCACAGTGTACTTTAATGCCATCAGAGTTCAAAGGGTCAGAGTCCATTTGCATTTCGGGAGTGACAGGGGGGTCCCAAGAGCTGAGTGTACTGGAGGCTGAAGTGAGCCTCACTGGGCAGGACTGGCAGAAGCACCCCATTGTAACTGGCCCCGAGGCTCCATGCATCCTTGGGATAGACTATCTTAGGAGAGGCTATTTCAAGGACCCAAAGGGGTATCGGTGGGCTTTTGGCAGAGCTGCTGTGGAGACGGAAGAAATTAAACAGCTGTCCATTTTCCCTGGTCTCTCGGAGGATCCTTCCGTTGTGGGGTTGCTGAGGGTTGAAGAACAACAGGTGCCAATCGCGACCACAACGGTGCACCGGCGACAGTATCGTACCAACCGAGACTCCCTTCTCTCCATTCATCAGCTGATCCGCCAGCTGGAGAGTCAGGGAGTGATCAGCAAAACTCGCTCACCCTTTAATAGTCCCATATGGCCAGTAAGAAAATCTACTGGAGAGTGGAGACTGACAATAGACTACCGTGGCCTGAATGAAGTCACACCACCGCTGAGTGCTGCCGTGCCAGACATGTTAGAACTTCAATATCAGCTGGAGTCAAAGGCAGCCAAGTGGTACGCTACAATTGACATCGCTAATGCATTCTTCTCCATCCCTTTGGCAGCAGAGTGCAGGCCACAGTTTGCTTTCACCTGGAGGGGCATCCAGTACACCTGGAATCGACTGCCCCAGGGGTGGAAACACAGTCCCACCATTTGCCATGGACTAATCCAGACTGCACTGGAAAAAGGTGAAGCTCCAGAACATCTGCAGTACATCGACGACATCATTGTATGGGGTGACACCGCAGAGGAAGTTTTTGAGAAAGGGGAGAAAATAGTTCAGATCCTTCTGAAAGCCGGTTTCGCCATTAAGCGAAGTAAAGTCAAGGGACCTGCGCAAGAGATCCAGTTTTTGGGAATAAAATGGCAGGATGGGCGCTGTCAAATCCCAATGGATGTCATCAACAAAATAGCAGCTATGTCTCCACCAACCAGCAAAAAGGAAGCACAGGCCTTCCTGGGTGTTGTGGGTTTTTGGAGGATGCACATCCCAAATTACAGCCAGATTGTAAGTCCTCTGTACCACGTGACCCGGAAGAAGAATGATTTTGAATGGGGCCCTGAGCAACGACAGGCATTTGAACAGATTAAACGGGAGATAGTTCATGCCATAGCCCTTGGTCCAGTCCGGTCACGGCAAGATGTTAAAAACGTGCTCTACACCGCAGCCGGGGAGAATGGCCCAACCTGGAGTCTCTGGCAGAAAGCACCAGGGGAGACTCGAGGTCGACCCCTAGGGTTCTGGAGCCGGGGATACAAAGGATCCGAGGCCCGCTATACTCCCACTGAAAAAGAGATTCTGGCAGCATATGAAGGCGTTCGAGCTGCTTCAGAAGTGGTCGGCACTGAAGCACAGCTCCTCCTAGCACCGCGATTGCCGGTCCTGGGCTGGATGTTCATAGAAAGAGTCCCCTCTACACATCATGCCACCGATGCTACGTGGAGTAAGTGGGTCACGGTGATCACCCAGCGTGCCCGAATGGGAAACCCCAGTCGCCCAGGAATTCTGGAGGTAATCATGGACTGGCCAGAAGGCAAAGATTTCGGAGCATCGCCAGAGGAGGAGGTGACACATGTTGAAGAGGCCCCACTGTATAACCAGCTGCCAGAAGATAAGAAACAGTATGCCCTGTTCACGGATGGGTCCTGTCGCATTGTGGGGAAGCAGTGGAGGTGGAAGGCTGCTGTATGGAGCCCTACACGACAAGTCGCGGAAACTGCCGAGGGAGAAGGTGAGTCAAGCCAGTTTGCCGAGGTGAAAGCCATCCAGCTGGCTTTAGACATTGCCAGTCGAGAGAAGTGGCCAGTGCTCTATCTTTACACCGACTCTTGGATGGTGGCCAATGCCTTGTGGGGGTGGCTGCAGCAATGGAAGAAGAACAACTGGCAGCGCAGAGGCAAACCTATCTGGGCTGCCCCATTGTGGCAAGATATTGCTGCCCGGCTGGAGCAGTTGGCTGTAAAAGTCCGTCACGTGGACGCCCACGTCCCTAAGAGTCGGGCCACTGAAGAACATCAAAACAACCACCAGGTAGATCAGGCTGCTAAGATTGAAGTGGCTCAGGTGGATCTGGACTGGCAACATAAGGGTGAACTCTTTATAGCTCGGTGGGCCCATGACACCTCAGGCCACCAAGGAAGAGACGCGACATACCGATGGGCTTGTGACCGAGGGGTGGACTTGACCATGGATACCATCGCACAGGTTATCCATGAATGTGAAACATGCACTGCAATCAAGCAAGCCAAGCGGGTAAAGCCTCAGTGGTACGGAGGACGATGGCTAAAATATAAATATGGGGAGGCTTGGCAGATTGACTACATCACACTGCCACAAACCCGCCAAGGCAAGCGCTATGTACTCACAATGGTGGAGGCCACCACCGGATGGCTGGAAACCTACCCTGTGCCCCATGCCACTGCCCGGAATACCATCCTGGGCCTGGAAAAACAAGTCCTGTGGCAACATGGCACTCCCGAAAGAATTGAGTCGGACAACGGGACTCACTTTCGCAACAGCCTCATAGACACCTGGGCCAAAGAACACGGTATTGAGTGGGTGTATCACATCCCCTACCATGCACCAGCCTCGGGAAAGATCGAACGTTACAATGGGCTGCTAAAAACCACTTTGAGGGCAATGGGGGGTGGGACTTTCAAAAATTGGGATACTCATTTAGCAAAGGCCACCTGGTTGTTTAACACCAGAGGGTCCACCAACAGGGCTGGTCCTGCCCAGTCAAAACCTCAGCGCCCAGTAGAAGGAGATAAAGTCCCTGTAGTGCACATGCGGAACATGTTAGGGAAGACGGTTTGGGTTAGTCCTGCCTCGGGCAAAGGCAAGCCCGTCCGCGGGATTGCTTTTGCTCAAGGACCTGGGTGTACCTGGTGGGTAATGCGGAAGGATGGGGAAGTCCGATGTGTACCTCATGGGGATTTGATTTTAGGAGAGAATAGTCCATAAATAAATTGTATAAAGTTAATTGTTAAATAGCCCTGTCACTGTCTGTTGTCACTGTTACAATTGTTATATTTAGTACCAGTAGTAGCATAGTAAGAATCATCCAGATTAAAGAAGGATGGACTTTTTCGATGAACCCTAGCAGAGCACAGCGATGATGGAACTGGACCTGGTTTTCAACAACTGGCATCCAGCAACTTCATCAGGATCAACATCTCCTGCAGACTGTGGGCACGGGCCGCACTAGATACATCAGCCGTGAGCTCCGGATGCAAGCAAGTGACCACCCATCACCACACATCACCTCTCCTGCCACGGAAGACCATTACGACAGATGGAGCTTGAAGTCATGGATTAAATGAACTCAACGGACACTTTAGAGTGATGATCCATAGACTAAGGGAATGATATCTGGAGACAGGAGAAGTGGTGGTGATCAACTGGACAATGGGGGACCTGGGCATGACGTAGATGGTATGGAATAAGAGGTGGATAATGTCCTGGGTTCGGCCAGGACAGGGTTAATTTTCACCGGACTCCAGGAAGGGGCACAGCCGGGGGGTGGGGGCTGACCCCACCTGGCCAAACAGAGCCCGGTATTCCATACCATGTGACGTCACGCTGGGTTCCGGGGGGAGGGGGTGGCGCGGCGGGAACTCACTCTCGCGGCTCGGGAGCGTGCGGCACCGGTGCGATCCGAGAGAGCGGGTCTGTTTTTGTCGTGTTTTCTCCTTATCTGTATCGTTGTTGTTCCTGTTTCCCTCTGTTTGCTGTTCTGTTAAACTGCCCTTATCCCGACCCACCAGTTTCTGCCTCTTTCTTTTCATTCTCCTCCGCACTCCGGCGGGGGGAGGGGCGGCCGTGTGGCGCTTTTGTTGCCGGCGGCAGCCGAAACCAAAAACAAGTGTTAATTCTTTAACAAAGATTACTGATCATAAAAAATAAACATTTTTATGAAGAGAGATTCTGGAGCAATAAATTACTAAAGTGATTGAGTAGAGGTTCAAGTATGAAGGTTTCTTGAATTTTGTTTTAATGAGGATTTCAAAAAAAGAAAAATAAAGCTCTATCTAAAGCACTATATGTATAATAAAAAAGATAAATATTACACATCATTTCTAAATAACTTAGCAGACACTTGCCGATGGCTTTTGGAGACAGTACAAGACTCCATGAGCTATTTTGTTTTCTTGTAAAGTGGAGCATTTATGAAATTTATCTCTTTGTTATGCTAAGATCATATGGGATCCTAATATATTTGTTAATAAAAATTGTCTTCATGACAAATGTTTATCAGTGGCTATCTTTATTAAAAAAAAATATGGACCTAGGAGGATTTATAAAAATTTTGGAATGCTCTCAAAATATATAGACAATATATGTATTACCCTATGTACTATGACTTCAGAGTCAGGAGCAAAGTTTCACCAGAGCTTGTAAACTAGCACAGTTTACTTTTGAAAAAGAGGACTCAAAATCAGTAGGTCAGACCAAATACTATGGTTAGTTTATACATGTCTCTCCAGGCTGCTAGGGGGTGAGAAGGGTCTTTCTGCCAGAAATTGGAATGGAGGGCTTGCAAAAGACAAATGCATTCATTTGAAATGGAAATGAAATTTATAAATTGTGAGTTACAAAATCAAAACTCTAATGAAGTAGGGCAGGTTTAGTCACTTGCTTTATTCATTAGCGTTATTATCTACCAGAATTTTCTGGTTAAAAATTCATATATTTAAAGGTCAATTTTTTTAAGCTTAGCAAATTTTAAATGTTTTAAATAAATGTTAGTAATCTCCCTATCTGTGTGTTTGTGAGGAGTTTGCTTTTAGCCCAGAGAATTTGACATTTGCATGGTTTAAAACATATGGAAAGTTCCTGAATACTAGAAAGTCTACCTGTATTTCTGAGCCTTCCCAGCTTCCTGTGAGTAAGTGTTCACTGTACGCTTAGGCTGACATACATTTCATGATTTCGGGATCAGAACTGGGGTCCATTGGTCAAAGTAATAATCTTGATTTATCAGTGTGGTGCTGGAACCTGAATTTTTCTTTTTACTGTTTTTTTCAGAAGTAAAGGAGTGTGAACACAAGCTATTTTGTTACTTTTCTACTGTTGGATGGTAAATTTTATTATTATTTGGATAGTAGTACTGTACGTTACCCCTATTAAATAATTATTTTTCTTCCTCTGAAAGAGGCTGTTGGCCTATGACAGCAGAAGGCTTGCTCATTGCAGCAGAAGGCTTACCGTATGCTGAAGAAGTGGCACAGTGATATTTTGCACTTCCTAATACTACAGCGTTGCTGTAAACTTGTGTCAAGAGAAGAAATCATTCTGAAGAGCAGCTTCCTTTACGTTTGCCTATATATTTTGAGTACTTTCTACTTCTGTGCTTTTCAGTTGTAAAGAATGTGTCATACTAAACCAGAAATAATTAGATTTTTTTAATCCTCTGCTTTTAAATAAGAGTGGAGGCACAGTGAAATTTACTCATAAATTATCAAGCTTTGAGGTAGAAAGACTATATAAATGTGGAATTCTACACCAGTATCCATTCCTGAGTGTGGTGAGCTACAAAGCAAGGAGACACTTTGATCACAGAAACACCAACGTATGAAATTATGCACAAGTACCTCTCACTCCAAATTCTAACTCAAAGTTAGTTCCAAATTTAGACACTGTAAAGAGCACAGTAGTTGCCAAAGGTACTTTTCGAGTTTTACTATCACGTTTAACGCTGTGCATAGCTATGAAGGTCTGACAGCTGTTTCCTGGCAGCTGATATGTTTGTGTGCAATTTTAACTAGTCATTTTGATAGGGTAGTTGTGTGGCTTTTAACAGACAAAAACCTGATATTGTTTCCTTGCCTGTTTCTTCTTGAGGAATCCCTCGGGCTGAAATGCAAATACACTAATCTGCCTGGGTGAGATAGAAGAAGATATTGGGGGCAAGAGAAGGTGAAATAACATATTACAGGTCTGATTAACTGTGTATTTATGAATATCAATTAAATTATTTAAAGCCTGCTTGGCAGGACTGCAGGCACTACGGAAAGGCTGAAGGCAAGCTATGCATATCTATACATGTTTAGGAAAAGCACAAACTGTGATTTATGTGTGGTTTTTTTCAGAATATGGAAAAAAACCCCCAAAACAACAGAAGAGTTTGTGTGTGAGGTTTATGTTTTGCCTCGTCAGGACTTTGTGATTTTCATATGAAAAAGGATGATAATCGATGTGGGCGTCGGGATGCGTGAAGGAGGTGGCACACCTGAGCGCAGGATGAGGAAAGGGCAGAGACAAGGTGGGGGTTTCTGCAGTGTGAGGTGTCTGAGCCTCTACGACAGAAGGGATTTAGGCAATTGCTATGGCAGCCCAGCCGTGGCGGGAGGGAGGACGGCTGTAGGAGAGCGACTGGGAGGAGGTACTGCTCTGTCTAGTAACTGTCCTATCTGGAGCCCAAGGTCATGGATGGCTCGCGCACCGAACTGCTACATGGATGTCCCCAGGCGCGCACGCTGCTATTTCTTTGTGCGTTTTGAAATCCTGTAGTCTTGCCATGCTTCTGTTCTTTGCTTTCTCACCACTAGATCACAGGGCCTTGTCTTGTCTATGAAAAAAAGTCACTGTTTTTTGGATCAGATCAGGTCTAGCTAAAATAGGGCAAGGTTAACTGAGCTAGAACTACTGCATGCTATTACGGTGGGAAGGGACAAAAAAAAGGAGTATATAAACTCTGACCCTGGCTGCTTTATTTCTTCTTGTAGTTTGTGCTGTAGAGCTCTGTTGTGTGAGTGGCTCATCCAGTACTTGGAAAAGCCACCTTTTACACTTAGCTAGAGAGGAGTTTCTTCAGGCTGTTGTGTATACAGGATTTACTGAGGAGTCTGTTTTCTACAGTTTATAGTAATGCACAGTGGGAAGTAGGAAAAGAGAAAAAGTTTACGTATTTGTGGTGTGAAATACAAAAACAGGGAGAAGCTGTCACTTTTGTACTGGCTGGTACATCTAAAGCTACGGTTTCTATTTCATCCTGGAGTCTTTTTTTTTTCCTTTTTTATCCTCCTGTTTTTTCATGAATGTAATTTCTAGGAATTGCCAGTCTAACTATTGCATTTTTACTCCCAGGAAGAACTGTAATTTTTCTACTGCTAACCAGTTTCCCCTGAGGTGGGCTGGAGACCACTTAGGATGAGAAAAGTTTTGGAGTCATAAACAATGCCTTTCTATCATGACTACGGAGTCAGGAAGAAAATATAGAAATGGTGTGTTAATCTGTGTTTTGATCTGCAAAATGAAAGAGGTGGCAAGATGCTGGATTACAGTCTGGTGATTCAGTTCTGCTGAAGAAAGCTGCTTTTTCTTGGCAACTCTACGGGCACTAGACCCAAAGTTTTTGTGACAGTTTGTGTAAGGCATGTGTTTTAAAGGCTGACAAACTGTTTTTAATTTTGCCTTTGTAAAAGTCCTCATTTCTTCTAATCAGAACAATTTAAAGTTTCTCTCACGTATTTTCCAATTGCATGTCTCCCTTGGAGATTCACATGAACATTGTGTTTCTTTATAGAAATGGGAGTGGTAGATGTATCACTCCCTGGTGATGAGAGTCCAGGTACTGGTACGAATTCCATACCTGGGCTGAAAGCCACTATTATACCTTGGGAGATAGTAAAAGAGAAATACAAGCAACGATTAAAAGGGCCAGTGCTTCAGTTCCTCCCTGAAATCCACATCTCTTTTTGTCTCTGTAGTAAAGATTATTCAAGACTCAGCACAGTAGTACGCAGCAAATGTCTGGAAAGCTGTTCATTTCTGTATGACATGCAGTAAACCTGATCATCACGCTTGTTTGTCTTGAGGTCAGGTGATTTCAAGGTGCAGCTTGAAATTGGCTCCTGCTCTGACTTCACTTGAGCTCATCTCAATTTACAGTTTCTAGGATTGCTATTGCCAATTGGATTGCATTGGTCATTCCATTTTGTGCCAATACAAATATGATCTATACGCTGCTAATGTGTGGGGAAGACAGGATCGTGCTCACACACATGCATGAAAATCTCACTTGTCCAAAGTCCCTATGAAATATATCTTTTATTCAAATTACAAACCAGAAGTCTGGCCCAGAAGCTGGGTTAAAGCATTCAAAGGCATAGGAATAGAAAAATCTCCGTGTTTTTGTTGAGGTTCTGCTTCAGTACTTGCAGTTCAGAACTGCTTACTGCTCAGTCGCAAGACACTAATAAAAGCCCTGTACAAGGGGAGCATTATGTGTTCATTAGTATGGCTCGTAGGGTTAAGCTTTATATTGCTGCAAAGGCCAATCCTTTGAGAAACTTGTATGCTCAGTGTCACACAAAATTTTTTTCTGGGAGTTTTGTATGTCAGTGGCCTAAATATATGACATTGTGTAAGACTTTGGCAAGCTAATTGCTTATTACAGAGGAATTTAAAATGAGTGTTTAATGAATGAACACTGCCTGCTTAGATATCAGCTTATGGCATTGTAAATCAAGGTTACTGTGGTTAGGTCATGCAAGATTAGGAACTATAAAAGTGACCCTCTGTCTCAGTGAAATAATAATTTTAACTTTAAACGGTTTTAATTGAAATGTGGGTTATGGACTGAAAGAATTAAGGGCTTTTATTTCAAACCTGTATTTTCGACTGCTTGCCTTCAGGCCTCATAGCCATTGTGGTGGAAGGGGAAGTTATGACAGCATATGGATAAACTCCTGAGCAGTTTGGTAACCCCACAGCTGACTTTGTTTTGAGCAGGAGGTTGGGCAAGGGACTTCATGAGGTCCTTTCCAGCCTGAATTATTCAATCTTTCTGTAATTCTATAATATCAAATAAACTCCTGAAACAATACTCAAATGAAAGCTGAAATCTTACAGTGATATTCTTTCAATATAAACTTCTAATTTACCTGGAAACATAGTTTTTATCTGTAACATTTTTTCTCGGTCCTGGTAGTAATGTATATATCCTTGTAGATAATATTTATGTCTTCTGACTTGATGACAAAGCATTTAGAGATAGGAAAACCCGTAATAATTCCAAAAAAAGATGCCTCCCAGGAACACATTACATCATTAAGCTCATGGCTGATACCCCAAATCCATCTTTAAAAATTATGTTTAAAATCTAAGCTGCACAGAATCTTGCATCTTCTTGGAAGTTTCTTTTTCAGATGAAGTTAATTTATTTTTTTCCTGGTTTATATTACACTAAAGTTAAAAATAAGTAAACAAATGAAAAAGAGAAGAAGACACGTTTGGGGACTTAAAATTGTTTTGCTATTTCTTGCCATGCTATACTTGTTCTGGTGATGACAAAGGAAAATAAGGAGATTCTGTGCTGCTCACATGTAGGATTACTACGCACTTTACACAGGTCCAAAATTAATCTTAAAACTGAATAAATACAGCAAGTAAAAGAAATAATAAAAGGGAAATCCTATGCTGCAGTATTTCTTCCAGTTCTTGATCTTCACAAATAAACACATTCAGCTTTTAATTTGAGTGTTGCATCTGTTTAGACAAATAATATTTAGCTTAATAAGCAGAAACAGAAAGATAATCACCAGTGTGTGTGGAGGGGGTGTCCAGCTCTTCCTGCAGATTTTGGCAAAAGCAAACTGTTGTGCTTGTCCCTTTATAGACACATTCCTAGATAGATGGTTCACAGTAGTATTCTGCCAGATAGACCATGTACATGAATACTTTAGTAGAAATTACAGTCAAACTAGAGATAGACAAACTTGAGCTGATATTGATCTAGATAAAAGTGGATTACAACACTGGCAGAGCAACTAGTTGTCAGTAACCCCATGCCTGGGTGAAGACAGTATGGGGGCCCAGTCCTGCATCTCCAGTGCCGAGTTACCACACAGAGTTATAGTATCTCCTACCAATAGTTAACTGACTTCAGAGATTCCATTGTGGTGACTAGGGTAGAAAGAAAAGGGTAGTGTTTTAGAGGCAAAGTCAGTATTTGCATCCCTTTTTTCTTGGTGTGATGTAACCTTATAACAATAGCTGGCATGACAGTACCATCATATTAGTGATCTCATTGTTTTTTAAAACTCTTCAATGAAGTCAAAGCGAGTTTCAAAGCTATCCCTTGCATATTGTGATTATAGAAGTTTTCTGAGATCATCAGAATCAGTTTAAAGGGGACATATCTGTGGAAAAGGAAAAAATATGTATGAGTACTTTTTTCACCCCCTTTGACTTCTAATTTGAACGGTATTTCAAACATAGGGAGAACTCCTTGGAGAGTAATGTAATTTACACTGTTTTAAAGATTTATCTGGTTCATGTTCTGTAACCATATTTCAAATATCATGCAGCTATAGACACCTCCGCTAAGTTTTGTTTTTCAAGGATGACTTGTCAACAATAAAGGAAAGGTACTTCCTTCCTCTGTCTCCATATCTTTTCAAAAACCAAAACAACCGAAACCTAAAATATCCTCCTTCCACTCCAAAGTCAAGTAAATCCAATAGATCTTGCAGAGCTGACTAAATTCCATCTAGGCCTGAATTTCGAAGATATCTTTTACTGTAATATACAAAACAGGTATCCCTAAGGGAGAGAGGAGTTTTGAAATTAATCCGACAGTGGATCTCAATTTCCTTTGCTAGTTCTTTCTAGATTGCAAGTCTGTGTGAAGGCATAGGCATTAAAAATAATCTCCAGATTCTTGAACCAAAAAGAAAAGAGAGCAAGCACAAAACAGTATACTGATAAACAATATGAGGGTTGTCTGTCCTGTACCATTTTCATCACTCCTTGCACCCTAGCTCCCTGGCTCAGTGAACCAAAAAAGCATGTATGAAGTATGTTTGAGACTGCAAGTTATTGCCAGTTACAGGGTAAAGAAGGAAAATAGCAGGCAACAAGAGAGAGCAGGATGACATGATTCAAAAAATAATTAATCACAAGTAGAAGTGTTCAAGAGAGTGGAAATTAGCTGGAGCAAGTGTTACCAAATGCCAAATGCTGCATTCAAAAAGCACACACACCAAAAAAAAAACCTCAACGCACTACGTGTTCAATGGTTATTAGCCAATATGTTTTTTCCCACTAGTGGTTCCAGATTAATTTGTAGCAGAACTAAAATTGAACATGTTCATGATTTTGGTATCATTATTCCAACTGGTTTTACTGATCATAGGTAGAGCTACATTAACTGATAAATTAGATGCTCCATTTATTAGACCATTTACAATGACTTCAAATTGAAGAAAGTGAGAGCTAGAACATTTTGTGAGCTGAGTGGAAAACTTGTCACGGAGATCAAAAGTGGCATAGAAGAATGGGCTCCGGGAAAAAAAAAACCATAAGTAAGGTAAATCTGAGAAAGAAAACACGACCAAAAGAAAATTAGACTTTACAGTGAAATGAAGTAACTGACAGTTAAAAGTATCAACCATATAGCACCATAGCTAAAGAATCATTATGTCCTCTGTAGGTGAAGAAAGACTGTGGTAAAATTAGGGAACTTACTTTTTTCTGCTTTTCAAGCAAAGACAAATCAGTGCTCCTGACAACATCTTACTTTCTAGCTGCTTTCACTAGACTTTACAGCAAAGGGCTAATTTCAGACAGTGGCTTGTTACATGTCTTCCAAGTGACAGAGTTCCTGATCAGTATATCTGAACATTCAAAATCCAAAAATATAGTCTTTATTAAAACAAAAGAGAGCAAGAAAAATAGAAAATGTATCTTTTAATGGTGGGGGAGAATAGACACTTCTATAGAACTTAACAGAATTCTGAGATACTGTGTGGGGTGACAATATAAAGCGTTACAAAAATTTCATATATTGACATAAGATGCAGGTTAAATACACCACATTGTAATGATTACTTTGAAAACACATGGAAAGATACTAAGGTTTACATTATGGCAACATTAACATCAATGAAAGCCCTTTCTTAGACATAATTTAATTGCGCTCGGCTCCTTTTTTTATGTAATCCTGCCCATTCCAGTATTATTTATTTGTGTACTTTACAGAGGGTGAGAAAGTATTGTTAGTTTTTGCAAGCAGTTTTTCATAAAGCTTTCATCTTTACTTCAGCTGCACAGCAGTCCTTTGTCATTCATTAGCACAGGTTTCTGTAAGCAGTAAATTCCATGGCATATTTTTCCAAGCATCATTCAAGAGCTTCCTTGAGACAGAAGGAAGGAATTGAAGGTGGGTAAATTTTGCAGTCTAGCATAGTAAATGAAGATTGGCACAAAAATGTTATAGAAATAACAATCTACCAGTGATCTAGAGAATGGCAATAAAATATTTAAAAATGACAGGATGGTGACCAGCTCTTATCTGAAGATAAGTAGAGTATGGGAAACTGAGTCATCAATCTTTTTTGTGTTTATAACTGTACTGCCAACTTGACAAGCCAATTTGAGAAAGTCATTCTGTCTCTGAGCTGTCTTCAGATGCAAGGAGTGAGTCACTCAGATGCCTTAGTTCTAGCACAAGCACAACATTGTTACGCACTGCAAGCCAAACCTGATTTTTTTCATGTAGTCTGGCAATGTTAGGCTTCATAAGCTATTTCAGACAAAATGTTTTGTGTCTGTTATCTTTCAGATTTTTCATTAATTGTATACTGAGCTAGAAAAGAAGTTCTTATTTCTCCCAGGAAGGAAGAACGGCTATTCTTGTTAAGAAACTGGTCTTGAACTTGAGATCTGGATCCTGTTTCCAGTTTTGGTATGTTGTAATGTGTGTTTTTATCCCTAGAATTTGTGGTGGGGTGCTGCGAAGTGTTTATTAGTGTTGGGAAAAGAGCATGTGAAAAGCAGGTGTTCTTGTATCAGTCTTGCCTAAATATCAGTAGGGGATTTGGTGGTCCACTGCTCAATTCTAGCCTAATTTTCTTGTGTTTCTGTATTCAGTTAAGCAAGTTACTTTGACCAAAGTCTTCAGAAATACTCAGCTGTTAATGATAGGATTCAGCTCCAGATTAACTCTTAAATTTTGCTGTTTTACATGTAGGTGTCAACTTCTGAACTTAGTGTCCAGGACCGTAGTATAGTCAATGGTGATGTAGTCGATACTGTCAGTAGACTATAGAAAGCCATTCAGGTGAACCAAGGTAGGTGGCTACTTTAAGATGAATGAATAGCTCTTGGCACTCTTGCCTCTATTGACTAAACTGCATACAGACAATGGCGTTCATCTGTCTGAATGTGGAGCTAATCCCACCCTAAAAGCAGCAAGAAGAAATGAAGCAGCTTCTCTGTGTTAGTTAATGGAAATAAACTAGTATTCTCAGACACAGTGTCCTGGCCCTGCCCCCAAATGCCACTTAGTCCCTTAAAAGGATGATTGACACTTTACTGACTCTTTCTTTTTACTACATACTGACCACTAAAGAATAACGTACTTGGATAAGGTATCTAGCTTGAGTTAAGTATTTTACATCTGGGTGCCAGTGGATAATTTTGCTTCTGTATCTAGAGGTTTCTTCTAAATTAAAGTACTCCCACAGAATGCTGCCCCAAGCTGGACAACCAGGTTTCTTTACAAATTAGTTTCCTGCACTACTTTTTCACCACATTTGCATGTGTAAAATGGGAACGATAGCACAGCCTTATTTCAACGGTTTGAATTGTCAGTTTATATAATACGACATTTGTCCTAAAACTGTCTTTTAGAGTGTGAAAGTAAAGAGTCTGTCACCTGAGGTCTCTAATTCCTGATAGGGCTTTGCAAATTTTATAAAGTACAAGGAATAACTAGCTGCAGTTTACATATTATATGTAAGGAAATTGTTCTGGCAAGAAAAATTGACTACAGTCTGCAGTAGCTCCCAAGTGTCAACTGATTGCAGTCATGCACAGGAAGTCTCAGATGGATCTGGATATTCAGAATATAGCAAGGTCTAGAATCTTGGCTGCTTAGAAATTATGAGGAGTTATCATACAGGTATGAGATATTTTTGAGAGATTAATTTAAGTTTTTGCTTTGCCACAGGGATTCCTGTGTGAACTAGGGGAAGTCTGCTAATGCAAGGTCTATGCAAAGGATTCTGGCAGCAGCTGGGCAGCAAAATGACTCTTTTTGTACTTATGTTCTTCAGACCCAGGCTCAGCTGCTGCTTAGCCTTGGAGGAACTGAGCCACCACCCAACATGCTGAGCTTTTCTCAGTGACTCTGTAGACAGTGGTCAATTTCTGGGATTTGAAGACTGAACTGGTGTTCGGACCAAGCAGTAAGAATTATTTAAATCAGAGAACAGTAATTATCTGTTTATTGCTGTGAACTCATCTAAATAATGAAAAGATCAGTAGAGGGCCAGGAAAAAAAAAAGATCTCTGAGAAATTATACAGAGCTAGTATAAACGTGCGAGGAAGGTGCAAACCTGATGCACAGCGTAAAAATTGAGAGAAAATTACTAGAAAGGGAAGGAGATATCATAGGAAAAAATTTTCTATGGCAACATGCAAATCTTCCCCTGCAAAATGCAAAGTGGAAGAGACATGTCAATAAGATCACCTTGAAGATGTATGAAAAGCAAATCAGGTACAGGAACAATAAATATGTAATATAGCTTCTTTAAATATGCTGCAGTAAACAACCCTTCCCATGTCCACCTTTAACTTACCCTATATTTATGTGTAGTGATTTTTATTATTTTGTGCTCCTCAAACAATTCTAATGCGCATTACTGAAAATGCATAGAAAAACTAAAAAATAAAGCTAAATTTCGTAGTACCAAAATATCTGACTTGAAGTCTAAAAAGGTTTAATTGGAGAAAGCACGATCAAAGTGTTACTTTAGCAGAGTCCAGAACGTGATGCTTGTCTAACTATTCATTGTCATTCTGAAATTTCTGCCCATAAAGGAACGATCCTTTCCGTATGAGCTAGATCAGGAGGGAATGATTTCTTTCATCTATCTGGATGGAGAATCTCAGACAAGAAGGTGAGATGTTGGTTCTGATTTTCTTTATAGCTTGGAAAAGAAATTATGATGTTAAATGCTTATAAACACTTTCATCAAAGCTTTTTACAAAAGAGATCCAAGTTGTTTCTTTCATTCCCTTTCTGTAAAAACAAAACATGGAAAGCCTAAGAGACTTACTTTTCAGAAACACTTTGAAGCCTGGGCTTAGAGAGGGAGCCAAGCCAGCTGTATACTCTTGTCAGCTGGCCAGCATTGCCTCCCTGACGTGTTGAGTACCAAAGGTGTACTAATGGTCTTCAACTTAATGACATGAGACGTACTGGATTGAAGGCAGCGTATTTGAAAGGTTAGATATGTTTGTTGTGAATTTCTGTAAATTGAAGTACCACTGCAAAATCTTCCTTTTCCACTTTTTACTGAGCTGTGCTTTCGCTGCAAATACACTACGTAAATGTATTCCCTTATTTTCCTTTGTATCGAGACTATTATAAATTGCTTTTACCTGGGTGTCCTAGTGGACGACAGGTTGACCATGAGCCAGCAGTGTGCCCTGGCTGCCAAGAAGGCCAATGGCATTCTGGGGTGCATTAGGAAGAGTGTGGCCAGCAGGTCGAGGGAGGTTCTCCTTCCCCTCTACACTGCCCTAGTGAGGCCTCATCTGGAGTACTGTGTCCAGTTCTGGGCTCCCCAGTTCAAGAAAGATGAGGAGCTACTGGAGAGAGTCCAGCGGAGGGCTACGAGGATGGTGAGGGGACTGGAACATCTCTCCTAGGAGGAGAGGCTGAGGGAGCTGGGCTTGTTTAGCCTGAAGAAGAGAAGGCTGCGAGGGGACCTAATAAATGCTTACAAATATCTGCAGGGTGGGTGTCAGGAGGATGGGGCCAGACTCTTTTCAGTGGTGCCCAGCGACAGGACAAGGGGCAATGGGCACAAACTGAGGCACAGGAAATTCCGTCTGAACATGAGGAAGAACTTCTTCCCTCTGAGGGTGACGGAGCCCTGGAACAGGCTGTGCAGGGAGGTGGTGGAGTCTCCTTCTCTGGAGATATTCAAGACCCGCTTGGACAAGTTCCTCTGCGGCCTGCTGTAGGTGACCCTGCTTCGGCGGGAGGGTCGGACTAAATGACCCACAGAGGTCCCTTCCAACCCCTACCATTCTGTGATTCTGTGATTCTGCTTTTTCTCTAATGGGGGATTGAGTCAGGGGGAGACAGATCACAACCTCTGAAATCTTTCTGTGAAGCATTTTATTCATTAAATTGTTATTATTATTAATGCAATCATTAGTATTAATACTGTTAATAAAAGGTAAGTATTCACACAGTACTCTCACTTATTCACTCTCACCTTCCCATGTAGTTAGTCAGTTGGAGCTGCATTTGGGTTCCAAGCCCAGGTGTTTCCTCTGGACCAGGGGGATATACTGATGTCACTTGGCTTTTAGGCAGGAATTTGGGCAGTCCTTCGGAGGGATGTTTTCTTCGTCAGGTGTTTATGTAACACTGTAGACTTCCTCTGCACAATGCAGCCATTGCACTCTTGGATGTGGCCCAAGTTACACAACATCTTGTTGATGCCAGGTGTGTTCTAGTGGCCTTGTACACATTCAGCAAACTCATGGTGTCCTGACTTTATCATTTCTTGCAGATGCAGCAGGACTCCCAATTTCCAGATCTTGTCTGTGAGCTTGCACACACTCCCTACTCAGTATGTACTTCTGCTCTTTTCAGCCTGTTGTTTTCTGGTAACCATTTCTCCATCCAAACCTCTTGAAACTTACGGGGGTCGTTCATACAAACTGACATAAAGGGGGCCTTTCTTGCAGAATCAGTCCTATATCTTTCTAGTGTTTTTGCCTGTTTTTTGTCTAAATTTCATAAAGAATTGACTTTCGTCAAATTTCAGAGGACTGTTCTTCAGTTCAGAATAGTTCTCTCACAGTAGTTACTGGTAGATTCTCTATGTTCTCTCCAAAATCAGTTGCCTAGGTTTCTTTCCTGCTCCCCACTTCTGGATATGACTCTAAATAATTCCTCCAAGATTTAGATGTAAATATCCTTCAAATATTATTCACTTTCTTCCTAAATGTCTCTTACCCTGAACAGAGCGAATGAACACACGCTCCATTCATTCAAATTTCATAATGTTCCCTGCAATCTCCCCTTTTTAGTGTATCTCTTCACGTTGTAAGTAACTGCAAAATTATGAAGTATCAGCAGTGAACAGAAAATGGTAGAGGGCACTCCAAAAATAGTTTAGTCTTTATCTGATAACTTGCTGTCTTTTGACGTAGCTTACCTGCCTCTCTCTGCTTCCCTTTAACACTCAAACCTGTAACTTTCTCTCCTGTTTTGATGCTGTGCATTGTTATTCTCTGGTTTCTATCATCTCTCACAACATACTGTTTCAGTGCTTTGTGTATGAGTGTTGCGTACTGTGGGATGTAGACAGCAGCACGTTGGCCACTGCATAATAAGACTGCAACGAACAGTCACAACATGGACGTCTAGTCTGTTACTAAACTCATCAGGGAACAATTAAAATATCAAGATTGCCTGTGTCCTAGAAACACATCAAATAAAGCTTTCTATCTCTAGAATGCCCAATAAGCAATTAGGTTGATTTATATAAACTGATCCAGTTTATCTTTAGTCCTTAGTGCACAAAGTGTCATTAATATTAGCATTTGTTAGAATTCAGGAGATTTGAACAGCTTTGTGGTAGTTAAAACAGCACCATTGTTGCTAAACAGAAGTGGGCTGAGCATTTTTTTAAGAAATTCAATAAAATGTATTCACTGCTCAAACAATATCTGTTCAAGCAAATTTGAAATAATAGTTTAATTTAGTGTGTTCAGAATATATCTGTCATCAAGGCTTTAGCAGCCATACATTGCAAAAGTATGGCAGATACAAAATGTATTTATTGTTCTTACCCTTCAGATAATTAAAAAATATAGTTCTCATAAAAGAGCTCACTGTGAGGGCAGTCATTGCAAGCTCTCAGGATATTTATAAAACAATAACATCTCATACTCAGGCACCTCAATAGCTCTTGCTATTAGTAACCTCTTAAAAATAACAAGATATTGCAGTTGTTACAGGCACTAGAACTTGGAAATCTATTTTGTGGGGAAGCTGCAGGGTGGGAGAAGTGAAGGCGTGATAAGTGTAATGGCTTTGAAGATTTCAGATAGATTTCTGTTTGCTCAGTTATATTGACACGCAGAAAGAAACCACTGTAAAACTGTCACATTTGACTTCCATATTGTTAGGAAATTTTTAATTTAGATTTTATTTTTTTCTTTGAAAAATTGCTTTGTGAAAACTGGGTTCTCTTGTAAGTAGCAAAGCTGTTAACCTTGGAAAGCTGAAACCTACGCACATAGAGGAATAGTTCAGACACTACCATTTACATGTTAATTGACAAATAGCAGTGACATTACAGATTCATCTTTAATGTCATTCTCCGCTCTTGTAAATTGTCATTGTTCCCTTGAAATCAGTGTCAACTGAGTTTCCACATTCCTTCAGTCCTTGACAACTTTATGAAAAGTACAAATTTGGCATTTTAACTTGAAAAAAAGACTCTCCACAGACATGATGCCTAAGTCAGAAACCCTCTAAAAAGCATGGTAACTTGGGGGATCTAGCATTTATTACAGAAAGGACCCATGGTAATGGCTGTGAGGGTGGTTTTCCTGTTTTAAAAGTTGAACCAGAACCGTTAAATATTTCTCTGTGATAATTTAAAATTCAAATAAGCTAAATTTCCCACAGAGTTTCTCTAACAAACAGGCAAGATCTGAAAAAGTCTGCCCACGTTTTGGTGGAAAAAGAAATGATTAGCAGCTTTTTTGGACTGAAGATTTGCTCTGATTTTATAGTAACAAACATCAGGCTTTTAAGGTAAAGTTTAATTACTAACTCAGAATTTGTAATATGTACATATCACCTGGACTTGATTTTACAATGTGATCAGAAAAAATAACTTTTAGGCTGTTTGATACTGTCATCTTCTGAGTTGTTTTTTTTTTTTTCTCCGTATGTAATATCTATGAATTTTTCAGTATGATGGATGATATGCAGTCCTGTAGTCATTAAAAGCCAGCTTTACCTCCTTTTTTCATCTGTTCCTAAAAAGAATTTTATGCTGACATTAAATTAGCTTCCTGCAGTTTGAGCAAATGTCTCTGATTGCATCTACACATTCCTCCATGTTCAACCTTGTACATGATAGGATCTCATTGTGTGTAATTTGATTTTAACAGGTCTAGATTAGCTCTGACAATTGGGATTCCACATTCAGGCATCCTGTAGACAGAATACAGATTTGTGCTCAAGTTATAGACCATTAGCAAAGCAATTTTGCCCAAAAATTTTCCTGTGCTGTAGGTGGCCCAGCCTTGGATTCCTTCACAACTGATTTCTTGGATTCCTTCACTACTAATTTAAGGAGACAAAATCAATTGCAAGCAATTTATTTATGGTTTGGCAAGAAATTCCATCCAGTCAGTTACTATATTGCCCTATTCCATCCTTGCACAAAATATAGCTATTTTCCATGTTCCTTGACTTTACTAGTGAGTACTATTTTACTTAAAACGTTGAATAATTAATTGTGTACCTTAGAAGAATATACAAAAAATTAAGTAGTTTTTAAGCTTTCAACAAATCTGGTACAAAATCATTGAACTGTCTGACAGCAATGAACATTGACTTTGTAAAGCTAAAGTTAACATTTTGTTCAGTACCCTGAATATGCACAGTTTTTGCTTGTCATCTAAATTCTGTATATACCTAAACCCTACACAGAGGCTCCACATACAGCTTGTTCTAGTAAACTTAATTGTGCTACATGCTCAAAAATAGCCTGATCAAAATTGTAAGTTTACTAAAATAGTGCTAGTAGCATGAGTCTCTGCTGGGGGATTGGCCCTGTTATCTTTATCTGATGTGAAAATCATGATTGTAAAATTTCTCTTTGGATGGGTGGCATGTTTTGAAAAATCTCTATTTATAAATTTAAAGGAGTACTTTAAGTGAATTAGATTACTTAGAAGCTTTATGTGAAATCAAACCAAGCCAGCTCATGAAAATCCCTGCACTTTTATAGCAAAGTAGCTTGATAATTAATATTTTAGTGTATGTGCTGGACCTGACTAGGACAGAGTTAATTTTCTAAATAGCCGCTTCTATGGTGCTGTTTTAGAGTTTTGACCAAACCAATACTGATAACACGTTAATGTTCTACCTTTTGCTGAACAGTGGTTGCACAGCATCAAGGCCTTCTCTGGTTCTCTCTCTGTGCCTTCAGTGGTTGGACTGGGGGTGCACAATAGGTTGGAAGGGAACACAACCAAGAAGATGCCCCGAACTAACCAGAGAGATATTCCATACCATTCTAGTGCCATGCTCAGCAATAAAAGAGAAAGGAGGAAGTTTTAGCAGGGAGGCCGATGCCCAGCCAGTTCAGCTATAAAGTGAACAGTGTGTCTCACAGCAGATGTCAGTCAGCATATTCTTCTTCCCTTCACGCTTGAATTACAGTGATTTATCTCATCCTTATAGTTGGGTAACAATGAACAGACCTGGTAAGTGCTGCACTGTAAGTTCACTGTGTCTTTGCATCATATCATTATACCTGGATTGTGTGGCGGTTTGGCTGTTCAGTACCACATTTGTATTTTTTTTTTAAATAGACTAAATAGCGTATACTCTTGATGCACAAGAAGTTCAACAGTATCTTTGATACATATATATATAAAGAAGAAAAAGTCCGCTCTTATTTTGCTTCCTGTAAGCTTCATATTTGTTTTCAAAGCTACTTTTGGCAAATAAAACTAATTCATTTACAATTTTCAGTCTGTCCTCTTGTTTACCATAAAAGGCAATTGATCTAAGGAACAGAAAACCATAACCAATTTCATAACCAAATAGTTGTATATTATGTAATTTTTCTCAGACACCTGTCTTCCCAGCACAAATAGCGAACATTTCCATATCTAAAGCAAGGAAGAAGGGGTTAAAAAATAGCTAACTATCCCTCTTCCTCGCCCTCTCCCTCTCTCCTCTTACCCCCACTCCCTTAACTGAGATGTCAGTTTCTACTTGCATCCGTATGCAGTGTGCCTTCCATGAGTTCATCAAATTACAAAAAAGAGTCTTCCCATCTCTTTCCTGTCATTTCTACCTGGTTTGGTATACTCTTGTTCCTTTATAGAAAAATATTTCTCCTCTGTCTCTCATCTCTAAGCAACAGAATACTCAGAATGCTTTTGTTCTTTTTTAGTAACAACAGTAGTATTTCATTTGGATGCCAGAAGTCTGCTCTATTGATAATTACACTCTCATCCTCTTTCAATTACAAAACCCTATTCTGTTGTATTATGGAACAGCACAAGTACCAGAAGACACGCTTGAAATTTTAAAGTCGAGAGTATTGCCAAAACTTTCAGACAGGAATATTTATACATGAATTATCCTACTACATTAAAAAAAACACACCTGATTTTTAAGGTAAGAAGACATCTAAGTTCTTAATGACTGCTTTGATTTTAAGACTTTTTTTTTGTCCCAGTTAACATGATATAATACAGATATGTAGATAGATAAATATAGATCTATATGCTAAATATTATCAGGTACATATAGAAGTTAAAGCCACGATCAAAAGTATACCAATTTTATACAGATAATTGCACCAAAACTGGAAGAACAATCTAAATGTTGGAGAAGAACAGTAACCAGGAACTATACAATAACTGTAAGACATGAAGTATAGCATAAACACATAAAATTAAAACAAAATTAAAACAGAATTAATGACTTCTAATTCCAAAAGCAGATAGAGAAAGTGAACCCAAATTCACATACTGATAGTTCATATCCACAATGAATTACTCCTTTAGCAATTTCTGTGGGTTAACTGCAAAATCTAAATGAAGTCCCGTAAATAATTAATTTGCCTTTACTGGCTTCACATTAAACAGAAGATCTGAGATTTGAGAGTAGGCAAAAACTACTGAGAGGACAAGAATTACGGGAAAAGTTAATGAAAAGATTAGCGATATTCTCAGAAAGAGGGATACAGTCAACACATGGGAATAATTATATAGTAAATGTATAAAATAGAAAAGAATATGATGGTGCTGGGGATGAAGAATCAGCAAGGCAGATAAACAGCAGAGACTAGAAGATTTGGAATACAAAAAAAATAGGAGAAATGAATACAGGAACTCTACAATTGGAAGGATGGTAAGTAACTCAGCTTTGTCTTTAGGTTGGTGATAGCAAGAACTCTGTCACTGATGGTGTGAATTCATTGATCTTTCATAAAAGCAGTAAGATAGAGGCTAACCAAGAAAAACTGCTGTAAGTTAAGCTGTAAGTAATAAATCTATACGGTCAGAGGGAAGAAGATGAAAGATAAATAAATACACAGTATTCTGTGTCCACATGTAAACAAAGATGTGATATTGTAAGTATGGTTCATTCATGTCAACTAGGTGTAGAAAATAATGCTCATATTTATTTGTATGGACAAAGAAAGATGATTGCAATGTACTGAAATCTCATATAAATATATACTGCAGCACTGTAGTACAGGAAGGTTAATGGCTTAGAGCCAAGGTGTAATAAACGGGGTCTTCCCGTATGAACTGCAATCAGTTTTTCTTCACTCCATGAACAATGGAGAAACAAATAGCAGTAGAGGCAAAATCAAATCTATGCCATATGAATAAGGTTGAAAAATACAGTTTTTACTTTTTGCATAAGATGTACTGACATTAGATAAGTATTTCATAACAAGGTAAGATTTAGTCCATGAAATACGTATTAGTGTAAACAAATGGGACACAGCTTGTCCAAATGAAATTCTCGTTGTGCTGTAGACTATAAAAATATTATAAAAATCAAGAAAGACTCATGCATCTTGCATCTTTTTGTCTGTGTTTAAGATTGTTAGCCCTCTGGAGTATAAGTGGCCTTTATACCAAAATATTTAAATATAGAGGATTAGAATAGACTCATTATTTATAATCCATTCTTCCTCAGGGTACACTGCAGATACTTTGAACTAGGTCTACAGGAAAATCTGTCAGTATTTCTGGAAAAGCTAATGAAGACCTTGTATTTCATACCAATTACAGGAAGAGATGGATCTTAGGCTATAACTGAAAACAAGAAAGAAAACCACAAAAAAACCCCACTCAAAATTAAAAAATATTATGGTTTCCATTCCACTCTGTTCAGGAATTTGGCTAGAAAGAGGATACTGTCCATATTACTGGGTTTAGTCATCTGAACTGCAGTAGACACTAACTGTCCAAACACTGATGAGATTAATAGAAGCACACACACATATGCCTATCCTATTTGCTTGAAACTATGTTATGTTATGAGAAGAAATGTTATCACAAGAACAGTTTCTTGCCTTCTGACAGGCAAATATCATGGTTTCATCGCAGAATTCTAAGGTAACTTAAATACGACATCACAGAACTATTAATTAGCATGTTTAACCCATTACCTATTTTGGCTTTGATACTAAAGGATCAAAAGGAATCAAACAAGACAGCAGCTTCCATTTGAATGGCTCAAGATGAATATTAGATCTTACAAAGCAAGAGTAAAGTGCAAGATTTTACCAATTTAAACATAAAAACAAGGAAGAATATGAAGATGGAAATCATACCTCTCAAATCCACTAGAGCTGTTTGAAGGATACCGTGTGCCCTAGGGCAAGAGGATTTCACTGATGTAATGCGTCTGAATTTTCAAGAAGATTTTGACAGTGTCCTTCACCAAAGGATCAGAAATAAGCTGACATGTTCATGGGATAAAAAAGGAAATTGCTTTGTATAGTGCAAACTGGTTAAAAGATAGGGAAACTGTTAGCATTAAACTATCACTTCTCGTGGGGGAGCTTCACAAAGAGCGCATTTTTTTTTTGTGCAGAGGAAGATTTCACTTTTTAAAGAAATCTCAGGATTATCTGCACTGAAAGTGCTTTGGTTTGTCATGGAGTGGTCTTGGAGTGCATGCAACTATTTATTTTGGATGAAACCAAAGGGAAGAATGTATTTCAGGAGCACATCTAACATACTCCAGCCGCAAGGCCATTCAGACTAGACTAGAGCTAGTCCCAAGTACAAACCCACCAGAAATATATAGCATTAGTATCACATCTTCATTATGAACCGTTTCGCTCCATAGATCCACTCTTAGTGGTCTGTCCTAGCTGATAGTGTAGACAAAACAAGGAGGTCTGTGCTATATATGCCATATATTCATAAAAGAAAAAAGGAGTGAATATTAAGAAGACATGTTTGTTGATGCTCTCGGTATCAACAAATACTCTCAATAATCAAAGCATACTGTTTTTGAGGAGGTGCAGAAAGATCTTCTGTTACTGTGTGCCTGAATAGGAAAATGGCAAATGAAATTCAATGTTATTGCATTTAAATTAATGCACATGGGGGGAAGAAAACAGGTTTAAAACTGGCAATATTGAATGAGGACCAAGCAACACACATTTTTGTGGTTACTAAGGCAACCTTATGGAGGTGGCTGTGAACGTTACAGAAAGAGTCAAGGAAGAAAACTGAATCAACAATAAAAATGTTGAAAATGACTGATGATGGAAGGAAACAAAACCCAGAAGATAAATCAAAGCTAAATGAATCCTAGAGTTACATAGACAAGGTCAAAAATAGAAGATGCACTGTGTATGCCAGCGATCACAGGAGAGGAAAAGAAGTATAACAGGCAAATATGTTCAAAGTTTCAAATTCTATTCTAATAGATTTTTAAACTGCAAATTGGTGTTACTAAATTAAAACAGGTGGGATGCAAACCGTAGAAAGGAAATAATTCATAGCTAGAAAGTGTGTTATGAGCATCTATATAAAGACAATGAACTATTACATGTTATTAACAGGTCAGGATAACAGAACCACCAGCATTAAAATTTAAAATTGCACTTTTAATTAAAAGGCTCAAAAAAACCCCACACAAAGCCAACACATATGATAATAGCTCAAGGTCACTTTTTAAATGGGATTTCTTGCATTTAATGTGTTCAGATACTTAGAAAACTGGACCATGCGCTATCATCAAGAAATGTTGCCTGGCAGTAGTTTATAAACTGTTGAAAATTTCTTCATATTACATATAAGGAAGGTCAAGCTGAAGTCGCTTTAGAATTTGAAGGAAAATGGGACAAGAGTTACCAACTAAATGACCAGATTCAGAAAGGGGAGGAATAAAAAACTCCGTATAAATCTCGATAATTTTATTGGAGAGTTACTAGAACTTGGTTGATTCTTTGTTGTCTCTAAAGCATTTTATGTCATGGGGTATGACAAGTTATGCCTGAGTGGTGGTCCAGATGAGCTTTCCACCACATCTAGTTACTGGCTACACCACAAGCATAATTGCCTGTAGAAACACAAGTAACATGAGAGAGATTTTTAGTCAGCAAAGATGCAGTGTGAATGTACACACTGTTACCTTCCCTCTCAAAATTCTCTGTTAGAGATGGCAATGTGTACAAAATGGAAATATTTTAAAGATAACCATGTAATAAGACTCAGGTTAATTAATAACTTTAGATATTCCAGTTAGTCTGTCTCTCAAGAAACTCTAGTAGCTTTGGGTGTTAGATTTTATGGGATAGGAAAAGAGTATGGAATCTTGATTAACGTATTAAAGATGAAAATATTGATCTGTAGAAGAACAAAACCTGAAGACACTCTGAAAGGTAAACACTTAGGCTTTTATCATTAGCATCATTATTATTACCATTATTATTATTGCTATAACTGCCATATAGTCAAAAATCAACATAGTTCATATGAATAACCTAACTGAAGATGATATGGTGTATAAAGAAAAGACAAATTAACAATACAAAAGGGTTGGATGAATGTGACAAATAAAGTTGAAAATAAAAAAAAAGAATTCTGATTTCTGTGAGAAACTATGTGGAAGATGTACCTGTTTCCATGGGTGTATATGACTGTGAGGAGAAAAAAAAATTGGAGGAGCTTTAGAGAAGATTTTTTATTTAACAATGACCTATTTAAAAAGTAAAACCATTAATAATAAAATTGTAATGAATAAGCACCAGAAAATATTGTGCTAATAGAGCCTTTATTGACAGCATAAAGCCTTTTTTTTAAATACACAGCTATAAAGAAAGTGAGCACCTAGAAACTACAAGGATCCACAGTACAAATCCATGCATCTTAAACTCAATGTATACTTCTTATCAAACATATGCTGATGGTTCCATAGATTGTGGAAGGACTTTTGTTTGTGATGACAGAAAGCTTGTCTGTCAGTGACAGTTTTTAAGACTTATCTCCATGTATTCATTACATTTCTTTAGGGCTGTTCATGGTCAATGTTTTGTTTATTTGCTTTTAATGTTGTTAATGTATAAACTTTAGTCAATAAATGGTCTTTCTGTTCAATCTCCCACATTGTGACACTAATACTAAACAACTGAAGATTTGCTCAGAGCAAGCCTATATAATGGTTCATTAGCCTATTGCTCTGCCATGCACCGTCTCTTAATTAGATATGGATCCACCATACACCACAGAAAATGGCTTGGGACACTGACATGCAGAACAGATACTCAGATACAGCAGAACAGAACAGGGAAATGAAACAAAAACATTTCAGGGTGGAATCAGGAGGGACTAATGGAATAGAATTAATCAACCTGAAAAAGTAACAGATGAAGGGGCAATAGAATAAGGCCTACACAAAGATGAATGGTATTAAGATGATAAATAGAGAATGATTAATCACAAGAAGACCACTCAGTGAAATTATCAGTTAGCAAGCTTAAAAGAGAAAAAAGTATTTTTCCACACAACCTGTAATTATAGATATAAATTACTTCAAAATAGGTAAGACAAGTTATTAGGGCCTGTTAAATGCAGCATTCCAAATGCAGTCTCTAGTTCCAAAATCCCTGGTGACCTGTAGCTGTAAAAAATACACCAGTGCAAGGACAGTCCTGCACTTGGCATGTTCCCATGTTCTTTCCCCACTGCCCTCCCTGGATAAGGAAAAATGGAATAGATGGCCATTACCACAATAGTGTGGTAATTTATAAAATCTTCTATATATCTTATATAATTGTATCAGACTGTGAATATGATGCCCAAAAATAGCCGATAAGAACATTTCCACAGTAAGTTTGCTGCCAGCCATTTTGAAGAGTTTTGTTAAAAACATGCAGTGAGTTGATTAATGTATATATGTAATTAACCACAGTAGAAGCAGAATCATGTAATTAATTGCTTTGTTCCTTTGATTTAACATCTTTAAAAGTCAAATGCATTCTGAAAAAAAAGTTGACAATTCAAAAGAATATTTTAGATATTATCCAGTGTAACCACTAAAAATTTTAATCTGGATGTTATTTGGATGAGTAAAATGAAACTTTATTGGATTTAGTGAGGCTACTCTTACGACAAAGCTTTACTCCTATTAGCAGCTGAGGCAGTTTTCGTTTTATTCATTATACTGTTCCTACGAGTGCCTGTTTGACTTTCACACTGTTGATGTAAATGAACCTTTTTATTGATGATGATAATATAGTAGAGCAGCAATATGTGTGTATAATTGTAGTCTTTAAAAGTACCTTTTAAATTTAAATCAAAGCTGCAGTTATTTTAGATATGCAAATGATCACATTGAGGATAATGCTACAAGAGAAATTCAGAAGAGGTTCAAATCAGAATAGAAATGGCTATCTCTGCCTCAGGCTTATTGAAGACACCCTGATAGAATCCAAATTCGTACCAAGCTGAGGAAAAGAAGTAACATCTTGTAAGCTTTCTGTCCTCCTATCAGAGACCAATACTCTATGTGCAGATTCTTTCAGAGAAACCCTCCCCTGCATGAAGAGGGTTTAACTTATAATACCAAATTTACTTACCATGACATGGGATTTTGATTTAACAGAGTGATCCAAGCAATGTACAGAAATCACAATACAAGCACGACAAAGCAATGGCAACATACAGTTGAATCACAGTACAAATATCATTCCCATTACCAGTCTCTCTACATGCTCACCATCATGAAGCTGCGCATCCCCTACCACTAGGAAGGAAGAATAGGTTGAAGCCAGCTCAAGTCCATTGCTCTCTTCAATGTTCATGTTGCTTGTTATTCAGTTATATCCTTCATTGGGCTAAGTCATGTTACCGCTTTCCCTGTGCTGGTCTACCCAACTCAGGAAGACAGTACTCTCTATTAATTAGCTCCGGTAAGGCCACTTACACAACCAGTTGACACATTCAGCTGATACAAACAGTTGATCCACAGACGAAGTCATTTATGTAAGAAAAAGGCTACCCACTACTCCCCTTGGTATTGAGATAAGTTCGTCTTTCCTTGCAACAGTCAGTCACTCCCTATGTTCTTCCATCTTCCAAGCACATTGTTCTTGGAAGATGGAGCCATTTTGCATTGCAGGGGTTTGTTGATTGATCACACCTCCTTATGCTTTTTTTGGAAAAGAGCCAATTCCTATATACAAGTTTTTGAATTCATCTTGTTGCACCTCCTTTTTTTTTTTTTGCTTTGGGAGTCATTTGTTTTTTCTTACAAACAAAAATTCAGAGCAATTCTTGGGTGCATTTTAGTTCACATCAGAACTGATTTTCTGAAATATATCACTCAGTCACTCCCACATGCTGTCTTTCAGTTAGTTTCACAGAACAGTCTTAGAGCTTGTGGACTTGTTTGCTTCAAGATTAAACTAAAACTAGGAGATGCAAGGGTGCATTTAATGGTTAACACCTGCTCATGGGCATTCAGTTCATAACATCAGACAGGTTAAAACTCTGCAAAACATGTATGATGTAGGCATCAGGTGCTTAGCATCAGGTGTTTCACTTTTCAAATTTGCTCTTATTCCACTTTAAAAAGGCTTGAAGTGTCTTCCTGGGACTACAGAAATTCTTTTCTGTGTCAGACGGATCCTCAAAGCATTACATTTCAGCAAGTCTAGCTCACAAAAAGTGCATTGTGAGAGTAGTTTCATTGCTCTTTGTGAACATTTATGTTCAATAATGGCTGCAGGAGATGATCTAGAGATGATCATTTCCTAACTTTGCATGTTGAAGACATACCTGTTTTGATAGGACAACTTGGATTACAGCATACATAGACATACCTGAGCTAGTTGGCTCAAAAACTGGCACAAGCCTATCTGGGAATCATAAGCTTCCTTTGAAAAGTCTATACTCAATTCTGAATCCTGTGGTGTTTTGACTTTCTTGCTGTCATTACCCATGCTAAACATAATGATACTTTATGTAGCCTGCAGTATTGCTTTCCAGTTACAGTGCCACGTTCCCATTAGAAAGTCCTTTTATTTCTGTTTTCCCCATACTCAGACAAGATAGTTTCCTGGACACAAATACAAGTGGCACAGTTTATAAGACTATGCTTATAAGTTTATACTATGTGAGTAGCATTGGGTTATTGCAGCAAATAACAACCAAGGCTCAGTAAGATATCTGATAAAAATGAGATGTTGTCTCTAATGTCTTTCAGATAAAGAACAAGGAGTACAGTTTCTTTTTGTTGAGAAAGAACAGAAACAATCTTTCATAAATACTGAATGTTGAGGAGCAGGTTGTTGTTGTTTGTTGCTTTAGTATTCGATAAAGCTATGTCAGTCTTGGTCTTATTAAACTAAGACTTGCAGCAGCTTAAAATTTTCACATTATGAAATGACGATATTCAGAGACTGATTGTTTTTATAATATTGTTGTGGTAAAGATGCTTGAAATGACAGCATTCTCACTCTATTCTAGTCTTTTTTTTTCCTAGTTTCTTCTGTTGCTCTTTTTCTATGTTAGGAGATCAATGTTAAACCAGAGGACTGCAGAGGATGATGAAAACCTTTGCATATCAAATGAAATTAGAAAATCAGTTTAATTAGGAAGAGAAGAATTACAATCCACTGTAACTCATGTACAATCAGGCAAGGTCTTCATTTGGATTTAAAGGTGAGCGTTCTAATAAAGAGCTGCCTCCATAATGATATTGATTCATTCACTATGGGCATAAAATATGTTAATAGCTTGTGCAAAATATACACCTATAGGTGGGTGGTTTATATCCTAACATTTAACTAGCAGTATTTATTCTATGTTAAATTTTGATTAAAAAAAAATCTTAATATTTGTTGGGAAGTTTGTGTTGGGGAAGGTAACGTGTCCTAAAGAAAAAAATACTTTCAGTGAGTTATCTAGGTATGTAGGACATCTCTTAAAAAGTATCCCAAGCAGACACTCCTTTCATAGTAGGGCGTTGTGCCCTGGAGAGTTGTTGACATGTATCTTTATCTTCTTGTGAAAATCATGTATCTCTTCCTCCTGGACAGAACTTAAGCCTTTGTATTTTTATCTTGTCTTTTGGAATTATTTAACTTTTCTTTATTACGGTTGAGAAGATACAAAGAAATCAAGCCAGCTACTGTAACAGGAAGAGAAAATTTGGATTGCAGAATTTACAGGAAAAATCAAAGACAAAACTCACTTCCAGGTAGATTTTTCTAATTTCAGTGCCATGATAGAAAGATTTAAATGAAACCACTTGATACTGGTGACTTATTTTAAAAGTCAAAATGTCAATAAATGAGAAGGTATCAGAGATGCCAAAACAGATATCTGCCAGGTTCTTCCTAATTTACCATCGTCAGACGGCACTAATGGATCGATATCTTGATCTCTTCTGCAGCTGTGCATTTTCTGAAGTGTTAGGCATTATCACAATGCCTAATTTCAAGGTAAAGATTTATTTTTCTGCCTTCAGTTATTCATATTTCTCTGTACCCACCATACTCCTCTCCACACTTCTTGTTCTTTGGGAATATAGTTTCTAAGTTTAGGACATGCTGTTCCATGCATCTTAGGATCATATAGTAATAGCTGTACAGTTTCATTGTGGATGAATATGGCTCTGATACGATTACCTGCATTAAAACCATATCTTTAACAATATCTCAAATCTGTGTACCCAACTTTCAGCAATACATTGTAAAATAAGTGATCTGATGAGCAATATCAGTATTTTCTACCCTTGAAAAATGTTTTGCTAAGGAACACTGAATTAGAATATTAGTTCAGCTTGTCATAATAATTATAATAATTGTTCAGTATTGTGTGCTCTGAAGCGCTGTCCAGGAGTCATACAAATTCTAAGAAACGCTTCCTCTGAGAATTAGGGAAGATAATTCAGCTCATTTTATCTTCAATTCACCTTTGAGTCATCATCTTTTTTTCATTTTTTTAAGATTGAGAAGATTTAAATTGCTAGTAAAATTCATGAACCGCATATTTGTAGGCAAGCTGAAGACTATGTTTCTTCCTACGAAGCTGTGAATTGTCATGATCATCATGCAATTGCATGAAATAAAGAGTAAACAAACAATATGAATGTTATGGCTCCTACTGATGGTGATACACATAGTTAATTTCAGCACAGAGTGTGGGGGAAAAATAAGCCCTCTAAGGAGAGTCTCTGTAAGATTTAAGCATTTATTTGAGTGCTTTAGCTAGGCTAAATTTTATCCCTTAAGAAAAAAGTTCCAAAATTCTTCCTTTAAATAAGATCTGGAAGTTCCTCTCACTAAGCAAATCCATTTTGTAAACAAATATCATTATATGTATAATGAGAAGGAATGGGGAAAGAAACCCAAACTCAATTTGCAGTTAAACTTTGATTGTAGCCTAGTTCACAGTTTCAAGAGAAGTTCCTTATGGCACTGTCACTTTGACGTGGACGTAATACCTAGACAATTTATTGTGAGAGACAGGGAGTAAGAAGGTACATATTTACATCACATGCATCAGCCTTCTGAGTAGAGCTAATGTAAGTAGGAAATAACAATAACAAGATTCCCTTTGTTGTCTCTGATTAGAATGATTTCATGTCTACATTTGTAATATTTCAGTTTGTGAGTTTAAATAAAAAATTAAAAAGCTCTTTCTTCCTGTAGTTTCAGTTTGAAATTCAGCATTTTTTTTCTAGATCCACAGATTTATAAACAGTGTCGAATTTAAAATTTGGATTCTCATTCTGAGTTGCCTGACAAATCTTAATTTTATACAGTACTGAACACTTCTTTAAAATCAGAAATTTTTTAATGATCTCAAATTTGTGTTTCAAATGCCAGTTGAGGTCCTTAGAAAATTTTAGCCAAGATGGTGATATGATTTCATTGTTAGATGGAATTTTTAATATTAACTTCTAGTATCATATTGCTTGTATAAATACTTTTGATGAAAAATCTCTTTCTAAGGATTTAGTATTATTAATTTAAAATACGCTGGAACTTTCCATCCCTAGAATTAAGTAATTATTTGTGAAATAATTATTTGCAAAATAATTTATTGTCAGATCTGACAGAGATGTTGTTGATACTACTGTTTCTCATTTGTTAATTTTTATTTAATTTCAGATAAATAGTTTTGTTCAGTCAGTTTGAAATATTCTGGGCCAAATTGAACAGTAAGACTTAAGGCTAAAATCCACCTGTAGGCAAAAGTTTTGAATTAAATGTGATTAACATAAGACTTAAATATTTACAGAGGAATGAGCCATATGACTTTCAGCTAGAGACAGTTAGACCCTAAGTGGAAGATACTATCCATAAACAACTGGTGTGAATGTGCCTGTCTTAAATAATATTTATTGACAGAACAAACGACCTGGAGCTTCCAGCTGAACAAGTTTATCTCCATGCAAATTCTGAGCCTATCATCTATAATTCAGATTGCAGAGAGAGGTACCATCATGCCGAAAGATAGCGAGTGACAGTACCCTGCTGTCAACCAAAGATTGCCACTGGAACAACACAAGGATGGAGGAAGTCTGCCAAGCCTTGTTAGACTCTTAGGGAATGTGTGCATTAGTGTTTCAGCTACATTTGAGAGAGCTCCAGTGAAGTGAATATCCCATTTCTTTCCATTTTCTGTGCCATGGTTCGCACTGTGGCATAGTCTCACAGTATATGAACAGGATTATTTCAGAGTGATACTAAGCTGGAAAATGAGCTCCACGACTCAGCCAAATACAATCCCACCTCAAATGGACATTTAGTCCATGGGACCAGGCTCAGGGTAGTCCAAAGCATTAAAAAAAAAAAAAAAAAGCCTTGAAATATGTGTAAGCACATGAATCGGGTATTTTGCATCACCAATTTCTCTCTGTAGATTTATTGGTCCATACTATTTGCTAACGTAAACATAGTTGAAGATTGCTAACAGATTAATCAGCAGTCAGAACAGATCAGTCTGCTGCTCCTCTTGTACTCATCTGGAGAGCTACAATTTACATATCTTTAGAATAGGTGTAAGTGAAAACTCAGCCACTTGTTTTTGCGTTCCTCCATCTGCCAGTCTTCATCATACCATTTTGTCCAGATTAAGTCTAAACTAGCTGGATTCCGTCCAGATCACTTTTTCTGTCAGAAATTAGGAAGAGAGAGAAGCAGTTCTGTCAGGGACTGTTGAAAGTAGAACTATGAAACTGCTATTAAAAAAAAATAGGAAAACAAAAATGCAATTTTTTAGTACTCCTTTGGCTTCAGTTTTTGGAAGTATATTTTCCTTTGTAATGCAAGATCTACAGTTTCAGGGTTTTTTATAAAAAACGGAGATTTAAGTAGCTTTAGTTTCAAGAATTGATTTCAAAACATAAACCAAAAAAAGCTCTGGTTCTGCTGTCAGTTCAGAAAAATAAATGATAACTGTATAAAAAAAAGAAAGAACAGGAAATATGCATGAGAACAAGGTTTCCCTAGTATATCAAAGTATGCGCCTGTTTTATGTGACTGAATAAAAGTATTAAATATGTTGTTAGCATATACTATCTTGCAAAACTTTGGAAAAAAGACTATAAATAAGTGGCATGAGATTTTGTCACATTATCTATTGCTGAAATTCTCAGACTTTAAAGGAGTCATAGCAGTATGCATTTTCAGTTTATGTACTGTTTTTGTAACCTATGAATCTTACATAATGCTAAATTCGTGCTTGATTTCTTTGGTTTTGGGGTTTTTGGGACACTTTTGTGTGTGTGTTAAACGGTTCCATATATAACACTATTTAAATCAATGTGAATATAAATTTACTTGTATTTATGTATATTATTGTACAAAAAGCCATGCTTCTTTGTACCTCAGCTCAGTGTGAGTAGAGTGTTCCCTGCTTACTGCATAATTTCATTTTCTTTCTCACACTGCTTCTGTCCGCTAACAAGGCAGCTTACAGAAACTGCATGGCAAACCTCTTCGCTCTTGCGTTTCAGGGACCAGTTGTATCATTACGCAGTTGCAGTACCACATGCATTTATGTTCCTTGTAAGCAGTACGCAGCAAGGCCTGCAACTGAAGTGCCTGTCAGGCGAAGCTGCCAGAAAGTCTTTGATAAGAGGATGGAGGTTCTTGAAGGACTTTTGGATACAGAAGGGTCTGAACGACCCTCCGGTGCTTCTCACTAGTCGAAGTGTTGCAACCGTTCTGTTCTTTGTGCCTTCTCTTTGTTGCCTCTGCCCAAAGGATTAGTGACTTTTCGACTCACTGAAGTCATCATCTGCAAAATTCTGTCCATGCACCAAGGAACCTGTAGCCCTTTTAGCTGTCCTACCCTCAGTCATAGCTTCAAACACTAGGAGAATTCTGGTCTTAATTGTATTTTCAGAAAAATATATTCACAAAACTAAAATCACTGACTTCTGGTGATTGTACTGAGCCAGCAGCTCATATGGTACAAAAGGTGCTACAAATACCCCCACCAGTAATTTATGAACCAAAGCCATTTCTGCCCTTGTGCCATAAATTGACCTGTATGTGCTGTGGATGGAATATTGCTGTTGCAGAGTATAAAGTTAACATTTCATCACAGTCTTTTGCTACTTAGATTTCACTTATCTTTAAATAGAAGATCCAAACCTGAGATACAAAGCTATTCTCCATCATGAAATATTGCAAACACTGAACAGCATCCTCAAGCATTTCACTGAATTTTATACTGATGTGAAGAACAGGAACTGTTCAAGAATTGTGTAATTGATATTAAAAGGTTCTTCAAGATACATAAAAATTACACTTGAACTGAAACCATTTATTAAAGGAGATGAGTAAAACTACCGAGGGGGGCTGCTGTTTTTCCCCTCGATATCACTACAGGCCTTCTCAAAATATGACACAAGTACTAATTTGTTTGTCTTTCAGGTGTGTGATAATTTGTCAGTGAAGTGAGTTTCCAGAGA
This sequence comes from Opisthocomus hoazin, assembly GCF_030867145.1. Taxonomy (NCBI): domain Eukaryota; kingdom Metazoa; phylum Chordata; class Aves; order Opisthocomiformes; family Opisthocomidae; genus Opisthocomus; species Opisthocomus hoazin. The sequence continues at coordinate 103,039,807 of NC_134416.1, forward strand.
AAATGGAAAACAGGAATAAATGAAAACAGAAGAGTAATGAGATTTGCCTTAAAAAAAAAAAGAACTTGAAGAAGAGTCTCAGAACATATGGTTAGAGTCACAGCCAGAATTGCAATAAAGAGGAAAGTGCAGGAGACTCCAGAAAGGACAGACATTTATGAGCAAATCCCATAAGTCTTTCACACCAATAAACTGAAAGCCATTCCAATAAAACGTGATACCTGTATAAGCCATGAGCCAGTCAGGAAAAAATAATAATTGAACAAAACCATAACCTGCAGTAAAAATCAAAATAAACAAATAGTGCAGGTAAAGAAGCGTTATCATAGCTTCAAACACTCTTTCTTAACTTGTTCATGTAATATTTTTACGTGTTTCTTCCAGCAAATTTGATGAGACATTTTTACCATTGCTACTTTTCCAGTAGTAGAGTCTGTAAAATTTCGTATGTATCTTGCTTTATATGCTTTTGGACAGTAGTTTGAAATGCAAGCATTCCATTCTATGGATATGACCATTTAGTATAGGCATCTTTCTTTCACTTTTGATAACATCATATTTCTGCATTCAGAATATTCTTCACAAAATTATGCTTATTTTCTTCATAAAAGCTTCCTTCTTTTAAATAAAAACAAGTGGATTTCATTGTGTTTTGAAGGCTACACGTCTTCCTTCATGCTACAAAGGGTTTGTATCATCTAGTTCTTCCTTACATGTATAATATATAGATGTGTTCTGAACCTCTGAGTACAGATCTGCAGACTTACAAGTTCATTATTTTGCATCAAGTAGTTTGGGTACTGATTAAAATCATTAATTAATTTTAGATTTTTTTTTAACATTAATGTATAGGAAGGGTAACATGACACTGGCTAATAAATGGAAATTTGAATTCTGGAAACCTTAGCTGAGATGAAGAATGTGATTCTGCTCAGTTCAAATGCAGCAAAGCGCTGCAGCTGCTCCAAGGCGGTTCTCAGGCTGCTTTAGGCAGCAAGTGCAGTGGGAACCAACAGGGCTTGAACTAGCGTTGTATTTCTCCCCCCAGGTGCTATTATTCAAGTGTCGGTGGCTCATTAGTCTTTATGCTCCTGCTTTTATAAAAGCAGAAATAGTTACCAATCCAAAAGAAAGTCACTGGAGGAAATATTAGCAATGGTAGTGGTGCTTTACAAAGAACTATTTGGATCAACAGTTGACTATATGTCAAAGACAAGGGTACTCAAAAGAGTACCTTTTAAAACAGGTTCAATGTCAAAGCATCTGACTGGGACATAATAGATGAGTGTAGGATTTCCTCTTACTATTTTGTTATGAAAGAGAAAGTGAGAGGGGAATGAAAATGAGAACCACCTACAAACACACAAAATGAGGACAAAGTACATTTTTTTCATTGGGAAGCAATTCTGTTTACTTCCTGCTTCTGTGCAAGCACATAAGTTTATGAATAAGAATACTTTTATGGGTATTAGCAGATTATTATTTTACAGATACATTTTAAATTTCCAAATAGATTGTTTCAAGTTACATCTGTCCATAACTATGATGTACAGAAGTTGCAGAGACAAGGCACATCTCTAAAGGCCTGTTTCCTGGTCCTTAGGAAAAAGAAACCCAAATCAGTCACAAGAAAACAAAGGAAAGAGCAGGCAGCAAGGCCATAGGACTACACTTCACAAACCTCTGGGTAAGTGCTTGGAGAACACAAGTGTCCTCATTGAATTTAATGGATTCTGATGCTTTCAGCCTTAATATTATCAAGGCCTAATTGAACCTGCCAGGTGAAAGTATTTTCATTAAGTGTTTGTAAGACATGAAGAGTATTTGAGCTGTATTATTGCTATCAAACACCATATATTTAATACTGCCTTTTCCTTTGTTCTTTAAATTATTCTGTTAAAGACTTGCGATATTAGCAGCTTTTGGCTTTTTTTTTTTAATCATTTTTTAAATGCTTTGAAATTTTCTATTTTATGCTGGCAAAAGCAACATCAAACTATTTTAGCAATTGCTATGTGCCTTTGCTAGTCTGTGGTTGGTATCCTTGGCTCCATCAGTCATCATGCAGACACCAGGCCGTGGTTTAAACCTGGAAGCTCTAGGGGAAATCCTTGGCAGCCTCAGTTATGGATCTTCCACAGTCCCTGAAGAAAGCGCAAAATACTTCGTCTTCCTTTGAACACAGTAAACCAGCCCATAATGGCTTAGGAAGAGGAGATGGATGGATGCGGAGAAGTAAGTGACCTCCTGGCAGTATCCATGGACTATGCTTCCAATGTGGAACTTGGACAAGTTTCATGTAGGAATCCAAAGCTCCTTAGGTTTGAAATACCACAGTAAAGTCTCAGTGTCAAAAAGTAGCTAAACAGGGACAGCAGATTTTTTTCTTGTGTAAAGGAATAGGTGAACTTGTTAACGAACTGTTCCACCTATCTGTCTCAGTGGGAATTGTCCTCACATTAAAGATTTTGCCACTTTACGCTTGCATCCTGCTAGATGGGCCTGAAACGTAAATCTATAAAAACCAGATTTGATACTGGAGAAAGCAAAAATACGAAGTTAGGAATCTTTGCGCTTTCTGGATTGGCTCTTTCCTTGTGTGTTAAAATAGATAAATTATTTTGTCTAGTTTATTTTAAAATTTAATCATGTTAAGTCTTCAGTTAGACTCTTTCATTTTATTTTGCTGTGGCTACTTTAAAATCTCTGCTGGGGAGAGCCACATGGTGTAAGTCCTGCGCTTTCCTCACCATTTAATCCTGAATTATAAATATATCATGTACCACAAGCACCAAACTACGTACTATAATTGTGGTATTGGCTTTGATATGGATTCCAATAAAAGAAGTACAAGTTATTTCCTCTTACATCTTTAGTTCCATGGTCTTGTATCTTTATTCTAATTAACTGTAAACTCATTTGTATCTGTCTGGCCACCTGGTTGTGGATCTGTACCAAGGTTCCTTTTTCCAGGCTTTGAATTATTGCTTTCTTGTTATGATAAGTTACCTTTAAAAAGGACTCCAATTTCATCCTCTAACGACTTATTATTAAAAAAATAGTTACTACACATCTCTTCACCACTCGGCAGTGTGTCTCTTGACAAGAATGGTAAATGCAACTCTGACATTTGCTAGTGGTAATCCAAATTTACTTCGTAGTAGGAAGAATGATTCTAAATTACTTTAATAGACTATACAGGCTCTTTTGCACACTGGGGAATAAGCTTTAATTTAAAGCATAAATCCTTCTCTCCCATGTCATGTCAATTCTGGTATATCTGTAAGATGAGCTAAATTTCATCACAACAAAAGTTGTTTGGTTGTGGGGGAAGGGGAGGTTCCTGCCCTGAAAGACTACTTGAGATATTCTGTATTTCTTTTTTTACCCTTTACTTTTTTTGGCTGTGGAAAGCTCTTCTCTGATTAGCTACTGGCAAAAAAATGGTGCTGTCATTTTTGTACCCGATTTGTTTCCTGTGCACAATCAGAGTTTTACCTGTTTGCATTTTGCTTTACACTTTTCTCCTTAGCACAAAATCATAGAATCATAGGTTGGAAAAGACCTCTAAGATCATCAAGTCCAACTGTCAGCCCAACACCACCATGTCTAATAAACCATACCCTGAAGTGCCACATCTACACGTTTTTTAAACACCTCCAGGGACGGTGACTCCACCACCTCCCTGGGCAGCCTATTCCAATGTCTGACCACTCTTTCAGTAAAGATATTTTTCCTAATACCCAATCTAAACCTCCCCTGACACAACTTGAGGCCATTTCCTCTCGTCCTATCAAAAAGAGACAAAACAGAATGCTGGAACGGAAAAATGGAAGGCAGTTGCCCTCAGGGGTATTGGTACGGACATTTCAGTGGCAAATGCAAATTCTGCTTTCCTGCAGCACTAATGGAATCTCACAAATCCAGTGCAGCAGCACACAGCACATATCTGGTTTCAGTTTTTTGGTTTTTGTTTCTTTTTCCCCCCTGTGTCTAATGTTTCGTTTCTTTTGTTTGGATTTTTTATGTTCTTTCTGTTTAGAAGTAAATATGCTAAGCCAAGAATCACTGAACTCCAATATGCCATTGTTTGAAAGCTATCTTTTTACTGTTTAAGCTCACATCAGAAAATCACTCTACTTGCTGTATAAAATTCTGAAGTGGGTAGATTTTTCCTGCCTGATTTAAAAGACCGATTCCATTGAAATGGGTATGTTTGAGGACTTTAAAAATCATATCTGTGAATTTTAGGGGGAATAAAGATACAGAGATTTCCTTGTAAAGATCTTTAGGTTCAAATAATTTGTACTTTGAACAATCCTTGGATATTTGGTACTTTTTCCAAGGAAATTAACAACCTTATTAATACATTCCCCAACTTTCCCCTGTCACTTTGATCTACAATTTTTAAAAGTAGTCAAAAATGTCTTGCTTTTATTGTTGATAGAAATGGATATTTGCAGGTTTGTTCCTGATCTTGCTGAATTAGGCAAGTGTGATACTCACGTGTTGTCATCCCAGACCTTCATCTTAATACCAGCTTTCCCATATTTTTTAGACTGTAGGTGGAAAGACTAGCATTTTTATCATTGACCTAAATGATAAAATTATTAGAGCCAAAATGTAATCATTAAACTTCTGGATGTTTCATGACACTGAAATGCCTCTGGACTAAAAAAATTCTTCCTCTTTCGCTTCCCCTTTTCTAGTAAATTGCACATCTATATTAATGAGACTGTTGCATGGGCACGACCATATGGTTAAGCGTATCAACTGGACAAGCAAAATAGATTTGTGGTTTCCCATTATGTTCTCTTAAGCATTAAATGTATGAGATGAAAAATGGAGATACTAGCTACAACAGCAGAAATCTAAAACTTTTGTGTTTCTTGGGTAACCTCCAGAAAGACTTGATTTATGTTGGTACAGTTTGGCACATCATGACTAGCATTCTCATATGCTTTCCTCAAACTCTTTTTACCATGGTAGGGGATACCTTTTCTAGACCTGGTTCCTGCAGCTAAGATATAAGCACACTTCTGTTTACATTCTTCATGTATGTGTTACTAAGACTGTGTGGTTAAATATAACTGTCTAATACTTTTTGCAAGTGCTAGCTTCATTCATGGTTAAAAGGTAATAATAATGAAGAGGAAAGTCAGAAAAGCAAATACAATGAGCCTGATATCCAAAGTATGTAAGAAAATAGAGAGCAGAGAGAGATCACAGGAAAGCAGTGGGAGAAAATGAGTTTCCTTTGAAATTTTTCAGCACACTGTCTAGAAACTAAGATTTGAACAAGTAGGCTTCACTGAAACTGATGAATGCAAGTTGCTATAATTTGAAGGCTGTTTCTGCCAATACAACTGAAAACATTTCTTAGCAATGGCATTCAAGTAAATGGCAGATTAAGCCATGGCCATTGAAATTCAACAGAACATTTGTCTCTTTCTCAGCAGGTGAAAGATGGGGAATAGAGGCAAAAGCAAAATCTGTAAGGTACCAGCATATAGAATATGCTGACTGCATTAGTGACCATTAAATGCCCTCCCATGTGTAACTTCTAATTGATGGTGCTAAAAACAAGGCTATATTGTTCTTCTGTTTGTAAATATACACAAATCAACTATGTTTAGTGTTTCTTCTGTGTATTTATTATCAGCAAGCCAGATATTTGCAGCTGACAAGGTAAAACTAAGTCTTCAGAATGAAACTAAGGAGAAATAACTAGTGATTACTGTCCTGCTTATTCAAGGAGTGTGTTCCCCAGGAAATAAAAGTATATAATGAGGCTGTTACAGGATGGTGTACTCTCAGTGTGGCTATATGTTGCATACACTGCTTTCTTCCCTTTCTTTAGCTTCTGTGACTTAGGTACCACAAAAGAATGAATATCAGGTTGATGAGATCTCAAAAAAATGCCTATTTTATACAATGCTTTTATTTGACTGACTTCAAATTTCTGAAATGTAATGGCTGTTATTAATTATGAAGAGAAAGCTGTGTTCCCTTTTCAGTTAGGATGTGGTCTTTGATGTCCAGTTCATTGGAAGCATTTTTAAATCCTAAGATGCATATTTTCTGGTCAAGACACAGATCTTGCCTAAAAGAGAAACTTTAGAATAGAATCAATAGCACTTTACTTTTCATCTTTTAATAAATTTTGATAAATATCTATCATATACTGGTCAAAAATGCATTTCCAGTTTTTATTCCATTGGAAACACATTGCTCATACAAATACCACTGTGTAGACTACTGTGGATTTACTGCTGCATTATCTGAGTGTGTGTAATATGAGAATCAGCTCCAGCAATTCTAGTACACAGGTATACTTTTTCCTTCAATTTTTCTTTCCAAATAAAGGGCAAGTGAGATTTAATTTCACGTGTGAGAACATTTGAAATAGCCAAACAGCAATGAATAGGCAGCAGTGAAGGAATTACCTTTTAAATTATATTAACGGGCTGGAAAAGTGACCTTGTAAAATGTCACCTACATGTTCCACATTATTTATTTCTCATCAGAGATTTTGTACCAGAAGGTTTCAGCTCATAACGCAAACAAAATTTGTGTTAGAGCAAGATCAATCTGCTCTACCTTGAAATCTCATGGAGTACAGTTCTACAGAAAGAGCTACAGTGGTTGTTTTTTTGCTTTTGCTTTTAATCAAAAGCGAGTAAAGATAACAGTGATTATTGTCTGTTGTAAGTAGTCTTATTTTTATATTTTAACATTTGGTATCCAGGATGCAAGGAGGATATATAAAAAAGGTCTGTAAAACAAGAAACATATCTTGAAACATCTAGCCTAAACACCACTCTTGGATCAAATTCATGAATGCTAATAGTAGGTATTTCGGCTAGTTAAGCTAGTGCCTTCAGGAGTGCTTAGTTATTTTTATATGCCAGGCTCATATGTTGATATGCATACAACATCTATCTTTAAATGATTTCAGGGACTGTCACAAAACCTCATAATAGTAAGAAAAATTTCAGCATGACATCTGCATCACAGCATATTCATGACAGCCTTAGAGTGAATAATTACTAATTTAACTGCTGACACAGTTTATATACAGCTCATGGTAAACCAGTGGCATACCTGGTGAGTTCTCCATGGGCAGAAAAGTGCCTGAGTGAGGATGACATTACTGTTTGGGAAACACAGATGAGCATCCTAGGATATTCCTATACTTTCAGCACTATATTCTGTTGCTACTTTTGTACAGCTTTTTATGAGGTAGATTAGTATATTTTGTAGTACTGCCAACAGGCTAATAGCTTCCATCATTGTATTTTGTCTTTCAGACTCAACTTCTGAAGAAAATATATATATATTTCAATACCTAAAAGGCAATCGCTGATATCCAAGGAATGTATCAACAAAATGTTTTCTTTTTATTTTTCTTTTTCTTTTCCCCTCCAGCTGTGGTTGGTTATTGAACCATTTCTGATCACTGGGATGTCAGCTTTGACAACAATAACTGCTTACCAGCCTAATATGTTTACCGGCACAGCTCTAAGGATGATAGTTTGAGACCCAAGAAGCAGCTGTAATACAGCCTTTTTTCTCAGAACAGCTAATAGTGCAAGAAAAGAGCCATGCTGACATAGCTTTTCTGGCAAAGAGTTAGTTCGGGCATCACTGGACAGAACCGTGGGTCTTAATGCAGATAGTCTCCAGAGAAATGTTTTTGCAAACTGGACTACCCTGTCACTCTCAACTATGAAGAATGAAAGTATGTATTATCAGATTGCTTCTTTGCCACAGCTGCTGCAGAGAGCTGCATTTTGTGATCACAGCTTCACTTGGGCAATCTGCTTAACTTGCAACAAGTTTCTGATAATGACATCAGAAAATTCAAGGTTTGTTTTTTTGCCTAAGCATAAAGGTGTAAATGTTAAAGATCTGGAATTTTCCTTGCCATACAGATGCTCCTTTTACATCAAATAGTACTTGTCTTGAGAATTACTATAGTGATGCTTCAAGAACCAAAGCACTGCCAAATAGTCTCAAGCATGCAGGACACTAAATCATGTTGTACATTAGGCAATACAGATATCAGCTCTAGGTGGTCTTGTCAGGGTCCTTTTTTTTCTTTGGAAGTGATTCAATTTCCTCTGTACTTTCTACTTACCTGAAACTTTTTTCTGTCTTATGATATTTTTGCAATAAAGTGAAAAGCGTCTATATCAAGACAGTTCAACAGGCCAAGAAAAAGGCAAGGAGCCCATTTACAATCTATGGCAGATTGCTGCTTATTTCACAAACAGTACCTGAATGGCAAGTGCCCATTAATTGCTTACAATTGCAGCAAAAAGCCAGTTTCCTTTCAAAACATAACCCACAGACAACATGCTGAGAAATCAGTACGTACACCAGTGGGGAAAATAGTATGTGAAGTTTAATTTTAGCCTTTGACTTAATGTGACCTTTGGACCCATACCAATGAGCCGTGTATCTTAATATATTTCTATTTATTGCCTTCTTTGAGATGTCAAAGCTCCTCACAAACAGTTATTGAATGTAAAAGAGACAAATAGATATAATCTAAGTGTATGTTCCAAATCTGTATCTACAGGGGAAGAACGAGTTGGGAGGTTTGACATATATACGGGTTTCAAATTACTTTGGCTCAAATTTTAATCTTCCTCAATTATGCGACAAGAAACAACTCTGGTACATACCTTGCACCTCTCTAAAGAAAAAGAGGGCACACACACATGTGTTTTTTCCAGCTGTATGGTTAAGATGAATGCGTACTGGGAAACATCATTAGGGAAAGAAGAAATCTTTCCACATAGCTGGAATTTAAATTCCTTTTGACTGGAAGTGTCCAAAATCAGAAGGATCTGCTTATTATAGAACATGCATTAGCTAGAATTCGGAAAAACACGTTACAAATTTGGCCATCCATGGAAGAGTGCTGGTTTGGGGTTACTTTTTGTTTATTATAGGGTGAAAGTAGTTCTTCTGACGGGGAGAGATGCAGCTTAGGCAAGGCTGACACATCCTGGTCTGAAGGTAAAACACTAAGTTTTTGTAGCCCTGATTGTTTTGGTTGAACCAATGTAAGAGTGACCAAGCACACAGTTAATCTTGCAGGTCTGAGGAGACCGGACCATCTGTTGTGGTATTGAACTTAAACCAAGGGAATGTGATGAGAACTTTCTGACAGTACTCTTGTTCACTTGGCTTAATGGCAGCAAGGACAACATGTCTGACCACAGAATAAATAACATAAACTAAAGCTGCTGAAAGTTTCATAGAATCATAGAATGGTAAGGGTTGGAAGGGACCTTAAAGATCGTCTAGTTCCAACCCCCCTGCCATGCAGGGACATCTTCCACTAGACCACGTTGCTCAGAGCTCCATCCAACCTGGCCTTGAACACTGCCAGGGACGGGGCAGCCACAGCTTCTCTGGGCAACCTGTTCCAGTGTTTAATCACACTCATGGTGAAGAATTTCTTTCTAATATCTAATCTAAATCTGCCCTCTTTTAGTTTACAGCCATTCCTCCTTGTCCTATCACTACACACCCTTGTGAAAAGTCCCTCTCCATCCTTCCTGTAGGCCCCTTCAGGTCCTGGAAGGCTGCTATAAGGTCACCCCAGAGTCTTCTCTTCTCCAGGCTGAACAGCCCCAACTCCGTCAGCCTGTCCTCGTAGGAGAGGTACTCCAGCCCTCTGATCGTCTTCGTGGCCCTCCTCTGGACCTGCACCAACACATCCGTGTCCTTCTTATGTTGGGGACTCCAGAGCTGGACGCAGTACTCCAGGTGGGGTCTCACGAGAGCGGAGTAAAGGGGCAGAATCCCCTCCCTTGACCCTCCCTTGTTAGGATAACAGAAGTCCTTTACAACAGCGTCATCATTTTGCTTAAAGTTCTACATAGTATGGAATCTGTCTGTGGCTTATCTAGCTGATTGCTGATCTCTGTCTTCCTTACACACACACAAAAATACACGTGTGTGTGTGAGAAAATGAGGAAGTGACTGAAATAAAATGGAAAAATTCACATTCCATAAATTATTGGGGTTTTTTTTCATACACTGGTATAATCTGTGAAATACATGTAGAGACTTAAAGGTGTAAAGCTTTTTGTTTGTTTTTTTTTTTACTAATGGATATAAGAGAGATTTATCACTCACTTTAGAATTTGAAAGTGAAGGCTTTGGAACAACGGATAAGTCTGTTTGTTGCTCCCTTGCTGGTTCTTTAAATTTATTCTTCGGAAGAGAGCATAAGCAGGAGCTGCCCAGGGCTTGTTCTGGTGTTTTGTATTAGGCTGAATTTAACCACAGGAGATTTTTATCAGTGCAACAAAAGTAAGGGAGAAAAAAAAAAAGATGTTACGGAGGAGCCTAGCCGCTGTTAGTCTGCAGTCATGCTATCATATGTCAGATAGAAAAGGTGATTATAAACCTACCTTTTAGCATTTTGAATTAAGTAGGAGAAAATTCACCAGTGTTTTTACGAAAAGGAGTTATCGTCTTGATTGAAACCAGCTGACTAAAAGTTAGTAATGTTAAATCCAGGGGTTTGTCTTGTTTTGTTTTTAATCAATCCATGTTAGATAATGGCCTTATTATACTGGGTTAATTGGTTAGATTTCTACTACCTGCCACCCCAGGTTCTTTTTTTTTTAATGAGGCTTCCAGATGGAGGTACCTTTCCAAGCACAATCCATTGCTTCCCAACATAAGAGGGTCCTTTTTCTCCCTGTCCCCTGAACTAAGTCCTGTATCCTCCCTCACTCCTGCTCTGCTGCTCATCAGACCCTTCTGGATCAATTCAGTTCAGTAAGCCAAATAAAGTGATCTTTTCTTTTCCCCCTGAGTTTATTACCAGAACTGGTGCAAGGTGCAATGATGAGGAGTATAGCTCAGCTTTTCTCATGAAACCACAGCCACAAACAGGGAAACAACACCCCCACCCATTTTTGTAAGTGTGGACACATCGCAACACATCACACAAAGCACTAGTCCCATCATGCTCAACAACAGCGTGTGTCCTATCAAACAGTAAGGGACATTTTGGACCAGCACCCATCAAAGGCCAGGCATGCATTCAAGGATTTGATTCCTACAAATCATTAGTGGTTTGCTTCTTCATGACAACAGACACTGACTCTTCTTGAAGTGTGAATGGCAGAAAATTATCTAACCCCCAAGGAACAAGTAAAAAGCTCTGAAGATCTCCCACATAAGCAGCCCTTTTCCCACAGTGGGCATTCAGCTTTCGTGAGTGCAAACTTAAAATCAGTAGAATTAAATGGTACACAGTGCACAAGCTCCATTGTTAGAGCAACATGTTAGATCAACAAAAAAGTGTAAATGGGCTATTAATTATATTTTAAAATGTATCTGCAGTCACAGCATTTTGAAACTTCTAGAAGAGAGAAGGGAAACTGCCAAGGAGTTAAAAATAGAAAATAATGTGGGAGGTTAACTGTCAAGCATTGGCTTGATGTCATTAGGGGAGATAAAACTACAGGTTGGGATTTGCAGATTGACCTTATTGAAGAAGGTAGATTAAATAAGATGTTTTATTTAATCCATCATATCCAGTTTTGCAAACTGCACTATGTAATTTCAAAATTCCTGCTTCCTTTTCCTCTCATATGAGAACTGTGATCAGAAAATAGATGGAACAAGATAAATTTGTAGCACAACTCTGTGAAACCCTAGGAATTGAGACTTCTTTTCATATCTTTTGTGCAGGAAACCAGACCAAACTGAGAACGTAAGGTTATAGTTAGCAGTCTCTTGTGGAAGCCCTCCAGGAAAGAACTATTGCACGCTGTGGTTGTCCTCTGAGTTAGTAGTAGGACCTACTCAGGTCATCAGTCTTGGGGTAGGAAGAGAGGAATAAGACAAGAGCAAAGGGCCACCTATCCCAAAATGGAATTTGCCTTTCAGCTGAGCAGTTGTGCTGCTGTCTAGCAGGGGGGAAGCAAGGCTGCTATGAGTGGAAAAGAAAGGAGAGAGCTTCCCTCAGATCTAGGGACAATAATGGGTAAAGAAAACCTTTTTTTCCCATCCTGATCCACAGAATCATTCTCTTGCTATCTCAGGAGAACATTTTCCTGCTTTTCTGAGGCTGCTTCAGCACTTTGCAGTTGACATGGGTTATCGTGTTTCGGTAAAAGAATGAAAGAAAGGAACAGAGATTGGTGCAAGATGAGGGAGGGGTGTGGTGGCACCCAGATACGTTGCTTATTCCAAACTCTATAAAACTCTCTGTATTGCTGGGAGGAGGTGAGTGACTTATAGTTTACTGTTTTCTCTAAAAGACAGTAGGCAAAGAAAAAATCAGAAGAATTTCTTGGTGTACGTGTTGACTATGTATATTTTATTGAATTTTTGCATCATAATAACATCTTTAGGATTTAGCTGAAATGTGAGAGATAAGCATCTCATTGTTCTGAATACTCTGAAAACATACAGCAAGAGATAGTGCTTTCTTCACAGAGCTATGAATTTAAATAGATGGGACGTACAAAGGTAATGCAATTTCTGTTTTAAAGGCAGGGCTTGAAACATGGTGAATTAATTAATTTGCTCATGGTCATTCAGAAAGTCAGTGGCAGGGCTTAGAAAGGAAATTAACTCTCCTTTCAGGATCTAGTTCCCTCTTAAGAAGGGTATTTATTTCTTTATTTAAAGCTGTATTAAAAGATAACTATCACTAGAAAGGTATAATAAAAGGAAAGGTTATGGAAGTGACCTAGGTAGTTCAATATTAATGGTTTTGCTGAAGAACTGAAGTGCCAAGAGTTTCAGAATGCTTATTATTATAGGCATATCTTATACTATTAAGTCTTTTTAAACTTTAGCTATTATTAAAAAATTGAATACAGGGAACTTTGCTAAATGTAGAAGGACAGATGCATGCCAGGCCAAAATCTGCTTCCATTAACTCCCAGCCAAATGCCAGTGTCTCCTTCTTCATCAGGATGACATCACAGAGATGGGAAGTGAACAAGTTCAATCACTCGCACATCATTAGTTCAGTAATAGTTTCCTTTAAAGGTGCCTTTAAGAAGCACTTAATTTAATGTCATATCAAGCACTATCCATCAGTGTGTCCTTGATCACATGAAAAATTGGGTCCCTTGCATACAGTGCACCAAACAAAAGGCAGTCCAGATTTCACATTTAAAAATGAGTAGTGTGGCAGCAGCAATCATTATCTCGTCCACATTGATCTGTGTGCTGGCAAAGACTTTCTATTAAGTCCTGAAGAGACGCTGGCAGCTTCCATGGCTATGGAGCTCCCTGAGAGTGGGGCAATGAAGTAAGCTAAAAACTTGTTTTGAAAAATTAAATGGTCTCTTGAAACCCTGTAGAGTTTTGTTGCTTTCTCAGGACAGAAAGTGTATTATGCCAGAGATTCGTGCACATTCTCATACTGCATAGAGACGATGACAGCATAGAAATAGAGGCCATAAAGAATTCAAAACACTACTGTTCCAATTATTAATATTTTTATCTTCAGACCAGATTTGAACTATATATCTGCACAGTACATCGCTAATGAAATGCAGCCTCCTCTGGGATGGAAGCTCTTAGTTAGCTGATGGGCACAGCACGCTGCCAGAAAGAAAGGGGAGAGAAAATGTAGTTTTAGTACATCATGGAAAGCCCCTGCTGCTGAGGAAAGTGCAATGACATCATTAGGAGCCAAGTCACTCTCAAAGTAGGGTAAATTGGGAGTAAGTATCAGAAATTCAATAGAATAATGATAGTGGTGAGAGAAAATAATCAGGCAACTACGTCCATCAAGAGCAGATAAGGCCTCCTCTTCTGCCCACTGCCATTTCCTACTCTCAGGTCTCATTTGCTAACAACAATAACAACAAAAAAGAGTCCTTTCTACACTGTGAGGCTGTTGCATGTCTACATCAAGCAACGGAGGACAACACAAAGATGCTTAATCCAAGTACAGATCAAAAATTGCTAATTTCCCATACTATACGATGCAAACTTGCTAATTCGGATCTGGAACAAACATAATCCTGCCGAATCAGTGCTGTGAACAAGTTAATAAGCACTGAGCCTGGGAGAGGCTTATTAATTTGACTGCAGCACATGCTTACCTACTGTACTGCATCTGGAGTCAAGCTGGCTCAGATTTACCTGTTCTATGTGTCTTAGCATCATTGCTTTCCTCTTGGTTTCAGCATTGCAATAGGCAGACTGAGCTTGCACCTGCCTGCATTCATCTGTTTGTGACCAAATGTGTCTTTAAACAGTACTCTCAGTATTCACTGTCAAAGATAGTACCGACTGCTGCTGTGAAATGAAGTGAGAACACCAGGAATTCCTAATTTAATTAAGAAACTAGTGGACTCTGGACCTGGTGGGAAAAAGTTCAGTTTGGGAAAAAAACCACCAAAATTAAAATCTAGTTTATTGCTAAGCCTACATTTTTTAATTAATTTTTTTTTTAAATAATATAATGGCACAAAACCACCTAGTAGTTTTCAGAGAAATTTTTTGTTGTTGATAATGAAGAGAAATGGCTAGTTCAGCTATTCTAATGTAGAACATAACATCTCAAAGTCTCAGTGTCAGTGAAGGGTTTTGCTTTACTGAATTCAATTCAGTTTTGCAGTGTTACAGCCACTGAGTTTCTAATCAGGAATAGTTACGAAATTCTAGATGAGGTTTTTCTCTGGATAAAACTGGTTTATCAAAACTGAAAACCGAAAAGGATCAATTGATGAAACTCATGTTTTGCTTTGTCTTAAGAGAAATTATCAAACCATTCTATTTTTACATTTCAAACTAAGAAATTATTTTACCTGAGCACAATGCCTTCAGAATTCTTAGCTAACTATTGTAAAATGAAAATAAATAATACTGAAATTAAATGTTTGAAAGATCTAAAAGTTGTTTGAATGATCTGAGGTATTAATTTTTCTAGATTGTCCAGATTTTTACTTTTTACCCTTACGGAACAATTTGAAGCTCAAAACACTTCCCAAACATGGAAAACACACTTTATGCTCAGCTATTGATTAATGGCAATCCTGGAGGGAAAACAGGATGTTAAAAGCAAAGCATGGGAGAGTTAGAGTGTAATTTTTTCAGTTCTTATGAATTCATAAATAGAGACATCTATCAAATTCAAGTCAGCCAAAGTCAACAGAAAGACTCTAACTAACATTAATATGCTTGGATCAGATCCTAGATCCTTAGAAGATGATGTTGATAAAATACGCCTAAGATGGCAATATGTTATCCCGTGAAGCTTCACGTTATTTATGAGGATAAGATACATGTTTTTTCAGATTTTGAGTAAGTTTCTTCTTTACTTTCTGAGCTTCCAAAAACAAAGATGATAAATTAAAAGATGATACATTTTTTAAAAGGCCGATGAATCCAGTCTTCATAAAGATTAATGAAAAGCTTCTCTTCGTGAAGACCAAATCTTGGCTATTTTAACCTGATGAAGTTTAGAATTAGTTTTGGATGTGCGTAGATTTCTCAGTGTTTATTGTAGCATTACACATGAGTCTTTTTCAGCTAGACATGGGGAAAATGCAATGAGAGCTCTCTTTTCAGATGTAATGTGTTTCAAATTTTCACTTGTCATTTATATATATATTTCTCATTAAAGTAGATATGATATAAAGTATCATAACTTGTTTTAAATTATTCTGAGACAATAATGATTTGCTTCAAAAAGGAGCCCAATCCCTTTCTCACTTCTCCAGAAATTCCTAATAATCCTGTTACACTGCTCCAGTATTTCAAAAAGTGAGAAATTTCACAGTGTTGAGTGGAAAATCAGAGTTGTTTTATCTGAGCCTTATTTGAGCTTTCTTTAACAGCCTCAGATAGAGTAATTATTTGTAGAGGAACATGTGAATCATAGAAACCATATGTTAGTCGCTTGTACACTGGTACATGCCCAGTCAGGGCATGCACTTCTAGACCTGCTTTTAAATGCAGATTCCATTATATGAACATAAATATGTGCCCTATAAATTTCACACTGAAGGACATTTTATTACTCTTATTCATTTCAACTTCTCAAATAATTTCAAAATAATCAAGGAAAAGATAGATTTCAATCAGTAAACATGCCAGTATAGAGCTCTTATTAAACAAGGCTTGTGTCTATAGGCAAATAGGACTTCATCTTCTTTTAGCATATGAGAAAATAAAAAAATAAATTAGAATCATAGAATTATAGAATTGGAAGGGACTTTTAAAGGTCATCTAGTCCAACCTCCCTGCAATGAGCAGGGACATCTTCAACTAGACCAGGTTGATCAGAGCCCCATTCAGCCTGACCTTGAATGTTTCCAGGGATGGGGCATCTACCACCTCTCTGGGCAACCCGTTCCAGTGTTTCACCACCCTCATCATAAAACAAATTCTTCCTTATATCTAGTCTGAATCTACTCTCTTTTAGCTTACAACAATTATCACTTGTCTTATTGCAAAAGGCCTTACTAAAAAGCATGTCCCCATCTTTCTTATAAGCCCCCTTTAAGTACTGAAAGGCTGCAGTAAGGTCTTCTTTTCTCCAGGCTGAACAGCCCCAACTCTCTCAGCCTTTCCTCACACAAGAGGTGTTCCATCCCTCTGATCATTTTTGTGGCCCTCCTCTGGACCCACTTCAACAGGTCCACGTCTTTCCTGTGCTGAGGGCTCCAGGGGTGGATGCAGTACTCCAGGTGGGGTCTCACCAGAGAGGAATAGAGGGGCAGAGTCATTATGCCATCTTTTTTCCCCTTCCTAAATATGTTATCACAGAGGTTCTACCAGTGTCACAGATTGGCTCAGCCTTGGCCAATGCCAGATCCATCTTGGAGCTGGCTAGCATTGGCTATATCGAGCATCGGGGAAGCTTCTAGCAGCTTCTCACAGAAGCCACCCCCGTAGCCCTCCCCACTATAAAAACCTTGCCATGCAAAGCCAGTACAGTCAGGCAAGAGTTGCCCTTGGTAAAGCCAAGTCTTGAATCACCTCCCTGTCCTTCATGTGCCCTAGCGTAGCTTGTAGCGGGATCTGTTCCATGGTCTTCCCAGGCACAGAGGTGAAGCTGACCGGTCGGTAGTTCCTAGTGACCTCCTTTCCTCCCTTTTTGAAAATGGGTGCAGTGTTTCCCTTTTTCTAGTGACCAGAGACTTCATCTCACTGCTATGACTTTTCAGATATTATGGAGAGTGGCTTGGCAACTACATCAGTCAGTTCCCTCAGGATTCTGGGATGCGTCCCGTTGGGTCCCATAGACTTATGTATGTTCAGATTCCTCAGGTGGTCTTGAACCAGATCTTCTCTTACAGTGGGAGGGACTTTGCTTCCCCAGTCCCTGCCTTGAGCTCCATCATTCAAGAGGTGTGGGAAGAAAGGTTGCCAGTGAAGACTGAGGCTTCTCCTTGTCCATTGATACCAGTTTGCCAGTCTTACTCATTAGTGGGGGTGCACTTGCTCTGACTTTCCCTTTCTGGTTGACATACCTATAGAAGCCCTTCTTCTTATTCTTTGCACCCCTTGCCAAGTTCAGCTCCAGCCGCTCTTTGGTCTTCCTGACCCCACCCCTACACAACCGGGCAATGGCCCTATAGTCTTCCCAGGACCCCTGTCCCTGCTTCCACTGCCTGTGCATTTCCTTCTTGCCCTTTAGTTTAACTCAGCCGTGCCAGTCTCTTGCCTTCATTTCCTGATTTCTTACACATGGAAAATGTCCTTAAAGATCAGCTAGCTCTGTTCTGCTCCTTTGTCCCTGAGGACAGTTTCCCAGGGGGTCCCGTTGACTAACTCCTCGAACAGCTTTTTGGTGAAATTTGCTTTCCTAAAATTCAGGATCCTGTCTCTACTTTTTGCCTGTCCCATATCCCTCATTACTGCGAATTCCACCAGTGAACGAATTGGAATAATTAAAAGTTCATTTAAGATATGTAATAAAAAAATGCTTTATACGCCATTTATATGCAATTTTATTCCTAAAAGTGTGATTTCTTTAAAAAGTGATAAAAATAAGCCTATTTGTGAAGTTCTTAGTTGAACAGTATGGTTAAAGTTAATATCAATGTAGTATGCAGCACATGGTGTTTGATATTGCAGTGTTACAGCCTTATACTTTGTTCTGTACAACTCTAAATTCCCATGATAGCTAAATAAAAAATTCCAACTCAGAATGTGTTTCATCATACAGTCCATGGATCTGTTGTTCTGAGTAGAAGCAGAGTTTAAACAAGGAACTGTGTGACTTCATCTATTAGAATACGAGCAGTATCTAAATGCAAGATCAGTTTATAATAGCAATGTTCAGAAATACAAGAGTGCATCATTTGCTGTCTTATCAGATATTCTATCTGTCTGAAATAATCTGCAAAGTAGATAGCATCATCAAGACAGTCTAGACTTTCCCCCAGTAAATAAGCCGCTTTGTGATTATAGGAAAGTGGCCATAATCTTCCTAATTAGTCCCACGTACTCTGACTTTTCTTTGTTTCTTTTTTTATTTCTTTTTGATCAAACAGAAATCAAAGTAATTTTACTGAAATCAAGGTAGTCAGTGCTCTGCTTTGAGAACTCCAGATATTCCATATGGAGGAAGGGAGCCATGAGTTTCCCTATGCAAAACACAGTGTATCAGTACCTCTGTTCTGAAAATAACATCTACCTCCCTGTTTTGGTTTGGCCTGGATAAATGCCCCTCCTCAGCTGGACAGGAGAGAGGAGATGTGATGAAAGGCTCGAGGGTCGAGACAAGGACAGGGAGAGATCACTCACCAAGTACTGTCAGGGGCCAAACAGACTGAGCTTGGGGAGAAAAGGGAGTTTAATTCATCACCAGTCAAATCAGAATAGGATAGTGAGAAATAAAATCAGATCTTAAAAAAGCCCTTCCCCCCACCCCTCCCTTCTTCCCAGGCTCAACTTCACTCCTGTTTCTCTCCCTTCTCCCCCTGAAGAGCACAGGGGGACAGGGAATGGGGGTTACCGTCAGTTCATCACACGTTGTCTCTGCCGATCCTTGTCCCTCAGGGGGAAGACTCCTCACACTCTTCCCCTGCTCCAGCATGAGGTCCCTCTCACAGGAGATAGTTCTCCATAAACTTCTCCAATGTGAGTCCTTCCCACGGGCTGCAGCTCTTCACAAACTGCCCCAGCATGGATTCTTCCCACGGGGTGCAGTCCTTCAGGAACAGGCTGCTCCAGTGTGGGTCCCCCAAGGGGTCACAAGCCCAGCCAGCAAACCTGCTCTGGCGTGAGCTCCTCTCTCCATGGGTCCGCAGGTCCTGGCAGGATCCTGCTCCACTGTGGGCTCCCCATGGGGTCACAGCTTCCTTCAGGCATCCACCTGACTCCACGGGCTGCAGGTGGATCTCTGCTCCACCATGGACCTCCATGGGCTGTAGGGGGACAGCCCGCCTCACCATGGTCTTCATCACGAGTTGCAAGGGAAGACTCTCTGCTCTGGCATCTCGAGCACCTCCTCCCCCCTCCTTCTTCACTGACCTTGGTGTCTGCAGAGCTGTCACTCTCACATCGTCTCATTCCTCTCTCTTTACTGCCATTTCACCACCTAGTTTTTTTCTTCCTTTTCTTAAATATGTTATCACAGAGGTGCTGCCACCATCGCTGATTGGCTTGGCCTTGGCCAGCATCAGGTCCATCTCAGAGCCAGCTGGCACTGGCTTTATGAGACATGGGGGAAGCTTCTGGCAGCTTCTCACAGAAGCCACCCCTGTAGCCCCCCCCCACTACCAAAAGCTTGCCACGCAGACCCAGAACACTCCCCATGTGCTATCACTGGCTAACAAAGAATACCTTTGCAGCTCCAGTTACAACCTTCTGTGCTGAACTCCTCCACTTAATGCACAGTAAGTTGTATCAGGTACCAGCACAACTGTGTTTCCCAAGTTAAAAAAAAAAATACAAGCTGTGGGTTGATCGTGGAAAAAAAGTTATTTTGAAAGACTATATATATGCAAGGCTGCAAAATGGCAAATTTGCAGACGCTTATTACAGTGTTTTCTCCCATTCTTCAGTTTTCAGGACGATCAACTTGAAATGCTCATTCTACCTTTTTTTCCAAATAACATTATTTCAGTCATATCATAGTAACAACAGTATTAAGGTTTTTAGAATAACTGTATAGCTGGCATTTTCCAAGTCTCTGTTTTACATGGAAAAAAACCCTCTGCCTTTTGAATCTTTTTGCAAGGAATTTACCTTTATTTTAAAAATAAACACAAAGAAACAAACAAAAAACATTGCTAAATTGAATTGCATACATCTAGCCCACTGATTTAATCCTTTAGTAATGATTATTTTTGAGTATGTGTTTAGGAGGGGCCCTGCTGAATATGTTACCGTGGCCCACACATTCGGACTCAGTTTTGAACATCCTCCTTCTTTGTTGCCAGTAAAGCTTAGCCAAGAGATTCAGCAGTTCTACTGGCAGAAAAACAATTTCCTCCAAATTTAAAGTAAATTGTAATTGAGCCTGTGCACTAGTATGGTCCTGAGCACGTGGCATTCTGGAAGCAAAACCCATGCCTGTAAATGTACTTCTGCTAGAGCTGCCCACCGGTTTGCATGAAAACTATGGGCAGAAAAAATTGCCCGCCAGTAATTTCTAGCTCCTTTTTCAGTGTTTTCCTCTGAGATAATCCTTTATTCCAAAAGAAGCTTTATTAGTGTTTATTTCAATCCAAGAAACTTCTGTACATTTGTAGACATGGATCTGAAGGGTTTAAGTACTCTCCAGGCTCCCTGCCAGCAGATAACTGTGGGTGGAAAAGGTAGATCAAATCAAAAAGTAAACAATGTTTCAGCCCACTGAGAGAAATGCTTGAAGCTTGATAATAAAGACAGCAGGATTATATTCTGCTTTTCTTCGGGGATGGAGTATTGCACAGTTTCCTGTTGATTAATTCTCTAAATCTTTTGCTTTCATGTTCAGTCTTGCCACAGCCTTTGCTAGCTTCTCCACTGCTCTTTTGAGTGGGAAGTTTGATTCCCAGCAGCAACAAAGCTGGGTTTCACACCGATGAACCAAACTATGAAATTCCCAGTTTACAAAAACGCAGAATTTTGGCATCTTGGTTTGTGAGCAAGTTCAGGGTCACCTCCTGTAGCATGTGTTTATATTCTCTGGTATGAGCTCTGCAGAAGAGTAAAAAAAGAACTGCCCAGAGGAAGGATATTGGGGTGAAGAGTGCCTACATTCTTGATGTTCAATAGAAAATCTCTACGAGGCAGCAATGGTATTTGATTTTCATGGAGAAATTTTCTTCTTATCCAAAGAGAAATATTTTCAAAACTGCATAGATCACAGAGGAGTTCAATAAATAAATTTTGTTTCACTAAATTAAAAATTTACAGTACTCTCCACTCCTCAGAGTCATTTTTAAGAAAATATTAGAATATAAATAATCGTCTTTTCCTGAAGTTAATATATTTGATCTGGAAAGGTCACCTGAATATATTTAAGTAACCAATCAATAACTGTTAATACACCAGTAGATATGAAAGTGAATGTTAGCTATAACAGTAATTTGCTTATTCATCCAAAATTATTTGATTTTCATTTCCAGACCATTCCATATGCTTTCTCACTGTTTCATGTTGTTTTGTTATTCTACTATAGATAGACGATGGTCCTCATTGCTATGATTATACTCATTCATACGGAATGCAATTAAACAAATTTTTCTTTGTTCCAACCTACTTCCAGGCTCAGGATCTGGTGAAATATGTAGTGTGATTTACAGCAAACTTTTGCTGTGCTGGGGGAAATGTAATCTGCATTTCCAGGTATCCGGAAGGGCTGCTTCCCAGAGAACAATTGCCCTCAGACTGCACACATATTCAGGAATACTACACTGAATTGAATTATTCTATGCAATAAAATTTCATTTGCCACTGATGAGGAATATAAACAATAGAAAAATCAAACTTTCAAGAAATCATCAAAGTGCTAAATTTCGTCAGAATATTGAAGAGTTATTTTCAGTTTTGTTTCCTAGTTGAAACATTTCAGTGTCTAAATTTATGAATACATTAAATATATGCATAAGAAGATCAACATTTCATTTTATATTGTATTGATAATGTCATACAAAATGAAGAGTATTTTATTTCTGTTTTAGAATCAGGGAAATCAAGATTTTTTTGCACAAATTAGGCAAAATATTTTTTCAATTAAAAAATTCTTATTTTTTTTTACTTTAATCTCATCAGTAGATCTTATTTCAATAGTGAAAATAAAATCAAGTGCAAAATAAGCATACATATGCACATGTGCTATTATAATTTTACTGTCTTCTATTCAAAGACATTTGCTTTCCAGTGAGGAATAAAAATATTTCAGAAATACAACATGGAAAGCTGAATCACTTTATCCAGTAACTACATGTTTATTTTTTTATTATTTCAGGCAATGTGTATTACAGGTGTGAATTTATGTAGGCTGATTTTACTTCAAATGACCATAGCTTGCTGCCAAACTTGCAACTTTTCACTTTTTTGGTTAATCAGAGTGTGAAAATTCTCATTTTGTAGAAGTTATTTGGTCAGGAAACTGCTCAGAATAAAATAGCAAAGATTATTGTGTGATGTCTTGGGAAAACCAGAAAAACCCATATTTCTTTCTTATTATAAATGTATATAAAAAGGGATACTTTGAAACTACATGAATATCTGTAAAGTAATAGATGATCTTTGAACAAATGGTGCTGTAGAAAGCAATATATTACTCATACATTAGAAAATGAGCAGAAGTTAGGAGAGTTGAACTTATTTTCTTTAAATTGTCCTCAAAAATCTGGAAATCGTGTATGAAAATGCTTCTGATTTCCCAAATCTGTAGTACCTAGTTACCAGCATAGGCAAACATCCATCACACTGGGAGAGAATTATCATTTCTGTAGAATTTTTTTAGAGCCTTTTTCCTCTGCCTGATCAACTTTGGAACGGTATCATTAGTTCAGAACCAAAATGCATCCTGATAGAACCACTAAAAATACCACCAGTTTGTGAAATGATGTTCTGCATATTCCATTCGTCATTGTTTTTTTTTCTACTTTCTATTCTGTGCAGCGTAGTCTTGCAGAATAAGATGGGAAATCAGATATAACATTATTCTCATTTCACATTCACAAGTTAATCAGAATGCCTTCCGCTGATAGATGTGAAGATATGATGACCTACCCTAGATACGTAAGTAAAAAACAATTCAGGTATGCTATAAATATATATAAAACCAAACACATTTTCTGCAAAGACAAATGTAAACTTTAAACATCTCCCGTTCTCAAACATGACAGGCATGGGCCATAAATGGTTAGGCCAGTATATTATAGCATTACATCGACGTAATGTTTCTATTATAATCCCTGCTGGGTAAAGTGATTCAGATTGTGATTGCTAGGAATTTTGGAGTCATTTATTTAGAGAGAAGGTTACAATATTTGTATCTATGCCTGAGTTTGTAGTCTAACCAACATCACGGGTGGTCACTTCTGAATTTTTTGCTTCCGTCCCTCTGATCAGAATATTTAAAATAAAGATGTCACATAGTTTAATGACACGAAACCAAGAGTGTATGCTTGAAAACAAACAATGTTTTGTGAAGATTTTCAATTTCTGTGCTACCAACGTCAAAGTTGGTTTTTTTTTTATTTGTTTATGAGAAATTTTTGGAGCAATAATAATATTCATTTTGTATCCAGAATACAAACGGAAGGAACTATAAACAGTCCTCAGACTGAAAATAGAAGTGTTTTCCTCTCACATCACTTAACATCCTATGTATTATTTTTAAGTGTGAAAGTGTTGTCCTTCCACATGAGCTTCCTATTTTAAGGTGAAGTTACTTAGAAATTACTTGCACTTGTGAAGGATAATGAAGGTACATGCCAAAAAAACATTCTGAAGACAAGGCGAAAAAATTACATAAAAAAGTCAGCATGTGCCTATTTCCAGGAACAAGAATTTTTATTTGCTGGTAGATTTCTACTTACTCTTTAAATAAAATTGCTTGTAAGTTTTACAGTACTTCAGAAGATTGTCTTTGTGATGCAGGTACTCTGATATAGCTAGTGCAAGGCCTAACTATTCTTGCAGGTTGTACTGCCCCCTTTCCTATCCCCGTAAATTCAATTTACACCACACAGGATAAAAAAATCTAACATTGTTTTTTGTTATTTCTTTGCTAAAGGAGGACATTATTTTGAAGATTGTTTCTAAAATTGTGCCAGTCTATGCTGAATTTTAATGCTGTTGTAGGTAGTGTGAATCCAGCTTTCCTGGATGCATAGAGAGGGAATTACAGACTCATAAACCTCTGGGAGGCTGAATTTGTATTTATGCCACGAAGTCTGGGGGAGCGCATACAGCGAAACAGGAAATGGCTCTTTTGCCTCTTCTGTACAAGCGCTATGGGAGCCTGTGAGCAGGTAAGAGAAGGACCCAGCCAGCTCCGCTGGGCAGAGCTGGCAGCACAGCAGTAACTTAGGCCACAAAGGCTAGGGTCAGTTGATTTCCACTCTCATTTTCCCAAGTTTAGTACCAAATAGAAGTCAAAGATGTTGATGGTTGAAGAACTGATTTCAAACAGTTGATGGCTTTGAATGTAGATGGCTGTATACTGTAACAGTTTAATTTCCATTGTGTATGTCTGGAACAGGTTGCCCAGAGAGGTTGTAGATCCCCCATCCTTGGAAACATTCAAGGTCAGGTTGGATGGGGCTCTGATCAACCTGGTCTAGTTGAAGATGTCCCTGCTCATTGCAGGGGGGTTGGACTAGATGACCTTTAAAGGTCCCTTCCAAGCCAAACTAGTGTATGATTCTGTGTCCATTGTGCTTGTATGTCCTGACTCTTACTATCAATATTCTTCAAGCACAACACTGAGTCATATTCTCGCTTTATTTGCACACAGGCACAAAATCAGTAGTTACCGCACAAGGGTAAGTAAAGGTGTATCACTGAAGGTCTTCTCCTTAGAACAAGCAACAGCAGCAAATTGCATCTTTTGCTCCTGTTCTAGTGGTTTTTTGTTTCATCAGCAACACAGAATATGCCGGACCCAGCCAGCCAGAGTGGGAATCTGAACTGAAACTGGTAAAATAGTTCTCCTTCATCCTATCCTGCTGTTTTCTCGCAATCATACCACTGTCCAAATAGAAGTCCTGCAGAAAAACCATAGATAGGACGATACCGAGTTGCAACTGTCCTTGGACGGCATAATGCTCACAGAAAAACAGTGGGTAAAGATTTGCTTTGCACTCGAATGGTGAGTAATTTTATCAGGTTTCTTTATCTTTTAGAAGCAGAAAAAATGCTCTTTTTGAAGTGTGGAGTCTGGCTCTGGAAATCATGTGACTGTCAGGCTGAGGTTAAGAAGTGTCTTATACTTCATTATTTCGTAAGTTTTTTAGGCTGTGGAGTGGGTCATGTTTAATGACACTTAATTCCTTTTCATCTAAGTTTTTGTTTATGGACTATAATTCAGAGTGTCTACAGAACTGTGTAATTAGTCAGAGACTCAGTAAAGAGCCTTTTGAAAAAATGGTTCTTAGCCTTTCACTTTCATGAGCACCAAAATTCAATCAAAAACTATTTTTAAAGCACGTAAAAGCTACAGTGGCAAATCTATTAAAGTGTGTTTAATCATTAACTCATTTGATTTAACATCTGTCTAGAACATAACATCAAAAATTGAATAATTTATCATGTAATTGCATAAAAGCTCAAGTAATGTAAGGCATTAATTAAAAATTTATATGAAATTCAGAAGAAAAAAGTTGAGGAGGAACTACTTGATTATCCACTCAGTAGGATAGCTATAGTTACTTTGAAACATTAATCTACTGTATTACAAATTCTTAACTGTGAAAAACATTTTAAACCCCTTAGGTTTATCTGATGATTTTCAGAAAATGCATTAGCTATAGATTACTTCAGATTCTATAGTTAGATGTACAGACATGCCAGTTCCCCAAGGCATTATTCTTCTTTGACTTCTATAACCTACTAGCCTCACCGTATGTACAAACTGCTATGTAAACAGGAGAAAATAATAAGGTTTTCAGAACTTTCTGAACCTTGTTTCATAAATGTACAGACCTGAGGAGCAGATTTCAGGTTTTCTTCTCAGGCTCATACTCAGTCAGCCATAGAAGAGTATCACAGCCATAAAATGAACTCTAATGTTAAATATATTATGGGGAGGAAAAATAAACAGTTATTATATCAACCATATTATGTCTCCAAATAATCAATTAACTTTTACAACTTGTGCAAACTAGAGAAGTTTTAAGTTCAGGTTCCTTCTTTCATAGTCAGCTAATAGTATTTGAAAGTAGTTATTTAAAACTGACATTTGTGCCAAATTGCCTTTAGAATGAGAAAAATTGGCTCAGAAAGCAGAGTATCCAGATGGATAAAAAATAAGCACAGATTTTAATCTAAACAGGTTTGTCTGTCACAAAAAAATGGGCCTGCTTTGCAAAGTTGTCTCTTTAACACTCCCACCAAAGCCTATTCTCATGAATCATTCACTGAGATCTACCTATGTAAATGAGTACTTATGAAACCAGGCCCTAAGTTTTTGCCTGTATTTAAAGAAATGTAAAGTACAAATCACCACAGCTTGGGGTAATTTCTGAAAAAATATTTACAAAATTATTAACTTCCTTCTTCTACAGAGCATAGTTATTATTTAAATGACTATCATTGATAAATTTCCTGAAATCCAGAATTACCTGGGAAAATAATAGATTTAAGATTTTCTGTTCTTTTTTTTTTTTTTTTTAATAAATTCTTTCTTCTGTTTCCGCTGACTGCTGCCTGAGTCTTTTCCTGCCTGCTGAGAGGATGGGATATATTTCATCTACCTTAAGAGTGTTATTGTCAATCCATCCCCTTGTGAGAATGAGATTAGTGTTCCCAATATTCTCCATTTGACACTGCTAGAGAAGAAAATGATCAGCACTATTACGAACAACAAGTAAAACAGAAGATACATTTAAGAAAAATAGTATGGAATTGACATGATAGTAACAATCAGGAACATTAATGACACAGGTTTGCATAGCTCACAAAAGACTTTTAAAAGGTGTGATTCATGTCCTGGTAACAGATTATTCCACCTTAAAATAAAAAGAAAGAAAATTAAAAAAGAGACTTTCCCCTCCAGAGGGTCAAATAGCTCAAAGACACCATTTACAGCCAGGCACATGGCTAACTCTTGGCTATGGGTCTTCTCTTGAGCAGATCACTTAGTCTTTGATTCAACTGCAATGCTTGCAAAAAGACGATGATCTTCCACTGGCAGCAGAGTATTGCAGAGCACTGTACATAGTCCCAGTGTCTGATGTCTATCCATGGTCCTGAGATTTCATGTTGTGCAACAAAAATTTCAGTACATAAACAATTAATTTCTGAAAAAACAAAAGATAAGTAGGACAGGCAGTGATTAAAGGGACAGTCATAAACTCAGTAAAAATAACCATTTAAGTAATAATAAAAACCTATCAGAGCATTAGTTTTGGGGTTTTGAGATAATTTAGATATTACCTAAATCAAATGCATAATTAGCTATTTCCACTTATTATCACCAAGTAGTTTTCTGGATCGCCTTCCTGCTTCATGTTGTGTTAGTCCAAGATAAAGAAAAATTCATATGACTATATCTTTAATAGTAGAAGCAAAAATAAACTTGTTCCACTCTATCATGGTTGTGCTATGGAAAAGAAACTTCATTCTTTCTGTGAATTTTTCCTGCTTACCTCTTGTCTTCTACAAGGTAGTAAACATAGCTCTTCACCCCACTTCCCTTCAGGTACAACAACAACAGCAGCAGCAACAACAAAAACAACAACAACAACAAAAGGGGCAAGACATCTGACAGAAAGGTTTTTCCCTAAAAAAAAGAAGTAAACATTTTAATGGAAGCATTTGTTTTGTTTCAATAGCAAATCTGAAAGAAAGGAATTTTTTTTAATCAGAAATATTTGTCCTGAAAACAGCTTATTCCTCTATAGCCTGCTTTGCAAAGTCAAACGTTTTATCAGAACCTAACTTTAATCCTCTCTCCTTCCTTTATTTACAATTCCTTTCTCCAAAAATATGCTAGCAACTATTGTAAATATAATAAGCCCCTTAAGACCTTTAGACTAAAGCATAACATGGCCTTGGACATTCTGTTTCAGACCACTTGCTGTTGCTTAGCAGCTTTATAGAAACACATACGGGTCTCCCTCTTTCCCCCACAATCTTCCTCCAGTGTTGATTAGTTTACCTCTTCCAACATGAAAGACCTGAGGTTACAGGACTTGACCTGTAATTCAAATGCACCATTAAACACCACCTCATAACTTCACAGTCACTCTATATTTTCCTTCACACGTTCTGAGACCTTCCCTGAAATGAAGTATTCATCTATGCCATTATGAGATTTTAGGATAATTTAAATAAAAAACATTCAAAGTTATATTAAGCTTTACATTACTGCAGGGGTGTGTGGTTGCTTGAACTTGGCCAGCTGCCAGACACCCACCCAGCTGCTCTCCATTCCTCCTCCTCAACAGGACAGAGGGAGAGAGTAAGATTAAAAGGCTTGTGGGTCCAGATAAAGACAGAAAGATCACTTACCAATAACCATCACAGGCAAAACAAACTTGATTTGGGGAAAACTGTTTTCATTTCTTGTCAATCAAAACAGGTTTGGGTAGTGAAAAACAAATACAAATTTAAACAATACCTCCCCACCTCCCCCTTCTTCCCAGGCTCAACTTCACTCCTTCATTCCCAACTCCTCTAATTCCTCCCCCTCAAGTGGCAGAAACTAAACAAAACTGAACATGAAAATACTTGTGGTTTGTGATTTTAAAAATATTTTCCAATGTGAAATAGTGTCTGAATGAGAACAAAGCAAGTCTTCTGATGTATTTAAAGTCAAGTGGTGCTAGTGTTTTGTTTATGGCTATGATGACTCCTGAGCTGACCAGAGCTCTGAGGTAAACCTGCTTTTTCCTTTACCCATTTGAGAATCTCAAAATACCAAGGGACTTATGACTTCTGGAGACTGGCTTTTTTATTGGAACAGAAACTATAACCAGAAACTTTTCAAAATTAGGAAAAGCATCCTTAGAATGACAAAAAATATAAGTAGAAACACCATAAGCAACATTTTTCTCACACTACTTTTTTCAAAATGGGTCCTTTTTTTCCAAGTTTCACTCAGTCAAACAGCTGAGCAAACCTTACTGGTTCCAGCAAACTCTTCATCCTCAAGTAGCCTCAGGAACCCCAGAAAGTACTACTTTCTGCTGCCTTTGAAGCCTAAAATTTCATCTGCTTTTGCTTTCCAATTTTCTCTTTTTCTACTTGTCCCACCCCAAATTACAAAAGCACTTCCCTCCAAACATGCCTAGTTTAGCTGCAAGGAAATGCAGAGTTTCCCCCACCCCCTGAAGAATTCCACCAGAGCCCACGTACAGCATCCAGGACAATGCAAACCATCAGATGTGCTCTCTTGCTGCCTGGTAGTGCAGTGATTGTGAACAAATGCACTGAACAATCCAACACAGATCCATAAAATCACTTCTTCCGATAAAGATGCTTCAAATAATAAGCTGTTTATTCATTCTCTTAAATAAACAATGGTTTAAATGTAATCAAAACCATAATTTGGAAAACAGACTGAGCCCATTCTCACAGCTTGGTTAAGAAAAGTGCAATCTAAATGTCACTCAAGGAACCACCAGTGATGACAGTGGAAATATCTTCTTCTGGCATGCTGGGATTTTCAAAGCACATTTCAAAACAAGGAGTATATTTATTCATTTTATCTAATTCAAATTCCATTTTCAGGAAACTGGAGAGGATCGATAGATCACACAGTAAAGTTAACTCAGAAACTGCTATTTTAAATACAGCAACCGTAATGAAACGGAAACATTTTAGCCTTGGAGATAAAACTGTGCACGTGTGTGTCAGGCACACAATGTATTTGAGGTGACATCTATTTCTCAGGCATCTGTAATGGCAAAAGACCGATTATGTGAAATATGCCCAGATGATCCCAGCAGGCAAACCATGATGCAGAGGAAGTGAATTTTTTTTTTTAATTTTTTTTTTTCCCATGGATTGTTTAGGGCTTTTGCCCAGTATAACCAGGGTGTTGGGGAGAGGTGGGGTTTGCTTTCTGATTCTCATCTGCTAATCGGTTTGACTTTGAGCAAGCTTCACCAACCAAGCATTGAAGTAAAGAACATTATGTGATATCATTTTGTCTGTTCTCCTGTAGTCAATTTGTGAAATTTTAGGGAAGTTTAAATTAAATACAGCAAAACCCATCTGGTAATTGCAAATCAAGATGACACATCTGTCCTAACATCTGTAGCTGATCACAGAAAGTTCTTAATCATAAACCACTGCCAAAACAAAAGTGGTGTATAATCACCTTACCTGTATTTTTTCATGGCATTTGTCTAACTTCAACTTCTGTATATTGTTACGCCTCTGCCTGAAAAAAAGTGAAAAGTCCCAACTGTTTAGATATGAGAATATAAGCACATAGACAAAGCACCCCTTTATCTTCTTTACAGTAAGCTTCATGTAGTTACCCCTTCACAGTACACTCTCAAATCTTTTTCACTGTCTGTGTTTGACATTTCTCCAGGATTTTCTTAAAACAGACACACAACCAGATACACTATATCCTACCAATGCTATGTAGAAATATAAGATTACTTTTTTCTCTTTTGCTAGTAAGTTTCTTTTTAGATGTCAGCATTCTTTGCTGAAAAGACTGTGGTGAAGGAAAGAATCACCTAAAAGTTAATGAAATGTAAAACTATACTTTTTATTCCTGATGCTTATATCAGCTACACATTCTAATTTCTTATTAATCTCTATGGCAACCTTTTGCAGATTCAGTAGTCACGGAGGAAGGACTGGCAGAGTGCTTAAAAATTAACCCAAACCCACACCCAAAACTCTAGAGCCAAAGTGTATTTCACCTGAATGCATTTCCTGTGTTGAGAATAAACGCGGGGTTTTGATGAATAAATTAGATATGGAGAGCTCAGTTTTGTCCACAGGTTTTCCATACATACGTTGCATTCTGCTTCTCATCTCATTGTAGAATCCCTATTTTTCACACTGAATTCAAAATCATATCTTCTGGACATAAATTAATCTTTAAAATCATCAGTGTATAATTATAGAACCTCAATGGGAGTATTCACAAGCTGAAAATTACATAGGTAATTTGCTTGTTGAATTAGAGCTGAGCTGTCTACAAGTAGGATTTTTGCACTGAAGACACAAGATAAGAGTTCTAATGCTCACAGTAGAGACATTATCCTTTTATTTAGGTGGCTGGTAAAAGCTTTATCTAGTATATTTATCAGTCCAACGCCAGTTCTCAGAGAAGCTCAGCCAGAGTTCAGAGAAACCAGTGAAAACTTTAAATCATAAAGCAACTAGACATCTGTACCATGAAATGGATATGATCAAATAACTGCAAGGAGAAAACAAGCAAGATTTAGAGGCACACACTCATAAATTCCTTCCCAGAATTTCATTCAAAAAACTACTGCAGAATTCTTTAACAAGAAGTTAACATGAACCGAAAGGAAAGGCGATAAAGCTTCCTGCCTGAGAAGATCATTAGTTTGGTTTAAAACAGAATTAAACAAAATTAAAATAAAAAATTCATAGCTCTCATTTCTTTTAGAATGAGAATGGTGAAGGAAGAAAAATACTCAGAAACATTCATGTTTCTGAGTATAATAATAAAATTATTAAAGCAATAATTTTTTGTTTTAATGCTATTCAGTCATTACGTCAAAACTATATTCAAATTTAAATAAAGTGGAAAAATGATATTTTAGCAATATCTCACACCTTTTTATTTCATGTATTTCTAAGAAATAATGATTTCACATTGTGAAAATTCTGTTCCTTATAGCTGGTTGATACACAGGATTGACATTTTATTTTGAGCCAAATAGAATTAAGTCAGACGTCTCAAAGTTTACCATATAAAGTCAGTTCTGAGTGGAAAGAGGTAGGGGAGTAATTTATTTTCATGTTCTTGGGATTCTTGTGGACCTCAGAACCTAACATTGTGACAGGCTGCCTTATGAAGCCTGTGGGGCCCTGGGATAGAAATCAATCTTAAATTAGAACAGTTGCTCATTTGCTGGCTTGGTGGCAAGGAGTCTGAGTAGCCTTACAAGGTAGGCTGTTCAAAACCTAGGTTACTAGGTCTCTTAGCTAAGACAGGGCTGGCATCACTAGAACATGTGAGGGATCGGAGCTGTGATCCCTTCAGATCCTGGCTTCAATGCTCTGAACCATCTTAAAATGCATGATATTTCCCAAGAGACTTTTCGGGGTCAGTCATTTGCAGTTATTGAGAAAGCTCTGTTTAGTTAGAAAATTGTGACTGGTTTTAGCTACCAAGAGAGAACCAAATGTGATTTATCTTGACTTATTTGCTTAGAAAGTATTAAAGAAAATGAACGGGTTCTGGTAGAATACTTCAGTTGCAAGAGAACATTCTTTTCAAACAGCAAACTTCCCTGTGGAAATTTTTTCGTTAGGCCTACTAGCAGTACCACCGACAGACCACGTCCATTAGCTCAGACTGCAGGGATTCATCAAACTGAGGATATAATTCCTGCATAAGTTTCACACGTGCATACTACCACTGACTTCTGTAGAGTTCTTTCTAGTTTACATCAGTATAAGCAGGATCAGACACCCATTTCAGGAGCTTTGGAAGATGAGAACAACTGTGTCCGACACTCACACAAAACCAGTACATGAGAGGTACAGTTTAGTGTTGCCTCAAGTTATTTAAAATATCATCCACAGAGCTGTGTAGCTTTGTGAAATGGCCCATTATGGAAAGTGAACCATGAGCAAAAGTTTGTTGTTTGTGATGCTTTTCTAAACACTGCATTCCAAAATGAAATATATTCAAAATATACCTTTGTGGCAAGTTCCAAGTGTGCTCAGTTTCTGTGTAGATCTGAAAAAGTTAACTTACTATATCTCTTAAAAATAGAATCATCATCTGCTGGCTGCTTTTATCTTAACTGTTGAACTCTCCGCTGTTCCCTTATTATGGAAGCACAATGGTCTCTTTGCTCCTTGACCACCCAACTGCCATTTCCCTTCTTCTCTCCTTCCCCTTCCTCTGCTCTGCACTTTACCTCAGTATCCCCTTAATCTCCCCATTCTCTCTGGCATTAAAAATAACCACTGAAGCTCAGTGCCAGTCTCTTTCTTATTGCTTCTGCTCTTTCCTCATTTCTTTTCTACATAGCTACTTTACTATCACTACAGATTTTTTTTTTTTTTTCATTCATTCATTGGCCCTTAGGAAGGAGTTCATTTCATTCCAGCTCATTAGACTTCCAAAAGGTCAACGTAAAATATTGGAATGGGTATACGTATCTGCTTTTGGTAATTCTAATGAGTCTGTCACCATGGTATTTAGATACAGATTGGTGTACAGTATTACATTAAGCAATGGATATTCTTCCCCTTAAATGATTCTCAGAAGATCAACTGATCTCCACTTGGGAAAAGCCTCAGTTACTCCTTACACTTTATTCACATGAAAGACAGCTAATCTAGCTTTAAATTCTCTATAAATCATGCTCTATATTCAAAACAAAGTAAACTGTCAAAGAGGTTTTAAAGCAACAGTGTAAGTTTGAGAGTTTCACATGAATGAAGATTCATTCCTTTTTTATTTGGTGGGGGGGAGAAGTTAAATTAGAAACCATTATAGCTTTCTATCAGGAAAAAAGACAGGGAAATTGCTGCAATTAAAATCTCGTGGTTTCTGTTAATAAACCCACCTCTTTTGTCTATTCCAATGTAATGGCAAATCCTAAAACCTATGAAGCAATTAGCAAGGTAACATGACTGACATCAGCATAAGCTGGGTAATACATTGAGAAATAACACATTTGCATCAGGTGGTGAAAGACTCAAGGTTTTTGAAGCACAGCTGAAACAAAGAATGTTAAAAATGTTTTTAAATTATTCCAGTTCAATTATATGAGATTTTTTAAAATATATAAACAGGCAGAATAGCCAACTCAGTTGCAGAATAAATAATGACCATAAAACAGCTCCTAATGCGAAAGTGTGCAGTAGGAGCTAATCTGCACTTAATAATAATTAACAACAATTAATTAAAGGTATACATGACTGGATTCAGGAGTCTAATTATCCACTTACCTGATTCGATGAAACATCTAGATAATTAGGAAGGTAACTGTCCCATTTTCCATTATGATTAATTATGGGTGTAAAAATGTTATTAAATGCTAATTTAGTTTATCTCATCAGAACATAGGTTATGTCCCTCATATATCTGCACTTCTGTTGCTATAGTTCATTCACTTGGCTTATAGTGTGGATAACTTATTCAACAGTATTTGAAAAAAAGAATCAAATGGTGCTTAAAGTGTTTGAAATGCTAATTAAAGTGGTGAGTCTGCCCTCTGTCTTCCACATACTTACATACAACTTAATCATGCATTCAGTTGCTTTGATTTCAGTAGGGTCATTCATGGTAGAAAAAGTAGAGTTGTAAATATTTACAAAACTGAAATGTAGATACAGAAGCCAAGTAACATTTGCATTCTGACAGGAAGGAGAGAAAGGCAGGTAAGTGATAGAAGGGAAATCTGCTAGCAAGGAATTACAAGACTAAGAAGTTACATCTACGTTCACCATTTCACAAAGTGTTGGGATTCATTCTCCAAAATAAGATACTATTGCTATGTTGAGGCTTAGGTAGTCAAAAGCAATGTTCATGTCTGAAAACCTCTAAGAAATATATTTAAAAAATACTTGGGAAAAAATTACAGAAAGTCATTTAATGACCCATTCACCAGCTATCATATAGATAGAAAGTATTTAATGCTGCCATATTTCTTTGCTTTGTCTTGCTTAAGGGAGTGAAATTACGCCTCCAGAAAAGAAGAGCTTAGATTAGAGGAAATAAAAACAGTACAAATCAAGTTGAGGAGTTCTTCACAAAAACCCCTGTGTACTTACGAAAATAGCACTTTTTTCTTTAAATACATCACAAAAGCCATAAATTCTTTTCTAATACACAAAATTGCCTATAAATGCTTTATATTAATATAACTCATCCTACTGGTGACTTGCAATACTTATGCAAAAAGGTATTAAAATACCTTTCTATCCTAAAGATTCCATGTGTTTTAAGAATGCTGTTTTGCTACAAATCACTGTCTTCACTTTCACTGCAGGTGAACCAGGTTGGAAGGGATGGAGTAAGATAGCTTATATCAATATCTCTTAAATTTCAGGCACTCAGAAGAGTATCGCTAGCTTTCTTTACTTTGGATATTGAAATTATTTGCAAGATGACATAGTTCTCTTGGATATTTTTATGTTTTTAACTAGTTAGAACATTCAGTAATACAAATGGCTTATTGATCACGAAAGTGTGCCCTCAGCTTTCAAAAAATATTATCTGATCAGGGCTTTACCTTTCTTTTCTTCAAGTGAAATCTTAATGCAGCCGTAACACATGGATGAAATTATGGGTGCATGAAAGTTAATGAGAGGTTTGACACTGAATTTCCAGTGGATCCGGAATTTATTCAAAAGGACCCATATTAGTTCACACTTACTCTGAACTGCATGTGGTGCTTTGTGGTGAGCTGACCTTGGCTGGCCGCCAAACACCCGCCCAGCTGCTCTCTCATTCCCCCTCGTCAACAGGACAAGGGGAGAAAATAAGGTAAAAAAGCTCGTGGGTCACGGTAAAGACACAAAGATCCCTTATCAGTAACCATCACAGACAAAACAGACCTGAAAAAAGTTAATTTACTGCCAATTAAAACAAAGATATAATATTGTCTCCACCGCCACATCCCTCCCCTTTTTTCTTCGCAGACTCAGCTTCACTCCTTCATTCCCAGCTCTCCCAGCTCCTTCTCCCTGAGCTCTGCAAGGGACCGGGGGGCTGCGGCCCGCCCAGCCCAGCCCCTCTCTGCCGCCCCGGCCTCCTCCCGCCTCTCCCTGCTCCCGCCCGGGCCCTGCCCAGGGGCTGCAGCGCAGCCCCAGCCCCGCCGGGGTCCCATCTCTCTCTCCCGCCGGGGGGCCTGGAGCCCCTCCCGCCCTCCTCCTGCTCTCCCCTGCCAGGGGCTCGCAGGGCCGTTCCTCACACGCTTTCCCTCAGCCCCGGCTGCCGGGCAGCGCTTTGCCCTTTCTCCCCCCGGCTTTCCCCGAGGAGCCCGCCCGTGGCTGTGGGGCTGGGCCGGGCCCTGCGCTGGGGCCGCTGGAGCCGGCGGGAACCGGCTGGGGCCGGCCCGGGGCAGCCCCGGCCGCCCCTCGCAGGGCGCGGCCCGGCAGCACCCCCCGCCTCGCTGCTGCTGCCGCTGGGCAGGTAAACCCAGTTAATCTTGGGTCACAGTTATGTATTGTATTTTTTCACGCTAAGCTTTGTTTAATCTTTACAAGCTATTTCATAGCAGGGGTAGGCATTTTGACATTACAGTGAAAGCCTGGTCCACTAGAAACGTTTTGTGCATGGTAATTTGTGCCTTGCGGGCTCACAGAAAGGAAGAAGTAAACAGTTATAGACCAGTCAGGTTAACTACAACATCCCAGAAGACTCCCTATACTATATTCATAAACAATCAATGTATAAATACCTAGAGAATAAAAAGAAAGAAGAGAAAAAAGGAAAATCTGAATTCCTTCATTTGTTGGGACAGTTTGCCTGCTGGATGGTAAGGAGGCGACAAACAGGACTCAACATACATGAGCTGAAAGGGCTTTGGCTATTCTGCTGCTAAAGTGCTCTCATCAACAAACAGGGAAGCACAAGAAATGCATTTTTGTTAAACTGCAGTTCTCAGTCTCCAGGGGAATCGTAAGCAGTTGTAAAAATTGTTGTAAATATTAGTTAAGTTATTAAAAATAAAATGAAATTACTGTTAAAAAATAGTAAAAGGTGAATCAAAACAAAAATAACAAAATATGAGTTATGCTGACTACTTGTTGGCAGCCATTTAGTTTCTCAGTGTGCCAACCACTAATTCTTACCATGTCTTTTTGCTTCTCAGCTCTGGGAGACCTGAGCTCTTGCTAAGAGTTTTTCCCCATTCGCAGATGCTATGGGAAAGGTCAGCAGGCAACAGACAGCCATAAAAGGGGTTTTCATCTGCAAGAACTGTGGGAAACACTGACCTACAAGGAAACACAATTGACTGAAAAACTCAGAGTACGATGGTATCTGGTTCCTTGTGAGAACTAAAGGGCCTAGCAATAGATTTTGTTCCCTGGGGTCGTTCCTTAGCCTGGTAGTAATCAGTTCATTGATGTCCCAGGTAATGGGAAACACGCTGACTGTGCTGGAAACACCACTGTGGGAAGCGCTGCGTGTATGGTGGAGGACTCTATGGGAACTCATAGCAGATTTCTTCCACGATGAAAGATGCAAAGCTACTGAACTAAGAAAAATGAATTCACTGCATAAATGCAAGATGACAATCTAATCAGCACACCACAAGAAGATCTGGGGGTTGAATTCAGCCGCGAACATTATAAGGCAATAACAATTATGTATAAAAAAAAGACAAATTTCATCCAGTATGTATTAAGGTATGAGGTATGTGTGAGAAACCAGGTTATTTATTCTACTCTACTGATCAAGGAGTTATAAAATCTCTGGAGGTTCTGTGTGCAGTTGAGGAACCAGGCTATCAGAAAGCTAAAACAAGTGAGAATTCTAGGCATATTAGAAAACATTATTATATATAAAGAAAGTTTAGTCCCTGAATTTACTCAGTCTAGGATCAGATGTTGATAGTCTTTTTTAAAAAAAAATAATGAGAAGGTCAGAGGGGCAAATATGGTGGGAGTCTTATGCCTTTTCTTTCAGTTGAGAATACACTGAGGGGAAACATCGTTTTGCAAAACATATCGATTTGATATCAAAAAAATGTTTCTATTCTAAGGATAACAGAATACCAGGAAAAGCTACCTAGAACCTGGTTTTGGCATCTCCTTCAACGTAATATTTCAATGGGACATAAAAAAATCTCTCATAAACTCCTGCTTATACTCTGACTCATCTTGGCTCAGGTGTTCTGGACCAGAAGTTTTCTTGAACTCCTTCCCAAATCTGCAGTGCTGTGCAAGAGGATCTTAATGGTCAAAGATGAATGTGACCTGAATAAAGACAATTTTTTTTAAATTGCCTGGACAGGGACGGAACTCAATTAAAATAAGGACACCCTCTTCCCGCCCCCCAAAAAAAAACAGACAGGAAAACCCAGAAAGAATATGTAGGTATGTCTTTGTTAGGTTCCACCTATAGAAAACCAGATTCAATCCCCAAGATCATTAAGCCTATCCTAAAATTTTGACTGTTGTTTTGGAAGTGAAGTCCTGAAGAGCTGCTGCTCATCTAGGACTTAACAAAGCATTACTGTAACATTAGTGTAGATAAATGATTCTTTTTTCTCCTCTTCAAATTGTCAATTGCATTTGAAAGAGATATCAGAGAGCCTGAAGGTAGACAGACCTTTTACTTGATGGCTCTTCAATCTAATCACTGTCCATGAGGCCACTTGTGTTCAATGGTCTTATTGCACCTTTTATCATACTGTGATTGTTGTATCTTATTACTTCTAAAGACTTCATGAGGCTCAAGTAACCGCTGAACAAATATTTAAATCCTGCTATGCCTTAGGCTAATTAAATATGATTAAATTTAAAGCTTCTTTCTGTTGTTATAACAATGGAAACTCATTAGTGCAATAAGTACTGTTTTTTCAGTATGTGAACTAAGTTCCAGTCCAAAGGACAGTTCTTTGAAACAAAGATTTGCAGTGATCTCACAAGAATATTAAATCAGTGTTGCCTTTGTTTCATTTGGAACAGTTGTTTTGCTTGAAAGGAGCACTGGTTATCTTATCAGTTAAGGTATGCCCACCTACCATCATTGATTAGCTATGAAGCCAAATGATGGAAGAGGAGTTATGAGATTATACTGCCCAGAGATGACGAGAGACATTAGAAGTAGGACACCGACAATGTGGAGCTAGTGTCTGAGACCATATCTTAAAGACAATTGCCTCAAAGCTTGTTTGCAAAGCTCGCTGCAGGTCCTCCTGGCAGGCCAGCAAATCACACAGAATCTCAGAATCACAGAATAGTAGGGGTTGGAAGGGACCTCTATGGGTCATCTAGTCCAACCCTCCTGCCAAAGCAGGGTCACCTACAGCAGGCTGCACAGGATCTTGTCCAGGTGGGTCTTGAATATCTCTAGAGAAGGAGACTCCACAGCCTCCCTGGGCAGCCTGTTCCAGTGCTCCGTCACCCTCAGAGGGAAGAAGTTCTTCCTCATGTTCAGACAGAACTTCCTGTGCCTCAGTTTGTGCCCATTGCCCCTTGTCCTTTCACTGGGCACCACTGAAAAGAGCTTGGCCCCATCCTCCTGACACCCACCCTTCAAATATTTGTAAGTGTATATTAGGTCCCCTCGCAGCCTTCTCTTCTTCAGGCTGAACAAGCCCAGCTCCCTCAGCCTCTCCTCGTAGGGGAGATGCTCCAGTCCCCTCATCATCCTTGTAGCCCTCCGCTGGACTCTCTCCAGTAGCTCCTCATCTTTCTTGAACTGGGGAGCCCAGAACTGGACACAGTACTCCAGATGAGGCCTCACCAGGGCAGTATAGAGGGGAAGGAGAACCTCCCTCATCCTGCTGGCCACACTCTTCTTGACGCACCCCAGGATTCCATTGGCTTTCTTGGCAGCCGGGGCACACTGCTGGCTGATGGTTAACCTGTCGTCCACCAGGACACCCAGGTCCCTCTGCGCAGAGCTGCTCTCCAGCAGGTCCACCCCAAGCCTGTACTGGTGCATGGGGTTGTTCCTCCCCAGGTGCAGGACCCTGCATTTGCCTTTGTTGAACCTCATCAGGTTCCTCTCTGCCCAGCTTTCCAGCCTATCCAGGTCACGCTGAATGGCAGCACAGCCTTCCGGTGTGTCTACCACTCCTCCCGGTTTGGTGTCATCAGCAAACTTGCTGAGGGTACATTCTAACTCTTCATCCAGGTCGTTGATGAAGAAGTTAAACAAGACTGGGCCCAGTACTGACCCCTGAGGGACACCACTTGTTACCAGCCTCCAACTAGACTCAGCGCTGCTGATGACAACCCCCTGAGTTCTGCCATTCAGCCAGTTCTCTATCCACTTCACCGACCACTCATCCAGCCCACACTTCCTCAGCTTCCCTAGGAGGATATCATGGGAGACTGTGTCGAAAGCCTTGCTGAAGTCAAGGTAGACAACATCCATGTCTCTCCCTTCGTCTACCCAGCCAGTCATGTCATCGTAGAAAGCTATTAGATTGGTCAGGCATGATTTCCCCTTGTTTGGAGCCCACCTCGACCCCCTGGCAGGCCAGCCAAAGACAAACCAGACAAGGAATAAACAGCCACCCCAAACCAGCCCTGAAGGGAGTTGGAGGATGGGTACATCGTTGTGGAAAATGTGTCTGGACACCGACCCCCTCCCCGGCCTGCCGGAGCCAGGACTGAGAAAAAACACATGCACGGGACTGGGGGAACACGGGGTCTCCCCGAACACCTTATAAAAGGCTGTACAACCAAATAAGGAGGGGACCCCCACCACTGATGGACACAGGAACTACGGACCGACGGGACGCCGCTGGATCCGTGGTGGTGACTATCTCTTGCGACTCTGTCTCCACTGCTTGCTAGGTTTCTTTCTTTTCTGTCTTTTACTCTCATTCCTGCCATTGTTTCCTTGTGCCTTCATTTTAGTAAGTGATCAATAAATCTGTTTGATTGGCAGCATTTGACCTCGTTTGTGTCTTAATCTCACTCTGGAAACAACAACGAATCTCTACGGCTCAGGTCTTCCTGGACCATAACAGCTAGGAATATGCAGAATACAGAATACAGAACTGAATTCAATAAAAAGTCTCTTCAATTTGCAAAATCGAAACAACGTAGGGAGAAAGTCTTTCCATTGTCTGTAGCTGAGCTTAAATTATGTCACTGTCAAGACATAAAGAACAGTGAGAATTAAGAAGCATTTTTCTTTGCTTGATTTTTATCTTCTTATTAATGACCTCAGTGTCACACAAAATGTTACAAGGCACTACCAGTAAAAACAGAAAGCCCTGTGCTATAGTCTCTCTCCTTTGAGTACCATTCACTTAGGCCAAAAATGTTAATTAAGTTGAAAATACTAAGATTATTATTACTACTGCAGTAGTAGTCTGTGACAGATACCACTGTAAAAATAAAATATTCTATTTTAATTTTGTTAATGTTCCTATTGCTGTCTCTACTCCACTGCAGCTCTTACAATGATTAAAATCTCCCTTCAAAACAGACATCAGGTTATAAGTAGTAGGATTTTAAAACTTGTATGTGAGATTATTTTAGAAAAATAATAGAGGGTTTTCTTTTGTTTCATATTTTTTTCCCCCTCTTTTAGGATCAAGAGTTGAAAGGCTAACCCTGTGAATTCCCTGTTCTGGACCTTCCAAAAGGTGAGGTAAGCGAGGCATTTGCTATCAGTTCAGACATAGTCTTTCTTTGGCTTTCCTTGATGTGTAACACTTACCTACTGCAACTACACAGGAGCTGCAGGAGGTTGTGGTATTGTGCCAATATGTTTGTGTTCTTCCCCAACAACTGGGGGGGGAAGTTTTCAAAGTATTGCTAAATTTTCAAAGTATATCGATTGCTCAATATCCATGGATATAATTGCACCCCCTATGGTCATGCCTACAGTAGCTTGGGTGCTGACAGCACTGGGGTAGCAGTGAAGAGAATTCTGGCAGCCAGATTACCTTCAGGCATCTTCAACAGTCTTGTATAGGCACTAGCAAACTCAGGTTGCTGTAGTTTAATTGCTTTTGTCATTTCAAATACCTAAATGAGGTCTAGATTGACGCTATCTGTACATGCATCCATCTCTGCTCTCATATCAAATACTGCGCTGCTTAAATATTCATGATAGCAGTATACACTAGACATTTTTATCTTGATGAAAACTTTTACTTTTTGAAATATGAGGGCATTGCTTGCTATAGAGAAGCTATATTTTCTCTCGTGAGGTGGAGAAGTACTTTTAAGGACTTTAAATGTAAACATTACAGAAGAAGAGGTAGGGCGCAGAAGTGTGGCTGGTTTACCAGGCATCAGCTGAGCAGTTTTTAGCAGAACAGCATGCTTAGATATAAAGGAGAAAGCTCTAATCGTTAGGTTATCCACATTCTTTTTTGATTGTTTGCTTGTTTCAGTAAATAATTTATTAGAACTGTAATATCAGAACCCTGTAGATCTGTGACTGATTTTTTTTCTTTTGCTACTTTCACTTGTGACGTAACGTCTACTGATTCCACTCTGGATAAGGAAAAATGTTTGTGAGAAGGAGCTATGGGATTCATTCTCATATTTTTAGAGCAAAATTATTTAATAGAGATTTGCCAGATACACTTGATTGCTTCTTTGATAGAATTATAAAATTAGTGGGTGAAAGAAAAGCATAATACGGTATGCATTTCCAATTAATTAAGGAAAACATTTGATACTGCATTCTATAAAAGCTCTTCTCTGAAAATTAATTTAAATCATCTTGAATATAAATGTTATCATGTGGAATAACCACTGGTGGAAGATAGTAAACAAAGGGAAGAGATGAGCTGCGAAATAGTGACTTAGGAGGAAATGACTGCTGGTTTACTGCCAGAGAAAGAGGTCAGGTTATATTCTGTTTCTCCACTAATGACTTAGAAGGGATAAAGAACAGCACAATAATTAATTTGCCGACGGTACTAGCTTGGGAGGAACTATAAAGGCTAAAGTGCTATGAGGTGTACTTCTCCACTTTAATGCAGAAGACGAACTTTGAATC
Source organism: Opisthocomus hoazin (assembly GCF_030867145.1). Lineage (NCBI taxonomy): Eukaryota > Metazoa > Chordata > Aves > Opisthocomiformes > Opisthocomidae > Opisthocomus > Opisthocomus hoazin. The sequence continues at coordinate 103,082,765 of NC_134416.1, forward strand.
CTAAACAAAAGCTGAAAAATATCAATGAAGAGATTTTATGTAAAATTTTCCAAAATCCTATTTTAGTGATGTAAGCTGCAGTTCAGCAAAATTCTTAGGCCTATTCTAAGGTCTCATTGACTTCAGTAAGTGTTAATCATAAGCTCATATGTTGTGTGGAATAATGAAACAGTTAAGCATAGGTTTAAGATAAAGCTTATGCTTAAATTCTTTGCTGATGTAAACAGTATAAAGCACAGATGAAACCTAGAAATAAAAGTATAAGAACATTAGAAAGATGTAAATGTGATCCTGCATTTATAAGATTTCTACTGTATGGCCTGGGCTACTACCTGGAAATAGGATTAAAGAGAATGAGGAAAGAAAGCATAATTATTTCATTCACCATGATATGAAGCACAAGTAAACCTATGTGTTCTCAGACATGCTCCTGATGCATCGCCCCTCCTCCCTCCTTTTCTTAAAATATAACACATTAAGATAAATTAAATAACTGCTTGAGAAAGTGAATTTGTTAGTGCAAGGGATGAAGTTTAAGAAGAATCATACTCTGAAATCAATGGTAACACTCCCACAAAATCTAAAGAGGATTAGAATTTTACCAGAACATGGGGATGGCATGCTCCTGTGCAGACCTCCACCTCACAGCATAACCTTTGCTGCCTCAGAAGCAAGACAGTATAAGAGTTTCATTTTGGTCTATCATGAAAAATGAATCACATGACCTAAAATAATTTCCCCTTATGGACTGGAGATGGTGGGGGGAGTCAAGAAGGGGTAAAAATAATTTGAGGGGCCATGAGTACTCCTCAGGTGTGTCTCCGTCTTCAAAGTATCTGTTTGAATTAACAAAATGAAAAAAGAAAACCAGCAAAAAAAAAGCGGAGAAGCCTGCCAAGACAATGCTTGTGGCCATGTAGCTTTTTTCTGCAGCTTCCAACCAGAAGGGTCCCAGCAAGGACTCAGTGATATCATCCTAGAATTTAGTATTGCATTTGAAGTGCAAACAATTCACAGAAGAGCTGTGTGCAGCAGTGGTGGCCTGCTGTGGATCAGAACATTAAGCTGATGTTCATGTTGTGCTCCTGTATGTGCAACAGATGAACAGTGTGACTCCCTTCCCTACCTGTCGCTGTGTACATGAAGCCACAAATCACTTGTTGATTAAAATCAGTTTTGCAGGTGGATACAAGGGAAAATACAAACCTGTGAATTAATTATTTTGTGGCTGGAAAGGAAGGAAGGATTCCAACAAATTAAATTTTCAAAATACTTCCAGCTTGTCACCCAAGTGGGCTGGGGTGCACTCGGGTGTCCAATTAAAAAAATGGAGGTAGATATCGTCAC